>NC_139527.1:12500-1212500 GCF_947247035.1 Vipera ursinii | reverse complement strand
TCATGCCGGACTCCTGGACGGGCGCTTCCGGCAGAGAGGCGAAAGAAGCTGGCGGGAGGAGCGGAGGGGTCTGGCTGTCCCTTCATAGGATGGCACGGCAGACTACAGTTCCCAGCATCCTAGGCCATAGGAAGCGAGCCCTAAGGATTATGGGAGTTTATTTTATTTATTTGCTAAATTTATTTGCCGCCTAGGTTGCCATGGGGCTACTCTTGGCGGCTTGCAAGAATAAAACGGAAAAATTATAAAAAGCGTAAAGATAACAATACCAAAGGAATAAAACACTAAAAATAAGCAATGGAAGCACAATAATATGACTTTTAAAAAAACAAAACCTTAGTTGTCGGTCATTGACATCTGGCGCTCTGCCAGAGCAGCCTTATCTATGGCCCTATTTCCATAGTTTTTCTCCTTGGTAAATTCCAGATTTATATGGCTATAAGAAAAGAACCCTTGATCTGAAATTATTTTCGTCCAATTGCTCTGAATTAAAATAGTTCATGCAAAATGATTTTTACTGTTTTTGGCAGTCGGGAGGTGGGGCATGTATATTTAATAAATTATGGTTCATTGCACAGTCAGCCAGATGTTCAGTCTTAATGTGACATTTTAATCCACCTATCGAGAGACCTTTCGAGGACCCGGAATAAGCAGATGTTTTTTGATGGTGTCAAAAGGTGTCATCATGGGATGTCAGCTGTTCTAAGTCAATCTGCCTTTTGCAATTGATTGATGAGATTTGTCAGTGCTGATGGCATTCAAGGGGTGCTCCAGATGTTTTGAAATTGCATTCAGGGTTATTATTATTACTTAACTATTCACTACCATTGTTGTCCCATCTTTTTTTCAGTGATTGAGCTCTGCGCCTGTGACCTGCTGGAGGATCAATGTGACATAAACTGTTGTTGCGATCCTGTTTGCACGGCTGCGGATTTCAGTGTTTTTACCGCATGTTCCGTTCCCGTTGTCACGTAAGTGCACATGCTATAGACTGACGCAAATATGCATTTAGATGTTTCCACAGAGATCTCTAATGCACTCTGTTTGAACTTGCCACATCAGAATAGCAAATTGAGGATGCCGCTCCTGCTGCAATGTCTCTCGAGATTAAAAAAAATGTATATTAATAGAATGAAAATAGGATGTGGTTCAAATAAGCAGCTTTTGAAGGGGCACAGTCTTCTCTAAAATAGTCCCAGTGCAGAATACAGAGGGCAGAGGTGTTTCATTAAAAGCTTTACTGAGTCGCAGAGCCTGTGAAGTGAAAAAGCAGGGTGCTGGGAGAAAGCTTTTCTTAACCTGTGAGACTTGCTTGCAGAGAGGTTTTTGCAGCTAGGTATATAGCGGATTCGATCATTTGAACACTGCAAATTTGCTAAAGTCTGCATTAGCACTTTACACAACAGAATTGCCACTTGCTTGCATTTCTGTGCCCAATTTAATGTCCCTGGTTTCAAAAACAACAGTGGTAGAGTATTTTTGCTACTTCTCCATATTAGAACAATACCTCCATGGCTATCAAGATATTTTTAGGGGTGCATTTTTGAATACTGTGTGCACTATTAGTAACCCATTACAATCTGCATCGTGCTTTATTGTTATTTGTTCTGTAGGCCATTTCCTTTTTGGCAGCCTAACCACTCTCCTTTCCACAGCTTCTTTCACCTCTGTTGTTCTTATGCATTGTGAACTTGACAACTAAATTAAACCTTTTGTGGATTAGCAATGTCCTATTTAAATATCAATATGCCAGCGAGTTTCCTGTTGCAGCTTCCCAAGACAGATTTTGCAGCCCTTTCTACAGACCCATCTCTACTTCACAGGCCTGTTCAAACCACTGGCTTCATTTAACCAACTGCTTTCTTTTCCCTCACAACACCTCACCATGTCTCCTTGCAGAAAATTGTCCTCAGCTCTTTGGAACAAGAATTGTGCCACCCCAGGGATTAATCCTGGCTCTTATTTGCGCCCAGTGCCAATTGCCACCTATACTCAGTATTTTGAGAACAGATATGCCAGAGACAAAGCTGACTACTAGATGAATTTTTACCTATGAAATCAAGTACCCACCTTATCAATAGAGAGGCACAGATTGGTTGCATGCATAGGTTTCTGGAAGATGCAGCTGAATATTTGACACCTTCTTTTTACATTGTGTAAAATATTTTTAAAAGCCCTTTTGTGCTACTGACCGTTTGCACATGGCAGTTGGATTTCAGAGGGTTTTTTAAATCATTTATGTGCCTTGTTTCAACAACCATTTTTTCCTCCATGTAGGAAAAAAGGCATTCCTGTATGTAAAAAAGGTTAAATGTTGACAAGCTTCTCTTTTCTCTAGAGGTGACAGGCATTTCTGCAAGCAAACAGAAGCCCGCTATTCAATAGATCAATCAGTTCAGCCTCCAGAAAGGCTATTTCAGCTAGTTGAAAAAGTCAACCCTTCTGTGTTCTGCCTTCAGACCTCCAATTGTAAGTAGAACAAAATTAAGCCTTGCTGAATAGTCACTCTAAGGATAAGCAGACTACTGGGGTAGGATTGGGGTGTGTGTGTGTGTGTGTGTGTGTGTGTGTGAAAACACAGTCACTTGTTGAGGTGGGTGCCCATCTAGATCAGGAGTCTCCAAGTTTGGCAACTTTACAACTTGTGGATTTCATCTCCCAGAATTCCTCAGCCAACCAAGTTTGGAAACCATATGAAATATTTAATTCCAATAAAATGGGTTTTTGTTCTAATCCCGTCCATGACTTGCAACATCAATATAAATTCTATATAGTCTGCCCCCATTCTGAAGCTTTGAGTTAAGCCCAAAGATGAACCTTTATTGTTGCAGTGTGATTCCTTTCATTTTTGAAGAGAGAAAGGCAGCCGTGGGTAGCAATTAAGATGTTGAACAAGTAGCGAGGTTTTTTTTCCCCCATATGACCACAATGCTCGGGATGCGCAGGGATCTAGTTCTGAAATGCCCCGATGCATTTACTCAACTTCTGAAACTTTTTTCTTTTTCTTTTCTTTTCCCAGATAAAGCTGGCTTTTCCTTCCAAGCTCCAGAAATACCCACTCTGCAGAATTTCGATAGGCTCCTTCAAGAATTTGACAGGGGCAGCTTTGCTACTGGAAAGGAACTAGCACCGGAAGCAGAGTCACAGACACCACCGCGAGAGGCTGGTGCAAACGACGCCAGCAGATACAAAGTAAAGAGACCCTCTTTGCACATCCTCTCTCTTGAAGCCACATGAGATTGTTGTCCAGGGGACAAATGCAGCGGCCTTAAACTTTGTCTAAGCCAGGAGTCTTCAAACCCAGCCCTTTTGTGACTCGTGGACTTCAACTGCCTGGCTGAGGAATTCTGGGAATTGAAGTCCATGAGTCATAAAAAGGCCGGGTTTGAAGACCCTTGGTCTAAGCAGTTTCCCACAGCCTGATCATCAGGATTGGGGAGGGCCAAGCAAAAGCTTCCCAGGGATGAACAGTGACCAAGTGTCTTCTTCCTGGTAGAAAATGAAGCTTGTTTTCTTTTCCTTTGGCAGTTTAAGGATCTCATTCAGACAACCAACGGCGTTCTGAGGCTGCCTGCTCCACTTTTTTCCCATTGTGCTCATGAGAATCCTGCAGGTCAGAGAACAGCTTCTTCTTTCTAGAGCAAATTTTTCTTTGAAGGACTAGTGTTTCTAAGAGTTCCAGGCCAGCTTTGAAGCACAGACCTGAATCTCTGCATACTTAGTGGATATCAGTAAAACACAAACGTGAGATAGGGGCTTAGTTTTCTGAGCTGTAGGCAGAAGATCCTGGGATTGATAAACTACACCTCCGTTTCATCTCTGGTTCAGGTTGACACCCAAGTTAGAGTATCCTTATTACCACAGCCATCATCCTCAGCTAGATGGGGCTGAGGCCTGATATGAGGAACGGAGGTTTGGATGAGACAATGTCAAATGAGTCGTCTTTTATCATAAGTTTCTAACCTGAATTAATCTTAACTTCCTTTGGTGCCTCTGGAGCCCAAAAGTAGAACATTTTCTAAGTAAACAAGGGGGAGCGTGTGTACATTAATACTGGCCACAAGGAGAGAGTTGTAGAAAAGGCAGCTTGTTGCAATGGAGCCCAGTCTTAAGCCAAGCTTTGCTGGGCTTTTGATTTAGTCCCTCAAATGGACGTAGTCTTCACCAAACTGAAGATTTCCCTCTGACTCCTCCTCTTTGCTCCTTTCTCCAGGCTTCTTAATGGCCCAGGTTGAAAAATGCAACACGGTGATCAACATGGAGGAGTGTGCCGCCCTTTCCGAACTCAGCATGCTGTTTTACACCAATTTTAGCATCTTGGCGGTAAGCGCTTATTTTGGGAGCCTTCAGAGCGCACTAAACAAATGGAAGGGTGGGATGTGAAGTCAGAACTGCTGGTTTATTTGTCACTCAGAGAGAAAAGAGTTTTCTGGCACGGATGCCCAGAGGTTGGGACAAGACCGAGCAGCTTGTCCTTTGCACAATATGTGGCAATGCTTCAGCTGACTTCTTTTCTTATTCCCATTAGGTACCAAATTCCAGCCGCACAGTAAGTTTGATTTTAATTCCGACTTTGAGCCATTTGCGATGCATCTGTAGGCAGATTGTACTTAATGATACTCAATGGCAACTCTCCCATTATAATTAAGAAATAACGGGGCGGCTGTCGCTAGGTGGATCTTCCAAGTGACATCTCTGTTTTTGTGGGTGAATTTGAAAACCGTTGCGAAGCAGAGTTGCTTCCTGGGAAGCAGGCAGGTGCAGGCCAAGGATGCGTCTGGATGGGGCACAGGAGACAGAGCAGCTGGTGCTTCTCTGCTGCCTTTGCTTCCTGGGGGGAAACGGAAACTAATCAGCCCTCTGTTTGATCTTATTAAGATTTTTCTTACAGTGCATAATGAGTAAAATTTTACCTTAAAACATTTCACCCATTCCAGAGCAAAAAACACTTCCCAAGATAGGGTTTTTTTTTTAAAAAGGAGTATGTCAATTTTTCCTTGAACACTGTCAGTTTGCATAAGAGGATAAGGGGGAATATATATATATATATTTTCCAGATAAATTTCCCTGCTCTTTCCTGGGGCTTTTGGGTCACCAGTGTGTATGTGGTTCAATTCGTATATTATGCTAACCTGTGGTTTAATCATAGTTTGAACAAACTACACCCTAGGCCTAAACCACCAGCCGTAGTGTCTGAATCCTGCCTGTGTTCAAATTAAACTTGTACAAAGTGGTTGTTCCTTATGAATCTTTTCAGGTTAACGTCACCATCCAGTCCATCACGGTTCAGACGCCAGAGGGACTGCGCACTCGCCTGGCTGATGCAGATCTTGTGTTGCTCCCTGTGTCAAAGGATCAGTCGTGCAGCAATCTTGTTCTTGAGGTAAGCAGCCCTCGCCGTCTCGTTTCAGGCCTTTATTCTGGTAATAGGTTTGGTTTTTACACTGAGAGCCATACAAAAGCCAGGCGTTGCGAGCCACCTAGAGTGGATTTGGAGTTTGGGCAACACATAAGTCAAATAAAGTAAATCCCCCTTGCTTTGCAGGCCAGTTACCTCATTACCTTTACTGAAGCAGGTGAAATCGTGGGGGCAGCCGTCTCGCTGGTTCTGGGGACAGTTCACATCAGCGCTGCTTTTCTGCAGCAAACCTTTGCTGTCCGTTTCGTACAGGTAACTCCTAAATTATGTGAATTTTGAATCTCCCCCAGAGCACTGGAAACTTTCTCAAAAGGAAGGGGGAAGCGTCCTTAAAGATTTATATTTAAATTCCAGCTCTCTTTCTTTACTGCAGGTCATTGGAATAATAATAGCTACTAATTTGCAACATTTATGTGTGTTTTTTTCCCCTTTTTTAATAGCAAGATACTCAGCCTGTTCCTTTCAGTGGAAGCCCAGGTTATCTTGTTGGGTTACCCATAAGAGCTGGATTTAGATCAACTGGATATCCTTTTTTCCTCCATTATTTAAGCAAAATTCACCCTGGGAAATGGGCGCTGCAAAAGTCATAAGCGTGGGAAAATGATCATCAGTCACTTTTTTCAGTGCCATTGTAACTTCGAACAGTCACTAAATGAATCGTTGTAAGTTGAGGATGATCCGTGTAGCTGGTATTGCGAAGCTGAGCTCAGCTTTTGTTTCTGGACCAGTTCTGCCACTTCTTGTGCCTGTCCTGCCACAACTCCTATATTGTGCAAATCCAACTAACTGGGGCTAATTCAGTAATCCATGATTAAAGAAACCACAGCTCTTCGCCAAAGCTAAGCCGGGCTGCTGCACCTAAACCTTGTTTTTCCTTCACTCGCTCGCATTCACCCCTGGTGTCATTCAGAGTTTGAACGAAGGAAGCCAGCTGACCATGATGAAAAGCACCACAGCCCAGGACTGTTTCCGGGCGGAAGGGAGCCGAACCCCAGTACTGTTTGGGTACAATATGATGTCTGGATGCAAAGTGCGGTAAGGCATAAGCCTACTATCTTTATGACATGTTGTCTCCCCTCCTTACTTGGATGCTGGGAAGGCGGATGTGTAGTTCACTGCCCACATTGGGGAAGACTCCTCCATCTTTCCCCTGCTTATTTCTGACTCCAGACATTGCCATGGCAGTTATTGGTAACCTCATCCCAACTTTTAAAAGAACACAAGCCTGCTGTTGCTTAGCTTTTCCACAGGCAGATTTATATAAAGTTACGCAGACACCCACCCCAGGGTTGCTGATGGCAATTTTCTTTCTTGAAGAATTACCAACAGTGTCGACTGTACGCTTCTGGCTCCAGAGCTCCTAAGGGTGTTGAAGGGCCAAACCTTTCCAGACTTTGTGGCCTCTTTTGGAGATTCCTTGCCTCAGAATGGACCAGACTGGGTTGAAATCTCTTACAATTCCACCAAACCGGTAAGAAGTCAGACTAACCCTGGCTAACATCTGGGTGGATGTTTTCTTTACCCCAAGAACCATCCTGGAAGAGAAACACTATCCCAAGACTATTTTGGGGGATGCCGATAAGACTATGGAACAGGATATATGCTATGTAGGCAAAATAAAAAATAAATAATAATCCAGAACACTGCACAAAAAGCTGCTGGGAAATTTACTGATGTCCCCACGCAGTTTGGGTGCAGCTTTCATTCTTATCCAACAATTTTATGCACTCTCATAGATGACTCAAATGCTCCAAGGCCTGTTTATGGGACAAAGTGCAGTAGGTGACATCCTGCATGCTTAGCGGGGGGGGGAAGAGGAACGGGGTGGTGGTGGTGGCTCCCCCTCATGCAAAGCGGGGCTTGTGACGGAAGAACGTCTGACTGTTTCAGGCCACCTGTGAAATCCCGGTGTCCTTTGAAATGGAAGTGAAGTGGACTAAATACGGCTCCTTGGTTAACCCCCAGGCTAAAATCGAGAGCCTCACGGTGATCGTCACAACGGCTGCCTTACCCAAGGTGGGTGGGGATCTTCTGTGAAGGGAGGGGATGGAAGAACACTGGGAGCTTATTTTTAACTTGGCGCACTCATTCCGTGATCGCAAGGTAGTGTCTGTGGGTGTTAAGACATCTGCCTAATAAAACTGCCTTTCTCTTCTGAAGGGGGTAACCTTGGCACCTTGCAGCATGGCTGGCTGGGGAATTCTGGGCACTGAAGTCTCTCTCTCTCTCTCTCTCTCTCTCTCTCTCTCTCCCTCTCTCTCTCTCTCTCTCATCTTGCAGGTCGATTCAGGAAGTGAAAGCATCGTCCAGATACTCAGCTCTGTTTCCTTTGTTGATATCTCTGCCGCTGCCCAGCCAGGATACAAGGCCTGGCCCACCATTGAGGCCCACCTGCCCTTTGATTTTTTCTTCCCTTTTGTTTAAAACCACCTGCAGAAAATCCAAAGACACCAGCTTCGTTTTTTAAAAAGTGGGAACTTTTCTTCAGATCCACGCTGAAGTTGAAAACAGTTGTTGCATCAACATGAGCGGAGGCCAAAGCCGTTTCTGCCAGCATCCACTTCCGGAGGTCTCCCAACTGGAATTAAGAGGGAGGAGTTTGGTGGAAGACTGTCTTGCTGCTGCTGCTGCTAGTTCACGAGCGAAGGTGGACCGAGGCACGAGAGAGACATGCAGATGGGAAGGCTGGGAGTTGAAATCCATGCCTTCAGCCGGCCCCAGATTGGAGAGCTTTGCTTGCTGTGCCCAGGATCGAGTATAATGGGGTCTTCAGGAACATAAGATCATGCAATAGTTAATGGAGCCCATATGTCAGACGCTCAAAAGGGCACAAGAAAAATAAAAGAATTCTGAAATGGGGGGGGGGCAAGGGAGAAGGATGTTGCCCTGTGCATTAGAAACCTCTTCCGGCTGCTACAGCTGTAGCTTTTGTGAATTATCGGAGGCCCCCTCTGAATATGGATTTGAATTTATTACATTATTTCCAGTAAGTCTTGCGAAACTGTAGAGCTGTACAGGAAAGAACGGCACAGGTCATTTTAGAGCGCTGAAGCTGTTCTACCACTCTGGGTCTCCCAAAGAGATCTAGGGCAGCTAAGTGCCCTCCACCCCCACCCCCCAAGCATGACTAGGGGGAGGGCAGCAGGCAGTGTCCACTCTATCTGAAGGGCATCAGCCTTGGAGGAAAGGAGCCGGTGCTGAGTAATGTGCCAAAGGATATTTTTACCAAGGTCACCCTGTAAACGTGAAGTAGCTTCTCGGGGCCGGAGCAGAATCCACAAAAGAGATTGCCCCCCCTCCCCCCAAGGTCCAATTCAGGCATCTTGTTTGGACCGGCTGAGTAGCCCGTGTTGCTTCAAAAGATTGTTCAGCCTTTCAATCTCTGTTTCCTGTTGAAGAAAAAAAAGAAATGGGGTGTGTGTGTGTTTCTTGTGTCCCTCAGGCCTTGGATGCATGTTTTTATCAACAGCCCTTATCCAATTTGGGGGAGAAAAACATGAACAGAAAGAAGGAAAGTGGAATTTAAAAGCTCTGAAGGAAGCCTACGAGCAATTGTCTCTTTAACTATTAAATAAAAACATGACATCTGAATTCTCAGTTTTCCGTATTGATTCTTTTCCTTTCATTTCTTCCTGGCTACATTTTATATTTGATGGGGGGGAAGGGGCGGGGGGGGGCAGGTTCTGGGCACTTCTAAGAGCAGAATCCAAGCTGTGCCCTTAACGTTGGAATAAATTTAGTGGCAAGTAGGCTAGAAATCCTGTCGTTTCAGCCGGGTCAGGGCCACCCTCTTGAAGGAATTAGAAACTTACCTTCTCCGCACAGCTGCCTTCCAGCTGCTGGACTTTGGCACTCAACTGTAAATTGGCTTGCTTCAGTTTGGAGATCTGCTGTTCTGAGCGGGTCTTCACCGATAAGATTATCCCTGCAGATAGAATTGAAGGGCAGAACAGTTCCCTAAACTATCAGCCACTTAAAAATTAGCGTTGCAAAACATTTACAGCAAACCACCTGCTTAGGAAGGCATGGCAGAAAAGGGAACGGAGGGAGGGCTGGGATCCTATAAACATTGACAAACTTGGGAGGCTAACTTAAAACTTTCTAGTTCTCTTATCGGTTCTCAGAAAGAGGGAAAGTAATCAAGGAGAGAACCAACTTAGATCTAAGGAGAAATTTACCGGCAGTGAGAACAATTAACCAGTGCAAGGGCTTTCTTCAGACACTGTGGGCGCTCCAACACTGGAGGTTTTAAAAAGAGATTAGTCAAATTTGTCTGAAATGGTAGGGAGTTTCCCGGTTGAGCAGGGCTTGGACTGGAAGACCCCCGAGGTCCCTTCCAACTTTGTTATTCGGGGGTCTCCCGTGGGATCAGGCCTCTGAGAGCCCACCCATTGAACCAACGGCCTTTGGCAAAGCAGGGGGCGTTGTGTAAAGGCAGCCTTGGTAGACGGGGGAAGTAGGGAAAAAGTTCTGGAGGAGGAGGAGGAAACTCAAAGGGTTTCTGTCATCCTCGGATAAAGAGGACACGGAGTTTAATTCCCATCCTGCTTTCGAGACGTACCGTTGATGATCCTGGCCACTCGCCACAGCCTGAGCAGGATCAGCAGGCCGAGCGCTTCAAACTGATGCTCCTGGAAGAGGACCACGATGTCCAGGATGAAGGAGACCACCACCACCAGGGCGTCCAGCACTTCGAACTTGTGGTGGAAGAACTCCAGGCGGTAGGTGAAGAGCTTGAAGCTGACTTCCACCAGGAAGAGGGACAGGATGGAGAGGCTCAGGTAGTGAAGCACCTGGGGGGGGCACAGAAGGGGCTGAAAAAGCCACCCAGGACACAGCAGGGTGGTGGTGGCGTTGGGGATGACACAAGGCAGGACCCCTCAGGAAGACACAATTGCTCTTTACCATTTTTAACATTATTACGATTAGCCTTGTGCGGGAAGATGTAATGCGTACAGGTAGCCCTTGAATTACGACAACGGAGCCCAGAATTTCTGTTGCTCAGCAAGGCAGTTAAGTCAGTCGTGCCCCATTTTAGGACCTTTTTTTGCCACAGTTAAAGGAACCACGAATCGAGATTGTTAAGCAAATCTGGCTTCCCCCACTGACTTTGCTTGTCCGGTACCCAGCTAGGAAAGTCCCAAGTGGCGATCACGTGACCCTGGGATGCTGCAACTGTCATACGCCAGTTGTCAAGCCCCAAAATTTGGGTCACATGACCACGGGGGTGCTGTTGTAAGTGTGAAAACCAGTCATCAGTCACTACATTCAGTTCAGCATTTTTTCAATCTTGGTCTACAGTTCTGGAGTTTCTCCTTACTTTACCCTGTTTGTTTTCCAATTGTACGGGACGAGAAAAATGTATGTGCTCTTATCCCAACCCGTGAAAAACCTTCAGTTCCGGCGGACTCATTCAAGCTTAGCTTTGCATGAAGGGTTCAAAATCTGCTCTCTCTTCTTTTTCAAATACAGAGAGCCTGGATGCGACTCCCACCACAACCTTCTGGCTGATCTTAAGGCCACTCCTGTCTGGAGAGTCTCCTCCATTCACCCTTCGTTCACCTTTGGTGCAATCTCCTCTTGGTCGGGATGAATGATCTTCAGGTCCAAAAGCAGCTCTCCCAGCACCAGCACCGCATCCAAGATCACCAGGCAAACCACCAGGATCTGGGAGGAAAAGGGAGAGAGCATTCAGGTCAAAACAATAACACATTCTTGGAAACCCATCACCGGATATTGAGGTCGGCTCCCGTTTATGGTAGCAGTGAATATAACCGAAGTCCAACACACAAGTGTTGGCTGGGGAATTCTGGGAGTTGAAGTCCACACATCTTGAAGTGGCCCAGACTGAGAAATACTGGTTAAAGCATTGGACTCCTGACTGGAAAACCAGGAATGGTAACCCAACTCAGATAAACAACCACCCAACCAAGGAACCACCAAGTCCACTCCCATCAACTCTCATCTGACAGGGCAAACCACTAATCTATAGAGTGCAAAGCCTACCCCCTTACTAGCACTGATGATGATACCTAGCTTGGTAATGAGACGTCTACAAGAAAACAGCCAACCTCAGAGAGCAGCAAGGACCCCACAATGATAATAAACCTGATTGAAAAACCATGGGATGCCATAATTTACTTATTTGGTTTGATACGTAAACCAAGACTGGCTAAGCTCACATGGCTAATTATAGCAGAACGTGATTTTTTTTGGTTTTGGACCAGTGCATGGCACAAACCATACCTGGGATTTGGATACCACTGTCCACGAGCTAAGAAACTCTGCAGATCCAATCCAGTGACGATTGACCAACAATCCATGATTAAGACCAAGTGGAACAACACAGCGCCAGAATCAAGTGACAAGGTGGCACTCAGGAATATCAGCATCTCTCTTTGCTCGTGTGACAACCAAACCCTGATGAGGGAGCCCATGGCGACCGTTATCTGAAGAGTCTCCCATCCATACCTGGAACTTGTGGGACTGGAACATCCTCTTCATGACATCTCTGAAGGTTGGACGCCTGGGTGCCGATTCGACTTTCACCGCAACCTCGCTGGCCTTTCCTTCTCCTTCCTCCTCTGTCTCTTCCTCCTCCCATTTCTTGTAGTCGTTGTTCCACTGGGCAGTGTCATCTCCCACCACCGTGAAGTGCTTCAGATACATCGACATGGTGGTGGCTCAAAAGTACATCACCCCCCCGGAGAACAGCTGCAGAAGCAGATCACAAGCCATCCTGGTTAGTCAAGGCTCAGTCAGTCACCTTCCTAGGAATGCATTCACGGACAGATAAAAAGAGGGAGAAAGGAAGAATCATCCAACTAAAATGATCGTTTTTTCAGGGCATACTTGGCACTTTCCGGCGTGACTTAAAAACTTACTTGTTCCAACAGGCCGGCCTGGCCTGACAGCTCTTGGGGTTCATCTGTTTTTAATATTGTTTAACTGTATACATACGTTGCTCTGTACACCGCCCCGAGTCCCTCGGGAGAAGGGCGGTATATAAAACAAATAAAATAAATAAATAAATAAATAAATAAATAAATAAATAAATAAACTTGTGGACTTCAACTCCCTGAATTCCCTAGCCAGCATGGATTTTGGGAGTTGAAGTCCACAGGTCTTAAAGTTGCTGAGTTCTGAGACCCCTGGTTTAGGTTACTGAGTCCAGATCCTTACTCAGTGCAGAAAACCAAATGTAGGGCACCTCCCCAGCAGAGAACAACAACCCAGGCTCTACTCAAAGGCATCCACCCAGAGTCATTGACAGTCAGATAACAGTTTTAACAAATCATCCTCACCATCCCCAGGAAATTTGCTACTTCCCTAATGAACTATTTCTACCCTTGAATCACTATTGAAAAAAGCCCTGGAATTATGTGCCTTTTTAAAAAGAAACCAACCTCTCCTACGGACGCCGCAAAGAGAAATAAAACAAGGGATCCTTTTAGGGGAAGCATTGTGAAAATGCTACCTTTAAGAAGAAGAGAATTAATATAACCACCACACAGGAAGCCAGTCCTGATCCTCAGAGCACCCCCAAAGAGCAGCTCCCCTCTTACCGTGTCTCTTTCTCCGCTGGCCCAGCCTGTTTCTCTTTTGCCAAGGAACCTCAAGCCAAGCCCGAGGACCCCGAAGCCCGCCCCGGAGAGTCGTTGCCTGCCGTGCTAGAGAGACCTTTGCTGGCTTGTAGGAGAGGCAAAGGAGAACAAAAAAACCCCACGTTTCCTGTTTGCTTTATTTTGCATAAGACATTTCTGTCGCAATCCTTTCTGCTGATAAAACTCCGGGAGGGTGAAGGAGAGGGGAAGCCCACCTGGGGTTAGCCAAGCACTGCCATTAGAAAAGTTCTCGGTGTTTGTTGTGGGTACAAACCATGGCTAGGACGGTTCTCCTTGTCCTTGGCTGGGATGGCATCTACGCCACGCATGAGGAACCCCAATGGAAAGCTTCTGCAGAAGGAAGACCCATTGGGAGGGGGCAGGACTTGCTCAAACTAGCCCAAAGTGCAACCGATTGGTTTTACTACGACCTGAGTCAGCTCTGATTGAGAGAAGTAGTTGGCACGGATGTCTGCTCTGTTTATGGTACCATACCGGTCAAATAAATTCCAGTCAATGCTGGTTTATGATCCTGCTGGTAAATAGATTTCAGGTGATTGGAAGGAGGGGTTTGCATGGCTATGCAGAGATCTCCGACCTAATCATAACATCAACTTATCTATTTGCTGCCCAGAAGGGGCTATCGTGAATATTGTCTAGCAACAAACAGCCTCCTTTAGGGGCTGGAGAAAGAGCACCTTGCAAAGCAGCCAGGAAGTCTTTTGAAACACTCAAGGTTATTGCAAAACGCTGGCGTTCTATTTTTAAGCATGAAGAAATATCTCGGATGTTTCTCCCAAAACAACCCGCAAATAGTTTGTTCTTTTTTCACATAGTGGGCCCTGTTCTCCTCTCCTCCCCTCCTACTGAACTTGAACGTGTTGGACCAAACCGATGGGCGGGAACATCAGCTTAGGACAAGCTTACACAACCTGCAATCCTCTCAAACGGTCGTGTAGAAGAGAAAGCGGTGTTGAGTTCAGCCCCGGAAATCAGGATTTTACCTATTTATAGCAGCCAGGTCTCAAAATAAGGCAGCTCCAAAGAAGGAAAGTAATACCTATTTCTTGACTAAACCCAAATTCAAGAACCATCCTAAGCCATTAATCATGGATTACAAACATCAATGGCAAGGTTGACAGCTGGTGCTTAACTCAGAATAAAATGTTGCGGTGTTGTCTACTCCGGGAGTCTCCAATTAGTGCTCTAAGCCCCATGGGAAAAAAAGGGGGGGAGAATAGCTGATGCAGGAGAACATTAAGGTCTCCTGGGCATTAAAAAGCTCCTATTCTGGTTTGCTTGTTTCCTTGGAAAGTTGTAAGATTGACCCCATCCAAACTCTAAAGAAGGGTTAGGGTTAGGGTTAGGGATGAAACCATGTTGCACCTGTCACCTGTCTGGAAAAGTTGGGACTTCACTTTCAAGGAAGACTCTTGGGTCATCTGGCAAACTAAACCAGTTGATTGTGGAGAAATCCTAGCTTCCCACAAACTATCACTTAGCCATCTTTCATTCACCTGGGAAGAGAGGCAGAGGTGCTCTACCCCTCAGTGCTAAAAGGGGGAGGCAAAGAGAGGCAGCCACCTGGTTGATAAGCAATGCTGCCTCCTGGTTTAACTATGGTTTGTTGAATAAGCCACAATTCTCTGCCGAACCCAAGGAAATAGCTAATCGTACAACCTTTGGTCCCTCACAGTCACTATCCTGGGCTGCCTTCCTAGCCTGGCACCTCCACGTTCCAGAATCCCCCAATTTGGGACTCTGAGCCAAAGGCCGGGAGGCATCTTCCCCTGCCTTGTGAGCCCACCTCTCAATTTTGCTGACCAAGCTTTGCTGACCGTAACTTGTTCACGCCAAAACACCTAGAAAAGTCACTGAAGCTTGCTGAAAAATCTGCCTAGTTAAACATTCTCTGTCTTCCACTGAAACCAATTCAAGGGATTTATTTACTTTTCTTGCAAATCTGTCTGCTCCTCCTTCAAGAAAGACCTGTCCCAACTTCTAGGATCTAGAAGACCCCTCCCCAACGACCTTCCTCACATTTCTGCCCTGTAATTTGGGGGCGGGGCCTCTTGCTTGCCCAGAAAACTGTCCCCCCCCCATCCTCAATTAAAATGCCTCTTTTTTTACGCTTTCAGCCATTCTTTGCTCTCCAGGCTTTTTTTGTTTGTTTTTTGCTTTGGCTCAACTCACTTTATCAAATGTTGCACATGACAAAAGATTCCGCTTTTGGGCAATACTTCCCAGGCCTTAAGCCAGCCCTTTGTCATCGACTTGCTTGATAGTTCTGCTAACATCCTGTTGGAGGTCATGTATGTTAACATCCCTAAAGAATCACCCAGCTTCCATCTATATTCTCTGCCCATTCTTTCCCCCCTTTTTTTTTAGCAAACGGCCCTTCGGCAGTTAAAAAGGCAGCCTTTTTATTCTTTATTAATGGTGAAAAAAGTTCCCCTTTCTCTCCTTTGAGAAACAAATTGGGGGCCCCTGTGCCTCTCCCGGGAGGGCTTCATCTGAAAGGCGTCGCCAGAGCAGCTGCGCCAGCGCTGCCTCCGTTGCGGGGGGGTCTCCAGACTCGGCGACTTGCTCTCCAGAGTTGCCCAGCCAGCCAGCTGCTGGAGGGAGAATTCTGGGAGTTGAAGTTCACCAAGTCGGGAGACCCCCCAGGCGGACCGGGCTTCGCCTCGGAGGAGCCGGTTTCGGACGCGGGTCGTCATCCCGCCAGCGGCTCCCTCTCCCCCCCCCGCCCGCCTCCGGGCCCGCATCGGCCGCTTCCAGGCGAGCGGAGGCGGCCTTCGCTCCGTCCGTCAGTCCGGAGTCGGCGGGGTTGTCGCGGAGCCCGCCTCGCCCGCCTCCCTTTGCTCCCCGGCTGCGGAGCGGGGGGCGGGCGGGGGAAGCTCCCCCCAAGCGCGGAGCGGGTCCCGCATCGGGGCTGCGCACCTCGGCGGCGTCCCGGGGCTGCTGGGGGGGGGGGGAAGCGGCGCAGAGGGTCCCCGCCGGGGCTGCCCCTGCCCGGGGCGGCTCCCTCCCCTCCCGGAACCCCCGTGCCGTACCGTGCGGGGCCGCGAGCCGCTCCGGGAGTCCTCGCCCGCTTGCCTGCCTGCCTGCCTGCCTGGCCGGTGGGGCCGCCGCCTCCCTCTGCCGGCCGCCGTCCCCGCCTCCCCCGCCCCATTGGTGCAGAGCGCGCCGTCCGGGTGGCGGAGGCGGCGGCGGGGATCGGGGCAGGGGCTCTGCCGGCGCATCCCGGCGGAAAGGTCGCTCCAGCTCTCGGGGCGAACCCAGGGCAGGGCTGCCTGCCCCGCGGGGCTCCCAGGGTGGGAGGGGTCTGGGGAGCTTGAGGGTCTTTCCCACCCGCTGTGACGTAACCCCCTCCTTGCCCCCCACCCCAGTCCTAGCCCCACTTCAAGCTAGGGGCCGCTAGCTAGCAGCTCTGTGGCTGTAGACCGAACTTCGCCCTCCCTCCCTCGCTCCGAGTAGGGAGGCCAGACTTAAGTAACCCTTTAGCAAATGCCTGGCAACTTAGCCCCTCCTGGTGGCACCTTCCCGCCATCCCTGCCCACGACCCAAACAAAGGGGTAGGGAGGGCGGCGCCCCATGGGCTTCACTGGCTCGGAATCAAGTTTGTGCTCCAGTATGGCTGGCAGTTTGCAAAGATCCCGTTTTAAAGAGATCTCCTCAGTGGGACACCAGCCAGCACTTCTGCCTTGAGCGGAGCTGCTTCCAAAGGCGGCGGCCTTCTCCACTGCGCTGATCAGCTCTCGCCTTCCCTCCAACACCCAAAGTCCTGAAGCCCCCAATTTATTTACCCTACAAGGGAAAGGCCTGAGCCCCTCTTGCCTCCCCCCCCCCCGCCTTGAGCGTCTACAAGAGACCCTCCCTTTATTCCCTTTACCAAATTCTCACCTCTTTAGATAGGACCTTTTTTTTTTTTTAATGGACAGAGAGGGGAGTTTCACTTGACTTTTCCTGAACTTGATGCTGAAAAGAAATCAAGGCCAAGAAGATTTAACAAGTTACTCATTTAATAGGCATTTTACCACATTTGTATTGTACACTGCCATCTGTTTAAAAAGATTACAGGTTTTTCTTTAAAAACAAAACAAAAACAAAAAAACCACAAGAAACTGTGAGTCATAGAAACAGGTGAACACTGGTTCACTGCCGTAGTTGGTTGTTTTCTAAGCTTTGTAGAGAGCAAGTCTTCAAGATGCAAATAAAAGAAAACCTAAAGTAATTCTAATTCTGAGGCAAGTCTCTTCACGTTACAACTTTCTGAACTGGCTAAAAGAGCAGAGTGGCACACGCTTCGACACTGAATATAGGGGAAGTATCAAAAGTCTTTAATCCTGTACTCCAGCTGATCACAGCTTTACTCTGCTAGTTCAAGTCGTCCGTCCTGCAGAGGAAAAAATCCAGCTTAGACACTACGGGCCGTGCTGACCGGTCTTCCCCTGCACACCTTGATTTTTACAGAGACACAAATCTTAAAATCATGGCTTTCATCGTGATTTCAAAGTATACGGGAGGGAAGGGTGCTGCAATTAAAAGAGACATCATACTAAGTGAAGCTGGCAAAATTGGAGGGTTGGTTGAAAAAGTCCACAACGGGATTCGTGTACGTGAGAAGGAAAATGCAAACCCTTCAAAACAAACAAAAGCTTTTTACAAGTGAATCATATCCACAGTATGCAATTTGACAGTCATATTAGTCTCGGGGCACGTTGGTGCCTTCTTAGCTCCTGAAACAAAAACAGGCGTTGCACATCACCTGGCCTCTGCCGGTTCAAGGAGTCAGTTGTACAATGACCCAGAATGGCAGCACAGGTGCTGCGAAGTATGTACAGCCGGAACATCGAGAACAGAAAAAGGTGTTGTGTTTTTTTTCCTCTCTTTCCAAATACCGATGATTATTATTATTTTAAAAAAGCTCTTCTTGAGAAGGGAGAACGTCTCATTTGCTGCTACATCCAGCAAATGCCATCCACCAAAATGAACCAGAAAGAAAAACCACAACACATTTAAGTCTTAGTCTTAGCAAGCTGACTTGATACACATTACCGCTTTTGGTTTTTGTTTTTTTTTTTTAAAAAATGAAGATTATATACTATAGTACAAGTCCCAACCAGGCGGGCCCGAGAGTACTTATTTCTTTGCTTGTTTTGTGATCATACCCCTGGGTGGTGTTACCGGTCGGCTAGCGTTGGGCTTCTTCTTCTCCGCAGGCTTCAAGATCTGGAATGACAATTGGCTGATTTAGTGATGCCCGGCAGGTTCTCCAGGCAGCTACTACAAGGAAACCACACAGGTAAGAGTTACAACTGGTCTGCTCAAACCTGAAAAGATAGGGCTAAATTACTCAATCCGAGACCCAGAGTGGACCAGGATCATCTCTCTCTCTCTCTCTCTCAAAAGATCCAATGCATTTCCTTCCAACTTCATAAGCCAGGTCTGAGCAACTATGCCCCCTTTACGACCTGTGGACTGCGACCCCCAGAATTCCCGAGCCACCTATGGCTCAGTTGAGAAGACAACTAAGGAGGGAGGCGGGGGTTAGGGTTGGAGGATATCCCAGGCCAGGAGCGGTTTGGGCTTTCAAGACCAGCCCAACGAACCTGAACTCAGATGCAATTGTGGTGTTCCTCCCACAGCTTGCGATGACCCTACTTCCTCTCCAAAGGCCCCTTTGGAAAGCAGCGGGGAGAGAGAGGATTCTCGGGAGAAGCCAGCTCCAGGTGAATCTATTAAGGCTGCCCTGGGTCTAGCATGGCAACGGGCAACTCAGCACAGAGTAAAGGAGACACAACGCATCTTCAAATATCTCGTGCTCAGAAGCTTGACTGGAAGAAAAGTAACTGAGCAAAGCAAAAAAGGAACGGGGGGGGCGGGGAGGGAGGGGGAGCAAAGCGCCTGGGGCTTCAAAGATACTTTACCTGGAAGGAGCACATTAGAGTCTCATCCACACTCATCATAGCACCTGCGTTGTCAAACTCCCCGCAGTAGTTGGGGGCAGAAAACAGAGTTACCAGCTGTCTTTTTGCAAAGAACTCGTATCCATCTTCAACGACCTGCAAAGGCAAAGAGGGTTCTTTTATTACTGGTGGGATGGGAAATACGGTAAGACAGGAAAGCAGAAAATTTTGTGGAAAGCTTTCTGGATAATGCAGTAAGCCCCCTTTCCGAAAGTCTGCAAAAGATTCCATTGGCCGTCATGGTTTAACCGCGAGAGCTGTGAATAGGTTTCCGACTGAGACTGCCACACGGCCAGGCACCGCAGCTGCAACTCACAATACGGGAATAATGCTAGCGGCCAACAAGTGCCAAAGGAGCCCCAGCGATTGTGTTCTACATGAATGTGGGGTGTTTTATGCAGGCCTATAAGAAACCAGCGGCTTCTCGATTTGCGCAATCTTCGCTACGGTTGTGCTTTCATACTCAGAAGCCTATTTCTTTACCAAATGCTCAGAAATCCTCTTTCAGCTCAGCCAGGAGAGAGAAGGTGGAGAAGTCCTTTTCTCCACACTTCTACTCTTCACCTACCTGATGAGCTCTGCATATAAGGTCCAAGTCGTGTTTGTGAAGGAACTTGGCCACCACTTCGGCTCCAAAGGTGAAAGAGACCCCTCGGTCGTTTTCGCCCCAGCCAAGCACATCCTTGTCGGGGTCAGACCACAGCAGGTCACAGAGGAGGCCTTGGTCTGGCACGTCTGTGGGCCGCATAATCCGTCGGATCTGCTCCATTGACTGGAGATCTGGTGATAAGCCTGGGCAGGATTCAGAGGCGGTAGGTTTGAATTTGGCTCACTTGGGGGAGTGCACAACACAAACACAACGCAAAACAGTGGGAGGTACACGGTTGCTGAGGAAGAGCAACCAGCCAACTTCATCCGAGAGGTGCTGCTCAACCAAGGGACCCAATACAGGAGCAGGGTAAGACAGAACATGAGAAATTACATATAATTCCTTAAGAGGGTCCCATTTCTTGGATAACGCGTCCAGATTATTCAGACTTAAGTCACGAGTTGTGCCAATTTGAATGGATGTAGTTAAAATGAAACTAAACCTGGATCCAATGCTAGGAAGACCACAGCGTGATTTCACAGGCATCTACACAGTCCCAGCCCCTTCCAGAGCAAGCTGTCCCCAAGACAACCCCCGCTTTGGCCAAATAAAATGTTCAAAAAATAGACACCCCTTTGGTTTAGCGCAGTTGTCTCAAATTAAAGAGCGCCCTGCCCTTGCTGGGCCAAAACATTTTTTCTCTCTCAGGCCTCTTCAGCTGCAGCCTCCCACTCACATCCTCCAACACTGCAAGCTTGCAGTTTCTGCCTCAAAACATCCTGCAGATGTTTAGATTATAAGGCAGGAATGGCAAGAGCAAACATTGAGAGGGCTCACAAGGAATGAAACGTCAAGTCTGTCTCTGAAAATATCTCAGGTGTTAAACACACCTTGAAATTCGATTCTGATCAATTATACGGCCTAAGACAGCATCCAAAATTACTTACCACCATGGCAGCAAAATATTTTCTCGTCCACAATGGCTGCAATTGGCAAGCAATTGAAGCAATCCGTAAAGGTCTTCCACAGCTTGATGTTGTATCTCCTTTTACCTGGGGAAGTGGAGCAGCCAGTGAAGTCATTTCAAAATCGAGCGTGGCAGAGAAGAGCAGTTTAGGGGGGGGGACAGAAAAAAAACCACCCCTCCTTTCTGTGTCTCGCAGTTACTCCTAGGCCTAATCTAGCTTTTCTTTGGGTAAGACTGGCTTGGCCTCTACAGAGTCCTCAATTTGCTGCAACCATTTGTTTAGCGACCCTTCAAAGTTACAATGGCACTGAAAAAAGTGACCTATGACCGGATCTTGCAGTTTTGCTTGGCAACCAACATCTATTCCCAACGGGATCCCGGGGTCACGTGATCACCATGGGCGACCTTCCTGGCCAGCTTCCAGCAAGTGTAGTCAAGGGGGAAGGCAGATTCACTTAACGGCTGGGTGATTCACTCAGGCGTGGCAGTGAGTTGCTTAACAAATGTAGCAAAAAAGGTTTTAAAATTGGGCACAGCTCCCTTGCTTAGCAGTGGGAATCCTGATCCCAAATGTGGTATTATGTCAAGGACTCCCTCCACAACTTGAAGCAAAGAGGAACATGACAAGCAGCCCTTGCTAAAAATTCAGAATACGCTGGAGCTCCTACCGGAAAGGAACATTATCCATTTTCTGCTTTTGAAACGGAAGGCCTTCAAGGCAATACCAAAGATAAAAAATGCTACATTTCACCTTCTTCCAGTAGCCTCTCAACTCTGCCACCCTATTAACGCATAATTCCCTCTAAGGGTAAAGATCATTTCATAGTTAAAAGGGCACATTCTCTCACAGCATTCTTCCCTAAAGTACGTTCCCATGCATACTTACATTCATCATAGAAGCCATAAATTCTATTAATGCTAGCACACTCGTGGTTGCCTCTAAGGAGGAAAAAGTTCTCTGGATATTTTATCTTGTAGGCCAGTAAGAGGCAAATTGTCTCTAAAGACTGCTTCCCTCGGTCAACGTAGTCCCCAAGGAAGAGATAGTTGCTCTCCGGTGGAAAACCACCGTATTCGAATAGCCGCAGTAAGTCGTAGTATTGTCCGTGGATGTCACCTTAAACAAACAAAGGAAGAGAGTTTTCAGTGCTTTGGGTTCGGCAGTTTGGCTCACTGCAAAGCAGAGTCTAACACAGCGATATATTTTAAATATGGAGATTAAAAGGAGCATTATGTAAGAGCACTAAGGAAATAATCAGAGACCTCAGTCAAGTTTTCAACTAATTTTGCCGTGATGCCAAAGCTTAGAATATTATTTAAGGCTGTGGTTTTAAAGGTAAATTACATCAAAGTAATATCTAAGAAGTATATTCTAATACTCTAATATATAGTATTAGAATAAGTATATTCTAATACTTCTGAAAAAGAGGAAATTACTGCTTCCCCCTCTCACATGGACATGGACATGGCAAGGATGGGCAAAGTAAGAGCAATTATATACCATTTAAATATACAGAACAGCTGTGAGACCTAAACAGTGTTATCAAAAATCAAATAAGTATAGTATCTTCCTGAAATTTCTTTTTTTAGTTACATCTAATAGTTCCTTTCAGCACTCTATTCAAAGACAGAGTTTTATCCTCAAGCAACCTGGCTGAAAGAGGTTATTACTGCAATTTTCTAACAGATTCGGCATCCTCAGATACATCACCTAAAGTTATTAC
Organism: Vipera ursinii; assembly: GCF_947247035.1. Taxonomy (NCBI): domain Eukaryota; kingdom Metazoa; phylum Chordata; class Lepidosauria; order Squamata; family Viperidae; genus Vipera; species Vipera ursinii. The sequence continues at coordinate 1,190,228 of NC_139527.1, read as the reverse complement.
CTAACAAATTTGTGACTCATTATTAAACCATTAAAAAATGGTGCTTACCACATATTTTAAGTGGTGCTTCAAGTTCTAACAGAATTGGTTGACTGAGAAAAATCTCCCGAGATTTCAAGCACAATCCTCTTATTTCATTCTCTTGAAGCTGGACATTTTTACCAGGTTTGGATCCTCTCACTACATAGAAAAAATATGATTATAGTACATAAATGAAAATTAAGTAATTCCATCAATTATTTTTTTAAGGAGGAAGGATTTTGACCCTAACCCAAAATCTTCTTTCAATTACATGTGCCAATTCATTTCACACTGATAGAACATTTAGGATATGCATAGTTATTTTGTGACTACCAGCTGAGGGCAACGTATTTTGTGTTGTTGGTGTATATTTTTTGCAATCAGCACCACATATCCAGTATACTTTACAGTTTATTCCAGTTGCACCTTCTAAAAAGAATGCACACTTTATTAAAATTCAAAATGGCCACTCAAAATAATTGTGAATCTAACCCACGGCTGCTAATGCATTATTAAAATAGGTGGATATATTTTAAAAGTGCTTTATCCAGGCATAGCTATATTCAAAGCCGAAGTTGTATATATAATAGAGCACTGTGTTTCAAGATGTCAACGACTTTCTCTAAATGCATGTAAAATATTCTCAAAAATATTGAATGAAATTATAGCAACTTTAGATTTGCATAATCAGCAGAACAAAGGATCAAGAAATCCTGTTGACCAATTGCCTCATTTGCATAATTTATGCCTATTTCATGCTTCCAGAGGGAACAAACTAGATTCAGTGATTATCTTCTCCAAGAGTTTGATTACAAGATTTTATGTTCTCTCTCATTTGTGTCTTATATCATAAAAGAAGCAAAAAACAAAAAACCAACCCAACAGTTTAAAGTACTTGTTTGTACTGACAGTTCTGAAGAGTTCAAAGATTAGGTTTAACAAGCTTTGCTTTGAGTCAATATCAGAATCATGCTGAACTTTCCAGCAGATTTCTCAGGAAATAAAAGTCGTGACCTGACCAATACTTGCCCCATAATTAGCTTATTCTGTCAGCCATGTTGGCATTTTACAATGACATTATCAGTACATTAGATACTGGAGGAGCAATGAACATCCCTTGCACACATAGCCTAGCATAAACTCATGGAAACAGTTCCTTCTGCATTGCAGCATGCCCGCTCTGTGGCAGAAGGGATTCGTGACTTAATTTCTTCAAATTCAGCTCCCAAGCTAAGACCAGGTAACCTGAAAAGTATTTAACAGAACTGCCAAGTATCTAACAGCAAAACAGTAACAGAAACCAATCCAAGATGACTGCATTAAAAAAGCCAACAGGACAATTAGTATTTCTTAACCTATGCTATGTAAGTAAAGTGTGTTAATGAAGAATAAGCTTTCCAGGCAGGAAATGTTGAACAAATATTCTTAAAATTAAGTTGAAGTCCAAGGACCAAACTTTAGGAGAAACTTGCAGTCAAAGACTAAAAGGAGTGTATCTTGAATCAGGGATCTAGTCTTTAATTTATAACATGACCAAATGACAACTGTCCTCACAACTGTCTACAACATAATTCACATGCTATTGCAAATTCTAACAGCTGTCATCATTCCAGGAGGCATCTATCCATCTATCCCTGTAAACTAATATGCCAGACTATTGACATCCGTCTGTTGCTTTGACTGTACCAGAGGAGCTGATCTTCACTGGAAAAAAAACACCAAGCATCTGAATTCATCAAATTCCTCTAATGCAGTATGCAAGATTTCATTCAAATTGTCTTATCTAATCCCCTTCACAATTTTCAGAAACTAAGTGCTTTAACGCTGGAGATATAAAACAAGCCTCCCGGGGCTGGGATTGCCAAGGAGACGGTCCTCGGGAAAAACCTCTTCAGTCCTAACTCTATAAATAAGCAGTCACTGAGCTTGCTACACCAAGAGGAGAGAGAGAGAGAGAGAAGCCAGACCAAGAGACTTGTGCTGGGCTCTTGTGTTGGGTCCTTTAGTGGCTGTTACGTAACCATTATATAACATTGTGCAAGAAGTGGTACCTTAACGAACTTACCTACTTCTCTCTCTCTCTTTTTTCATTTTAAACTAGTACAGCACAAGCAAACATTTTATACATAGAGCTGAAAGGTGAGATAAGTGGATAAGATAGACAAGCCCATAAAGTGGAAAGTGACCCTTACTTGTTGTGGCATTCAAACCTATAATAATCTCTCAAGCTTTGTTCTAAATATTTTTTAGAGGAAACAGCATGATGTGCCCAGAATTAGCGCCAGTTCATGTGAGTAAAAATATTGCACATCTGTTTTGCCAGGCAAATCCTATAGAAATCCGTTCTTTAAGCCTCCTTACCACTCATAACCAAAATATTCCGAATTTAGTGGAGGACATGGCTTCCTTTATGAAGAGTGACGACACAGAAGTTAATCATGGACACCACTCTTGATTTAATAATCATTTAAACAGCAGAGAAAATGACATATGGAAAACAACAGATGACCTCATATTTATCAGATGGGAGGGAAAACCTCGTCTAAATTATAATTCTCCACAGCACAATGTGGTGCGGTGAGTAACTTCACAAATGATACTGTACAGAGCCGGGGAGAAATGAACGGGTAACATTAGTTTGTTTAGGAAACTATTACATTTGCAGAAGTACAAAAAATATTTTAAAATAATTTCCAGAGCAGCCCACCCAGGACTGAACTTCATCAGTGCCACAGAATGTGGAATATCAGCTGGAAAAGAAACACAGCAAGAGGAGGGCGGAGGCAACGGAATGGCCTGCTGGGCACGGACACAGCTAGCTGGCTGGCTGAGGAAGTGAAACTCGGCTGTGAAGGGTGCAGTTGCAGAGCCGGCTCGGGGTATCAGTCGGCAGACATCTTACAACATTTTCACAAGCCAGTGCTGTGCTTCACACTGGCTTCAATTCAAATCCAAGTTCCATTTGTCCATGCCAAGAGAAAAACCTCTACAGGCTTAAATCTGACCGTTGTTTTTTTTAAAGTGAGTCCATGTAGGTAGTCCGCGACTTACAGCAGTTCATTTAGTGACCATTCAAAGTTACAACGGCACGGGAAAAAAGTGACTTAGGACCGTTTTTCGCTCTTAACGACCTTCGTGGCATCCCAGGGTCACGTGATCCAAATTCAAAGTGGCGACCGACTCATATTTATGACGGTCATGCGATCACCGTTTGCAACCTTCTGACAAGCAAAGTCAAGGGGGAAGCCAGATTCACTTCCCAACTGTGGCAAGAAAGGTCGTAAGATGGAGCAACCCTCGCTTAAGAAATGTCTCGCTTAGCAACAGAATTGTTGGGCTCAATTGTGGTCGTAAGTCGAGGACTACCTGTATTGATATTTTCACATCGCAGCTGTTCATTAGTTACAACTTCACCTGTTTATCCTGCAAAGAGAGAAGGATGGAGGCCGCGGGCAGAATATAGCCAAACCTGCTTGGGCCCTTCAAGCATCTGGCGCGTATCATAGGATGCAGTAGCCCGCATGGCTCGTTGGCGATTTGTTCCAGAGGAAAATATTTCTCAGCAGCATGCACATAGCCGGTCTTTTTACTAGTGAACAGCACTAATTACAAACCGCACAATGAAAATCAATTAGTTCTGTGGGCTTAAATTTGCTTCCATCACTCACTAACCACTGTGAACACCAATTTTATGCTTTTTGTTTCCTGTTAGGATTTTTCAGGCCATAGTTATAATTATGGCCTGAAAAATCCTAATTGGGGGGGGGGGAAGGCCTTTATCAGAGAGAAGGCATGAATGTCCAAAGCTCAAGCAGGAGACCCCCAGGAAAACCGCTCCGGTGTTTTTGAATAACCCTCTCTAGTTCAGGTTTGTGGAACTTGCAGGCTACAACGTTTAGTCCAAGTTAATTGCCCAAGAAAAAGGAAATCCAAGTCCATCTTGGCAAAGACGACCACATTAAGTAGTTTGAAGTGTGCGTTTTTATTAGTCATCTGCGGTTAAATTAGATTTTTAGAAATATAACTGTGAGAGAGCATGAAAGCCTGTTTTTCTAACAAGAAGCCCATAATTTTCCACTTCCATCTGGGTTGTTAAAGGCCCAGACAGGATTAAAATATGTTACTTTGTGACAAAAGGCTAAGCTATTCAACATCTACTAGCCTTGATAAGCAAGTAAATAACTAGATTTTCTGGCCAAACAAAATAGGGTGGCTGTACACACTGTTTCTTTCCATGTATCAATCTAATCAGGTAGACCTATAATAGTCTATAGGCTCAGCCTAAAACCAGATCATCTAAATTGGAACGGTGTTTGTCTGAGAACGTGCAGCTTTTCCAGCTATAAAATGAAAATTAAACTGGCTGCTCTGAGGACAAAACTACCACTTTTTTATTGTATTCCCCGGGGTTGAAAGTTTGAGTTCCCTGCATTAACCAAACACAGAGAACTTGAACGCACAGACGGAACAGAGAGGTTTTAGTTCTAATTATATTTTATAGCGATACCACCCTTCCAAAGTTCAGTAATTATATGAAGGTGCACTTTGTCTTTGTAGAATGAAAACCAGCACTTTCATTCATGTCTTCTTGGATCTGAAAGGAAGCAGGAGAGCCTAAAGCTTTGCGGGTCTTTTGTAGCAACAAACCATTGTTTCCCACTGCATCTCAACTAAGGCCCAAGAATACTGTATGGCTTGATCTTATTACTGCTCTTCAGAGAACAGAGTAAATACACAATTAAGAAGAGGTGCTGATAGATGCATTTTAGAATCAAATGCTGATAAATCATTTCAGAGCTCAAAGTCTTCCATATTTGGAGTTGAAATGACCGATACAGAAGAAAAAGTATATTTTTTATAGCTAATCAATTCCAAGAGGCAATATTTTTTTTAAAAAGCCCTCATTGCTGCATAATTTAAATTATAGTAGTACAGATGAAGCATTAAATAGCAATAAGAGTTCTATTAATAGAATAGAGGTGTAAATATGCCATTTATTCCTCCAAGTTATGTGTACATAGCCAATTTAAAACTCACGTTGCATTAAAGGACACAAAAAATTAATCTATATTGAACTCATGCCGTTGACATCTGAAATTTAAATTTGTTAAACGAATGGGAGAGGTGATTAAGCAACCATTTTTATTAAGCATGCAAGAACAGCTTTCATAAATGTTTCATTTTTTCAATTCTATCTAGACTAATACCAAACATCTTGAATTTACAAATCCAGTCATTTTTTGCATTGCTAATGCTCTTTCAGCAAACTTAGAGGATTAGAGAAAGGCACATCATAAAGAGGATACATAGGTGGCCCAGTTCATTTTATTTTACACAGTTGCTTTCATTTGATGGAAATTAAATTCCCAAGTTGAGTTATTAATCCAGAATAGACTTGGATAAGGCTGGATCAATGCAGTAGTTGCCTTATAAGTTTGCTGGTTGCTGGAAGGAATGTTGGTCATCGGCTCTGTTCACCCAACTCAAGTTTTACCTAAGGCCAGCCTCCTGCAACGAAAACTGGAGACAAATACTCCAAACGTGCAGAATGTTGCACCTTGGAAGTGCCCCAGAGAAGCACTTGGATCAGTCTGCCAAATGGTTTAGAGGAGAGGAGCCACCTGGAACCCAGCACCAGAGTTCAGAGTAATCAAAATGTCACGCTGATGTCATAATCCTTGGATAAGTCTATAATTTGTTTGCAAGCAAAATTTTCACTGTAGCTCAAAGAAGCAGGCCTATTTTTAAAGTTAATGGCCAAAATAGACAGGCACAGGCGGGCGAGCAACATTTTTACGCCCTCATAATTCCCTGGACCAGCAATCCTACAGTGTCAGAAGGCAAGCTAACCAACAATCTCTTTCTTCCCTCCGAGCAAGACTCCACCTATGTTTAAGAGGACAAAATAACGAGCGCCCTACCGGACACTACAAACTACTTATGCTCCTCTTCTAAGAAAGAGCAGACTAGAGATGCAGGTAAGATTTCCAGGATCTCATGTACAAAAACATTGAGCAATTTGAAAGACACTGACATGCTGGGGCTCTCAATCTCAGATGCAACTCCCCCAGGAGGTTTTGTTTCCTTCCTCTCACAACTTCACCAAAGGAGTGCAATGAAGCCCAAAACCATATGCATTTTCAGCTTCTGCCAATACTGGGGAAAGAGGGGAATTTATTCCACCACCACCCCTCAGAAATCCTCCATTCCTACTCTTCTGCTTCTCTTTCCCTGCAGAGAGACCTACTTTCGCCTCATCCTTCTTATAATCTCCCACATTATTTATATTTACTTTGTGGTATCTCACCCTAAAAGCACCAAACTATCTATAAAGCATTCCCTCCTATAATTTCTTCTCTTATAATAACTTAGTAAGGTTCTTGAGCAGAGAGAGAATGACCAAAGTTATCTATTTAGCCTAGGTTTTCACAAGTAAGTATTGTGCCATCACACAGGCTTTGAATCAAATAGATCCAGGCAGAACCCGAATAAAATTATGTTTAGCAGCTTCCCACTTTGTTGCAAAACCCAGCAATCCAACAGATCCCAAACTGCAAACTCCTGTATTCCCAGGCTGTCCCAAAGGTGCTTTTTCAATTCTGATCCAAAGCAGCTTCTTGGATGAGAAGTGAAACTTTTTCAAAGGAAACCCCCCCCCCCCCATAAAGTCCAACTGCCTTTTGGAAAAGGCACCTTTGGGACAACCATGACCTGGATGATTGAGAATCTCCAGAGACCTATTCCCACGGTTTACATCAAACTGTTTCCTTGTAAAGTGTGACCTGCAAAAACATTTCAAAATTCATGTATTTTGTCAGTAAAATTAGAGGCGAAGGTAACAATATTTGTACCTTGACCTCTTTCTTCTAATGGGTAACACACAGGAGACCTGCATCATTCTGACTTTGCACTTTTCATTAATTATATACAGTACTCATATTTATTTATACGTCTCAATGTGGGTGTGACACATGCGCACACACATACACACCCCCATCATTTTCTCCCTCTTCTTTGGGCTGACACCTCTTGAACTGTCTACCCCTCCCATCATTCGGCAAAGCCTCCCATCCTCTCAGTGGACATCCTTAAAATTCATCCCTAATGATAGAAAGGGGGGGGGGGAGAGAAAAACACACTGAAGAGAGAACCCACCCCCCCAGGTAAACAAGGCTACATTCAAACCACACACAGGTATCACCTTCCTTCCCCAACGTTTCTCCCCAACGGCTTTGAACCCCCCCCCCGAAAGCCCCTCTTTAAAGTGGGGAGGGTCGCCTTTGCGCCCTCTGCCCCCCATTTCCCAGCTTTCCTTTGTCCAAAGCGCTTCTGATCCCCCCCAACTCCAAAGACTCCCCCCCAAGATCGTGGGAGGGGAACCCCGGTTTTCGGGGGGGGCGGCCCGTGACGAGGAGGGTGCCGATGGGGTGTCTATCTGGGGGGGTACATTTTCCACCCCCCTCCTCCGCCGGAGGAGTGAAGAGCATCATTGGGGGGGGGTCTTGCCCCTCCTGGGAGCCCAGCTGAAGGGGCCCAAGTTGGGGGGTCGCCCCCGTCTCCAAAGGGGCGCGCAGATCCCTCCCCCCACCCGCCGCCCCCCAGCGCAGCGGACCCCTCCTCCCCAGAGCCGCCCCCGCCCCTCCTCACCCTCCAGCAGCCGTTGGATGATGCTGTCGATGTTGAGCTTGTCAATATCCGCCATCGCCTCTCCGCGGCTGGGGAAGGAGCCAAGCCGGAGCCCGCCGGGTCGACTTCCTCCTCCGTCGCCGCCGCCCCCGCCCCCGGCGCTTGCCTTCCTCGCCTCCGCCCACCACCGCGACCCTCCCGCGGGGCCCTCGGTTCCCTTCTCGCCCCTGCCCGCCGCGCCGGTCGCCTCAGCAGCCGAGCAGCAGCATCCCCGGCGACGGCGGCGAACAAAATGGCCGCCCCGGCCCTCCCCTCGGCCGAGTTACCTCCTTGGAGGGGGGGGTAGGCGCAGGGATACCGGAGGAAGCGGCCGCCGGGACTTCTTTCCGGGGCGAGAGCGGGAAGCTTGAGGAAGGCAGTCTCGCGCGCTCGCCCCTTTTCCACCTCCTCCCCCTCCCACCCCCGGCGGCGCGCGGCACTCTCGCTCTCTCCCCCTCCCTTCCGCGCGGGTGCCTTCACTCAGTCGCGCGCCCGCGATCCTTCCGCCTGGGGAGAGATAGAAAGAAAGGAAGCGGGAGGGGGAGAGAGGAGGGAAAAAAAGAGTCCCCCCCTCTTTTTCTCTCTCTCCCTGTTTCTGAGGGGGAAGCCCAAGAAGGGGGGGGGGGAGAATGGAAAGCTGAGGCGGGGAGAAGGGGAAGAGAGGGGAAATGGCCTTCTGGCTAAAGCAGGAGCCTCTGGAGGGTGGGGGGAATGACCCCCCCTCTTTAAAAATACATCAAGTTGGGTCAAAGGAAAGAGTTCCCTTGAGCAGATGCAAAATTCTCTGGGTGTGCTTCTAGCCTCCCATCACCTTGAAGGGGTTGAGTGTGAAGGGCAACGACTCTGAAAGCCTTAAAAATAGAGAAGCTGTCCAGCTGCTGAACTGGGCCACTGAATTAAATCAGTTGTGAGCTGGTGCAAAAGTCCTCAGGATTAGAACTCATAGCCATACCTGCCAAAGCTCCCCTCACAGTGGCAAAGGTCCGGGAGGGGGCTTTCCTTAAAGAAAAGGGGGGATCAGGAAGTCTTGGGGTCCTTAAATAAAATTAAACCCTTGCAAAAAAAAAACAGTTCTGGCTGCAACCGCAAAGGTCCCATGCAAACATGTTGCAGGATTTGTGATTTCAACCCTGTACAAGATGGGAGACGCTCAAGAGAAAAGTGTAACTGGTTTAAATGAATCAATGGACAGACAAGATTTATTAATATTAGATTCCAGAAAAAAGTGGTTTTTCCACTTGACAAGGAAAACCTCTTTCCTCCTTCCTTTCTCCTGGGATTGCAACCCATTTTCCCAAATGTGGCCTCCCCCGCAAAAAAAAATCACAATAAGGTACAGTTTTGCTCACAGGCTTGGTAAAAGGAAACAGCACACTTGAGAATGCACAGAGTTCTGTCTTCTTTCAGGGAATGGAACCACTCCAAGCAGTGCAAGCTCTTCTGTGCAGAAACATTGTTTCCTTTAGAAGAAATCATTTAGCAAAAGGTAAAGGATTTAGTTTTAAAAATGTAATTGGAATTGGCCCTATTTGCAGTATTTAGCACTGAAGCAGGAATATTTGTCTTTGCATCTTTTTACGTGAAGCTCAACACGAATCAAGAGCTCCCAAATCCAGAAAGCTGCAGCACAAAACATGCTCTTTTCCCAAAAATGTACCCGATTTCTAGGCTAAAAGCAGCTAAAAGCAGCATCGCCTGGGCTCCGAAGATTAAAATTTTAAGAGCAAATGGGAGATCAGCAACAGAAAGCAGAGCCAGCCTCCATTCAAAAACTCTAAGTCAGCACTAATACAGCACATTTTGCATTCCCTTCACACCCACCCACAGATTCTGCAGCCACCACACATCCCTAATCTTTCCTGGATTATTACAAGGTTTTCCCCTCCTTCCATGCCTTTTCTCCCATAAATCTATTTTATTTTGGTGCCTCGAGCATCCGGAAAGCTTTCCAATGCTATTTCTGATGCATGGATGAAGGATTGGCAGTTCATGAGTGACTTTGTTATTAGTAGGTACTATTATTATGACAGATGTCAAGGACAAATTATGTCCTTTCCAATTGACCCACTGCTGAATAGGTTTCATAGCCTTATGCTGGGATGCAGCAGAAATCCATCAGGGGAAAGCCTCAAAGCTATTAGAATCAACCAAGTGGGGATAATATGTTTAATTTCATTGGCAAGGAGAAAGGATGTCCAATGTTTTGATTGCTTTTGTTTTTAATGTTAGACCAAATGTGGTTTAATTGTTGCATTTAGGACTACCTGAACAGATAGGATCTTTTTATTTTTCCTTAAAAGATGTCAGCCCTAGAGTTTAAATATTAAGTAAATATTTCTATTCTGAGGACTTATTTTTGGAACAAGCACAGGCACACAGAGGCGATTATGTAATAACATTAACTGTAACTATGTCACTATCAGTGGTGAGTCTTTTACCCGAGGCAGAGAGCTTGAGAAAAGCTGCAGTGTCATCTTGAAATAGGACAGGAAGAGAGAGTCGGTACCAAGAAAATAGAGGTCATCTGGGTTAAATCATATGCCATGTGCAGAATATGACTCTACCTGAAATAACAACAACAACAAAAATTCCCTGCAAATTAACATATTTTCCCCAGCAGCATTTCAAAACTGAAAATTACAATACCATAATTTGGAACTTACTATTCAGCTGTTTAAAAACATCACAACTGCTCTCTTCTTCCCCCACAACATTGTCATAGAGCAATCATGAAGGAAAATAATTTTTCAGGTAAAATTCCTTCAGGAGATCATGTAGTTGAGGCAAAGATTTCCTTTTCAGCAATACCTTGGATTTTAACATTCTAGCAGACATGTTGCTTGTCTTAAATTTCTGCCAGCTCCTGTCCATTTTTCTGTTTTGATTAACGTCGTCTAGGGAAATCAATGATAATTCAGGTTCCTCTTCTGATGGAATCAGCATTTAGTTCATTGATTCGGAATTGCATTAAGATTCCAGGCTGTTCAAAATGACAATTTCCCAATAGATTTCAACCATTCTAACTGATGTACTTTTTATTTTTTCTCAAGAATGGGCAGATCATATAGGTTTTGTCTTATGTGGAAGTACAACCAGCAAGAGGAGATGAGAAAAATGGCCATTTAAACCCACTTTGTCTCCTGTTTGCAGCTGCAGCCAAACAGATGCCATCAATGAATTTTCAAGCAGCAAATGATTTACTTGTGATGTCGGTTCCACCAAATGGGAATTCTGGGAATTGCAGTCCTGACACATTTGAGGAACATCAGATTGGAAAAGCTTGATTTAGAAGGAGCTGAAGACTGAAATGGCAAACAAAATGTAAAGTCATAAAACAAACAAATTGTCCCCCCCCCCACTTTGGTCATATAAATCTTAACATTTAGATCATGATAAACCCATTCTTGGTTTGGGATGCAATTGTGCAGTGTCCGCTAATAACATGTTTCCTTAAAAGACAGCAAAGAAATTATAATTGTCTTTACAAATACAAAGCTTGGAAGGGCACAATTGTAATGGAGTCCATGGCTGGACCAGTATCCTATTGAGTGCACCCAGTAATGTTTGAAATAGTCTTCAGAATTACTATTGTATTTATAATAAAGAATGGAGAAAACTTTGTGAGATGTTGTTCTCTTAAAAGTGGTGGGTGTTTTTTTTTTGGTAAATAGATTTTGGTCTTTCTTTCCCAAATAGGATCTCACTTAAGTGACATTGACTGAGCAGTTTAATTTAGCTGTCTTTGACCAAGTTTCCTTGCAGATAAAAGATGGATGCTTACGTTTACCCAGTGTTAAGCATCAAGGATGACAAAGATTAAATGTTATTGGATATTTTTGTCCAAAAAGAAAAAAAAGTAGGTATCATTTTTTAAAGAAGAATTGTGGTGAAACAAAGTATTCTTGAAAATCCTTCTATATAAGTGTCAATATATATGTCAATATTCATATAAGCTCATACAGTCTCTCCCTCCTGTACACATATGCGAAGAGACAAATGATTGCATGCCGTAGGACATTCTTACAAAGTTCTCATATCACTCTCTTTCCTGGCTATTCTTATCAAAGTGCTAAGCTCCTCCTTCTCACCCTGTAATTTCCTGTAGGGAAAAAGACCTGTACAAACCTGAGGCATGATTTTCTAGCATACTCATGGATCCTATGCTTGGACCACAATGGCGCAATGTCTTTCATGTCCCTGACTAGCAAATAAAGCAGTGAGGTTTTTATTTTACTGGAATTCGTTCTCCAATTCAGGATTAACACTTTTGCTCCATCTGTGTGGTTAGAGAACAGAAACTTCCAGTCTGCACTTGCATATCTTCAGCCCTACTCTGGGATACTTGATATTGTCATATTGCCAGCTGTTCATCCCCTTTGCCTTTTCACCCTGAGCCTCTTTCATAACTGCCCTGGAAGATTTGGAATTGCCTTTCTGCTGCATAACCCATTCCGCAGAAAATACAAGCACCTCTCTCCAGAGCTATCTGCCTTCCCTCCTTTATGCCAGCCAACAGGAGAGCTTGGCCTGGCACGTGTTTTTAAGACTCATCCCACGCTTGCTCTCAGGAAGTGCTGTCACTGTCCCTTCTTGAGGGGTGTATATACTTTCCTAAGCAGCCTGGCTGAGCCTCATCTGATTTTTTAAAAAAACCTGTTAATACATTGTGCTGACTCAGATAAGGGATTATAGTTTCAAGCTTCACATGTAGCAGCAATTAAGATGTATTTTCTAAGACAGTGCCAAAGCCATTTGCATTCATCAAAACAAATGTAACCAATAAAAACATATGCATGTATTCTTGTCAGTTTAGCTGACTTCAGCAAGTCTAACAGCGGCTACAAACTTCCTGTTGTTTCACTTTAGGGGTGAGTCACCTGTGGGTTCAGTCTAAACTCATGCCGAGAAGGAAAGCAAGAACAGATAAAGCCTAAACAGATGGAGAAACAATGTGAAGGAGGAAAGGAAAGGGCAGGAAGGAAAGAAATGGGCTGTCGGAAAAGATAGTAAAAGCAAAGTCATGGCTGTACCCAATTTGAGCGCTGTTCCCTATTTATTTATTTATTTTTGCCGCCCATCTTATATGGGTGACTCTGGGCAGCTCACTGTCTTTCTCCTTCTGATGTGCAGACTCCAACGGAGTGTAGTCCTTGGCAGGAAATCAGCTCCCAGCTCCTGTCCTTTCAATGCAAAATTCATTGTGACAAATAGTTGGTATTAATAAATGCACCCAGCTAATCACAGTCGAAGCCAAGCTGCTGGTTGCTCCTAATCCTCCGGTTGACAAACAAGAGAGAACAGCATCAAAATGTTCTGTGGTGGAATGTCAGCCAGCCAGATGTACGCCAGCAAGTTCTGTTTTTTCCTGAAGGTTTGCCCTCCTCCAGAATTTACTCCAGAACATCACTTCTTAATCTTCCTCCGCCTCCTTATTCTCCCACCTCTCTCTTCCCCGGACCTTATTATGTCCAATCTTGTCATCCAGGCAGGGCAAAAGTAATGGCCCCTAAGAATGACTGTATGCGGAAGGAAATCAAGGTAGGATCTCTACCTTCTTATTAATCTTCCTCTGAAAATTAATCACCTGCCAGCCTTTCGTAACAAGGCAAATACAGGTTTGTGGACCTCCTGTGTGTCTTGCAACATATGGTTCTCCCTCTATGCTTGCTGAATTCTCAAATTCTCCCAGGAACTTATACCAATTCCGCTATCTGATTTTTGACAGCTAAGTCCCAGCATTCGAGCATATGTATTCGTGAGCTTTTAATCTAAGAGGAAATATCTAAACATCCCTCATAGATTTGTCTCTTTGTAACCTCCCTGGTGACATGGAGTGTAGAAAAGAATCAGAAAGGGAAAGGGTGACCCAGCCCCTCCCCTCCCCCAATCCTGTAGGTCTGTCCAGAAGAACACAGGATCTTGATGATGCCCTTTTTCCCCTGTTCCATCAGGAAAAAAAAAGGGGGGGGAGCTTGACTCCTATTTTACTTTATGGAGAGTGTGATTCTGCAAGTTGTCCCAATACAGCAATATCAGTCGCAATAATGTGGAACCAAGTAATAAGAACCTAAGGCTAACCAAGAATGTAGCAACACACCCAGTTGAGTAAGGCTGTCCTACTTCAAAGGTCTCTAAATAGATGTTCGTTGCAGTTGAAGCAGACTGAAAAACTGGAAACACCCAACTGATTCCGACTAGAGAAAATACTGTCTGTGGGCAAGACCCAGTTCCTTACGCAATTGTGCTCTTGGAAGACTCTCTTACCTAAACAGGTGTGCCAGTATTGATTGTCTTCATTGCTGCGATAGAGGATTTGTAAAAGGAAAGCAAACTGCAGGAGGGTAGAGGGGACACGTCTGATCTGACAAAAGAGAATTTAATTGGAGCTTTCGACCTGCCTAGATCAACTCTCCTTTTCCATTTTCCTCCTTTGTGGCTGATATCCTTAGTGGTAGATTTAGAAAAAGTAAGAAAAACTCTCACAAAACACTTTTCTTCCAAAAGGAAAGCAACACAGTTTTGCCCACAGCTGAGATCTCCTCCAAACAAATGTCTTTCAAACAGTTTTCCTTCTCTTTGTCTACTCACTGAAACCGCGCTTTGATACGCAATTTATCCAGTATGATTGTAACGATCCCGCCCAGCAACAGAAGGGATGCAGGTGTTTAAGTCCTCGGTCCACCTTGACTCACTAACAGACCTGAGACCAGCCTTCCTCTGAATCTGACGTTGACAGCTGGATATGGAGGCAGACCCACCTGGGTGGTCCGCTGGCATTGCCGCACAGGCAAGGACAGATTCTTTGAATTGGTGAAGAAGATAAAATTCGTAGCTGCTTTTTGTAGAAGCACTCCTTTCCAATTTAAGTGGAACTGGGCACTCAGAACTATCTGTTCAAGAGAGGTGCCTCTTACGGCTAATGATTTAGTCAGCCTGTTGATTGGAAAAAGCACAAGTGCAAGTCTTGGGAAGGCACTTGTCTGATGAAGATTAAACTCTGTGCGGCCAAGCATAATGAGTTGGGATGAGTAACTGGGGTTGAGGAATATTTTGATATCCGTCCTGCTGGAGTCAAAACAGCTCTCAAAATCTTCTCTGAGAGCTTTCTTGAAAAGCTTACTAACAGGATGAGACTGATTATCTCAAGGCACAGCCAACCTGGATTTTTGATGTCCAGAAATAAAGGAATAAAAAAGACAAGAGTAAGCTAATCCACACTCAGCAATCATTCCTTCTTCCTTGCAGCCTTTGGAAACTTTGTCAGGATTCCACAATATCTCTGACACTTAATGGTTCAGGTACTGCAACTTGCAGTAAATATGAGACTCAGTTATATATTGAAGATCTTTGGAAATCTAGACAGAGTAGGGTGACTTGTTAGAAGAGTCCAGACTGTGAGAGAATTCTCTCGCCATGAAACTGATCAAATCAAATCTTGAGATGAAGTATGGCTTGTGCAGCTTGTACATTTTGAAAGTATGTGTCAGAGTTGTTACATAAATCCTAGGAAGCTAAATATAACACTTTCGGGGTGCTGCTAAAACCAGAAAATAATAGTTCTATTCCCAAATCTGCTTGACAACTTTCCTCTTCATCCAGTGTGGCCTTCTCAAGGTCTGTGACAGCCCTAACTTTCCCCTTTTAAAATATGAAGGGTGCCTGTGAATCACACCTGGCATTGCCAAGGACCCAAGGGCCTGCTAGCACTGCCCACTTACAGGAAAGAAAGATGTGACCTAACCACATTTTAAATAGCCAAACTGCTGTCGGGAGACTTAAATTTTAAAAGGTTCATTTTCTTTTTTGCAATGCAACTTTCTGACATGAAAGGTACCCCAAAGGCCCGAGTGCAGAATAAGAATACAGGCCAGCTTGTTCCTGGAACGGCATCTTGTAGAACCCTACCTAGGAGAACGTGCTGGAAGGATAATAAAAGGTCAGCTCCATCTGGAAGCCCCAGATTAAGAAAAGAGTGGGAGTGGGATGGGGCGGCCACTGGCAGGGTGTGTAGGGTGTGGGGTGGAGTGGAGTGGAGTGGAGTGGAGGCGAAGCGGGGGCAGGCGGTAGGGCAGGCCCGGGGCCATTTTTGGGGCACTCAGTCTCTAAAAGGTTCGCCATCCCTGAGCCAGGAAATTGACTGGAGGGCGGATAGCCAAGTACGGCTCCAGGCTGCAGCCTGACGAGAGATTGCCATCTCGTTTCAGAAAGTCTGCTTTTTTAAAAAAAAGTTCACTTCATGAGGGTTAGTCGTACCATACCAAACCTCAGAAGATTTATTTTGGAGGATTCTTCACTCAGCGATCCCACTCACTGCTATCCTGCAACTGATGGGATAGAACATCTCTGTGCTGTGCCATTTTTAGCCCAGTCCTGTTTAAAAAACAAACAAGCAAAGCATTTCTTTTGTATGCTATGAATTCCCTGCCTTCAAGAGATTCCCCAAAGATTGCGTAGGAGTTGCCTTTTTAAAACCACCTCATTAGCTCCCCCCCACCCCCAAATCTCCCCCCCACTTTTTTTTGCTCCCATCTCCAAGTCCTTGCTGGAAAGACAAATGCTTTCTGACGGGATGGGAATTTGCATCTAGGTTGCTAGGCAACCAGTTGTGGTACTGCAGCCTCCTGAATTGAGAACTCTCTGCCTCAACCTGATTTTCCTGGCAGGATTCCACAATCTGTGGTTAGTGGCAGGCTGTAATTTAACGGGTAGTATGTGGCTTTTAATAGTCCAATCCTAAACATATTTATGCAGAAGACACTGCTGAGCTGAACCGCCAGGGAAATAAGATTGCTTACCAAAATAGAAAATCCACAGTCTTCCCAAGAACACCCGATCTTAAGAAATGCCCAGATGCTAGCTTAATGTATTATGCAAAGTCATTGGATTTCTGACCTGTGGTTTATTGAAAACCACGACCCAGTAGTTCACATTACAGTAAGTCCTCCATTGTGGGCTTCAGTGGCTGGATTCACGCAACGTAGTTACAAGTGGTTTATCTGATTTGGGGTGGATGTAGCGCATGAATGCAAAGCAGCCTGCGCATGCATGTACAGGCAAGCCTTGGGACTGTAAACAATAGTTTGCTATAATATGTGACTATTGCTATAATATATGTCACATTTCTATAGAGTTTATGTAGCAGAGTAATGGGAGCTGCCCAGAGTGCTGATCCTTGCTTGGAAAAGTCTTTCTTCATCTGAAAGGGAAAACCCTGACTCCCCGTTTTGTACTAAGCCACAATGTGGTACGCTAACAGTATAACAAAGTTGAAAGGGACCTCGGAGGAGGTCTTCAAGTTCAACCCCCTGCTCAAGCAGGAGATCCTATACCAGGGGTAGGCAACCTCGGCTCTTTTATGACTCGTGGACTTCAACTCCCAGAATTCCTGAGTCAGCTATGCTATGCTGACTCAGGAATTCTGGGAGTTGAAGTCCACGAGTCATAAAAGAGCTGAGGTTGCCTACCCCTGTCCTATACCATTCAGGACAATTGGCTGTCCAGTCTCTGCTTGAAAACCTCCAGTGCTGGAGCATTCACAGGGCCAAGGTTCATGGATTTATTCAGCACGCCCAGGATTATTATTTTTTTTAAACTCTCCACAGCCTGTCTCTTATTTTGTTGAGTAGCAATCCAAAACCCACTGAAATGGAGCCGCACCCGTTTTCAGGCAAGAGTCCTGCAGGACTCAAGAAAAAGACGAGTCGTTCTGTTGGTCAAAGCAAATATTTCTCTAGTGCTGTGACCCAGACAAAGAGGCTGGACTGCATCAATTCCTTTCCCAGCAGTTTCATTGACTGCTTATTCGCGGCTGATAAAACAATGGAGAATAGGGCTCATAGAATCTGGATACAATGAAGAATGCCACAGATGGGTGGTTGTTTTTTTTTAACCAAACAGAAGCAACTTAACTTCTGCTTCTTGGGGGAAGCAGATAGGAGAACTTACTCTTGCAAAATATAATCAGAATGGCCCAACCAAGAAATAAAGGTTTTTCCTCCAAACTATGTTCCATTTGAGCATTGGGAGAACACCTTTTGTGCAAATTCTGCTTCTCTGAAACACTTTACACTCGCTGCCTTTGGCCCATGAAGCCTCTCTGCATCCACAGGTTGTGGTCAAATGTCAAACACGACCACAGAAAACGACACGTATGTTGCACGAGTATTAGTGCTTGGCAAGCGTGAAGATGGGTCAACTTCCAGCTTTGCTGGCTGGGGAACTCTGGGAGTTGAGATCCACCCATCTTCACGCTTGCCAAGGTTGAGAAACTCTTCCTAAACCCGCAAGGTTTTCGCCTCCATTCACGCTGACTCTAGGACACCTCATTCATTTTGTGTTTATTCAAGGCTTTCCCAAGATCCTTAATGTCTAAAATCCTTGTTCGTGGAGCTATTCTTGCCGGGAATTCTTGCGCGGGAGCCAAGCCTGGCTTAAGCACACACACAAAAAAAGGAGCGGGCGGGCGCGCAGCCGCGCGGGCGGGCACGGTCTCCCTGGAACGCCCCCGGCGCAGCCAATGGGACGCGGCCGGCTCACAAAGAGCCTCTGCATTGTGCGTGGAATTTGCCTCGGTCCGCGTGTTCCACTCAGCCGAGCCGGAGGCTCCGGAGAGAATCTGCAGCTTAGCTGGGGTTTCCCCTGCTTGGATCCGACTTTCTGAAGGAAAGGGAGAAACGGGGGGTCGCAAAGACGCCGGGACAGTGGGGAAAAAAATAAAAATACTGTGGGTGGTTTTAGGATGCTTACTTGGCGCACGCGCGCTCATTAGCTCCGCTTTAGCCAAGATTTCTGTCTTATTTGGCCTCTTTCTGCTGTCTGCTTTGATGCTCCTTAATGGACTTTAGTAATGTACACCGGTTTATTTCCAAAGCGGCTTAAGGCAGGGTCTCCGTCCCAAGCAGTTTGCGTTCAAGTCTGAAAGTTGGAGGAGAAAAGGAAGGGATCGCCATGCCCGTTTGCTACACCTTACAGGGAAGCAAGGCATAATGTCCTTCCTCTGTGGACCACCTTGACCTCAGAGGGCCCCTTTTCCAGCTTTCAGGAAAAGCATCAAGATCCAACTCTGCCAACTGGCACAGGGGTGTGTGTGTGTGTGTGTGTGTGTGTGTGTCTAAGAGTGGCATGCAAACCTGGGTGTGGTTTGTGGCTTGAAGACACTTTTTAAACCTCTGTAACTTTTAACTTTTGACCTCTGTTTTTAATACTCTTTTAGCTATGTCGCTTTTTTATGGTTTTTATTTGTAAGCTGCCCAGAGTCACATAGGTGAGATGGGCAGTGTAGAAATTGGATGAATAAATAAAATAAGGTAAATAAGTAACGAAAGGGATCCATTTAGACTTCCAATCTCTTGAGTCATCTGCTTCAATTCAGTTCAGGACTAACTAGAAGTGATGGATCTGTGAACTTCTAAGTCTGGATTGAGCACTCTGCCATTCAGCCGTGGCCCTTGCTAAAAGTCTGCCATCTTTTTCTGGTGAACACATTTGTCCCGTCTGTTTCAATCTACTAATTTTCCTTTAAAGTCACGTTTCAGAAAAGGCTGCAGTTTTGGTTTTTAAGGTAAAAAATGAAGGTTTCTGGAGCCTTGTGAGTTTAAACCAAGGTCTTAAGGGAAGTGTGTGGATTGTGCCAAATCAGATGGGAAGATGGAGGCTAAAAGGAACTGCCAACTTTCCTCTTTGCGGACGGATCTTCCTTTGTCATCCTGGCTGAACTTCATCATTCCCAG
Organism: Vipera ursinii; assembly: GCF_947247035.1. Classification (NCBI taxonomy): domain Eukaryota; kingdom Metazoa; phylum Chordata; class Lepidosauria; order Squamata; family Viperidae; genus Vipera; species Vipera ursinii. Next base: position 1,170,813 of record NC_139527.1, on the reverse strand, counting down.
ATACCTCAGAATGTTCCGCCCGGTCCATTTGGTGTGTGGGTTTCCAGAGAAATGACAGCAGAGGGTGCACAGTGTCTGCCTGTGCTCTCTCGTTATCTCTATGGAAACCCCGGTCCTGAATGGGTTTGGACGGAGCGTAACCATCTGTTCCGCCCCCTAATTTTAAGCGAGCATGGCTCCGATGACATAATGTCAATGTTCTTTTAATATGCCAAGGAAACCATCTGGGCATGTTGCCTCAGACCGATGGAGAGGAGAAGAGAGAATTCGCTGATGTGGAAAAGAGATCCTGAAAGAGATCTTGCTTGCAAACGGGTGCTAGAAACTTTTGCAATAAAAGCGTTTTTGTTAACTTTTTTCAGGTTTCGGTTTGGGAAGGATTAACCTGGTTTCCTTAACAGAAGCATCAAGACTTAATCCAGGCAAATATGAAGGTGCTGGTAAACGTGCTTGTTTTCATTAAGCCTGGGGAATTGTAGAGTCTGTTCCTCGTCTGCAGTCGCTTAGCCCTGGCACAGGAGCCTGGCTGCCTATTGCCACTCTGCACTTCCTGGCTCTCATTTTAGAGGGGTGAGCCAAGAGGCCCAACTCCTTGCAGCCTTTGGCAACCTGCTGCCTTCAAGATGTGCATTTAACTCCCATCGTTCCAGGCAGTGCAGGAAAAGGCTTGATAGAGTTATCATCCCACGCATCTGAAGGGCCCCGTGTGGGAGAAAGCTGCCTGATTGTGCAGGGTTGAAATGCTATTGGTTGCTGGGTACGTTTTAGAATGCACTTTTATTTTCCATCCATGAAAGCTGGACTGGATTCGGTTTCATTTAGGAATAGCTTCCTCCCCCCCCCCCCCCTCTCTCTCTCTCTCTCTCTCTCTCTCTCTCTCTCTCGAAATTGTAATCCTGAAGGAAACGCAAGGCCAGTTAAAACACAAACACCCTTTTCTTTTAAAAAATATCTGACTTGCAGCGCCGGAGGGCATCTCATTCCAGGAGCGAAAATTCAGACTACACGGAGAAGGAGAAGGAGATGATGGCAGAAGCAGAACTGAGGAAATTGCAGCAACAGTTTCGGATCATGGTGGAGAGCCGCAAGTCCCTCGGTCTCAAAAAACAGCAGCAATTGTTCTATCAGGAGTAAGTCTGCCGGAGATTAACTAGGAGCTGCCCAATGGCGTGTGTGCGTGTGCGTGTGTGTGCACAACCAGTATTGATACGTGCCAGCCAATACATGCTCACACAAGGCCCTGAGCACGTGCGCGCACCAGCCAGCCAGTTACGCGCCCTGGTTGTGAATAAGCCACGGCCCACAGGTTGGGGACCCCTGTTCTAGTCCAGCCCCGTGCCCAAGCAGGAGATCCCGTACCACTTCAGACAAATGGGATCCAATCTCTTTTTAAAAACCTCCAGTAATGGAGCACCCACAACTTCTGGAGGCAGCTTCTGTTCTGCTGATAGTTCTCACTGCCAGGAAATTTCCCCTTGGTTCTAGGCTGGTTCTCTCATTCTCCCTCTGTTGCTTCTTGTCCTGCCCTCAGATGGCTTGGAGAAGAGGCTGGCTCCCTCTTCTCTGTGGCAGCCCCTCAGATATTGGAAGATTGCCGTCATGTCACCCCTGGTCTTTTTTTTTCATTAAACTAGACCTACCCATTTCCAGCTCCTCTAGCTTGTAATCGATGCTTTAGGATTTCACACTTTGTGTCGGCGCATTTTCAGCCATCCAGAAAATGTTTGGAATGCTTGAGCTCTTTGGCTACAGCCCTCCTTTTTCCTTCACAGAAGACAGATCCATGCCTTGAAACAAGAACACGATGAGATTAATCTCCTGCTAACTCTCACCAAATCACCCCGCAACCTTTACATAGATGACCGGAATTTCATGGAGCTGAGATTCCTTCTGCAGACCAGAGATGAGTACGACGCTCTCATCAGAGCCACCAAGAATCTGATTGCAGAACTCGATGACAAGGTGCTTGGGAGAATGTGCGACTTACAAAGCGGGGGCTGTGAAGCACGATAGACAGCCTGCCAGCGAGCACGTGAGATTTGCAGCTCTCCTCCTCCCCACACGTGTGCCTTCCGCTTTTGACTCCTGGGTACACTCTTCATGCGAATCAAAACTAATTTAGCATGCCCTAATCCTTGTGCAAACGCCGTCTCCAGTTCAAGAGCTCAGAGATCACAAACCCAAGGATTTCCAGCTGCAGGTTCTTAGGAAAAATAAAGCATTTGGGGAAATTCTGTTGCTTAGGGAATATCCTTCCTCCCCTGATGCTCTCTCAGTCTCAATTTCCTTTGCTCTGTTTTCTTCTTTGGAGCAGGAACTGCTTCTTGTATAGGTCGTCCTTGACTTAGGACCACAACCTGGCCTAAAATTTCTGTTGCTAAGCGGGACATTTGTTGCAGTTGTTAAATTAATAACACTGTTAAGTGAGAATCTGGCTTCCCTTCTGACTGGGCTTGTCAGAAAGTCGCAAAAGCTGATCACATAACTTGGGACAATGCGACCGTCATAAATAGAAGACAATTGCCAAGCATTTGTAGTTTGATCATGTGACCATGGCGAGGCGGCTACATTCGCAGTGTGAACAGTCACTAAATGAGCTGTTGTAAGTCGAGGACTCTACCTATACACAAGCATCAAATATTTAGAGATTATATTAGCAAATCCACTGCAGTTATTCAACTCAAATCGTTTTCTTTCAATGAATGTAAGAGTTTTGAGATATTTCTCCCTCTGCTTTTAGATAGAAGAGGTGGCAAAAAAGATTAAGACCCAAAAGAGTCTGATGGTCAAGCTGAGGCAGGAGCATGATGGGAAGTGGCTTCAGAAGCAAATCCACAAGCTGGATAACCAGCTCAATCACGTAAGCTGCAGTTTGCAGACTTGCATCTTCCTTGTGGTGGAGACGTTAGCATCTGTCTCCACCTTCAGGAGAACAGTTGAAACAAGAACCACAATGACAGTCCTTAAAAATAAAATTGAGGGGGTAGAAGACTCCAAATTTAGAACAATCAGGTATAATGGATGATGGTGAATATAAAGTAATATGGCTTTTTTGTAACTTTCCCTTCTGAGTCCAGAAAATACATTTAGAACTGGAATCTATTAACCACATCTCTGGCCTAATTTTGTGTAACTGCAGCATCAATTTTGTGCTTCAGATGTTGAGGCCTCCTCAAACCTATAATTCACTTCTACTTCATGAGTTTGGGTGTATCAGTAAGGAATAAAGACGTGGAGGGCTGCAGAAAGAAAAAGTGAACGATGCATTCTGCAAATTCCACCCTCTTTTTGGCTTTCCCCATTATTAGTCGCTCTTCTCCATGACTTTGAGAAACATTTTTAAATCTTGCTTTAGAACGTCCTGGATCCTTTCCTAATTTTACCTCTGACCTCCAGGCCACGGTACATTTTGACACCATCTTGACCAGAAATGCCGTACTCCGGGAAGAAATAGAAACCCTGCAGTGCCAGAAGGCAATATTTGAAGGCATCTACTCACGGCTTCACAAGAAGCTTGAGCAGCAAAAGAGGACCATGAATACATCCATTGAGCAGTCTACACAAGCCTACGAGCAGAGGTGAGGAGGAGGAGGAGGAGGAGGAGGAGGAGTACCACCAAGTGTGCGACCTTCTGCTCACTTTCAGGACTGCAACTTCAACTGTTTGGGCAAATTTGAGATTGCCCTGCTAATGGAGGGTTTCTGGGTAAACAGTTTTTTTAAAGGGGGGATGCATGCTTCTCTGCAACAAAATGAAAAATGCTACTGTCGGATGACAGAAGGCAGGCAGGGCAACCTCTAATACCAATGTTTTCCTTGCCCAACCCAAATGCTCCCTGCAGATACAAAACCGATTCTATTTCCAGGACTAAGCAAAGAGAGCTAGGTTTCCTTGCATCCTTAATTTTTCAAAACAGAGCAGATTTTAAAGTGGACATTTATCAACTAAAGCAATAGAATGCTCCTCTCTAGAACTCCACCATCTGTTGTGGGCTTAGTTTGTTCCTTAATTGGTCACCAAAGAGCATCATTCAGAAAAAAGGTATCCTTCACAAGTTGCTTTAGATCAGGGGTAGGCAAACTCAGCTCTTTTATGACTCATGGACTTCAGCTCTCAGAATTCCTCAGTCAGCTGATTGAGGAATTTTGGGAATTGAAGTCCATGAGTCATAAAAGAGCCGAGGTTAGATGAATGAGTCCCAGGACTAGGAGTGGAATATCTCAGGGATACGATGTTCATCTGGTTCAAAATAAGGCGACAAAATCTTGGCCTGGACTGCTTCATCTTGTCATCTCTTTCTCTTTCTCTCTCCTATCTGCTTTTCGGTTTCTTATTAGGGTTGAAGCCCTGGCAAGGATCTCTGCCATGAATGAACGGCGGTCCAAGGATATTGCCCAGTTCAACATTGAGTTTCGGGAGTTGGAGCGAATCTATAACCACGAGACCAAGCTGAAAGCATTTATGCTCATCAAACTGGTGGACCGCTCTGAAATTGAGGAACAGGCCAAAAAGGAAGACGGTACCGTTTTGTCACTCGATTCATGCCAATGTACACAAACTCAAAAGGCTAACATGTCCTGCCTGGTGCTGCAAGTGAACGAACTTTTGAGCAATCATGTATGACGATGCTCTAAGTGATGTCCACACATAGGAAGAGGGCTCTGGATGCAAAACCTATACAGTCGACACAGTACAACTTTGCTACCATATTTAATTGGATGTGGGTGTGGATGTCTAGTAACCATAGCAACCACAATAGGCACTATTTTGTCTGGGCGGTCACTTTTTTGTAGGAAAACAAATCTGACTGGCTCTGTATCCTCAACGCCCAACTTTCTTTCAGCGCTCAAGGCAAAGAAGCGGGCCAAGTCCAAAGGGGAGAGCTTTGAGAGCTACGAGGTGGCCTACATGCGGCTGCTGAAACTGACGGAAAACGGGGACATTGGGCAGCTGGTGGAAGACTTCCTGGAGAAGGAAGAGAAGAACTTCGCCTACTTCAGCTACGTCACTGAACTGAACAATGACATGGAAAGGCTGCAGAAGAGGATTGAGGTCATCCAGGTGGGGTCCTTCTCCTGGACACTTTCATTTTTGATTTTGCTGTCCAGTCCTTCTGCACGTCAGCCGTTCTTCCCGTAACTATGAACGGCCACTTTTAAAAAGCAAACACTTCTTTATAGGCAACCCTGGGTGACTATTGCCACCAAGCAGCTTGGGGAGAGACTGCAGCAAAATCCATCTGGGCTAATTCTCTGAAAATAGCTTGGAAGCGATCCCTCTCGTCTCCACCACTGATGGCTTCCCCTGGGGTGCAGAACTGGGGTCAAGGCTATGCTTTTCTTTTCGTGGGCATGCAGAGACATTCTTGGGCATATCCAGCAAAGGGAGACCCGAGTCGGAAGTCTTCCCAACTGAAATCTGCGTTCAACACAATTCAGAAAGCTTTTCTATAAATCGGAATTCCACTCTGATTACAAGCGTTTCAGGGCTAGGAGGCAGGAACTGTTTTTCTTGTCTTTCTCTTTCTTTCTTTCTTTCTTTCTCTCTCTCTCTCTCTCTCTCTCTCTCTCTCTCTCTCTCTCTCTCATGTTTACCCTTTTCTCCTTTCACTGTTTTTTTTTATCCTCTCTAATTACATAAAACTGGCAGAGTTCATCTGAGAGTCAGACAGCCTTCCAAGTTAAATAAATAAATACAGGCATCCTCTGAACCTGGCGCTTTTTAGAAATACACCTAGCAAAGTCGTAAGTGGCCTGAAGGCTAAAATGATGGATTTCTGCATTTCTGAACTTTGTAGAATGAAATCAGCCAGCTGAAATCCCAGCAGAAGGCAGCTGACGTTGCAATTCATGGCAGTCTGAAAAACCTGGAGGTATCGCAGTGGAGCTGGTGTGTTTGTGTGTTTGTGTAAGAGGAGGAGAGGGGGAGAGAGACCAGGGCAGTGTCCCTTGTCCCTTATGTATAAAAGAAAATGATTCGCCGGGCTGAGAACCAGTTGGGCTAAGCTTTGGGGGGCCTGGTAATACTTTTACTTTCCCGTCAGCCTCTTTTTTTGCCCACAGGAAAAACTGCAGAAGACCACCGAAAGTGCCAATCTCTATGCTTACAGTCTGAAAGAGAGCAGCAAAATCTTGGACCAGCTGAAATCCGCCGTGGATTTTCTGTTCAAGCAGATCGGCTGCGATGCCACCAAGATTACGCAGCATCTGGGGGAGACTGGAGAGATCACGGATCAGAATTTCATGCAGTATTTCAGTGAGTGAAACGACCACGCACCAAGCTGAGTTGATTGCCTTGGGGTTTTTTTTCCTAAAGAGTCCCAGAGGCTTCCTGTGTTTGTGTGACAAGCTAGGAGAGGAAATACTGTGGTATAGGGTTTCCTGCCTGAGCAGGGGGTTGGACTAGATGACCTCCAAGGTCCCTTTCAAATTATTATTATTATTATTATTATTATTATTATTATTATTATTATTATTATTATTATTATTATTATTATTATTATTGACTAATGGAGAGCTTCCATAAGTGGCTGTCTTCGGTCATTTGTCCTCCAGGGGCATCTTAGCGGGAATTCTCTCAAATTATCAGAGTGTTTCCCAACCTTGGGAACTTTTTGAAAAGTGTGGACCTCAACTCCCAGAATTCCCCAGCCCGCTATGATCCACAATTCTTAAATTTTCCAGGGTTGGGAAACAATGTCTTATAGCTTATGTCGTCTTCCTACGTAAAGTTTTAATGAGAAATTCCCTTTCTAATCCAACAAATTTATCGGTATCGAACGGAGCGTATTGGGAAAACCCGATCTAAGAAGAAACCCTTTGGAGCCAAGAGTCACACCTACCAAATCAGGGCCAGGAGGCCCCCTTGCCTTCCACCTTCTTTGTGCATTGCGTGAGATGCTCACAGGTTGCCTTTGCTTCTCTCTCTCTCTGCAGGCATACTAGAAAAGAAAAGCAACGACCTTTTGCTGGTTGAATCCTTCTTGCGCTACAAGCAAGTGGAAGGGGAGCTGGACACCGTCCCAATGCTGAATCCGTTTTTGGGTGGGACTGCTTTGCTAAAGAAAATGGATGCCATCAAAGTGACCCCACCTTCTCTCAGTGTGGATCCCTTTGCAGACACCTCAGAGCCTAGTAAGTAATTGCAGGAAGGGTAGATGGCTGCGCAAAATTGGGAGCCGGCAAGGATGAGGGTCTGGTTTGTCAAGACTGGCTTGGAAGTTTTTTAAAGGGGCAGAGAGAATTCCTTTATGCTGTCCGTTTGTGTCTCAGTAAGTTGTTTTTTTCCCTGCCAAGCGTTTTCTTGGTTTCCCTGAGTTTTCCCAAAGACACTTCAAGAAAAATAAGAAAAATCAAGTTAATCAGTAAAAGAGCCGAAGAGCGGGGAGAGTTTGTTGCTGATCCAACCCCTGATTCAAGCTGATGAATACATAGGTGTTGTGTTCGTACTGTGTTAATGTTCACCTGAATCTGTGATTTTAAAAAGAAAGAAAACGCCTGTTCTCCAGAGTAACCCTGTTGAACGTCCCGCTCCTTTCCCAACAGTGGAGCCGCTAGACCACAGAAACCTGCGTGCCATGGTCTTGGAAAACCAGGAGAAGGAAAAAGCCACAAGGAATTCCATCGCAGAAAGATTGGAGAGCGGCAAAGAAAAAAAGAAAGTGTCACCGGTGTAGGGGCTAAGAAAGAAATGGGTGTTTTCATTGGCTTCTTTCATATACTTAGATTCATGTATCTACTTTTATATATACATATATACGGACAGTACAAAATGCGATACCGAGATGGATTTTCTTTGCGTGATAAAAAAAATTATGAACAAAGAAAGCTTTGTCTCTTGAATTTCTACCGCTTGCCGTCTTGCTTGCAGTCCTCTTTTTGGTTACCCTGAATTTCTCTGCTTTTTATTATATATATGCCCTCAAATATCTAATTGGACTATATCACCCATCATCCTCCAGCTGATGTAAGATTTATCTTATGTCCTTCATGGGGCTGATATTATATGAACATGGCTCCATTATAAACCTGTTACGTAGCAGATCTTAAGTCCTTGGGAGAACTCTAATTTTCTTATATATTTTTTATCTTAAAAAACTGAAGACCATCCCAATAAGACATTTCAAGAGGTGGAAAGGTGAAAGGTGGTAAAATGTCCTTTCAGTGCTAACAGGCAGAGTGGATGAAAAGTAGGGTGCGCTACTGCAATGAAGTAGGATCACGACTCACATTTATCCACGGACGATGCCTGCTTTTCTAGGTACCAGACAGCTTTACTATTTATAGCCCACTGTGATCGAGCTGTGTTATCTCACAGCATGTTGACACAAAGCAAATGCCATACCATACAGATTGCACCTGTGTGTGGTTCTTGAAACCCCTGGGAGTTGTAATACCCATATATCTGGGATTTCAGGGTGGCAGGCTAAGGAAGGTAGACCCACCATCAAGGTAGAAGACATTGGAAATTTGGTTTTGCAATCCTGGAGCCTCAACACAGGCTGCCTAGTCACTGGCTTTGGATGGGTCTCAATCTATGTCGGCTGAGCGTGTCTGTTACAGCTGACTTCATGACCTGGAAAGAGCAGGTGATGGACAACTCTAGAGGCACCCAGAAAGACAATTGTGTGGTTCCAGCTGTGTGCCTCCATTGGGTAAGAGGTCTGCTCTAATGTAGCAGCTGATGTATTGGGGGACTGAGAGGGGGAGAAATCCACAATCAGCAGAAGATTAGATATGCCTATTGACCTTTTCACGGGATCCTTCTGGGGACAGAAGGGAAAGAAACTGTATGGAGGGAAATTAAGAGTAGGTGAATTAAAAACAGCAGAGTTGTGGTGGCGCAGTGATCAGAATGCAGTATGGGGGGCTAACTCTGCATTCCCAGAGCCAGCAGTTCGATCCTGAGCAGCTCATGGTTGACTCAGCCTTCCATCTTTCCGAAGTCAGTAAAACGAGGACCCAGATTGTTGGAGGCAACGTGCTGACCCTGTAAATTGCTTAGAGAGGGCGGTAAAGCCCTGTGGAGCGGTATATAAGTCCAAGTACTATTGCCATAATAGGTAGGAAGCCTCCATAGATGTGTTGGGTTCCTAGCAAATTTCCATACCCAGCAGTGGCAACTTTGTGGTCCTTACTTGATGTTAGCTGTGGGTGGAGCCGCCTCCCGGTCAGTTCTACATACTGTTGTTGGACAACCTCTTTGCCTTGTGTGTTAAGTGAGAAACGCACCCTGCTGTGGCATCAGAAAAGAAACAGGTGGCTTGCTGTGAGTACAGCTTATTCCATTCCCTCATCCATAATCATTCATCAAGGGCTGCTCAGGTTTTCTGAATAATTCAATAGAAAGGCAATTTTAGAAATAGGTTTCTCCAGACATGGCTGCATTCTGTCTACAGATAGGACAGACAAAGGGCTGGAACTGCCAAGAGGATGACAACAGACAGGAAAGACACAACAGCCCAGCTTAGCTGGCCAGAGAAGGTATCACTTTTGTCATCACACCGAGTGGCCTCCCCACCATTTCTTAATCTTTTTCTTCTCCATGTGTGATGATGTGCACCAAATTCTTATAGTCAAGGTTGCCGGTCACATCTGGAGGGAAGGCTGCAAACATTTGGTCTACCTGGAAGAACAAAGAAGCCAGGAAATTTCCTTTTGAGGCTTTATACCTCAGTGGCTCTTGGTAAAACTGAAAATCCTCATTTTGAAGACAGACCAATGGGCTGCACTCCCAAACTGCATTCCCTAGAAAGGCCATGGAGTGATTCAGGAATTTCTTACCTCTTCCTTTGAAAACCGTTCTCCTTGTGTCATGAGCATCTCTTTAATGCTGAAAAATAAAAACCAAGATTAGATGCAAAGGGATATCAGTCTCAATTCCACCCCTTGCTCCATGTGAAGAATAGAGGCGACAGCTTTCCCATTTTTGAAATCCAGGCTGGAGCACATGGGGATGGACCCACAAGTTCTTAATTGCTTTTAGGATAAGCAGCCAGGCCGATTGTACATTTGCATCACAGCAGATTGTCCCAAGAGAGCGGATGCTAAACCAATGTTTATTAAGGGAGTGAGAAGAAAGAAACGAAGAGAAGCAGGAAGGGCTCTGAGGATCTTCTGACCACTTTAAGTGGACAAGATCCAAAGATACTTACTAGCTTGCCTTTAAGCCTTTGCTGTCTGGATCAAAGACTTTAAATGCATTTAGAATGGTTTCCTCTGGATCTGCTCCTGGAAAATTGAAAGGAGATAAAAGGGGATGGGAGAGGAGATGCAGGGAAAGTCTAAGAAAGCTGAATGCTTTGTAACAGTGGCCCTTCTTACAATGTTTGTGGGCAGGTATGTCACCATTGAGGCCACACAGAAAATAAATGGGCAGGTGAGGCAGAATAAAACCCTCCTTCAGACACACAAGGAAGCTTTCCAGGAGAATTGGGAATCCAGCACCACATCACCTTAAACATATGTTTGTTTGCTTGCTTGTCCTGCTGCAAGGTAACTCACGGATAGCGACCGTTTCCGTTACTTTTCCATGGTCCTAACCGAGTCTGTGTGGATGGGTGCCTAAGCAGCTTACCAAAGAGGCTCCTCCAATCTTACCTTTCAGCTTTTCTCCAAACATTGTCAAGAACACGGTGAAGTTAATTGGTCCAGGAGCTTCTTTGATCATGTCATCAAGCTCTTCATTTTTCACATTCAGGCGCCCTAAAGCCGGCAAAACCAAACCAGACACAAATCCCTCAGCAGGCAACTGGAGGAATCTCTCTCGCGGAATCCCTTAAAATATGGAAAGGCCTGTTGTGAAAGGCCTGTTGCCAAGTGCAGCTAATTTGAGGCAATGCATTGGAATGTGTGGATGACCTTGCAGGATGAGGGGGAGAGAGGAAAAGAGCCCCCAGAGGCTTAGTGCTCGGAGGAACAAACGTAGGAAGGACCTGCCCTAAGAAATCGAGCAATTAAAAGGCATGGAAGGAGGTTTTGTACTTTCAGACTTGCAAAGTTCTCTTAATGTAGCCTTATACTAAAGTACAGTAGAATTAGCTCATCCAGTGGCATTTCCCCGTCTGGTTTACCCCAGAGAGCTGACAAGCAAGCAGCAGAACAATAGCATCTCTGCCACCCCTGCCTAAGGTTGAAGAATGGAGAAATTTCTTACATTTATTGCCAAAATTGCAAAAATTAAGAAAAATCCAACAGTCCATACTAGCCGCATTTGGCTAGGAAAGAGATAAATCGCCTTGACCTAAAATGGAACTCTCAGTTCTATTTCAAGCCAGAGTTCTGGATTTCCCTACTTATTTCTTTCTCTCTCTCATGGTTTACATCTTAATTTAATTCTGAGTTGAGATAACATTGTGGGCAGGGGCAAAGGAAGCATAATTGAAATATTTTTTCTCAATGAGATCCTGTATAAATTACTAATAGGACATGGGTCGATATCCTAACGTAAAGGCGTTTCTTTGCTTACCTAGTGCTGCAAATGTATCTCTCAGATCTGATTTGTCAATGAAACCATCGCGGTTCTGATCCATGATGGTGAAAGCCTGAAAGGGGAGAAACCACACGTCTCGTACAGAGTAGCAGGTAAGAAGCACCTGATCTCAGACTGTTAGATCTACCACAGTTGCTTTTGAAGCCGCCCCCAGCTGTCTTCACACAGAAGTGTGTGCCCAGCCTTTCAAATTCCTCTTTTGAAATCTTCTTCCAGCCCTATCCTGTAATTATGCAGGATACATTAGTGAACTCTGGGTCTTTCTGCGATCCGCAAGATGGTTGGGGAATGTATACGGTTTAGGAAAAGATAAAAATCAATCCAGCATGCCATTGACACAGGAGATAATATTTCAGTATGAACTTTCCATGGCTGGAATCCGGAAGACCTTATGCTGCAATATTCAGCTAGGGCATTTCAGCTAGGTTCCAGAACTAAGACCAGGCTTCAGATTAAGCTCCAATAAAGTCTTTTTAAATTGGCTATTACAGCCTTTGATCTACAAGAATGTAGAATCATCTAGGACTTAAGCACATACTTCCATGCTTAAAAAAAAGATTGGCTGAGAGTTTGATTCCTCAGGCCTTAGATTGTGTAGCATGACTGAAATCCAAATACGGACTCTTAATTATGCAGGTAGAACAGAAGCCAAGAGGATGTTAGCGTGTTACCCACATTTTCCATGTTCTTGGGTAAGGATATTCTGCTCACCTGGATTTGTAATAAAAACTGTTTGCAAAAGATTGTACCGCCTCTGTTGACATACCTCCTTAAACTCCTGGATCTGTGCCTGTTCAAACATGGAGAAGACGTTCGAATTGGCACCTTCTGCCCTCTTCTTAGCTTTCTTGGGTGACTTTGGGGAGATTAAACACAACACGATTAGCGGCATCTGCTTAACATCTAGAGGTACCGTCTGCTGGGTCAAATAATGGTCCCAGGCCGCCTACCCAAAGCCATAAGCAGAAAGCAACACCGTCTTTACTGTTTTATTGGTCAAGAGAGTTATCGGACCACGATCGGTTGTATTTAGTGGCTATTGATTTAGGGCCATCCATGGAAAATGCCCCGTGAAAAAGTCCATGCAGGGTTTTCCCTGACTGGAGAAGTTTACAATTTCACATTTTGATGGTGGAGGTAGAGATGCTCAAAAGAAAGAGATGGACTGATATATGGATTTTGACATTTTGGAAAACCAAAAGAATTGTGCTTAAAGTAGAAGGACAAATTGGAAATTTTAAGAAAGGATTTGAATACAGAAAGAGATAGAATGTATGAAGGGGACATGCCAATATCAAACCAAGGGTATGAGAACGATGTCAACCCAATAAGGAAAAATGGATGGAGTCAATTTTTGGCGCCATTAAATCATTGCTTCTAAATTATAAAATCATCTGGTTGATAAACATGTGGTACTATGCCGGAACCCTAGGTCTCAAAGAATAAATGTGATTAAAACCAAGTCCTATCAGTTAATTCCAACTTAACTGGCCTACCATGCACCACTTACTCTCCACGCTTCTTCTGAAGGGAGGTCAGCGTGTAACCTAGTTCCACCTGATACTAGAATTCTCGTTCTTTGAAACATCCTCACTCACTGAAGGGCACCCCCTTATTTTTTATCCGGAATGCTTGAATTCCTGGTTCTTTCCCTCCCGTTCCAACTCACGACCCCTCCCTCTCTCCCACCCTCCTTTTACTCACCATTTCTAAGACCAAATTGTGCAGCTCAGGGTGCTGTTCGGAGACGGTTCCTTCGGTGGGTGCCCCCGTTGCTCTGCCCGAGGAGACAATAAATAAGGCCCAACCCAGATTATAAATAAACCCATCTCCTCTTTTGGCTGTAATAGGTGAGTTAATCCTCTTCTCCCTCCATTCTCTCTTCGGCCTTCTTAAATATCAGCCTGCATTGTCATGTGGTGACATGCCAGAACAACAGAGGCCCCCAAGGTTAGGGACACGCCAGCCGCCCAGACAGCCTTTCCATTTAAAATGTCGACGCAACGTTCTTCCAGCAGCCAGATAATAGCCGGACACCTGTGGGTGTCAGTTGGTCTCCAATGTGTGCGTTGGGGAGCCCACAATGTATTCTCTGCCTCCATATATATATAACAGACGTCCCTTTTGATTATTCCTTCAAACAATAATGGTATCAAGACATCAAACCTAGGATTGGGGCACTGCAGATGGGGGAAACCCTGAATCTTCGCTATTAGGAGTCCAGGATGCCCACTTGGCTGCAAGCGCTGATTCCCCCTGCCCCGTTCTCAATCCTTTCTTTGACTGTCAAATCAAACAATGAATTCAATGTCATCAATGGATGGGGAGCTAAGTCATCTTGGGGAAGCCGAGTCAGTCCTGGGGAGTACTTGGATGGATGGGAGACCCCGAGGAGATCCTGAGGTTCTAGGCTAGATTGGAAAGTAAAAACATCATCAAGAACGAAATCCTGAGAGGCAGCAATAGCAAACCACTTCTGCTCAAGGGGACATTTATCTACCTCGCAGGGTTGTTTTGCCAAGCAGAGAAGAGAGTTCAAACCTTTCTCATATTCCGAAGCTCTAAGCTTCTAAAAACTAACCTTAGGCCTCTGGGAAAAGGCCACTGTGAGTGTCCCAAGGCCAAAGTGGCCTCTCTGGATTCAGTCATAGCTGACCAGCGGGGCGAGGCATCTTCCTCTCCTTTGCACTTATATTTTTAGCTGGTGTTCTCTGCTCCTGAGCATTTTCCCCCCCCCCCCCCGGACTGGAATACACTTAGACAAAGGGGTGGGGAGGCAGGGAAGGTGACAGAGTCCAAACAATGCCCTCCATATAATTCACAGTTGCCTGCAGCTGTCTTAACCAAACACGATGGAAATGGATGCAAGGGTGAACAGCTGCTGCTGTTGATCTGAGGTCCTTTCCCCCCTCCCTCCCCCCTCTTTCTTTCTTTCTTTCTTTCTCTCTCTCTCTCTCTCCTCTCTCTGTCTCTGTCTCTCTCTCTCTCTCTTTCTCTTTCTCTTTCAATCTCCCTGTGAAACAGGCAAAGACAGATTCTCTTATTCAACCATCCAGAGCCTGGAATCTATATATAGGCCTGTTCCATCCTTTACATTGTTATCCTGGTTTTCCCCAAGGGGTCTTGGCCCTGCAAGCTTCAGAATTCCCAGAACTTTTGAAAAATTGGGATTTGCAGGCTGCTTTGCATGAATATCGTATTTACGATAATCATTTGCACAGGTTGCATATATCTCTAGATTTTGAAATAAGTGACCTTACTAGCAGGTAAAAATCAAAGGATTTTTCCTCCCTGTTCGTCCCCCTGAATTTGTTTGCTTGGTTAATTAGTTAGTGAAAAAGAAGGTGGGAAACCGTTCTTGGATAAAGTTCTCAAAGCTTCTGCATTTTGGGGACATACATTGCTACGCCCAGCCTGAAGACTCAGACTGTTGAGGGATTTTATTGAAAACTTGTTATAATTGTTTTATAGAAAGGACAGTGCCGCCCACCCTGACCTACAGAGGGATGAAAAGGAAGGTTTAAGTTTATTTTGGTGGTAGAAAGAGAATTTAATCTAACATTTTTAAGGCAGCCTTTAATATCCCAGCAAGCATTCCTGTTCAGTGGCCATTCCTTTTTGTCTGGATTCTTCTGAAGCCCGATGCTCATCCGTAAGAGCTTTAGAGGCCTAAAATGCTATTTCAGCTCTCCTCATCTGAAGCTTTAAGCCAGAACAGGAAGAACAATTTGGAAGGGATCGAAAATAATAATAATAATAATAACAATAGCAATAGCAATCAAAAAGCTGATTCCTACCCATCAAGTGTAGTGCTTTGCCTGCCTCCAGCAAGCAGAAAGAGAAGTCAGAGAAAGAAAATGCATCCCAGCTCTTCTGGAGCAAAAAGGCTCAGAGGCAGGGGAAGCGGCCAGGCATTTTAAAAAGGATTTAAATAGAAAGGGAGGCCCAGCATGCCAGACAGAGGAGGGAGAAGAATACATTTCTGGATGGCTTATTCAGGCCAAGCCATTTGACGGACTGCAGCAGTGGCTTTTCATCCCCTCGGTCAACTTCACTGTCCTGCTTTGGTTCTAATTCCCATCGCCAACCTGTACTGTCTTAATTTTGAAATGTGCAACAAGACTGGAACTGATTTATGAGCTGGGGAATTCTGAGATGGCCACTTGAATTTCATTCCAGAGTACTATTATTTTCTTGCCGTTCCCTCTCCTGCAACTACCTCTAAACCCCTGAGATGCTTCAGCCAATATTTGAAAGCAGAAACGACGTCAGATTAAACAGCATGGCAAGTTTACAATAAATGCATTTCACTGCAGACTAGGCTGCAGAAATCTGCTACCATCCACCTGTCCACGGGCAAGGAGGTTGCTAATAAGGCAGTGCTGCAAGCCTGCTTTGTTTTCTATTTACAGTGTGGTGATTTAAGGAAGGAAACAGGAGCCTTGAGCTTTGCCTGCCCTCTTCCGGTGAAACCTGATAATAATACTGAAACTCATTAAAAAAACAAGAACATAAAGATAATTCTTTCTCATCTCACCATAGGGCCATACCCAGGAGTATATTCAACTGCACTGGCTTTAGAAAGAATGTTTTTAGATTTTTTAAAATGCATTTAATCTGATCTGCATGGCTTACCTTGTCAAAAAGGCAGCTATTTTAATTTGTATCTAAGACTCACACGGTGTACCAAACTTGACGGCGTCACGCATTTATGAAAACGTTGCAGCTGCTTATGAGTCTTTAGGTGATTCCCAAGTACCTTTGATGTACAAAAGTTTGATGATTTGTAACTTAGTTTGGGTGGAGTTTTCTACAACAAGGAGTATTTTAATTAGAGAGAGAGACTTCTTAATTTGGTGAAGAGACTTTTCCAACAGTGGGGCAATATGGTATTTCTATCAGAATTAAGTTTAGGTATAGCTTTATATCAATTTTTAGTCCTTATGAACTGATAGCTCTGCTTTGAAGTTTCCCACAAAAACTGGGAACTAGTAACCAGTTTTGGCAAAGCAAATTCTTCCAAGTCTCAAATTTCTAACACAAAACTGTGTGAAATCAATCCCACAATAGTAGTTGCGCTCTGGATCAAGGGTCTCAAAACTTGGCAACTTTTAAGATGTGTGGACTTCATCTCCCAGAATTCCTTAGCCAGCCATGCTTGGAGAACCTGTGACAGGCATCAGTCGACTCTGAAAACTAACAGTAGATTAGCAAGGAGAGCTGTCCTTGGTGCTGAGCTGTGATTCCATAGAGCAGTTTCTCAACCTTGGTCGCTGAAAGATGCCCGGACTTCAACTCCCATGGTTGGGGAATTCTGGGAGTTAAATCCAGGCATCTTCAAGTGCCCAAGGTTGAGATACACTGCCCTAGAGTGCTAGTCTGGGCTTAGCTTTTGACTTCTCATTGGTAGACTGGAACTTTAAAAGGAGCCGGAGATGACACCTGTCATTTGCCTGCCAATGCTGACTGTGAAAAACAATAGCAGCTCTCAGCTTTACTTTGTGTAAAATGAAGCGGAGTTAACGGAGTTAACTTTCAGCGACTGGTGCTAAGCTTTGAAGTTAAAACCTTTTCAGTGATCTGCTTCCGGGTCTTTGGCAATCGGTAATAATCAGAGATGCAGGATACATGAAAAAGAAAAATTGCAGGATAAATTGTAATAGTTAAAACACAGCCTTCCTTGCCTTTCCTGGAGCCAGGAGATTGGGTGGCAAGGCTCCGCGGCCCCCTTCCTTGATCATCAAAGGGAGGGAAAAGTTAGCCCAATGCACGGATCGAGACAGCCCCAGAGCCTTCACTTTTAATCAAGCTTTGGGGACTGCCTCTCTTTCTCTCTTCCAGAGTTCAGCAAGATTAATTGGCCCTGGGTGCAATTATCTTAATTTCCAGCATTAGGAAAAATCTATAAATGTTAGGAAGTAACATGCAATGGCTTAATGTGAGTTGTCATAAAAAAAAAAAGCTCAGCTGGGGATCTTGAACCTGCGCGGTACTTAAATGTCCAGAAAGCAGTGCAGGGGAACCAGATAAGTTACAAGCACCCGGAACAACTGAAATAGGGACACTTGTTGAAGGAACGAAGAATTCCATCATGGAAATGTGTATAATTTTTTTTATTTCAACTTCCTACATCACCGGCCTTTTGCCCCTGTTGAGCTACGAATGCTTCAGTTCTAAACTCGGCTAAACTCCCCTGTTAGCCTGAAGAAAGCCACGACAGCTTCCGAAGGGCAGCAGACGTTCTGTATTTGTACATTTAGAGGAACCACAAACAACGAGAAGGGTTGAAGTGGCAGCTGAATGAGGTCCACACCTTGCTGATCAGGAGGCCCGAGTCAAAGGATCCTAATCCCAGCGGGTTGGCGATCTAAACTGGAGGAATTCCTCTTGGAAAGAAAAGAAAAAAAAGATTCTCAGGAATCCAAATTGTCCTTGACTTATAACTGCAACTGGGACCAGAACTTCCATTTCTAAGCAAGGCTGCTGTTAAATGAGTCACAGCCAGTTCTACCACCTTTTGGGCTTTGGGCTTTGTGGTGGGGTGTATGTTCTGCACGGCTCTGGGTAACCCTGGGCTTAATTCTCTTCCCCTTTGAAAGGGTCTTGTGTTCAAAGGTGTTTTTCTCCAAAGCTGAGGAGCAAAGGTTGCTCAGAGCAGGTGGATTTCTTTTGGTTGCAACACTTCCATAGATCTTATGCCCCGACAGGCACTCTGTGTGTGTGTGTGTGTGTGTGTGTTATGTGTGTTTAGTGATATACAAGCCGTGTTTGGGTGACGCTGGAGTCCTCCAAGAATTCTCCACTGCCCTTGCTAGATCCGCTGTTCTGTTTGCCTGCTCCTGGTTCTCGGGTTTTCTGTCATGCAGTGGGAAACCGGGCCCCTTTTGCGCTTGCCGTCAGCCCTTTCATGTGGGCAAATTAACACGAAATCAAGCAAACTAATTAACCTTGCTAGCTTTCTGCCGGCTGACTCCACAACAGAATTCCCTCTCCTGTGGCAGAGGGGGATAAATCATGCTTTTCCTGCAAAGGAGAAGAATGTTATCGGGCCTGCCAGAAAGAAAGAGGGAAGGAGCAAAATGGAGGGGGAGGATGGGGGGGGGGGAAGTAGGTTAATCAAGCCCTTTTCTTCTGCTCCTTTTTTTTATCGCAGGCAAGAGGGCTGGCCCATTAATTAGAAAGCCTTTTTTCATGTAAAACACAGCATCCTCTGCAGATAAAGCAGGGAGGTGTTTGACTCTCTTGCTGTTACTTACGTGTTTCTGGTTGTTCGGGTGACCTGCCTCTTCTGCTGGACTGGGGGTGGGTCCTGCTCAGCTTTGAAATTTGGGGGGGGGTGTTTCCTCCTCACTTTGGGGTGAATTTATCCACCGGACCTAGCTGCTATTTTTCTTTCCTCTTGTCAGGTCGAGCATTCATTCACCTATGCAGGTGGGAAAAATCAAATAAGGATGAGGTTAATTAACAGAATAATTGTGCCTTTGGGAAAAAGAGGGAGAGATCCCTGCCTCAAGCAGCTTACCATTTAAATCATGATGGTGGAAAGAATTGACCTAAATTGGGAATCTCTTCACAATGCTACAGATTTGGCCTGATTTAATCTCCAGGTTTCACTTGAATCTTGGGAAACCTATTCCTGGGAGCTGGCTCGTGGAACAGGCTCCCCTTGCAAGCAGCCATCTGTGGCTTCTCCAGAGAGAGGTAATAATAGCCACGTTCAGCTTGTCCCCCATTCCTGACCCTCATTTCCTGGAAGAATCTACTGCCTCTCGGAATTTATTTTGGTCTTGAAAAAGGAACGGCACAACATGGATCCCAGATGGGTCTGCAGCTGCCAATTCCTGGACCATGGGATGCTGCTGCTAAAAATCCAGCTGTTGCTATGCTCTGTGAACACATCTGGGTATGTGAGGGAAGTCTCTGATTCCATCTGGATCTTCAGCTGGAATCAGAGTTCAAGGGATCCTGAAGCAAGGAAGAGACTCCAGAGGAGAATGCAGTCTCCACTTTGGGCAGGTTGATTCTCCAAATATTAACTTTATTGCTGTTGTTGCTGTTAAAGACAATTTAAATGCACACACACACGCGCACACACACACACACATGTGCAATTTTTTTTCTGGCAGGAATTACATACAAAGTAGATCCCAGTTGGTCATGTAATTCACAAGGATGAGATCAGGTCTCTATGCAGATGACCAGAATTGGTTAATTGTGCATCTCATTGAGGGCAAATACAGTGATCATAATCTGCAATTACTACCTTGAAACCCCACCATAGAGTGGCATAGCTTATGCATAATTATTGCATTTCCCCCCCTATCTTGCTTAATTCTGTCTTCTTAAACTATATAACATATTGCTGTGTATGAGCTTTATAGGTGAATGCTTTTGACTAACCTAGCACATATGCAAATTTTGTGTGTACCTAGAAGCACGTGTGTGTGTGTGTGTGTGTGTGTGTGTGCACATGCAAATGGATACATTCCCATTCCAATGAAATATAAATTCCCTTTGACCAATCCAATTTCCCAGGAAATCAATGCATCTTAACATGAGCTAATATTTATGAAATTGAATTTTGCCAGGCAACTAATGCAGTCCTATTTTGCTTTATGCATTTTTATTAAACTAATGCATTTTAAATCTAACTGTCATATTAATGACAGCAGGCTCCTGATACTTACAGTGTAAAATAATATATATTTGCAGAAATCAATACCAGGCCAAGCTGACGGCTTTGTGCTTCGTGGGACAGATACGACAAATTCATGGAGCTACTTAATTTGCTGCTTATGTACATTAGCTGGTAGGTTTGTTTACTGATAATGATTTTTTTTCATTTTAAAGAAAACATACATTAAAATGTAAAAGATGACAGCCGAATCTCCAGGTAAGGAAAGCCTGAGATGGTGTGAACATTCCCCCGTTCTTCAGTGGGCCTGGAATGGACCTCCTCCTGTTAAAATACTTCCTGGACCCTGTGCTGCAGAAAAATCTGTGTCTAGAAGGGAAATATTAAAAGGCCCTAGAAATGCCAGCAGCCCAAACCTTTCGTGTGGTAAAGAGCTGCTGCCAAATTTTGTTTAGATGACAAGAGGGAGACAGGATGAATCCTGAGAGCATTTATCTGATTCCTTTTGGTGCCTTGCAGCGAGACTCCTGAGAATTCCTTGGCAAATGGTTCGTCCTTGCCTTCTTCCTAGGGCCAAGAGAGAGCGGCTGGCTTCTGTTCCTAAAACAGAATTTACCACGTCCCGATTTCTCAACAGGGCCCATCAGCCGCTATACCAAAGTGTTTGGAGAGGGGTCTACCCTGCAGGAAACTCTTGGCCTTCGGGAAGGGTCCGGAAACCTGGCTCTGCCAACTGGCTGGGGCCCCCCAATGCAGGCCTCCCATTCTGGAGGTAGCTGGTAGCTTAAGAAGAGACCCCATCTATGCACCAGTCCTTTTTATCCACTCTGTCTCCTATTTTAATGCTTTAACTTGAGCCTGTTAATGGTTTTATATTGCTACGTATGGCACTGCGAGCCTCCTGGAATTGCTTGATAGTGAGATGAGCAGCATATAAATTTAACAAAACAAATATCCAAAAGACTTCTGGGAGACAGAGACAGGTGGTGTGGGGCTCATGCAAGTCTGGGGTGGGATGGGGTTCAGCCGGAGTCGTCGGCTTACTCGGAGCAGTTGCTTATGCAAGGCATGTTTTACATTGGAGGAAGAACGCCAAAGGGACGTTGGGCTGGAGCTGTGGTATAAATATTCATAAGACAGAGCTCAGGTATTTGGGGGCAGAAGGAGCAGATGCACTGAGCTGGGGGTGTGCCTGCTTCTTAGCAATCTTCCACAAGTCTCGGTTGTTCTCCCGAAATAGCGAGCCCCAGGAAACGGCGTCTTTGGCGAGGAGAGCCAGTTGTAAACGTCCTGCCAATCAAACCCAAAGTACAGAACAGACAGCTCTCTGCTTTTTGATTACCCTGTTGGGCTCCTGGCTGCCACCTGCTGTTCCGCTGTGGGAGTGCCTGGGGGTGGGGTTTCTAGGTCTCTGTGTGGGCACCGGTGTGTGTGTGTGTGTGTGTGTGTGTGTGTGTGTGTGTGTGTGTGTGCGCGTGCAGTTGGGGGGTGGGTGGAGGTAGACCTGATTTAACGGCTATGCCTGATGAGATTCCATTTTCGTGCAAAAACAGATATCGTCTCCTGCAAGAGTGACAGACAGGGAAGAAACTTTTGTTTTGTCCTTTCTGACCTGCAAAGGAATCCTCGCTGGCCCCCATGCGTTCTCGGGAATGAGGGAAGGATACGAGGGGGGAAGAGATCTCTAGGCCTAAGAAGGGAACGGCTGTTGCAATTCTCAGCAGTTTGAACAGGTGGGGCTGGCTGGAGAGTTCTGGGAGTTGAGCTTCACCATCTTGAAGTGGCCATCTTCATTACTAAGCTAGGCAATATCATTAATACAGCTGCCGATTGCACTAGCGCCTAGCAGCATTGATGATGTTATCTAGTAGGGTCACGAAATGTCTGCAAGGAAACAACCGAGCTCGGAGACCACCAGGGACCCCCACAGTCGCCTGGCTTCTTTCGGCCCTCCTAGGCTAAGCAGTGGCCCCCTCAAATCTGACCTCGCTTTGCCCGGCACGCCTGTGCCCCCAGCCCATCCCCAGGCAGGACCCCTCCTCCTTTGTCCCTCGGCTACTTCCTCTTACCGTGGATTCCTGGATTCCCGTAGTACTGCTCGTTGCTCCTCTGCTGCCACCAGAGGGCGCTTTCTGCCAAGGCGACCCCCACCCTCTCTGCCCCCCCCCCCGGGCGATCCGTTAAAATCTCAGCGCCGGTTCTGAATGGGGGGCGGGGGGGCGGGGGAAGAGGAGAGCCGAGCCCAAAGTAAATCACCTGCCCTAATAGGTCGGGACGTTAACAAGCGGCCGCATCAACTATTCATGAGCAGGCGAAAAGCCTGAAATCATTTAAGAATCCTCGGAGGAAGGAATCGCGAAGCTCCTCGAGATAACGCGTCTCCCGGAGCCCGGGGGAATCCTTTGATCCGAGTCCGGCGGGGCTCTCTTTCGGCAGCGGCAGCAGGAGGGGAAGGCCAGCCGGGCCCCTTCCCCAAGCCGCCGCTTTAGGTTAGGCCAACCCAGGCTCCCCTTTGGGCTCCCCTTTGGGCTCCTCGCCCCAAGCCGCTTGGCTTCACCGTGGTTTCCCCGCACCCCGCGGTCGATTAGAGCGGGTTGAGTTCGGGGAGCCGACGGCGGTGCTTGCGCGTCCGGCAAAGGTCTAGCGAGTCAGGGGCTTTGAGCCTTTCCCCACCTTGACGGCTTTAAGGGGGGGGGGGACTTCGGCCGGCAGAATCGCCCGGCCAGCCCCGCTCCGGGCTTTCGGCTCGGGGCAGCGAAGGCCCCCTCCGCACCCCTGGAGGGGGCAGGGGGTCTCCGGGCGACCGGGCGCTTCTTGGCAACGCTCTGCAGCCCTGGAAGGTGGGAAGCCCAGAGGAGGCCTGGGGTTTGGCTTTCTACGCCCCCCCCGCGCCCCAAATCGGAGCCAGCCTGGCTAACTTCTTCCGCGGGACCCCCGAGGCCGGGGGAAGGGGCTTCTCCAGCGGCGCCCCCTCCCGCCCGCCCTCCCTCCAACTTCCCCGCCTCCGCCGGGCCTGCTGGGCGGGGGTCCGGGGGGGCCGGGGGGGCGCGTCTCTGGCCGGGCAGCGGCGCTTCGCCCGGCCTCCGGGAGGAGGAGGCAGCAGCGGCCCAGGCGGAGGGGCGGGCGGGCGGGCAGGGCTGGAGGCGGGCGGCGCTCCCCGCGGCTCCCGCGCCCCCCCGCCGCCGCTGCCGCCGCCGCCCGGGCGCTGAGAGGGCCGTCGCAGCAGGGCGGCCGGGTCCGGGGCCGCCTCTCCGCGCCTCCCGCAAGATGGCCGCCGACGCGGGCTCCACGCTCCAGCCTTGGCGGCAGCCCGAGCCCGGCCGGCTGCAGGTGAGCGCCCGGCGGGGGGGGCGTCCCTCGGGGGCTCCGCGCTCCCTCCTCCCCCTCCCCCTCCCCCTCCCCCCGGGAGGCAGCGGGGAGCGATGCCCGCCGCCGCTCTTTGTTCGCTTCGGCCGCGGATGGCGGCGGGCGGCGGAGAGGATGGAGGCGCCGATCGCGCCCGGCTCAGCCGCCTCCGGCCCGCGGCGCCCCCGCTGCCCGCCCGCCGGCGCGCAACTTCTCCGGGCGGCGCAGGTGAGGGGCGCGGAGTTGGCGGGGGAGCCGGGCTTGCCCTTCGCGGCGCCCGGTGGGTGGGTGGGTGGGCGGGAAGGGTCGCGACAGACGCCGCCGCCGCCTCGGCAGCCGCCCCTTCCCCGCTTCCCTGCCGGCACCGGCGGCCCCTCTCCGGAGCGCTGCCCGGCGCCGGCGGCGGGGAACCCAGGCGGCGGCTGCAACTTTCGCGTCTCTCCGGGGTCCGCGGCTTCCCGGGGGGGGGAGAAGTGGGGGCGTGCGGGAAGGGTCTCTTTGGGAAGTGCCTGCGGGGCCTCCGCGCCTAGGGACGCCTGACGGGGACGGGGAACGACCGGCGCTGCCCCTGAGCTTCGGCTGCCGGCTGGGAGGGGGAAGCGAAGCACCCCGAGACCTTCCCTCTGTCCCCCCCCCGACTCCTCTCCCTCCTGGCTTTCGGGAGGGTCAGCCGGACAGCCCCCCCCCCGCCCCTCGAGGTGCCAAGCCAGCGGCTTGGAGGCTCCGCACCCCGCTTGCGCCCTTCTGCTCTCCGTCCCCCCCCCCAAACTCCAGGCGGTTCTGAAGAGGCGGCAAGTTCCCTCTTCGGTGGGTTTGCATGTTTTCACCAGGCTGAGACTCTCCCCCAAAGTAGCCGTCGCATCTGCTTCAATCGCCCCCCACCCCGCGCCTGCACGTACGGAGGACGCCCCCCCTCCCGCGCCAAAGAGCGGAGCCTTCAGATTCCCGAGGACTTTGAACCCGGCGGGACCTCCGTCGGCTTGCCTGGGCTGGCTGGACTGGCAGGCTTGCGTAGGATGTGCGAGGTCGGGTGCTGGTGTTCGGCTTTTGCGGAGGTTGCTCGGGGCCGAGGGAGGCTTGGTTTGGTTCGGCTGGCAGCCTTTGGATGGCCTCAGGGTTTGTGCTTGATGAAGCCTCTGAGCCACCTGGATTTCGTGGCAGGCATTTCCCTCCAATCCAGACAGGCTCCTTGAAAACTAAAACTAGAGTATTGGTGGGGGAAATGCAACATTTCTGCATTCTTCTAAGAGGCAAAACGATTTGTAGAAATTCCTGTGTAAGATACAGAAACCCTTCGGAATGTGCCAAAACTCCTCAATCGTTGATGCTTGTGTTTGTATGTGTCTTTTCCACATGCGGATCAAGACACTAACTGCCATTTGTCTGTCCGTTTCTACTTGGTGCCATGATACTGTGGCTCAGTGCTGTGGCCGCGTTTCTTCTGTTAGGAAGATCTAAAATAGAAACAGTATAAGAATAAAGTTTTTCTTTTAAAGAAAGCATAGGATTTTGGCCAAGGGTGGACAATCTGGACAAATTGCAGGTCCGTGTAATAACAAGCTGATAATCTGGCCGCTTTGATCACGCTGCATTTGTACAGCACATGTTCTCGGAAATGAGGACAGATAACATTCCTCTCTGGGATGACACTGGGCATATTTCATTTAAGAAACAATCTAAATAAGGTAACATTGCTAATGGAGCTTTTCCTGTTCTGTTTCCTGATCGTCACATAGCCAGATTTATGACTTCACATTTTTCTTCCTCTTAGCTTTTTAAAAATATGTCTTTTTAGAGGTTGGCAATGGGTATCCAGCATTTTGAACATTCGTGAGTAGTTTATTTTGCTTTTGCTAAGAAGGAAGGGGCAAAGGATTATTTTTTAAAAAAAACAAAAACAAAACCTGATTTATATAGTGATGCAGGCTTTTGTAGTTCCAAGTCGAAAGCAGACTGTTTGGGGAAAAACAGTTGTGTTTTCAATGCAAGGAGAACGGCATCCATTAAAAAAATTACAGTGTAGAAACACAGGTTTGTGGCACCCTGGTTGCAAAGCCTGTATTGTGCTGGGGGTCAGCGAAAGGTGAGCAAGAGGCAGCTGGGGACCGTAGTTTCAACCCAAGCTGGCCCAACCAGCTTGTAGGAAGCAGAGCGCGGAATTTAGGAAGCCGTTCTTTCCCAGGTGCCCTGCAGGTATGTCCGACTACTACTTTCCTGCTAGAGTCACATTCCCTTCTGATAATCTCTTGAAGCAACTGGGTGGGGGGAGGCAGGCTGCGTGCAGGACAACTGCTCAATATGGTTAGTTCCTGGCATATTTACTTCTCCATTCTCTTATTCCTCTTTCCTTTTCCATTCTTCCCCCAAACTTTTACATTGCTGTTTTACCCTTTGGATTTTGGAATAGTTGGAACTGAACCCTGGATTCTGAGAGCTTTTGGAGAGCGTTTGATCCCATCTTTTTCGCAGCTTGGGAGTGGAGTGCTGATTAAAATATTATCTCTGCGTGGTATTCCAGAGTGCATGAATTTTACATACGTCTGGGCTAGGTGAGACATCTATTACATATCATGACAGGTTGACTTATTATAATGTGCAAGCGTTTAACCAAGTGTCAACATTCTTGATTCCCAATAGTAGCAGTGATTAAATGATCGTATTCCATTAGCTTGGAGAAACTGGTGGGGAACATAACTTAAAATGAAGAGCGAGGGTGTGAGTTTTGGTGTTCCTTATGCCGGAGTTAATCTATTACAGATTATTTTTTTTTAGAAACCCCATTGAGAGACTGAAGGACTTGGATTTATTTTCTGAGTCTGTTCTATGGGTCCTTGGGCAATTCAGTACTTTGGTGTTCCACTGTCACTTGGGAATAAATGCACTTTACCGTCTAAGCTTATTCTGAGCGCAGGGCTAACAAAAGTTTAATGAGATCTTTGCTGGTCTTCTACTGTTATGAAAGTAACAGTACTGTGACAAAATGTGGCAGCATGTAGAGGCTAATCTTCCAGATCCTAATAGGTTAATTCCATTCTGTCCCCTGCTCGCAGTGGGTTTCAAGCTGTTCCTGTCCAGAAGCCTCTTTTTCCAGCCAAAGGCACTTGCAGGAAAACATCAGAAATATCTTTCGCTTCATCTCCGTGCCCAAACACAAGAATGGGAGCAAGAAGATACAGTCTCTCTGAGATCTTTAAGAACAGCCTGATCCGGAGTTGTGGCGATGCCTGGTTGAACTTGTTGGGGTCCTCTTTGGTTGCGGCAGGGCTTGGTTGACCTTGGCTGATCCTGAAGCTAAACAAGGTCAGACATGCTTGGTTCTTAGAAGAGCTGATGGCTAGACAGAGAAGTTGGGGGGGGGGGGGGAGAAAACCTCCCAGAAAAAGCCAAGAAAACTGTTTGAACAGCTCCCTAAGTCCCAAGGGTGGAGCAGAACTTGAGGGAGATGTTACCTGGGACAACCAGTTGGTTGTCCTTCCGCCGGGATGGCCCACAATATCCCTTGAATGTGCTGACTTGGCTGGTAACATCTTTGCATTGACATAGAGCAATACCGTGAGTGCCAGCTATTTAGGCCCTACGGGAAGACAGGAAAAGGTATTCTGGAACAATGCATTGTGGGAAAGGGGTGCTGCCGAAGGGTTGCCCTCTTGTTGTTGTTGTTAGCTGCGAAGCCGTGTCCGACCCATCGCGACCCCATGGACAACGTTCCTCCAGGCCTTCCTGTCCTCTACCATCTTCTGGAGCCCATTTAGGCTCACGCCTCCTGCTTCGGTGACTCGTTGCCCTCTTACCTTCTCCCCAAACTTCTTTCCTCCATTAGGGGTTGGGAGCGATCGACATTTTGCCGAGGAAGGTTTTTCCCGACGTCTTTTTCTCGCCGTCCCTTTCCCTAGATGCTCCCTCTTTGCGGTCTGCGTAATTGAGGTTCTGTCAGAAAAGATTGCTAGCGCGAGTTTTATCTTTAGCGCAGGGTGTTCTTTCTTTGGAAACAGATGACCCCAATCGCAGCCTGGAGAAGGGGTGATTCTGCTAATTAATAAAGCTATTAATTAATTGTGTGCACGCCACAGAGGTGGGATTGGGGCAGGGTGGCCTGGAGAGGAGAGGGGGTGAATTTGTCTAGCTGAAGAGATCAAAGGAGGTTGAGAGAAGCTGGGCCCAACATCATCAGCTAGACTCGGCCTCTCTGAAAATCAGGAGCAGAACTTCTATCCTCCTTAGTCAGACCTGACATTCTCCAATTTTAATCAGAATACAGCTGGAAGGGACCTTGGAGGTCTTCCAGTCCAACCCCCTGCTCAAGCAGGAGATCCTATACAAGGTGTCCCCAAACCACAATGTGGACTGACCTCAGTCTGCAGCATTGCGGAAACTGGACCACGCAAACAAACGAAGGTTCATCCGTGGGATACAGGCAGCACACGAAACCACGTCCCCTCCGATCCGTGGAAAAACCTCTCTCCACAGAACCGGTCTCTGGTGCCCAAAAGGTTGGGGGCCACTGGCCTATACCATTTCAGACAAGTGGCTGTCCAGTCTTTTCTTTAAAACCTCCAGTGATGGAGCACCCACAACTTCTGGAGGCAACTTCTGTTCCATTGATTAGTTGTCCTAACTGCCAGAAAATTTCTCCTTAGTCCTAGGTTGACTAAAACAGCAACTTTAAAGCAAATTTGATCCAAAGAGACCATAAGATCCTTGAAGCTGTGCACTTCTGGGGGCGTCCTGTCCTTAGACACACCCCTACTTCACCGCCCACGGCCTCTGCAAGGGGGTGTTTTGGGGACAGGCCCTGCTGTCATGCAAATCTGAAAGTCCCCTATTTATTCCTTCCTCACCCAGCTGAATCTCTGCCTACTGCATGGACAACTGTGGGGGTTTTGTACTGAAATAATTACACTCGAATGTCAAAATAACACGCTTTTTCAAAAATAATAATTTGCATGGTGTCAGGGAAGTTATATAAATTTCAGCTCTTCTATTATTTTGTTTTCCTTTCGTTTTTGCTGTTCTTACTAAATATATTGTTAGCTGCCAGGAATCCCTTGGGTGGGTGGAGGCTGTGAGCTGAAAATAAGTATTAACTGATTAAACTGCATGACTGATCTCTGTTTTTCATCTATAATCATAACATTGGCAGAGAAAGGGGGGTGGGTGGAGAGCTCGGGAGCCTCCTCTGAGGGGGAAGGCTTGCTAATCATAGTAAATTATTTTTAAAACAGACCTGATGATTGAGGTCTTTGAGATATGTAAATAAGCTCCCCGGCTTTTGGAGGGCTTACTTTGTGTGGAGAATGATGAAACTTTTAGTCAGAGCAATGCTTTTCCGTAACATTTAGCTTTTAATCTCCCAGGAAATTCTCCTGGTGGGTTACTTTCATCCTTATTTTGTTTTTTTAAAATGTTTTTTCCCCTTCTTGTTGGTTGCAAACATGATATTTGTTTTATCCATGGCTCCTCTGATGGTTACTTGGTGCAAAATGAATCTAAGGGAAGAGAATGCTTGTCTTCTTCAGCAGAGATTTATGACTATATGCCAATCAAATTTACTTCTCTTTTCTCTCACCAACACTCATATTCTATTTTTTTTCTCCTTTCCTGGATATTACAAAACATTCTGTAGTCTTCAGACTATATCATTTCAGAATTTTGTTTCATGCTGAACATTTCAACCTGCTCATTTTTCTTAACGTTGAAACAGTCAAGCTGCTAGCCCTCAAGGCTGATAAAGAGCAGGCTTGTGAAAACTTCCAGAAATATGATCCTGCAACCCAAAGTTTGCCTAAATCATATCAATGGAATTATTATATGTATATATGTGTATGATTCTGAGTGAAGAATTTCATTCTGAGCCTTTCTGTTGAGGCTGAAATCTTCAAGTTGCTAGCCCTCAAGGCTGATAAAAGGTAGGCTGCGAAAAGATGGTACGCCAACCCAAAGTTTGGCTTAAGTCTTTTCAGTGCTATGGTACGAAGTCCCCACCCGCAGTATTCAGCTAGAAGGTTTTCTCTACCGCATTCTGTGTTTGCATGCGTAGCTCTGATGCACCAAAGAGCCCGGCTAAATAATCATTTCTTTGTTTCTTAGTTGACAAAGCTGTGCCGTTTTGAATACTGCTTCGCTGGATAATTATTGGGTTTTGTTGTCTGTGTGTTTTTACTCGTTTGGTGTAACATTTAATGATTTCCCCAAAGCACCAAGAGGACTCGGCCGTATCGATTTCGCTGCAGTTTAACTGACTCACAGCAAATGCAGGGGCTGCTTTAATATTAATTGCTAGACACGGCGGGGGCTTGCCAGCACTTCTGTGACACCGATTCCTTAAAAAAAAGTAAATAGCCAAGCGGTCGCCTGTGTAAATATTACCCCAGTGCAGTCTTTCTCCAGCTTGGCCTCTTGAGGATGGGCAGACTTCAACTCCCAGAATTCCCCAGCCAGCCATGCTGGCTGGGGAATTCTGGGAGTTGAAGTCCACCCATCTTCAGCTGGCCAGGTTTGAAAAAGACTGTCTTAAAAAAGCGATAAGCAGGCTTATTGCTTGGGGAAAAGGTACACGTTGCTCTTAAAGGGACTCTTTTTTTTTCTCTTCCTGAACTTTCTTTTGTCCCCTTGAGTGCCACGTTCCTCAACGCAGGGATCAGAGTTCCTGGTTTGGGTTGGGAGCAAGGAGAGTGACTTGAAGCTTTCTGCTTCCAGCCCCCAGTTATGCAAGCTGTGCCCTGGGGGGAGGGGAGGAGTTCTCTCTTTCTGTGCATGAGCCCATTGCGCAGATAAGGCCAACTGAGGCCACTTAGCTTTGGTTACCCAGAGCGAACAAGAGAACAGGCAGATATCCCTGAGCCATACGAGTGCAGCGCAAAACCAGAAACAGTGTTAAAATGCGACTTGTGCTTAAGCCCATCTGCTTCACAGCCCTTGGCTCACCCGCTGCCGAGATGAACATTCCTTGTGATTGTTGCCCCCCCCCAAAAAAATCACCTGCAACTGACCTACTATGAGCTTGGCCCTTGATGAAGTCAAACCATGGTCTCTTGTTGCTGCAAAAAGGGAGACGATGCTCTTCCTCTTCTTCCTCCTCTTCTTCCTCCCCCCAATAATTAGATTTCTTCTATTGGGATCCTTCCACAGTAAATAACTGATTAGCAAAACCTGTGCTGTGTGTTACAGGGCAGTTTCAGGGGGGCTGTTTTTACCAAGGGGGGGCTTGCAATTTTCCTTGGCAGCACACGGCGGCTGGCGCCATTTCCCCTGCCGCCGTGCTTTTTATTCCTATAAAAAGCAGTTAATTAACATTATTCTTTAATTATTGCTTCTATCAACAAGGGGGCTGTTTCCGCCCCCCCCTTTCCCAGCTACCCTCCGTGCGAGCCCCCTTTTCCTACTTGCCTGTTGAAAGGCAGCTGATGTCTCTCGTCCGTTGTCACTTAATGGGGTCTGTCAGGGACGGCCGTGTGCCAGAATGCTGTTAGCAGCCTGGAAGCATGTAATTTGCCCCCTCCGGCAAAAGTACTTTGGAAGTCTCTGGGTAGTTTTGAACTCTCTGTTCTTAATTAAATATGCAGCTTTTCACAGTAAGCAGGTTAATTCTTTTGTGTGGTGTTGTAATGCTGTTAGGAATTTTGCATAGTTCTTATTAAACATTATTCAGGCATTGTGGATTCTGTAATTAAAAAAAGAAAGAACAAAGTTGTTTTTTTAAAAAAACCATCTTCTTTTCCCTCCCCCAATTAATTTATCAAATGAATTTTGCAAAGTTTTTTGAGGGGGGGTTGGGTGGAGGAGAAGGATGGGGGGGCGTGCAGCACAGGCAATCCCGATGCTGCAGCGAGTGTTTTAAAAGGGGAAATATTTAATTGCTCACCCGGGATTGGTTGCTTATGAAAGATTTGGCTGTTTGATTAGCAAAGCCTTCGAGGAGAGCCTTTAAATGGTATGTGATTTTTCCCCCTCTAAATTGTGGGTCTGTGTGTGTGTGTGATTGTGGATAACTTGCCTTTTCTTCAAATATCGTTTGGAGAGTTCTGGGAAGAATTGCTGGTGGAGAAGTAAGGAAGGAAATTTGAGGATCAGGCAAGACTGGAATTCATCATTTTTAGGCAACCAACTCCCAGAATTCCATCGCAAATGTTCCTAGGAATCCTGGGAATTGTAGTCCCCAATACATCTGGAAGGCAGCAGACTTGGGAGAAGGCTGCTATTATAGGAACAGCTTACTGCTTCACGGTGTCAGACAGGCAGCAAAGCTTTATTTCAGATCATCAAGACTGGCAATTTTAAAAGATCCTTTAACATATTTTTCTTTCAATTTTTTCATGGCTGCCCATCTCCAAACCAAAAATCTGGGCGGCCCACAATTAGTATATAAATATTGATGTTGTTTCCTGCCTTTCATTGGGGACTATTTATTAAGGCCGTCTACAAGAGGAGTGTCCAACCTTGGCCTCTTGAAGACCTGTGGATTTCAACTCCCAGAATTCCCCAGCCAGCTGTGCTATGCTGGCCAGGGAATTCTGGGAGTTGAAGTCCACATGTCATAAAAGAGTCAAGGTTGTCCACCCCTGTTCTACACAGACAGTGGCGTATTGGTGTATTTATTTTTAGAGCTGCGTCTCCCCACAAGGAAGTGGTTGGTCAGGACCATGGATAGCTCAGTATAAAGCTGGAGGGAGGACTGCTAGCAAGCCAGGCACATCAAGGTTGGTCTGAAGCCCATAGATTAGAAAGAGGAAACAACAACAGTAATACTTTCAGATCTGCTCCGTTACAAAAGCGGGGTTCTCCCACACAGCTGCCTTGGTCTAAACAGGCGTGAAAGTGGCCCTAATCTACATTTATTCTTTCTTGGCGGGTATACTTTTGAAGTCCGCCCACCTTAAAATAAGCAAGAGTGAGAAGAAGCTCTGCCTTAGATTAACAATGCAAAGGCTATCAGAAACTTTGATTTCCTTTTTGGCATTGTCAGGGTTCCCGTGCTTTTTAAATTTTATTTCCGTCTCCGCTCTTCTAGGGGAAAAGAGATCAGGCCTTTGTCAGGGAGCTGAAGAAGGACACAAAGGGAATCGGGGTGCTGGAATGGATAGACTTGTCTCGGACTGCTTCCTGGGTAACGAACTGCTTCTTTGGCTTTGTAGTAGGTGGGAAGGCCTCGTTGCTCCTCTCTGTAGCTACTCGGTAGGCTGCAGATGTTGCGCTTCAAAAGAGAGCGGTTAATGACAGCGCTCTCTATGCAAGCAGAGAAGAGATTGGGGGGTGGGGGTGGGGAAGGTCTTTTGCCCCTGTCTTGCATCAAAAGCGGAAGGTTTTGCACAGGCCTCGCCGAGACCTACTAACCAAACCAGGGTTTGCTTTAATATAAAGGAATGTCCTTTGTTAGCTTGTTCCTTGCTCTTTGCAGCTCGGGAGGCCACCCATGGTGGGGGTTATTAGCAAGCCAGGCTCTCCAATTTGCACCTCAGATCTTTTCTGAAGGAGAGTGGACTGCTCAGCCTTACTTTGGGGTCAAAGATAGCAACTTAGAATCCATGTTTCTGGCTTTCTTCCCTTTCCAGTGGACAGGATGAAAGAAGGCCTCCGGGGTAGTGCAGTTCCAAGGCAGCACTTAGGCCCAAAGATTTGACTTGGTTCTCACCAAAGGGAGCAATGCTGGGGTCCCAGGAGGCTTGTTCTCGCCACCTCAGGCCTCCAGCTGAACTCTGACCCCAGTCTTTGAAGCAGAGTCTTCTGGTTGTGGCAGCACAGAAGCACGAGGCGGGCATCCATTCCCCAGACTGGTTTGCCTGGAGTGAATTTCTGGGTTGCCTCCAGAGAAAGGAATAAATCTGGAGCTCCCTGCAAAAGAGCGTGGCCGGCACACCTTGCTGCGTTTGCAGCCCAACGGTTTCTGCAAAGGAGCTGGCAAGTGTTGGGGCGCTGGTATGGGAAGGCAGGAGGGGTGGGGTGGGCAGCGGAAAGGAGAAGAACCGCCAGACTCTAAATGAAGGAATATTGGATGGGTATTGATAGAGTTCTGGGCGTTCTGCATTAAATCAGCCAGACTTTCTGACTCCTGGTGTTTTAGCAACCGTAGGAAGCTAGCCTTCCTTTTCTCAAAGAGGTTGTTGAAATGAATCAAATTGGGGTGGGGGGGAGGTGGATGGAGATAAGAGAACTAAGGATGGATGCTTGCTTAGAAGAACTGAGGGCATCATTTTGGGACTGAAAAAAATAATAATTCTGCTCTGTTCCAACCCACTTCGGACTCTAACCTAATTTGTATTTGCTTTTGGTTCGAGATCTCGAGTTTCCTCTTATCTGGAGGTGCAGGCAGCCATTGGCTGATCCCCCAAAGGCCTAAGCAGATCCCTCTCACCTCTGGATGGAGACCCCAAGGAAGCTGTTGGCTTTACACAGAGTTGCACAAGTGGGGAACTTTGGATGGTGTCCCTGACCTTTTTTTTTTACTAGTTTTATTGGGGCGCTGAGCTGAGAGCAAAAGCAGAAGGTGAGCTGGAGTTTTGGAGTCCCGAGGCCCGTGTTTTCCAACCATGTCCGGCTGGGGAATTCTGGGCGTTGAAGCACACACATCTTAAAGTTGCTAAGGTTGGGCAATATTGCCCCATGTGGACTGAGCTGAGGCTGGTAACACATTACCAGTACTTCTGATCTGTTGTGATTCTCCGAGGGCCGAAGGCGTCTGAGATTTTGGCTCTTCTCAGCTGCTGCGTAATTTCCCTTGTCAATCTCCGGCTGAACCGGGTTACTGAAGTCCAGGGGTTAATAATGGGGTGATTGGGGGGGTGCTTCCCCCCTTTTTTGTGCATGTGGCTCTTGTATGGGCATTTATTTATTTATTTATTTATTTTGCTTTCGGTGGTTGTCAGCCGCCCCCTTGATAACGTATGAAAGAATCCTATTCTCTTGATTAGATTTTGAAATGGATCAATTTTTAATCAGGGGAACATCTGACCCACTCAATAAGAGCGCAGCATTGTAGCGAAGGCCGGGGAGTGGGGGGGGGAACAGCGGAGGGCGTGGGGAAGATGGCCGATTATTTAACGGATTATTTGTTGTTCCTTCATCATCGGGCGCAAAAGACACGTGGTCGGGGCGGAATCTTGCCCTGCTGAATAAAATCGATGTTGCGTCTTTAAAAACAAAACAAATAAACAACCCCCCCTCCTCCCCCGCCCAGCTCGCCAGGGTTTGATCCATCGGTTGGAAAATCCATGGGTCCTGCTTAAGAGATAAGAGCGCTGGCTAAATGTTGGAGGCCGTTATCCGCCCTTATTGACTTGCTGGTGGGGAAATGCTGATGAATGGATGAACTCTGCCTATTGGTGGGGGAGAGACGGAGAGGGCCCCAAGAAGGGCACTTGGCTAACCTGGCAAGGCTTCCGGGGAGGGCGAATTGGGGCAAAATGGACGATCAGTCAGGAGGGATGGACTAGATTTACAGTGGTCCCCAACCTTTGGGGCACCAGGGACCAGTTCCGTGGAAAGAGGTTTCTCTGTGGACCGGAGGGTGTCTGGTTTTGTGGGCTGCCTGCATCCCATGGATGGGGCTTTGCTTGTTTGGGCGGACCGGTTGCCGGCACGCTGCGGCCCGGCACTGGTCCACGAGAAGAACTACCTGTATGGTAAAGAAGCTCCAGTGTTGCAAACCATGAGAGCTTACACACACACACACACACACACACACACACACACACACACACACACAGAGCTTTGCATTCTCCACCTAAATGGAATTTGAGAAGGACTGGCTGGCCTAATTAAATTAGCAGTTGTATGCTTTGGAGGGGCCCAAGGGTGTTCCCCCCCCAAGATGGGAGAACTCAATTACTTGGTGCTTTGTGCACGTGGGAATCTCTGGGCCACAAATCTGCACTTTAAAAAATTCTCTTTTTTCTTATTTTCCCACCCCGAAGCAGCTGCTGAAATGAAGGTCAGTGCACTGCAGCTATTTTCATTTTTTTAACAGGCTGTTCTCCAGTTGTGCTGGAAGAAAATGGGCACCTTTGTGCTTTATCCCGTGGGGGGGGGAGGTTCCTTAGCAGGGCCCCCATTAAGGCCCCTGCCTTAAGTGAACGTGAGACCCTCTGAATGATACTGCTGAACGCAAGAGGGAGAGCAAATGAATATCCTTAAATCCCCTTCAGAATGAAATGCAAGCATCTCTTCTCTATCCCATTCTTTGTCCTGGCCCAACCTCCTCAGAAAAAAAACAAACAGCTGCTTCTCGTGGGGAGTTTCTGAAGGAAACGCATTAGCCGGGATGCAGAAATGGCCCTTGGGCACACTAATCAGGCCACGTTGCCTTGATCTGGGTTCAGATCTCACTTCTCCATGTTTAATGCACCTGTGGCTCAACTCTAGGTAGAGTCCTCTTCCCTCCCCCCCAATAAATAATCTCCTCTCCTGGGTTTAGGCCTCTCTGGGTCCAATTGCACCATGCATGTCTCAGAACCCTCCGGCCTGGGGTCCAATAAAGACCCCAGAATGGCTTATTATACACTCTCCTGTCAGCAGGACTGATAGAAATACCAGCTCGTGATTAAAAACATTCCTGACTCTGGAAGGTTAAATATGCATGTTATATCATCTCTGGCACTTTTAGTGCTCCAGAGCTGTGAGGACCAGCAGTGCAAGTGGAAAGGCATGCAAGTGGGGGGGAGGAAGGCAATTGGTTCAAAGGTGATCTTGTTTTAACGATGATGATGATGATGGTGGTGGTGGTGGTGGTGGTGGTGGTCTTTTAGGAAGCCCTGTTGGGCTTCACCAAGACAGGCAACCAGCCTGTTTCTTGAGTACGTGCAAGGGAAGCTCCCCTGGGTTAAATGCCTATGTGCAAAGAAGAACTGAACGGTTAACAAGAAAGTGGATTTTGAAGGGAAAGATATCACTCTGTCTGTGCAATTTTTTTCCTCCTCCTCCTCCTCTACTTCTTCCTCCTTCTTTTACTCCCCCTCTTCTTTCTCCTCCCCCCTCCCCCCTCCCCCTCTAGTACTTAACTTCTGTTATGGCATTAATATTTGTACTGAAAAAGCACAATCATTATTGATTTTTGGTTTTGGATTTTTATTTTTATTTTGGCTGCTGGTAGGAGAAGGAATTCAATTCCTCACTGCTGGAAAACTGTGTGCCCCAGAGTTGGTTGTTCATTTCAGGGAGAATTTGTTTCTCTCTCTGTGTGTGTTTGTGTGTGTGTGTGTTTCAGCCACACGGGGATTGTTTGGTCTACTGTAGAGGGAATTGAGAGATTTGTTTGGGCTGCTGTTGCCTCGCAGAGAGGAAGGGAAGCCCAGAGGAAGCTTAGAGATTTGGCTTTATTTTTAAGATCCTGGGAGGAAGGAAGGCGAAGGTCTCCTAAGACAGCCAGTCAAGGGGAATGAAGAAGCTTTTTCAGGGAAAGAGAAAATTTGCACAGAGAGAAGAGCTGGGGAGGGGTCAGAGTGACAGAATTTCTCCTGCTGATTTTGCACCTTCTTTGGGGTAAAACAGCCAACCTGGGATCCTTGTGGACAGCTGAGAACTTCTGTCAAGGATGATTTCAGGGTGAAATCTGGAAGGATCTTCCTGCAGATTGGTGCCTGGAGAGGCTGCCAAACCCTTTAAATTGCTGCCTCCATCAGACTGGAAAAAAGCGTCTTTCTGATACGAACCCAAACTATTTATTAAACAAAAAAGCATTTTGGGGAAGCGATCAAACGACAAAAAGGACTGGAGGCATCCTATTGTCTTTCTCCCCCATCTTGAAAGCCTGCTCTAATCCTGCTTGACAGCTTACCCCCTCCCCCTCCCCATTTGTCAAGGGTTGATTGACAGCCATCAGGAATGATAATGAAACGTAATTAAAAGTTTGAACTCATGATGTGGAGAGTGTTGTCAGGAGGAATGCCAGCCATATTACAGCCAGCTGCCATCGGAAGCGGGGAGGGGCTGGTGGGTGGGCACGAATGGTGCCAAGACCCCCAAGAGTGAGGTCTGCAGAGGGGTTAAAATGAGGGATGCAGAGATGGGTCCGCAGACCACGCCCTGATGCTCCACAGCTTTTCCGGCTCCTAAACAGAACCTCGATAGGTTATTGATCTGTACCAGCTCACAAGATGTACTTCCCTTTTCCTCCATTCTAGCTGACTTCACCAAATTCGGGAGGGGGCGAGAGACGTTTTAATAATGGTCGTGCGATGTTTGGGGCACAACACGGCTGTGGTGAGGGTGGAGGCTTGGCTGGATGGAAAAGGGGTGGATTAACAGGGCCCCAGTGAAATGGATCTGCCACCGTAAGCCCGCTTCGCTTTATTCGACACATTATAGGTTTAAAGGACATGAAATCAAACCTAATAAATCATCATTTAGAGCCCTGGCAAGCCAGAGAGAATCTGATACCAGCTTTAATCTCTTTGCTGCCAGATGCCAAGGCCTCGCTCTTGGTGCCACACGGGCAAGTGGAGCCAGACTGGGTCCTGTGTTGGCATTTGTGTCTGAAGGGCACAGCTTCTGGGGTTTTCCCCTTGGCTGAAGCAAGAATCTACCGTTTCTCTTTCCAAATAATGTCTGGTGCGCTCTCTTTCCCTTTCTCTCTCTCTCTCTCTCTCTCTCTCATTGTAAAGGGGTAAAAATCTAGCCTTCGTATGCGTTGAAGGAGGTGGCATGCTTGCCAGAGGGTTGTTTCCTTGCAGATGTTTCATTACCCAACTAGGTAACATCACCGGTGCTGCTGGGTGTGAGGTTCTCTCCCTATTCATATACAGTATTTTGCCCTGTCACTATTGGTAGTGTGGGTTTGCCCTCGGTGGTTCCTTGACTGGGGCATTGTTTGTCTGGGGCTAATCCCTGCTTATCTAAATGTTGACCACTGGAGGGAATGTGTTCTACTCTGATGAGGTTATCTCGTTGGGCAATGAAACATCTGCAAGCAAATAGCCTAGGCAGGGAGCACCAAGGACCGGGTATAAAAGGCGATGTTTAATGTTTTGACTTGGAGCCCCCTCTGAACCGTTTCACCTTGCATGTGGCAATGGCGCCTTTCAGCATCCTTAATGAGAACAGACTTGGTCTTGTCACTGTTTATTAGTCTTTGCTGAAAAGCAAAATGATTTTCTTCCCACACCCTGTCCTGGCCTGTGATTGTTGCTCACATCACAATCTTATCAAACCGGGCTGCAGTGGGGAAAGGAGCTTTGGCACTTGCTAAACTGGTCAGAATTCCATCGTAGTTGGCATACTTGGGAGCGAGACCCGAGGATCTGGGCAGGCTGGCTTCCAAATGGGCGTGTTTTCACCATTAACTCTCTTTCATATTTAATTAATTTGAATCCGGTGTTGGTTGGGTTTATTCTGACGAAAGGACTTTGGTTACAGGCGATAAGGTTCAAAGAGTTATTAATATAATCTGAAAGTAAACTGGGTGTGGTTATTTTTAGCAAATTGTTCTTTACGGTATTGATTTATATCTAATATAGTACTTGCATGAACAATAGTTGTAAATCTGCGAGCATTCATCATCCGAGATAGCTATGAACTTTGTTTTTTAAAATGTATTGGAAGATGGCATTTTTTATATCGGGGGGGGGGATTTCTGGCCTGTGGTGGTGGAACGCAGGCAGAGGCGGTTAAGATCATGATCATGAAAAGATCATGTAAACAACAGATGGCACAACAGTTTAATTAAATCAAAGGGGGCACTCTTCCTTTGCACTGGTTAAAATATAGAATTTTGATCATTCTGGGCTCACTGAATTTGAGCTGAAAAGAAAGGGTGCGCATGACATCTCAGATTATGCGAAACCTCCAAGAAAACAGCCCATAATAGTAGCCATGGGTGGCATCTAGGCCAGCCTGAGTTCAAAGCACTTTCCTGCTGCTGCTGCTGCTGAGAAATGCAGAATATTTTCAAGTGTGCACTTACTTGATTTGGGATTAACTTTAGGCACAGAACTAGCAGTATCAATGCCAACTTATTTCCCCAACCTCTTTCTATTCCCTTGTCTTTTTAGTTGTCTGTTTGCTAGCTAATTAGCAGCTATTTTGTTGCTATTAAAAATAGTAACCAGAGGTATAATTTCTGGGTGATTTGATCCCAGGCAATTAGGGAGTCATGTGCTAATCACCCATGCTCTGAACTTGCTCCTCCCTATTCACCTCTGAATTAGCAACCCCTTTCCCCTTTTTTATTTCCCTTCAACAAAAGAAAACTAGTTGGCCAATATTTGATGAGCCAAAAGGGAGGGCAATCTTGAGAGAAGAGGCTGAAAGAATTGCCCATTTGAAGTGAGAGCAGGAAGGATTGCTTCTGATTTGAATCCACCTAGGTCAGGGGTAGGCAACCTTGACCTAGGTGCTCCCTGATTGGTTGCAACTACATCTTCCAAAAGTGGACATTAGTGTTAGAACATAGAATAAATAGAATTTGAAGGGACCTTGGAGGTCTTCTAGTCCAGCCCCCTGCTTGTACCCTTCTGGACAAGTGGCTGCCCAGTCTCTTCTGAAAATCCTCCAGTGATGGAGCACCCACAACTTCTACTGATTTTGGTCTCACTGATTCTGATATTGTTATTCTTTAAATCACTGTATTGAAATAATTCCTAATTAGGCAGTAAATCATCAGGCAATACACCACAGCGGGAGTGACAATGTTCTAGCCGCCTAGAGGACTGGTTATGAAGAAGGATACACTGAGAAGTAAGGCTAACCAAAATCTTTTCAGCAAGGAACGGATGGGTGTTTTATGTTCAGAGTGACTGCAGAGATCCCAGCCCGTGCTGAAAACAAATTCAACAAAATCAGGAGTTTACCACTCAGTCGCACTGTGCATCTTTTCCATAAAGCTGAACAATGCTTTTGTAACGGGGTAGAGGCAGAAAAAGTCCCAACTGCATGTAAACTTTGAGGTTAGAGTTTAGTCCAGAAGTGTGTGTCTGTGTGGGCATAGTTAAATTCTAATTTTAAGCGTCCAAAAGAAGATTACAGGCTAACCCTCGGGACTTTTAAAAAACCCTCTCACCGTAAGGAGTGGAGGCCCCGATGCCTTTAATCCTGAACTCTAATTTAAAATTAAAGAAATCTTTTCAACTTGTTGTTGTACTCCTTTAGCACACAAACACACACGCCCTTTTATTTTTCAAGAAGTGGTTTCCCATTGCTTACGGGGCAAAGACCTTTACATTTCTCATTAAGATATTAAGGAGAAGAGAAACAAATAGGGGCAAGGCGGTTTGGGGGATGGAGGAGTCACAAAAGTTTGAAATGTTAAATAGAAAGGAAGGTGTGACCCTGGAGGAATTAGACTTATCCATAGAGGTATTCAATCAATCAATCAATCAATCAATCAACCAACCAATCAATCAGAACAGAGCTGGAAGGGACCTTAGAGGTCTTCTAGTCCAGCTCCCTGCTCAAGCAGGAGACTTTATACAGTTTGAGACGAGGGGCTGTTCAGTCTCTTCTGAAAAACCTCCGGTGATGGAGCACCCACAACTTCTGGTGGGAAGCTGTTCCACTGGTTAATTATTCTCACTACTATTAGGAAGTTTCTCCTTAGTTCCAGGTTGCTTCTCTCCTTGATTAGTTTCCATCCGTTGCTTCTTGTCCTGCCTTCAGGCGCTTTGGAAAAATACATTCTGCAGAAGATATATTCTGCAGAGCCTTCGGAGACAGTATAGAATGAGACAAGACCCCCCCCCCTCCCAGTAGAAAAAGATAATAAAGAAAAGGGGTGCTTAGCTCCCCCCCCCCGCTTTCCCTCTGCTCCCAAGCAAGCCCCTTTACTTTCTCCCCTTCCAGGCTGGGTCTGGCTGGAAAGGCAGAAAAAAGCATGAATAATAAAAGCAATGACATGGTTTGCCCCCAATAAAGGGGGGGGCGAATTAAGAGGTAGATCAAAGGCAGCTCTGCTCTGCGGCTGCAAAGAATAAAAGGCATTTTGCTTTTCAAACTCCCTGCACCACTGACATGCGAGAGGGGTCAGAGTGCTTTCCCCCCCCTCCCTGCCCACCCCCAGCCCGGCTTGTTATGGAAAGCTGGAGATAATTAATGCTGTTGAAAGAGGATGATTCCATGGCGTCTGGGAGGCTAGCCCCCGCGTCTGCGCTCTTCTGAAAAAGGAACACATTGGGGAGGGGAGAGCCAGACCGGGGGAGGGCGGGTGGCGATGGAGCAGACCAATAAATAATATCTGGAGATAAAAGAGGATTTGCAAAAAAAAGAAAAAAAGTTAGCCCTA
Source organism: Vipera ursinii (assembly GCF_947247035.1). Classification (NCBI taxonomy): domain Eukaryota; kingdom Metazoa; phylum Chordata; class Lepidosauria; order Squamata; family Viperidae; genus Vipera; species Vipera ursinii. Next base: position 1,129,141 of record NC_139527.1, on the reverse strand, counting down.
GCCATGCAACGTTCACAGCTGGAATTGTGGCAGGCTGAACCCCTCCGCCCCGGCTGGCAATGCCTGCCTCAAAGCCTTGCTATAGGACACCACCCCACACACCTCCCACCCCATAGCTGCCTCCTAAGCTGGTTAAGAAAGCCACGGTTTCTTCTGACCCTCAGAAGCTGGTTGGTTGGTTATGGGCCCTGCTTGGAACAGGGGAAGCAAGGGAGGTGGTCAAGGGCAGAAAGGGGGAGGGGTGTCTTAATGCAATGCATACATCCAAATTTATGGTCCAGCCTTATTCCAGCTCAGCTAAATAATGACCCCATCAGATGTATGGAGGAATCTTGGTCTCTCTGCCCTGTGTCCAGTTCTGCTAACAAAGTTAGGATGTCCTTCGTGAGACTATTGGGGGCACCCATTCAGTTAGCTGGTTGCTATTCTTCATGGGTGATGGGGCAGGATAAAGCCCTGTGCACAAGTTTGGGCTGTGTGCAGAGGAGGAAGAAGGGGCTGCCACAAAGAAGAGGAGTGGCGGGGTGTGTGTGTCAACCTATTCCCCTGAAGGCAGGACAAGAAGCAACGGATGGAAACTCATCAAGGAGAGAAGCAACGTGGAACGAAGGAGAAATTTCCTGACAGCGACGACAATGAACCACTGGGTCGGTTTCTCTCCAGAAGTTGTTGGTGCTTCAACACTGGAGGTTTTTAGGAAGAGATTGGACAACCATTGGTCTGAAATGGTATAGGGTCCCCTGCCTCAGCAGGGGGTTGGACTAGAAGACCTCCAAGGTCCCTTTCAACTCTCTTATTCTGTTATTCACGCCTGGGCTGTTGTTGTAGGTTTTTTTTACAGCCTCTTTTGGCAGCCAGTGGAGGATGCCTGACTTTCCAAATCTTTTTTTCCTCTGAATTGATCACCCGCGAGACCGCTATATATATGTGAATAATTAAGCCCGCTCTGGGCTTCTAATGAGGCTGTTTTTGAGAGATGCCTTCTGCAGCCCTGCTCCTCTTTTGGCCTCCCGCTGCTGGTTGGGAGATGTCTGGTCACCGGGTGTGCACGTACTTAAATTTGCTTGCGTGAATGATCGATAGACGTATGCTTGTGCCTGGGCTGTTTATGAAACTCTTTTATCAATCTGCAGACAGCAGGGGATCAAGAAGGGGGGGGGAGGGCAGGATGCTGAGCCCTGCTTTAAAAGGAGGATGAATTAATGGCTGGGATGCCTGGTCACTGGTGGAAGGGCGGGAGGAGAAGAAGGGGAGGCCCTCTCTGACCGTGGTTGGGAAAACCACCCGTTGCTGCCCATTTCTCTAGATTGGAGATTATTATTAATAAAGCAGAATGTTTGTAGCTCGGGTTTGAAATGAGGGCCCTTGGTGCTCTCTGAGCTTGGTGGTCTTCTTGCAGACGTTTCATGACCCAACTAGGTAATGTCATCAGTGCTTGTAGGGAATGGGAGGGAGGGGGAGGAGGAGGAAGGGGAGGAGGACTGTCCTTGGTGCTTTTTGAGCTTGGTTAGGGTTCATTACCCAAACTAGGTAATATCCTTATTATTGCACAGTGGGCCGACCCTGGCTTGGTGCAGGATCTCATCTGCAAAGCCTCCGAGAACCATCCATGGCCTCACCTTCTCCTCCATCACAGGCTTTGTTCAGTGACAGCAGCCACGGGGCAGTTGATGCTATTTTCTGAAAATCTCGGCCTGCTCTAAGCGGGAGGCCATTTTGCTACTCACCACTGGGTGGGCAACTGGTCACGCTCAGCCTGCTGCTAGAGTAGGTTAGGTGCTGAGAAGACCTCCAGATGCTTTGGCCCTGGGCTCCAGTCAGCATCCTGGGGATTTTGGATCCAGAAATCTTTATTGGGGATGGGGGAGGAGGGTGGGAGCTAGCTAGGTTTCCTCAAGCTGGTGCAACCTCTGCTTTCTCTGTGAGCTCTCCAAGGTCCTTAAGAGCTTTTGCTCTTCTATTCTTCCACCTGCTCCTTCCTTGGTGCCTTTGTAAGGCTCTGGGGGGGGGAGGGAATGGAGGAGGTGAGGGAGCTGGCCATGACTCGGGACCCATCTGTGTTTTTTGAAGAATCCTTCATCCCAACACTGCAGGCAAGAGGCCGATGCTCAACCTGGTTAGAGTTTGGTCTTTTCTCTTGGAGGATGAGGATGGCTGGCTGGGGAATCCTGGGAGTCAAAGCCCACAAGCCTTAAAGTTGCCAAGGTTGGAGACCCCTGATCTAAGAGAACCAGCTTTCTAGAAATAAGATTTTAGCTGTGGCTTCTTACAGTCAGACCATCAAAGAAAGCTGAGGGAAGAAGTTAGTCTTCCATTCTTTTTATGCAAATCAAAACCCAGAGACAAGTTATACAACTCTATTTCTTAAAACACCGTACATCTTTTCCTCTTTGTGCCACTGTAAATGTTAAAAAAAAGCTGCTTTGGCTAAACAGTCCTAATTTTATCCTAGTTAGTTTTCAGTTTAATGGCTTAAAATAATTTTCCTACAAAAACTTAATCTTTCATAGCGTAATTTGACATAGCCATTGCCCATAATGTGTGTAATATCCCAGCAATTAATGCCTGCAGCTGTTTTGCTATGATTTAAGTGGACAGACGGGGGGGGGGGAATTCATCTCTTTGGGGCTAATTAGGGAGGTTACTTTTATAAAGACACCATGGGCATAAAATCACCCACTGGCAACTCTTAATTCTGGGTAGGAATCTAGCTGGCCGTCCTTTGCCCCTCCTTACCCGCCTTCTCTTTTCAACCTTGAAAAAAAGTACTCTTGCGCCTTTGGAAAGGCAGCTGACTCCTGAAATGAAAGGGCTGGAGGGGTCTTCAGGACACAAGCCCAATGGAAGCCCCAGCCTGTGTTGGGAAGCCTCCGCTGCGAAGGGGCTGGTTACATGTCTGAGTCCTTGATTCCGTTGCCTTTTTAGGACTTGCCTCCAACTTCCCAACCAAATCTGCCCATGAGGCCCGTTGCTCTGGGCCCCCCTCCTCTGGGGCAGCGTTTCTCAAGCTTAGCAGCTTTAAGGTGGGTGGACTCCAACCTCCACCTGGGTCCTTCCTTCCTTCCTTCCTTCCTTCCTTCCTTCCTTCCTTCCTTCCTTCCTTCCTTCCTTCCTTGTCTCATCCTTCCTTCCTTCCTTCCTTCCTTCCTTCCTTCCTTCCTTCCTTCCTTGTCTCATCTCTCCCTTCCTTCCTTCCTTCCTTCCTTCCTTCCTTCCTTCCTTCCTTCCTTCCTTCCTTGTCTCATCCTTCCTTCCTTCCTTCCTTCCTTCCTTCCTTCCTTCCTTCCTTCCTTCCTTCCTTCCTTGTCTCATCTCTCCCTTCCTTCCTTCCTTCCTTCCTTCCTTCCTTCCTTCCTTCCTTCCTTCCTTCCTTCCTTCCTTCCTTCCTCTCCTTCTCCTTTTTGGGAAAGCTCATTTTCTGAGTTTTAAACCGAGCTATAAAGTTACAGCGCAGCTGCGTAAAACACGCTTCCAATTTAATCCATCTATCTAGTGTTCCATCTAATTACTGCATTAGAAAAGGCTTCGGAGCATGTATTGAACATTATAAATGGGAACAAAATGATTCTCGTAATGGCTTAATAAAACAGGTGAGGCAGCTCAAGCTCTGCCTCCTGGTTTCCTGGGCTTGTTCGGAAGCAGGAGCAAGCAGGGCTCCCGTTTCTCACCTGGGAGAAGAATCTCCGCTTAACCCTGAGTGGGGTGGGGTGATCAGGGCTCAGGGTGGGCTGCTGTACGGCACATATACTTGCACGCCCCTTGGCCAGGGCTCACCTCTTTCTAGGTACCTGGAGCAGGAGGGTGATTTATGACTGTTTTTCACACTTATGACCATTGCAGCATCCTCATATGATCAAAATTTGGACACCGGGCAACTGACTCACATTTATGACGGTCGTAGTGCCCCGGGGGTTGTCACGTGATCCCTTCTGACGAGCAAAGTCAAGGGGGGAGCCAGATTCGCTTAAGAACTGTGGCAAGGAAGGTCATAAAATGGGGCAAAACTCTCTTCACTGTCTTGCTTAGCAACAGAAATTTTGGGCTCTGTTGTGGTCGCAAGTCAAGGACCAGCTGTATTTGCAGGTGCTAGAAATGCCATGGATGGGGAGGAAGGAGGGCAATGCCCCCCCACCCCCGGGCTCTGCCACCCTGCCCTTCGGAGTGGGGCCAGAGTGGGGCTCCTGGCGAAGCAGCCAAGGGGGCTGAGCCCCTCGGTCTGCTCCCAGCCCCAGGAGAGCCGGACGGACGGCACCTTCCTCCCCGTGAAGACGGCAGGCCGGTGTCGAAAGGTTAACTTCCAGCGGCCAACGAGGTGCCCATCTTTCACAGCGGGACGTGCCATTTCCACTGGGCGTCTTTGGCGTTGTCATGGTTACTGAAACATGGGGCCCCTGAGAGTGGAGCCTTAGAATTAATGGCCGGCCTGCCAAAAGGATTCCTGTCTGGGCTCCCTTGATGGATTACGCCGCTGCGCCATTTGTCATACTGTAATTGTTGTGGCAAATGTAATACCCACCAGTATAAACATTGGGCTGCTTTGCTAATAAAACCGAGGACGAGAGAGGCGAGAGGCACGGCTCAGTGGAAGGGACAAGGCCTGGCCGCTCTTGGCCTGCTCCGGCTCCATCCGTCACGGGCTGAAGACCCCGGCTTGTCCCGGTCACGAGGAGGAGGCCGAGGGTGCTCGGCCATGGCCGAGTCAGAGCCGGGAGGTGGAGAATAAGCGGGGAGGCCCTGCAAGGTCTGGAGGCTGCCCAGTCTGAAGCTGATCTATTCAGTCTGGTGAGCCAATTTGAGGTCTTTGGACTCTTTCGAATTGTTCTGTTCCTGTTTCTCGTCCACCTTGGCAAAGTCCCTTCTGTGACTAAAAGCTGCACTTTTAATTCTCGCCTTTGAGCTGATTTGCAAGCAGGAGTCTGCCTGCAGCAGGGGTCTCAATAAGGCATCCCCCACCCACCTCCTGCTGCCAGGTAGATCCTCCAACCAGTGAGGAGATCTTTTTGGGGGAACTTTGCCCTGCCCGAACAAAAGGACAATTCTCTGGATGCCTGGACTGTGGTCATTCTTGAATGCAATCTTGCAGTCACCCTTAATCTAATCCGATCCCTTCCCTTTGTGCAGGCGTCTCCTTGCCAGTCCTGGGACCAGTGAATCCATCCTCGTTTTTGGGCAGAGAAATGTCTTTTTCTGGTAATCCTGGCTGGTGAGATTTAAGGCAGATCTTTGGGATTAATTTAGTCGGCCTTTCTAAGTACCAGGAGAAATATACCCTTGATGGCTGCGTTTAGATGTGAATAAATGAAGCTCTGATGGGATGAGGAGGGAGAGACCCGCCACCCCAGACAGCTTCATAAAACCTGTGGATTTACGATGCCTTGATTGACTGTGGGTTTATTGTTCATTATATTAACCTGATGAGGCTCCCGGCTGCTTTCTTCACCATAATTTATGGCAGGAGAATTGTTCTTCCCATATCTGTCCATTGTTCTCAAATGGTCTTGCTGGCTTCTAAAGAAACATCCGTGGGCTACAGACACCAACAAATGCTTGTGGCAGCAGACCTGATGATGGAGAATTGCTGCAGAGAAGGGGCTTGATCTGACTCTGAAGAGCCAATGAAGAGATGCTTAGAGAAATGATGGTGTGACTGGAGATTGGAGCGGTGGTTGATTGAAGACGGAGCAGAGAAGACAAGGGGAGACGTGCATGTTGACCTGGAGGGGGGCAGATCAATGGAATGAAAGCTACGAACGTGTGGCCCATCTTCCCAGGGAGATTGACAAAAGATTCAGCCAGGGGCAGTGAAGTCTGGATGGTGGGACCTTTCTTGCTTGGGTGATGTGGTGACTGCTTGTACCACCTTGGACCCAAGTCTCAGGCTGCGTCTGTGCTCAGCAGACATGAAAAAGAGCAGGAATGACGGTATCTCTCTGGCATGGAATTTTAAAAAACATCAGCAAGTGCCACTCTTCTGGAAACAAGTTGTTTAAGCTTTGTAGCCTTAAAACTCCAGAAGCTGGGAAGAAAAACTGACTGCCAAGAATTTCTAAACCCTGACACTGTCTTTGCCCCTGTCTGTAATTTTTATCTCTTGACCTTTTAAACCTATTCAGCAATAAAATGGAGACCAACGATGGTCCTTTAACACTGACTGTATTAACCAGCTTCCACCCATGAGCTGTAGTTTTAAATTGGCTAATGCAGATGATTTGCCGGGCCTAATAATAATTCAGATTACTACTGTCAGCTATTCTGGTTTCATGGGTAATTTAGTAGTTGAATAAATCTCTGCCTTTCTCCCCCCCCCTCTTTTTTAAATTCCTCCGTTCCTGTGTGCCGTTATGAATCAGTAGATGGTTTACCATTGGCAGCAGGAACCGTAAGAAGATTTAAATTGCTACTGAAAAGGATTTGAGTGAAGGTAATGTTTTATAATGTTCTAAACCATATGCAGTACTTTCAGGCCTCATCGGTTTTACATTGATTCCTGGTGAAGTGTTTAATTGCATCATGAATGCAATATAATTCAGTTCTTTTGGCTAATATGGTATATATCTCAAAGTGATATATACAGGGGTGGTGGATCAGATTCCTAATTTCCTAGGATTCTGGCCCTGGAAGCCAGTTTTGTCACAGATGAAAGAATCTCTCTCTCTCTGGTCAAGAGAAGATGTCACAGAGATTGACTAGGATGGAGTGGATGCATAAATTACAACTGCTATAAGAGCTAGAACCAGAGCAGCCACATGCAGCCTTGCTCAAACCGTGGTTTCACCGCGTAACAGGGTAGGTGCGTGTCAGTTCCAAAGGTAGGAATTGAATAGCAAAGAGTCCTTTGCCTCAGAAGGGCAGCAGGAAGTGGTTTAAGTTTTAAACTCTGCAACTGACATATAAATACGGAGCTTACATAGGACAATGTTCTCTCTTACCACCTTTAGACCTCAGGAAATATGCAGAGGACCTGAGAGGGAGGACGGGATTGGGGGACGTGAATAGCCCTCTGGAACGGACCCAACAAGGCAATCTCTTTGTGTGATGCCTCCAGGCACCGGACTGTCCAACCACTTGCCTGTTTTCAGCAAGATGGGCATCCAAAGGGCGTTGTGTGTGTGTGTGTGTGTGTGTCCATTCAGCCTCTGGGCACTTGGCTAGGAGGTGGGGGTGGGTGGGTGGGACAGAGAGGCAACCTCCCACCTCCTAGAAATTTAATTTTTTTAAAAAAACAACTCACAAGTTGCACAATGATGGAACAATTAAGTCATCAGATGACACGGAAAGAAGGATTAATACAATCTCCGCTGCCCTCGCCTATAAATCCCGCCTAACACAATTTGCGAGCAGCGGCTTTGCCAAACATTCTCCAGTGTTGATGTGGCCTTCAGAAATAGTTTGTGCAAAACAGCCAGCAAGTTGCTTCGCAAAGGTTCTCCTTGGTGTGGTGACAGCTGCCACTCCTTGAGTCCATTCATCACCATCTCTCGGCCATTGCTGTCCGTCCCTTCCCTAGCCAACATTTTATTCTGGTTTGACTGGGGCAGCCTACAGGGCCTGATTCATGGGCAGCCAAGATAGCCTTTCACTGGGCAGAGCATTGTGTACCAAAGGCAAAACGACACCTTTTGCTAAGTGTTCTCAAGCTGAGCTTCACACCAGCTTGAACCCTTGCGTGGATTTATTTTGGCATTGTGTGGTGTTTGTACATCGTGGCTTATGTTTTTCCTCCATGGTTGTGTGAATCTACCCAGTTGTGGCTGACCATAAAATATGCTAATTCAACCACAGCTTGGAAAGCGCCAAGTTATAAGCCAGTTTGCAAGCAATAACAGGTCTTGTGGCTCATACTAAGCCAAGCTGACAAACCACAGTGTATCTAAAGTGATATGTGAAGTCAGTATTTAGACTAGCTTTTCCCAAACTGTGGGATTCAGCTCCAGGAGCAGAATAATAGGATAACCAAATAAAAGAGTTGGAAGGGACCTTGGAGGTCTTCTAGTCCACCCCTGCTCAAGCAGGAGACCCACAGACCATTTCAGACAAGCGGCTGTCCAGTCTCTTCTTAAAAACCTCCAGTGATGGAGACCCACAACTTTTGGAGGGAAGTCATTCCACTAGTTAATTGTCCTCACTGTCAGGAAATTGTCCTCCGTTGCTTCTCTCCTTGATTAGCTTCCACCCGTTGCTTCTTGTCTTGCTTTCATGAACTTGTGCAGCTGAGAACAGGCTACTCGGAAATCTCTGAAGGTCAGCGGGCTCCTTTTCCCACCTGAAGCTCCAGCAAGAAGGGCATTTGCCATTCCGTGGTGACGCCACTTTGGCATTTATCGTAAGAGGCGTCCTTCGCCCACCTGGGACCGCAGCCTCTTCCAGCTCCCCTGGCTGTCATCTTGCGTTAAGAGGCATTCCATCCCGGCCTGTCGTATCGGTCCTGTATCATGTCGGCACTAACATGATGGGAAAGTTGCTAATCCGGGAGGACTGCCTGCATTGTATCAGTGAGAAATATTAATCCGATTGGATGGGGAAAGGGCTAATAAGGGTCCAAATTGCTAATGCGATGTGATGCATCTCCTAGAGAGATCTGGGTGGTTGGCTGCTTCGTCTTTTGCCAAGAATAACTTCAGCCAAGTGTCTGTGGAGACTCTCAGTTATTCAAGTTAGGGTTGTCCCAAAGGAGCTCCCCCACCCCTCAAAAAAAAAGGCAACTGGACTTTCTTGGTTTTTTCCTTGAAAATGTTTCGCTTCTGATCCTAGAAGCTTCTTCAGTTTTGGATGAGAAATGAAACGTTTTCAGAAAACCAAGAAAGCCAGTTGCCTTTTGGAGAAAGCACCTTGGGGAGAACTTTAGCCGAGCTCAGAGGCGAGATGAGGGGGAGGGGACACGGACTCCGTGACCCAATAAAGTTATCTGCCGGGATCCAAACTATTGCGCCCCCCCCCTTGGTTTTAAGAGGAGCATAATCAGAAGCCTCTGAATGGCAGATCAGATTTTATTGTGACATAAAAGGAGACAATGCTAAAATCCGTGGCTGCGGAATAATCCCATTAATCCTATTGAATTAAGCCAATCTGAACGTATGTAGCCTCGAAGCCAATGTTTCTGCCCTGTTCCCCTGCGATATTTGGAAGGTGGCCCAGGTGCGTCACTCAAAATCAAATTGTGCCCCAAAACTGGGGCTGCCCATCAGTAGAGTTTGATCAGAAAGAGATTAGGGGAAATTGAATTTGATACAATCCGCTTAGCATCTCATCTGCCAGACCAAAGCTTTGCAAGCTTTCCCGGAATTGGGAAAAATAGAGTTCCCCCCCCACCCGCATAAGGAAGGAAAGCTGCATTTCAAGATGTCACCCAAGTTGGACTTATGAGCCTGGACAGAAATACCCCTGGGGGTTTGCGGTTCTGGCGGTGAGATCATCCCTTCCGGCATTTAACTTTTGTCTTAAGTGAAATTTTTACTTGGAACCGGGCTTTAAAACCTGCCGGGCAAGACTGCTTGCTTGTTTTCTTGCAGGGGTTTCACGACCCAAACTAAGTCATATTGTGGTGTTACCTAGTTTGAGTCGTGAAACCCCTGCAAGAAAACAAGCTCAGAGACCACCAAGGGCCCCTTGTATTCCGAGATCCTTTGGCCCCGGCGGGCAGATCTGATCCCCTCTGTGTGGGTTGCCGAATCTCTTCCCGGCATCGCCAGCAGCTCTCGTGTCAAATTAAATAAGTCAGAGGCAGAAAATGTCTCTTCTCCACCTACAAATTGGTGGCCGCCATTAGCCGGTGAGTTAAGATGTCACCTAAATCGCCTCTGCTCTCCCGGCTTCTAAGATGTGGCCTGACCAGCCAGATCCCATGTGGGGAGGGGGGGAGGAACTGCCCGTCTTTGAGCAGGTCTATAATGCAATCAATTCCGTATCACGCAAGTGAAAGAGCAACATTTATTTAATGTCTTTTATGGAGCAGCTGAGTTTTATCACAAATCACATTCCATTTCCATTTCGCTGGGGACCCCTTGAAGGCTAAAATGCACTTACTTTTCTCCAAGGAAATTTACCAATTCCTCAATAGAGGCCCATTTGCCTCTCTATGTGAAATTGACACATTTATTGAATATTAAGCATTTGTTCCTTGCAGCCCGGCTCCCCCCCCTTTCCCCCCCCAATTTTATTGTGTTGCCCTTAAAAGTCATTAGGGGAAAGATATATCAAAGTGTAATAAAGAATTATTTACTGTACCACGAAGAGAATTGGATCACTCCAGATTCCTTCTCTTAGGGCTGCTTGTCAGTCTCTTTCCACCCCATCCTTTAGTGAAAGCAATCCGATTGTCTCTTTTTGTATTTACTCACGGCCCCCCCTTTGCCCACCCCCCATAGGGTACTGGGCAGCATTCACTCCCATTTCAATATCTTCCTCCTTGGATGGAAAAGATAGTTACTTATTCACTGCGGGCGCACAATGGGCCGTCCTAATCAGTGCAAGGGGGTTGTTGTTTGCTCCTCCTTCCCCAAACAGTTGAACTGGGGTGGGAAACACACAAGCACAAGGACTCACCCTTAGGCTGACATCCAGAAATGCAGAATGGACCGTGGAGATGGAAGGGACCTTGGAGGTCTTGTAGTCAAGCAGGAGACCTGCACCACTTCAGACAGATCATTGTCCAATCTCTTCTTCTGTCCACAACACCTTAACCTATTGATTATGAAGGTAAAGTATGGATTAGCGTAGTATGTTACGATAACCGTTGGCAACAGACCATGATTAAACAAACTATTGGGACCCAGCCTCTACATCAGGCTTTTAGGCCAGCAGTCGCCACCTTGGCACCTTCAGAACCCATTGAGATGCAACCCCCATCACACACAGCCGTCGTTAGAAAGCTGGTTTGTGGGGAAGAGAAGCTGGTCTCTTAATTTCTGCTCCACAAGGCTTGCTCTCCAGAAGCCCGATGTCTCTTGGCAAGCAAGGCAGACGCTTGAACCAGCCAGCAGCGGGTCTTCCTGTGAGCCAGGGGAAGTCAGCAGAGGGCCATGTAATGCCAGGTTCATGGTCTCAGGGCATCCACCTTGTGCTTGGTGGAAACCATCCTCTGGAGAACACCTCCGTCTCCATGCACACCGCTTCCTTGCAGCCATTCCATCAACCAAAGGAGCCCCGGGGGTCCAAATTAGGTCCCCCAGACTCTGAGGTTGCAGTTTACACACAGAGCAATACTTCTACCGTTCCAGGTCAGGACCATTGATGGTCCTCATCGGGTTCGTATCTCCCCAGCTGCAGCCTCCAGATGGCTTGTCCAAGCTGGGGGAAGCAGGCAGGCAGGGAGGTTAGGCCGTGGAGCATGGAGCTTGTGGCCTTTGTTTGGCTGAAAAGTGGTGACAGTCGTGGGGCTGGGAAGGCTTGAAGTGGCCAGGGATGTGATTTTGCTGGCTTTGGCATTGATCCTCAGCGGCTCTGGTTCAAGGCTGGCTGCTTCACCCACCGCCTTTTTTATTTGCTTTCCATGTTGCTTCTCTTGGTTGGTGTGTGTGTGTGAGAGAGAGAGAGAGACTCCCACATTCAGGGCAGACTGGAGATAAAATGAGCATTTCTTTTTTTTTTCTTTTTTGTAATAGGGGGGCTGGAGAGGGAGAGGCAAGAAAGGAAGAAAGAGAGACTTGGGTTTAATGGAATCCAACTCAGATTTTGATCTGATCCTGGGCAGATGGCGGGGTTGAAAGCGAGTCCCTGGACTGAGAGCAGCCTCGCCGGAAAGAGACGAGTGCCTCCCCCTCCTCGTTGCCCCCCAGGGGAAGCAACATTTCTCAAAACGCAGAGTGAAGTGAATCGGAAGAATTGCGGGCTGCCAGGAGTATGTGAAGAAGGGAGAGAGGTGGGAAGGGACCAGGCACGGCTACATCAAGGGGGATCGGCCAGTCCCCTCTCTGTTTAAGGGGGGGGGCATCGTATCCCTTTTACATCTCCCAGATGGACCCACCCTCCCCCGGCAGCCAAACCTCCATCGTTGTAAGGTTCTTAATGGCTCCTCAAAATCAGAATCTGGGTTCCTTTTGCCCCGGGAACTCAGTGACCCCAAAATAAGGTGCGAGAGAAGCTGGCCGATTGGTTCTTACCCTCAGCAGCCCAGCAGAACCTCCAGGGGCAGGAGCAGGCTATCCTTGCTCCTCACCTACTGAGGACCAATGGTTGTCCACTTTCCTGACCCTCCTTTCTTGGTTGCGGAAGCTCGTCAGGCCATTTTGGGGGAGGGGGCTGTGGGACTGGAGTGCCCTCCTGTGGGCTGGGTAGCCTCCTGGATAATCCAGCCCCCCCCCCCAGCTCATCCCCATTTATAGGTGGGGAGAAATACTTGGCGATAGTTAGAGGGGATAAACAGCTTTTAATGGAGTTACAGGGCTATTTAATGGGCATCATAAAACTGCCTGCATCCCTGGCCAGCTTTTATTATTGACTGGACAAGCCTCTTTTCCTTTTGCTGTGTGGTGGGAAGATGGGGGCAGAGAGAGCTGGCCTGGGCAAGTGGCCACTCTTTTCTCCCTCAATTAATGGGGTGGTGGTGGTATTCTCTCCCCCTGTAGGAGTGCAAATGCACACACGTACACAGGCGTGCAAATCACCCCCGCTTGTGTGGAGGCCTGTGCACGCCCCTAGCAGTGGGAAGCAGTCTTGGGGGACCCTTGAAGCTGGCTTGCAGCTCCCCCAGAAGTGTGCCGCGCGTCTCCATTGCAGCAAAACAGATGTTCACCTTGTTTCTTGATCGGCTGTTAGATGAGAAATTTATTGTTCTTGCGCCAGGCTGCTGCGCCACCGAGTCTGTGGAGGCAGAGGGTGGGAGCTGGCCCCGTGCCAGCCCAGCACTGTTTTGATGAAAGCCACCGAAGGCCGGGCCGGGTTCGAAGGCGCCAGCAGTAATGCATCGGCGAGACGCTCCTGATTGGGCGATTGATTGGACGCTGATTTGATTTATTGATCGATAGCCCTCAAAAAATTTGGCGTCTCAGAAAGCTGAGGCTAATCTTTAACTGCTGCAGTTCTCTCCAGAGATCGTTTCTTTCTCCCCGTTCATTCTCTACCTCTCTCCCCCACGTCCACTTTCTCTCCGCACAGATACCTATCTGCGGGCTTGTGTGCATACATGGGGATGCTGCGTGTCCATCCTCTCACGCGTGCAAACATGCCAGGAGAATTCTGCCTGGATGCGTATGGTACTTCTGCAGAGCGTGTGCGTTTTAGATGTGCCTGTACGATGGGGGTCGATGGGCGGGTTTGAGCCTTAGGCTGATGGAGGATGCTTGAGAAGGGATCAAGGAATTTGTAGGAGGTACCGGTGCTTCTCTGAACCCCACAGTGTGTGTGTGTGTGTGTGTTGTGTGTGCAGCTGCGGCCTTCCTGCCTCCCCACTCACTCCCTTTCCACCAGCCCCAGCAGACAATCGCCAGGCAGGCAGGCAGCCACAGAGTTAGGGCAGATCTATAAATTGATGGAATTCAAAGCCTCCAGCATCGATTACCATTCTAGCAAAAAGGGAGAGATAGAGAGGGGGGGGATAAAGCCCAACAACAACAACTACCGGTGGCGTGTGGAATGGCTGATTATTTTTAGACAAAGATTTTGCCCCTCTCAGCAGCAAATTTTTCTTTTTCCTTTTTTTTTCCTTTTTTTGCTGAGCCCGTCACTTGCGTTAGATGTCTGCTCTTGATTGCAATTAGATCCAATGCAGACCCCCAGTCCTCCTTGTTTCCTCCCTAAATATAAAACTGTGCCTATGTGATTTCCCCCCCACCCCCCAAGTTCTTGTCTTAAGCCTCCTCTTTTGTTTCTCGGGTGCCTCTAAACCACTTTTACAACCCTGGATAAAGGTTGCCTTCCCAACAGAAGTCTGCTCATTGTCTAATTGCGTTAAGGATTGTCGGGTTAGATTTGAGGTGGTTTGCATCAACTTTGGGAAATCTGGCGTCCTTCCTCTCTAGCCTCAAGAACAGGGCTTGTCCACCGTGGGAACTTTTCAGACGGTGGGGACCTCAAGTCCCAGAATTCCCTAGCTGGCATTCTCCAAGGCTTTCTCCAGTGCCGGCTCCTAGAATTGCCCACGGTAGGGTCAATGGTGAGACTCCCAAAATGCTCTTGGAAAGCTTTCTGCACCCTTGTGGTGGGTAACAGTCTTGTGGTGTCCCCAGACGGGTCTGGCGTTGACCCCCTTGCAATTCTAAGAGGCTTTTTGTCATCTCCAACCTTGGTGGTGACTTCATTCCCCTCTTATTTTAAAATCCAAGAAACCTGTCCAGGTAATCAGGCGTAGTGCCATTGACCCAAAGCCTTTTATGCTGATTAAAGGTTGGTAGCCCTCCTCCTCTTCTTCTTCTTCTTCTTCATCAAGCCGCTGGCACCCGCAGGCAGCCGGGAAAGTCAGGGGCGGGCTAGGCGGTGCCATTGCAAACTCAGGTTGGAAAACTCTCCAGCGACTGCTGTTTTTCTTTCTGGGGGAAATCTAATATATCGATTAGCTTTCTTCAGAACAGCATCAATAAAAGTGTATAATGGCTGGGCCCTGTGGCGTCTTCCTCCTGCCATTTAAAAGCCCCCATGCTGCCTCCCCCCAACAGAGGCAGGAAACCGATGTCAGCTTTTACCTTGAGACCCGCCAGCGGGCATGGCTCCTCCTGGTCTGACCAGCCTTGGCATTCCCAGAATCCAGCGGGCACCGCCAGCAATTACCCTCCCCAGGTTCTGCTCTGTGGAAAGAGACGGGCCGAGGCAACTGCAAAGGCTGCTCCTTCTCTGAAGCTGCCGAGGAAAATATCCCTCCGTCGTCGATCCGGAGTTAAGGACGCCTCTTCCTGGCACACACGGGCATTCCCTTCTACCTGCTGGATCCCATGGACTGAGGGTCTACCTCGATTTCCAATCCCAAAGCAAGAAGGGGTTAAGGACGTCGGCGGGCTCCGGGGAACTCGGATTGTCAGTCTATCAATAACCAGAGAGCAGTCATTCTTTCAGTCTAATTATGAGCTTTCCTGCCTAAATTGGCAGTTAAATTGTAGCTGACAAAGTTACAGCCGGAGCCTGAGACACATTCAAATGGCTTTTTTTGGGTGGGTGGGTGGTGGAAGAGTGGCAGCATATGTTATTTTCAGTAGAGGATCCTGCAACTCAGATTAAGCTTTGGGAAAGCTGCCAGTCTCTGATTGGGCTTTTTATGGAGAAGATAGAAGTGGAAGGTTTCGCAAGGAATTTCCGATTATGTCCAATTTCCCAGTATCAGAAGCACTGCAGAACAGAGTTATTACAGTTATGATTCTGAATTCAAGCCTGCTTTAGGTTGATTTTAGGGCAGGACAACAAGCAATGAATGGAAATTAATCAAGGAGAGAAGCAACCTGGAATTGAGGAGAAGCTTCTTGACAATGAGGACAATTAACCAGTGGAACAGCTTGCCACCAGAAGTTGTGGTTGCTCCATCACTGGGGGCTTTCAAAAAGAGACTGGACAGCCATCTATCTGGAATGGTATAGGGTCTTGAGCATGGGGTTGGACTAGAAGACCTCCAAGGTCCCTTCCAGCTTCTATTCTATTCTATTCTATTCTATTCTATTCTATTCTATTCTATTCCATTCCATTCCACTCCACTCCACTCCACTCCACTCCACTCCACTCTGTAATCTATTCAGGTTTTTTCATAACGCAAAGGAGAGACTTAGTCTGGAATTTGTTCAACTTTGCTAATCTTCCTTGGGGCTCAGCCTTGAGGACTAGAATACCAGCTTTTGTTGCAAAATGTACAAACCGCTTTCTCTCATCCTGTTAGGTTTCCTGCCTTCCCTTTGTGCCCCTTCCCCAGGAATGGTTCTCCCCCCACCCCCTTCTCAGATGGAAAAAATATATCCAGCATCCTTATTGCTGACAGGCTCAATTTTTGTCCAACTTGAGGAGCTTGATGAAATGTTTTCAGGGGGAGAGGACAATTTCGCTGTAATTAGAAATGCTTTTTTTAACACAGAGAGACACACTCGGGTCTGTGGGGTAGTAATGTTGGGGCACAATTGGATATTAGTGGTTGATCAGTTATCTGGTAGGATTGTTGCTGCCGGGATCTGCAATAATAAGCTGCTTGATTAGCTGATTTGCATATCTTTTGAGGACTGGAATTTGGTATTCTCGTCTCCTCTCTGTGCATATGTGGTTGGAACCCTCCCCGGTGTGGGGAACAAGCACCTTCTTCCAAATGGCCCCTTCCCCAAAATTGCACTGCTGTCCTTTCTGCCTGACTTGCACCTGAGCCAGCTTTGGGCAGGCCTGACCCAGCCTGGATGAAATCACAGCCTTTGGCCGTTCCTCTTGACCGTCTCTTCCACAGGAGAGCTTCCCTGTCTCCAACTGGCATCCAGCAGCCGTGGGAGGGCATGGAGCGAGCTGGGCATGTGTCCACTCGGCTCTGCCCTCCTGGACATGGCTGGCTGGGGAATTCTGGCAGTCGGAGTCCACAGGCCTTCAAAATGGTCAAGGTTGGGCCTCCTGCTCTAGACCGGATGCTGTAGTGACCATTTTGCTTTGCAAGCCACACAAGCTCCGCCCTGCAGGTATTTTTGGACCTTGGTTGGCCAACCTTTGACCTGGGGAGGAGACCTCCAGCAAAGATCTGCCTGCCTCCAGGTAACCAACCAATCTAGGTGGCTACAGCCACTTAGTTGCTCCTGTGCCCCCCTCTATATTGTCAAAGGTGGGAAGACTTTCGACTTAATGCCACCTGTTGAGTTTGCTTCAGAGTTGAGACTTTCAGGTGGTTGGCAACCATGCTTGAAGTTTTGAGCTGGGCTGGAGATGGAATGAATGAATATGTCCCTTGCAATTAGGCACAGTTGCCTTATATTCCCTCTTCCTCTGCAGTTCCGTTCATTTGTCCCCAGGCTAAACCTTGAAGGCATTCAGCTCCCCAGCCAACTCTTTTTTGTGTTTTGGCCTCTCCTGGAAGAGTCAGTCCCCGGGGGCGTAGCAAAGCCCTTTCGAGATGGTTTCACACACACCCCTCCCCCTCTTCTCGGCTGTCATCTCCCCTAATCTAAAATGGAATCTCTGGCTTCGGGTGCTTGATCGAAATTGTTGTCCTGGCATCTCAGACGGAAGGACAGCGGTTTTCAGAGGCGTGCAAGATGTTTGTTCTCGGGGAAGATAGCAGTCTGGAGGGGTGGGGAGCCAGGCCAGCGTTGAGAGGGGCTTTTCGTATCAGGAGGTGGATCTGCTGGCGACTCTGGCAGTGCTAATGAGGAAGTTGATTCATCCGGGTTAACTCTTCGTCCGGTTGTGATTAAAAGCCACAGCCCAGTCAGCTTCGTAGTTGGGTCACTGAAGGCCCCCAGTTTAGCCTGCTTGTCCACTCCATCACCACGTGGTCTGTTCCGGGGGGGGGTATTTGTTTGGAGATTGGGGGGAGGCAGAATTTGGACAGGATCCTATAGGTTGTCCCTCCCTCCCTTTCTCCCTCCCCCCCTCTCTCCATCTCTCTCTCTCTCTCCCTCTCTCCCACCCTCCCACTGTCTCACTCTGTCCCTCTGTCTCCCCATCCTCCCCCCATGGACCATGTTTTTATATGGTCTGCTCCCCTTTCCTTTACATCCAACGACAAAATATTTATAAAAAGATAAAGGTTCCCCCGCACATGCATGCTAGTCGTTAGAAGCCTGCCATCCCTCCGGTTTGCCAGAGACCAAAAGGAGCTTCGTTGGGCGACTTGGGCACGCAATCGGCACCCCCTGGTAACAGACTCCTTACATCTTTAGCACCTGGAATTTACATAATCCGTAGGAAAATGATTGATGGCTCCTGGAAAAGGGCCTGTCTACCCAAGAGGCGGTGGCTGTGTAGCTGTCTTGCGCCCCTGTCTTCCTCTTCCTTGCCTCACAAAGATGGCAGCCCCTTTCCTGCCTCTCTGCCCTAAGGGAGGGGCTCTGTCATTTTTGAAAACAACCGTCTGGCTTTTCCTCCATAGACTGGATGGGGAATTCTGGGAGTTGAAGTCCACCCATCTGCCCACGGTTGAGGAACACTCCTTGAAAGTATTTCAGATTGACTTCAGCCACTACAAATGGGCTACAAGGGATAATCTTGATGCCCATTGCCTCTCGGTTCTCCAAGTCAAATGAGTTCTACCCAAGTCAGCCTTTTTTCCCCATCACCCTCCCAAATCCCCATGAAATTAAAAAGCCATCCTCTTTAATTGAAAAGATTATTCGCAAACACTAACACCCCCCCACCCCCCACACACCTACCTAAATTAGTTACAATCTGGTCATCTTCCTTCTATGGTGCGGATGGTAGCATGGACTGCAATATGGTGCTCTTATTATTTTGACACGATTGCTATGTTTTCCTTACAGTTGCTAAGAAAAAAAATCCAAATAAATCTGCTTATTAAAAATATTGATTGTTTCATTAATTCGACCCTCCCATCTGTATTTATCTGTTTATATGCAAATGGATCTGATCTGAGCTTTTTCTTCCTTTCCGAATGTGCAATTTATTCTCTTTTTAAGATATTGGAATTGCTAGGGGAAGATGGAGTGACGGGCCTCAGTAGGAATATCGTCCTTTTCATGAAGAATTGGCTTTGTCCTATTCCATACCTTGTCTGCTCTTGAAAGCCCAGGTGTGGAGGTTGTACGGATTTAAGGTCACTGGGCCTCCAAAAGGAATTGTAAAGTTTTCAAAACTCATGGCAGGACTTGATGATTGTTTGCTGTATCAACAGTTCAAATGTATCACCAGAAACCAACATTTGTGGGTGCAAAAGCCTCACCCCCCCTTGTGCCTTTCGATGCTCAAGGTAGCGTTGGAAAATATCTCAGGGAAATATTGGCATTTCACGTTCATAATGTTTCCTTTTTTCTTTTGTTCCAGAAGGAACTGAATTCTGTGGCTTCTGAACTGGCAGCCCGTCAGGAGGAAAGCGAACATTCCCACAAGCATTTAATTGAACTCAGCCAGGAATTTAAAAGAAATGTACCTGAGGTATCCCATCTTGCTTTTCCTTAAAGTTTCATTTAAGTCAATCTCCTCCTCCTCCTCCTCCTCCTCCTCCTTGCTTGAATATGGCCACAAATACTGTAAAAGTGTAAGTTGAGAAACTAAGTTAAGACCCACATTTTGAACCTCCTTGCCTTAGATGTCTAAACAAGAGAATTCCCATCCCTTCTTTTTCCCTCCCCCTCCGTTTCCTTCAGGCGGTTCGGGATATGGTGGCTCCTGTCTTAAAAGGTTTCCAGGCAGAGGTAAGAAGAGACCAGTAACGAGGTACATTTTTCTTCTTACCGTGGGTAGAAAAATTTGTGAACCAAACTGTGGACTCCAAATTGAGAAAGAGAGCAAATGCAATGAAAAATGGAAGCTCTTGTTCAAAATGCAAAGCTTGCGTCTGCTGTAGATCTGAACAAACGTTGTGGTATTTGCAGATATTTCGAGTTGTGGGCCTCCCTTTCTCTCCACCCTGACCTTCCTCACCAAGTTATTGAGAGAATGAAAAGGAGGGATCGTGCGTCCCTAAGCATGTTGAAGGACATTTGTGTTGCGGTCTTACAACTTCCATGGCATTTTTTCCTTATTTCAAGCATCAAGTTTTTGAAGGACTATAATATGGATTCCAAGCAGGATGTAGATATGTGGCTCCCACCCCCTTCCCCCTGCATTTCATCTATTCAAACCTTAAGGCCACTTTATATAATCAGCAGAATCTGCATTGTGAAATTATACCCTCAGTGTCTACGATGGAGAGACTGGGCTGTGTGTTTGAAGCCCGTGAAAAACGGTCTTTCTGTATGGATATAATGCAAATCAGAGATGGCTCAGCCAAACAATGGATGAATCGGTTTCATTTTTTATGAAGAATGGACTAAATTTGGCATTCAGCTTAGTCTGTAGATCTTCTGGGAGAAGAAGAGGAAATGGATTTAGATGACCATCAGGAGCCAAGAATGGTTTTTTCTTGGAGAAAGAGAAGTAGGCCACCATCTTGTGGTGCAGCCCTGACCTGTTCATCCTGGCCAGTGACCAGGGATGATCTGAGCCTTTCCTGGGAACTGTTGTGTTCTTGCAGATGTTTATTACCCAACCAGATAACGTCATCAGCGCTCAATCTCTGAGGCTAACCTTTGGAATTGGCTAGTTAGAGCTTGTGGGGCCCTTGGGGCCAAAGTCTTCTCCCTCGGACTGTGTGAAGGGCCAAGGCCCATCAGCAAAGAGCAGGTCAATTTCCAAGTAACATGTCTCTGGAGAGTCTCCATCTTCCAAGTCATGGTTGTCCCAAAGGTACTTTTTCCAAATGCCAATTGGACTTTTTTGTTTTTTGTTTCTCCCTTTGGAAACATTTTGCTTCTCAACCAAGAAGCTTCTTCAGTGCTAACTAACTGATAGGGAATGGAAGGATTTATATTCTTCGCAGTCATCTGGTCGTTAGCACCCCGAGGGCCGGGTTGTTGGCTCTCAGAGTTGTTGAGGCCACTTAGGGGTTTACCTATATCCCAGGAGCTCTCACCTTGGGGATTTCCAGGTAGAACGAAGGCAATGAATACGATTGCTCAGAATCTAGAGATGGAATCCAAATGGTGACTCAACAGAAGGTAGGAGAAAACAGGGGTTCCCACCAGCCCTTTGGCAACCCCGGAACATCTGCAGGATCTGTCTGTGACTATCCCCTTCATTGCAGACCCCTGGTCTTGGGAATGGGGGCAGTACCCCCAACCCCCCCCCCCCCCGCCTCCCCGATGACCATGTGGATTGTTAGCAGTCCTGGGGGTTTTGTAAATTGCGAGCACGTTCCTCTGCCGAAGGGTGAGATGAACGAATGAATGGCAGTGCCACTGCCCAGGAGATGGGCAGGAGAGGCACGCGGCCTTTTTCTCGCATCCTGATTTCGATAAATAAGACCCCAAGTTTAATTTTTCCATCCCAGGGAAGACAAAGGCTGCTGGTGACAGAAGGGGAGCAACAACAGATTGAAATGGCCAAAGTTCTTTTTTTTCCTTGGTTTGGCTTGGTTGTGTTTTTTTTTTCTTTTCTTTCTTTCAGACGGCGAAAAGAGCAGAGCCAGAGCCTTGCTAATTACAAAAGTTGCTTTATGAAAGATAATTCAAAGCAATAATTTAGCAAACATAATCAAGTAGCACAGATGGGGATTCTGATGAATAGTTTGCAACATGCAATTAGCAGCTCTTGCAGTTACATATCATTAACCCTCGGAGCACAAAAATTATTTTCTCATTATTAGATGAAAAGGTAAAATTAAGCTGACTAGACAGTTAAGGAACAAACTACAATTAATTACCTTCATTTATTACAGTCATGATTTGAAACTTCCTTTTTTCCTTCTCTCTCTCTTTCTCTTTCTCCTCCTCTTCTTGGAGGGATGAAAATATCTAAATTAAAAGTTGAAATGAAATGTAGGTGAAACATTGACTTGATAATGGAGCAAGAAGTCAAAAGAATCATGGCTGGTCAGCTAATTTCTCCCGTTTCTCAGTTGCTGAGAAAAAAAATAGTTTTGAGATAATAAATTAAGGGAGAAAAGGCTCTCACATCCTGAGACCGTTTCAAATATCCAGATTCTCAGCCACTGGACCGCTTCATCCTCAGCTAGCTAAATTTCAAGAATCTGCTTTCTCTCCCAATTCAGGATTCCAAAACTGCTTCCTTGCATATTTTATTTCTTGGATTTATCCCCTGCTCTTCCACCACAGAATGGCTAATGGTCAAAAGGATGCAAAACAAACAGCTTAATTAAAAACGACCATTAAAAGCATAATTTACATAATGCAGTAATTACAAGCGTAAAACAGCACCAAGCCATATGCTAAAAAGCCATTATTAAAACAATGCAAAAGTGCTAACTTGAAAAAAAAGAAAAGGAAGGCCCCAGAGGACCTGTGTAAAAAAAACAGAGCGACCAGCCACAGATCCAGAGGAGTGGGGTCCCCAGTTTCAGAATACCAGGCCATCTTCGGGAGCGAGTTGGCTGTTTTCTAACAAAAAGGGTGTGTCGACACAATTTGGGCCACCGATGGCTGTACTTTTGAAGACATCACTCTTTCATCCCTGCCCATTTTACGCCATTCTTTTAAAATAAAAGCCGGCCCCTTTCTACCTGTCAGGGTTTATGGAAAGGTGAGCTCAAGGGCACCCCATTTATTCCCACCGTTCTCTTTGCCCTTTAGCTCTTCCCTAGATAGAATCGCAGGGCTGTAACTGCACCAAGTCCCGCAGCTCAGCCTTGAGTCCTCCTCGGGCGAGAAAATACGTCAGAGGGCAGAGTTTGCAGCCCATACTCCCCAGCAACTCCCCAAAAGTCACAACTGATCGGTCGTTTGGAGGCGCCAGGAGCTTTTGGAGGAGACCCCTGGATTCTGCGGGAGACCTTGCCGGAGACCTCCGCCTTGACCCCAGCTGATGTTCCCACCCAGGAGTGGAGGAGAGGGGAACCAGTGGCAGGAGGGAGATGGGCTTTGTTGAAAAAGTTGCAATGAGATGAACGTCCCTGGGGAGGGTGAGAAAAAAGGCTTTGGCACAGCATTGTTGTGTCTGTCAGGAAGTACGATGACAAAGTGAATGGCCAGCAGCAGCAGATCTTGGCCACGTAAATTATTAAAACTCTTTCCCCCCTCCTCGTCTTCTCCTTTAAGTCAACCATTGCTCCATTTCTTCTTAAACTCTTTTTTGCTTTTAAAGCTCGAATGGGAATCATGTATGGACGTCCTTTGAATGGTCTTTTCCATGTTCCCACTTCAGTGTATTTTTCCTTTCTTAATGCGAATTAGGCTTGGCTTGTATTTTGCCCTCTATTTTTAAAAAATTTCTCACTTTTGAGGGGGGACGTTCAGACTTTACACCCACCGTTGGGCCTTAATCTGAGAGAGAGATTGCTATCAAGTCATCTCTTCCTCTCCTGCCTTTCTCAAGATATTGCCGATGCCAGGAGAGTTGGAAACTCTGTTTTTTCCCCAACTTTAGTTAGTTCAACTTATTTTTTACAAGAGAGCTTCGAAGCCAGCATAACACTGTAACGCTGAATCAAAATTCTGTGAAGGTTTTTTAAATTTCTTTGAAGAATTGGCTTGTTATGTCCGCCATCAGAAGTTGCTTATAGATCCGTTGCCTAGAAGAAATATGTGTAATAAGCAACAACTTTCTCACTGCACTAAATGCTGGGGAAAGCATCCTTATTTCTCCAGGTATGCCTTCTATCTTGCAATCCTCCTGTGCCCTCAGCAGAATTAGAGGAAGGCTCCGTGGGATTCCCGTGTGCAATTTTGCTGCTTTTCTTTTGTTAAGGAAGCCATCCATGGAGGGAGGGAAAGAAGGAACGACCAGCGGTGGGGCATCTCTCTCTTGAATCAGGGCCTCTTCGGGGGGTCTGCAAAGTTGGCACCACCACCAAGGAGGCCTTACAAGAACAAACAGGGGCAAAAGTAGAATTTAGGGAGCATTACTGTTGCGCTGTCGCTGCTGCTGCTGCTGCTGTTATTATGAAGCGGCTATTTGAATTAAAATATCTAACTGGGTTGTTTGGAAAAGCCAGTGTAGTGTTCAAGCTTTCGTCAGTTGCAATTACATTTAAATGCAGTGTTGCGTTTTTGAGCTGTTTGTGTATAAACCTAGGCAAAATATCAACGGAAAGATTGAAGGCAGGAGGAAGGAGAGGCAGAGGCAGAAGGCAACTTTTAAAAAACAAACAAAAAAAACCAACCCTGTCCATTGCAATAATATTTTTTGCTTCTCAGTGTTGCAGAGAGAGAGAGAGAGAGAGAGAGAGAGAGAGAGAGAGAGAGAGAGAGAGAGAGAGAGAGAGTCGCCTTGATAAGGTATAATCATAGCATAGAGGCCGGTCTGACAGTAGTAATTAATTAGGCCATTATGTATTCTATGGTGATAATTGCTTTGCTGGAAAATCACCAGCCATGGAAAAGACCCGGAGCAGAAATGTAATTCATCAATCTTGTGTGGTTGTGGAGTGCGCAGTTGTGTTTTCTCTCACCTTGAGCCGAGTGTGTGCAAGGCAGAAAGAGAGAAACATGCAGAGAAGGAAAAAGTTAATGATACGTCAATGTTTAAAAGTCAGAGGAGGCTGGGAGGGAGGGGGCTCAGATTCCAGGGAGCAAAGAGAATATTTCGGAGTGGGCTACATTCACACACACACACCCCCGGCTGATCCTCTCGGCTTGACCAACCTCTCAGAGCTTCTCTGCAAAAGGGCTAGAAGCAGACGGTCCTACGCAAGCATCCCTCGGTGGGCTGGCTGGCTGTACTCGGGGGCTCTGGGGCTGTCTTTTCCAGGACTGGCTTGAGCAAACTCGGAGTGGGAGCCAGGGAGGCGTCACTTTGTTCGGGGAGGCAAGCCAGAGCCGTTCTTGCAGCATCTAAGCCAGGGCTCTCCAACCTTGGCAAGGGATGAGAATCCTCAAGATCTTCAAATTGGGGTGTCTGGGAGCTGCAACAGGCAAGTCTAGGATCCCTTGGCATCACCAAAATGGGTGGATTCTTTCCCTCCTCATCTTAATATCTGATCCACCCATCTTTCCATTTCTCCAGCTATCAAATTATCATTCCTCCAAGTTCGCCTTCGCAATTTTGGAACCACAATTTCTGGACTTCCAAAAAAAGGAATGTATTGGAGGAACTGCTTCCTCTGTTTTATAACTGTGACCAAACCAGGATAGAAGCTTCTGCTTTAGGCCAATTCTGGGTTTGTGGAAACTGACCACGAATTGCTTGCTAATATTTCTCTTCCATCTGAAAGTGTAAAGAACGAAAGAAACATGCATGAATGCTTAAGGTCAGGCAATCCCCACCAGGAATGGGAGGGAAGCAGCAAAGGCAGTTTGCTCTGGTGACTGGAGAATTGTAAATGCCTGATGCGTCCCCCGTGAATGACAAGCAATTTAGATTCAGTCTTGGGTGAAAGATTTGCAATCTCTCTTTTTTTCCTTTTAAGATTAAGGGGTTGGGGGTGGGAGATCCCTCCCTCCCTCCTTTCCTTCCTTCCTTCCTTCCTTCCTTCCTTCCTTCCTTCCTTCCTTCCTTCCTTCCTTCCTTCCTTCCTTCCCAGAGCTTTGCTGAGGTTGAGGTTGGATTCCTAGGGGAACATGTGCAATTGCAAATGTAACTGGGTATCTCCTAATTTTATGGAACTTTTCCTTTCTGATTCCCCAAACCAGGTGCAGCTTTTATCCTGGCAGTGCCCTTTCTCTCCCTGGTTTCTCAACTGTAGTCTTGTTTTTATGTTTCCCTCAGGTGGTTGCTCTCAGCAAACGGACCAAGGAAGCCGAGGCAGCGTTCCTGAGTGTTTACAAGCAATTAATCAAAGCACCAGGTAGGGACGCTGGGTCTCCTTCTCCTGGCAGGCTGGGGAAGGGTGGATGCGCACTGCGTGCCTTGGAAGCCCTCTTGACCTAGGCAAGAACTTTAGGGAGATGAGGAAGGTGGCTCCGAACCTTTGTGACTCCTGGTCTGGAATTGAATCTCCAACCAGAGGAGCACTCCCTGGCCTGAAAACAGCTTTGGGGCAGAAGACCCTCTTAGGAGTGGAACGGTGGAAAGCAGAGGGGCCCCTGATCTTCCAGGCTTTCCAGTAGCCATTGCCTGACTGAGTTCCTCTGTTTCATCAGCAAAAATGCCTGCATGGTCTAATATCTGTTACATATTTTAACTCCAGTTGGGCTTACTTACCGGGCTGCTTTGTACATGCCCTTCTTTCCTCCTCCCCCTCCTCCCCCCCCTCCCTTTCGTCTTCCTTGCTTCCTTTCGAAGCTTGAATGGCTTCTTTCTGTGCAAATCTCACCCGAGGAAAAGTGTGATGCTCAGCAAGTGTTTTGATACACTGAGCCTGGGATTCTGCGTCTGTAATTACAGGAAGGGGGGGAAATATCATAATTTTTTCTGATATTGTTCACCCAGATGTGGTGTGGGGAAGCGGGCTAGGCGTGCATCTCTGTTGGACATGGAGAGGAGAGGGAGGGTGGAGAGGAAGCAGTAAAATCATGTTAAAAGCATAATTAAAGTCATTGTTGAGAATGGATTGATTTAAGTCTCATTTTAACTCATGTGGCAGTGACAACTGATTTCTTCATTGTCTTTGGCATGCATCGCTCCCTCTCGATGGGAACACAGCAGGGGGGAAAAGTAGTTTGCTAAGTAAGGATCGGGCTGTGCATACGAGGGAAACCTAAATACTTTATATAGGAGGTGGAAATTTGGGAAGTTTGCCAGTGTCTACGTATGGCTGGATAAACCCCTTAGGTTGCTTATCCGAGGAAGAAGCTGGATTCCTCAAATGCCCGGGGTTGGAGGTTGACCACAAGATGCGTAGCTTCAATCCTGCTTCTAAGAGTCCCCAAAATTGCAGACTGAAGATGCAACTTTGGATCTGAACCAGCAGGTTCTTTCAATCCACACAATCAAAGTGAAGACAGCGGAGACCTCCTAAAGATGCATTCTTGCTTGTCCAGACATGAGCAATTGCCCCCGTGCAAATGGCTTCATGAGGGCATCTCCTGGGCCAGACGCAGATCCCCTGGGTGGGCACTTAGGATCCCTGGCTTCTTTGTCTGTTTGTGTCCTGGTTGCCTGTGGGAAGATCTGCCTCCTGGGTGCAGAGAGTGACCCACACTTTGAGTTTCTGTCCTGGGTGCGTTTGGGAGGAGACCCTCTCAGGAACCACAGTTGCTCAGGGCAGGCAGTGGTTGGAGCTGCCTTAACCACAGACGACGTACGCAGACCTTTCTTAATGGGAGGCAGCTACAGATTGTGGCCGGCTACAGGCAGAGGCAGAAAGCAGAGAGGATATTTTAAGAAGGACCTGCCAGACCCAGTGGAGTCCAGTTTCTCTTTTGGAAGGCTGAACCGGGAACCCGTCGTGGCTACATTCGGGGGAAATAAAAAGAACTATTCCCATTCTCCCTCCTTCCAAGGATTTTCTCTCCTCCTAATAAACCGCTGAGATGTTAGAAAATGGGAGTTGGCCCAAAGCCGCCAGGCGGGCTCTCTGGATTGAACACGAATTTGAGTCCCAATCTCTTGGTCTGCTTCAGTTCTGGAATTGGATGTTCTAGAGTTTCCAAGGACATCCAGTTGGTCACTGAGAGAAGCCAGCTGCCACTCAGGAGCCGTTGACCTCCTCTGGGAAGATTCGTATTCACGTCCTCACTGTTGGCCCTGCTACGGCTGCTTGCGACCCCCTAACTGAGAAAGGCTGGACCTCCAAGCCCCTTTGCTCTGTCCTCCAGTCAAAGCTGCTCCTTCTGCCTGTGGAAGACCTGGTGGTTGAAATTCCTCCTCATCAGTTGCACCTTGAAGCGTGTGGTTTAATGGTCCATATCGTTATCTTAGCCGCAAGATGTTATTAGCAGCTGTAAAGTGAGCTGGACTTTATTTTCTAGACGGCTCCAAGACCCGCTACGCTCCAAGTCCCCTACTGATGACCCACCACTGCAGCTGATAAGTCCACAAGGGGGCCCTCCGCAAGAGACACAACTGCCCTTTTATTGGCTCTGGATTTATGGTCTCCACTTCTCGGCACATCTTTGACCCTGGCAAGGAAGACCCCCTGAGTCCTCTGTTGGTGGCTCCCCATTTGAACAGCCCCCCCCCCAAGAATCAGACCAAGCTCAGACAAGGGCTGAAACATTTATGAGAACTTGGGAGTATTTAGATCAGAGGTGTCCAACCTTGGCCACTTTTAAGACTTGTGGACTTCAACTCCCAGAATTCTCCAGCTGGCCATGCTGGGAGTTGAAGTCCACAAGTCTTAAAGTGGCCAAGGTTGGACACCCCCAATTTAGGTCCTGCCACCTCGAATTGGTCAAACAATCCTGCATCTTTGGGCTGCAGAGGTCCATGGTGGCCCCCCAGCCAGAAGTCCGAGGCTCAGCTTTACAAAAATGGTTTTGCTGTATATTTGTAGATTTGGCTGATTCCCCCCCTTCCCCCGGTTTGGGCAAAGCTCGCCTCTCATTAAGAACTCTGCATTGATTTAAAAGAGATTTGATTGATTACTTTGCTAAATCTGCCGTGCATATGATTAAATCCGTAGCTGTGAGGAAGATGACATCTTTTTACCGTTTTTTGTTTTTTTTCACACAACCCTCGCTGCCACGCTTTAGGTTGAAAGCTGGAGGGAGGGAACCGGGCACAGAGTTTGTCCGTGGCTGAGAGAGCCACGTTCCAAAATTCCTTCTGTGGCAGGGCCCCTCAGTGCCACTGTTTCCATCCAACGGCACATTTCGCCTATAATGCCTGTTTGCTTAGGCAGTGGTGGGCAGGTGTGTTTCCAAGAGGCCCCTTCCTCTCCCAGGGCAACCCACCATTATTAGCCAGAGTGCCTGGCTGGGGAGGGGCTCCTAACGCCTCCCAGACCAAGGTAATTATGCACTGACATAATTAACCCAGCAAACCCCATTAGGAAGGCCAGCTAAAAAAAATGCATCCTTAATTATTTGTTGTGTGCATGCTAATGAGTCCATCTGCACTGCCATTGTACGACACAAACAAATTAATTTACCAGCCCGGATCATTTTTAATAAATGTGAAAAAATGGGGCTGGTTTCTCGCTTCTTTTTCCGTTTCTTTTCAGATCAGGGTCAGTGGGGGGAGGGCGGCGGGAGCCATCCATCCCCTCAAGGTTAGGCTTCGGACCTGGCTTATGAACTCTGACCCCCGTGGGAAACTTTCCCACCATTATTCTAGGCTGAGGCCTACGGATTGCAAGAGGGAAGCGAAACCTGGCTTTGGGCTTCTATTTCAGGGGTGGCAAAAATGTTTGAGAAAAAAGTGGCCTAGGCCTGTTGCGAGTCTGAAGTCCCCTCACCATTGTGTCCCCCTTAATAGGGCCAGGGAGAGCGAATAATACACCAATGTCTTATATAGACTTACAATCCTTTTGGAGGCATTCTCTCTCTCTCTCTCTCTCTCTCTCTCTCTCTCTCTCTCTCTCTCTCTCTCTCTCTCTCCCATTTATCATATCTAATCCATCTATTCTCTCTCTCTCTCCCTCTCAAATAATGTTGAGCTTGACCTCTGGGACTTAGGGCTGCTCTGGAGGTGGGCCTCCAAGGTCACCTCTGCCTTTCTCCTCTTCCCTCCAGCAGACCCTCTGCCCACCCTTGAAGGGCGGCACCAGCCACTTCACTGCCTGGGCCCCGAGAAACCCCCCCTGAAGGAGCTGAACAGGCCCTGGAAGAAGGAGTTGCTGTTCCCCAAAGGTACCCACATGGTCCTAGTTCTTCCACTGACAGCATAAAGCAGCCAACTCCAAGGCACGTTGCTGCAGTACAGGGAGACGTTCAGAGAAAAAAACCCTCCAGGGTCAAATGAGGGTCCATCAGTGCTTCAAGGCTGTGCTTGGAAGTGCATGGAGGAGTTTTTTCACTCTGTAAGCCTGGCAGACCCGTGGCCAGTGGCCCACAGCCGAAATGATCTGAAGGAGGCAGACAGCAAGGAGAACTAGCTGAGACCTATCCAGCTTAGACCGATCCTATTGCTGATGTAGATTTCCCCTTCCCGTCCCCCCTCCCAGAGCAAAAAGAAGGAGTCCTCCCTTGTGGACTGGCAGTTTCAGAGGCCAAGTTTGCTGGGCTCGGAAGCAAAGCCTTGCTGACCGACTCGTTGTTGCAGAGAAATGAGGTGGAGAAGCAAAAGTACGTGAGTATGAGCCAGGAGGTGAGGAGGGGGAGGTAGAGGGGAGGGTGGTCCTCCTCAAAGGAAAATATAATTCAGCTCCATGATCTACCTTGCAACAACATTTATGCTGCCTGAGAAGGAAGGGCCAATGTTACGTAAGAAGCACTGCTTCTTCCTCAGTGAGATTCAGAGATCGTGGAAAACCATTCCTCTACAAATTCATGCCACTGAGACCCAACCGTACATAATAAATAATAATAAAAAAATCTATGAATCAAACTCTGTCAACACTGGGCACTTTTCATAGATTTTCTTTGTGAACAAAACCCAACTTATCTTTTTAAAGAATTCAGGTATATCTCTAGACAGGCCTCTCCTTTTAATTCTTTCAAATAGAGGAAGTTCTCTAGATGTTTAGCAAAACCAGCCAAATTATGCAAACAAATTGGGAAGTATGGGAGGTTCCCTCAAGGGACCTCAGGCTGGGGGTGGGTTGCCTCATCAAGTCAAGGAGATACCTCTCTTATCTTAGGGGCCTTCAAGAAGCCCAGTTCACTTTGGCCAGCCGGCTGGGGGAAGCAGAAGAGAAGATCAAAGTCCTGCATTCAGGTACTTTTCATGATCAAGGGAGGCACAGCTGAAGTTGCCGGAGCATTTGCCATGGCTTCCTCCTGAGCCCTGTTAATTCTTGGTGGGTTCATGCCTTTGTAAAGCTCAGCATGGCACTTTCTCTGCTCCATTTAGCTCTTAAGAAAAAAAAACTTGTTTTTTTGTACCTGTTGAAAGATCGTGTCTTCACAGGGCCAGAGTCCAATTTTCTTTGCTTCTCTGTTGTCTGGCGTTTTCTCTCAGACATTGGAGTGATGGCCAACCTCTCTTTTTCCTCCAGTCTCTCAAATCCTTCCCTTTTTCATGATATCCAGCCCATATCTGAAATTAGCATTTGACTCAGAGTGGTTGAGTCAGCCTGCATGGAAGAGACAAAGAGAGTGCTCGTATTCAAAAGTTCTGGAAATGTAAACCACTGCTGCCTAACGAATGAAACGTATCCCTTTGAGTTCACCTAGAAATGTTGGTCTTAACTGAACTCAACTAACTTGAATAAGGCTCACAATCTCTCTCAATCCACTGTCCTAAAAGAGAGCAACGCTAACCGGGATGGTTGGTGCCAGGCAAATGCCAGGATCCGTAGCCCATTGGCAGAACTTCTGCTCAATTCTAAACCTCCGAGTGGGTTGAGGAAGACCTGAAGATAATTAGTGGAGCCAATGGGTCTACAAATGTCTCCATTCCCCCCTAATTATCCAGTTTATGACTGAATATTTACTAGCCCTGAGTAACATTCTTTGAGCACAGTCCACTAGAAGAACATTTCTTACTCTCTGTTTTTATGTTCCCCCTGTTGCTGGCCAGCACTAAAAGCCACCCAGACGGAGCTGGTTGACCTGCGATGTAAATACGATGAAGAGGCAGCTTCCAAGTAAGTTGGTTGGTTTGTTCTGTTCTGTCAGATGTCCTTGCAGCTGATGGGTCAGGTTGTGAGGGTTGCCTGGTGTCTAAGTAGGAGAAAGCTCTGATGAACACTTGAAAAGGGCTTCACAAATAAAGAAGCTTAAGAAATTATAGAAGCTGGGGGGGGGAATGTCCGTAACACGTGTGTGTGTGTGCACGTGCGTGCTCGGTTTCTTCCTTCCTGCTTCCAAATATTTCCAGCATCCTCACTGATGTTTTGCCATGACTATGATCCCCAACGGCCTCTTCTCTCCTACGTGATGGTGCTAAGAACACTTAATCATATCCTACCAAAACAGATGGACTTTGATCCTTCTGGCACATGGCGTGAAATAACATTGACTTTGATCAAGACTGGGGCTCGTATGTGCTGAACGAGGAGGCACGGAAGGAGGACTGGGATGGACAGGCACTTTGCTGCTGGTTTCCATCCTTTTTCAAGATGAGAGGAGAAAAAGGCCCCAGGCGTTTTGAGGTCCATGCAGTTCCCACCACCCCACTATCTGACATTTAAGTCACCATGAAGCCAGATTTATTGGAAACTTAAACTAGGACAGATCAGAATCTCTGGAAGTTGGTTTTCCCCGTGACAATCTGAGGACCTCTTTTGTTTGGTTCATGCTTCTTGTCCCCTTAGAAACAAATGGTGGCATCTACTCCTAGTTGCCTTTGTAGATGCTCTGGAAGTCAACCATAACTCTTGTCTTCTTGCTGTAGGACAGATGAAGTGGCCATGATAATGTCAAATCTTGAAAAGGCGAACCAGGTGAGCAACAGGCGGTCGTGGGGAGAGGGCTTTGGCTTACCAATGAAAGCGACTTAAAAGACTTGGGAAATGGACGGTTGGTGTGATGTTTCAGCCCAAAGTTCTGATTCTTCTCTTTTCTAGAGAGCCGAGGCTGCCCAGAGGGAGGTGGAGAGCCTGCGGGAACAGCTTTCCTCTGTAAACAGCTCCCTTCGCTTGGCTTGCTGTTCTCCCCAAGGACCAAGTGGGGTGAGGACCAGGAGGGGTTCCTTGTCAATCAAATGAGGAAAGCAGGCTCCCATGGGAATTTCCAGAAGCACAAATCTTCCATTTCCAGATTCCTCACTCTACAAATTCTGGTTGCAACCAGCTTGATGCAGACCAGGCGAATCTAATGTTGAGAAACAATTTACATTTGGTGTTGGCTTCCAAGTCTTAAGCTAAGACCCCCATGTGCTGCTAGAGTCTTGTGTCTACTTCAGCACCTACTTCAGCTTTAGAAGAGGGGCAGATAACATGAGGCCTCCAGACTGGTCTCTTGCTTGTTGAGAGAACAGAATCTTCTGCTGAAGCCTCCTCAGAAGTTGGAGATGATGCTAGGGCGGGCTTAGCAAGAAGTGAGGGCCTCCAACTGATCTGTTTTGGTGTGCAGATGTGTGTCTTTCACAAGGATGCATGAAGTAGCCTGTCTGGAATTGACCTAAACCGGGGTGTAGTCTTTGTTATTTCTAGCTAG
Source organism: Vipera ursinii (assembly GCF_947247035.1). Classification (NCBI taxonomy): domain Eukaryota; kingdom Metazoa; phylum Chordata; class Lepidosauria; order Squamata; family Viperidae; genus Vipera; species Vipera ursinii. Next base: position 1,096,511 of record NC_139527.1, on the reverse strand, counting down.
AGAAATCCTCAAAATTAGTACATTTTTCCCTTGAGATGCCTTATTTTTGCAGGATAAAGTGAATTATTCTTTGTGTCCGGGTCCACGGCTAGAGGCAGCCCTCGCCGCCAAGGATCGGGAAATTCTCCGGCTTCTCAAGGAAATACAACATTTGCAAAACTCCATGCAAGAAATGGAAGATTCTTCGGCCAATCAAATTGCAGACCTAGAACGGCAATTGGCAGCCAAAAATGAGGCCATTGAAGTGGGTATCATTTTTGTGGCATTATTTCCCCAAGAATTGGGTGTGGGGTGATTTAAATTAAAACCTTTCTCTTCCCCTCCCTAAAGTTAAAAGAGAAGAGAGTCGGATTAATTTTCCAAGGGTTAAAATGGGATGGAAGGATTTGCCACCTGATTTATAATCTAGGCCAAATCAGCAATTAATATACTTTGTCCAATTACTTGGTTAAAGATGAATGCAGGGTGTTGCAAATAGGTGTCATTGTCTATAGAACACACACACGCACAACATTTGAATAATATTTGAACTGAGTTAATGATATGCTAAGCAGTTCGATATATTTTGGGATATGTGGAAGAAAGCCGTGCCTTTCTTTTCGTGTTAAGATTTGTTTCGGGCCATAAACCTCTGCCTCTGAATAAGAATTTTTAAACATTTCTATTTGTGTGTCTCTCTCTTTGCACTTGTATATTCTTTAGAAGTTGGAAGAAAAGCTTCGTGCTCAATCTGATTACGAAGAGATCAAGACAGAACTGAGGTAGGGTTTCCCCTCACTTTGGGTTCTCACAAAGCTCCACCTCTCGGCAGGAGCTATTAGCTGATCTTGCGAGATTCTCCGTCCATCCTCAGAAAGTTAAGATCTAAATGGCCAGGCATTTCTCAGCCCTATTCCCAGGAGAAGGAGAGGAGATCTCTCTGGATTCAGGGATCTGTCTGTGGGAGTGGAAATCCGACGTGGTCCAGGGCAAGGATGTCCTATCACCTGGACTCATCAGCTCTTTGCAACTCCTAATTTCCCCTCTTTTCTTCTGCAGCATTTTGAAAGCAATGAAGTTGGCCTCCTCCGACTGCAACCTGTCCCAGGCAAGTTGGAAACCTTCCTGACAGGTGCACACACCTTAGCTGCAGCCTCGATCAGGTTGTTCTGCAGGAAGAAGGAAAGGAAAGGAAAGGAAAGGAAAGGAAAGGAAAGGAAAGGAAAGGAAAGGAAAGGAAAGGAAAGGAAAGGAAGAAAGATCACTAGGGCTTCTAGGGTCTTCTCAGATAGACCCCGTCATTAAGAATTGAGAAGACTTTTGCCTGCAACCTGCTCACTTCAGAAGTATTTTCAGTGGACAGACTAAATAATTCCTGAGGTTTTGCCGATCCTTGCTGGGAAAGATCTCTGTCCCTCCGTGGATCTTTTTAATTTAAACTCCTTGGATCCACCACCAGTCTTCCAATTCTTGAATTGGTAGTTTGCAGCCTTTGTTCATTTCTTGCATTTACCCCCTGCTACTCCACCAGATGGTACTCCAAGCCGGGAAGAACAGGAAATCCACAGCCACGCGCAGAAACAGGAAAGTGGCACCCGGTCAGATGGCTGAACTAATTGCCACATTTTTAGGGTTGACTGGAACAAGTTGCCGCTTTCATTGAGTTACTTTTGTTGATGATCTTTGCGTTATGAATAAGAGTAATTTTGGCTGATGGGTGCCTCGGGTGGCAAGGGCAGAACGTCAGGCTGCCACTTAAAACAAAAATGGAGAAAAGGAAGGAATTATAATCCTTAGCCCTCTTATTTTGCATTTAGAGTATCTCAAAGCCCTCCGACGCACTCTTTCTGGGAAAAGATTCCTTCTACCCATCTCGGAAGTATATCTTGGAAAAACCAAACCTCACCACCAACCCTGGTAGGATGGCAAACGGATTGGGGGGGGAAGATGTGTCAATGCAGAGAGCCCTTGTCCGTTAAGGGGATGGACTAGAACTGTGTTTCTTCAACCTCAGCAGCTCTCAGACAGGTGGACTTCCATTCCCAGAATCCCCCAAACAGCCATGCGTGGATTTGCGTGTGCAGTAGTTTGCACAGATGGCTTAATAAATTAAAATTGCGGAAGGGTTAGGGTTTAAGGCAGGGGCCTTTCCAGTTATTTTAGAGCAGTGATTCTCAACCTGAAGAGGTCAGGACTTCAACTCCCAGAATTCCCCCGCCAGTTGAAGTCCGCACATCTCCGGTTGTCAAAATTGAGAAACACTGCTCTGAGCTGTAGGAGGCTTCCCAAGATATGCATTGGATTTCAATTCCCATCACTCCTGTGGGGATTGTCCAGTACTCTGTCCACTTATTCCCCTTCTATAAATCACTCCCATTGGCGGAAAGAGCTGTAAAAATGCCTTAAATCAATAAACCATGGGACCTTCCTCAGAAAAACCATGGGTGGACATTGGAGAGGGAGCCACTTCCTTCCTCCAGCTTTCCCAGGCTGTCCAATGTTCCTAGCTGCCCATAAACAAGGGCTCTCCAGGTCCCATCATCCCCATCCGGCATGGTCCAGGGAAGCTATAGTTGGTGTGTGTGTGTGTTCCTCTCTTTGGTCTCTAGAGGAGGATCCCTCGGAAGACGAATCGGTGAAGGACTCCATGGGCCCCGAGCAATCTTACGCGTCTCCCCAGCAGCTCCTGCACAACCCCAGGGAAGACTCCACCTCCCCTCCGCTGCTCCAGCCCCTGCTGGCCCCCACGGTGGCTCCGGAGGTACTGGGCATCTGTGCATTGGCGTCTCTGGGGCCAGGCTGCTGGCGAACCCCGAGCCTGAGACTCCCTCTCCCCACCACAGATGGGCCCCCCAGGCTACAAGAGCGAGAACAGCAACACGGGCAGCTTCCCCTCCGCCTTCTATGCCGCCAAAGGGCTGGTGCTGCCCGTGAACCCCAGCCTGGGCAACGACGGGAGCCCCCCAAGTGACCAGTCGGAAGGCAGCAATCCCAGCTCAGCCGATGAGGAGCAACTGGACACGGCGGAAATTGCTTTTCAGGTGAAGGAGCAGCTGCTGAAGCACAACATCGGTCAACGAGTCTTTGGACATTACGTTCTGGGCCTCTCACAAGGCTCGGTCAGTGAGATCCTGGCCCGGCCCAAGCCTTGGCGCAAGCTGACCGTCAAAGGGAAAGAGCCCTTTATTAAGATGAAGCAGTTCCTCTCCGATGAGCAGAATGTCCTGGCGCTCAGAACGATCCAGGTGCGCCAGAGAGGTGAGTGGTCCAGGTGGGGAACCCGCTGGGGTGGGAGGTGATGGGTGCTTCTGGGGGAGGGGGGGCAGGGACCACTTTGCACAGGTTCAACTCCTCCTCCTCTGAAACCAAAGTTCTCCCTGCCTCCCTACCTTCTCTGTGACCTCCTAAGCCAAGACCAGCCAGCTGAGATACATCCTCTTCAGTTTGGGTCTCTCTGGGGCTTCTCTCTCCTCCGTGCAAATGTTTGCGGGTGAGCTCCTTGTGGACCTGGACCTCTTCAAGGCACTGTGCATTCTGCAGGCTGAAGAAAAATAATATTAGAACTGAGCCAGGCTCAAAGATGGTTATACAAGAGGCTCCTCTGCAAATTAAGTGAGTTTTAATTAAGATAATGCTGCTACCACTAATTGACTTGAAGTAGGATACAGCTCTATTTTGGAGACCCACCAAATGCACACAGCAAATCTAAGAGGTTGGCCCAACAAAACATGTTCTCTGAGAAGCTTGATTTGGGAGTTAGGGTTAAACCATTGGAGCTGTCAACAGGATGTCTTTCATAGCTCCATTTTTCAAAACCTCCAGACCAGTCACACCACATAATTCAGAACCAAAATGACTTCTGTTTCTCTTTGGGGGAAGGTTGCAGCTCAACCGGTCCAACGTGGCCTGCAGAAGTTCCCATGGTCAGCCCTGGCATTTCAGGGAGGGCTGGGAACACCTTCTGCCTCAGTGGAGACCACCTTTGGTGCCTTAGTCCCACCAATTGGTCTGCCAGAGAAGTTGCTTTCTCCAAAAGAGAGGTCTACGCCTACAAGGATCCTGTTATAATATTTATCATTTATGGGAGAGTTTGAAGCTTTAAGGGACTTCCTAGATGGCCTCCATATTTCACCTAGGCTATATGGACCAATCTTGCAACTGCATTCAACCTGAAGCCCTGGAGACCCACCCAAGGTTCTGCAGAAGTAGATGGACCAAGGCTCTGATACAAGCCTCATACAATCTGGGCTTCAGTCTTTGTGGCAGATTCTTAGCCAAGGATAAGAATTGCTCCAGGATTATTAGGATTTTCCTTTCCTGCCCTCTCCCATTCCTCTAGCCCAAGGCCCAGATTCCCTCCCTAAGGACAAGAGATGTTTCTTCAGACAGGAGCTTCTTTAAGAAAGAGGGTCCCTGATGTCCCTACGTAATTCCTTGACTTTAAGTGAATGGAGCTGTTCCAGGTCAGAAGATATTCTTCGCTATTCTCTCTCTTTGATCAGGAAGCATTACGCCAAGGATTAGAACTCCAGAGACTGGTTCAGATGACGCCATCAAGAGTATCTTAGAGCAGGCCAAAAAAGAGATTGAGTCCCAGAAAGGAGGTAAGGGGCCCATGGGGATGGGGGAGGCCTTTGGGGACACATTTTGCCCTCTGAAATTTAAAATTAAGGGGCTGTTGCCCAGATAGAAAGGTGAGACTTGGTTGCTTTAAGTTCTTCTTAACTTTGGCTGTTGTCTTGTGCCCTTAATTGGATGCATTTTTAAATTCTTCCTTAAATAAATTCTTACTTCTCTCTTGATAAAATAAGGGGCAGTCTTTAAATATTGTAAGCATTGCAATAACTAACTCCCTTTCCTTGAGTCAGTTGGAATTAAGGTGTCGTCTGCTGCCCTCTGCTGGTTCCGTTTATATAGGAATTCCGCAACCTATCCTGCGGTTAGTAATAACAAAATAATTCTGTGTACAAGCAGAGGTGGGCCATAAAAGCTCAAAAAAAGGCATTGCGGGGTGGGGGGAGAGTATGTGCCTTCCAGTCAAAATTCTCTTAAATTCAAATTGATGTAATTGACAGCTTTTTATTTCATTTGCGTAATTGACGCCCCTACGTCATCAGCATCAATTCGCAAATGATTTCAATTAACTGAAATGATGGGGAAAAGTCAACTGCATTATTAGATGAATGAAGTCTGTGGTCTGGACTGCTTCAGAAACTGTGGATTCTGCCCATTTGAAAAGGATCGTCCACAGAACCTGAAGTTGGGTTGCAAGAGTCACAGTAGTCCATCCAAAGGAGCAGAATTGTCTGGAGAAAAAAGGGCTGTACTTGACCCCAGGGGTTGCGTGGCCCATCCTAAGACATCACAGACACAAAGTAGCTCCCATGAAGTAGCTCCTGTTGATTTGGGTTCGTGATGACTTGGTGGGACTCCATCCCACGTTCTTCTCTCTTTTGCCCTGCTCCGTAGGAGAGGCGAAGACCACCTCCATGCCCCAGGTGGCCACCAACGGCGTCAGCACCAGCAACTCAGAAGACGCCATCAAGAACATCCTGGAACAGGCCCGCCGTGAGATGCAAGCTCAGCAACAGGCCTTGCTTGAGATAGAATCCGGCAGCCCCAGCCAACCCATGTCCACGCCCTCCCCTGCCGAGCCCTCCCCTCTGCCCTCCCTCAGCCAGAACATTGTCCGTGCCTACATCAAGCAGGAAGAAGGGAGTGGGCTGGGCCCCAACACCAGTGGCGGCAGCAGCAGTCGTGTGACCCAGACCCCTCTGGCGGTGCTCTCCCCTGCAGCTTTTGTGCAAAACATCATCCGCAAGGTCAAGTCTGAGATTGGGGACGCTGGCTCCTATTTTGACCAGCACTGGGCCTCCGACAGGAACCTCCTCAGCCGGCCCCTCACCTCGGTGTCCCCCTCCCTCTCTTCCTCATCCAGCTACTCCAGCATGGCCAACGGTCGAGTGTGGCCACGAGGTGAACCTGGGGACTCTGGACTGAATGAGGAGGACTTGCCCACCTCAGAAGATGAACCCCATCGGGTGTTAGAAGTAAAGTCAGAAGGGGTGGGTTCAGACGCCCAAGGAACTGGGCGCTTGTCTTACTACCCCTCCTATGTGCCGAGGACTCTCAAGCCCACCGTCCCCCCCTTGACCCCAGAGCAGTACGAGATGTACATGTACAAGGAAGTGGACACCTTGGAACTCACACGGCAAGTCAAGGAGAAGTTGGCCAAGAACGGGATCTGCCAACGGATCTTTGGGGAGAAGGTAGCTCAATCGTCAGTCGTGAGGAAGCCAGGTTAGCTGGCTTGCGAAGGGAGGTCAACATTCTCTCCTCTCCTTCAGGTGCTGGGGTTATCACAAGGCAGCGTGAGTGACATGTTGTCCAGGCCTAAACCGTGGAGCAAGCTCACCCAAAAGGGACGGGAACCGTTTATCCGGATGCAACTTTGGCTCTCCGACCAGCTGGGCCAAAACATCAGCCAGCAGGCCAGCCTGCCTCAGGGTAGGCACCTCCGTCCTCTGCAGCCGTAACCCCCCAAACCTTTGGCCACCCTATTTATTGTTCTTCTGCAGTGCCTTTTAGCTATTTAAATCAGTTATGGTGCTGCAAAGATGCCCTCACAAGGGCTGTGGAGGTCTTCTCCAATCTTGGAACCAATTCTCCAATTATTATTGGAAAATAATCATTCTTATTTGACCTCATCAGCTCCTCCCTCCCTCCCTCTCTCCCTTCTTTCTTTTTTCATTCACAGCCAGCCCTGGAGAGTCTCAGTCTTCTCCTTCCCCGCCAGCCAGTCCTTCTGAGCGAGAAAAAAGCCCACGGGAGCCCCTGAGTCTTGCCCTGGAAAGCAGCAAAGAAAACCAGCAGCCGGAAAGCAAAGCCGGCTCCTTGCTGAGTGGCAAAATGTGCCCCAACCATCACAACTCGGTTGGCATTCAGGAAATCGTGGCTATGTCCCCTGAGTTGGACACTTACTGCATCACTAAGAAGGTCAAGGAAGTCTTAACCGACAATAATCTTGGTATGAAGCAGCAGGTGGTCCTGTTCCCAGTAGCCTTGTGGGGGGTGGGGTGTTTCCAAGAGAATTGCCTTGCTCTATGATGGAGGCCAAGGAGATGTTTCCACCAGGAACCTGATCAGACATTATCCTGTCCAGACGTTTCAGGGATCGAGGACTTCATAGCCATTTCCTTTAACGAGTGAGGCATATTTTGCAGTCTCCTAATGGCAACTTCTCCTCTGCCAATTTAGTGTGGTGGAGATAACTAAATTAAAAACCGCCAGGCAGAAGGAGGCCATCTAATTAGAATACGCGTTGGGGTCCAGCACTGAGGACGTACTAAAAGCTCTTGAGGGGTTTCTCTCTTCCAGGGATACCGCTAATCGTTATTTGTATTTCTGTAGTATGTTCCCAGAGGGATTATGATGGGAATTAGGTCAGGGACTGAGAAGGCTCTATCCTTCCAGAGAAACAGGTAATAATTGGAGGTTTAAATTGAGATCCTCACCATTGTGGTTGGGTGTTGATTGTAGAATTCTTCTCATCAGTTGGAATTAGCCCCGAGTAAAATTTTAACTCCTGCAGGACAAACTCGGTCTGCTTCTGCCCAATCCTTTGGAAGAGTGAGGAGGCATTTTCCGGTACTCCCTACATGAAAAAGCTTGAGGCCAGGCTGTGTATAAAAAGAACCAAATTTACCCCCAACTTTTAAAGGGCTCAATTAAATTAAAATGACAAATTTATCTTCGCGCATAAACTGCAGCCTCAGTTTCCAATTTCTCTCCTTGGTCAGGTCAGCGTCTTTTTGGAGAGAGCATCCTGGGCCTGACGCAGGGGTCAGTCTCGGATCTCCTTTCAAGACCCAAACCTTGGCATAAGCTGAGTCTTAAGGGAAGGGAGCCGTTTGTCCGCATGCAACTCTGGCTGAACGACCCTCACAATGTCGACAAGCTCCGGGACATGAAAAAGTTGGAGAAGAAAGGTGAGACGCCCTCGTTTCTCACATTCCTGGCATGCAGTGGGAGAGAGAGATGCGCCTGTAGTGGGTCGAGTGTCACGTCTCCTCTGGAGATACTACCTGAGGGGGTGGAGCTACACCCACCACAAATCTTAGTTGATCCCCTTCGAGTTGTTTAAGGCAAGGGCCAAGAGAGCAAGGTTGTGTCAATAACTTCCTGGGGTTTCCTGCTTGCCAAAAAAGGGATGCTGCTCACGTGAGGCGTCTGTCAGTGACTGGCCTTGTGGTTATTTTGTGATGACTGGTCTACAAGTAAGCTCACATTCTGCCACGATTAATTTCCTATTACTTCTGGCACTCAGCTGCTTGCCAGCAGACGAGGCCTGGTGTATTCTCCCTCCCTCCCTCCCTCCCTTTGGTGCAGTAGATTTTATCTTTCCATGAGCAGCTACTGATTACAAGTAGTCGTCCTTGACTTACACGTTCATTTTGTGACCCTTCAATGTTACATCGGCACTGGGAAAAGTGAACTATGACCGTTTTTTGCACTTAAAACCATTGCAGCCTCTGCGTGGTCATGTGATCAAAATTCAGACGCTATATTTACGAGAGTCGGGTCCCAGGGTCACGTGATCCCCTTTTGCAACGTTCTCACCAGCCAAGTCAATGGGGGAGCCAGATGCATTTAACAACTGTGTCACTAACTTAATCACTGCAGTGACTCACTTGACAACTGTGGCAAGAATAGTCATAAAATGGGGCAAAATTCACTTAACAAAGGTCTCACTTAGCAACAGAAATGTTGGGCTCAATTGCGGTTGTAAGTCGAGGACCACCTGTATTCCATGGATCTGTGGCAACGTCTCGGAAGCCACAGCCAGATTGGGATTTATAAAAGTGAAGACGTGACTTCCCCTAAAATGCACAGCTTCCTCTGATTTTCTCCCATCTGTAGCCTATCTGAAGCGTCGTTACGGGTTGATCGGTGCCGGCTCAGACAGCGAGTCTCCCAACCCTCGTTCTGAGTGCCCCAGTCCCAGCCTTCAGCTGCAAGACCTCAGCCTCCTGCAGATCAAGAAGCCAAGGGTGGTCTTGGCTCCAGAGGAGAAGGAGACCCTGAAGAGGGCCTATCAGCTGGAACCCTACCCCTCCCAGCAGACCATCGAGCTGCTCTCCTTCCAGCTCAACCTCAAGACCAACACGGTGATTAATTGGTTCCACAATTACAGGTAAAAAGCCTTGTGCCGCCTCTTGTGTCAGACCCCAAGAACCAAGAACGGCAGGTGGAATTACTTTAGTTTCCTTTATGCTTCTTCACCTTTAGACAGAATCTTGCCGGACTAAAGCAACAATTTGCAGAACTATAAATATACTCTGGGAACCGCTAGGGAGGAGCCATTGTAATCTCTCTGTGTCAATTCTTCATGCTTGGCTGCCTCTTTGTCCTTTGCAAAGCAGTCCCTCTCTCCTGGAAATCCAGACTACCTTCCACCACACTTCCTGGTCTTTAAGATTTGCAGCAGACTGGGTCAGATAGTTCACGACAGACAGATAGTTCACACTGGTTGGAAGTGAAGGCAGCCACAAAATCTTCTAGGCTCCTAGAGTATTAATAGTGGTTTCACAATTGCAATTTTGGCCTCACCCTCAGATTTTTCTGCTCTTGATAAAAACCTGTAACTTTCAGGGGAAAAAAACTATTTTTTCTATATCCATATAACGGCTTTGTTTGCGTAACATACTTACGGCTAGTAGTAAATTAAATCATTTTTCTGCCTGCAAATGCAGAATCATGGGCAACCCAGCAAAACACACTAAGCCACAAAGAAGCAGCCAAGCTTGAGCCATGCTAAAAGAAGACAGCCCACTGGTCTTTCCCCAGAGGGCTCAGATGTGTTGGGCAAATCCAGTCCAGGAGTTGAGGCAACTCAACCTCCTGAGCTACATTGGCCTAGTAGTGTTTATCTTTCTTGCCGATGTTTTGGGATCTCCTGTGGATGCAAGAAGCCCATGGCCTTTTTCTTTGGCAGGTCTCGGATGCGCCGAGAGATGCTGGTGGAAGGAAGCCAGGACGACACAGACGCAGAGCAGAGCACGGCCCCCGCTGGCCCTTTGCCCAAGGTGGCCCAGCCCCAGAGCCCTGACTCGGAAGGGGAGGACCACAAACCCACCTTCAGAAATGCTGAGTGCCAAGGAGAAGGCAAACCGCTGGTTGAAATCAAGGAGGAGCAGCTGGATGCTGGCGACAAAGATGACCGGGTCAGCAGCAGAGACTCCTGTAGTCCGGAAGGCGAAGTAGCGCCCGCATCCGGATCCAGCCCTGGGGAAGACCCGGAAGAGTCCAGTCGAGTGAGCCCACACGAAGCTCCCAGCCTCACCTGGGCCAACACCCTACATAGCAAGGCACACCTGCCTGAGAGCCACGATTATCCCAGTTTCCATAACCCCGGGGAGACCAACAGCCACGAGAGGTCCCCCTCGGACCCCGTTAGCTATAAATCCACCTCCGAATCTTCCCGTTGCAGCCTGGAAGTTTCTCTGACCTCTCCGTCTGCCTCCTCCTCGCCGGGACTCCTGATGTCCGTCTCCCCCATCCCATCCTCCTCAGCTCCCATCTCCCCCTTGCCGGTGAGCAGTGCAGCCACCAAAGAGCAGAGCGCCAGTCCGGCCGCAGATATGGGCAGCGTGCCACCCAGCGCAAAACTGACTACGAACATCCAGCGGCGGAACGAGAAAATGGCTAATCTCAACAGCATAATTCATCGGCTAGAAAGAGCCGCCAACCGCGAGGAGACTCTGGAGTGGGAATTTTGAAGGGCTAAATGGGGAAAAAAGAAAATAATCAAAACCGAACACCTAAATTATGTTTTCCGTGTTCTAAACTCCACAGAACGTGTGGACAAAGCAGGGAGTCCTAGCAGAGTGTATAGAGGAAAAAATCAGATCTATAAATATATATATATATGAACACACATATACACATATTTTATTAATTTCATCAAGTCTAAGGAAGAGACAACAAAAAAATCAGCTGCATTTTGTCGGACCCGAGAGATAGTTGCTTTCTTAGCTCCTGAAGGTAACCTAAAACTGACTTTGGGGGGTTTTAAATGTGAAAACAGACACACAGGAACAGAGAACACTTTTAGAAGGAAAAAAAATATTAAAGTAATATTTATAGACCTCTTTTAGATATTTTAATAAAAGGAAACTTTGGAATTTATTAACAGCTCAAGCTGCTTTGATATTAAGATAGCTATAAACTGTATCAGTTGTATCATTAAATGCCCACTGAAAGTCTTGTAGTTTGCCACTGGATGAGATTAAAGAAAAATAATTAAATTTTAAAAAATATGAACCTTGGCTCATTGATCCAAGCCATCAAGAAGCACTATGAGACTGACCAAAATGTTATGAAACTTTGATTGGCAGACTCTGCGTTTGTCTGTAAGACGTCACGTTATGACAACCTGTCAAGAAACTTTGTCTTATAGTCCACGAAGACTCTAAATTTGGAACCCGCGGTGCCATCTTGAGTCTGCTATTTAGCCTGAGTGGTATGTTCTCTTCATTTTATTTTTTTCTTTCTTTTTGGGGCAACACAGGAAAAAAAAGAGGTGTTGCATGCTGTTGTATGGAAATATGCTTTCAAGAGCCTTGTTGAACAAGATGTACCCCAATTCCAGAGAATGACTTTATCTCCTTTACAAAGGGGCCATCCAGAAAGGGGTTTTCCCCACTTAAAGGGGAAAAATGCAAATCATTTAAGTCTGTTAGGCCAGGGAAGACTTTAAAGAGAATTACGACTCCTTTTTTTAAAAGCATAAAAACAGTCCCTTAGCTCAACATTTCAGCTTTGGAGGAAAGCAGATATTTTGACACATTCGCCACAGGGAGCACTAAACTAGAATAGTGGCTATAAAATGTTTGCCCCCTAGAGTAGTGGCAAATAAATTTAATAAGTAATAATAGCATCTTGTGCAATTCACCCTCCAAAGCTTGGAGAATAGGCGAAAGTTACGCCCAGGCTCCTTCTCCAAAGGCCTGGATCCCTCTTCCATGCCAGAAGGAAGGATGCAAATAGCCAGTGTGGTAGGAAGCTGTTCCCAGATTATTTATAATTCCCATCCATTTATCTCAAAACTAGAGTAAGAGCTGATGGGACTCTAGCAGGTTTCTTCCTTCAAGGGAAGTATTCCACCAGAGGTTTTCCTAATTTGAAGAGACCCCAAAGGCCGCCGCCGTGACTTCTCCAGCTTTTAACTGAGTTGAGTGATCTCCTCAAGCTTTTCAGCCTGCTGTTGATTTATTCCCCCAGATGTGATGAACCCTTTTTGAACCTGATTTACAAACGGGGAAAGAGAAGTCGCTCACCTTCCCCACACCCAAAAAAATGTGTTTTGCTCTCCCACGATGAGCATTTTTATCAGAACTGAAAGTATTTTATACATTTAATGTTCCTTATTTCATCCAGTTCGGGCTATCTGCCCACCTAAGCAAACCTGGATGTGTCACTTACCTTAGAAACCCCCTGAACAAATTCAGCTTCTATCTGTCCAAATGAAATGTGGAGTTGGGTCCATGAATTCTTCTTCACCAAAGGCTCGAGATTAATTTTAGTGGAACAGGATTTGGGTTGTTGGTGGTGGGGTTTTTTTTTTTTTAAACTAAGCACTTAAGTGTTGGTTCTCCACCCTGGAAAGCGACCGGCTGCATTTGAAGCCGGCGAGATGCGTCGGCCCCTTTTTTTCTAGGCTCCTGTACTGTACTTTGAAACAATTTCTACAAGATTGACTGAAGGTTGTTAAATACTGAAAAAAGGCCTATTACGTTCTGTAAAGAGCCGCTAAAAAGGAAAATACAGACATTCTAATAACAACTTGGCTCAATGTCTGTTTATTGCGTTCAAGGCTTGGGCCGCCTAGATAACCGTTGCTTTCATCCACTCCTGTCCTGCGGAATGAATAAAGCAAATTTTCCAGGGAAAACAGCTTTTCTCTCTCCATTGTAAACCGTGAGGTGGTGGCTGAAGAAAATGCTTACAAGGGGTGAGGTGAAGAGATGGAACAAGCAGGCTACAAGGGAGACTGTTTCAGCTCCTTCGTTTCCTGATTGCAAGAACAGACCCCACCTGTCCTTCGAGAAGACCCAGGCCGCATACATGGACCTCGCCGCCCGATTCCCAGCCTCCCAACAACCCTGTGAGATGGTTTAGGTTACAGGATGGCGACCACCCAAAGGCCTTCAGGACTGAGCAGCAGTCTCCCCTGATCTTGTCCCCACTCTTGAACTACACACTACACACCCACAATTTCTTTTATGGAGATATCTTCCTCCTTTAGCTGAACTGGACCACACGTTCTCCTGTCCTCCTGGAGAAGTCATCCAGCCAAGCCCAACCACTTCCATGGTCCTCCAGTTCTTCTGCAGATCTCCTCCTCCTCCCTCTGCGCGTCCAGGAATCGAAAGAGGCTCCTGGCTCACTTCCGTTAGTTTGCCTGCTGGGGCTGCGAGTGTCTCCAGAGGAAAACCGTGTCTGATTTCCATCAACATCTCAGCGTGATCCCTTAACCGTAGAGGTCTCCAGGAACTAGGAAGCGTTGCCTGCTGAGGAGGGGGGGGTGTTTGGAGGCGGGGGGGAGGATGTGAGCTGGCACCGGCCACGACTTTTCCATGAATCATGGAAGGGTGCTATCGGCAGACCAAAGTCAAAGTTCCCAGCAGCTGCCTCTGCAAAAGACGACGGCGCTGGTGGCTTTCCAAGTGTGGCTGCCTTTCAGCCAGTTCAGCTTTTCCAGGAGGCGCCTCTCCACCCCGGGGTGGGGGGTGTCAAAGGCTGCTGTCCTTATCCTTCTGACCCTCCAGCCAAGCCTTCTGCAACTCAGCAATCTCCCGGCCGTACCAGTCATGCAGTTGGGAAAAACACACGACGCTTGGAGACACAGGGGTGTCCGAGTTCGGGCTGCTGGAGCTGCTCGGCAGGGACCGTCTCCGAGGGGGCAATGGGGGTGGCTTGAGCCCCCCATCGTAGCTCTTGGCCCCGCTGGAGGAGTCTGTCTCTCTGCAGGCAGGAGACAAGCTGGCCGAGGCTTCCGAGTTATTCCATAAGGCGCAGCCATTCTCTTTCCCGGGGATGCAAACGGGCAGGGCCGGTTTCTCGTGAGGCAGAACAGCCAGTTCCAAATTGGGAGCCGTTTTGTTTTTCCGATAAAGCAGCCGCCGTCTCAGCCCCGGCTGGGCGCCCGGGAGGGCCTTCTGCATCTCCTCCAGCTGCTTCTCCAGCTCCCTCACCACCAGGCGCAGGTAGCCAAAGCTGGCCCTGGAGAGCGCCTTGACCCAGCTCTCCATGGCGGCCTGGCTCTCGGCCGCCAGCACGTAGGTGCGGGACTTGGGGCAGTCAAACCTGATGGCGAAGGCAAACTCCTCGGTGGCCTCGCACAGCTCCACCGTGCAGCCCTCCAGAATGATGACGCCTACCGGCTCCCGGCTCTCCCGGTCCTCGAAGTAGAAGAGCATGTTCCCCCTCAGCACGAACCAGCGCCGATGGTAGGCCGCGTTGCGCTCACCCTTCTTGTGCAGGAAGCCGGCGTTGTCAGCCGGAGAGGCGCAGGTGGCGTAGAAAGACAGGCTCCGCTCGTTCAGCTTCATGGTGGGCATCCCTGGGAAGGGAAAGCGAGAAAGGGGGGTGGGTCCCTGCAGCCCCCATCCACACCAGGTGAGAAAGGGGCCCTTTGGGTTCTTGCAGCCCCCAAATGGCTGCACCTATAGCATGTTTCTCCACCTCGGTCAGTTAAGGCGTCTGGACTTCAATTCCCAGAATTCCCCAGCCATAGTTGGCTGGGGAATTCTGGGAGTTGAGGTCCAGATAAATCCTAAAGTTGCCACTCTTTCTTTCCTCCGCCCCCTGGATTCTTTCTAGGCAGTTTGTCAACAACTAAAACTCAGTGGAGCAAAGGTGGATTTACTAAATTCAAGGAAGTTGACCACACAGCCCCAGCAGAGTCCTGTTTGGGTTAGTGGTTAAGGTGCTGGCCTAAAAACCAGGAGACCGTCAGTTCTGGTCCCGCTTTAGCCATGAAAATCATCTGGGTGACTTTGGGGGAATCGCTGGGAGACTGTGAATTCTAGTTCCACCTTCGGCATGAAAGCCAGCTGCGGGACTTTGGGCCAATCCGACTTTGGGCCAATCCCTCTCACAGGGTTATGAGGATAAGAAGAGGAAGGAGAAGCGTATTCAGTAGGTTCACTGCTTTGAGTTACTTAAAAGTAATAAGGGGAAATAAATAAATCCAGGGGCCCCGGCCAAGGAGAGTGACAGGCTCATGACTAGGAGGGGAAAATGTGGCTGGCGGTGATTCCACCAAACCTCACAAGGGAGCCAAGCAGAGCCCTGGTCAGCCACTTCCCCCCTCCGGACCATTTAAAAGAACGACGAGAAGTTGCTGTTAGGTCCAACCATTCCTGTCCGCCCAGGACTCAGTAATTCTCCTGCTTGCCACCCACACTTATCCTGCTGCTGAGGTAAACTCGGGGCAAGAGTTTGAATGTCAACTTAATTGTTTGGAAGCAGCCACCTTGTTGATACTTGCAGACCAACACGTGCCAGCCTGGCCTGGCACGGAGGCAGGAAACACACCAGGCCGGCCGTGCACCCACCTCTGAAGCCCAAGAGTCACCAAGGGGGGCAGCCCTCAAAACCGGCCCTGTTCTGAGTTTGGCCCCGCTTGCTGGAAATGGGATGAAGAAAACCAAAGCCAGCTCAGAGGAGCAGGGGGGCATTTGTCTGTAAACTGGCACGGCTTGAGGCGGGGGGGGGGGCTCTCCGCAAAAGCCTCTGGACAAAATCGCTTCAAGGATGGTTTATCAGTCGGGAGAGCCAAGGGTGGTCTCCAAGGAAGCAGCAGCCAAGGCGCCCCCCTGGGCTGGGGGTGGGCAGAAGAGGAGCCCCTTCCCATCCAAGCCCCGCCTGGCTTGAAGCTGGCGGGGCTCTATTCTGGGAGCCCCCCCCCAGAAAGAGGGGCAGACGGGGGCTTTTCTGCAGAAATCTCCCCCCCAAGCATGGCTCTTCAGACGGGGCTCTCCCTGCAGCCCCCACCGACCAACAACGCTCGCTGGGATTGGAGAGGACTTGGGGGGGGCGGTTAATGGGCTTCTCTCCCTGCCGCCCCCTCCCCACACACACACTTATTTTGCAAGGAGCGCATTTGGCCTTTTGGGGGGGGGCTTCTGGCCTGCAACCTCGGCCGAGGAGAGAGCCTCCTCCGGTGGGCGCCCCCGGCCCTGGGCTCGGCTCGGCGCGCCTCGGCCAGGCGGGGGACGGGACGGGGAGCCCGGCACTCACCTGCCCGCCTCCTCGGGGGGCTCCCCGGCGGCTTCAGCCCCCGGCCCGGCGGCTGCCTTTGTCCGCGGGAGCGCCGCGCTCTGCCACGACCGGGCGGCGCCTCCGCCTCCTCCTCCTGCGCTGCTCCCGCGCTCCTCCTCCGGCTCTCCCAGGTGGAGGCTGGGCTGGCCTCGCCTCTGGCCGCCCCCCGGCCTTCTGCTTCCTTCCGGCCGGCCCTGGCGAGCCCCCGAGTGACCTCCGCGGAAGCCCCGGGAGGGGCTGCATGGGGGGCTTCAACTGCCAGACTCCCCAGCCAGCCAGCCAAGGAAGCAATAAAGGCTCCGCGAGAGGGAAAAACTCCTTTTTGCTTTTGCAACACAGGGAGTCCGTCCTCGTGTTAGGACCGCAAGAGTCCAGCATTTACGTCACTAAATGAAACATTTGTTACCTGAGCTTTGCCCCTTTTTACGACTTCTCTTGCCCGTACCACCGATTCCGTCTACCGGCAATAGACCTATCTCTTGCAATTATTACTCTATCGCGGCGCTTCCAGGCAGGCCACAGAGATCGTAGCTGCAAGAGGTAGCCTCAGCAGCTAATCCGGGTCTGAAATGTGAGATCCCCAAATACGGAATCGAGTCTAAATGTGTGAATGCGGCCACACCAGGATTATGCTAAGTCTCCAGGCAGGGCAAACTAAGCCATATAGCAGGGGTCTTCAAACTTGGCCCTTTTATGACTTGTGGACTTCAACTCCCAGAATTCCTCAGCCAGCAAAGCTGGCTGAGGAATTCTGGGAGTTGAAGTCCACAAGTCATAAAAGGGCCAAGTTTGAAGACCCCTGCCATATAGAATAGGCTCCTCCAACAACTTTAGGACTTGTGGACTTCAACTCCCAGAGTTCCTCAGCCACCCGCTACAGAATATCCCTTCGACGGGCTCAAGGTAGTTATCGGTCTGGCCACCGGATGGCGCTCGAGCCACACTGTATTCATTCGCAAGGGCACTTTTAAGGGCCGGCGTTCCTCTCGGAAGGCAAAGGGCCTTGACGGTTGTTTTGCAATACCTTTTTTTCTCTAAAGGCGTACACAAATCCTTCAAAGCCCGCTTATCGAACGGCAAAGTGTGCCTCGCCACGCACTGCCAACCTCCCACGCTTAAAACAGGCCTAAAAGTTGAGAAAGCCTGGCTTAAAAGACACCGTGCACTTAAAGGATAGAGAAAACAAGACAAACGGCTGGTTTTTGGGGTGTGCTGTGTGGCCTGAAGCTGTCAGAATCGGTCATTCTTAAACCAAACTGCAGTTGTCAAATGCGCAGCTTGGCCGGAGTTTTTCAGAGGTGGTCTCTGAATTTCGTGAATAATTGGGCCATTCCAGAATCTTGATCCCTCCCTGTTTTAACCTGCCCAGCAATCTGGCCCCTGGGTTAACAAGAAGACCCCCCCCCTAAAAAAAAGTGTCTTCTCCTTCCTCCCTTTAGAAGGGACAGGAGCCTTATGTTAATGCCACCCAGCTTGTGAACTGGGGAACAGAGCCCTTATTTTTCATCCTGGCACCATTAAAATAAAATAAAGGCAAACGGCTTTGGAAGACCAGGCTCTGCAGCCCCCCCCCCTTTTTTTTAAAAAAATGACTTTTTGACTGCTTGGACAAACAGCAAAAATGAAGTTGACGTGTCCTTGGTGGCTTCCATGGGTGATTTCAAGAGTGGAAAGTCTCGGCCTTTGCAACTGAGTGCGGTGGGGCAGGGGTCTGCAACCTTGACAACTTTTAAGTCTTGCGGACTTCAACTGCCAGAATTCCCCAGCCTGCAATTCTGGGAGTTCCAAGTCCGCAAGTCTCAAAGTTGCCAAGGTAGCAGTTGGGGAATTCTGGGAGTCGAAGTCCACAACTATTAAAAGTTGGCAAGGTTGCAGAGACCTTCTGCAGGAGACTGGCCGGGCTTCCCTGGGGGGGTGTGGGGGGGACATGGGTTGAGGTCCTCCCCCCCCCCCCGCCGCCCGCAAGAAGACACTGGCCGTGTGGCTGGTTGATTTGGGGTCGGGAAGAGAGTGCGAATCCTGAGCACCCTACCCCGCTGAGCTCCACGCACCCAGCGCTACTTCCCCCCCCCCACAAGGATTCCCGGGCAGAGGGATCCTGGCTGGGGCGACCCCCGCTTCCTATCCCAGCGTTTCCCAACCTTAGGAACTTGAAGATGCGTGGACTTCAACTCCCAGAATTCCCCAGCCAGCATAGCTGGCTGGGGAATTCTGGGAGTTGAAGTCCACGCATCTTCAAGTTCCTAAGGTTGGGAAACGCTGTCCTATCCAAGCGTTCGCTCGGACTCTGCAGCCCCCCGCCTTTTCCCGGGCAGGATGGGGGGTCCCTGGCCGGGGACTTCGGCGCCCCCCGCCGCCGTCCGCGCCCTCGGATGGAGCGGGGGTTCCTAAGGAAGAGACCCCCCCTGCCGCCTCCCAGCCGGGTCCTCCTGGCGGTGCCCCCGCTCCTTCCAGCCGCCGCTGCCGCCGCCTCCGCCCGGCGCCGCCTCCGCCTCCGCCCCTCGCCGGCCAGGGAGGCGTCGGGCCGGGTCGGCGTCGAGGCGCCCGCCTGCTCCCCGCTCCTCCCGGCTGCAGGCGGCTCCGACGGCGCGGCGCGGCGGGCCCGGGCGGCATGGGCCGGGCGGCCGAGGGGCGCCGCTTCTCGCGCAGGTGAACGGGCGGGCTCGGCGGCGGCTCCGGCTTCAGCTGGCTGGGCGCGGGGCTGCTGAGCATGTGCAGAGTGCCCGCGATCGCCCGGGAGAGCGGAGGCAGGAGGGGAGGGGGGGCGCGGGGAGGGGGCGGACCGCAGGCGCCTCTTTTTTTTGGGGGGGGCTCGCCATCCCTGGATGGGAGCGGGCCGGTGCCAGCCCCGTCGCCCCCCCTTTCCTGGCCGGGAAGGGGCTTCTGCGCGGAGGCACCTGCGGGGGGAGCCGCGGGAGCAACCCCCCCCCTTCCCGGGCTGGCGAAGGCGGCTGCCTGTCCGCGGAAGGTCTCGGGGCAGCGCCCCCCCCAATGATCGCCCCCGGGCGGCACTTTGGGCATCGGAGCAGCCCGAATCGAGATGGGGGTCCGTCTGGGAAAGCGGGGCCACCCCCTGCCCGAGGAGAGAGGGGGGGCGGGCTGGCTCCAAACAGCTGCCCCACATCTGGACGCTCCAACATCGGAGAACGAGGGGGGCGCAGGGGGAATCCAAAATTGCGTGAGGTTTCACTATTTTATTTCTTTTGATTGTTTTAAGGTTTAGAGCGATGAGCAGCAGAGTTCCTGCCTTGAGGTGGGGGAACTGTAGGAATGGAAAGGATACGTGCAAAATACAAGGAACTTGCTTGGGCTTGGAAAAAGTGTGTCTGTCTCTGTGTGTGTGTGTGTTGGTCAGGATGGGGCCAAAATGCGCAGGTTGTCAAAGAGGCTGAAATACTTTTCGGATGCCAAAGACTTTCCAGTTGTTGGGACCAACCACAAAGCCCATGGTGCGCTCTCCTTGCTTGCAAATACCTTTCTGTAGATTTGTAGCTGTTGCTTTTTTTTTTTTTTTTGCAAACTTTTGAGTTAAAGCAGGGGTGTCCAACCCTTGGCCTCTTTAAGACTTGTCGACTTCAATTCCCAGAATTCCCCGGCCTTGCTGAATTCTGGGAACTGAAATCCACAAGTCTTAAAGTGGCCAGAGTTAGACTCCCGCTGGATTAAACTGAGATCCGAAAGAGACGCACCGTCCTGGCTTCTTCTCTTAACCAGATTGCTGGGCGGCAAAGGCTGTTGTTTCTTCGAAGCTTATCAGAACGTCGCGCTTGGGGTACGTACGTTGGGTGGCGGTGGGGCTTGGCGTGCCACCGCAGGGGTGCTGGGTCTGGGTTGCATGCTCGCTTCGCAGGCAGTGGTGGTGCTGCTGTGCAGCATTGGCCCAGGGGAGCTCCCTGCTCCAACAGAAGTCTTGCCGAGACAGACCCGGGTTCAACAGAGACACGATGGGTCGCTTGCTCCCTTCCTTAATCTCTCTAATTTGGCTTCAGTTTGGCCCTGCAGACCTGGCTTCTCCTCTCTTTCTGCTCTGCTTTTTCCTAATCCCCCCCCAGAAGGGATGGAGAGGGGGGCTTTGTTGAAGAAGACCAGCTGTAGGACAGACAAATATCAGAGTTGGAAGGGACCTTGGGGGTCTTCTAATCCAACTGCCTGCTCAAGCCGGAGAGCCAAGGGCTGCGTTCAGATCGCTCCCTTGCAAAGCCCATCCGTTGCCCTTTCGGTTCCAGAGGGACCCGGGCAGCCTGTCTGGGCCTTTGAGGGAACTGAACGCGAGTGTGTTGGTGTGGATTTTCTTCCCACGCATGGGCATACCTGCTGACACGGCAACTCCCCTTCCCGCTGGGCCCAGTTGCCTCTCATAACAAGGGGAAGTTTGGGAGGGGCCTTCCTTCCATAGTGCAAGTTAAAAGCCATTGTGCATTTCAAAGCACAAAACCAAAACTGAGAGGGGGGAGGGGGAGGGGGGCAACCTTCTATTTTTGGTGTGCTGCTAGGAACGTGTGTCCGATTTCTCCCTGCCTGCACCGGGCTGGAGGCTCAGAGCCGCGGCCACCAAAGCGCCTTTCCCAAAGTGTCCCCTTCTTGGTGGGCTCTGCAAACGTGGCTGCTTTGCTCCTTGCCCCCGAGGGACAGCCCGCCCGCCGGACTCCACAGAGATCCTCAGCTCTGTGACGCGGGAGCTGACTTATGTAACTTTGGGTCGCCAGGGCCGTCTCGCGGGCACGGCTCTGCTTCCCATTCCTTGCGGGTGGGGCGTGCTCATTGCATGGGATGGCCAGCGAGACTTTTGCAAGAATCTGGGGCCAGGCAGATTGTCTCTAGCAATGGGGCCCAGCCAGGCGTGCGTGCCTGTTTTCAATCAGAATAGAGCTGGAAGGGACCTTGGAGGTCTTCTAGTCCAACCTCACTGCTCAAGCAGGAGGTCTTACATTATTTCAAATAGGTGGCTGTCCAGTCTCTGCTTAAAAACCTCCAGGGGTGAAGCACCCACACCTTCCGGTGGCAAGCTGGTCCACCGGTTAATTGTCCTCACTCTTCGGAATTTTCTCCTTAGTTCCAGGTTGCTTTTCTCCTTGATTAGTTTCCAACCGTTGTTTCTTATCCTGCCTTTCGGGGGCTTTGGAAAATAACTTGCCCCCCCTCGTCTTTATGGTAGCCCTTGGAGTGCTGCTATCCTGTCCCCCCAGCGTTTCTTTCCCCAGTTCCCGCAACCGTTCTTCATACGTTTCATTTTCCGGGCCTTTAATCCTCCTCGTTGCTCTTCTCTGCGGTTTGCGTCTTTGGAAAAGCCCGTTCAAAGATGGCCCCTCTCTGGGAGGCAGGGGCGGTTAGGGTGGGGCCGCGGGTCCTGGAGAAGCCGAAAGCCCTAGACGGATCGGGCGGGAGGGCACTCCCACCCCTCTGCCTCGGTTTCCCAGGGACCCCTGGCCCACGGGGCAGCAGGACGTTGTCGTTGCGTCTGGGAGGAAGCCTGGTGCTGAGTCATTGGCAGGCTGGTCACACAGATAGACCCGGAGCTGGGGGCCCCGTGGGGGCAAGAGACTCAGGCACCTGGAAGCATGTTACGCAGCGGCACACAGCTTCGGCTCCTTGCGGCGTCTCTCGGGTTGGTTTGCAAAGCTTGTGTGGTTTTTATTTTGGCAAGGATGGCGGCCGTGCCTGACCAATGAAGTACCCCCCCCGCCCCAGAATTAGGAGAGGCTGGCTTCTGCAAGGGGAGGGCTCTTCGGTGTCTTGGTCTGCCTTCCACCCCCCCCCCCCAGTCAGGGGTCAGGCTAGAAGTCCTCTAAGGTCCAGCTCTGTTATTCTGGTTTCCCCTCTGCTGCTGCTTACAAGCCCCCCTTTCTTCTTAGAGGTCACGAGATGGGATCCTGCTGGAGCCCCTCGGTCTCTGCTTGTTAAGCCCACTGGGTGCCACCTGCGGGCCGGACACTCCTCAGCCCTTCGGCTGAGCTGCGAGCTCTTCGTGGTCCTCTGGCCTTTTCTTCTGCTGCCCTTTCTTCCTCTTAGAAGTCATGAGATGTCCAGAGACATCGCCCCTTTACGGCCACGTGACTGGGCCAGAGGGGGCACACGCGAGAGCCAAAGTCCAGAACCAGACAGTGTCTTCCAAAGCTTTGGGGACATGAGTTCCACTCATCCCTGCCAGGCTGGGCTGCGGGGGCCTTGTAGTCCCAGCATTGGGAGGGGGGTCCTTTATCACCAGGAGGAAAGCCGCCTCACGTTGAAATGCCCAAATCCTGGTATTCTGCTCCTTTTTTCATACTTTGTGTCCCAAATGCCGCCACTGAATTGGGAACTGCCTGTTTCCACCACCCCCACCACCCACCCCGGTCTCTAAAAGGCAAGGCCCGGATTCAGGGGTCTCTCCCGAATGGCAAACTGGTCGGGTGAGGTCCAGTGGTTACAGCAGGAGCCTGACCGGCTCCCCTTTGAAGAAGGATGAGCCAGAAGCGAGAGACCGACGTCGTTCTTTGGGCGGCGAAACTTAATAGTTGCACTCTTTCTGACCTAGCAGAGTGGTGTTCCTATCAGCTTGCCGAATTACGTGAAAGATTCATATGAGGGCAATACATGAGTGACACGGCTTCACACCTTATTGTGCTCGCTGGGCTTAGGCTGGATAGGAAGTGCACAAGGCAAACCTTGTGGTCTGTGAACCTCAGGTTAGGGCTTGCTGTAAAGTAGGTCATCGAGACGCCTTTGATCGGGGTGGGGGGGCTTTGCACAGGTGTGAGCAAGCAAGGAGGTGCGCACACAATCACAGACTGTATAAAGACAGTGCAGAGAAAGGGAGAGGAGTAATCTATCGATTTTAATCTCACTCGGCCACGTCAAAAAGTGCCCGGGTTGATTAACTAAAAGCTGGAAGCACTGTGCCTGTGGGCTTGTTGATGTACGTACACACTCAAAAGCTCCCTGCGTTTCAGTTCGCTAGTCTCACTGTCTCCAGGCGAGTAAACAGGGATTCTGCGCGCTGTTACCCGCTTTTGTTTTGCTTTTGGAAAAATCTCTCACCCTCGGGAAGACCTCCTCAAGGTGACTCCCTGGCCGGCCCACACCGCTGTGGCGAGGAAGGCCCGGGGCCTGCTTGCACGAGGAGGCGGCAGTGTGGGGCCGCACAACAAACCAGCTTCCTGTTTCACGGCTTCCTTGCCTGAGGAGGATAAAACGAGCCGTTTTGCAGGAGAGAGAAACGCCTGATGGCCGGGAGCTTTGCAAAAACTTTGGAGCAAAGTGGACTTCTCACTTCTTGTACACTTTGGCAGAGCTGCGGCTGGGTGTTTTGCACACCCACACGAGACCCCTCAATGCTGGGGGTTTCTTTAGCAGGGCCTGACGGTCCTGAGAGATCAGGCTAGTGGTGGAGCATCCCGCAGGTGGGTGTGTAGAATCTGTCTTTTCCCAGCCGGGCACCATTCGTACATGCAAGAGGGGTCCCAGAGAAAGGATCAGGCAAATTTAATGTTTAAGTCTGGCATGTGCAAAGAGGACAGGATTCCATTCTGGGTCTGACCGTTAGAACTTGTCTCCAGAAGTTGTGGGTGCTCCATCTCTGGAGGTTTTTAAGAAGAGATTTGTCCAGAATGCCTCTGGCTTGAGCAGGGGGTTGGACTGGAAGATCTCCAAGCTCTCTTCTGACTGTTGTTCTGTTTTGGGAAGCCAGAGAGTTAGGCGAGGCAGGAGGATTGGCTGAGGGTCGCCCAGTCATGGCAAGGAGAGATGGGAACACAGACCACTCAGACTAGCTCGTGTTTCTCAACCTCGGCCACTTGACTTCAACTCCCAGAGTTCCCCAGCCATGTAGACTTCAACTCCCAGAGTTGAAGTCCTCCGATCCTCAAGTGGCCGAGGTTGAGAAAGACAGGTTGAAACCATCCGTAGGTCCAACCCTTGGCCTCTTTAAGACTTGTCAACTTCAATTCCCTAATTCTGAGCTGGTTGGGCCAGTTTCTTTCTGTATTGCCTTTCTGCTTTCCCTTCCACCTATCAGCGGTGGAAGGCTGCTGTGTAGGAACGTTGACGGGAGTCCCCCTCCTTGCTCCTGTCCAGGACATGCCAGGTCATGTTTGAAGGGCGTTGTAGCCACCTCGATTCTGCTCCAGGAGTTCACAAACAGTTTAAAAAGGGCCTGTAGGAGAGCTGTGCTGGCTTGCTGAAGGGCCCGATCCCTTCTTGTGGCTTACCCACTTGGGTAGAGACGGCTTTGGGAGACGGTCCTGGGAGGAGAGGTCCTCAGGATGGCCGATGCACTCTGATGTAGTTGGGCTGAGGAGAGTGGGACCCTGGTGCGTGTCCAAGAATTGTCTGCAGAGCCAACCAGCCACGCTGGTGGCATCTTTGTAGCTCAAGGTTGAACTAGGGGGTCCTTGGCACTCTCTGACCATGGCGAGTTTCTTGCAGATGTTTCATGACCCTGCTAGCTAACATCATCAGTGCTAGAAGGGAGGGGAGCTTGCTATCTGTTTATATACGAGTAGCTTGCCCCATCCAACTGATGGGAGTGTTCTTGACTACCTGGTGTCTACTGAGTTGGTTATAGGTTTCCCACTTATATAAGTCACCGTTGAACGTCTGTGTGGCCTGCAGTGATGATATCTTACATAGTGTGTTTCTCAATTGCCTGCCCTTTTCCAATATGATCCCCAGCTGCCTGGACTAGCCTTCTCTGCTATTTGTCCCAAATTGGTCTGACTTACAACTCCCAAGATCCTCACACCATTTCTTTTCCCTCTTGTCCGTGTCTGGAACTCGTTTCCTTCATAGAACCCCAGGAGATCTCCAGACTTGGCCATGAATGGACACGCCATCCCATCGGGCGACTCCGGACACCCCGGCGGGTGGAACGAGTTCTGCAAGCAGCACGCCATCACGACTGCCAGGGAGCTGGCCAGGGAGTACCTGCACTTCGTCAGCGAGAACCCCCAGCACGAAGTTTTGGCCGCTGAGAACTTCTCCCTTCAGTTTGCGGACCTCTTCCAGCAATATTTCCGTCACGAGGTGAAGGGTACGAATGCTACGGACCAGCTTCACATCCTGCCCTTCAGCAGAGTGCGAGACTACCGGGACACAGGCCAGAAACATGGTGAGGGACCCTCGGGCACGGTTGGGACCAAGGTCGAGGTGGAATTGTCGGACCAGGTCAGCCGGGCCTCTGAGGTCCGCTCAGGTGGACTTCCCAAGTCCTGGAGTTCTGAAGAACTGGCAGTGCCCACTTCTCCATTGGGCGTCAGGAGACATTTTTCTCTGGACCGGCTACGGAGGAGCTGGCGTAGCTTGTTCCGCCGGAGATCCTTGGAGTCGGGCCCTGGCGAAGGGGAGATGGCGGACTTGGTTTTGAGATCTGGCCTTGCCCGAAAGATCTTCCCATGGGCCATCTCCAGGGACTGCTCCTTACAGATCCAGAAAGAAGGCAACCTGAAATACATGATGGTGACGGAGGACAGTGGGACTTGCTGGCAGAAATGCCGGCTAGTTTTATATAAAGAAGGGCCTCCGGACTGCCAGAGTTACGCCTTGGCGCTGTTTGATCCCCCCAAGGTAAGTGGTCTCTATTCTTGCAAATCCCCCTCCTTGCTGCATTGTGATCCCTCTCTTTTCTGAACATCTGTGAGGTGGACGCAGAGAAGAAATAACCTCTTCCTTCAGCAGATCGTTCAATTCCTGGGATCTTGCTGACCCAAAAAGTAGGCGGGGAACTGTGCTTAAATACTTCTAAAAGCAGTTTGGAGAAATCGAGCGAAGTCATACCGGTAGCCGTGGGCTTTCAGCTGAATGTTGAAGAGTGGGTAACAGATCTCAGAAATGAACCCTGGGATGACAGGAGCCTTTGTGCTTAGATCTAATGGTGGGATTTGGGATCTCTAGAATGGTGGAGACTATTTCCCCCTTATTAATGTTTGTTCAGCGCTGCCTCTTTTATCTCAGAGTCTTTGCTCTTCGGAGATTTAATTCTTTTTTTTGGGAGGGGAGTTGATCTTCTGGATGGCTCCAACCATTCAGGACATCTTCGTGGAACAAGTTGACGCAGCTGTTTTAAAAGGCTTGCTGGAACTCATCTGAGATCTTTTAAAAGCTCCTGGTTTTCGAACTTTTTTCAACTTTTTTCTTTCTTTCGTCTGTTCCTTCTTTTGAGATATTACTTTAGCTGAATATCACGGGCGGATATATATATTTTATTTTTTTATTTTATTTATTACATGTATTGTCTCGGTTTCTTTAGCCGCGTTGGCCTGGGCAGGCACCCAGATCGGTGGGCAGTCCGATGCCCCCAGCAGCTGCTGGGTGATGGTAGTTTGGTTGGTGCCACGGATGGCGGGCAGAATTTTCAATCCCTGCTTTAGCTACCAAGCGAGGCTGCAGACTTGGTGTGACTGTCCTGCCCCTCCCCCCTAAGCCAAGGACTGAAGCCAGGAGGCTCCTTAGATGCCACCTCCATCAAGACCGGCCCCTAGGAAATAAGGAGAAAAGCTGAAAAGTCTGGATTTTCCAAAGCAAATAATAAAAATGTGGAATTGTCCCCCTGTTGCTTTCTTATTTTGACCAGCCAAGGAAGGTCAAAACCAGTTAGAGAGAAAATGGTTTTTTTTTTTAAGGCGGCCTCTTCTTCCATCTCTTCCAAAGCTGCCACGAGAACAGAAATCCATTCATCCCTCAAGGCAGGCAGTGAATGGGGGATTCAGCAGAAGCTGGCGTAGGCTTGGCAGAAAACAGCGCTCCGGGTTTGGGGGGTGCCCACCCCTCCTCTTCTGGCTGTCCCCCTTCCCAAATGCTAAACACGGCGCTCTGGGTTGTCTCCTCTTTTCCAAAAGCGGGGTGGCTTTCCCTTGGTGTGTGTGTGGCTGTGTGTGTCCTCTTTTTGTCTGGTTCTTAAGGAGGAGGAGGTGTTTGGGTCGTTCTACCCTGATTTGCTTGCCTGCTCAGTCAAGATCTTTGAGTTTGTGCCCGGGCGTCGCATGAATGCATGGCATCACACGTGTGGGCAGACCTGGGAATCCATGCCATGGCCAGGCAGCTGCTCACCGGGGGGGGGGGGGGGAAGGGGAGGCTCCGAGCATCCAGTCTGATTAATCTGAAAGCCAGCAGGTGGGGAAAGCTGGTTGAGTTTATCCACAATTCCTCAAAGGGCACTTTGTTTATTTTTAGATTTTATCCGGCCTTTATTACTTTACTATTGTATTTATTTATTTATTTATCCCGCCTTTATCACAGTTGGATTGTCCCAAATGATGCCTTCCTTTACCCTCAAGATTGTTACTCTCTTTCCCCTCCCCATTCCTAAGATAATTTTTTAAAAAATAACCCTTTCATTATTTTGAATATTTTAGCTGGGGAATTTGAATATCATCTTTCCTCCTCGCTCATTTTGAGAGAGTGCTTTTACATTTCTCTGGAAACGCCTTGCAAAGAGTGGAACAAACGGGGCCTCGTTTTAGTACGTGGATGAAAGTGCTTCCGCGGGCTCTTTTTTTTGGGGTGGGTGGGGGGGCCTTGGTCAAGTTTTATAGCAGAGCCTGGGAAATTTCACGCTGGCCACCGAATGAATCTGAGTTAGCGCTTTTTCTTTGAGAGACAAGAAAAAAAGAGGAAATGTATCGAAAGCATCCTGTCCAAAATTCGTTGAAGGCATTTTCTTCAGGATGTGGAGACTTTGTTGCACAACTCAAGTCTAGCCAAGTTTGCAAAGCCAGTTTTTTTTGTTTTTGTTTATTTCTTCCAGTGGTGGCCTTGAGGTTCTCCAGGACTGGAGATAAAAGTTTTAAGGTCTGGAGCAGGAGAGGCCTTGGGGCTTTGCGTGGGCTGCTTTGCCTGCCCTCGGCATCTCTGGAGCCCCCAGCCCAGCCCAGCCCCAAATGCAGCTGGTGGAGGAGCAGAAGTGGCTGCAATCAGCCAGGCCAGCAAAGCTTTCCTCTCCCCCCCCCCCCCGCCTCCCCCAGCCAATTCAAGGTCTGGCTTGTCCATTTTTGCTAGCTTCCAAGGTAGTATTTACAGCCAAGATGAAAGTTCCAGGAACATCTGCGTTTCCGATGGAAATGTTTGCAGTTGTTTATGTCATCCAGATGTTCTGGTGAGAGGCAGGTTGAGGAGGAGGAGGACGATGAAGCCTTGTCTTGAGACTTTTTCACCCTGGGAATCACTCTTCCTCTTGGTGACCCCCCTCCCAGCCTTAGAATTCCTTCTCGTTTCCATAGCAAATGGATTGTCGTCTTCGAAAGACCGGTCTCATCCTTTCTTGCACTGTTTCCCAGCGTCCTGGAGGCCCTCACACGCCATCTGAGATCCTGGAGCAACCTTCCTGGCAGGATCCTCTCCGACTGTGCCCCAAGGGACACCCCTTATTTTAGGCTGCAGTTTTCAAAGGCCCCCCCCAAAAAAAATCCCTTTGCTTGCCATTTCTGTGTCTGCTCCTAGTGTTCATAGTCCCATTGTCTTGGATCTGAGGAAATGAAGTCTGGGGGCTTTGCATTTTAAATCCACCTTGATTCTTGGGTGCTCAAAAAAAAGAAGAAGCCAGCTTTCTTGGAGTCTGGAGAAAAAAAAGCCAGGCTAGGGTCCTGGGGAAGAGGGTATCTTTGGAAGGGCATGTCCTGGGTTCAAATTCAGCCCTCTGAGCCAGGTTGGTACTCTGCCATGGGTCAGGAGATCAAGTGTCTGCTGGCTTCTACTTCTCCAAACGATGTTGAGCTTGTGTGGAAAAGTTCACAACAGACCTTTAACAGCAGGGGTCTCCAACCGTGGCGACTTGAAGCCGGGTGGACTTCAACTCCCAGAGTTCCTCAGCCAGCTGGCTGGGGAACTCTGGGAGTTGAAGTCCGCCCGGCTTCAAGTCGCCACGGTTGGAGACCCCTGCTTTATGGCAAAGCTTGGAGAATTAGCCTAGCTTTGATGCCAGGTGCCACCTCTGGGCAGCCGGAGGTTCCCCCTCTTTCTTCGAAGGCCGCCAGGAAAGCAGACGCCGGCGGGCTCCGGGGGGGGGGCCTTGTGTCATCTGCGGGCCCGCTCCTTTCGGAGTTTTGCAAGCAGCCCAAGCAAGGCAAGATGTGTCAAAAGCTTTGTCATTTATTAAACCACAACTTTTTTCCATCCTTGGTCATTTCCGGATGAGGACGTTTGGGCAGGGGGAGGGCGGCTGGCGGGGAAGGTCGCTAACCACACAGCCTGACGTGCGTGTGTGTGTGTGTGTCTTCCGGCTGCTTATTTTGGAAACTCAGTTACCCCGAGGTTGTGTGTGAATTGGATGTTTTCTTGGTTGGCAGGTTGGTTGTTTTCCGAGGGGGGGCTAGAAAAAAAAGGGGAAAAAAAAGACAATTGTTAACTCCTGCCCTTTTGGGTGGGTGGGATGGGGTGGGGGCCAGTTTTCCAGGCTTCAAAAAAAAACAACCAACAACCCAAAAATGCTTTCCCTGTCTTGTTTGGATGCGTGGGCTATTGGGAAAAAAAATTCCAGTATCCCGAGGCGGAAAGTGGGTATTACGGTAGAATTTGTTGTTCTAACATCATGAAGTTATGGAAAGTTTGCCTAAGGGCCGGTTTTAGCCCGCTTGCAAGAGAGGAGAGGAAAAGGCCGAGGTTTGTAACATGGGAAGCTTGGGAGGGGCAGCGTGTCAGGCGGGGCAGGAGCCCTTAGGGCCCCCCCCGGGACCCTGTGAAATTAGGCAAAGTGATGCCCCCCCTTCATTCTCTCTCTCTCTCTTTCTTTCATGCTCTTCCTCTCCCTTTCTTTTTCTCTCTTCTCTTTCTCTTTTTCTCCTTTCTTTTTTTCTTTGTCTTTCTCACTTTCTTTCATGCTCTTCCTTTCTCTCTCTTCTTTCTTTTTCTTTTTTCTCTCATTCTTTTTTCTTCTTTCTCTCTCTCTTTCTTTCATGCTCTTCCTCTCCCTTTTTCTCTTCTCTTTCTCCTCTTTCTCTCTTTCTCACTTTCTTTCATGCTCTTCCTCTTCCGTTGTCTCTCTTCTCTTTCTTTCTCTTTTCTTTTTCTCTTATTCTTTCTCTTTTCTCCTCTCTCTCTCTCTCTTTCTCTTTCTCTCTCTCTCTCTCTCTCTCTCTCTCTTTCTCTTTCTCTCTCTCTCTCTCTCCCTCCCTCTCTCTCTCTCTCTCTCTCTCTCCCTCTCTGCAAGTTTGCTAAATGCCATCTAAGCTGGAGCATTTTTTCTGACTGCATTTTTATTTATTTATTAAATTTATACACTGCCTGTCTTCTTGTCCAGAGTGATGGCTGGTAAATTTAGCCACTGGAATTTGGTAAGGTACAATCCTGCCTCTGCTCACTTTTGCTTGCCTGGCTTGAATGCCGAGGGTTTCAGAAGAGTTTCAAAGAAATGGTGCCGCTTCACCAAGCACCAGATGTGGAAATATCTTCATTTCCCTTGTTTTTCTTCCGGCTTCTCTCCAATTTGCAAAGTTTGCAACTCTTTGCTTGGTCTAACCTTAGACTAGGGATCTCCAAACTTGGCCACTTTAAGACACGTGGACTTCAAATCCCAGAATTTCCCCAGCCAGCAACTGGGGAATCCTGGGAGTTGAAGTCCACAACTCTTAAAATTGCCAAGTTTGGAGATCCCTGCCTTAGACACTTGGGGTGTCATCTCTGCCCTCCCTTTTCTCAACAGATTATCACGGCAAAGCTTTCTGCTCTCACCCCATGAAACCTTGACAATATCCTTAATTTGAAACACATTTCTGAGCACAAGATGTCCTAATCTGCAGAGTCTAAGGAGCCCCCACCCTGTGTGACGGAGGAAGCACTTCCTGCAGCTCAACCTTTGCGTGTTTTCAAAAATATCGAGTGCTGCAATTCAGCCCTTCCAGGAAAGTTTCGAGAAGCGACGCTGCCACTTCCCGTCACCTTGGGGAGGCTGGTGGGACTCTGGCTTTCCATAAGCAGGAAGGTCTTTCTTTCTTTCTTTCTTTCTTTCTTTCTTTCTTTCTTTCTTTCTTTCTTTCTTTCTTTCTTTCTTCTTTCAGACAACTTTTAGGGTTTGCCTCCCCCCCCCCGCAGCTAATCATCCCTCAGGAGCTCCCTCCAGAAAATGCCCCCACCCTTCAGAAGCCTTTTGCACGTGCTACCTCTTCCTCTTAGGGACTCCGTGGCCCATAATCCAGGGTCTGATTCTTGGAGAAGCCCCCCCCAAGACACAGAATCTGTGCCTTCCCTTCCACATATTTGTATGTTTGCTCCCAAATGGCTGATTTCTCCCCCCCCCAACCACACATTCCTCTTGTCTTCCTACCCAACCCCCCCAAAACATCTTTTTTTGCTGTCTCAGCAGTTTTCTTCATCCAGCCAGTGTCTCTCCTCTGGCACAACTGCCTGGGGGCCTGGCCCAGTTTGGGGAGGGGGATCAGCGAGGGGGCAGGACATATTTTCTCCAGATCAGGCTGTGTGTTGTTTTTTTCTGATTTCCTGCATGGCTGGATATCTGCCTTCCTTCGGGCCGAGATGCACAGCCCATCTCCTCCATCTGTTTCCTGTGTTCTCCTGCTGAAGGCAGTCATGTGCTCGGTGGGAAGAAGCAACGGCGGAAGTCGGGGAGGGCAGGCCTGGGGGGGGGAGGCCGCTGGGGACACCCCGTTTGCCAAAAAAATAGACGACAACGTGCAGCTTCCCCATCCCCCACACAGCTTTCATTTTCAAATCTGCTTTAATCTGACTTTTAATCCGCCCAGAGGCCTTTGGCCCTTGGGGCAAGGTCCAGCGACAACTCCTGACTTGCAAGGTCCCAGTCGCTGAATTTTTTATTGCTATTACCTATAAAAATATTATCTATTCTTTATCTCTTGTGTTTTTATCGAGATGTGATGTGAATGCACAATACGATAAAGCAATCAATCTACAAATCAATCCTTTCCTTTCGTTTCTTTTTTTCCACAATGAAATTTTCTCCTTGAAAACAGTTTTGTTTTGACAGAGAATTGAGCATGAGACACTGGCTGAAAAAAGTGATGTTTCACTCTTGAGCAGAATGAAAGTGTGCGGTTTTCGCTTGTCTTTCCTTTTTTGTGATTTCAAGAAAAACACACAGTATCAGCTCCTTCCTATCCCAGCTGAGAGGCCTGCTCCTCTCCTCATGCCTCCTTCGGCTTTCTCCGCCTGGCTGCTCCCTTCGGGAGGCGTGGGATCGCTTCTCTCTTCTGTGCAGGCTGGGAAGGATGGGCCTTGTAGTCTGGCACATCTGGAGGCTCCAAGGGGCGCCCCTCTGGCATGCAGTCCAGCACATCAGGGACACCAGGGTGGGAAAAACAATTTTGCTTGCTGCATTTTTTCATCCTTGCAAAAGGAAATTCCCTCACATTGCTCTGGAAAGAGGTGTCAAATGTTTGGCCCAGTCGCTTTCATTTCACGAGAACCGTTTTCGGCACGGAATATTTAAAGACCACGAAATGCCCTGTTTTCAACCAAAAAAAAAAGATTTATTTTTTGGGATAAGTTAGTGGAGGGGAAGAGGAAGGAAGGCAGGTTTCTTGGGATGTTGGCTGTTTGAGAGCAAATTTCTGGCTCTTTTTTTAACATTCAATGGATCCTATTCTATCCCATTATTCATTTCTCTCTTGCTAATTACTCGTCCTTCAGAGGCTTGCGACCAAAACCCCAAACAGGGAAAGTATGAAAAATGCTAACAGCCTTTTGAAACGGTTTGGGTTGAAAGCTCCTGTAGGTGAAATCCACCTGCTCTGCTTCCAAGCTAAGGGGAAAAGGGTGCAGGAGATCAAAGGCAAACTTGAGGGGGGGAGACGTATGTTAAGGATATTTCTGGGGTAAAATTGCAAAACACTTGTTTTTTTTTAAAATAATTATTTTGATCTTTAAAATGCAAGGATGTTATCTGCTCTAAAGACTTGAATAGGCACTTTTGTCTGTCTGGCTGCTGCTGGCTGCGACCCGGGGGTGAATTTTGGCAGTAAAGGAAGGCTGCGTCCTGGATCTGAGCTGGCAATCTCATTTCCACTCGAAACCCTGGATCTGCAAGCAGAGGGGATCTGCAAGCTGGATTTTTGTGAATTGGGCCAAGTCTTCAAAGCCTCTCTTCTGTTTGTCAGAAGTTGTGGGTGCTCCATCACTGGAGGTTTCTTAAGAAGAGACTGGATAGCCACTTGCCTGACATGGTAGACGGTTTCCTTGCCTGAGCAGAGGGTTGGACTAGAAGACCTCCAAGGTCCCTTCCAACTCTTGTTATTCTGTTATTTAAGGCGCATGGAACCAATTACAGAGAGTCACTGCACTCCTTTTGGGACCTTCTTCCAAAACATAAGTGAGGGGGGCTTAGTCACAGGTGGGTCCTATACGTTCGTACCACCTATGTCATCTGATTATTTTTTTATCTCGGCTATTTTCTGCACCCGTCAATGCCTTGAACTCTAAAGTAGCCAAATGGGCTGAATAAGTAATTTTTTTAAAAAAAACATCTTCTAACCAAGGTTAACACCAAGCACGCCTGCCCCATTGTGCAAATAAAATCGCGATGCTTTGGATTGACCCGGGTCAAACAAATAGCATTAGCTCAGCTGCTGCCATCTTTGTGTTGGCTTCAGAGGTTCCGCGACCAAGCCGAGAGGACTAGAAACTTGATGTACTACTCCTAAAAGAGGAACTGTAGGAAACCTTGAATATGAGCTACGCATCGTTTGGGAAGGTCCCCTGTGCCACTCAGAGCCTCTGAAGCTGATGGAGAAAGGTATCCTGGCATGCCACAGCATGCCACAAGCTTCTTAGCAGGCGGAGGCCTCTTTCATTCTTTGCAAACATTGTGTGTTTGTGCTCGTTTTGTGAGCCTGCTCCCCCCTCCTCTCTGCCCCGTTTTCAGTTCCGAGGGTGTTGAGGTTCTTCTTTCTCTGAATCGCAGTTTCTTCGAATTAGTTCCTTTCCTCCCCTCCCAAGAAAACATGTGGCCGAAAGTGGTTTTTGAGGTGACACGCAGTGCCGGGCCAAGAACTCAGAAGCCAGGGCTGAGCTAGACCGACGGCCAACGTGCCTGCTTCTTGGGCACGCTCAGGGCAGGGCTGCGCACGCATCAGTAACTCCGAAAGCAGCACTGATTTGGCCCTAGGGCGGCTCATGTGAACGGGCAGATCTTGTAGTCATCACCCGTGGGTCCCCTTGCTCGGCATCCGGCGTGCAGGACTTTGAAAGGAGGCAGGGCTGTGGGAACACTGGGGCTGCCTTCCTCATTTCCGGCTGAATGTCGGGGGTTGGACACAGGCCAGGAAAACCCAGGAGAAAGTTTCCATAGGAGCATGAATCTCCAAGTGATGCTGGACCAGACCCCCAGGATGCCAGTGAGGTACCGTGTTGCCCCCAGAGAAAAGGCTGGCTCTAACTTTGTTCAGCTGCTGCTCTTTAGGGTCCCTTCCAATGCTAGGTTGTGGTTCAAAGTAGGATTGCCGGAAACCGTCTTTCCTTGCGGAAGCGTGGCCCATAAAGTCTCTTCTTCACTTCGGTTTGTCCCCTGGTTCTCTCACTGTCCTGGTCAACCCCGGGATGGGGAGGCTGACTTCTGAACCGAACGGTTTGACCAGGGAGGCCTCTGAGCTTTTCCCAGAACTGTTCCGAATTCCAGGATTCCAGACAAATCTTTCTCAACCCTGCTTGGTGGTCCCGGAAGTTGAATTTGGCTGCTGGCCCACAGAGCCTCTCTCTCTGGTCAGCCATGGCTGTTCCTCCTCAGCTGTCAGCCGTGGAGATTGCCTCTGTTTCTGGCCAAAGTTCCCCCAAAGAATGGCCACAATCTTCACAAATGGAGGCAAATCTCCATCTTGCAGGATTCCACCTGAGTCGGTCACCAGGACTGGAGGTTTATTCCTCCGAGCTTTTGGACTTCTGCTGGAGTCCGTTGGAGGTGGTCTCAGTGCAGGGGTGGTGGTCTTCAGACGGTCTCTCTGAGGGCCCCCTCCATTGGGGAGCACAGGGGTCCCCCGGCCCTTGGCTCTCCCTTGGGCTGCAAGATTTCTGGCTGCGGGGTGGCGGGGGGGGGAATGAGGGGCGAGGGAGTCCCACACATCGGGGGCTGGAGAAGGTTTTATTTTTCAGCTCTGGCGGGGTAAATATTGCAAGGAGCGTCCGACTAAGAATGAGGCGGACTGGTGGGATCCCCAAATAAACTGAAAACGGTTAACTTTATACGCAGCAGTCATCAAAATAACTCCTCCTTCGCTCTCTGCCCCCTTGTTCGAAAGCCCAGACTGGAAAGAAAATGATGCATGCCCAATTTCCTTTTGTGCAATTTGTACTCATTGTGACACTTTCATGGGGTTTCCTTCAGTTGCGGTGCTTTTTCCTCTTTGCAAACAGAGGAGCCGGTTCTTCCCTTGCCTGGTTTCCCCCCCCTTTCATGCCATCGGGGTGTTTTGGGATGTTTGTGCACCCAAAGGACGCTCTGTTCTGTTTTGCAGGGCATCTGTTAAGGCTGCACGCTGGACTCTTTATCTCTCACAACCAAACACACGTCGGCTCCCGTCTTTTCAGAGCTTTGTTGCTCCGGATTCCCTTTTGAGGAACGTCTGCAAAAGCGGATGGTTCTTATTGGGCCCAGTGAAAATTTCTTTCTTCTTTCTTTCTTTCTTTCTTTCTTTCTTTCTTTCTTTCTTTCTTTCTTTCTTTCTTTCTTTCTTTCTTTCTTCTTTTCCTTCCTTCCTTCCTTCCTTTCCTTCCTTCCTCTTCTCTACTATTTGAGGACTCCTTTCCCTGTTTTGATTGAAATGTAAAGTGGTCATTACACTCACTCCCAAATATTTTGGGATGAGTGGGGCTTGAGGAGGGGGCATTTTATACCTCTGAATGAACCCGGCTGTTTACTTGCAAATAGAAAAAAAGTGCACAGGGAAAAGAGCACCAGGAGACTTATCTCTTCCCTGAGGCGTTAGCTTTCTACTTGCAGGGATTAAAGCCAAACCACGACGTTTTGGCGGTACCTGTATCCAGGTGGACCCTGCTGCGCTTGTGAAAATAAGTCTCTGCAGGGACCCTTGGAAGAAATGTTTTTCCCGGCTGGCTTGTTTTGTCTGCTGGGATTCCCAGTTGGCTTCCCCCTCAGGCACAGAGCACACAGGACCCCTAAAGAAGGCCCCATCCTGTCTGGATTTCATGTCCTTTTTTCCTTCACGATAAAAAACATTTTTCAGACCAGATTTTCCAGCAAGAAAATTTGCCAAACATGCTGGAAGCCAACAAAGAGAAACAAACTCGGAGTGTATATAACTTGCAAAACGGAAGAGGCTTGCCTTGCCTTCCACTCTGAAGCTGTTCCCCCTCCCAATGCATGAGCAATCTGGACCCCTTCCCCCCCACTGTCCATTTTCCTCCAGCTGTTCTCACAGTTGGCTCCAAACTGCAGACAGGCTGTGACTCATGGGCCCGCAAACCCCAGGAGGAGGCAAAACCCGGAACGGACGTTGCCTGACCCAGGGAGCAGAAGTGGCCCAGACCCAAGATAGATGGGGGTGGAATAGGATATTTGAGGAAACCCCCCCATTTATGGCTCAAAGGGACTTGGCTGCTCCCCCTCCCCTTCAGCCCAGCCCAGCTGAGTGTCTCAAAAGCGATCGGATTCCGCAGGTTATTAATAGATTTGTTTTGCTGCATGCTGGGCACCCTTTGCTGGGTTTTCTGGTGTGAATGGAGAAACAGCAATGCAGAAGCTGAATTCCCAAAGGGGAAATCGAGGCAGGTTGAGGGGCTGTTGGAAGACTGGAATTTGGGATTTGGCCTTAGATGTCCTCTCGGCCGGCCGGATGCCCTGGGAACCTCCCGGATATGATCCGGCGACTTTATTGCTCAGATTCCCAGCCTGTCCAGTTTTACCAGTTCAGCCTTGCCTGGGCCAGTTCTTAAGCTTGTCTCACGCAGAGGTGAAAGGTGAACAATCAGTAAAAGTGGACCTGCACCCAGAGCACTGAACGCCTTGGGAGAAAAATAAGAGGATAAAAACTGCTTTTAACCATCTGCAGTGTGTCCCCCCCCCCCCGAGAACGTTGCGTTGACAAAATGGCGTAGGAAGGTATTTGATGCCGGACGTTGTTGCTCAAGAGCGATTTTTCCAGCCCTGGTTTTAATCCCGGCTTCCCCACGGCTCCTCGGCCCTTTCCCTTCCTTCGCTCTCCTTTTGGGGAGCAAGACACAAATCTTGCTCGTCTTTGGGAGGAGGGAGGCAGGGATTTGGCCTCCTTCCCTGAGGGATTTCGCAGATGTTGGAATCCAAAAGATTTCCTGCAGCTTTGACATGAAGTTGAACTCCGAGGAGACCTTGCCCCGGAGGAGGCGCTGCCAGGATGTAGCCTGGGGGCAGGAGGGGGGCTGCTTGCGTCTCCTCGGCCCACGCTTGCTCCAGATCCTCTCCCGGAAGTTGGTTTAACGCCCGTGAATCATGCTGCCCCTCGGAGCCAAGAACAGCCGGCCAGGACTCTCCGCTGTGGGACAGCCCCCCAGGCCAGCCGGCCATGGCGCTGGACCCGCAGATGGCCTGTCTGGCAAATCCATGGCCCGGCTCCCCATGAATTCCCTGTGGACCCGCTGCGTCTTCAGCGCTTGGGCAATTTGGGGAGTTGAAGCCCACAAATCTTTTTTTAAAAAAACATGTTTAACTCCGGCTTGTTCTTCTGTTTTGGCAGTGCTCCAGGCTCAAACTCCAGTCCCCGTGCTTGGCGATCCAAGAGACCCGGGCGTGCACTCGGCTGGAGATGCCCGACCACCTCCACACCTTTGTGGTCAAGGTGAGCAGCTTCCTTCCCCCGCGGCTGCATCAGCCCCAAGCCGGGAGAACTGGTCTTCTCCCTGCCTGGTGCTCTGGGACCTTCCTGGATGGCTGTGTGCAGAAGCAGGATTCCTCTCCAGAAAACAGAGGGGGCTGCTGCAATGCACGGGGGGGGGGAGCCACGAGCCCCAGAAAGAGCAGTCATCGTGAGGTGGGCCGGGGGTCTGTCTGCAACCGCCCCAGAGATGCTTTTCCCAACTCGAGTGCCCCCACCTGCCTGGCTGAAAACCGCCCTCATCTGGCGTGTCTTCCCAAAGGATCTGGGAGCAGTTTTCACTTAAGAGAGCGGAAAATTCCTCCTGCGATTAGAGGACCCCCCTGAAGTCCTCCCACCCCCATTTTATCTGGAGAGGGGCTGTGTCTGGCTTTGCCTCTGCAGTGGGATTAATGCCTCACTTCTCCCCCAAACAGGTCAACGCCTCCACCGAAATAATATTTGAGGCTGGAGACGAGCAGGAGCTGTCCGCCTGGCTAGCGGAGATTCAGCAGGGCCTGCCCAGGTGAGTCGTGCGGGAAGAAAAGGTGGGGGCGACCTTCCAAAGCAGGGAAGAGGCCTTTAGAACTCGATCGCTCTCAGAATAAACCAGATTGGTTTTTATTTTTGTTCAAGGCCACAGCTGGGCTGCACTTTGCTTTGTGGCTGGGGAATTCTGGGAGTTGAAGTCCAGGCATCTCCAAGTGGCCGAGGTTGAGAAACAACTGGCTGAAGGACGGATAGATGAGAACAATTGTGGCTCAGGGTTGGACTGTGGGATCCTTGCTGCTCTCTTGAGTTGGGTGGTTTTTGGTCAGCAGTGATAGTGTTAACTAGCTGGGTCATGAAACGTCTGCAAGAAAACCACCCAGCTCAGACAGCGCCAGGGACCCCACAGTCCTCCTCCTCCTCCCTTCTGCAAATCCCTCTCCCTCCTAGCACTGATGATGTTCCCTAGTTTGGCAATGAAATGTCCGCAAGGAAACCGCCAAGGTCGGAGAGCATCCAGGATTCCCCTGGCTTAAGGACTTTGCTCACCTTGGCTTTGGGGGGTTTCCCAGGAGAGCGTCAGCATTTGTGCTGTATCGGCAGCGCTGTGATGCATCTCTGCACCTTTAAACCAGGTGAAACCGAGGATTTTCAACATCCCCTCCCCCCCCCCTCCTTGCTCTCGACCTGCCTGTTTCATCCCTCACCGCCCCTCTTTTCCAGATCGGAAGGAGGCCCCCTCGAGGGCACCCCAGACCCTCGCTCGGAGGCCGGCACCCCCAGCCCTGCCAACAGCAGCACCGACTCCCTGCACCAAGGTGCCTGGCCGTGGGGCGTGGCGTGGATGGGTGGGGGGAAGAGTAGGGGGCAGCCTGCGAGGGGCTGGCTATCCCTAATGATCCTGGAGTGGGGGGAGGGGCCTAGGGAAGAGACTGTGAGGGATGAGTTTCATTCTAGTTGTTCAGGCGACTGAGAATAAAATGGTGCGGATTAAGCTGGGGGGTCTCTTGCCTCGCCAGCGGGTAGTTCCTCTCTCGACCCCCAGCAAGGCTTTGCTTATTGCCTGAAAGACAAAATGCAAAAATCTCATCTTTCTGCCCGGCTTCCTTCTGCCTCATGTTGGCTGGGGAATTCTGGGAGTCTAGTTGCCAAGGCCGAGGAAGCCAGATGTAATCGGTGAACGTGTTGGGCCCCAGCTGACATCCTCCTTCCCCGCCCCCACAGGGGCCTTGCTCTCCAGGCCCGCCGAGCAGCCGGCCCAGAGGATCGACCACTACTTGTCCGCCTTCCCCTGGTTCCACGGCTCCATCTCCCGGGTCAAGGCCGCCCAGCTGGTCCAGCTGCAAGGCCTGGACGGACACGGCGTCTTCCTCATCCGGCAGAGCGAGACCCGCCGGGGGGAGTACGTGCTGACCTTCAACTTCCAAGGAAAAGCCAAGGTGACGCCTCGCTTCCCTTTGCCCCCAGCGCAGACGCCGCAAGCTGACCCTGGTTCACGCAGCCCCGGTTGGCCTTCGCGCCTTCTAGCTGGTCCTTGTTAGAAGACGCGAAACCGGAACTGGTTTGTTTGGAAATACAGGTAGTCCTCGACTTAATAACGGTTCATTTAGAGTCCAAAGTTACAACAGCACTGAAAAAGGGGACTTATGACCCGTTTTTCACACTTACGACCGCTGCAGGACCCCCACACGCACGTCGTCCGAATTCAGACCCTTGGCAACTGACTCATATTTATGACGGTCGCCGTGTCCCGGGGTCACGTGATCCACTTTTGCAACCT
This sequence comes from Vipera ursinii, assembly GCF_947247035.1. Taxonomy (NCBI): domain Eukaryota; kingdom Metazoa; phylum Chordata; class Lepidosauria; order Squamata; family Viperidae; genus Vipera; species Vipera ursinii. The sequence goes on along the minus strand of NC_139527.1, from coordinate 1,056,221 downwards.
TTTGACAAACAAAAGTCAAGGGGGAAACTAATTTCACTTAACAACCATGTGACTCACTTAACCACTGCAGTGACTCACTTTAACAACTGCGGCAAGAAGGGATAAAGCGGGACAAAACTCGCTCGACCGACGTTTCACTTAGCAACAGGAATTTTGGGCTCCATGGTGGTCGTAAGTCGAGGACTGCCTGTAAGGACTTTTGTGCTTCGTGCCGAAAGGGAAACCGGCTGTAGAGTTGCCGAGATAAAGCTTCTAGTCCTCATGGAGGTCTGAAAGCCGGGGAAGCAGGAGGTAGAGAGGGCGAAGGGCTTGTTCCTTCAACGGGCCATGCTGGGGGAGGGGGAATCGGGGTGGGGGGTGTCAGAGGGTAACGTCTCTTGTGGCTCCTCCGGCAGCACTTGCGGCTTTCCCTGACGGAGCGGGGCCAGTGCCGAGTTCAACACCTCCACTTCTCCTCGGTCCTGGACATGCTCTACCACTTCCAGCAGTGCCCCATCCCCCTCGAGTGCGGCACGGCCTGCAGCGTCCAGCTCTCTCGGCACGTGGTCTTCGTCCCCCCCCTGCAAGGTAGGCGGCTCCCCTGCTGAATCCCCCCCCGAGGGCCCTCCATTTACGACTGCAACAGAGCCCCGCCCAGCGTGGTCGTGAGTTGCGACGGTCACGAAGCAGATCAGACCTGGTCTTTTTTGCGGTGGTGATTAAACAAACCAATTCTTGCTCTGGAAGTAAATACAGGCGGCCCCCAACGACCCCAACGGAGTCCAACAATTCTGTGGCTAAGTGAGACATTTCTTAAGTGAATGTTGCCCCATTTTACGACCGTCTTCTGATTCTGAAGCAATGACCACCCCTTTCCTTCCTTCCGTCTCTCCCGCAGCCTCCGGACACCCAGCCGCCTTCCCCCCGTCCCCCCACGCCTGCACGCCAGAGGTCAGCTTCCTCCAGCCGAGTCCTGCCGGCTGCCCGCGGACCCACCTGGCCGACAGCCTTCGCCGCCACTCCGTGGAGCAGATCTTCCACCTGGTGCCCCCACCCGAAGACCTGGCTGGTGTCCTCCGGCCCGGCCCCAGCAGCGCTTCCCCCGGCCCAGCCCCTTCGCCCGCCCCCCACCGGTGGGACAGTGACTACGAGGTGGAGGTGCAGAGCCGGGGGCACCTCCGGGCGGTCAGCAACCAGTACACCTCCCTCTGACACAGCTGGCGGAGCCCCCTCCCCATGGCTCTCGCCCAGGACGCTGGACGGCCCCGCCGAGAACTGACCTCTTCTGGCTGCATTTAGTATTTGGGTGGCAAGGCTCCCTTTGGGGGGGGTGACTTTTCCACCAGGATCCCCTCAGCCTGCGTGTCTCCCCCATCTCTATCGGTTTGCACGTCTTCCTTTGCATTTGGCTTTTTTTTGGTGGTGGGAGTGGTACCCTCAATGCTTGCAGTGGCCAGTTGGGGGGGGGGGTCTTTACTACCCCAGATGCCCTTGGATAACAACTGTAGTTAAAGGCCAACTCATTTGGCCGTGGCGACCCAAACACAAAGCCAGCATGTTCAGTTCCAGAACAAAACAAGGCCCCCTCCCTCTCTCCTCTCCTCTCCCTTTCTTTCTTTCCTTCTCTCACCTCTCCCTCCCTCCCTCTCCTTCCTTCTTTTCTTCTCTGGGTCAAACTGTCCTCCTCTGGCTGGGAAGGTGTTTCAGAAGCTGCTCCTTCCCTTCAAAAACCCTGAGAAAAACCTCTTCGGCCACTTTAAAATAACTTTAAACCACCAGCAGGGCTGCCTTAAAACCAGCATCTTAGAAACTCAGAAACCGCTATTTTGACCCTTTCCAAGCCCCTCTTTTTTGCAAAGAGCTAGCTGGTCAGCCATGCGTTGGCCTACAACAGAAGCCAAACACCTAATTTGGGAGGGGGGATGAAATGCACGACGCCTACAGGGGACGTGCTCAGAATCAAGTGCCAATTTTCTTAAGGACTTTATTTTGGTGCATTATGGATTTGTTTCCCTTCTCCCGACGCGGAAGGCAGCCCCCTGCGACGGGGGACGGGGTGGGCCGTGGCGGCCTGGCCAAAGGAGGTGATGTGGGCCCTTCTTGGTCCACGTGCCCCAGGGCTGTTACAGGAGGGGGAAGTTCCCAGTTCCCACCGCGGACCGAATGTACCTCGAGGAGGAAGTAGGCTGCAAAGCAGCCACCGCAAATCATCGTAATCTAGCTGTCAGCAGGAAGGAAAATGGGGAAGCGATAAGCCTGTTAGGGTTGCCATCACTTAACCAAACAGAGGAAGTTGAATTTGCACTTTTGTGCAAGAGGCAGGGCTTTTTTTCCTCCAGCATTCGAGGCAAGTTCAAACTTGCAATGGCCAGGGAAGGCCAATAAAGACGTGGCCTGGGTCCTTTTTAGCCAATTCGCACGTGCTTTGCACTGGAAGTGCCTTTATCCAGTCAGTGGCTCCACCCTGAAGGACTTTGGGCTGGAAAGCCCCAGGAACTCCCAAGGGGGAAGTTTCTAGACCCACCTTTGGCCTCTGAGGTCTGCCAAACATCAAATGGAGAAGCTTCCTGGAGACACCGTAGGCCAAGGCTGGAGGGCACCCGGTAGGACAATATATTGAATTAAGCCTGAAACTAAATTTCGTAGCAGTGGGCTTTTTTCAGCGTTAGCCATGGGAGCTGAAGTCTACCTATCGTGAAATGACTAACACTTGAGAAGCACAACTTTTAGAGCAATATTTGACTTTTTCCTATCTGGTGCATTGTTGCCTCTCTAAATGACGATATCCAGCAGAGCCTCAATCAGAGGTGAACCAAACCAGCTTGAGACCTGGGCCTCAGCCGCCCTGCCTTCAAATTACCTTGCGCACGCACCTTACAGGGTTTCAAATTTTGTGCCTTTCCTTGCTAACGACAGATCATCTTTCAGAGTTTGTGTTTAGGATAATACATGGAGCTCCAAAGCTTTCTGAACTATTGCAACAAAACCTCTAAAGTCACGTACACCAGGGGGGGGGGAGAGAGAGGAGAACAGGGCCCGTGGGGAGAATTGAACCCAGGATTTAATGCGAGCATCTCCAAACTTGGCCATTTTTAAGACTTGTGGACTTCAACTCCCAGAATTCCTCAACCAGCATCCTCAGCCAGTGCTGGAAGCATTCTGGAAGCTGAAGTCCACAAGGGGCCAAGTTTGGAGACCCCCAATGAAAGAGAATGACCTCCGCACAGGCAAGAAGAGACGGGCAGGTGGGTGTCGGAGTGGCCTCCTGCAGGTTTGAGCCTTGCAATCCAACAGGTTGGCCTCTGGAGGGACGGCAGCCCGCCCAGGGTGGGGTGGGTTCCACAGCTTGGTTCTTTCAAATAATAAATTTGGAAATAATAAAGAAAACCAAATCGCTCTTTTGAGGAAGAAAGCCTTGTGTTGTTGTCGTTTTCAGCTTCTCCGTTCACTTACAGAAGTTCTATATGCAGTTCTCATCCCTACGTCTACCGGGTCAAATCCTGCTAAGATATTCAGATGTGCTCCTTCCTTAATATAAACTGATCAGAGATGATCACAGGTGTTCCTGTTGGCCAAATCTTAACAAGAGATGCTTTCTATTAAAGATAAAAGATTTAAGGCAGTCGTAACTCTCAGGATAGGAAGACCTGGAGCTTCTAGCATTAATAGCCGGGGTGAAAAATCAGTATAAATTTGACCCCGGTTGCTTGGCACGTCTTCCTTGCGAGGCTGAAGGCTGAGCCACGCAACCAGGTGCCAAGCGTGTTTGGAGAAAGAAAAGAGAGAGGAGGAAAGAAAAAAGAGAAAGAAAGAAAGAAAGAAAGAAATAGAATAGGGAAGCAAATACCACACAGATGCTAGCAGGAAAGGTCAGTTTTTAAAACTTTTTTTTTATTTTTACGATTATTTTTTTAGTTTTTATTTTATATTATCTACAAAGTAAGTTTTCCTCTTAACTTAAAAGTTAGACCGCTGCCTTGAGACAGCGGTTCTTCTTTCCTTCCGACATGATTTTTCGTTTTATAAATAATAAATCCATTTGACGATTAGACTTCTTTCCCCCACAAAACCTCTTTTAAGTTTAGTTAGTGGCAAAAGGGATTTTTTTTTGTTTAGAGTCTTGATTTACATAATTACTATCTGCTATTATTGTTTTTAGGGAGAACAGCAACAAGACTCACCCTCTTGTTACTTCTGGTTCTCTAAGCTCATGAATTCGTAACTCTGAAGGGCTGTTTTAAAAAATAAATAGCTTCTCCAGTTTTGTTTCTTTCTGCAAGCGAATCGGGGCAGGGTTGTGTTTCTTTGACACAACACACACGGAAGGAGTCACGGAACCGTCCCCCGGAGGGATCGGCCTGCCTTGGACTCGGGTCCAAAAATTCTCCCCCCGGAAGGTTGCAAAGGGTTATTAGCATTCCTACCGGAGGGGACGCCTCGCTTTTGTTTTTTGCTCTCGCCTCAAAAATAAGTGAAATACTAAGGTGTGTTTTTTTTTGCCTCTCGTTTCATTTGCTTTTGTTTTGTTTATGTGCTTCCGAGTTGGATGAAGCAGGAGAAAAAGGAAAGGTATTTGGCCTTTTTTTTAAAAAAAAGAAAAAAGAAAGGAAAAAGAAAGGAGGGATCCAGCCTCAGTTACTCTGCCAGGTCAGCTTTACAACTGCTGTTGATGGTGAGTGGGAACTGCAAGAGAGGAAAACAATAAAGTAACAATAATAACAAGGAATGTGGAGATCTAAATTAACCAGGGGAACCGCCGGCCTCCAGAAGCGGTGAACGCTCCGACGCTGGAAGTTTTTAAGAAGAGGCCGGACAGCCGTTGGCCTGGAAATGGTACAGGGTTTCCTGCCTGAGCAGGGGGTTGGACTAGATGACCTCCGAGGCCCCTTCCAACTTTATTAATTTAACCCAGTGTTCCTCAACCTGGGCCTCCTGAAGTCGGGTGGACTTCAACTCCCAAAATTGCTGGCTGGGGAATTCTGGGAGTTTAAGCCCCGCCCCCTTTTAAAGCAGGCTAGGTGGGGAATCCATCTTCAAGAGGCCAAGGTTGAGAAACACCGGACTTCCGCCTCCCTTGGTCAACAGCTTGGGTCTTCGGACCCTCTGCCAGTCTAATCGCCCTCCAGCCCCCAACTCTTGGTCAACCACCAGGAGGAAGACGAGGCGACCCTGATGGAAATCCATCTTCCCAAAGGTGCCAACAGAGGGAGCCACCCCACCCCCCGCTGCAAGGGGCGCATTCTGGACCCACTTCCAAAGCAGCGATTCGGGCCTTAGCCAAGCAGCAGCCGACCTCCCGCCTCCCTCGGGCGCTGAAGCCCCTGGCTTCCTTGCCAGGCAGGTGGACGGCGCAGTGCTCACCTGAAGGGTGTGTCATATAGGGGAAGTGTGTGGCTGTCGACACTGGAATGTGCTGCAGTGCACTCTGCGCAAGGGCGGCCTGGGGTCCGCCGGGCGGTGGCTGCGTCGTCATGAGCATCACTGGAGCATGGGTAGGGGGGTGGGAAGGAGCCATGCCTGACTGCACATGGGCCTGGGACAAAGAGCAAGGCCGTCAGGAGACCCCTCCTATGTCTGGGGACCCTCAAGGGCCACGGTCGCCCTCCAGGGCTGAAGTAGTCTGACCCGGGCTAAAGAGGAATCTCGGTCGTGACTCGCAAAGGGCTGCCTGCCGCCTGCCGACCCGGGTTGCACGAGGGCCGGGGGGTCTCCTCCGTCTCCCTCCCTCCTGTCGGAGCCCAGTTTCTTCCAGGACCCTCGGCACGGGGCAGGACTGCTTGTGTGGGCCAAAGTCCTACAACAGACACGCCAGGGAGCTCCGGCTGGCCCCAGGCCCAGCGGGGGGATGGACCGTGGGGCCGGCCAGCCGGCTCAGAGCGAGGTGGGTGGGAGCCCCCCTCCCCAAGAGCAGCCCAGAGGGGGAGGGTCCCGGGCGAGAGCTGGGAGGAGCGGGGCTACCTGGGGCATGTGGGCCATGTGGGGCGGGTTAGTGTAGGCCGGCTGGACGTGGGACGGATGGATGGCAAAGACGGTAGGCTGTGCGGTCGGGAAGCTGCTCTGCGGGGACTGGGCGTTGGAGCCGGGGGCCATGGAGGGCGGCGTGGGGGCCAGGCCGGCGTGGTAGATGGCCGACTGCTGCTGGGCGCTGGTCAGGTGGAGGGCCTGGGCCGCCTGGTGCTGGTGGGGCTGCAGAAAGGCGGGTGGGGGGACACGTCACACAGCAGCACAGCCGTCGCCAGACTCGGCTGGTCCTCAGCTTACAGCCAGGGGGACATCCCCGCTGCTAGGCGAGGTGGTGGCAAAGGGAGCCACGCCCTATTTTACCACCGCCGCAAATGGGGATCGCGTGACCCCCCCACCCCCAGGATGTGCAACCGTCACAAATACACACCTTGTAAAAACGGTCACTAAACAAAGAGAGGAGCGGCTGCGTGGCAGGCCACCCTCCCCTCTCCTATGGGAGCCCCTGCCCGTCCCCCTGGGGGGCTGCAGGCCAAAGGGGGTGCTGCGGCCCTTCCACCCCACCTGCTGCCCAGGGGTGAGCACTTACCTGCACCGGGCTGGGGGCCGGATGGCTCCCCCCGTGCTGCGACTGCTGCTGCCCCGTGGGGGTGGCCGACGGCTGCGGGTGGGGGCTGTGCGGGTGCAGGCTGGCGCTGGGGTGGGCATACTGCTGAGCGAGGGAACCAGTGGAAACTGGGGAGGGGGAAGAGAAAAGGCAAGATGGATGGGAAAAGGCCCCCCACTCTTCAGGCGGCCGGCGGAAGTCTTGAAGGCCGCTTTTAAGGAACCGCTTCCCCCCCACACACACCTGGGGGTTTGGCCTCCTGCTTCATCTAAAACGCTGGGAGGGGGCTTCCCGGAAGTCTTGCCCCCTCGATTTCACCCCCTCCATTTCTTCTTTGTGCACAGAGGAAGCTGGGGAGGGGGACTTCAATGGAAGGGGGAGGCAATCACTTTGCAGCCCCAAAAAGGGGGCAAATATCCCCAATTCCTCGTCCTCCGAGCTAATGCTATTCCCTGAAAGAGCCTCCTGGTCTCCTTGGGCAGGGGTCCCCAACAGCTCAGCGTTTCTCTGCCTCGGCAGCTTGAAGATGGGTGGACCAACTCCCAAAGCAGGCTGGGGAGCTGCCCGTCTTCAACCTGCCAAGGTCGACAAACACTGCTCTAAACTCGACCACGATGCGCTTCCCTGAATTCCAGCTTACTCCAAAGGCAAACCTCTTTGCACCCCGGGGCACGATCCTGGCGGGCCCCCTTTTCTTTCCGACTGAGAGGACCACAATTTGCAGTGAGAATCTGGCTGGGAAACAAGTTTTCTGATGCCGCTGCTTGAGGGAAGGGGATCCCCAACCCCACCCCACCCGCTTCAAGGAAACTGCCAGGCCACAGTGCACAAGAGGCCGGCTAGGAAAACATTTGGAGTTAACTTTCCGGTCTGCCAGGTGCCCTGGCAGAGGGGCAGAGTCCAGCCGTAAACGGGCCCTTGGCGTCTCCGAGCTGCGCCTGCAAACGCTGCTGCTTTACACGGGTCGGAAATGTGATTTTTTTTGGGGGGGGCCAGCTCTCTGCACCTGCCCTCCCCAAAGATGACTTCTCAAGGAAGTAGCTGGAGGCTCAATTCTGCACGAGAAGTGAAAAACTGGAAGTCAGCAAAAAGGGAGAAGAAAGGGAAGGAAAAGGAAGTCGGAAAGTAGCTATTCTGAGGTGGGGGTGTGTGTGGGGGGGTGGAGACGGAGAAAGGCTAATTGTGCAACAGAAACTGGGGTCTAAGAACAGGGCGAGAGAAAGCAGCCCAGTCCAAGTGGGATTCTGCAGGCAGGCTGTGCCATAAATGAATTTGGAAGAACCCCTGACCACAATTCAGGCAGGAGACTGCCAAACCCAGTTAGATGGTGGTCAAGATCTTTGCCTGAAGATTAGAAAGACTGGCGCTCTTTCCCAGATAAAGTGGGCGACTACAGCCGCTTTATGACCTGCGGACTTCAACTCCCAGGATTCCAGAGCCAGCATGGAACTCTGGGAGTTGAAGTCCAACGGTCATAAAAGGGCCATTCCCTGGTACGACGACAGGCTTCGTTTCACAAAAGGGAACAGATGGGAAGGGAAAAAGAGGGCCAGGACCCCGAGTGTGTGTGCCAGGGCTGCCCAAGGCAAGAGGCGGGCAGCAGATGCCCCGTGGGGGGGGGAAACACAAGTTTTTCCCCCCCAGGGGGGACGTGCCCCCTCCATCCTGCTGAAAGGACCCTCAGATTAGCCATCCTGGAGGAGTCCAAAGCTGCCTCTGTGGGCACAGTGGGGACCCCGTCAGTGAGTGGAGAAGTTGCTGCAGGATGAAACTCAAAGCCCCATCATCCTGAGCCCCTCTCTGCTCAGCGGGGTCCCAAAACAACCTCCAGCCCCTCTGGGTCAGGACAGCGGCCCCCGCCGAGTCCTGTGGAGTGGAACTAGCGAAGGTTCCCAACGCAGCAGCTTCCCTGCCCTTCCCAGTCTCCATTCCCCCAGTTTGACTGGGAATTCTGCACAGAACAGCCTGGAGCCCAGCAACGTTTTGCAGACTGCTGCTTCCCTTAAAACTCAAGGATGCTGTGCGATGGGAAGGGAAGAGCTTGGTGGAACGGTACTCCTCCTCTGTGTCCCGCCTAGTGGAGCAAATTAGGTGGCAAATACATTTCGTAGTAGTAATAAATTTAAAAACATGAGAAACGCATGCCAACAAGCAGGGCTTCACGCCAAATGGTCTCTTTTTCCCAGCGGACCCAGCTTCTCTGCTAAAGGTTCCTCTGGCAGCTTCCTTCGGCATCCCTGGATATCCTACAAGTTCACTACCCCTCACCAACCAGAGGGAAAAATACAACTCCTTGTGCCAAGAAAAGGTTTGGTGCAAAGAGAGGAGAAGGCCTCTGATCCCCCTTTAACCAACAAGATCCGTGCAACGTGTAACATCAAAGTTAGTACAAAAAAAACCCCAACTCACTGGCAAAGTAGAAAGATGGGCCTGTCTCCTTGCTGTAGGGTATTTTGGGACATGCTGGATTTGAGAAATAAAAAGGGAAATTAGCCACATGCCACAAGATTAAAGCACCACTTTCAGGCTTCTGGAAAAGGTTTAACAGTCAATTATCGTGGGGTTTTTTTCATGCACAAACCAATTTGCAATTTTTTTTAAAAAAAAAGTTAAGACGTTTCCAACAGGTTACGATTGTCAGTTGGAATCCATTACTATTAAGATGTTCATCACTACAATCATTTTGCATACGATTAAGACACAACAGGAAAAATGAACAGGATTCAAATGTGTTTCGAGCAATTTGCAACCGATATTATAACACTGATTATGATCCAGGAAACCCAGCCCCTGGTCAGTCGATCATACTGGATTCCCAGCAGAGAGAGAGAAATCAGACATAGGAAAGAACTAAAGTCAAAGGGAAAACCAAAATACAACTCGAGGTCCGCATGCTCTTTGGAACAAACTGCACGGTTCTTAGGACTGTGAAACCTGCTGTTGCTCACAGGTTTATCTAAATGGTGACTTGGAGTAAATCTGAGCCAAAGGCTCTTCGTTAGATGCGACTTTTACGAGCCAAGGAAGCATCATCTCTCAGCTCTTCCTCCAGAGAAAGGAGGAACCGGGGTATTTAGCGTTTCTTCAGCGCTTCAACACGTTCAGAAGATGGCAAACATTTTGGTACGGAGATCAGGGAGACCCATTAAAGCAGAGTTTTTCAGGCTGGGGAACTCTGGCCGCTGGAAGTCCACCCGTCTTCAAGCGGCCAAGGTTGAGAGACGCTCATTTGAGTCCTGCTGGACCCCAAAACGTATGACGACTTTGAGGTTTTAACCAGTCTTCTCTGTTTCCCACCAGCTAAGGAGCACCGCATGCATCACTGCCAAGATCTGGGTCCTCTAATCCTTAAAATAACGAAGCCCCAAGAATATCCCCCAGCAATTTTTTATCTCAAGGGTTGGATCGTCTCCCCCACAGACCCTTTTGTCAAGGAAAAACTGGCCCTCTCGCCAGCCTGGGGGGGGGGGAACCCACCTCACAGGGGTTTCACCACCTATGGACAATTGGGGGGGGGGAATTCAGATGCCTCTGTTCCCCCTACAGGCAGGCTGTGTTCAGGACCGGGTCGACCAGACGGCTGAATTTTCAGTGGGAAGAAACTGTGGGGAGTTTCAGCACGGAGAAAAATAGATAAATAAGAGGATGACTGAATTGGATGACAAGGATGACTGAATTGGGTAGGGGGCACCATGAAGAGAAGGGTCTGGGATCCCCCTCACCAGGAGCATCCACAGCTTGGACCCTCCTCCCTGCAAGGGGGCTGCGCGCTTGAAACGGCCCTGCTGGGGGGGTGTCCCAGGAATTTTGCAAGAGAACGCAGACCTGCCACAGCTGCCCCAAAGCTGAGGGGGCAAACACCCCCTCTGTGGACAAAGGGGGCGTAAGGTCTAGAAACAGCCCCAGAGGGGGGCCCCCACCCCCAGGAGGAGGAGGGCCTTAAAAAAGGTTAAAATCATGGCAACTAAACCAAGGTTTGTTAATCCGAGACGTTTTGTTACTCATCCGATTAAGTTCATCAGTCAAAATAAAGAACGTGGTTAGGCAGATTGTGGGAATGTACGGTCCCCCTCCTCCACCCCCCCTCCCGGGGCCTTCCTCCTGTCCTAAGAGCCGCTGATGCTGACAGGCAGCCTCGGGGACGGCTGAGCACGGAGGAGCCTCTGCCCGTCACCGCTGGAGGCAAACACAGGCCTATTCATGGCTGGAGAATCGGCTGGCGCTTCCTGTCTGGGGAAGGGACTGCAGGCTCTCTCTCTCTCTGTGTGTGTGTGTGTGTGTGTCAGCCCAGCTGAAGCCACGGAGAGGCAGGGATTGTTTGGGGGGGGCAGAGGATGGAGACGGGTCAAGCGTCGAGGGAGACCCACAGCCTGCCCGGTGCCAGGAGAGGTCCCTGTGGCTGGAGAGAGGCAGGGACCCCTGCCCCACCAGCCCTGGAGTCCACCAGCGAGGCCATTTTGGCCGGGAGGACCTGGGCTCTGCACTGGCACGGTCACACAGGCCGGCAGGGACCCTGCGGGAAGCAGCCATCATCCGCCATCTGGGGGGAGGGGGGGGCAAATATTCTGACTACTCCGGAGATGGATCAGAGACTGAAACGGGGGCCACGAGGGGCCAGGCTTTAGAATTGTACTTTATTCTTCAAACCAACATTGTTAACAGTGGTTTTGTTTTCCTGAACAAACTCAAAACACAAAGTGCCGGTTTCCTCTCCTCGGCTCCGCAAACGCGCTGCCCTGCGTGGTGGCTGGGTGGGTGGGTGAGTGGGGGCGTTAAAAGTGTTTTTTTGTTTTTGTTTTTTAAAAAAGAATGCAAATCAGGTCATCCTACCATACATCGCATGCGTCTGTTCGTGGGCCCCGTACTGGGTGGCAGGAGAAGAAACCAGGCCAGGCTGTGGGTGGGCCGGAGGCGCCATCATCCGAGCGCTGCCCGGAATGACAGGGCTATAGACGTGGGGGTGCTGTGGGGGAGAAGGAGAAAGAGAGGGAGGGAGGCAGAGAGAAAGAAAGAAAGAGGAAACGAAAGAAAGAGAAAAGGAGAGAGACTGTGAGGGCTGGAAACAGAGGAGGCTGCTGGGTGGGCTCTGGCCCCACATGAAGGTGCCTATGAGGCAGCCTAGGACCTGCCCCCCACCTGAAGCGAGACCAGCCCCCCCATCTGAAACGTTCTGGTATTGACAGCCCCCCCCTTGCTTGTCCCCACAGCATGGAGGCGGACCACAGCAGACTCTCCTCCCCACAGGACCCAGACGCCCCCCCTCCTGGAATGAGGGAGGGGCCCACTAACAAAGTCTCTGGCCACTTGTAGACATGCTGGGGGGGACACTCTGTAGGTGGGGCGGGTGCCCCGCGATCTGGAGGACCGATTTCTGCGGCAAGTCGGGGGCCCAAGCCGTACCTGAGACTGGTAGTGGGGGACGTGCTGCACCAGAGGCTGGCTGGGGAACTGCTGGGGGCTGTAGGTGACGTACTGGGCCGAGTAGGCGGGCGGCGTGGCGACCATGGGGGCCCCGGCAGCCGAGGCCGGGTGCATCAGGGGGTTCTGGGGGTGGGGGTCTTGCCGCTGCTGAGGCATGTTGGCCACTGCGGAGACAGAGAGAGAAGGGCACTTCCAGGAGGGCACCGTCTTCAGCTGCCCCCCTCCCTGCCCTGCCCCCCCCGCCGCAGCCCAGCTGAGCCTTGACCCTCTGCATGCAGCCCCAAAACACGGCCCCCCACCGTGGTCTCCTCACCTTTACCTGTTCTGTAGGTCTTGGCCTGGTTGACCGGCATCGGGGTCATGGGGATCGGGTACAAAGGCTGGGAGAGAAAGCAGGCGGCCACTCAGAGGTCTAGCCGGACCGTGGCCACTTGAAGGCTTGTGGACTTCAACCCCCAGAATTCCCCAGCCAGCACGAGGCTGAGGCATTCTGGGAGCTGGTCCACAAGCCTTCAAGTGGCCGAGGTCTAAAGCGTCCTTCTCTTGCCCTCTAACGGGCTACTTGGCCCCAGGGCAGGAGCCCCCCGTGCCCCTCCTTACCTGGACGCCCGGGCTGACAGGAACCGGGTACATCATATTGGGAGCAAAGCAAACAGGCTGGGTGTAGACCGGAGCTGGCTGCTGGTGTCCCACCATCGAAGGGCTGGGCTGGGCTGGCGGACGGGGCGAGGTGGGCGTGGTGGAAGGCTTGGGCTGCCAAAGACAGGATGGGGGGGGGGGGAGACGGGCAAGATGACCCCTCCAGGAGGAACTCCCGTGGGGCCCAACACACCCTGTGTGGACGCAGAGAGCTCCAAGCTTTCCTTCTGGCAGTCCTTGAATTAGGGCCACAATTCTGCTTCAAATTTCCGTTGTTAAGCGAGGCAGGGGTTAAGTGAGTTTTGCCCCATTTTACAACAGTTGTTAAGTGAATCCGGCTTCCCCGTGGACTTGGTTAGTCGGAAGGTCGCAAAAGGGACCCTGCAACTGTCATAAATGTGAGTCAGTTGCCAAAAGTATGAATTTCGTTCCTGTGACCGTGCGGGATGCTCGTAAGTGTGAAAAAGGGTCGTAAGTCACTTATGCCGCTGTAAGTACAAATGGCCACTAAACGAATTGTTGTCGAGTCAAGGACTGCCTGCAGTCCGGCTTTTATGGGAAACGTGGACCTTTTCCCTCCACAGACCAATTTGGGGGGGGGATTTTGGAGAGCGGCCTCAGCCCGAAAGGAACAGCTCTGCTTTTGGGGGGCTCACCTGGGCGAAGGACCGAGGGTTGAACTCCTTCGCATGTGGGTTCAGCGTGGATTTTCTGACTTGTCTGAGGGGACAAAAGACACAATCACACGTGCACGAGAAGGCAAGGAAGACACACCTGGGTCTTCTTCGAGGAGACCTGAGGCTGCGCACGGCAACAGAGTTTTGCCTCTCCCCACCAAAAGTAAATATCTATGGGAGGGATGGAGGGAGGGCGGGCCTTGGCCTGAAAAGGCGCCGTATAAAATAAATCGAATTTAATAGAGCAAAGAGAAAGGAGAAATTGAATCAGCCACTAGAGGGCCCAGGAGGACACTCTGGTCCACAAATGAGACAGAGCAGGACGCCCCCTAGTGGACAAACCAAGCAGCCGCCCACCCACTCAGCCTTCATCAACCTGTGTGTGTGTGTGTGTGTGTGTGTGTGTGTGTGTGTGTCCCCCAAGAATGCTCCTCCGAAGAGAGGCAGAGCCAAAGAAAGGCTTAAAAGACCCACACCCCCCCCCAGCCTGAACCCAGCAAGGCTTGGCCGGGAACCCTCGGGGTCTTGCCAACCCCCAGGCCCGGCCGGCTGGACCCGAGGCCGCCTCACTCACTCGCTGGCCTCCTTTTTCTCCTCCTTGTCCTCCTGCTTTGCTCCGGGGCCCGAGGTCTGCACGCCCTGCGAGGTCACCTCCGGCCCGGCCTTCTGCTCGGCCAGGCTGCTGGCGGGGGAAGCGCTGGGGCTGCTGGGGGGGCTGCTCCCGCCGGCCAAGGGAGCCGCGCCGCTGCCCGGTTCGGCCACCGAGTCTTTAGGGCCGGGCTCCACCTTCTCCTTGGCGACCTCCCGGGGCTTTTCACCCTCTCGGTGTTTGCTTAGCAGCTGCTCCACCGTTTCAGGTGCAGGACTGGACTGCAACTGGGGGAAAAGAGAGGAAGATGGAATTATTTCCTAATCTGGGACTTACAGAGGGGAGAGACCGCCTGGACCGGGGGTGCCGCCTGGCCCTTACCCGAAAGTCGTTCTTGAATTTCTTCAAATCGTCAATCTGTTTTCTGTGTTCTAGAACAGCCGGAGAAACTCCTGGAGGAGCAAATGCGCAACCGATCACCTGGTGCACCAACGCCGGCGGCCAGGCGCCCCAGTTTTGATCACGTGACCGGGGGGGCCGGGACGTTGCAACGGTCACAAGGGGGTGGACCGGTTATAAGTCACCTTTTTCAGTGCAAATGGTCACTAAACGAATGGCTATGAGGGGAGGACTGTCTGTAGTCACGCTTCCCCAAAATTATCCTCCAACACTGAGACTTTCCCCAAACACCGACAGATACGTTTCCTCTCTACACACTGAAAACGCCCTTGGAGGCGTCCCTTACTCACACGTTACCCACCTCCGCAGTCTATTCACGCACCAATGTGCCTTTTTAAAGGTCCAGAAATAAAGAGAATCGGCCAGCCTTTAGCCAGACCTCACCTTTGCCTTCCGGCTTGTTAAAATTGGGAGAAACTTCGCTGGGCTTGAGATGTTCCTTGGCTGCCGCAGGGGAAGAGCTGTGCCTCTGCTCGTTAAGCCGGGAGTCTTTCGCTAGGGAGGAAAACCAGGGTCACCTCAGTGGTGTGAGTCAAACGCCCGGATGGGTTTTCCACGCACAGCATTCTGACAAGCCAAGTGGCAGCATGCAGGCAGGAAACTAGAAGGCAACTTCTACCAAACGAAAATTTGACCGATAGAAGGAAACATTTGTAGCTCAGGGTTGAAATGAGGGGTCCTTGGGGGTTTCTGAGCTTGGCTGTTTTCTTGCAGACGTTTCACGACCCAGCTAGGGAACAACATCAGTGCAAGGCAATGTGGAAACCCCCACACTCCCTCGCACTGACGATGTTACGGAATTGGGTCATGAAACATCTGCAAGAAGGCCAAGAGAACCCCCCAGTCCTCCTCCTCCCTCTCTTCTTCTTCTCTCAAATCACCCCCTCCCCTTCTAGCACTGATGCTGTTACCTAGTTGGGTAATGAAACGTCTGCAAGAAAATGGCCAAGCTCAGAGAGCACCGAGGACCCCACAAACAAAGTTTTGCTCCATCTATTTCCTGGAGGTAAAGATGGCACTTTCAGTCCAGAGACTAAATGTCAGCCTAAATGCTGATCCTCATCCAGAAAACCAGTAAGCCCGCTTGTCATCTAAGGCCCAAACTGGGGGAAGCCCTTGTTCCCCGTTTCCTTCTGCATGAGATCATCCCCTGGCTGTGCATTCTGAGCCAGGCTCAGCCCTGGGAAAGGCTGAGGAGCCATCAAGGGGGTCCTTTACCTTCCGCAGATGGGGTGCCTGCTCTGTTGGCGGCAGGGCTGGTGGGGGTGGGCGAGGCTGCTGGCACCGGGGTGGCTGCAAATTCGGCCGGGGTCGAGCCAGCTTGGGGGGAAGACAAGGCTGGGCCGGAAGGGATCCCTCCCCCGCTGCTCTGCCTCGGAGACCGGGGTCTGTGTGCCTTGGGGGATGACCTGGTCACTAGAAAAAGAGGACAGGACAGTTTGTTACGAGGCTCCCCAGCTCTTCACAGGCAAACATACCACTATGATCTGGGCCCGAAATGGCCAACCTTGCAATTTTGAGGCCGGTGGATTTCAATTCCCAGAATTCCCCAGCCAGCATTGCTGGCTGGGGAATTCTGGGAGTTGAAGTCCACCAGTCTTAGTTGCCAAGCTTGGCCAAGCCTGATCTAGACAGAGAGATTAAACTGGCAGCATGCCACCACCACTATCTGACCAGGAAGTTCCTAACTTCCTAAGACACGTGTGAACACAACATTTCTGCTCACACGTTTGCTGACAGCCCGTGATTCAATGTGGCCCTTTCGGCGGCAAGGCACCTGCCAGAATCCCAAGCCAGCCTGCCCAAAGAATTTCTGGTTACAAAGAGTGTGTGTGTGTGTGTGTGTGTGTGTGTATCTCGGTGTACGCATTGTGTCAAGTCCCCAGAACGGCCCACTTCCGACAGCAGCCGGGCGCAAGGAGGCTGGTGTGGAAATTCAGGGCTGTTTGAAGCCCAAATGTTTGGAGTAGGACATCCCCATCCCCAGCCAAGCTTCACTTACCCCCCATGACCACCGAGGACCACGTCCCACCTGAGGAGCTGCCTCGGGCTGAGGAGGAAGAGGAGGAGGAGCAGGAGGAGGCGGAGGAGGAGGAACTGGCTTCTCCTGGCACGTTGTGGGAGACAAATTCTAAGCCGCTGGAGATGACGCCCCTCCCGGCCGGGACTCTGTGGCCTCGTGGGTGCCGCTGTGCCTTGGGAGACATCCGGGGGGGTCCTGGAGAAAGCAACACGACCCCCAAACCGTGTATACCATGCAAAAGCCCCCTCCACCCTCGGCTACATCCCACCAGGGCAACAGCATTTCAGCCAAGTGGCCATGCAGGTAATCCTCAATTTACGACCGTTCCTTTGGTGACTGTTCGAAGTTAGGACACCAATGAAGAAAGTGGCTGATGACTGTCTTCCCCCACCTGGGGATCCGCTGCAGCATCCCCAAGGTCACGGGATCAGAACAAGGGCGCTTGGCAACCGGCGTGTTATTTATGATGGATGCAGTGTCCCGAGTGTGTGTGTGTGTGTCCTGCGATCGCCCTTTGCAACCATCCCAGCCAGCTTTCGACAAGGAAATGCAATGGGGGAAGCTGGGCTCACTTACCATCAAAGCAATAAAGGTCGTAAAATCAGGCACAGTTCACTTAATGTCCTTGTGGCTTAGTGCCCAATTGTGGTCGTAAACCAAGGATTATCTGTACGAGGTTTCACTGGATTTAAAGCGTCTTCCTGCCTTCAGCTCTCCAAGAATTTGCAAAATACAGTTATGAACTGCGACATCTCTTCCGGAAAAGCCCAGTTTCGATTTATTGCTTTCTTACTTTCTGACGCCCTGCACGAAAGCAACCTCCAGTACTTTTCCCATAGGATTCCAGCAGGGCCATTGGAGGCTGATCCTGTCCTTCAGGAGGAGGGCGAATCGATCACCGCTACTCCAAAAGGCAAATTTAGCTGCGTGCCGATACTCTTAAGTTTGGCTTGCGATGCTTCCCTGCTGAACAAGCCTCCAAAGACACATTGCGAACTATTCCACTCAGCCAAACAGACTTTTTAGAAATCACCACAACTTTAAAGGGAACGCAGAGACCCCATGAAATTCTACCTAACTCTCATCTGTTCTCCCAGAAAACCACGCTCTTCAACGGGGATTTGCCAGGATTAAAATTGGAAAGGGGACGTTTCTGATGAATGTGCAAATAGAGAAGGAGGAAAATTTTGTGTCAAAAGGGTGGAGGGAGCCAACGTCACTTTGTGAGGACAGATACACACAATATTCTCATCTGGGGGGGGGGGACTCACACAACTCCCCCAAATCTTCTCCAATTTGACCTATAATCTCCCACTTCTCAAACAACATCCAGCACCCCCCTTAATAAAATGTATTTATTTGATCTCAAAGTCTTCCAGGGCAGGGGCCCCGAACCTTGGCCACTTTATGACTTGTGGACTTCAACTCCCAGAATTCCTCAGCCAGCCTGCGAAGTGGCCGAGGTTGAGAAACACTAGTTGAACCTCACATTTGAATGGACCACCCACTCTGGCTGAAAGCAACACGGAGTCTCGTGGCAAAGGGCCACGTGAGGCCTGAGCCTTCTTGCGGTTAACAAGGGACTGGGTAAGCCACGAGACCTGGGGGCCACCATCACACAGCCAAAGCTCTTGCATCTACACGGGCTTTGCTCCACCGTGAAGGGTGCTTCTTCGCCTCTTCCGACTCACTCCAGACCAAACAACCGAGCAGGAAGCCACCAGGCCATCCCAGCGCCCCCCGCTCTTCTCCGAGCGCCCCAGCTCCCCTCTGACCCGCCACTCGCAGAAAAAGGGGAGGGGGCAAATGAAACACAAAGTTTTAAAATGCAAACGCGTGAACAAACAAAACGTTTTGTGGTCTTGGTACCTTCTGAAGACATGCGTTTAGGCAGAGTAGAGACGGGAGCTGGAGAGCCATGATCAGAGGGGTGAGACGGGGCCCTGGAGGAGCGCGAGGGGGGCCTGGCGGGCGGCCGTGTAGGGGTGGCTGCCCGTGGTGGAAGAGAAGTGGGAGCTGACTGGTAGCGAGGTGGGCGAGAGGAAGGAGATGGGCAAGGCGATGGCCAGGGAACACCTGACAGAACAAATGATATGAAGAAGGAAAGCATAAAAACTAAAGCAAAATAAAAATTATGGGGGGGGGGGAGAAACAGGGTGGGGGTGAGGGGGAAAGTAAAGATGACCCAAATGGTTTCTCATCCTATTGTTCTGAGTCTCCTGGGGATTGCTGCAAGCTCACACTAAACTTGGGGAAGGCCGCTGGCATCTAATCCCGGAATATCGTCTTCGAGAAGGTCGCCCTCAACCTGCAGGGCACCACGGTGGCAGTCTTCCCAAAGGCTGGCCTTGAGGTCCCCGGGAATACTTGCCTCCGTTAACGATCCTCTGGTCGGTCCCCGAATGGAGGCTGTAGTCTGACGAGTGGGACCCGGGTCTGGAGGCGGAGGGGCCCGATCCAGATGGGCCAGCCCTCGGTGAGTTCTGCCTTCCGGCACCCCAAGGAAGGACGTCTCGATTGCGCTGGCTGGGAGGGATGTACTTGTTCTCTCTGGAAAGTGCGGAGGGAAGGGCAGATGTGCCATTTTAGACAGACAGATGGATGGATGGAAGGATGGGAAAGAAAGAAAGAAAGAAAGAAAGAAAGAAAGAAAGAAAGAAAGAAAGAAAGAAAGAAAGAAAGAAAAAAGAAGGAAAAGAAAGAAGTCCCTGATTCCCCACCCCACCCCTTCCCCCCCCTCGCTCTACCTGGGGGCTGCCAGGGCTCCTTCTCGCTCGTTGGCATTTCGCTGAACCGCTGTGTATTTTTCTTCTTCGGAGCGGTCATCGTTCTCCAAAGCCACCCGAGCCTTGTACTGGGCGCTGGATTCGATTTCTTCCGCTAATTGGGTCGCTCTCGCTTCCCGTTTTAAAAAATCTTCTGAATTATCTTTTTCTAGGGGTACCCTAAAACCAGGGGGAGAGACAAGGGGATCCGTCTGTGATCCAGATTTGTGGATGATGAGATACACAGCACAAGAAACACAACGGTTTAGGTCTATGTTTCTCAACTTTAAGCCATTTTAAGAGGGCGGACATCAACTTCCAGAATCCCCCAGTCAGATGTGCTGGCTGGGGAATCCTGGGAGCTGAAGCCCACCCCTCTTACAACGGCTAGTCTAGGCCAAAACCTTGACGCAGCCCGTAAGAACCAGGCAGCCGACGGCAACGTACGTGTAGGAAGCCAAACTGCTGTCGTACGTGGAAACCACCCCGTAGTTTTCTTCGTTGTAGCGAAACATGTCGTTGGGATCCCATCCGTTGGACTAGAAGGCAAAAAAAGGGTTAAAGGGTCCCAGGGTTAAAATGGCACAAGGGTACAAAAATAAGCTTTCTCGCATTTAAAAGCTCCCTGCATCTTCCTAAACCTTTTAACCAAAGCTGTCGCCGCAGACCCCGGCGTGGGAAGACCCAGATCAACGTTCATCCCTTGAAGAAGCGGGATGGAAGGGGAGACGGTCATCAGAAGCAATTCTCTTTCTGGGGCCCTGGGTGTAAACCCCTCAAAGACCCCCCAGACCCTCTGAAACTCAAGTCAAGAGAGGCTTACAACATCAGTTTCTAAAGCTTCAAGGTCTTCGGCTGTAGCGCCCTCTCCTCCGTCCCAGGGCTCCAGATCTTTCTCCTTGTGTTCGCCATTCACTTTAGCGCTGATGGCAGAATCGGTAAAAGCATCTGTGATTGAAGGAAACAGCATCAGACAATAGCATCTCCTGGAGCACCTTTTACCTTTTGGCAAGGGACGGCTAAAGTGAACCTCTGCGAATCCTACACAGGCCGAGTCAGAAGCGAGCCCTCTTAACATTTAGTAGACTTTAAGGAACTACCACCTAGAACAGAGATTAGCACTGATGACGTGACCTAGCTGGGTTATGAAACGTCTGCAAGAAAACGATCCAGTTCAGAGAGCACCAAGGACCCCACAGTCCCCCTCCTCCTCCTGCCTGCAAACCCCACTCCCTTCTAGCACTGCTGACGTTAGCTAGCTGGGTTATGAAACGTCTGCAAGAAAACAACCCAGCTCAGACAGCACCAAGGACCCTGCAACCTAGAACAGAGTTCTAGCCCACCAGTCCATAATCGGGACCCCTCATGACCCCCCTAGTAACCTATGATAAAATAAGAGTTAGAATCTGATCGTCTGAGCTGTGGTCATTGCCATCCCTGCATAACCTCGGAAATCACTTTAAATTCATCCTTCTTTTTTCCGGAAAGCAGGAATCTAGAGTCAAGAAGGGCCTATTCCTGACACCACAGCAGAACAATCGGCTCCATTCCCCAACTGAAGTTCTGAGCTTCACTCTTCGATGAAATAGCCCCCCCATCCCAGAATTTGATTGGCCCTCAATCAATCATGAAAGGTCAGAAGCTGTCAGAAGTCCACGCATCTGACCCCCAAACCTGGGATTTCTTCCTGTAGGTAGGAGAGCAACTCTTTGACAGGGCTGGCACGCGGCTACCTCTCCACCCCCGCAAACAGCCTGATCCTCAGGAATCCCTTTGTTATTCAAAGCAACTTCCTGTTCAACCAGTCCAAGAAAAGTCTTTGCGGTGGCTGCTTAGTAGACAGCCGGGCTCAACCCACTTCATTCCTCCTTAGGAAGAGACACTCAGCTACTGCATTTGGGCAGCCAGCGGGGAAAGTGATCTGTTTCTGCAAGACGGGCCGGGCTCACTGGGCCCGGGGTGTTCTGCAGCACCTCGAGGCGGCTTTAAAAGGGGGGAGAAAGGGAATCCCAACAAAGGAGAATATTTGTAGCTCAGGGCTGAAACAAGCAAGCAAGGAGCCCTCAAAGGGACTTCCTCTCCTAGACATTATTGCTGAAATGGCCAAAGCAAGGAGGAATCAGGAGAGGAAGAACTTAATTCTTAAGTCCATCAATCAGAATAGAGTTGGAAGGGACCTTGGAGGTCTTCTAGTCCAACCCCCTGCTCAACCAGGAGGCCCGTATACAATTTGAGACAAGCGGCTGTCCGGTCTCTTCTTAAAAACCCCCAACGACGGAGCACCCACAACTTCTGGAGGCAAGCCGTTCCACCCGTTAATTGTTCTTCTTCGCTGTCAGGAAGTTTCTCCTAATTCCAGCTTGCTTCTCTCTTTGATTAGTTTCCATCCACTGTTTCTTGCCTTGCCTTCTGGGGCTTTGGAAAATAAATTGACCCCCTCCTCGGCTTTGTGGCAGCCCCTCAAATACCGAAATATAATGTCCCCCACTCCCCACCCCTTCTTTCCTCTAAACTAGCCATAGTCAAAGTAGGTGACTTTCTTGAAGAGATCAAAGTATTCTGGCCAATGGAAGCCAGCAGAGCAATAGCTGCTATTTTAAAAGTGGATCCAATTTCCCAAAAGGTTCAAATATATTAAAACCCCTCCTCATTCCAGACCTCTCTGGGCGTAGCTGGAGTCCATGTCCTTAAAGTGCACCATAACGAAATCTGAAGACTTGAACAAGATGCTCTCAATGATGTCTTCTTGTTTGGGCCCCAGACTGGATTCAGCCGTTTTCTGGTGAGCGGCGTCGAGCACTAAGTCACACTGGAAGACACAGCGAACAGGATCAGGCCCAGCTCCCTAGCCAACAGCTTCACGGAGCAAAACCATCACAAGCAACATTTCCCCCCCCCCCCCGACCTGCCCGAGTGAAATCTCAACTGACTGAGTGGCCCTCTAAACGGTCAGCAACTGGACATATCAAGGTGCATGATGAAGAGCAGCTGTGGCTGGACATTTGAGGTCCAGTTCAAGACTAAGGACTTCTCTGCTCACCCCTCCCTTAGCCACCAACTCAGGGGTCTTCAAACTTGGCAACTTTCAGACTTGTGGACTTCAACTCCCAGACTGGCTGGGGAATTCTGGGAATTGAAGTCCACATGCCTTAAAAGTGCCCACGGTTGAGAAACACTATTCTCAAGCAATGAAATTTAGAGTTTAAGGTCCAACCATTTATCTTAATGGTTGTTTCATGTGATTTCTACTTTCTCCAGGAACCAAGATGGCGAAACAGACCCTCCAGCTTTCTCGTGCTTCCTGCCACAACGTTACGGCCTGAAAATTCTGAGTTTCCGTGGCCGAGAAGGGTCCGAATCCTGGCTCCTTCCAGTACTTAGCCCAACCTTACGCAACCCTGAGACCGGCCAGGCCCCATGATCCACAGCCAGAAGGTTTAGATCCGTTTGATTGGGTCGGGCAAGGAGGGAGTAAAAGAAAGGAAAATGTATTTACCTTAGAGCTGTATGTTTTAAAAACTCCTTCATATATACTTCCATTTTTCACCTGTACTTCGCATTTGGATCCCTGTGTGAAAAAAGGAGGGGAAAGAGAAGAATCATGATCAGACAGTCTCATTTTAAGATTGGGATTAAGATTACCATGCGGTTAAGAGGGGCGGCTCATAAATTTTACACATAAATAAAAACCACATCCATTTATAGGCAAGGTCTAAGTCTTTCTCTAGCCTCCGACCTGAATCTTCTTCATGCTTCTCCAAAGAGCCTGGCCCTAAGACTCCGCATCCACACACGCCCCACCCACACTACACAAAATGACACCCCCAACATTACCAGAATCTCCCCATGCGTCGAGTTTACGAATTTATTATCCAATGAGGCAAAAAAATCATTGAAGCAAAATCCGAGCGACAGAAATCAAAGGGCAAAACCAGCTCTCAAGAATCAAAACCATGAGGAAAAAAACAAGGGATACACAACACAGGGGAAGCCGAGTCCCGGCCATCTTCATTACCGGACCCAACGTTGCTGCGAGTCCTACAACGTGCTGATCTGTTCAACGACGCTCCCAAAAAAAAGTCCTCGACTTACGACCACAAGTGAGCCCAAAATTTCTGCTGCTACGTGAATTTCCCCCCATTTTACAACCTTTTTTGTCACAGTTGCTAAGTGAATCACTGCAGTCGTTAAGTCAGTAACCTGAATGTTAAGTAAATCTGGACTCTGCTTGTCCAAAGGTCGCAAAAAGGGGAATCCCACGATCCTGGGACACGGCAACCGTCGTAAATATGAAGCAGCTGCCCAGCATCCAAATTTTGATCATGGGACCAAGAGGAGGCGGCACTGGTGTGAAAAATGGTCGTAAGTGACTTTGTAACTCTGAGCAGTCATTAAATGAACTCTTGTTAGGTGGAGGACTGCTCGCAGTCAGCCTTCCTTCTCTTCCACTCAACTTCACTTCACTCCAACAAAGACACAAAGCAGAAGCCAGAAACCTTGCTACTCTTCCCCCACTCTCTTCTTTGCAACGGCAAAGCAGCGAAAAAATAAAATTACTTTTGGCTCTACAGGATATTGGGAGCAACGCTGAATTTTGCACCAGAAAAGCAAATGCAAAAAACTTTGTTAAGCCTCGAAATAAAGAAGCAGCGGATGGCAGCATACTTAACAGAAAGATTTCCCCCCCTCCCAGACACAAACACACACACACACACACACACACACACACACACACACACACACACAGAGAAATTGCTAGATTACTGAATTTAGAAATTTCCGTTTCTAATGAAAAGCGAAGCATCGCCAAGTAAAGAGGCGGCCATAACTTACGACAACAGATGTGAGTATGTGAACCATTCTCATGTTTGCGTATATGCCTTGAAAGGGGATCTGAAAGAAGAGAAAGAGTGTGGTACGCATGAGAGCACAACTACGCATAGCACACAAACAGAAGGGATTGGCAGCAAGCTCTAAGTTGGGAGTGGCTGAGGTGACACTAGGGAGAAAATCTTGGAAGTTGGGAAGACTGTGAACGCAGACCATCCGAACACATCCAGAGCAATTCCTGAGAAACTCCAGGTCTGCTTATTGGGCGTCCTTCCACTCTAAGGCAGCCACAACTCAACCGAGACAACTTTAAGACCTATGAACTTCAACTGGCTGGGGAATTCTGGGAGTTGACATCCATAGGTCTTAAGAGTTGTCCAGGTTGGACACCCCAGCCTATCAGTCCAGGCGTACCACAGGAGCACGAGAATCCAGCCACCTGTCTCTGCCTACTCTCAGGCTTCCTAGAACTTCACCACCACGTCAACGTGCCTACAGTCTTCCCGGGAGGTGGGGAGGAAGGCAGGGAGAGGTTTACTACTCGATAGAACTCTGTATGGACGTACATTACAAGTGTCTGGCCCTCGTTCACCCAGGCTGGGCAAAGAGGACGTGTCCCCCATGGAGCTGCTTCTGGTGGGCTTGCACAGCCGTCCATGTCGCGTGGCCAGAGGTTCTAAACTGGGACCGTCTTCCATTTCCCCCCACCCTTTGGACGTTACTCTCGGGTGCCAGAGAAGAAGAACAGAAACTCCATCCTATCGTTGGCTCCTTTTGGGCAGCTGGGTCTCTCCTCTGGCTGGATGTGATCCAGGCTATTCTGCTAAAGGGGAGGAGGGGGGGTCTACCCCTGCTTTACACTGAAGTAGCCTGGGGTTTGTGACATCACCGATTAATGTGCTGGACAAACTATTCAGTGAAGGGGCAGCCTGGCTAAAATGTGGCTTTTGGCTTGCTGGGTCTTATCACTCCTCAAAATCTGCAGGAGGTTGGCATAGGTCGGTTTGGGTGACCCCAGGGGAGTAGAAAGGGCTGCATGATAGAGGACTACACATATTCCTCCAATAAGGGTGTTGGGAGAGAGTCTCTAAACCCAAATGCTTCCTGGGACAAAGGTCAAGACAGAAACTCTACAGGTGTAACTATATCTAACTGGGCTTCTTAAAAACAAATGTCGTGGCAAGCAAACACCAAAAACCTATAGAGGGCAAATAATATCTGCAAGAATAATAATAATAATTAATATTTTATCTCTGAAAATATTTCCATGTGACAATGTGAAGGCGCAGTATAGGCCCTTACACAATGATGGGCATTGTGGCATTAACTGGGATGAGGTCTTTATTGTATCGGGCAGTTTTCATTGCTCTAAACAATAAAATGCATTTGAGTTTTGACTTTTATAAAGAATGAATCAACCAACAAGCATCAAGGAAGCGGAAAAATGAAATGTTGTACTTACCGGTGGTTGAGGGGGCCCTTTGCCACTGCTGCGCCCTCTGAAATTAATAAAAATAAAAAAGAGATGAGATCAGAGCAAACTGAAGAGTTATCATTGCCGAAACCGTAATTTCACCCTAGGAATGAAAAGGTGAAGAAATGTCAAAATCCAGGACTTTTCAAGGCACGGGGACCGTTAGTTAACAGGAATATTTTTTTACAGATCAAATGCTGGCGCAGATTCAGTGTGGATTAAGCTAGAGTCGCTGCCAAGGTGGCTTGCTTGCAATTTTTAAATCATTTTTAAAATACATCCCTGAAAAAGCAGCAGGACAAACGAGCATCGTTCCAAGTTGACCTGCCTCCTCGCAATTTTCAGTGCAACCCACAAGGAGGGAGAAGGGGTGAACCAGAATTCAAACGCCTGTCTAAAGAGGCACAACGTGGTCCCATTTCAACACAATAAAACAAAGGTTTCCTGGCTGGAATTTGAGGACCCAAACCGGCAACCATCCAACTCACGGGGGTCACGATGAGCAACAACAAACCGCCCGAGGAGCAGCAGCGTTTGGTGAGCTAAAGATATTTAAATGCACCCCTCGTGTTTCCGTGCAGAAGAGAAGCCTGAGTGCTTTGCAACCCCAGCTGAGGTTGCAGAGAACCCACCGCCTTCTTCCAGCACCCTCCAGCGCCCTGCAGCTCTCAATGCACCAGGAACAAACCACCGTGACACTCCCAATTTGCAGGACAACAATGCTCGGTATTCATCACCACCGGCCAGGTTTCCTAGGAATGCTGGGAAGTGTAGTCCAGTAAGCCCAGGAATGTGGCACCCACAACATGCTGATCAACTCCCTTCGGTTGGAATATGCAACAGGAGGAGCTCTGTGTAAAAACCTTTTGGCTGTTTTCCTATGGTGATTTTCCCCCCCCCTCCCAATCTATGGGTTTGAGCCTTGAGAGTAAGCATTTCTGAGTTATTTTTCCCAAGTAATTAAACGCTTACGCTTATGCCTCCCCGTATAAAAGTCTCTCGCTCTTTGACAACCAATATAATACTTAAAGCTTGTTAATTAACTCAATGCATTCGCCTTGGGCTCAGAGCTTCCCTGCTCCCTTAGGGAGCCCCTGTGCTGTGCAAGCTCCAAAACTCCAGTTTCCTTTAGGATCGGGCTGCCTAGAAAGTTCCCCAATTTTCCATAAAAATCCCTCTACGTCCATCCCAATTTTTAAGAGGGACATGCTCTTCAAACATTCAACTGAGCTTTGATTAGGAGCATTAACAAGAACTGCTAAGTAAATGTTAGTACACACCGAAGACAAACTACTCCGTGTAACTTCCTCCACCCCTACCCTGGTCCTCCTCTTGCATTACCAGCAGGAGCAAAACACTCCAATTTCAGTCACGTGACTCGGGGCCCTTGTTCACCCTTGGAAGGGGGGGGCACGGTGGTGTCTTCCCTCCCAGAGGCCTCAACTTCTGGCCCATGACCCAAACAGGCCAGGGGGGAGGAGGAAGGCCCCAACCACATGGGTGGGGGGGGTTCCCGAAGTCTCTACTTCTGAGGGGTACGGCTCTCTCCAAGGGCTGGTAGGTCAGCCGAGAGGCTGGTGGCAGCTTCCAAGCAGAAGCCAGTGAGGTCCTGGGGTGCTTAATGGAACGCCAGAATTTTCAAGGAGGTTGAAGAGCCACCAGCCTGGGCTTTGGGCAAAGCACATCAGAGCTTGGAAAAGAGAGTCGGCAGCTGGGAGCCACAGATCTCCTCCCACCAAAGAGACCAGCCACTCTATCGGGGAAAGTCCCAGAAAATATTTCTTGAAGGGAAGGCCAGCAGCTCTCCCAGTGAATCCAAAGGGCCTTCAAGACTTGCCCCGATGGTGAGACTCTTTAGCCTGGCCAAGGAGGACTCGGATGGGCTCTCCATAAGATGGCTGTCAACGGCAAGCTGCCCACTGCCAAGGCCTGACAAGTCCCCCCTTCTTCCTTCTGAGCAACTCACAACCCAGAGGAAAAAGAACAAGGTGATGGTTCCTAGACCAGCTGCCAAATCCTCTCTTGGATTCCGGGAGGAGGCTAAGCGAAGCCCCCAAGGTGCCAGCCTGCTCCCACTTCGGCAGATGCTTCTTGGCCACCAGAGAAGCTGGAGCAGCCACAGGTGGTCCTTGGCGAGAGGACCCGCAAGCCTCTGTAGCACGTTCTGAACTCCTGTAACCAAAACACCAGTGGAGGCAGCACCCACAAAACTTTCTTCTGGGCTCCCTTCTCTCACGGCAGCCAAAGCGTCTGTCACTTAAGCCATTTGGCTAATGGGAAAAACTGGTTAAGTACGGATCACTTCGTCAATTACCTTCCATCACTGGCAAAGTCCTCGACTCACAACCACAATTGAGCCCAAGATTTATGTTGCTAAGTGAGACATTTGTTAAGTGAGTTTTGCCATTTTACGACCTTTCTTGCCGCAACGGGAGAAGCCAAATTCGCCACAATAACACAGCGTCCCTGGACTTTGCTGGTCAGAAGGTCGCAAAAGGGGATCACATGATCTTGGGACACAGAAACGGTCATAAATGACCCAGTTGCCAAGCGGCCAAATTTTGATCATGTGACCCTGGGGACGTTGCAAAGGTCGTAAGGATCAAAAAACGTCCCTACGTCTCTTTGTTCAGGGCCGTTGTAAGTTTGAACAGTCACTAAACAAACTGCCGTTGAGCAGCATCCGCCTCTTGTGCTGAAAAAGATCCCTCTCCACATTTACCAAGGATCTGAAACCAAAGCCAAACCCAAGGCTGCTTGTAGGTGGGCAACGCTCAGGCTACCAAGGTGGCCTTACCGGAGCCGTAAAGGTTGCAAAGCCATTTCTGTGCAAGCAGAAGCTGGGAATTTGCACCCTGAAGTTCCTAGCAGGGGTGGGAAAGGAAGGCCCAGGACGTGGTAAAACAGGAGCCGAACTGCAGGAGGAGTCTGGTCCAGGATCCCGGTGGCACCTTTTCCCATGAAACGTTATTAAAAGGCATTACGTTTTTATGAGCTGCAAACTCACTTAAGCGCCTGCCTCTGAATCAAACGGGTCTGTTGGATAAGGTGCTACCGAACCTCTTCGGAACACTGTAAATATTTACAGAATTCCTTTCCAAGGAAGGTGGGCTGATTCTCTTTTAAGTGTTAGATGCACAACGGAAGTGTTTGCTTCATCCAACATTGGGATGGTCTTCAAATTCAGCTTCCTTACGCATTTTCCTGTTTTGTCCCAGAATTGCTGTGCAAAAAAAAAATTGAGTGTATAATTTGGACTGAGTTTATTAGGCGCTAAGCTCTTTTGGCTGGCCCCAGGTGGCATCTACAGGTGGGTAAATTCCCTCTTTTCATGACTCTCGGGCCCCAAACAGTAAGGAGAGAGACCAAGGTTACCCATTTAAGTCTTTCTCAGCAAGTTAACTGCAAGTAGCCCTTGACTTACGACCACAATTGAGCCCCAATTTCCTGTTGTTAAGCAAGACATTTGTTAAGTGAGTTTTGCCCCATTTTATGACCTTTCTTGCCACCATTGTTATGCGAATCTGGCTTCCCCACTTGTCAAAAGGTGATCATGTGACCATGGGACACAGCAACGGTCGTAAGTGTGAGTCAGCTGCAAAGCAGCTGAATTTTGATCAGGTGACTGCGGGGACGCAGCAACGGTCGTAAGGGTGAAAAACTCCCGTAAGTCCTTTTTTCCAGTGCCCTTGTAACTCTGGCCACTCAATGAAGACTTGTAAGTCGAGGACTATCTAAATCCTCTCTTGCAATTTATACGGTCTGAAATATTCCCCCAGATTCATAATTACAAAGTTGTTGTTATTGTTTTCTACCCTTGCTTTACTTAAAAGGGTGTTCTTGTAGATTAGAGTAGCTTCCCAACTAAGATGTGTGGACTTCAACTCCCAGAATTCCCCAGCCAGGAACTCTGGGAGTTGAAGTCCACACATCTTAAAGCTACCACAAGGTTGAGAAATGCTAGATTGGAGGAACAGAACAGGGCAGAAATGCTTCTGATAATAAAACATGGACGGATTTATCAAGCCCTAAGCGGCCTAAGAGCTGGACAGTCAGACGGAATTGCTACGATTTCTTAGAGGATTGAAAATAGTTTTGACTATTTATCTCTCATGCAATCAGGACTGAGCACACCAATTTTCATGCTCCAGAGAGGGATAAAAGAAATATAGCTAAATGGCCTGGGATAACAACTCTCAGAAGTTTCCAAGCATGACCAGATAGGCACGCGTACAATAATACACACAGGTTCTTCTAACCAAAATAATAACAGCCAAAACTGAAGCTCTGTTGTTAGGCACCAATTTACATTTTAAAAGTCAACAATGCAAACCCTGAACCGGGGAATCAATTATAAGATGGGAAGAATTTGCTTTATGGGCATATTTCAATTCAGGCCACACATTTAGTTTCATGTCCACTCTGTCCTTAAGGAAACGGTCTTACACAAAGCCAAAATTATTTTGGCTCGGAGTATTTCCAAGCTGTCCCTGGAGATGTCAGACCCAGGACCAAAGACCCCGAGAGCAGGCTGACCTTCTTCCTTAGCATATGGGCACCCTGTCTTCTAGCAAAGATAACGCCTGGTGGCTTTCAACACCAGGAATCCAACGTCAAACTGAGTTTGAAACTGGAAGGAAGAGGATCCGAAGCATTTGGCAATGTTTTCACAGTGCAAAGTCCCACCTTTAGAAGAGAATCTGTGCTCCGTTCAGAAATGCTTGGAGACCTTGTCAATTCAAACTGTCCCTTTTCAGCCCTCAGCCCATTCACTCACCCAGATGGTCTTTCCTCTCTGTCCCAGGGCTGACCTGCACAGGGGATTAACGGACTCCCCAGGTCACTATAAGGGTGATGGGACAGAACGAAGCCCAGCAGGCCGATTTGCAAGGAGGTGCTCCTGTGTCCGTCTCCGGTAATAAGCTTAGGTAAAAAGTGAATCCTTGCAAATCAACTACAGCTACAGAAACCTCTCCTAGGAGAGAGGAACTTAGGAACGTGTTGCTGCAAATCGAGCAGCGTTCCCCATTCAGAACAGGGGAATAAGCTTACCTCTATTTCCTTCGGACTTTACTCTGGAAGTCTAAAGAGGGTGAATTTAGTCACGTTCAAAATATGAAAACCGGCCTCGGAATAGAAAGCGGACCGGCGTTTCCCTTTGCTGGGGTAACAGTATACCATAAATTAATACTACGGCATTGCATAACCAGAGAAGGTATTTCAGGGCGGAGGGCAGTGGCGACAGCTGCTCTACCTGGGAGAGCCAACCGGCTGCCCCACGGATCGACTGGAGAGACCCCAACCGGCTGAAAAGCGCAGCCTTGGCCCCCTCCCCACCTGCAGCATTTGCTGCCTCAGGAGGGAGAACTTGTTCCCCGGCAGGAAGGGAAAGACACGTGTCCCGGGCTAATGTCGCAAGATCCAACCTGGGTCGGTCACGGGGTGCCAGACGGGAGGGGGGGGTCTCTTCTGGCCCCGGTGACCCACCCAGACCGGATCTTGCAAAAACTTTTTCTCTCCCCTCAGAAGCCCCCGGAGGAGGCAGGCAGGGACACCCCCACCCCCACCCCGGGCCTGGCGTCAGCAGCCGCCGCAGCCGCCGAGCTGCAAGGCTGAAATTTGGGAGGTCCAAGCGAGAAAAATCCGGTTCTTTCTCCAGCCTTGCAAAACCCCCAGAATCCCCCGATTACCCCGCCCGGCCTCGCAGGGGGACGATAAGGGAGCCGCCGCCCCCCCCGGTCCCTCGGAGCGCCAATGCAGGCGCCCCCCCCTCGGTCAGGCCGACCCCCGGGGACACCTGGGGCGGGGAGGGGGGGAGGCCTTTCGGGGAGGGGTCCCGGGCCCTGCGGCAGAGCAGGCCGCGGCGGCGCCCTCTGCCCGGCCAGGCTCCTCCCGGCCGGCCTTGAAGGGCAGCGGCCTCTCCGGCCGGGGACGCGCGCGGCCTGCGGAGCCCCCCGCCCTCCCCCCGAGACCCACCTGCCCAGCGGGGGCCGCGCTCCGGGGCCCGCCCCGCCCGCCCTGCGCCCGCCCGCCGGGGCCCCTCCCGCGGCCGGGGCTGCCGGGGGGGCGGGGGGCGTCGGCGTGGCGTCGGGGGCGGCCGGGGGGGGCTGCGGCGGGGCCGGGGGCGGCGAGGGCTGCGGCGAGGGCTTCAGCGCCATGGCGAGGCCGCGGAGGGATCCGGCCGCGGGGCGGAGCGGAGGCGGCGGCGGCGGCGGCTCCCCCGGGCGGGACGGCTGCCTGCCCGCCTGCCTGCCTGCCTGCCTGGCTCTCTCGCTCGGATCGGCTCCGATCGCCCGGCCCCGGAACCGCTTCCCTCCTCCTCCTCCTCCTCCTCCTCTCCTCCTCCGCCGGGCCCGGCTACGCGCGCGCGCTCCCGACCCGCCGACTTTGCGCGCGCGCCCCAGCCCCTGAGCACGTGCAGAGTGGAGCCGGGAGAAGCCCCCCCCATTTGGAGATCCGTAGGCAAAGCCCCCCCCCCACGCACACACGCCAGCCTCCCCTTGCGGGAGCCGGGAAGGCGCCCGCGGAGCGATGGGGCGAAGCGCGGCGGGCGCCCGGTTGCAAACCCGGCGCTGCTGCTTTGCTCTGCGGAGGGTCTCGGAGGCCGGTGGCACCCGGGTCCCTCCCGGTCCGCTCCAGTTTGACCGGGGACGTCCGTTCCTCAGGGCGGGAGGAACAGACCCCGGTTTAATTCCGGCTGAGGAAACCAGCCAGCGTTCACACAACAGATTAAGCCGCAAACCCTACACGTGAAACCTGAGCGGCGGGCTGGCTTCCCTTTGCGAGCGGTCGCATTCCGGCTTCGTGTCGAGCGGGTTCAACCCAGCCTTGTCATGAACTCGGCCGACCTCTGGATCTGCGGTTTTCATACTGGGGGGGTTTGTCTTTATTAATGAATTAGACTTTAATAAAACCGGATTTGCGGCGGCAATAGAGGGTGAGATGCAGATCGCCCGACCACATACGGGGATGCGAAGCAACCAACTGAAAATTGGGTTCAGAAGGCACAAATGCTTTAGCGATGCCAAAAAACATGTATTTTTTTTTCTCAGAGATTGGAGGAACAAATCTTACCCCCCTCAAATCTGCAAAGGCCCCTGGGAAATGGATGTTGCAAATCGAAAAACCAACCGTGTGAATTAAGTATATAATAATGTATATAGTAAGATTGCTGTGTATTAATAGATGTTTGCTTAATTAGTTGTAAGAAAGCCGAGTTTGCTTCCTGTTTAGCTGGACGCTAGCTGGAGGAAGGGAGGAACCGCTTAAATACCCAGAGAGGTGACATCTTTGTTGTGACACACAAAAAAAGAGAAGAGCAATCTTCTCCAGAATTCATTCCCAAACCTGCAGCTCAGCAAAAGAGGTGCCAAAGGAGGGCAACTCGACATTGGGAGAGACGCAACTGGATTAAGCTGAAGATTTCCAGGGGACCGGGGCAGCTCCTTGCGCTGAAGGACAAGTCTGCCTTGCGAGCTACGGCTCGAACTTTTAAAAAGTCTGCAGGTGTTCAGCTGGTTCTGTATCTAACGCTTGCTGCAAAGTCTAATGGGGCCACACAGGATGCCCAAACCTGGTCTGGCCAAAGCCTGTGCCAGGGAACCTGGTGTTTTTGCTCGCTTTCAGGCCTCGCATCCTTCCTTGGGGAACGCCAGCACAGAAGTGGGCAGAACCAACACCTCAGTGCCCATTTCCTCCTTTTCAGAAAAGGGGGTTTGGAGCAGAGACTGGAGGCTGGGGCAGGAGGAGGGGAGAAGCTTAGTCATCTCGGTAGCTTTCCACGGGCCGGACTGCAGCCGGACGCCAAGCCTGGAGTCCTGCAATGGACATGTACGGGACCGAGTGGAAACTCCAAAGTGGGAGCAAGGCAAACGTGCACAAACACACTTCACTATAAATCTCCCCCCTAAATGGCAAAAGGAGAAATGCACGGCCAGGGATCCACCATGGCAGGAGGAAAGAGTTAGCTGCAAGGGAAGGGGAGGGGAAGGGGAGGCAGGGAGGGAGGGAAAGAAGTCCTGGCACTGTTACACCAGAGCGTGGGAGACCCCATAAGGACAAACAGCTTATCAAGAAAAGGGGGCACATTTCCCTGACAGATGCCCCAATCAAAGGACTTCCACCCCGATATTCTCCAGCATCTTTTCAGGTTTCCATCTGAGCTGAGCCCGTCTCTCCCCAAGGCCAGTAACTGCCCCCCCTCCTCATCCTGGGGTGGGAAGCCTACATTCGGGTATAACTTTCAGCGTCCAATGGACGTCAAGCGGCAGCAGCCCTGCCTGCTCCTTCCAAAATAAAACCTACGTCTCGGCCAGCATTTTGGTTTCCGCGCTCGTTTTCAACGAGGGCAAAACATCTGGAGCTGGAAGAGGGCGTTCCCAAGGAAACAGCGGGGGGGGAGGGGGAAAGAAGGCCCGGCAGCTGGTTTGGAGATCACTACAGAGAGCCTACGGCAAGCTAGCTAGTAGAGGAAAAGGCGCCTTCACAGCCATCGCTGGCCGAGGGTTTAGCGCAAAAGACCCAGAAACTGGACACTCATCCCTGGCTAGGTTTTCCAGCCCATTTTTGCCAAAACAGACAACTCTCGTTTTGCCCTCCGGACACCCTTCCTGTGCCCAAGAGCAGTCACCTCCGTTGCCCCGGCCTCGTTCGGTCACTTGCCCCTCTTGCTTCTTCCCTTGCGGGAGGGGGGCCTCCCGCTGCCCCCCGCGGAGGAACCCGCCGAAGAGGGATGTTGATCTGCCCGTCCTGGATCTCCTGTCTGGCCTCCGCCGGCAGGTGGTTGATCTTCTGCTGGGCCTCCAGGTAGAACATGACGTCACGGAGCTGTTCCTGGATCTCGGAGATCTGGAGGTCCTTCTGCTCACAAGTCTCCTTCAGGAGCTTCTCTTCGTCCCGCAGCTTGTTCTGGAGCAGGAGCTGGTTGGCCCGCAGGCATTTGTTCATCTCTTGCTCTTCCTTCAGCTCGCTGGTCAGCTTGGACAGCTTGGTGTTTAACTGGGTGCATCTGGGGGGGGGGGGAAGGAGGAGGAGAAAGGGGAAACTGAGGCGGCAGCCAAAAACCTTTAGTGAGATATAAAAGGAGCAGGAATTCCTACGCGGCCTCTCTAAAGTCTAGCCGCCCCCTGCACCGGGAACTATTTCACCCCTCCAGGGCCTAATAGGGTAACCCTCAAGTTTTGACAGGTCATTTAACAACTGTTAGAAGTTGCAGCTGATCCAAAAGAGGGGAATTATTCTGACAGTTGCCCCCCCCCTCCCAAATTCACATGACCGGAACTCAAGTGCTAGGCAACCCGGCTTCATTTACAGCGGTTTGGAGCATCCTGCAATCAAGTGAGGAGGGCATTTCACAAGGGCTTTGCCCAAAGTGGCCCTTCCAGTTTTCAGCAAAGCCAACGCCCGTCCCGAACCACTGGCTCCCTGACCAACTGCGGCATTTGCTTAGAGGCTGTTGCAAAAACAAACCCCGGGCCACGTCATTGGCCTATTTTATGACATTAACGGGCAGGCTCCATTGCAGTGGAGGACTACTGCACGTTGCTCCTAAGGAAGTTAATTCCTGACCAAGAGGAAAACTGATCCACAGGGGTGGATTAGAGTCACAATCACAGACAAGATGCATTTTGCACCCGGACCCACTACTAAGTTCTGAAAGTTACCCACTTCCTTTCAAGCGACTGCCTTTCCTTCAATAAGTCGTTCAGTTTGTGTTCAAGCGAGTCGCATTTCTCAATGGTCTCTTTAAATTTTGTCTTCATATTGTTGATCTGTAAATAATTTTTTCAAAAAAAGGTATTTTAAAGTCGAGATGGGTGCTCTTGCATGGCTCAGAATCAGATTCAGGGTCCCCAGGGCAACTGCTCGCCATTCTTCTCTGGATGTTTTCTGGGTTGGCAGAAAAGGATTGGCTCCACTTTGGAAGAGGAAAGACAGACGCAGAGAGAGAAGAGGCCAGCCCAGGAAATGGTTTCCTGGGACCAAGAGCTACCTCCAAGCTCTTGGGCCCTTCACAAGGGGCTTCTTGGCTGGACTGAGACCCCAGGGGCAAAGGGGGAGACTGAAATCCGGGATGCGTTCAAAAATGGAAGGGGGCCAACCTGACCTGAAACCAGGTTCCTGCTGTCCACAGGAATTAAAGCATTTGGAAGGAACTTACTTCTTCGGCTGTGTCCTTTTCGATTCGGACGATCTTGTTCTCCCAATAGATGCGCTGGGACTCCAACTGGCTGGTTAGCAGGTAGGAATACTGAGTTCAGAGAAAGAGAAAAAGGGGGCAAGCCGTCCTCACTTTCTCTAGAGGAGAGCTGGGATCTCATGCCAGAACTCTCCCGTCCCCAAGTTACGTTCAAGAAAGACAACCCTAGACTGTGAAAAAGGTTCTACGGAGCATCCATCAAGCTAGCCATGAAAACCTCCACAAACTAACCATCTAGGAAGAGCAACGGGGCATGCTTACTTCTAGCTGTAAGGCATCAATTTTCTCTTCTTGACACACATCCCCCTCGCATTCATACTGAACCAGCTTCCCGTCTGTCTTGCTGGCCACCAGACGGTGGACGTAATTGTCTGGCGAAAAGAAAAAGAACCAATTGGTCGTCCTGAGGCAAAGCTCCGAATCGGGGTCCAGGTCCAAGCCACTCAGGTGCCACCTCCAACTATGCCCGCCTTCAGGTGTGTGTTAAGGGGGAAGATTCTCCTGGCTGAGAACCTGGAAAGGGGAGTTCATAGCTCTTTTCCAGATCCATGAGGCGAAGAGATGGTCGTGGTCACCCTTAACTTCTCCCCACCCAAAGGCTGCAAGACTTCCTCTCTCCCCAAAATGGAGCCAGCTCTGTTTACAGCAAAGTAGATGGACCAACGGTCTCCTCCTCTCGTTAAGGAGGCGGCCCATTCTGAGGTGGTCTATGGCGCAGGGCTTACCACCGGCGTAGTCCCAGACCCTGTGATTGGTCAGCTGCATGGCGTAGGTGTGTTGTGTCTCCTCAAAGTGCTTGTACGCGTGCCGACTCACGTAACGCCCGCACCCAATGTGCCCACAGATGAGACATATCCAAAGGTTCTGCACAACAGAAGGAACAACACAACTGAAGTCCAGGGCAGAAAAAAAGGAACACCCAGATCCTATTTCTGAAGAAGCAACATTGCTGATTTCTGAACAGACGTGGATCCAGACTCACTTCTTGGACTCCACATTCAAAACATTTGTTTTCTTCTACAGGCTCTGGAGTCTGGCAGTACCTGCAGACGGGGCACCTGGAGAAGGGAGACGGGAGAAGGCCTTGAGGATCCCAAACCAGGCCGCCTGGCTTTGACCTCCTGGATCCCCACTGATCCTCCCCCGTGAGGCTCTTACGTGGTGTCCTCCCACCGCTGCAGACACTGGCTGTGGAAGCTGTGGTTGCAGACCGTGGTCAGGATCCCGTTGACCGATTCATCCATCCTCTCCAAGCAGACGGTGCATTTGGGGAGCTCGGTCAGATCCATGACGGGGAGGCTGGCCCCCTGCATGGGGAGGAGACAACTTACCTCAGTCTTTCCCCAGCCACTGGAAGGTCTGTGGACTTCAACTCCCAGAATTCCCCAGCCAGCAATGAACAGCGACTGGAATCTTTTGCAAGCTGTTCTGCCGGGCAGCCTAGGACACATCCAGGCCTCCTCTGGAGTGCCAGAAAGGGCTGCGGGGCCTCATCGTCGCATATCCCCACCGTAACTCCCCCAATCTGCAGGCCTAGCTGGGGAGAGACCCCAGCCCCTAGAAAGGAAACGGAGAACAAGAGACCACTCACATCTTCTGACTTGAAAACCTCTGCCCTTTCGACGTAGACAAGCTGGCAAATGTCCTCTTCTATGGAGTTAAACTGCCGACCGTTGCAAGCCATGTAGAAGCTGTCCGCATCTGCCTGCAGAGAAGTCAGAGGAGGGACACAAATTGCTGCAATGGGTCAGAGGCCTGCTTCCCTCAGCCATCCACCCCCTCCTCAAAAAACAAGCCATACAGGATGAGCGGTTCCCAGGCCACTGGCACTCACTCACAAAGCCCCTGCCTCTTTCACGATTCTGGACTTTCTAGCCCCGCTACCAAGAACTTCCGGTTTTCCCTGAGTTGCGAGAGCGGATATGCAGCGTACGTGTTTCTGGATCAGAACGAGATGGGAGGCGTGGAAGGAGCCTTCAGCCCAAAGCTGGAGTCACTCTTTGTTCTTACCTGGGTCCGGAACTTGATGAGGACCATGTACTGGTTTGGGGTGGAATCTCGGATGATTTTCATGTGTTCAATGACGTCATAAAAAGAAGCCACAAACTTCATGAGGTCGTGGCTGGTCATTGTGGCAGGGACTGTGAGAATACACAGCATGGCGCTACGCCGCACTTCTTCTTTTAATGAGGTCATTTTGCTGCACAAGGGAAGAATTAGACCCGTCAGCAAGTCCATTCTTTTTTTTTCTGACTCTATAATGCAGTATTTGCCAATCTTAACTAATTTAAGATGTCTGGACTTCAAAACTCCCAGAGTTCCCCTTCAGCCACAGCCTTTCCTTCTCAAAGGAAGGGGAGTTTCATAGTGATGGCAGCTTTCCAGATCCTTTAAAGCAGGGGTCTCCAAAGTTGGCAACTTTTAATACTTGTGAACTTCAACTCCCAGAATTCCCCAGAGTTAAAGTGCCCAAATCTTAAAGTTGCCAACTTTGGAGACTCCTGCCTTAAAGCATCTAGTGTGAGTCCTGCTTTCTTACTTTGTCTTGTAGAGGTGCATAATGCCGTGAGCTATTTCAACAGAGGGATTCCCACTGAAAAAGGAAATCTGGTCAGGGAGCTGCTTTGACGGAGAATCTGGTGTAGTCCCACTGCTTCCACTCTGGCCATCCTGATTATTGGGATCCTCAGGGGAGGAAGCCTCAGCTGCGCCAGCTTTCTCCATCATCGATTTCACCCCATCTTTTTCATAAATCCAAAAACAGGCAAGTTAGAAACCTGACACTTTCCAAGCTGCAACCCATACTTAATTTAAAATCTTTTCTTGTTGAAGGGCAAGGCACTGCTTTGAGGCAATGGGCAGGCGAATGGCAGAAAAATTCTTAGAAATGTTTTATCAGTATATAAACAGCCCATCAACATTTTGAATCCAGAACAGCTGCTCAGAAAATCAGCTCATATTTCTGAGAGATGCTGTACGAGAAGATTAAACCTTGCCAGTAACAATCCAGAGGGAGGTATAATTTCTGACCATTGGTTTAGTCTTATTGATTCCTACAATCATACAAAATTAAAAAGCAGGCTTCAAGAACTGCTTGAAATGGTGCCTTACGAACAAGCTCACAAAAAGTTGCTTGCAACTGAATCTATTCAACCATCTGACTCTGGAAAAAAAAAGACCCCCACATTTCTTGCTTAAGCAGCTCGATGCCAAGCTGACCTCAGAAGGCAGGTTATGTCAGCCCTTCAACTGCTCCTTATTAAGCAAGGAGGATGGGTGGGTGGACGGACAGACAGACATACACACATATATGCAAATATACACTTTGAAATAAACATAATTCCAATCAAATAGTGCTTATGCCAACCATCCTTTACACTCTAGAGAAATGCATCGTTCCTCATGCTTGGCACTGGGGCACAAAGCAGCACGTCACAGGTACCTGGATCCGGCTTTATTGTCTCAATGATCACGTCCGTCATTTCCCGCCGGCCGATGTGTTGGTGGATTATGGCCGCCCTCTCCACGGGCGCCTTGCCCTCCAAGCTCACCGCAGCGGCCGCCAGCGATGTCTCCTGCATTGCCTCATTAGACATCTCAGTAGCTGAGAAGCAGGATTGACATGGCTGTTAAAGAGTTTCCGCACAACACAACCTGGCCAAACCAGACCAGCTAAACCTGAGCAGCTCAGTGCGCCGAGCTAGTTAGGCCACGGGCTGTTCGGACACCTCCCTTCCTCCCCCACTTCCACCTTTGGCCTATAAAAGGGCTGAGAGCTGAGTTTGCCAGGTGTGTGTGTCTCTGTGTGTGTCCCCTATAAAGAGGGCCAGAGAGGGCTGAGAGCCGAGTTTGCCAGATATGTGTGTGACCCATAAAGAGGGCCAGACAAACCTTGCTCTAAAAGTTCTGGGAGTTGAAGTCCACCCACTTTAACGATTTTGACACTAAATCGTTAAGGTGGGCGGACTTCAACTCCCAGAATTCCCCAGCCAGCTTGGGAACGTTAAGGCGGGTGGACTTCCATTCCCAGCTGCGCTGGCTGGGGGATTCTGGGAATGGAGGTCCACCCGTCTTAACGTTCCCCAGCTTGAAAAACGCTGATTTACCCGGCCCAGATCCCTCTGGCAGCCCCCCCTCCGCCTCCCCTCGGCGCCCCCCGGCCCTCACCGGCCCCGCCGTAAGAGAAGCCGCCCGGCACGGGCGAAGACTCGGCCAGCTCCAAGCGAAGGACCACCAGGGAGACGCTCATAGGGCCGCCCCGCGGAGGGTGCCGGGCCTGCGGGGCTCCAGCTGGGGCGGGAGGGAAACGGGGCCAGCCAGCCCTGCGCCGCCTCGGACTGCCCGGCGCTTCCGCCTCTCCGCCCTCGCGACCTTTGACACGGGGGCGGCGCGCAGGCGCCGAGGGCCGCAGGGGGCGCGGCCGGGAGGTCACGCGGGGGGGCGTGGCCGATGACGCCCCTCTTCCGAACCCGGAAGGGCTCCTCTGGCCCGCCCTGGACGCGCTGCGGCTCGGAGGTTTCCCCGGGCGGGGAGCGGGCGGGGGTGCAGCGTGGGAGGTCTTGGCTGCGGAGGGTGGGCGGTGTAGTCGCCCCAAGCACGGTGTCCTTTGCTTTAAACAGCCCTGATTGACTCTGAAGGAGGAGGAGGAACCAGCCAGGGGAGAGGTAGAAGAGGTGGCTGGCCGGGGACAATGGGAGTTGGAGTCCAGCGCCTCGGTCGGGGGCTAGGAAGGCTGAGGTCGGGCGGGGAAGCCCTTCCTGGGGCGTCAACAGGCCGGAGATGCCGAGCTGGATCTGCCCCCAGGTTCCCCCCCCCCGTGTTCTGGGCTGTGGGGCCGGTGGGAAGGGACCTCCCGGGGGGGACCTCTCTGACCCCTGATTTTCTGAAGCTGTTTTGAGAGCCTCTAGATAGAAGATGCTATTATAACGGTATTTCTCAGCCTTGGCCACTTAAAGGTGGGTGGACGTCAACTCCCAGAATTCCCCGGTCAGCCGGCACTGGCAAGGGACCTCTGGGTGTTGACGTCCACCCATCTTCAAGTGGCCAAGGCTTAGAAACACTGGCCCGTAAGAAGCGATGGGATTTTTAACAAATCTACACAATAGTACATGTTTTGCACAAGTCTTTGAAGCCTTTCCCTCTCCCTTGACCTTCGCAGTGCCAGAGCATGGGTTTCAGAGGAATTTTCCAAGCCTTTTGCGGCTGCCCTGCATGGAAGTTACACATCCTTTGCTCTTCCTGGCACAAACCCCCAGACGTGGCCCGGTGGAGGAATTACGCATCGTGTCCCTACAAAGCGGTGATTTTCGACATGGGTGGCGTTCTCCTTCCTTCCCCATACAAACTGGCAATGGGTAGGTGATTCTCCCAGAGTTCATACCATCACCTTCTCTTCCCTCTGCTGGTTCTGTTTGAAATTTCAGCTCTTGAATTTCTCCCACCCTCTGGAGCAGCAGAGAGAATCATTTTGAAACTAAAAATGGTTTCCGTGGCTGAGCACCAGCACAAACCGTAATTCCTGAACCTTTCTTGGTGTCGGTTTTGCTCCTGTGCTGCTTAATTGCACTACAACAGCACATTATTCTTAAATCTTTTGTGTCCTGAAAGATACCTATGACTTCCTGCCTTTATTTAGATTGGGAGATTCGGAATCGTGTCCCCGCCGGCACCATCAAACAGGCCTTAAGATCCGGGGGTGATGACAGGCCCTGGATGAGATACATGAGAGGGCAGCTGAAGTGTGCAGAATTTCTGCAGGAGTTCAGACAACAGTGTTCCAGGATTGTAAGCCAGTTTTTCCCTTTGATCCCTGTGGGATGAGTAAGGGAGGAGGTCTCGAGCTGAAGGTATGTGGAAACACCTTAGGATAGCCCCATGGATGAACAGCCTCAGTGTTAACATCCTTTTTGTCAACAAGCCCGTTTTGTTTTTCCGTAATGCCACGGGTTAGAGTGGATGAGCTCAACCAGAAAAGATCTATCCCTATTTTGGGAATTTAAAACAGTTCATGGCTACCATGCGATCTCAGCAACTATGCTAGTTTTCTTCTAGCTGAAAAAGAAAAAGAAGAAAAACTACAGTTGAATGTATAAACTACGTAAGGTAATTGCTGTTTACTTGTTCGCTGAAAAAACGCACACCATCCAACATGTCTCTTTCCCTCCCCAGGCAAATGCTTCTGTTCCAGCAGACTCTTTCCTTTTTGAATTAACCAGGGTACAGATGTCAGATCAGCTCCCTGCTATGACCGAGGCCCTGAAGAGCATCAGAGCCAGAGGTCTCAAGACAGCCGTTTTGACCAATAACTTTTATCTAGAAAGTGGAGAGAGTTTTCTGCCTATAGACAGAAAGCAATTTGATGTGGTGAGTTTTTGTGCTCCACAAAACATCCCATTCCTTGGGGCCATTACTTTATTATGGTAGTTGTAGCTTAGCAGTCGTGCTTGCCTAAACTTACACAGAGGTACGCAGTATTCATGAAGGAAAAAGAATTTTATTTTTCTTTACGTTGCTCGTGTAATGGAATATCTTAGAAAGATTCAGGATCTTGGCTGTTTGGACCCCTCTGATCTCCTTGTTCAACTGATGATTACCTAACTGCCTTTGCTAAAAGTAATATTTAAAAAAAATATTTGGGAGCCTGTGGTTAGCCAAAGTTCTTACTCCATTAATCAGCTGGATTAAGGAGTACATTCTGTTATTGCTTGGTTTATATCTTTAAGATCATAAGCCAAACCTTGAGGGAAGAACATAACCCTGAAACCTCAGATGAAACACAAGAAGCCATTTGCTTTTTCGGTCCCATTTACTTTATTTCGGAATCCCTTGTCTACCCCCTCCTGCCTGATCATCTGGGCGTTTGTCTTTTGTCTCCCAGATTGTGGAATCTTGTCGGGAAGGGGTGTGTAAACCCGACCCTCGCATTTACCAGCTGTGCTTGGAGCGCCTGGGTGTCCTGGCCAAGGAGTCCGTCTTCCTGGATGACATTGGACAAAACCTGAAAGCTGCCAGCCAACTGGGCATTAAGACCCTAAAGGTGAAAAAGTGAAGGTTTAGGGCTAGTCTTCCCACAGCTGGCCCAACCTCCTTCAGACAGACTTTTTCTTGAAACTATTCTCTAGGTATAAATGTCTAGCCCTACATTTTTGTCATTTGTTCCCAGCAGAGATATTTATGCTTGCTTTATGCTTGGAAACTGTGCTTTAAACACAGAGTTCTTCTAAGCATCTTTGCTGCTTCAGCTCCTCAGTTCCTTCCTCTGCTCAGGTCGAGGATGTGGACTCTGCAGTTCAAGAATTAGAGACCTGCCTTGCATTTCCTTTGCGTCGTGCGATTCCTTACACGTCTTCTGTGAGGCCGGCCATGGAAATCCCCACGGCGCCTCTGCAAAAGTATCTTGAAAACCTCTTGGGGGCCCAAACGGAAGGTAAG
Source organism: Vipera ursinii (assembly GCF_947247035.1). NCBI lineage: Eukaryota > Metazoa > Chordata > Lepidosauria > Squamata > Viperidae > Vipera > Vipera ursinii. The sequence goes on along the minus strand of NC_139527.1, from coordinate 1,013,168 downwards.
GGCTGATATTCCCACGTTGCACGGGGAGTCTTCGTTTGGGATACTCGGTGGTGCTCCCGTTAGCAGCTCATATAAAAAAACCAGTGAGCATTATTGGCAGAAGGGTGCAGATCAGGGCCAGGTTTATCTGGGCTGAAGCCCCATCTCAGCTCTCAATCTGCGGGAGACGAGGGCCAGTCACCATCTCCAGGCGCTCTCAGCTTGCGGAGTTGCAAAGATCAAATGGAGGGAAGCTCAAAGTCTCTGCGGGGTCTCCTGGGGCTGCCTGCTTCACGTGGGCTGTTGCTGCCGACTTCGCAGGTTCTCTGGAGCTGCGCCAGTTCAGTCACGGGCAGTCCAACCCAACTTACTACGTCGCCTTTGGGGACCATCGGTTGGTTCTAAGGAAGAAGCCGCCGGGGACGCTGTTGCCTTCTGCTCACGCGGTGGAGAGAGAGTACAGGTGAAAAGTTCAGCAACCACAGCGATAAATGGACACCCAGCTTCCCCAATATGCAGAAATGCTAACAAGGAAAGCTCTCCGCCTTGTGGATTGCCGTGTTCGTTCTTGATGTTAGTTGGCAGTAAGAGGCATCAGAAGCCAAGACATCGCCACACATACTTATGATTATTATTTCATGTTCCTCCTCCTCCTCCTCCTCCTCACCCAGCACTTCTTCTCCATCTTCATTCGCTTCTCCTTCTGTTGGGCAGGGTTCTGAAGGCCCTCAAGGAGACTGGCGTCCCTGTTCCAAAAGTCCTGGCCTTATGTGAAGATTCGAGGTGAGTTCTGGGCCTTTGCACGTGCGGGAGCTTTGGGGGGCTGAAAACGTCAGGGTCCTCTGCTAATGTCCTGACGTTGCTCTAGTGTCATCGGCACCCCCTTCTTCCTGATGGAGTACAGCCCCGGCCGGGTCTTCAAGGACTCTTCTCTTCCAGAGCTTGAGCCCCACCAGCGGACGGAGGTTTATAGCGCCATGAACAGCGTCCTCTGTAAAATCCACAGTGTGGACATTAAAACTGTTGGTTTGGAGGATTATGGAAAACATGGTATATAAAGCCCCTCTCTGCTGCTCCCTCCCAGGAACTCGCGTATTTGGGGTTATCTTAAAATAAAACTGGGTCCTCCGATGGAAAGAAAACGGGACATTGGCTTTTGTAGGGCTTTTTCAAAGAACGGGACAAACACATTACTTAATGGAGATAATAATGTTCCAGGAAATTACACCCAACGGCAAATCCAGACATGGAGCAAGCAATATCGAGCCACGGAGACCCACACGATCCCGGCCATGGAGAGGCTCCTCAAATGGTTCCCCTCCCACCTTCCAGCCAGCGAGCAGCTCTCGATTGTTCACGGAGATTTCAGGTATTGGCTCACCTGTCGTGTTTCTGCTGGTTTTACAGAAGTCTTCTCAGAAGCAGCAAAGTAAGAAATACTTTCTAAAATGAGGGAATGGAGACTCGGCACCAATTCTCTCTGTGCTGCCAGTCCTGAAATATTTCAGAATGTATCCTTTCCGGCCTTTGGTTCTCAGCTGATGCAGGATCTTTGATTTTCTCTGCAGAATGTGCGCCAATTGGAAAGGGGGGGGCACCCTTTGTCCTCATTCTCAGTCCCCTCCCTCCCCCCAAACAACTGGCTTTGCAGTTCATTAAAGCTAGGGAAGAGAACCTCAACCACAGCAGCCCCTAGCAACCTCCAAACCAGAAGGACTGACTTAACTTAGTTTTTTTTTTAAAAAAAAAGAAGGAAACTGACGTGTTTTGGGATCCTTCCCCAAGTCGTGTGAGCCCTGAGGGTCATCGGAAGACCATCCACCTGGCTTGGCAGCAGTCTTCCCCGACCTGCTGTGTTGGAGTTACGGTGCCAGTGTGGCCAAAGACGCCCTTGAGCGACTGAGCTTCCCTGCAGCTGCTGCTGCTTTCCCCTTTCCAGGTTGGACAACCTTATCTTCCACCCCGAGAAGATGGAAGTGACGGCTGTTCTGGACTGGGAGCTCTCCACCCTGGGGAACCCTCTCTGTGATGTGGCCTACAACTGCCTGCCGTATTACCTGCCCTCGGGTTGCAGCGTCATAAGAGGTGCCCGGCCGTTCCCAAGGGCCGGGGGTAAAGGGAGGGCTCCCAGTTCCACAGCAGTGGGGACTCACAGAGCTGGAAGGGACCTCGGACGTCTTCCGGTCCAACCCCCTGCTCAAGCAGGAGACCCTAACCCTTTCCAGACAAGGGGCTGTCCGGTCTCTGGAGCAGAGAGGGAGCCTGAAGGCCTTTGCCCAGTAGGTTGATGGGATGCTGGAGACTCCTACACAAGCTGGCTTGCAAGCCCCAGGTGGGCAGCTGTGGCTATCCTTCCACAGATATCTAGAGAGGCTCCGGCTTTTCCTTCTGCCTTCGCTTTTCCTCTTCGCATTCATGGGCAAGGAACAGGGTAGCAAGACCGCGATTCCAGCGGTCGCCGTTCCCACCTGAGCCTGGTCCAGGCCTAACTACGGCTTGCCTCTTTCAGGCTTGAGCGACTGCGATCTCAGCCAGCTGGCCATTCCCACGGCAGAGGCCTACTTGCAGATGTACTGCCGTCACCGCGGCAGCCCTCCGATCGAGAACTGGAACTTCTACGTGGCCTTTTCCTTTTTCAGAATGGCTGCCATCCTGCAGGGGGTCTACAAGCGCTTCCTCTCAGGTGATGCTGCTCTGTAGGTTTGTGGGTGCGGGACGGGGAGATTGCAACCCCAAAAGGCAGGCCAAGTGAGCCACTTGAATTTTTTCCCACGCAGGCCAGGCCAGTTCAGCCGCAGCCGAAAGCTTTGGGAAGCTCCCGGAGTTCATGGCGGACCTTGCCTGGGACTTCGCCACCAAGGAAGGCTTCCGGATCTTCAAGGAGCTTCCGAATTCTAAGCCACCCATCAGGACATTCGGGACTTGGACCGGCCCAAAGTTGCTCATAAAGAGAGGCTGCACCACGCTGAGTCCCGGACCCCAGTCCCACCTGATCCTCTCTCCGGACGGCCTGCCGAGCTGCGTCCGGGAACTGTACCACAACCTGAAGAAATTCATGGATTCCCACATTTACCCGTCTGAGCAGCTCCTGCGAGATCACCAGTCTTCCCCGAGTAGGTGGACTCCCCATTCTCTGGTAGAAGAGCTGAAGGCAAGTCCTCGTCCTTGAGAAACAGGACCAACCTCTTGCTTGGTGGCCCTTATAAAAAAGGGATGTGGCGTTTTGCAAAATAACTTGACTAAATGGGGGGGGGGGGAATTGCCCTCCTGCCCCAAGAGGTTTGCAAGCTAAAGTTTATCGGTCAGAGGAGGAATAAGAGGGGATGCGAGAAAAGGGCAGCCGATCTCAATCTGATTTTGGTTGGAAGGGTGAGGACAAGGAATTAAGGCAGAGTTTCTCAACCTCAGCAACTTTAAGATGTGGACTCTCAGAATTCCTCCATTCTAATCACCTTTCTTTCTTCTCTCTTTCTTCTCGTCCTGCAGGAGAAGGCAAAATCCGAGGGGCTCTGGAATCTTTTCTTGCCCTTGGAGAGAGATCCAGAGGCGAAATATGGAGCAGGCTTGACCAATGTGGAATTTGCCCACTTATGTGAATTGATGGGGACTTCAGTCTACGCCCCTGAGGTACCCAGGAAAAAGCCTTGATGGGGACAGGCTTGGGCAGAAGGCTGAGGCCACATCCTCCTTGTGCCTTCTCTATCACGGAAGGACCGTCCATCCTTCCAGACCCCAAAAGCAACAGATCAGGCCCCAGAGCGCTGCCGGCCTCCTGGTGCAGCCACGCTTGGTCTGCTGCCGCTCTGTTCCTCTCCATCCCCCTCTTGATCATCTTCCTTCCTGAAAACGCTTAAGGGCCGTCTCTGCTCCCACTGAAGCCTTACATAGCCTGTCTTCCCAGATCCAGGGAACGGTTGACACTCTCTTTGACCACCCCACCTCAGATAATCATGGTTGCCTTCTCCAGGTCTTCAATTGCTCTGCCCCAGACACTGGCAACATGGAAGTGTTGGTACGCTACGGCACAGATGCCCAGAAGGAACGCTGGCTGGTGCCTTTGCTGGAAGGCAAGATCCGCTCCTGCTTTGCTATGACCGAGCCCCAGGTCGGTCTCCATTTCCCTCCCACTATGTTTTCTTCCTCGCTGGACCAGAGGAGGAAACTCTGGTCTGGCCCAGGACAGGCACGGAGGGGCTGGTGTGCTTCCCTCGGCAAGGAAGTCTCTCTTTTCTTAGGTTGCTTCCTCCGATGCCACCAACATTGAGGCTTCTATCACCAAAGAACAAGACACCTACATTCTGAACGGGCAGAAATGGTGGATTTCAGGTATGTTCTGACGTGCCCCTGGGTTTCGGCACTCTTTCCAGAGTTTCAGCGCTACGAAGTGCAGAATAAAGAAAAAACAGTTGTGCTGTGGAAGGAGAGCTTCCTTGTGTCTGCGATGGGCAGTCACAGAGGATCTCCTGGAGCTTGCAGAAAGCAATGGGAGGATCTTCCCTGGGGATCAAAGCTTGGTGCACATTGATCCTGGTCCAAATCAGCAGCCTGTTCAATTACCGGTAAACTTCCACTGTTCAGCAGCGGAGAAGAAAAGAGAGGCGGGTTCAGGAGTATCTTTCCCCAACCTAGAAAGCCTCTCCTTCCATTAGGTTCCCTGGACCCTCGCTGCCAGCTCTGCATCTTTATGGGCAAGACCAACCCGGAAGCCCCGAGACACAAGCAACAGTCGATGCTGCTGGTCCCCATGGACTCCCCTGGCCTCACCGTCACCCGGCCGCTCAGCGTCTTCGGCTTGGAAGACGCCCCAGGTGAAGCCGAGGGTCCTCGCTGGCTTAGCTTCACTCTGATGAAGCTTAGCCTGGTGATTTTGTGCAATCGGTTTCCGTCAGTCCTCAACCCTCTGCGGTCGGTTCAGACAAAACCTCCCCGGGAGTCTCCGAGTTGTGGGGAGTTTGTCGTCTAGCAGCCTGGGTGTAAAAGGGGCCTTTCTCACATCCGTCTCCTTTCCAGCTGGGCACGGGCAGATGACCTTTGAAAACGTCTGTGTTCCCCAAGAGAACCTCCTGCTCGGTCCTGGCCGTGGGTTCGAAATTGCCCAGGGGCGGCTGGGCCCTGGAAGGATCCACCACTGCATGAGGCTGATCGGCCTGGCAGAAAGAGCGCTAGCCCTCATGAAGGAGCGGGTGAGCAGCTCTACAGAGGCAGCTTGGCATCCCTTGGACCAGCTATTTCCTCTGCCTGTTTGCTAGCTCTTATTCCACGGGTCTTGGGAAGGGGAGAAAAAGCTTTGTGGAGTCGTCACTTATTTGGGGCAACCCCTTCCTCTTGGTACCTTGGTTGGCAGGTGGCCACCCGCGTGGCCTTTGGCAAGCCGCTAGTGGAGCAGGGCACCATCAGGGCGGATCTGGCCGAGTCCCGCCTGGAGATCGAGCAGGCCCGGCTCCTTGTCCTCAAGGCGGCCCTTCTGATGGACACTGTGGGAAATAAGGTGAGCAGGGGAGACTTCCCCAGATGGGAACGCCACGAGCCCCAATCTCTCCTTTCGGCTCCAGGCCGGCAGCAGCAGCAGAAGGCACCGCCCGCTTCCTCCCCTCCTCTCGAAGGGAAGGTGCTGCTGTTCATGTGCTGGGAAGAGGAGGGGGTCCTGGCAAGAGGCACGGTGGCCAGTGGGATGCCTTCTCCTGGCACCTGTGGAAAGCCTCCAGAAAGCCTTCTTGCCACTGTTGTTCTTTGCATGCATCTAGGAAGCCGCTCTGGAGATTGCCTTGATCAAAGTCGTGGCTCCGAGGATGGCGCTCCGGGTCATTGACCGGGCTATCCAGGTAAGAGCCAGGACGGCTCTTGGACACTTTCCTTTGATCCTAACTTCTCTCCTTCAATTTAGGGCAGGGGGACCAACCTTGGCCACTTTCAGACTTGTGGACTTCAACTCCCAGAATTCCCCAGCCAGACATGCTGGCTAGGGAATTCTGGGAGTCGAAGTCCAAGGTTGACTACTCCTGATTTAGGGATTACCTCTTGGGGATTTCACCCACCCTGCAAATACTTGCAAATGCTTTAACGCTTTCTCCCTTTCCCCCAGGCCTTTGGCGCAGCAGGCCTTGGCAGCGACCTGCCCCTGGCCCAGGCCTTTGCTTGGGCACGGGTCCTGCGCTTGGCTGACGGCCCTGATGAAGTCCACAAGGCGGCCATTGCGAAAATGGAACTCAAAGCCTCACTGGGCCTGCGTGGAGTCTGAGCGGACGTGCAGGCCACGTTTTTAAGGAGCAGAGGCCACACTTTCCAGCAAGGCCTATTGGCTTCTGGAGTTTACTTGCAGCAATACTCTAGAGGAATGTGGAAGGATTATGCAGTTGCTGCCCTTGACTGCTCTTGATTTTGCTGGCTGCTACGCGAGATTTTGAGCACCAGGAAGCGCTTGCTCCATCTCGGGCCCTTGGCTGGTTTTGGCTTCTCTTTGGGAAGATGGTGAGGAGAGAGAAGATGGGGACAATCTTCCAATGGCTTCTTACAAAGAGAGGCCTTCGTAGTCCATTAGTGTAAGGGGTGAGATTTGATATTTTTGATAATGCAGGGGGTGAAATCGTGGGAAAAATAAACACTGCGAAAGGTTCTACAGAATGTAGCGCTAGAAAAATCAGCAATAAGTGTACTGTTTGCTTTACTTCCGCGGACAAATTGGCAGGCTTGCTTTTTTTATCTGGAAACTGATAAAAGGGGCAAAGGGAGGGAAGCTCTGGTGAGGGGCAGCCACTCACGATTGGGAAACAAAGATTTTTCTTCTTCTGCGAAAACTACTTCAAGGTCTCTTTGATGTGTTGCGTAGCTAGTTCACACCAGAGCCGGACACAGGCTGCGATGCCCTTGTTAACCCAAACTCAGGATTCAAACCCCTCCAAGGATCTGGAATGAAGAGAAGCCTACATGTTTTATTTGGGGGAACCAGATTTTGGGTTTCCTCCTCTGCGTGTATATTCGGCTTTCATCAAAGGAAACTCGAGTGGAAAAAAGCAAAGAAAGCCTCCTTTGATTGGGGATTAATTAAGCCAAGAAACAGGAATGCAATCGAGGGCCGGAGGGGACGGGACTTAAGCCCCCCCCCCACTCTTCCCTTTCAAGCGGGGCGCTGTTGAAACCTGCCTGGCACGGAAGGAGTTCCAGAAGGCGGCAGCTCCGGGCAGGCGCCTCTTCTCGGCGTAACGTGTGAACGGAACGGAACCGCTGGCACCGCCCTGAGTCCCTTGGGAGAAGGGCGGTATAAAAATTTAATAAAAACTAAACTAAAAAACTAAAACAGCAACGCGCGGGGAGGGGAGGGAAGGGCTGGGCGAGAGGCTGTCGGCCCGCCTGATTCGGCTGCTATTGGCTGTCGGGAGGCGGAGGGCCGGGCCCAGACCCCTCCCCGGCCGGGGAAAGGGGTGAAAAGGCGGCGGCGGCGGCGGGCCTCCCGCCCTCCCTGCGCCCGAGAAAATGCTGCGCCTGGCCCTGGCCCCGCCGAGCCCTGCCCGGCTGCGCCCCGGGGCGCTGCTCCGCCTCGCCTCCCGGCCCCTGGGCACCGCCGCCGTGCCCGCGCCCAACCCGCAGCCGGAGGTCGCCTACAACAAGGTGAGGGGGCGCCGGGGACCCCGCCAGCACGTGCAAAGGCCCCGCTTGCCAGCCCCCCCCCCCAACCGACTCTCCTCTTCCCACGCCCCCCTGGCCCTCGGGGGCCGGAGTGGGCGCGGCGGCCCGGGAAGGCGCTCGGGAAAGCGGGCCGGGGGCGGCTCCGAGGGCCGGGTCCGCCTTCCCCCGCGGGCCCCTTGCCTGGACCCGGCGCTGCCTCACCGCGGGGCTCTGCTTTTGCCTCTTTCCGTTCCTTATCGCCGTTATCCCTAACAGAAGCCTCCCGGTGCTCTTCCTGGATCTCTCGCTTGCTGGGAGAGAGTCCAGCCTCTCGCCGGGGAACTTTCGGGTCTAGGGTCACTATGAAAAATATTTCTCGGTTTTTGAATCATTGCCAGCGGTGGCCGGTTGTCATATGGCTCCCTGGAGATCGTGAGTTCAAAGGTGTGCTGCGTCCACCGGGCGTGCAGGTTTTGCACGATAATCTTGCGTTTATCGATTGTCACAGCAAAATATTGCCCGTTGTCCCACAAACGGTAACTGAAAGTAGAGGATTACAATTCCTCTGGGCAGGCTCTCAAAGGCTTTATTCTGAATTGCAGATTTTCATCAACAACGAGTGGCAGGATGCAGTCAGCAAGAAAACCTTCCCCACCGTCAACCCCTCCACGGGGGAGGTCATATGCCAGGTTGCGGAGGGCGACAAGGTACGAGATTGGGCCAAGGCAGCCCCAGTTCGTTGGTGAGAGAACTCGGTGCCATCTGCAGGTTTTATTTTCCAAAACTTCAGTCGGTTAAATCACGTCTTCCTCTACTTCAAAATTCTTTGCTGTCTTGACAGGCATAACCTATTAAGCTGCAGTGAGACTCACACGACAATAAACGTCTAAACCGCTTTTAGTTTTCTTGAAAAAGGCTGCTTAGCTTTCAAGAAAGGGTCCAGGCTGTGTCTGAGGAGGTGTTGCGATATAAAGCGTGCCTGGCAATTTGCTCTTGCCAAAGACACTGGGGGAATCCACCCCCAGTTTGCCTTAAGGCAGGCAGCCCGAAGCCTTGTAAACATTCCTCAATCCAACCGAGCGGCAGGCTTTACATGGCTACAGTTTGGCAGCCAGACAGGCCTGGTTTTATTCTTTCGTAAGCTACGATAGGGGAAGCTGAGGCAGCAATACTTCACTAGCCAACAGGAATGACACAGCAGAAATTTCACAGAATATCTGAAGTAATTCACTGCAGGCTCGGAGAGGGGGTGAGGAATAATTCGTTAGTGGAGATTAGAAATATGAAATGGTGGAAAGTGCATTCTTAGAAGAAATGGGTAGAAAAAAAGTAAGCAGGTTGATACTTAACTTTCTATACTCCACCAGCCAGCTGTAATGTTGATCTGTGTATACAGTACTGGCCATATAGAGTAGCACTGCAAATGCAGACAAGCAGTCAGCAAAACATGGCCCAGATTAAAGCATCTCTTCCATTCCATGATCAGACGTTTTGGGGCAGGGTTTGTTTGATTAGACCAGGGGTCTCCAACCTTGGCCACTTTAAGACCTGTAGACTTCAACTCCCAGAAGTCCCCAGCCAGCATTGGGAGTTAAGGTCTACAAGTCTTAAAGTGGCCACGGTTGGAGACCCCTGGTTTAGACCATTCTGGGTTTGGTCTGCAGCTTTGGTGTCTTTTTTGACCCTCGGACCTGCTCACAGTGCAGCCATCCTGTCTGCCTGCCACGTTTCTCTGCTCACGTTAGCCTCCCTGGGTTCTTTCCAGGCCGATGTGGACAAGGCGGTCAAGGCAGCCAAAGACGCCTTCAAGTTTGGGTCTCCTTGGAGAAGGATGGACGCCTCTCAGCGGGGCAGGCTGCTGAACCGACTGGCTGACCTGATTGAGAGAGACCGGACCTATTTGGCTGTATGTATGGGGCGGTTGGGGAGAGGAGTCGCTTTGGGCAAGCTCTGCTCTCTTCTCAGAATCCTCCTGCAGAATCTGGATTTATCAGAACCTGGCTTAATATTTCTTCCTAGGCTTTGGAAACGTTGGACAATGGCAAGCCGTACGCAATCTCCTACCTGGTAGACTTAGATATGGTGGTCAAGAAATTCCGGTAAGAATTAATAAATAGATTCTCAACTGTTGCCAAGCACAACTTAGGATGAAACTTTTGCAGTTGCAACTGTTGCAGGTTGGGGGTTTTTTTGTTTTTGTTTTTTGCAGGAATTGTCATTTTATGAAATGCAAACATTACGTTGTTATTTTCCAGCAGTTAATAATGCGAGATGTTGTTTCACTCAATTAAACGTGGAAGGAATCTTTCTTTCCTGCAGGACTAGAACCGTGGGAAAAATCACATGAGTTGTTCAGCCATGTGCACAAATCCCTTGGCCTATTTGAAAAAGAGTATCTGAAAGGATTAAAAAAAAACTTGAAGGATTTCCTGAAGTTGGTAGAGGCAGCTGTTTTCTTTTCACTTCAAAAACTCAGCATAAAGAAACAATGAGCAAGAATTGGATAACGTAGACCACACCTACTATGTATCAAATAATATTTACATTTGTAAAACTTTTAGAATATTTGCTTGCATAATAACACCTTTGCAATGATCCTTCTGCAAACTGCTCTTTTACATGTTGTCCCTTGAATTGGAACTGAAATGGCTTGGGTGATAAGTACTAAATTTATAAACTCCAGTTGCAAAACAAACAAAATCACAACTGCCTTGTATCCTCGCTTCTGATCCTGTTTCAAAATATTGCCAGGAGTAAATTTTCATCAACAATTTCCGCAAGTTTGTATTGGAACTTTTGTGATTCCAGGAACACCTGTAATGTTTAATGGCTTTGCTACAGGTATTATGCAGGCTGGGCTGACAAATTGCACGGAAAAACCATTCCCCTGGATGGAGATTTTTTCACTTACACAAGACATGAGCCTGTCGGCGTTTGTGGACAGATCATTCCGGTAAGTCAAGCTGATCCACAAGTCCTCTGTGCTGTGGTGGTAAACGTTATCACTGGATGGGATGGAATAGAAGTAAAGAAGACGTGTTGTTAGTACTGTCCTCTTCTCTGGCCTATACAGGCCTTCTTTAGGTAACCCAGATTTAAAAAAGAATCCTGAGCTCATGTTTCTTTTCCTAATATTTCTCCCAAATACGTTGCCTTCCCAACTGTGATCCCCATCAACCTGAAACAAGATGCGCTACATTTCAGGATGGAGGCATTTAACCCACGAAGACAACCCTCAAATAGAGACAAATGCTCTAGATTTTCTCTAGAACTCTACTTAACAGATGCTTACTTTACACTGAAGTATTTCCATTGGCCTGTGCTATTATTTAATTGCCAGTTGACCGCTGCGTTCCTTTTGGGATTAGTCTTACAGACCTTCCGATTTCCAGGGAGGGAAGAGAAGGGAAGCCCAGTTCTGTCAGAAATGAATTCTGCAATCCCAACACGTCATTAACAATGAATGTAGCAGACTTAAGATTTTTGAGTATCTGCGCATTTCTTTTCCTTGTAGTGGAACTTCCCATTGCTGATGCAGGCGTGGAAGCTTGGTCCCGCTCTGGCCACAGGGAACGTGGTGGTGATGAAACTGGCCGAACAAACGCCTTTGACTGGCTTGTACGTTGCTAGCCTGATCAAAGAGGTGAGAGAGCCATCCCGGGGGCTCCTACGCTCACCTGGTTTCCCCACTTGGATTGGGGGGGGACAGATTTCTAGCTGTTGCTGAGGCCTCCACATTTTGTATTTGGCCAGGTGACCTGTCAGTTAATCTTGATCTGTCCACTTAGGAAATGATCTTCTCTTGTGTCTTAACAGGCTGGATTCCCACCAGGCGTGGTGAACATTATTCCTGGTTACGGCCCTACGGCTGGGGCTGCTATATCTTCTCACATGGAAGTGGATAAAGTTGCATTCACTGGTTCCACCTCGGTGAGGAACTAAATATTTAGAGCCTCTCGTTCTCCTTCGGCCTTTGGGACTGCAATTAATATGATAAATCAGAATACTAAGATTTTGCAGTGATTCTCAAAGTGGGTTCTTGGTTGCCCAGATCAAGGGTGTCAGGGATGGCCTCAAATAAGTACAGTGATGTTTGATCTACCTTGGTCCAATAGAGTCACCTTCAGCTTAGGTCTTTCGCTGCTTCTAATATTTTAGAAATTGCCCTGGGAACAAAATCAGAGGCTGGAATTTCAGGTTTCAGGGATTACCTTGATTCCCCTAACCAGGCATTAGATGTCAGTCTTAAAAAGGGTAATCTCTTGTTGCATTTGAAAACACAAAACAAAGCTGATTCCCTTGCTGGTCTTTTCCTCAAATACAGCGTGTTATATTGACCAATAGAAACTTCTGATTCTTAACTGTGCAGGTTGGGCACCTGATCCAGAAGGCTGCAGCAGACAGTAACATGAAGAGAGTGACTCTCGAGCTTGGTGGGAAGAGCCCAAATATTATCATGTCTGATGCTGAAAGTAAGACAGTCTTCTTCTTGGGGGATTAAGTTGCATCTGGAAGGGGGGCTGGCAGCTTCACAGTCAGCCTATACATTTCCACTGAAATGTATTTCATGTACCCCATAAATGAAGATGACAATCCCTTTGCCCAGTTTAGAAAGGGCAGAGGCATTTCAGATTGGTCTCCTTTTTAGTCTTGATCAACTTTTCTTAATCCTGGCTATGTTGGACTGGTGAGGAAAACAGGAGTTGTAACACATTGGAATTTAAACCAGTCCAGATAAAAAGGCTAGCCGCACTGATTATTATCTAATTTCCTGATTAAATTCACTGATTATGGTAATCAGTGAATCTCACTGCAGTAATTAGAGAGATCATATGAAGGTTTTTTGTGCGTTTTGTTTCAAATTGCCTCATCTGGATGTTTTCTTCCTTTTTCCTTTTTTAGTGGACTGGGCTGTTGAACAATCTCATTCTGCACTGTTCTTCAACCAAGGCCAGTGCTGTTGTGCTGGATCTCGGACCTTTGTCCAAGAAGATATATATCACGAGTTTGTGGAAAGGAGCGTGGAGAGAGCCAAATCTAGAGTAGTTGGAAACCCGTTTGACTTCCAAACTGAACAGGGGCCACAGGTGGGGGAAAAAAAACAGTTCCAGTCTGCCACCATCCACTCTGGGGAGCCTCTTTAAAATAGTATCTCAGATTAGAAAAACAGAGGCATTGTTCTAGATAGGAAGAAAAAAAACCATCTCAGTCACTGTACATTGTACAAAACATAATCTTTTCATTAACTTAGAATGCTAACCTTTCTTAAAATCTAATCAGTAAATTGCAGATGCAGTTGTGATTAAAAAATAAAGTAAAAACTCATAGAAATTATTTCTCCAGGGCAGCTGGTTTAAAAAGTGTCATTGTTGCAAACTTCAGCATTAAATGCTTGGTGAATTTTTGTTCATACAAGCAGATTTGCTCCTTTATTTTGTCTGAAGTTATGTGCTAACTTTTTGTCTTACTTTAGGTGGATGAAGCACAATATAAGAAGATCCTTGGATACATTGACAGTGGGAAAAAGGAGGGAGCAAAATTACTTTGTGGTGGGAGCCCGGCAGCAGATAAGGGCTACTTTATCCAGCCAACTATCTTTGGAGATGTGCAGGACAATATGAAAATAGCCAAAGAAGAGGTGAGGAGAATCATATACGTATCATATAATATAGTACATATAATATCATATAATATAGTACATTATATAACCAGGTTTCTGAATTCCAGAATTTTTCAGTCTGTATGAATGGATCCCACTTTCTTAAATATGTACTCTTATACGTGAGTTTAGGCAGTAGTAATAGTGGAGACAATATTAATCTTGCAGATGTTTTTCTTTTACAGATTTTTGGGCCTGTTATGCAGATCTTCAAATTCAAAACCATTGAGGAAGTCATCCAGAGGGCAAACGAAACCAAATATGGGCTGGCAGCCGCTGTTTTCACAAAAGACATTGATAAAGCAAACTATATTTCTCAGGGTTTGCGAGCTGGAACTGTTTGGTAAGCCCTTAAGAATGGAACTCAGAAGGAAAAACCAGCGGGTCAGTTGTGGGGCGCTTGCTGTCCCTGCTGCAGTCCCCAACCCATTAGAAGTATTAAAAGATAAATCTTTTGGTCACCCTTTCCCCACCCCCTTTCAAATTAATGAAAACTGGGAGCTCATATTCAAGATTTCCCACATCACAAATGAGTACTTGCCCTCAATTGTCCTTGTATGCATTTAATGCAACTTTTAAATGTACAGTGCTAATGTTAATTTGTTAAAACTTTGTATAACAGAGGAAATGTAATCAAAAACATTTCTAATGCAAAGTTTCTTTTGCAGGATCAATTGCTACAATGTGTTTGGGGCACAGGCTCCATTTGGAGGCTTCAAAGAATCTGGCCAAGGGCGTGAGGGGGGAGAATATGGCCTGAACCCATACATGGAAATAAAAACAGTAAGTATTTTCACTGCTTGTTCCTTTCAACTATAGTTCACATCTTCAGATCAGGTTAGCTCAAATACAAGGAAGCATTTATTTTAAGTTAGGCGATCTAGATGAGATTTCATGTTTTTCACTCTATCTTCTTCCTAGGTCACCATCAAAGTCCCACAAAAGAATTCTTGAAGAAGAAATCCGTAGAACCGTCCATATACATCACCCCATACTTGGTAGAAAAACTTAATCAGGAATTGAAGAATTCTACATTAAGAAAGAAAATCTGGCTTCTATAAGCACCTCACGGAATGTACATGTAACCAATGATTAAGAAGACTTTATTTTTCTGCTTAAACTGTCCTTGGTTCTTCCCAACCCGAAGATCAAACATTTGTAACAATTAAGAGCAAGGAAAATCAAATATATTTCACTCCAAAATAACCTGAATAGAAAATCTGTACAAGCAGGCTATTTTTGAGTATCCGAATGTTATAAGGCACCTCTTCATACATTCTTTTTGTACGTTTTCTAATACATACAAAATTTTATGCTTAACGTGTCTTTGTATTGCATCTGTCCAGAGCCGCTTTGGGAATAAATACATTTGCTTCCCTTTGGATGGCGAGGTGGGGCTCCAGATGGCCAAGAACCAGGATTTGGGAAAGACTCGAGGGGGGGGTGAATGTGGATCCCTAAGCACCCCATCTTTTGTGACTGGTTGTGTATCCCCAAAAGCACAAATAAAACTCACAGGAAGGCTCTTTTTGCCCATGTTTCCCAGCCTTGTTGCTTTTTAAAGATGTCTGGCTTTCGGCTCCCAGAATCCCCCAGCCTGCTAAGAATTCTGGGAGTGCCAGATCCACACATCTTAAGCTCCACAAGGTTAGGAAAAGCAGTTTTCTGCCCTTATTTATCTAAATCAAGTTTTGATCGTTTGCTTCCTCGATATGTGCTATTAAAAAAAAAATGCACACGAGTAGGGAGTCTTAATATATCCAAGCACCAAAGTCTTAAGGGCCAGAAAGTTAGATTCTCACTCACTCCCCTCAGAAACTAGCACGGTGTTTAAAAAGATGTGCAATTATAGGGAAAAAAGATGGAACAGAACTAAAAATATTCCAGATCTTCCGAAAAGAGCCAAACTCCGAGGGGAAATTAAGGCCCCGCTTTTGACACACATCTCGGCGATATTGGCGGCTTTGCTGGTTATTGGAGGAAGGATATTAATTAATCCTACCTGAAAAATATCCCACCTGAAATTAAAGGTTCCCCTGTCAGTCAAATGGCCTTTTCCCAAAATGGCGACCAACCTCACAGCAGTACCATTTCGTCCTGCCACGCTCGAAGTCTCGCGAGAGGTGGAGAAACGCCCTCCAACCACAACAGCGAAGGGGCGTGCCCGGAACGGAGCGAGGGTTTCCCTGCCCCGTGAAAGCCCCGCCCTTCCCTCGGACGAGCCAAGGGCTGTCTCCTTCCCTCAGATAACCCCGTTCGTGACGTCATTAGGAGGCGCGGCTCCGGCGAAGAAAGCCCCGGGGGCCCCCGAGGGAGCCTTAACTGGAGAAAGAGAAGAAAAGAGGGAGGGGCCTCCGAGGCAGGGCGTCGCGTGTAGGCACGGGGCTGCCCCGGACAGCCGCCTGACTGCTTTCTTCCCCGAGAGCCTCGGCAGCGGCGAAGCTCCCGTCGGCATCGACCCCGCGCCGCTTGCCCGTCAAGACCGCTCGGAGACCAGAGGATCCGGGCAGGCCGCGGCTGCGGGGAGCGCGGCGGCCGCCCTTCCCCAATCAGGCGGGGCTGTCCGAGGCGGGGGCGAAGCAGTGGCCATGGCTGGCGGCTGCCCCGCGTCAGTCGAGCCCCGGCGGCCGGGCTGAGGCGGCTGCGGCCCGTTCCTCCCGCCGCCCGCGGCCTCTCTCTTCCCGGCCGCGAGAAGAGGGCTCCCGGGCCTCCGCTTCCCCGTTGTTCCGCTCCCCTTACTCGGCTGCTGGGCGGGGATGAGGCGGCAGCCCGGCGGAGGCGGTGGCGGCGGTGGCGGCGGCGAAGGGGGAGGCGGCAGCGGCGACGGTAGTGGAGGCAGCGGGGACAACGACGCCGACGACTCCGACTTGGAGGGGCGGCGCCCCGCCTAGCCCCCCCTGCGCGCCCCCCGAGCCCCCCGAGCCGGGCCTGAGGCGGCGGCGGCGGCGAAGGAGGAGGATGTCGGAGGAGCCCGACGCGGAGAGGATGATCAAGGTAGGCGAGGGGCCCTCTGAGCACGTGCAGAATCCCCCCACCGGGGTTCTCTGACTGCCTCACCTGAGAGGACATCACAAACCCTGGGGCTGGTGGCCGCTGGAGGGGGTGAATTACACCCCCCATCATCCCCAGCCTTGCCTCTCTTGAGTTGGAGTACCGCTACCATCATCCCCAGTTCAAGGAATGGTCCTGGCCCTGGTTGGTGGCCTCTAGGATAGCTCCCGTCACCCCCAGGCAGTGCCCTTGTCTTGGACTACAGTTCATCTCATCCTCAGCTGGCACCGAGACCCCAATTCCTGTAAGACCAGCTGAGGGATCAAATGATTTGGGGGGTTGCTATTCTTGTCCGAATTTATGACCCCTGGAGCTGAGGATGATGAGCTTTGTAATCCAGGAGCCCAGGCTGTGATCCAGAGAACTCCATGCTGCTGCCAGCCTCTTGGTTTTAAAGCGATGGTTAAACTACTACAGGTGGGACTTCTTATCTGGGACCACCAGCCTTTCACTTTTTTCCTCTCCTTTGAAAAACAAATAGGAAACTTCTATTTTGGAAGACTACCACATTAACTGGACTCAGAAGCTGGGAGCTGGAATCAGCGGCCCAGTAAGGTATAAAAATCTTTATATATTGGTTTGGGTTTAAACTCAGACGAGAGCTTGAAATATCGGATTCTTGAAGTAAGCCGTGAATAAAAATCAAAGGTTGGATTGGGACACACTTTCCTTGATGTTTATTATCAGGCAATAAATGCAGTCATATGTCAAAGTCTTCCACAGACTCCCACTAATTAATTTTTTACTCCTGCCTGTACAGAGTCTGCATCAAAAAATCGTCTCAAGAACGGTTTGCACTGAAAATCCTTCTTGATCGCCCAAAAGCAAGAAATGAGGTACAGTACTCTATTTATGGAAAAGTTTTGGAACTTTGGATGGCTCTGGAATTCTGGGAGTTGAAGTCCACAGGTCTTAAAGGTGCAAGGTTGGACACCCCTGAACTAGACAAAGTGGCTGACCATTTTAAACCAATGAAACACAATATTCCGAATACTGAAATATTGTTGCAAAGCATAAAAGAAGCCGCGGTGAATGTCTGACAAAAACCTGATAGCACAATACCTTGTAATGAATCCTGGCATTGCACGTAGCTGTTAAACTAAGTCGGAAAAGATAAGCCTAAGTACATGCAGGAGCATCTTTGGAAGAATTTGCTTAGGAAAAGCTCACTGTAAAACTGAGCCCAGAAAGACGCTGATAGCTTGGTTTTTAGCTTGGTTTTTATTTATTGAAGATATCGATATAACACCAAGCGACTTGTCATCTTGCTTGGATAAAAATGTTGATTTCCTATCTTCCAGTCCAGGGCAGGCTTTTTCAGTCAATGCCAGAAACCTCCTGAGAGTCCCCTTAATGTCAGCGAGATTCCACACAGGATGGGACAGAGTGAACATAAGAACAGGCCTGCTCCTGTTACATTTGTCAGCTGGTGCTGGCATATGGATGAATTTGGGGCTTGTTTTGATGATGCCATCCAGAGTAGCTCTTGATGGGTCAATTTTGCATTATTAGAAAATTCCATTTTGCCTTGTTAGGCTTCAGTGTAGTGGAGCTAGAAAAATCTGGCCTTTTCCAGTTCTGCTGAATCTGACTTGTCCAAAGGAAACAGCAGAGGCCCCTGGCAAACCGGTTAGTTTTGTGCCCAAAGCACTCAATCAACTCCGTTCCACTTTCCTGGGGGTGGTGCTTGATGTTGACCTTTTACTTAACTTAAATCTCTGTGCTTTCACCTGCAGCCGAGCCCTCTTCCTCTGAATTTCTTCTCCCATTGCAACTTGTTTCTTGCCTGAACTTTTGCCCAGGCTGTGAGTTTTATACTCCGGGTTTTGCTTTACAACACAGTTTAAAAAGACAAGATCTCAGATCTCACGACCACATGACCATCTGGGAAGATTGAATTCCTTTCTGGCTCAGAAAGTTCTCTTGGTTGCCAAATATCTGAAATGGTATCTCTTTCAGGCAGTCAGTTCTGGGGGAAAAATCCCAAGTTGACCTTAATTCTGTTGTCCTTTCCTTCTTATGAGTAGCTATCTAGAGATGCTTTTGATTTCTGTCATGTAAGAGACAGGAGTATTTTGAGAGCTGAGACCAAAGGCCATGGGGATTCAGTGGGTTTTCTCCCATTTTACACCAGGTCCGACTTCACATGATGTGTGCGGCACACCCCAACATTGTCCAGATTATTGAAGTCTACGCGAATAGTGTACAGTTCCCCCATGAGTCCAGTCCAAGGTAAGATGGTGCAGGTTCCTTCTGGTGCCACGGCATTCTTTTTTGCACTTCACCACAAAATAGAATTTCTGTTTTACATCTAAAACATCTCTTCCCACAGACTACCTCAAAAAGCTATTACACAAAAAAGGTTACTGCAGAATGCCTGGAAGGAAAAATGAGGAAAGACACAGAAATAAATATGGGGTTGGACTGTGGTTTTGGCTTTGGCTGTAGTCGTGACCACAGAGAGTACAACAAGCCACTGTGTTTCCTAGGAGGGGGAGAATGGTGGCTTTCTTTTTTTAAAAAAAATAGTATTGTTTCGGTGACATATTTGTGGCCCTTAGTTTTAAATTGCAAAACCATTGTGCTGCTTTTTCTTTAAGTTGTCCTGAACAGTACAGCTTCTGCAGAACATTTCCTGGGTCTACTTAATTACAAGAATAGCGCTCCAGGGCAGAGGTTTTTCTTAACATCTTGATATTTTTTTTATCCATGTAACAAACTGGAATTCTTTTAAAACCAGGTCTCGACTGCTAATTGTAATGGAGATGATGGAAGGGGGTGAGCTGTTTCACAGAATCAGCCAACATCGGCACTTTACTGAGAAACAAGCAAGCGAAGTAACAAAGCAGGCAAGTTTTAACCCTCCCACAGACCTCCCTGTTCTGCCCTTGTATAAGCAAACAATATGGGAGAAAAGAACCGTAAAACAAAGAATAAACTCCAAGAGATAGATTGGGAAGAGGCAAGCTTTAAAATAAAAAAAGTAATGTCTGGCCCTCTCAAAAGATTATCATATTTGTTATAATCTCAACATTTGTTTCCCAGGTTTTGACAGCCGAGGAGCATCATCGTTTCCTTTTAAATATAAAAGTGGGTGGGGGAAACGTGAGGGTGCTCCTATGCTGCCTCAGGAGGTATTGGTTGAATTGCCCAGGAAAACCATGTTACGGTTCGTCCACATTTGTTCAGGTGTACAACTTCTTTGCTCTTAAGAATGAAAAAGAGATGTGCATTAGCTGAGATTGTGGGGTGTCTGTCGTTTCGTGTTCGGTTCTCTACATGCCTGTCTTTCCTGCCCTCGAGCTGCATTCGAGCACATTCCATAGTTGCAGGAGTCACCGTTTAGCTCTTCTGATGATCGTGTGGCTCTGGGTGGTTGGTTTAGCCCAAGGTTTAGGCCAAGGCGCAACCAGTCCCTCCTTGTGCAAGCCAACTATTTTAATGGGGTTCCTTCCCACTCCAGGATTGCTAAAACCCACCGGCTTAAAATCCCAGCTGAAAGTTGCCAAGAGAAAAAGGGCCCTTTTCCTCGCGGTGACTTAAGTTGAGCTTTGTACAGTTTAAGCTCACTTCCTACCTGCTCCTGCGCAGCGAAATAACATAGCTCCACAAGAACTGTGGTAGAGCCAGAAAGGAAGAAAATATCGCAAGCGGGCTCACCGTGGATTGGATGTGGAATCAGCCCGACCACGTAGAAGCAGCCGGCCCAGAGGGGCCCGTCAACGTCTCAGGAGAGGTTCTGTGACCATCTTCTGATGCCCTGTGTTTTGTTTTTTTTCCTTCCAGATCGCTTTGGCTTTGCAGCACTGTCATTCTTTAAACATCGCCCATCGAGACCTTAAACCTGAAAATCTTCTTTTCAAAGATAATTCTTTGGTAAGGTGGATGTTGATTGGCCTGGATGCTGGGTTGGGTTTATTTGTTTTTCCCCCGCTATTTGATCAGTGCTAGCATCACAGTTGCCTTTCCTCTCTGGTTTTCTCCCAGCCGTTGGCCTGCAGGAAAGGCTGGCTTCTTCCCTCCAGCCCATTGGAGGCTCTTTCCTTGCTGCTTCAGGCCAGGATCCTCTCCTTCCCCAGCTCTCCGGTCCTGTGCCGTTCATCCCCCTGGCCTCCTTCTGTTTTGATTCTCTTGCTCTGGTATCTCTTTCCCTTCCTTCAGCAGCCCCAGAGATATTTCTGAGAGGGTGTGTGCTCCGTGTTCTGACGCTGACACATTTCACCTAAGCAGCTTGTTGCTTGCTCTAGGATGCTCCTGTGAAGCTCTGTGACTTTGGGTTTGCCAAGATCGACCAAGGTGACTTGATGACACCACAGTTCACTCCTTATTACGTAGCACCTCAGGTAAGGCCATTCTTCCTGGGGCTGGCCGGCGTCTTTTCATGGCTCTCGAGCCCCTGTGCAGTTAGATCTAAGATTGCCAATGGTTGTTTCCTCTTTGCCCAACAGGTCCTGGAGGCACAAAGACGGCATCAGAAAGAAAAGTGTGGTATTATCCCTACCTCACCAACCCCATATACTTACAACAAGGTAGGCCTCTGGCACCCCAATGCGCTTGGCTGGCTCTGCCTCAGTTACGCAGAGTGGATTTTCCTCTCTATTAGACATCAGTATTCCCTTTTCCCCCCTTCCTGTCAGAGCTGTGACTTATGGTCCCTGGGTGTCATCATTTACGTGATGCTGTGTGGGTATCCACCCTTCTACTCGAAACATCACAGCCGGACGATTCCGAAGGACATGAGGAAAAAGATCATGACGGGGAGCTTTGAGTTCCCGGAGGAAGAGTGGAGCCAAATCTCAGAAATGGCGAAAGACATCGTGCGCAAGTAGGTCCTGGGCGCCTTTGCCTCTTCGCTCCATCTTCTTCTGCAGGCAGCCGGGCCAGTGGTTAGCAGGGCTTTCGGCCTCTCTCTGCTGTCCACCAAATGGTCGCAGTCAGTGAAAAGTGTCTGGGAGCCTAAAGCAGGGGTGTCCAACCGTGGCCACTTTAAGACCTGTGGGTTTCAATTCCCAGCTTGGCTGACTGGGGAATTCTGGGAGTTGAAGTCCACAGGTCTTAAAGAGGCCAAGGGTGGGACCCCCGCCTTAAAGGGTCAACTGAGTGATGGGTTTGTTTCTTGAAAATACTTAGGCTGCTGAAGGTGAAGCCAGAAGAGAGACTGACCACAG
The DNA here is from genome assembly GCF_947247035.1 of Vipera ursinii. NCBI lineage: Eukaryota > Metazoa > Chordata > Lepidosauria > Squamata > Viperidae > Vipera > Vipera ursinii. The sequence goes on along the minus strand of NC_139527.1, from coordinate 991,709 downwards.
AAGGCGTTCTGGATCACCCATGGCTCAACTCAACCGAGGCGCTCGATAACATTCTGCCTTCTGCCCAACTAATGATGGACAAGGTTCTTGTGAAATGGTTTATTTGCAAAGAAGTGGTTTGTTTAGTATGCAGGGGAGCTGACCGTCTAGTCGAGCTTCCCTTCTTGGGGGTGACGGTCTAGAGGTCCACCTCAGTCCTCACCTGATGCTTTTTTAAGGAGAGGCCTGGGGAGTGGGATCCATTGCAGTCAAAGACTTTGCAAATGTTAACCCCATCCTCTGGTTTTTCAGCTGATGCTCTCCAGCTGGTTTTTCTTCCCTTCGGAAGATGTTCTCGGTCCCTGAGGTGGTCTGTGTCTTGTGCTCAAGCCCATCCTTCCTTCTGCACCATGGGTTGAAAACCTCCGCTATTAACTTCTCCTCTCCAATTGTAACAGGCCATGGTTGCCGGGATCCAGCAGGCACACGCAGAGCAACTGGCAAACATGAGAATACAGGATCTCAAAGTGAGCCTCAAGCCCCTGCACTCGGTCAACAACCCGATTCTGCGCAAAAGGAAACTGCTGGGGTGAGTGTTCGAGGAGCTTCTCGTGGTGGTGGGAAGGATGAAAAATAATGATGGGTGGAGAAAATATTTAGCCTGGCCAGGACACGCCCCAACCCTTCCCTGCTTCTCTTTTAGCGCAGGCTAATGTTCAGAAGACGAACTGGGAGGAGGTTGTCCCTTAACTTGCCGTGTTAGTCGCTGTAGCACAATTGACGTTTCTCTCTGTCCTTGCAGAACAAAACCAAAGGAAAGCGTGTACATCCATGACCCTGAGAACAGCAGCAAGGACTCCAACGTTGCTCTGGAGAAGCTACGGGATGTGATTGCTCAATGCATCCTGCCACAGGCTGGTAAAGGTGGCAGATTCTAAGACGAGGCGCTTTTAGGGGCGAGGGTGCGGGGCGTGGATGGTGCACTCGCAGTCCTTCTCGCCTTTTCTCCGGCAAAAGAGCCAGAAAGGTCTGGAAATCAAAAGTCCTACTCTTCCTCTCGATTAACAGACCAAGATCCCCTACTCTGTTTTTGACTTAAAATAATGAACTGCTGCTTTTTGTTCCTGCTAGATTTTGAGGGGGCTCCCAGGGGTCAAGGAAAGGTACGAGATGATATCTTGCAAACAAAGTCCTTTTTAATGCCCAGTTTGACGTTTAGTGCCCCGTTCTTTGGTTCAAAAGATTTAAGTTGCCTGGGAGGAAGAACTTTTGTCTCAGAGTATTGGAAAAAGGGGCAGGAAATCCACTGCATAAATCTAAATCCCTCGTCTTTCCAACCTCCCTTCAGCATTGATTTGGACAGCTGACCCCACAGACTAAAATTCAACTTTAATTATTTTCAAATAACTCCAGTTTGACAATAAAAAGTCTTAGAATGCTCAGGAGAGTTTTGTTTCCCCCCCCCCCTGTTCTGGACCAGGAGAAAACGAAGATGAGAAACTGAATGAAGTTATGCAGGAAGCTTGGAAGTATAACCGGGAATGTAAATTACTCAGAGACACTCTGCAGACTTTTAGCTGGAATGGTGAGTATCGCCGTTCTTTTTTGGGTGAATTAAGTCTCTCCTCTCCCCTCATCCTGAAAAGGGTGCTTATGAAAACATAGCAATCAAGAGGTTTTTTTTTAGGAAATCGAGTTTCCCCTCCGGTTGTGGGGAGTCGCAGAATGGGGCAAATGTCTCACTTAGCAACCTAAATTCTGGGGTCGTTTCTGGTCGTATTTTGAGGACTACCTGCATTCTGGAATTGCCCAGGTGCTGGAGAAAGAGGCCTCAGAGTAGCTTTAGTTTTGTAAACCAGAGCAAACTTCGGCCTTCAGGACACCTGTTGCTACTCTGCTGTCTTTCTAGAGCTCTGTCGGCTTTTATGGTGGATTGGGAAGCTAACCGGTTCCGAAAGGTCCCTTTCCACCCGGAGTTCTCTTTGGGATCCCCACGCCTCTCTTTTCTGCCTGCCTTCTGGCCCTGCACAAGAAGCGTATCTGACGAGATTTCTTTTTTTCTGACCATTTCTGTTTTTAGGCAGAGGGTTCACAGACAAAGTGGACCGGCTAAAACTGGCAGAAATAGTGAAGCAAGTTATTGAAGAGCAGACAACTTCTCACGAGTCGCAGTAGCTGGAGCTGCTTGTTCTTATCCAATCACACACACACACTCGCCCGTTTTGTGTTTTTTTTTAAAGACCATTTTGTGAATTATCTGTTAAAGCAGCCTTGCCCAACCGGGCGCCTTCCCAGATGTTCTGGTTTGGGATGATAACGGTGGAAAGCACCCAGCTGGGCAAGGCTGCTGTAAACTGTAAAAAGTATTTTTATGTAAATTAATAAGTCATAATTATTTCATTAAATTTCCACAGCTTGAGAAATGCTGTATAGATGTAGATAATGAGAATCATTGGTACTGTAATATTTTTTTAAGAAACTCAGTTCCTCAAAATTATATATATATATATATATATATATATATACATATATATTATATATTACATGATTTTTACATACCCCTTCATGATTTTAAATGGGGCAAATGGTGAATTGTGTTCGCCTGAATATCCAGATGAGGCAATCTCCCTCCAGCTGCCTGTCGTAGGGGTGTGTACCAGCTCAGTTCTGGGGTCTCCCTTGGCCTTCATCTCAATAAATTACTTGAAGAAACCAGCCAGAGGCGTATGGGCTACTCAGCTGCCTGCTGATTCACGGCAGCCTTATAAAAAGTTGTGATTACTACAAAATAGCCCTGTGTTTCTGGACCTTGAGACCCTTTTTCTTGTACCCAGGGTTGCCTTTTCCTATTGCTTTGTACCGCGAAGCGAAGGGAGGACACAAATGGTGGCTTGTGGGTTTTCACCAGTTCAGCCGAGAGAGAGCTGGACCTGTTTCGAGTATTCTGACAACCGATTTGCTTTTGAAGCCTGGGGGCAGTCCCACAGAACTACTTTGGTGCCGTTCCCCGCGTCCTGGGGCCGCCGAAATGCCAATCTAAGGTTCTATGTGGGCTTCTCGTTGGCCACCACGATTCTGTGGTTTGCTATCTCTGGGGCAATGTGGTTGTGTTTTTTTTTATCCTTCCTGAGCCATGTCAGCCTTGCCCGGCTTCTGTTTCTGCTCTCTGGGCCCATCCCTCAAATGCTGTCCTGTGGACTTTGCATATTACGGCTGCTGGTTGCATCCCTGCAGTTTTTATTGAGAACCATTTGATGGGAAGGCCTGCAAGTGTCTGGCTTTAGGTTTGGTTTTAGCCCCTTTAGTTTTTAACAGGAAGCACAGGAGGTTTTTGCCGCTAGGAGGGCTGTTAGGGCTAAACTACATCCGGAAAGCCGGAATCTGTCTAGTGCTAGTGCAGTTGATAATCTCAAGACTTTGCATCTGCAGACCTACAAAGAGAATGCATTGAGAAACAGGACGGGGACATTTTTTTTGGAGAGGCTCACGGGGATAAATGAAGCCGCACCAGAGAAGGAGCCTTTTAATCTGGAGAAACAAAGTCCTCGGCCAGATAAAAAAAAACCTGCAGAAATAGGAAGATGTTTTTCACGCTCTGCAGAAGGCCAAAGTGAGCTCACATTTAGCACCAGCTTGTCAATAATTTCCTGCTGCGATTAATTTCTTCTATTGGCGAAGATTCTTTTGCACACACAAGGATGCCCGTGAGGTGGCATTTGGCTTTTGTGCAGCAAATGGCATTCCTGGCTTGGAAAATATTTCATGAGCCTTTTCCTTGAGGCTTCTGTTTCTCCGTTTCCTCTGGCTTGTGGGAAGTTCTTAAGGGCGTATTTGACTCCTTTTTGTAGAAGTACTATATGCAAGACATACTGGCCTTGCCTCAGTTTCCTCAGCTGGAAGGATCGGCCACCCCAAGGATTCCCTGGTGGCCTCTGCTTTCTATTGGAAGGGGTTGGATCCACAAATAGCTGCTCCCAGAAGACGCCCCCCCCAAACAGTTTTATGTTTTTGGATGCGGTTTAGTTTTATTTAATTTTTCTTTGACTATCCTGGGGAATTTTTTGAGATTATTTTTTACTTCTCTCTTTGCCTGCCACCATTACTCATTTGGATGTGGCTCAGGGGCTGGGCTCTTTAGATCAATTATTCTTAGCATCCCTTGTGTGTACTACTAGCTCTACTCAAAAGGAGGGCCTGGATTGCCACCTTGGAAGAAACGGGGTGTCTTTCTCTCCTAACAACATTGACAGCTCTGTGATTGGCCTCTGAGAAGTGCCTGTCTCAGTTTTTGCTGTCTCTGCTGAGTGGGCTAAAGAGGAATCTTTAGGCAAGATGTGAATAATCTGCCAGGGTGGCTACGGGGTGGAATACGGCAGGAGGCGAATGGATGGGAGTCGTGTCCCCCCGAACGATGTATCGGTTCTGACTTTCCACCTTTGCGATAGTTCTGCATGATGCTGTAAATATATTAGCTTTCCCCGACTTGAATGCCTCCAGATGTGTTGGGGCTACAGCTCTCATCGTTGGGGGTTGGGCATTGTAGTCCAATGGTTTTGGAGAGCCTCTGCTTTGGGAAGGTTGCTGTAGAGAATAGCTGTGGTCGTCAGAAACCACTTTTCCTTTGAGAGGGGGAAAAAGGGCATCTTTTATAAAAACACGGCGGTGGTCCTGGAAACGGATGTTCCTGGGCTTCCCTTGTGAAGCTTTTCATATTCATCTCCATCTTAATTTCTTTCTTGTACCTGTGGAAGGAAAAATCAGCACTCTTGCTTAAGATGGGCGAACCCCCTAGTGATGTTGATCCTTGGAAAATGTTTTGAGGCCGGGAATGGCGTTGTGCATGTATGTTTTCAGCCACAGCGTAGCCAACCTTCCGCTGTTAGGTTCTGTCATGCCTTCCTCATCCTCCTTTTGCTTTCCTCACTTTTAAGCGTTTTGCTGTATCACTGTTTTGTTTTTCAAATCAGTATTATATGAATGTAAATATTATGCATTGGTGTACATAAAATAATTTTAGTAAAATTTATCAAAGTTTCTGTCTCAAGATTTTTTAATGTCTTTTTCAACTAGTTTGGGGTGGTTTTTTTTTAAAGGTAACATCGGTTGGCAGGTAACCCATTTTTTTTCTTTGTTGTCTTACACCATCAATTCTTTCAAAGTAAAATTGCAAGCTCAAATTGATTTTGCATTGCTTGTCTGCATAAAATTTCTGCCCTTGAGCTATGTTGGCTAGCTCCTTAGTCTACATCAAAAGAGTGGACATGGTAGCTGTTTCTTCATGGGTGAGTGCAGCGGAGTCTCTTGCCTTGTGTGTAAATTCTGTGCCAATTACGGAAGGTATAAAATAGATTACCTGAGCCACATGAATAACAATGAGCCAGCCCCTTTATTTCATCTCATAAGGCCATGAAATAGCTAGAAGGGGTTGACTAGATCCTTAAAGACAGAACTGGAAATTAGAAAAATAACAAGCATACTATCCAATTTTAAATAAAAAGAGAAAATCCAGGTATAGCTGCTCCACGATTCAGTCCTGAAATTAGCTGTTCAGTAGCACTGAGAAGCCTCTTGTTGGAGGAGGTTAAATGGAATGTTCATATTTAAAGAGGCCGGAGAAACAGTTGCCCTCTGGAGTCTTCCAACGGAGAACACCTGTAGGAGGGAAGCGGTTGGATCGGTGGTGAGTTCATTCCTGGCTTGCCTGTTGGCTACTGTGATCTTTGCAAGGTTCATCCAGAACATCTGAGAAGAGGAAGGATCCAAAGCTCTTGAGATGTCCCTTCTTTTTCTGGTGTCCTCTCCGTTTTAGCTCTCTATGTTAAATAAAGAGGGCCACAGAGCCAGAAAGTAGGCCTGCTTGAACATCTTGATGGCTCAAGGAAGTGATGGTGATAGCCAGTTTTTTTGGGCATCAATGAACTGAAGTAAGTAATTGACTGACCCCCAGAAAACAAACAAACCCTTGACTTTTTTCCATTGGACGTTCACATCAATCTCACCTCCACTCTGAGCTAAGCATGTGTGAAACACAACATAGCTGAATCATGAGAAGTGCGGGTAGACATCTTGGGCGCTGGTTTTTCCTCCCATTGGCAACCTGGATTGTGTTGGTGGTCTTTACCCTTTCCACCATCCATTGCAGTTCGTTGCTTCCTCCAGCACATCCCTCTTATGAGGTGGTAATCCCAAGACGGTTATCAGCCCAAGGAGCGAAGGCAAAGAAGGATGAAATATCTTACGCCATCAAGGCAGCAGCAAGGGATTATGTCATCCGACTCAAACCCTCAAAGCATTTGCTAGCTGAAAACTTCCCAATCTTCACCTATAATTCGAAGGGGGAACGCGTTGAGAGCCATCCCTACATGCCAAATGAATGCTACTATCAAGGTTACATTGAAGGTATACTTGATTCACTTGCAGTTCTCAGGACCTGCCTTGGTCTCACTGGTTTGTTGAAAATTGGTGCAAGAACATACGGTATTGAGCCTCTGCAGAATTCCCCTGCTTTTCAACACCTTCTCTACCCCTCCGAAGAATCACAGCCTATTTTCTCATCATTCAAAATGGGAGTGGGAAGAAGAAAGAACGAAGCAAAAAATCTGCGGGACAGACGAACCAGAGCGATGTACAATTATCTCCAGTATGAAGATTTCCCCAAATATATTGAACTGTATATTGTAGTGGACAAAAACCTATTTGCCCAAGAAGCAAATAACGTTAGCAGAGTGCAAACCATAGTGTTGGATGTGGTGAACATTGCAGATGCCACCTTTGAGGCTCTCAAGACACACATTGTTCTAGTTGGACTTGAGATCTGGACTGAAAAGAACTTAATAGATATTTCTACAGACATCACCAAAGTTCTTCAAAATTTCAATAAGTGGAGAACAACCAGCATGGTCAACAGGACAGTGTATGACACGGCCTTCTTGTTCCTTCAACAGACTTTTAAAAATGTCTTTGGAAAGTCCTACCACTCTGCTATTTGTGAGCCCCATTTTTCAGCAGGAATCCAAGTCTACCTCCAGAACCAATCGACCCGCTTCGCAAGGGGATTTTCTCATGAGTTGGCCTCTCATATTGGATTGGGTCACGATGACTCCCAGTGTGTCTGTGGTGAGTCTGCAAGCTGCATTATGCACACGTACCACGCCTCTGTTAACCGGTTCAGTAACTGCAGCATTCTGGATTTCATAGAACTTCACGAACAGGGTCTCCTGCATTGCTTGCTAAATGTTCCCAAGATACCTTCCAGATTTCAGCATTGTGGGAACGGCGTTCTGGATAAGGGCGAAGAGTGTGATTGTGGGGGGCCAAACTCATGCATAAATGATCCTTGCTGCAATCCTGATTGTCGTCTGAAGAGAAATGTCATTTGTGGGGTAGGAAAGTGTTGCCAAAAATGTATGCTTGCCCCTAAAGGAGACGTCTGCCGGCCTAAAGTCAGCGAGTGTGATCTGCCTGAATACTGTGATGGGAAGTCTGCGCAGTGCCCCAAGGACTTGTATGTGCAGGACGGAACACCCTGTGGCAAATATTCTTCTTACTGTTACAAAAAGAGGTGCTGGAATTACGATTTCTTGTGCCACAGAATCTTTAAAGGACAATCCAAAAGGGCTCCGGAGAGTTGCTACCTCGGTCTGAACACCCTCGGAACTTCCTATGGCAACTGTGGCAGTGACCCTTCCAGGAAGGAATATTTGAAATGCCATCCCAAGGACAGCATGTGTGGAAGAATACACTGTGTAAATGTGAATTCTGTGCCTGACCTGAACCATATGGTGGTCCATAAGAATTTAGTGCGAGGAACGCTGTGCTGGAGCGTTTCGCATCCTGCCGAAATCCATCACCAGGACATTGGGAGTGTTCCTAACGGCATCATGTGTGACCCATACAAAGTGTGCATCAATCGCACCTGCATCCCCAAAGCCCTACTTAATTCGAGCTGTGACCCACGGAAAACCTGCCAAGACAGAGGCGTTTGCAACAACCTTCACAAATGCCACTGCAACAGTGGATGGGCCCCTCCGAATTGCAAGCATTGGGGTGCCGGAGGGAGCATTGATGGAGGGTTTCCTGTGATTGCCTGGGGCAACTCCTTGGCCAAGTACGTTCTGGGAACTGTCATTCCTTTTTCCATGTTAATTATTGCTGCTATTCTTGTGATCCTTCCGAAAGCGTGGGAACTCCTGGGACCGGTTTTGAGGTGGTGGAAAACTCCCATGGACAAAGCACCGAATCCCCCCCAGAAAACAGACACCAAGGCAAGGCTGCCAGTTGGGGCTCCCTAGAAGGCCCACAGAAATTCACTCCAAAAATTACCTCCTATAATTTCGTGCAACATCTCATAATCCTAAAGTGAGCAGTGGGTCATTCATTCTTCAGAACTTCCCAAGATGAAAAAGGGCACCGAGAGCAAAAACCGAACGGCTGTGCCAAGATAATTTGGGTCGACGCAAAACATCCAATCGAAAGCCGTACTCTCCACTGTTGAGAAAGGGAAGGGAAGGGGGAGGGCGAGGATTGAAAACACTTTGCTGAGTTGTAAACAACAGGAAAAGGAATAGCAAGGTGTTGGACTCCCCAAATTCCCATTCCTCGGGTGCCACCGAAAGAAGATCTAACTCTAATCATGCTGGCTAAGATCATCTATTCAGCGCAATCATCTCTGCATTGAGGGTGGAAGGATCTTAGGGGTGGATTGAAAAGGATTCCTGGGACACCTTGAAAGAGGAAAATAAAATTGTGCAGCTGAGATTTTTCAGTTTGGACAGGGGTTTTGGAGGGGGTTGGATTTTGGGAAGCCATGACGTTGGTGTCAGTTGTGATCAGCAGAGGACATTATTTCTGTGTAGGTTAAAACAGTAGTCAGATAAGTGTGCTTTTTAGCAATCCTGGAATCTAAAGGAACATAAATCCATTCATAGGCTTGCTTTTATGTTTTACTGTTTGGCAGGAAGCTGTAAAATATTCCACCAGCAGCGCTGAAAAAAAAGGGTAATTTCCAGGGTGGTCACACCGCACTGCAGTCACTCCGGATCCCGTTCTTTGGAAGATCCTGGCAAAACTCTATCATGGGGAAAATACGACACAATCTAAAAAGTCAGTCCTCTCCACCCTATCCAATTTTCATTTCCCTCAAATAAATAGTGATTATTTAAATTTAAGGAGTCTTTCAGTTCCTTCTTGTCCAGTTGGACTTTAATTCTCTTAAAGCTCTTCCAAACTCTCTTTTTAACTTCACCCATCTGCCACTGACTTGTATTTTCCCAGCGAGGCTGTGAACGAGCTAGCTTCAGGGCCATTGGTTCAACTTCCTCTGTGCAGGATCTAAAAAGTCTAGCTGGCATTGCTGAGCAGAGCCTCGTGGCGTGACAGGGGTGGAAGGAGAGAGATCAAAGGGTCCGCTTCCCGTTCATAACACCGTCGTGGTTGAAGGAGAGGAGGGTTTATTAGCCACTGTCTGGACACGGGCTGGGAGTGTGCTGGCATAGAACCTCTTCTGGGAACGCAGGAGGGGCGTCTGGGTGTTGACGTCACAGCAAGCCTTGCGTTTCACACAGCGGAACATGTGCTGAGTCCAGCCGTAAACCACACAGTTCAGGCACCCCTGGGAAGAGGCGGTCAGGGCCTGAGAGCAGAAGGGAAGATGCTCAAGTGAGGTGGCTGCAACCCGGAGTTGTCAGGTGCCCGTGGGCTCTTCTGGGTGTGCATGGCTGAAGAGATGCTTACCTCTAGAATATACAGGGCCATGTAAACACTGGCGTTGTCCATACGTGCCAGTTTGACGAGGCCAAGGATGAAGGCTGTAGGTGGACGAAACAGGAGAAGATCAGTAACAATAAATATAATACGGATGGTATGCCTAGCAGCTACATCTCTGCACGTATTGTGTTTTTTTTTTTTAATAATTCACTTTTGATGGGTCCTGGCCTCCAATAAGTGGCTATCTGGAAGAACCCACTTCCAAACAGACATGCGGAGGGCTGTCTCTTTCCATGCAAGCAACGTCCCTGGGTCTTTCCTTACCTGGCCCCCAGCAGCAGAAAAACACCACGGGGTACAGAATCACGGCTTGCTCGACCACCTTCAGCATTGCCCACTGTTGATCACCGACGTAGCCCATCGAATTCACAAACCGCTTGTACAACGTCCTGGCTCGGATGAGCAAGCTCTAAAGAAGGAGCAAGGTCGAAAGAAGGCCTCAGCAACGTGCTCATGCCTGAAGGAGGAGAGTGTGGACGGAGGAAGCTGGGATGGGGTTCCTGTTTCACTTCGAACTCTTGGGAGGAACTGAATCTAGTCACTTGCCTGGTCTGGGTTCATTCATTCCTCCAGGCCATGAGTAACTTAACCTTGGTTTGTCGGTTAAACTACACCTGACTGAGCTTGCACAAGACAATAAAGCCTAAACCATGGCTTCCAAACCACTGGAGTTAGTTTCCACATCGCTTTAGGTTTAGGTTTAGGTTTTATTTAATTTGTATACCGCCCTTCTCCCTAGGGACTCAGGGCGGTTCACAGGGCATATATAAATAACAATACAAAAGTTAAAAAAAGATTAAACCAATGCCCAGTTAAAAACAATAATACAATTCTAAAACAACAATTTAAAACCCATAATCCCCCGTCAGGCCAGACCAGCTAATTCAAATAAGTGGGTCTTCAGGCCACGACGGAAAGTTCGGAGGTCTGATGCCATCCGGAGCTCCACCGGCAGTTGGTTCCATAATGCCGGAGCGCCCACAGAGAAGGCTCTCCCCCTGGGGGCTGCCAGTCGGCATTCCCTGACTGGAGGCACCCTGAGGAGGCCCTCTCTGTGGGAACGCACAGGGCGGAGGGGAGTTGACGCCGGCAAACCCAAAACAAAGTCATGTAGTATAATGGCTTGTGTGAATCAGGCCATTGAGAGCCTCTCTTGATCTAATTTATCCCAAAGTCCTTGCGTAACTAAAATCAGCAACCAGCCAATCTAAGATGTGCCTGGCCAGCAATTCAAGTGTTCCTATTGTTTCGCCTTGCATTTTCCCCCCAGAGAATCTCTGCTTATTCTGAAGTTCATCTGTTTACCATTAGGGAACAAAAACAAGCTCAGATTTATTCAGGAAGCTAGACTCCGGGGTGTGGAAACTCAGTTCCACATGTGGTCAGAATGTGATGCATTAAACCAGTGTTATGAAACTGTTTGCTCTAACTTACGAGGGATGCGGCAGCAGTTGGAAGGCAGCAAATGTTAAGCATCAGGGTTGGGAAAAGAAGCATGATTTGTGTGCTTCAGGCCTTTCCTGAGCCCCCCCTCCCATAAGTGCTGAAGGATTCTCAGCAAGAGGAGGAGATGCGCCCCTTGGCGTGCCTCTTACCAGAATTGCAAGGAAGCTGGCCACAAACGAGACCAGGAAAACTCCAGTGCTGTACAAACACAACCCGGCACAGATGCCCTGCTGAGAGCCGGTGCCGAGTGTGTTTTCCACGTGCAACAGGAGGCACCTGTGGACCAAACGGAAACAAAGGAGTGAGCCTGGGGGGTGGGGGTGTTGCTGAAGAGTCAGGTTCTGCCCAAAACCGTCTTCTGAAAAGAGAGGCTGGTTCTGCTAAGAGACCTCTGGGAGCCACTGGCCACCGTAGGACCAAGTCTCAGCTCAGATACAGGCCATCCTTGGCTTTCCATGCCCGGCAAAGGGTACTGGATTCAGATTGTCCTACCCATGTTCTGAGGTGAAGTTCTGAGAACACTGGAAGTGGTTGCCGAGTCCCAAAACAGGCACCATCAGGAGGATCGGGATGAGGCTGGAAGGGAAAAGAAAGGTCACTCTCCTCGTCAAGATCGTGGAGGCCCTAAAGAAGAGTCCGGCTCACCTTCCAGGGGGCTGCATCCGCCGGCCCAAATAGCAAGAATCTGGCCCTATCAAACTGGGGGGCTCATCCCAGTTTCTCCAAGTGAGGTAGCAAGCTCCCCTGCCTCCCCCGACCCCAATTCCTCCCGAATCAAGCAAGCAAGCAGCATTTGGGAGATTCATCTTACCTAGAGGAAATGATGGCTACTCGGCCTAGGTGATTTGAATAGCTCAACACCTACAAAAGGAGGAAAGAGGAGACACCAGGATTTGGCTCCACAATATGTGCTGAAGATTCAGGAGTTACAACCCGGAATGGATCTTTTTTTTAAAAAGGGGAAATAAAATGTGTACAGATACTCCCCTGGAGTTGTTTGGGGAACTGGGGGTGGGGGGAAGACTCTTAAAAATTTAGCATTTAAGCATGGGGGATTGTTGATGTGTTAGTTTCAAATGAAACTGTGCTTACAACAACGAATTTTAAAAACTTGAAGGTGAACCAGTGTTGAACCAATTGAGGGTTAATTCTCTACCTGGTACATCCTGATGTATAATTTATTTCACTGGCATGTGCGCATGCATCCACACACAGAGGGAAGAAATATCCTTCTTTCGTGCAAACAGCATACTCTAATCTTATGACACATTTCTTCAAGCCCTTAAAGCAGGGGTGTCAACCTGGCAACGTCGCGTGATGTGTCGCGACGTACCGTGCCTTTTTTCCCATTGCCGGCAATGGGGTGGGTGCGGTCTCGGCATGACGCACCCAGCCCGCAGGCTGGTGGCTTGACAGCCCTGCCTTAAAGGATGGAGTTTTCAAAGAATGCTGGAATTGACTAGATGGTTGAAGTGATCTCACAAGCTTTGTCTGGGGACAGGATGTGCTGTTCCAGGATGAGTTCTGTCCTCCTGATGAAGTGGGTGGCAATGTAGACCAGACTAACACAGCCGCCGTGCTTTCTCTTCCAATTCATAAGGGCCCCCTGGAACAAGCATTATTCCAAATATACACCAGCAATTAGCCAGGGTTTTCAAAGGGCGAGGCGAGCTCTTTCTTTGATCCTCTGCCTAGAGGCTGGCCCTGATGGTTGAGAAGGTCTGTGGTGCTTGAAAGGGTTTCCACTGAAGATGAGATTTCAAAATGTTTTTGAAAGTTTTTGAAAAAAGTGACCGAGAGTCCATTCTGTCTAGGACACATACATTTTTCTTTGGTTCTGTTGTCCTCTGATCAAGCAGGCATTGACAAAGGCCTTGTGCAACCCACAAAACCTGCTGATCCTGTTCAGGTGGGAGCCAAAGTGGAAAAGCCGAAAAGCCGAAAGGGTGTGGCCTTCTCTGGAGTAAATCCAAGGCCCTCCAAATCTCAACGGCCTCCACACTAGAGTCATCAATTCAACTGGATTCAATTTCTTGGACTTCCATGCAATCCAGTCAACTTTGGTCCTGCCCTTGTTGGCTTCTGCCTGGCTCAGCCCAATTGTTGGGAGTTTGGCCTCCAGCACACCCTGTGATGTCCACAGGTGCAAGGTGGGCAGATCTCAAGCACCTCCTTCCCACATCACAAACACGCTTAGAGATATTCAAGTCACCATGAAAGCACCATTTACCTGTGGCCTCTGGCTGTGTAAGTGCTGGTTGAATTTCCCTTTCAAATCCATGTAAAGCTGCCAGGTATAATTAATTGTGTATAGGAAAGAGGCGACATAGAAGATCTGGAGAAGCAAAACAGACAAACAAACAAGAACAAAGGCTGTTGGTCCTCCGAATTTGCCTTTGGAAATCTGGAATAAGTTGTGATCTGAACATGGCTGTTGGTTGAAGGGGGAGGAGGTAAGGAGGGGATGGCAAGGGGTGGCCCCTGTGCCTGCAAACCCACCCACCCCCAGCTTCCTCTCCAACCTCCTCTATATTTCCGCTGTTGAAAGTAACCTTTTGCAGCTTTGATTTTGTCACTGAACTAAAATCCGAAAACAACAACTATCACTGTACAAAGAGAGCGAGCTACGATGTGCCTTCATGTCTGGGTGTGGTTCTGCCCTTTTATATATCTGCCCACAATTTGTACGTAGGGCTGTGATTTTCTGACCTCGTCACCAAGCATAAACAGCTCCAGAAGGAGCCAATCCTCCACTAAAGGCATATGTGAAGTTGGTTTTTCCATTTCAGATGGCAAGACTCAAAGAAACAGGAAGATGTAATTTCCTAACACGGCTGATGAAACATGAAGTAGCGGTCCAAAATAACAAAACAAAATCACAACGTTTTCACTTTCATTCTCCCATGATAAACAGTTTTATTTTGTTCTTTAAAGGAAGCCTAATTCAGGAAAGCTATCCCAATGCATATATGATTTTTCTGTGCTTAAAAGGATCCCAAGTCCAAAGACATCATTGCAGGGGGGCCCCCTTCCAGTTTCCACTCTGTTTTTCATCCACTAAATGTGGAAAATGTTGGATTTGTTTATCCTATCAAGGTTAGTTTGTTACATAAATCATATTCTACAAGACTGACGAAACAAAATCTAATCCAGGAAAGCAAACGTTATCTGCAATAATACTGGGACATTTTATAAATAAGTATGCTTAAAATACCTTATAAAAACATCACAATAGTATACTGTATCTTCCCCAATTTTGTTTTGTGGTTTGTGTCCCCAGACAGCACGCAAAACATATTGGAAGAGAGTGAGGTCGATTAAACTGAATTAAATCTTTTTGCTGCTCTGATCTGTCCAGTAGATTTGGGGGTTAAGTGGGCCTTTGTTAACCCAAATGACTTCCTCATTGCTGATCATTAATGTTTGCAAATGGATTTTGTATCTTGAGAGCTGGCTGGGCTTTTTCAAGTTGTCCAATATACCTGCCAAGGCACACATGTTGTGAAACAGGCAAACACCAACTTCTCTTGAGAGGCAGCCGAAGGTAAACATTCAAAGGGATCAATAATAGGAAGGAACTTTGCTGCTAACTGGCACAATAATCAACATTTTGGGTAGATTACAAGACAGATTATACACCCATTTAACAAACAGAATCAAGGAGAAACAGCAACCAAGCAGCAGTAAATAAACAAGGTTTGTGGTGGTTTGGAATTGCCTTTCTAGGAGCAGGACCATTAAATGGTAACCTGGCCTCAAGAAGATAATCCTGGACCCAAACGTGCCTCACAAGCGACGGAAAATGCACAAAAGTGAGGAGAGGGAAGCAAAAAAAGAGTTGGTAGCTTTGTAAGAAGCTGGCATTGTCACAATAGAGCAAAGAAAAAAAGTTTACTAATAATACAGGATTTTTATATATCCAATAGTCAAATTAAAAGGGAAACACACAACTTTCTCTAACAGGCTCCAGTTCTGTTTGGGCTGCAAACCCCAGAATTTCCAGACCTTAGGCATGCTGGCTGAGAATTCTGGAGTCTTAATCCAACTCAGAAAAGTTATCGAGAAACTTCCAGAGAAAAATTGCCTCTCCTCTCTGTATGTTCTTGATGCCTTTGACTTTAGCTCCTCTAAAGCTTTTACCCTGTCAACATGGCACATCAGCCCCAACCAAAGCTCTTCAAGCACAAAGACTCAGCAACTGGCAGCAGATGGAAGCAACTGGATTGCCTCTTCCCTATGCGCCTAGTCCACCAGTCCACGCTGTATCGCACAGAGACCCCCTTTGGAGCCCACTTCCAAATTACACACTTTCCACCCCACCAAGGAGCCGGAGATCAACTTAGGCTTCACCTGTCCGGTGGCTTGCAAGTTGTAGCAAGCATCGGCTTCTCCAGTTGGGTGGGATGCCTCTCTGCTATACAGAAGGGCCCCCGTGAGCCAGCACAGCCCCAGAGAGAGATCGGAGAGGCTCAGGTAGACAAGAGGACGCACCTGTGGAAGGAGGAAAGCAACAGTCACTCCACTGACCAGTAGCCTTGCATTCGGACAAAAATTGGAGATCTAAGGACGGGTGGAAACGATGATCTGACCGACTGAGTTTCTCTTTCTCACTGCAAAGAGAATTGACCACACACTGTCAACTCTAGAATATCCACATATACTGTTTCAGTTCAAAGTGTGTATTAGTAGAAGAGAATGACAGGGAATAAATAAAACAGCTACTCGGCTATCCTAAAGTTGTCAGGATTCAAAAATACTGAGATGATAGATAGATAGATAGATAGATTTGGTGCTGCAAATTGGTGGTTATACTAGCTGGGCTGTAGGGCAGCTATAGACATTTGCTGAAATAAAAGTAAATTATGATTCAACCACCCAGCTTCTAAAATTAATATTTGTTTAGTAACAAAGTGGAAAGGTACTTGAACACTGCAAAACATTCCTTATGAAGATCATTGCTCCTCCCCGCTTAGTTCAGAAGGCACCATCTTGCTTACGGCCTTTCATGAGCAAAAGAATTCCCCTTACCTCGGGGGATCTGGCGGTGTTCTGGAAGATGGTGTAGCCGATAATTGAGCTCGACCCCATGATGCTGTGGAAAGAAGGGGCAGATTGGTGGAGTTTAGTTGTTAGCTTTGATACGTTTTTAGAGCTTATGTGAACCTTCTTTAGCCCAGCAAATTCCCGCTTAACAAACACAACATGCACATTTTATTGTAACAAATGCAAAGCCATTTTTAGTCCAAGAATGACTGGAAATAAAAGGCAAGAATGACCAACAAAAGCAAATAACACATATACATCCATGGCATTTAGCAGTCCCAGAAAAGGGAGATAGACCTGGTAACCCCTCCTAAAAACCCCGACTAGGTTATTTCCTGGCTGATCTCCTGGGAGATTCCCTTTTAGTCCCAGGATATCTTAAGAGAGAAGGCTGGACGAAATACCTCAGAGTAGCCGTGGCAGCTTGGATCCAGTGGATGACAGTGAAAAACTAGGTGGGAAAAAGAGCGAAATTAGGTAAGGCAGATCCTCTGGAGGGACGCAGCCCACACTTGAGGTCGTGATGGCCGGGCCTCTTAGTCCCCTCTGCGCCTCCTTCGTTCCCTCTGCTCAGCAAGGGCAGCATTTTCCATCTCTTATTGATTTATGTATTTATTCAGCATATCTCTAGACTGCCCATCTTTTACCCAAGGGACTACTTTAATCTGTGATCCTAGTCCTCTTTGCACCCCAGGCCTGGGACTGACCGTCTCTTCTCAGGAATGACTGCAGCCGACTTAGAGCAAGCTGCGAAATTCTCAGGATGCTGCGAAGTCTCTACCCCAGTGTTTCTCAACCTCAGACAGTCTGCCATGGGTGTACTTCAACTCCCTGCTAAGGGAGGGAAACCTACCTGCTAGAGCATCTCTACAGATTCTTCCTTGACTCACCTGAGCCCTCTCCAAATCCTGGGGCTGCAGGAGCTCCTGAACAGCAGCCCCAGCGGCGAAGGAGCCCATGCTGGCCAGCCAAGCAAGGAGCTGCAGGCAGCAGCAACGGGATCAGCCGTGGGCAGGCAGCTAGCCGACTGGCCATCCGCCTGCCTGCCACCTTCCTCTTCGCTCCACCTCGTTGGTCCCGCCCCGGTTGCCAGCAGCGGATGGTGGGAGGCAGAGCAGGCTGGACTGAGGGGTCCAGCACCCAGTCTGTTTCCAGGAGGGAAAGAGGAGAGGGGAGACAGAAAGAAAAAGATAAACCTGGAGGGCTGGAGATGAGGGAGAGAGAGAACCAAAACCAGAGCAGGGATGCGAAAGGAAATAAAACAGAAGACTTGTGGGGGGGAGGGGGAAAGGACCCCTTTTCCAGCTGCTCTAGGTCCCAACAGCTCCGGCGGGCTCTTTGCTCGAGGCACTCCAATTATTTTGACAGAATTAGCCAGGAAAGAGGCTTCCTGTGCCCCCCCCCCGCCACCGCCTTTTTAAATCAGAGTACTTTCCTCTAGAGTAAGATCCAAAGGCGTCTTTAGGGGAGGGGCTTCCCCACCCCAATTTAAATCCTGGTTTAAGTTAGCCCCTCCAGGCAACCAGCACGGGGAACTGCAGCTCTCACGAAGCAGATGCCTTTTAATAAACTCTGGAGAGTCTGAAGAACTGCTACCAAATTCTCGATTTGGAGCTACTCCAATGTAACTCAGCAGTCCTGCAGTTTCCACCAGAGAGTAAAGCAGCAGCTCCACCTTCTGATGGGTAAAGCTCACAACCACTTTGAATGCCCCACAAAGAGACCTGTGTGTTTGTGGGTCAGGGATTGTTTGTGAGAGCGAATTGAAAAGCTGGATCTCTTCTCTTCTACTGATCTGAACCCACAGAAGACGACCACCCAAAACAAAATACACAACTCCTTTTAAATTGGGCATGGGGTGAGGTTTCTGGTTGGGGAATTCTGGGAGTTGAAGTCCACAAGCCTTAAAGCAGCCAAGGTTAGGCACCCTTGGTCTAAACCATGGAAAAAACCACCTAGCTTCCCTTGGTGGCCACCCAGCCCAAGTCTTGAACTGGCTGGCTGGTGCCTGGAGTGGAAGGGTTACCTTAACGACCTCCTGCCGAGTTGGATAACCAGACCAATCATTCCCAGCCAGCATGGGAGTTGCCGTCCAAAGCACCTGGAAGGCAAAGGTGAGGAACTGCTTAGTTAAGACGGCCGCTTTGCAGGGGGAAGTCAGAAGGGCAGCGACTAAGGCAGCTTGCGCCCTGGACTGAGCGCCCCATCGCCGTCCGTGTTGGTGCCTGGGGAGCCAATGGTGGTTAACCACCGAAAGGAGCGGAGGCTTCCCTTGAGAGAAAACCAAGCCCGTTGGGGGAAATCCGGCCGTTTGGGCGGCTTTGGGGCCCAGGGAGGAATTTAGGCTGTCAGTCAAGGAGGGGGGCTGCTCTGAAGTGCGCCTTTGGCTGCCACTTGACTGCTTTGAAGTGGAAAGAGGGGGATGCACAGGAAAAAAAGGGCCTTTGTCCCATTCCAGAAAAACCAAGGGTGCAATTATCCGAGATCTGTGACAGTTGCGCCTTCTTAACTGTGGTGTTCTATTTCACTACCGCATTTATTTGAAAACTCCCCATGAAGGCTGCTATAGACCAGCTTTCCCTAACCCAACCAGCTCCAAACGCTAAAGGGAAGAGCAGGAAGTTTTTAAAATTAGTTTTAATTAAAAATGGTCCAAAATTGCTTGATGGGCAAAAGGTTTCTGACATTATTGGGCAATAAATTTAAACACCTGCCCTGCCCTATTTTTTTAAAAAATAAATGTTGTAAGAGGGTTAATACAAAGCCAACGTTCATCTAACCATTGTACAAGCAGGTTCCTCTAATATCCCAGACTGACGCTGGAAAATCACTTACTTTTTGGAATATATTGGGCTATTTGAACCTGAGGGAGGAATGGTGCTGCCTAGATCAGGCACTGCCTTATTTAATGAAGCAGAGGTAGAAGAAAAATAAAATGGTAGTGCTTAAAACATTTCCCTGCTCCCAATTCCGACTGGTATTAACAATTCTTTCCTTCCAGCTTCAAGACCCCAAGAAGCTGAGTTGCAGATGGAAACGTTCTGGAAGACTTCAGGTTATTAGAGGTAGCAAAGAATGGAACTGGGCACAGAAATTGGGTTTTTAAGCATCTGAGCTGTGATATAAGTTCCTAAATTTTGTGACGAAGGAAGGATTGCAAATGTTTTAGCAAAACTTGGTAGAACTATGTTTTCCTTTGAAGAATGAAGTCTGAGAGTTTGAAGTGCTTAGATTCGGCTTAGCATGTTGTGTGAGTTCAAACTGTTGCAAAGTATCCAATAAACCAAGGTTAGTTATACTATGACTTGTCCCAACAGCTTGTCTCGGCTGTTAGAAGGGAGGCAAGATGGACATTTACATTTTCCTGATCAAAAAAACCTTGCGATTTTTCTCATACAGTTGTGTGTTTGTGGGCTTGTGTGTGATTCAAGACAGAGTTGCTAAATAAAGGGTCGAAAGATATAAATCCCCATATTGGCAACCTCAAATGCAACTTTAAATGTCAGGCACAATTTCATTTCTTAGCTCAACCAGGAGGGTTCTGTTGATTAAGAAAGTTGTGATAAAAGAGAAAAATGCCTTTACGCGTTTGCTTCCCCAGTAACTTTTATTATCAAATGAAGGACCTTTTCCATAAAACTGATTTCGGTGAATACTGGTCAGTAAGAGGCAGGTGTAGCGTTGACTTCACTTACATTTTCCTTGGACCAAATGGTGCTCCACACACACACACAAACCACCCAGAGTGCTAACCCCATTTCTCGCATGCTCAAATCCCCCCCAAAGGAATTGGGGGGGAAGGGGATCCAACCCAGCCAAACGAGCTCACTAAGGCTCCACGTCAGGTCAAGCTCTAAATGTTGCCATCCTGAAAACCGCCTTGTTATTAAACTTCATGGTTGTCTCTGAAATTTCCCTCTGCTGAAGTTGGGTGTGTTGTCCCCAGTAACGGGGTGGCTAGGGGCCTTTTAAAAGGGCTTTGCAACCTCTTTGAAACAGCAAGGGGAAGTTTTTGCCTGCTTAAAGGAACACCAGTTGGGACCTCAGCCCACGCTATGTACCATCTTCACCTGCCCTGTTAAAGTTCTTCTTTCTCATTGTTCGGCTTCTTTTGGAAGGAAGACAGGATGTTTAAACGCTTCGAGAGTTCCTCTTTCTTCCCGTCGCTCATCTTGTTCTCATCGATCAGCTTGGTGATCCGGGAGATCTCATTGGGGATGAACTGGTCCCCCTGGGCAAGGATTTTGCCCATGATTTTGATGTACTGCTCGGCGGATTTGCGTTCGCTCTCTTTGGCCTTGGCCAAATGCTCTTGGCCCTCTTCCAGGAGAGCCCGGCGATGCTCAGGGTCTTGGGCGGCACTTACAAATTTGCCGGCCAAGGCATCGAATATTTTCAGGCAACCTGGCATTCCCATGTAGATCCCTCGGAGTTTCAGCCAACGCTGGAGAGCACTGGCCTTAACCTGCCCATCGTAAGGCAAGGGCTTCTCCAGGTCACCATCTTGGAACAGGTAGAAAACTGGATAAGAGTCTTTATCCAGTTTGTATTTTTCCCCCAACTCCATGTTCTGCTTGTCACCATAATCTGTAAAGAAAAGCAATATAAACTCAGGTAGGAGACTTGGATTGGGAGAATAAGTAGTTGGTGCGTTTGCTGGTCATTGTTCACCTAAGATGTGATTAACCGGGAGTCACTTTATGGGAGGAATGGGTAGCATATACATTTAATAAGTCAAAAAATAAACAAGAGACTTTCAGAAACTGAAGAAATTTCTAAACAGAAATTTTAAGTTAGGCTTGAGCGGATTGATTAAACTATTACTGTAACTTTCTTAATATAAAGGAACAATCAATCATTTGAAGGATGAAAATATGCAGCTGGTAGAACCCCCAAATTTTAAAGCCTTGAAGTCTAGAAGCTTGTTCCTTGCAAAGCACAAGAGAATGGAAACTCTCTATTCTCCCTGCAAGAGAATGCAAACTCTCTATTTCGTTCACCCTCTTTGTGCTCTTATTTTGATCGTCCTGGGGTGGAAAGAAACAGCAGGTGTAATTTTAAAAGAGGAACAGGTGGGGAACTTCCATTTCTAAAATGGTTGCAGAGAGAGGCCCGTTTTAGAAATGAAAATCGAAAGCTGAACTTTTGGAAAATCTTGTGTTTCCACCGAGATAACCCAGGTCACATTATGGGCCAGGAGCGAAAACGGCGTTAGATCAGCCAGGGTATTTGCAAACCTGTACCCAAAACCTTGTAATGGCTGAAGGCTCAGTGGTTAGAGCCGATACAGAGGCTACATCTGGAAAATACCAGACTGAGCACATGACAATTAAGTAAATCCAGACAGTTTTGTTTATATGAGAGGCAGTATGGCCTAGTGGTTACGGCACCAGGCTAAAAAGCAGGAGACTGTGAGTTCCAGTGCTGCCTTAGCCACGAAAGGCAGCTGGGTGACCTTAAGCCAGTTCCCCCTCTTTCAGCCCAGCCCACCTCACAGGGTTGTTGTGCGGAATACGAGGAGGAGGAAGGCATGTTGGACATGTTTGCCGCCTTGACTTATTTCTCAAAATAATAGAGGCGAGATGCAAATATATTTAAAAAATCCCGCCTTTATTATTTTGATAAATAACTCACGACGTCATCATCATCCCAAAGCCAACCTCTGGGCCTCAGGTAGGGTCCACCTAGACAGAGCCCCATCTCACCTGAGATTCCCACCTCAGCCACCAGCAAGTCACTGCTGGACTCCGAACTCTCGGCCACTTTTTTGAACTCGTCTTGCTTCTCCCCGTAAGGGTACTGGGTGTCGAATTTCACCAGGACGTACTTGTGCTTTGGGATCACCTGTGGAAAGAGCGACACAAGCCAGGCTGTGAGGAAACGGCTTTGCCTGTGGAAACCCACAAGGATCGTCCCATACAGTGTTTTCTCCGTCACTTTTTCTAGCAACCAGTTGAAAGCCTGTTATGTCCCCTGGTATTTCAAGCCATTTTTCTCGGGTCCTCCTAGGCCCACCCCTTGCAGCAAATTATGTTTTTTCCCCGCAGTTTCTTGAATAAGCCACAGTTGGGAGGGAAACACACCACACGATCACCCTGCAGACTCTGCCAGCGCGGATCCCTTCCAAAAACGGAGAACAGGTTATTCTGGAGCGTCTCCAGGAAGGAGTTGCTTTGACGCTTCGCTGCCTCGCTCCAGGCTTGGGGAAACTGAGGCAGCACCCAGGTGGGGCTGCCTGGGGCCTTCCGGCCGCGGTTCCCACGCCTCCCCAGATCCAGAGCACCAAGAGCCGAGATGGGCAGCACGCAACTCGGATAACGAGAAAGGCAAAGCCTTCGCAGCCCTTCGGTCGTCTGAACACGGTGCTTCCCGAGTAAGAGGGGCAGGGTGGAGAGAGCCCGGGATTCCCGCTGGACTCCCCCTTTCCGCCCCTGCCCAGAAGGGGAAAGCGCCCTTTGCGCCTGGTCAGAGGCACGGCCGTTCCCGGTCCGCGTCGCCCTCGCCGTCCACTCGCACTCCCCGGATTGGCGAGTCGTGGGAATCGGCCCGCGCGGGCTTCCCGGGGGGGAGCGCTGGGGAAGGGCAGCCGAGAGCCCTCCCCGCTCAGCGCCGGGCCGCTTCCTTCTGCGGAGGGTCCCCGCCGCGCCCGCCAAGGCCCCGGAAGAAGGCGCCGGGCCCGCTCGGCTCTGCGGCCCGGCCAGCCCCGCCGGGAGCTACCTTGTAGAAGGTGACGGCGTCCAGCGGGAGCGCGCCCTTGGTGTGCAGCGCGCCGCTCCTCTCGGGGCCCGCGCAGAGCAGCAGCAGCAGCAGCAGCGGCGCCGGGGGCGGCAGGAGGCGGCGGAGGCGGCAGGCGCGGCGCCCGGGACCCGCCATGGCGACCGAGGCTGCTGGGCGAGCGGGCGGCGGAGGGGCTGGCGGAGGCGGTTCCGCTGCGCTCGCCGGCGCCCCCCGCAGGCCGAGCCCGGGAGAGCCCGCCTCCCCCCCCGCAGAAAAACCTCCGGCCGCCCGGCCCGGCTTTAAAGGCTGCGCGTCCGGAAAGGCCGCCGGGCGGGCTCTATTCTCCTCTTCTGGCCTTTGAGAGGTCACTGGGCAACTGTGAAAAAAGCCCAGCAAGCGTTCCACCCCGCAGCCCTTCTCATGCTGCAGAACATGGGACTTCAAATGCACGGAGGCAGCCTTGGCTTCTGCCAGCCTGACTGACGCCCGCAGACCCCTCTAGCGTCTGCCTGTCCCCGCCACGCTTAAAAGACCCCTCAAACGGTGCGCTCGGGGTCCCCGCTCGCTTCACAGGGGTGAACGTTTCCCAGCTTGAAAGAAGAAAAAAAAGGCACAGAGAAAGTTGGTTATAAAGAAACTTGAGGTTTTTTTTATAAATTATAAACCCATTCAGTTTACAGCAGATTGTTAGTTTTATCCTTTTCAATTTCTGTTGGTGGTCGAGGTGTTTAACATAGTCACAAATTAAAAACAGCAAAGCAAAGCAAAGAAGCTCCACGTTGTTAGAACAGAACGGGTAGCCAAATCCCCTCTCGTAGCTCAAAGAAGAGGCGAAACAAAAGCCCGTGATTCAATTATCAGAATTTGAAATACAATTTCTAAATATAAGAAAATGACTTTAAAAACGATAAGCCCTAAACTTCCAACACTGGAGAGGAAACACGCTGCGCAGATGTTCTTCTTCCTCGAAAGGGCAGTTGAGTTTACAGCCTGCCAGAAGACATAACCCGAAGGCTTTCATTCCTGGAAGAACCCTGAATCAAAGCGTTACTTAAGCTCTTGGCTCTTTTTAAATACCCCCAAGGACACTTCCACAAGACTTGCCACAAAATAATTGCATCGCAAATTCAGAATTGGTGCAAAAGGGAAAAGAACAGCACTGGCTTCCAGCAGCTTCTCTTCCTCGTACCTGTTTTTGGGAGGGGGAGACGCATCTTCTCTGTAACAGAAGGAAATCCTAAGAAAGCCAAACTCTTGAAAAGATTTAATAACTGCGACAAACACAAGTAATTTATGTAACGGGTGGCTTATGACCGTGAGATTACGGCCTCCTCTACTTGATCAAACGAGGAAAGCTTTGGAAAGGTGGTTTTAAAAAAGCAGTCTCAAAAGTGAAGGGTACTAATGGTCAATATTCTTAAGAATACTTTTTGGATGGGAAAAAAATGAGTTTGAGGAAGGAGCTGATCATGCTGAAAGCGCCTTAAAAATCCAAGCGCCGTGAAGTGCTCTGACAACAGGGGTTTCAAAAGGCCAGAACCCCCATTCTATTTCCAAAACAGGCGCTTGGAATCAAGCTGTCTACCAGAAAAACAATATATTCAGAACCGACGGTGGAGATTTCACCCTTGCTCAAACCATTCTTTAAAGAGCTTTTAAGTTGCTTCTCAATAGAAGCTCCAAAACATTTTTTCTAGAAATTATTTTATTGGAAAATTACATATTCATTCGGCCCCTTTTCTCAGACTAAGCAACCTACCCTGCAGGAGTCATGTTTTTGTACAAAAACCACCTCCAGATCACCACTGTGATATCTCTTGGTAGGATAAGTCTACAGCAGCTCCAGGCAAAGCTCTTTGTTCCTCACCGGGCAGGCAGGGCTGCCTGTAAAACAGGTGAGAAGCTCTCCTGAGGCAGGTGAGGGGGGCATTGAGAAGACAAGCTGTGGAGAGCCCATCAACATGCCGGATAGGCTGGCAGACAGCAATAAATCGGGCCGAACCAAAGCCACCGCTTCAAAGTCTGCACCCTGGTTAACGAGAAAGTAACCCATATAGTTGGGGTTACCTTAGCTTACCCGACTCTGATGCTGCCTGGTCATAAACTCTACGTTCACGAGGCTTCCTTTCAATCTGGCAATTGCTTAGGAAAAAACAGGACCACATCCTGTGGTTTTTAGTACCCACTGATTAAAAAAAAATACAATGGTAACCAATCAATCCTCTCAAGGAAACTCAGAAAACACCAGCTTAACGATATCACAGAAAAGTGAAGCCTGCTATGAATGTGCACAACGAGGGGCCAACTAGCTGTCAGTAACCGCAACTGGCTACGCAGGAGCCCTTTTTTCATCCGACAGCTCTGAATGTCGAAACGCGGAGCACTTGAAACACTCCGTGACTCAACAGGTATTTGGGGAGTTCTGAACGGGAAAAGGCTTTGAAAGCGATTGGAGTTTTATTCTCCATTCTTGGGTCCCACCCAAAATCCACCTTGTATATACATATTCCAGAAGGTATTTGGGAGCGCTTTGAAATTAGAAATAGGAAAAAACTGTGGTTCGGCTCAACTCAGCCAGCCTGTCTCAACATGCCAACTCTGAAAGTGGAAGAAACATCAAGGCACCACCGCACAGCTTTAGACGGAAGGCTACTTTCTTTAAAATAACAACAGCCCTGGTTGGTTTTTTTTTGCTACCGCTTACACTGATAACCTTTTACCTGATTCCTATGGAATTCTAGGTCCAGTCGCATTTCTAAACCAGGTTTTTCCATTTTCCTGGAAACCACTGGAGTGGCTTTAACTGACTGCACTGTTCTGCGACACATACAGGGTATGGGAAAGGAGACTTGACGCGGTCCTCTTTCAGACTAATTCGAAGGGCTGTAAGGGAAGCTGCATACATAGAGGAGAATAAAAGACCCTGTTGGGAGACCAGATGGCTCAACGGTCAGATTGACTTGGCTGTGGCAGAAGCAGGAGAGCCCAAGAGAGGCTTAGGGTGTCCACAGATGACCTCCGGCCTGGTCATTTGCTTCTGTAGGGCAAAAACGTGCCCGTAAAATAAATGCTGCCTTGCCTATGGGAGAGGGGAAAGTACAAATTCCTCTCAAATGTGTTTTACACTGGATTCCTATTGCTGCTTCTAAAGAGGTGGAGACCCCCAACAGTCTCTGAAGAACCACCCCTCCCCCCAGAGCCCTGGGAGATGCAATGGGTTTTGCCCGGGATCTAGAATCTGTTGTTATCTGCTTATGAACATGTATAAAAAGTGGTCTAACCCTGTCCGTGGAGGGTCCCTGTATCCATTCTTTTAATGTACAATAATTTAATTAGCTTGAATATATCTTTTAATACATAAAAAAAGTTTGTGATCAAAGTCCTTCATGCATTTATGAGGAAGTTCCAGATTTTAACACAGAAGGGATGGTAGATGTTGCTTATCTGATGCCAATGCTTCAGTCTGGCTTTCTCCACAAGGAGGCATTTCATCAAACCTTTAGGTTTTTTATTGTATCAAGTCTCTTTTTCAGCAGCTCTCCAATTTCTTGAACTGCGTGCTGGTAACTACTCTGGACTTTCCCTAGCGCAGTCTTTGTAAACTTCTTTTCTTCCTGGATAAAAGAAAAGGGCATGCACACAAGATAATCAAAACCAACTGACCGACTCTTGAAATATTCCCATAAAAAAAATCTCCAAATAATGATAAATTTATGTCACATCGTCTTTGAGTTTCTAAGAAGAGATACTGGCAAATTACAATTTTTAAAGGAAGAAAACAGCTTAAGGATGCACGGCGTTGGACCAGCCAAAGTATTTGAGCTAGCATCTGCCAGGAATTTCAGACTGGCAAACCAGCTGTGAGTTTCTCCACGCGCAAGAAACACTTTGAGCAAAAAGGCAGGGTTGAAAAATGAACAGAAAGAGTAAGACAAATTCTGACCACAGGAGATTGGAGAGCATTCCTTTAAAAGCTACTATGTCTTACCTGCAAAAGTGAATTATTTTCTATGTACAGCTCTTCAAGTTTAAGTGCAGTTAAATTAATTTCAAGCCCTCTGAGGTGATCTACCACGTTGGAAATGAGCGTCTGGAGTCCAGAAACATAATCTTGGAAGCTGGTGAACACAGGAGGCTACAAAGACGTGTGAGAGGGGAAGCTTTAAAAGGCCTTCCGCGATCTGTCCTCAATTGTTTAATTCGTTACATGAATCGAATGAAGAATTTGCTCTCAACTATCAGGAACTAGAAGTCAAGCTGCGGCTTGGGGTGGGGGAAAGGAAGAGGAAGAGGGCAACCTGGCCTAGCCTACCATGGCTCCACTGCTGTCTTTCTTCTTCTTCTTCTTCTTCTTCTGCAGGGTTGACTTCCAGGGCCGAAGGACGGCATCCGAGTAACTGCAGACCCACGAGACGATGGAGGTGGTCTGCGAGGATGAGAAGTGTGTGGGGGGAGGCGCTTTAGGGGCGCTGCTGCCTTTTGCAGCAAGGCAGGCTGGGTGGCTCAGATTGCCCAGACTCACCTCCGCAAAGAAGACCAGGTTTTCTAAAATATTTGGATGCGTTTTGAAGCTACCCTCCCTGACTTCCAACAAATCGCCTTTGCATTTATTGACCTGATCTTAAGAAAAGAAGGAGAGAGAGAAAGAGGGGAGAAAAAAAGCTTGTGAATATTTTAAGTCTTTTGCAAAGCCACACAGACACCCATCTCCCCTCTTTGCATCCATACAGACTCTTTGGCTGAATTATGGAAGATATAATGGATATTACCCCCGGAAATAGACAAAGCTGTAACGGTCCATTCTGATGCTCCGAAGTAGAGCGCTTCCTTCCTGTCTGTAAAATGGCCACATTTCTGTAACCCATAAAGGGTCAAGCTCTTTCTGACCTCTCCTTTTTCTCACTCAGCATCTTTGTAACTTTCCTCTCCAACTCTTGCAGGAGGCAGAACCAAGATGCCAGAAGTGCAAACTACTTGCTTAAAGAAAATAGGCTAAGAAGGCTGGGGCAAATAAAAGGTAACTGAAAGAAAAACACCTAAATAATGAACTCGTATGGCCTTTCAAGGTTTCCCCCCCAATCTATGCAGTGCTGGTCACTTAAGGTGTCTTTCCTATTAATGCTGCATATTTTCATACATTGACCTGAGTGAATAATCAGGGCCTGCCTTGTATTTACACACCGTGGGTAAAAATAATCTTTAGCTGTTCTGCAGAGCTGGCCCGTGAAAGCTAGCTCTTTTAGGAAAGGGAACCCCCAAGAACGTGTCCACAAGTTAAGGAAGCAGGTCAGAATTCTTGGGGACTTATTTGCAAACCTGGCATACCTGTTAGTTGCTCCAGTAATGATTTCAAACAATTTCCTATTCGCTCTTGAATGGCCATGGAATCTTCTGCAAATAAATAAGGGAGCCCCTTGTTTAGCCAATTAGAAGTGGCCTGCCTTAAATACACAAATGGGGGGTGGGTGGGGAGGAGAAGCAGCAAAAGGAAAAAGCAACAATGGCACAACTCACATATGAAAGTTGTGGACTGCAACGGTCAGAATTCCCCAGCCAGCAAGGTTAAAGTTGCCAAGGTTGGACACTCCTGGACTAATCCCTGTTTCCCACTCTCCCTTCAGCCCCAAATTGAAGGAAGTTGGAGGGCTTACCTAAGCCATTGGTATCTAATTCATAAATTTCACTAACTAGATAAAACAAGTTGGTTTGGGACTGGCAGCTCCCACTGTCAAAGAAGCTGGCCATCCGTGAAGAAGGGGGCCCGAGGACCGGATACTGTGGAAGGAGGAAAAACACAACCTATCACATAATTTCCAAGGAAAAAAGACAACGTTATCTGAGATCTAACCCAATTTCTTTTCCAAGAGTCCCGTTTACTATTGTAACCGGTCTATTAAAAAAAAATAGCATTTTCCCCCTGACCTGTACCTGAACGTTTTTCTGTAGGAACCACTTCCCCGATCTCACTGCATCGTCCAGCTGCCGCAGGAGAGTCCGGACGGTGTCTATCTTGGAGGAGACTCCATTCTCGGTGCTTTTTTCTGAGTTCTTCGGCTGGCTGCCGTGGCTAAGAGCTGGCAGCCCGCTTATTAACCGTAATGTCAGGGACCGAATCCGCAGCCAGGTGGTCTCTTCCTCCAAGGAGTATTTTCTGTGCTCTTCAGAAATACTCCTGAGAGAGAAACGGAAAGAGGGAGAATTTAGATCCAGAAACCTATACGCAAAGCCACCTATTCTGTTATCCCTATGTTCCTGAAACTTGGAAGTCTAGGTTAACATTCCCTTTCACCCACAAGCTACAGTAAAACCTTACTCTAACACACCTTTCGCAAGTCTGGGGGAGGGAGGGGTTGATTAAATAAATCCAAGTGGATGTAATGTATACCATCCGCGTACTTGTGTTCTGTGTTATTATGCAAACGATACAGACCACGGGGTCTATCTGGAAACACCCAAATAGGTTCCTAGTTTGGGGTGAAAACTGAAGTAAAGAATTCCTTCTAAATATACGTAACTGTGTCTATTATAATTTGGGATGAACTATTTCAGATGGCTGTATAAATGCCCAGTGTAAAACCTACACTCTCCCTGGATATATTCCCGTTTCCCTTCAGATCATATAAAACTTCTACTGTGCATCGTAACCTCTTGGGCTTACTTGTCTTTCGGGTCCCAATTAAATAAGACGGTGAGGTCTCTATTGTCCCGCAGGTCCCTCCAGGGAATGTCGTCCTCTTCCGGACTTAGGCCCATGGATTTAATACTGTCTTCCAAACTTGTTGATCTGGTTCATGAGGAACCAAACAGAAATGCTGGGTTAGGCACTGGAAAGTCTTTGCTGAGATTTGCTTAGGGGTTTTTTCCCCCAACGGGGCCATCAAATGCCTCCCGACTGCATTTCTCTAGACTCACATATTGGCCTCCAGGAGAAGATCCAGCAACATTCGTTCTGTGCGGACTTGTGCAAAATGAAGTGAGGCGTTCAGCCTGTTCCTGAAAGCAATGAATTCTGGGATCTTCTCAAACGCCCCGTATTTATAGGCCTGAATGATGTATTCTGAGGTCTGCAAAGAAAACACAGGAGGTTCTCAAGGCTTGAGGCAGACAAGAGAGATGGACTTCTCTGTAAGGCCTGCCTGGCGGGAATCCCAAAAGATGCTCCAGGGGCACGTTCCAATCCTGAGGGGCCCCAGCCCTTGTGCAGCCGTCGCTCTTGAGCCTTGCACAAGCTTTCACGGGCTTGGTGTTAGGGAGGAGGAAGCAGGAAGCGCGACTGTCACTGAACTTAATCAACCTCACGGGGCTGGTGCAAAAACAGTGAGGAAGTGCTTGAAGGTTCGGAAATTATTTGTTTACTCCAGCTGATTACCGACCCAAGCACAAGTCCATTCCTCCTTGCCTCCCTTCTGCTTCTCCCACCAGACTCTGGGTATCGAGGTGAGGCCAGGCAAAGGGAGAGGAACGGCGGGGAGGTCTGGCTCTGCTTCAAAGGACTTTGCACATGCTCTCTGAAGAGGAGAAACGGAGTCTTCCTCCTGTTCCCACACTTACATCTTTCTGGTTGGAGTGGAAAAACCTGAGTGCAAAGTTGCAAGATTGGGACGCAGCAGCATAATGGCCAAAAGCTGTGGCATAGCGGGTCAGCAGGTATCTGCAATGCAGAAAGCACAAACCAACAAATAAACTAACGATACTCACAAACCGTGAAAGCTGGCTGAGTTTTCCCAGCTGAGTCAGTATAGCTGCCATTTCTTCCCATTATTCCCCCAAGTAAGGAAAACTACCAAAGCCAGGCCACTATTTGGGGGGGGGGGACATAAACCCCTGCAGTCAGCGTAGCAAGAATTAGTACATTCCAACAACTCTCTGATTCTATGGCTAACCAAAAATTCCATTTTGACCGAAGAAGTTACTCGAATATGTAACGAATCGTCTCAGTTTAATAAACTTTGGTCCAGTTGCCAAGATTTATCTTTTAAAGACACTTTTGCCTGGACGACTGAGCCTTTATTTACCTAGGCCTCTGTTAAGGAACACTCCAGCAAGGAGGTAAATTGGACATTGCTCCAGAAAGTTTAAAGTCCTTCCCGCAAAGGGCCACAGCGGCACCTCTCCTCGCCCGAAGACCCCCACAGGACCCTCTCCCAACCTCTGGCGAATGGAGGAGACACCAGGCAGAGGACCCCCTCCCCTGCCCAAGACAGCAGCTCCAGGAAGCCCCTGACCCAGGAGAGAGGCGAGTTACCCACCCGATGGTGTCGTGTTGTATGTGCTTGGCATCGAGGCCGGAGTACAGCTCCACCACCGGCTCGAAGGCCCCCAGCATGCAGTAGATTCGGATGAGCAGCAACTTGAACTGGGCATTGGAAGGGCTGGAGGTCAACCCTTCCTCTAGCAGAGTCAAGCACTGCCAGACGGCCGATCCCTCACCTGGAGGGGGGGGGAGAGGGCAAAAACAGTTCTCAAACTGTGAGCGGGGTGAGAAGGCAAATAAGAAGCACAGAAAGTACCAGCTGGTCCGTGAGATTAATTTGTCTAGTTCTTCTTCAAAGCTGCGTTGCATTCACAACGGGGGAAGAAATTGCCAGGTTCAATGTGTAAAGAACACCTTTATTGTGTCCCCAAACTCCAATTCTTCAGCTGCTTTAGAAGATTTCAGGTTCAATCTAGTTGTCAATGCTGTGACAATGGATGTTCCTTCCCGCTCTGACAACCGAGGGAAACTGCAGCCATTTTTACTCTGATTTTTCTGTTGTTTAGAAATCAGGTGTAGAAGGGAGGAATGGGGGGGGAATGCTCGAGAGCTTCTTGGGAACTCAAGGATGCAAACCGACAAAAGTTTTCCGCTAACGTTTTGGCGGGCTGAGGAGCTGCAGAGGGAGCCCGGGGTTCAGGCTAATTGGAGCACGTGATTGATGACTGCTCCCATGGGGGTGGGAATGGCAACTTGTTACTTTGTATCTGGGGGAAGGGAATTTAGTTTTGGGTTCACTTTGTTTCCTGAATAAAATGTTCTTTAAGGAAGAATTCTTGCCTTGAAGTTCTTTAAGGGGTTTCATCGGAACCATGACACTAGTCTTACCTGAAGAACAGAACGCTCTCTCTCCAATTTTTCCATGCCACACCTGACTGTATAAATCTCTGAGCTTCACCCACTAACTTTTATTGTCGTTAATAAACTAGGCAGGTTATAATCTTTCCTTCCAGGGGATTGTGTCAATCTCAAAGTCATTTCTGATCACAGACAGGTGTTATAAGAACGTACCTGCCTCCAGCCAGATGTCAAGGAGCAAATGAACAGCAAGCAGGCAGTAGTAATCTGAAAGCTGTAACTCTGTTTTCAAACAGGATTTTCCTGGGGAATAAAAACAAAGTCACAAAATAGAACATTTTATGCTTTCAGACATGAGCTAGCTCAGTGGAAAAGCTATTTAACGCTTCTTACAGGTTTACTTAAAATGCTAAATTTCCAATTTTCCAAAATCAAAATGTAATAGTGACCAGATTTAAGCAGCTGGGCTAAACAACTTGCAGGTTGGTCAATGATGCTCTAGAGCAGGGTTCCTCAAACTTGGCCACTTTAAGACATGCTGGCTGGGGAATGCTGGGAGTTGACGTCCACAAGTCTTAAAGTGGCCAAGGACCCCTGCTCTAGAGCTCCTCAGGCTTAAATCCAACCGCAAAGGCAGATGGCCAGGACAGAGTCCAAGAAGAACCAAGAGGCACGACAGTCTCCTCACCAAACTCCAATCCATGCCGATAACGCAACATCAAGTCCTGGACTGCTGCCAGTTTTTGAGCTGTGTCCATGGTGTGGAAGAGTCCAAGCAACCGTGTCAACTGCATCACACATAGGTGCTGTTGTAAAGCTTTGATATTAGCTGGGAGCGCAAGCCTGCCTTCTGGTGGGGCGCAAAGGGGGATGACCCCCAATAACCGGTTGATGAACTGCAAACGAGAAGAATCTAGGTAAATAATAAGACCTTCGGAGTCCGGGAGGCAGGAGTTGCCAGTGAAGTTACCTTTGTGTATTGCGTTGATGGAAGAAGGTCGACAAACACCTTGAGATCCGTAAAGCAGCAAGGTTTGTCCCCAAACATCTTGAAATACTGGAACATCAGTTCTTCTGGATTGCCTAATAAATAAAGAATCAGCAGCTGAAAAGCGGCATAGTCAGTTTTTGGATTGTAAAACTGTCCTAATATTCATGAGGTCTCTTGATACAGCAAATAGCCAGGAAAGGCCCAGAAAACTGCTCAGGAGACTCTGCAGCAAAGCAGCTTCCCAGTTATCCACCAAACTGGCTGGAGAATTCTGGGACTTGAAGCCCACCCATCTTAACGTTGCCACGTTTGAAGAATGCTGATTTAGGATTTGCTTAATTAACAAACACTTCCCTTGCAAAACCAACCATCCATCTAAAAAAACAAAGATGGGGGTGAAGAAGGACAAAGCAAGCATCTTCACAATGTGGCATTAAAAATACAGCCCAAGAACTCTCTCAGTCTGGGCCAATTATTCCCCTCCTTAAAAAAATCAAGCTACAAAAGAAAGTAACGACTCGTAAGGGTTTTCTTCTTGTTTTGAGCACTGAGGATCTGCAGAGACAGCTGGGCACACCTTGCACTACTGCAACTCAGGGGACTCTCAGCATTTACACATTTATCCACCTCCAGGAAAACTGCCAAGATTTATAATAGGACACAAATTGTCTCCCTAGTGACCGGTGGATGTCTGCAATTCTTCTGCAGTTTACATCAGCCGCTGCAATCCCCCGAGACGGTCTCCCCTTGCACCCCCACCCCCGAGAGGCTCACCCCGCATCCCTGCAGCAGCCCTTACCCAACTTCTGCTCTTCAGGGTAGCCCCTGTGCCGCAAGCGGCTGATCAGCTCCAGCTGGGCCAGGTAGGGACCCCGAAGTGGACGGGCGCTGTTGGACTCGTGGCTTAGCCTCTGCTCTATGAAGGCGATGGCTTGCTCTGTGCTGTGATGCACGTCTCCTTCCAGAGAGCTGGGCACAAGAAAGGCAGTGAGAGCCAGTACCTCCATTCCATCTCTCTCTTTCTCTGCAGCCATTTGTTCAGTTCCAGGACTTGAATTTGCTTCCTCCTTTCTCTTTGTAAAGATCCCAAGCCTCTCCAATACTCACTGCTCTCCTTCAGCTGGAGGCGTCCAAGCCATGCCAATCAGTTGAAAGAGGGAATCAAAGTAGATCATGTAGAACTGCCAATCATCTGGGCTAAAACAGAAAAAGGAGGGAGAGAGAAAAGCTGAAGTGCGGTGGAGAAGGCCTTCTCTCTCTCTCTTTTGTGAGCATTCACAGGGTGGATCTACCGGGGAAGGAAGTCAAGACCGTTTCCTGAAAGGAAAAGTCTCTCTCCGCCTATGGCTCCTCTGAACACCACAAAAATAAACCATGTGGATTAATGAGGCCTGGAGATTAGGGAGCCTTTGAAACGGCAAAGGTGAGTTAGGGAAAGGGTTGATGACCAGGCCCCGGATTGGGTGATGGGTTTTGGCTAAGCAGTTCTATTTAATATCAGGTGGGAGCCTCTAAATGTAATAATTGAGAAGAAAGAAAAGGTTCCAAGTGAAAAACAAAAAAGAAAATATTCCTCTTGGGGGCCGTCTCATGTATTTACTGGATGCAAAAGGGCTGTGCAAGGTGTGGCCCTGTCTACATTTCCTTACTTTTTAAGCAGAAGTTTTCTTGAGAGAGCGTTGCATTCTGGCCATTTGCTCAGCTTCGTGTACATCTCCATGCATTTGTTTTCTCTGCTCTGGAGAGCGCTGGTTAACTTGTCTAATACACACACACACACACATAAAATGAAAATTCACATAACGAACACGTCAACTTCAGAAACAAAATTCCCTTTCATCCAGCAAAAATTAAACTGCAGGGAGCCAGGGAAGATTTTCTGGGATTTAATTTCAAAATCGCCTTATATAACCGCCAAGATACAAACTATCTGGTACGGACACACGTTTGTAGATGAGGCTGTGATAAAAGCACACAGTTTTGCAAATTGATGCAACATTAAACTGCAGACAACCCTCCGTGTAACAGATTACATCTCTTTAACAAAGGCACTGGAAAATTTTACCTCCCAATTTTCCTCTCACAACATCCAGAGCTTCTTGGTATTTTTCCAAGCGTTCTAGAATCATGTAGTAAAGTTCCACCTGGTATAAGTGGATAGCAAGAGGAAGAGAGAAGTCAAGAGGAGAGAGACTTGCCACAATTAGCTCCACTAATTTATCTTCAGTGGTACCCTTTAAGAAGGGGAGATAGATTTCTTGGCCCAATAAATTGTATCATAAGCTGAAATGTTTTATTGGAACTGATGTTGAAATTAAAACAGAATTGGGGAAAAAAGTCTTACTTCTGCTTCAGCTTCAATTTTATCTTCTTTCACCATTTTTTCTACCATCCTTTCAGCTAGGGGTAAAAACATGGTTTTTGAGAGCTTTTCATCCTGCGCAGATATTGACTGCAAGAAAAAAACACATAGAACTGCCATATAGAGAACCAGCCCGCTGTCTGGCTAACACAGCACTGTCGGTTTCTAGTTTTTCCCTAGAGAAGCCAAAGCAAGCAAGGTTTAAGGTAGCCCACTCTCAACCTAATCCCGGGAACTATAACCCCAACCACAGGCTCTCTGTAGATCTGGAAGACACCAAGTTAAGAAAGGCTGTGCCACTGCATTACAACCCGTACTTGAAACATACATAATCTATCTCTAACGTCTACTTAGCATTTTCACCTATTTTAACTGGAAAGGAAACCAATTCAAAAGACACTCTGACTCTCCTCTGAAATGTTGGACCTACCTGCATTATTAAACTCATCACGGACCAAAAATAGTATGGGTTTTTAGGGACAATCTTGTAAAGTGCCATTCCAGCCTGGAAAAGAAGAAAGCATAAATCAAGATGATAGAGGACTTCACAGAAAACAACCCGTTAATCAAAAGCTATGATATTCTAGCCAACGGTGAACCTCAAAGGAGAGTCTTTACAGTATTTCAAAGTTTTTGCCGAGAGGAAGGAAACAGAAGGATGGAGGCACTCCCAGAAGCTCACTTCTGTTACATTTTGGACAACCTGGATGGGCAGGAGCTGCCACCTCCCTCCTCTGTCTTCTCTGGCCTGACCCTAACTGCCACTTAAGTGTTTGCTTTAAGAGGAAACAGGGAAACAGCAATCAAAACTCCACTGTATCCTGAAACTTCCTGATGTCCTGTGAATTTCCTTCCGAAGAAGAAAGTCTGCTCAAGAGCCTCAGCCATTCCTCAGGCTAAAAGACGCGAAATTCTGCATTTCATCCGTGATCGGTGAAGACGGCTCCCTCCTTGGAAGAGGGAAAACTGCTCCTTCCCCAAAAAAGAAAGATGTCTATCATGCTGGCAAGTACCTGCTGCATCTTCTTATATTCTCCGACTCTCGCGTAAGCCATGAAGAGATGAGAGTGATATTCCTCACTGTTGGGAACTTTCTTCACGGCTGCCTCGTAGAGTTTCGTGACCAGCTCCGCTGAAAGCAGATATTCTAAGCATTAAAAGTATGCAGGTGAAGACTTAGAGCCCCTTCACTATCGACTGAACAATTTGGCACCATTTATTTTCTCAAAATACGCCTTCTCTTCTTTAGGATGGCACCAGCATTTGGCATCCACCCAACCACCCCGATGACTGCAGTATCTAGGCTCAGCTGGCAGTTCTAGGGATCGGGTTTAATCACACTTTCATTCCCCAGAATGTTTTGGAACCGTAAAATGGGAGGTGTATGAAAATGGTTACCTGGCCTAGAAATTTGGCATTATATTAATATTAGGAAATCCTGCCATGATAGAGTAAAAAAAAACCCCCAAAAACCATTAATTCAGAAAGTGTTTCTGCTCCTCCTCTAAAATCCAGCAAGAAAAAAAAAAGAAATATTTCCTTAATCTTCATTAAAGTAGTTAAATATCATTCTTCTGCCCTTGAATTAAGAGTTATAACTAAAATCTTGGCTAAACAGGTTCTGTGGTCATTTTTGAGACAATCCTTTCTTCAATGTATTGAAGAAGGGTTGATTAGATTTAGATTTAGATTTATTGAGATTTTTATACCGCCCTTCTCCCAAAGGGACTCAGGGCGGTTCACAGGGCATAAATATAAACACCAATACAAACATTAAAAAATAATTAAATTAATGCCCAAGTTAAAACCAGAATAATAAAACAAACCAATAAAAAACCCAAGTACCCCCATCAGGCCAGACCCGCTAGTTCAAATAAATGGGTCTATCTATAATGAGATGCATATGGATTGGAAGAAGAGAGAGACTTCTTTAAAATGAGAATAAAAGCCATAAAGGGGTAAGGATAGCTGGGAAACATACGCCGATGCATTTCTCGGTAAAGGATAGTCAACGCCTGCAAGGAATTGTCATCTGTGGGTTCAAGGGCTGCTACTTCTTGGGCCAAAGTAAATGCTTCGTCTTGTCTCCCAGTTCTTTGCAGGCCAATTGCTTTCAAAACCTGCACACAGATCAAAGAATATTTTAAGAGGTTTTGCAGTAGCTGTCAATAAGGACAGTCATGAAAATCTCATTCTGAGAATAATCAACAAAGAAATGGTTTAGTGGGTCAAACATTAAATCTCAGAAGACGAACACCTGCATGGTTGACAGGTTGAGTCACAGGACAGATATCCAGGACACGTTGGAGAAAGGATAGAGCTTAAACTGAATGGCTGCTAGGGGTGTGGGGAATTGTGGGAGTTGAAGTCCACATGTCTTCAAGTTGCCAAGCTTGAGAAACACTGCTCTAGTTCAGCATTGTATGTCCATCTATGAAGCAGCGGTCAGATAGCTGTCAGCTGCCCACCCTGCTTGGCCCGCCTCCAGAGAGACAGGCTCTTCGAGAAGAACAAAAATCAGCCTTCTTCAACCAGTGGCCCAATCCCCAGACTGCTGAATTACAGTTTCCATAATAGTTTGCTAATGCACCCAATTTGTTCCCTCATCTCAAAAGTTTGGATTGTGATTGCTGTTTTATAATTCTCTCAGCTACTATTGTTAACACATAGTATTACTTCAGCAAACCGGAGCTTGCTTGCTTGCTTATTTATTTATTTATTTATTTATTTATTTAATTTGTATACCGCCCTTCTCCCAAAGGACTCAGAGCGGTGAACAGGGCAACATGGCATGATCAACATGGCAAAGGTGATCTTACCGAGCAGGGGAAAAACCAGGAGAAACAAAGGCAGCCTTGCAGAGGGAGGAAAAACTGCCACGCAAGGGATGTCTTCAAAGCTTAGCTTTAAACCGCAGCTCTGGTTGTCCAACCCAGCCCAAGCCTTTCTAGGGAGG
The DNA here is from genome assembly GCF_947247035.1 of Vipera ursinii. Lineage (NCBI taxonomy): Eukaryota > Metazoa > Chordata > Lepidosauria > Squamata > Viperidae > Vipera > Vipera ursinii. The sequence goes on along the minus strand of NC_139527.1, from coordinate 953,398 downwards.
TGGCAGACAAAGAGCAGACTCCGGCCCTTGCTTGCTCAAGATTTAAGACAAAGACAATTTAACAAAATAAACTAACTGTGAGCTCACCTTAGCACAGTGAAGATCTTTGTGTTTTTTTAGCAGCTTGTCTGCTTGCTGGATTGCCATTTTATTATTGCCATTATCAAGATAGTCTAAAGAAAAGGAGAGAGAGAGATGACTACAAAGCCGAGGATGGCAGGATTTGGGATTTTCAGGTGAGCTGGGCTACAATTCCCATCCCTGTCATCCTAGGTGGGGTAAGGGGAATGGGCTCCATCCAAGACATCTGGAGGGCATCCTTCTGAGATCAGCTTATTCCCCATGGAGACGTTTTCTCATTTGAATTAAAAGAGAGTGGCAGCTCTTGATTTCTGGATGGAAACGAATGGGTCCTGCCCGCCCCGGGGCTTCTGGCATTTGGTAACTCTTTGGCAGCTTCTTAATATGAGCTTCAACATCCTTAAATCTAACTCACTCTTTAACAAGCCACAGTTGGAAGGTATTTGGTGTCCAGCTTCCAAGGCTGACTTGCTGGAAGAGAAACCAGACAGAACTCCTACTTATGAGGGAGGGGTCCTTGACGCTCTGCAGTATGGTTGTTTTCTCCTTTATTGGTAACTCCTACTTAATCCATCCTATTGAACAAACCATGGGAGAAACTCCTACAACCTAACCAATCTTGCTGGTAAGAGGAGCCAAGCAAGCTTTTTTCATGACCTAGCATGAAGTAGAAGTATAAACAATATGAATTCCACCTATGATACACACAAAATAAAGAAACTCTGTGGCTATTTTGCCACTATAGGAAAGGAGCAGAAAATCAAAAGGATATAACAGTCAGCCAACAAATTGCTTCAAAACTATTAATTCAACTCCTTGAATATTAAGCATCATTCCCAGGCTAGATCTGAGAAAGTTAACAAAATTTAATTAAACTCCTGTACAACACACCATAAAATAAAACAAAAAGCGAACGCCAAGGGAAAGACTCTTAGTTATTAAAAAAGATGTTATTAAAATGAGTTAAAATCAGAACTTGCCAGAACTTTACATTATTTGAAAATGTAGTTCTGTCCAAAAAACAAAAACATTTTTTCATGACGCTCACCAATTAATACTAACAAACACATTATTTTGAACTATTATTCAGATAATAGTAAAATGTTTCCAATCTTTTCCAGCGTGGTCTTTCAATACAGAATTTGTTCAACAATGGACAGCTCATCTCTCCAACTTAGAAACATATCTGATACGTACATATAATGTTACTTATTTTAAAAAATGGTTGAGAAACCTAATTTCCCATTAAAGAGACTGACTGCTCCAAGATTATTTTTAGGAGGCACAGGCAGTTTGTCAAATGCAACGTTAAGCAGTTTTGACCTAATTCTTGTGAAAAGAACCAAGTACAGACAAAACCCTGAAAATGCAGTTGCTGACTTTCGTGAGGAGTGCAGAAACAGCCAGGACAGTTGGGCCTGTAAAGATGTACCTTGAAAGTTTGCATTATCCAGATCTGCCCTAAAGCAATACTTATTACCTCTCCCGACTAGATTTTGTTCAACTGACAAGTCAGGAAATACTTTGATTTTAGGCTGGGCTTTCTCTTTTTTGAAGCTCTCCTATCAATACTGCCTTTTATCTCATTCATCGATGGATGCAAAATTGTAAATCACCTTGTCCATTTTTAGTCAATACAAAGATAGAAAAGTGGCACTATGCAATACTGTACAAAGCAATTTTCTTAAGCAGAAGCCAGGGGAGAGACAAATTAACCTGATTGCTCCCTCAGAATGAAGGAAACCATTCCTCCAGAGCTTTTCGGCTTACTGGGAGAAGCAGCGGAGGCTCACACAACAGAACTGAAATATGAAGCAATCGAGTCAAACAGAGTGAGGGATATACATAACCTAAAGCAAAGAAATAATTAATACTTGGACTTGTTTGGAAGATCATGCTTGTAAGAAAGAGGCCTTCAGGAGACATGCTGACTGAACAGCTCAAGCATCTCACCAAACTATCCTGATCCAAGAGCTATATCAGGAATCTTACGTTTACAGGTCAATTTTTAAAAGTCTTTGGAAAAGCCACCGAGAACCAGGCAACAAACTGTTCTCTAGAGAACCTGAATTATTTTCACACTTGAGAAGCACTGTGAAATGATACCCAAGCTACACAGTTTTCTGTTCCTTGTGGATCAAAATAAATACATTTTTAAAATACAATTTTCACCTTGTTTTTACTTCATCAAATGGAGCAAAAAGAACACAGGTGGGATCCTCAGAACTTCACCCCCTAAGTTTTAAAATTAAGTTTGAAAGCTATCTAACACCCTGGGCTCCAGTGCATGGTTCTCACAATCAGAAAGGAAGTCCTACAACAAGCTAAACTTCACACCATTCCTGTTTCTGCAGATTTAATCAGCTCAAGAGGTCCCTATTCCCGTTCCTGTATGAATCCTATATCAGCCCTTCAGATGATTTCTGGATGGTGCCTTTTCTCTCCCTACTACAACTCCAAACTCTGTACTTGGTCAGCAACCCCTGAAAAATGTGGGAAGGTTTTGTGTGTGTGTGTGTGTGTATACACAAAGATGCTTGTAAGAAAGAGAAGCCAATCATTTTACAGTACCAGTAGGCTCATTCTTTCTAAATCATAGATGGCTGAAAGGGTACAATAAAAACCACACTCTTTAGAGACCCACACATAAGTATGGAAAAGCAAAAATACTTTAAGCATACTGCGTATTGATAGCACTATAATCAGCACTTTGGAGAGCCCAGGTGAACGAATCCTTTGCATCCCCCCCCAACTGTATTTTATGAAAATCTCTGTTTCATGAGCACATGGGGTCCATCACAAAAGGGGGGGTCTGCTCCCCAAGGGCTTTGATAGAGTACAATTATAGTTACGGAATAACATTGCTGGACCTTCAACCCCCTTCTTTTGGGGGGGGGGGCGTCTCCATGATTACACCCTGTGAAACTTTATAAGGTTCCCTCTTCCACCCAAAAGCTTTCCCACTAAAGACACTGGGGACCTGGGAAGGTGGGACCGACCTCCCTCACCCCAATTTAAGACCACTGAGGGGAAGATTACTCCCCGAAGCCCTTTTAAAAGCCCCCCCTCCCTCCTTGTCCAAAACAAAGCCCCAAAGGGGGTCCCGTCCTCCCAAGAGGGAGGAGGGGGCCCCTTTAGATAGCACCCCAACATCCCCTCACAGCGCCCCCCTCTCCCTCAGGAGAAGCCCCCCGAAAGCGGCTTGCTAACCCCCCGTCCCCCACGAAGACGGGGGTCCCCCTTCCCGGGGGCTTCAGGCGCGGAGAGCCCGAGGAGGCGGCCACGGGGCCCGGCCTTCCCCCCTCCCTCCGAGCAGGCCCGGCCCGGCCAGGCGAGGCGCGCGAGGGCAAAAGGCGGGGAGCGCGCGCGGGGCCTACCGTAGATGGGCCGCAGGCGCCGGTCGTTCGGGTCCTGCACATGGCCCCGCGCACCCGCCGCCGCCATGATGAGAGCGCAGAACCGCAGCGCGCAGCCGCCGCCGCCGCCGCCGGGCCTGCCTGCCTGCCTCTGCTCGCGCTCTCTCTCCCTCTCCGTCTCCCCCCGGACGCCTGGCGGGGCGGGCCCGGGGCGGGCGGGAGGCGGCGCCAGGCCGGCCCGGCACGACGGCCCCGCGAGGTGGACCCCCGGCCCGGCGGCCTCGCCTAGTCGGCCCCTCAGGCTTCGTCCGGCCTGGTGGTGCGTGAGGGGCGCCGCGGCCTCAGTTGCGGTCTTTTTTTGGTGCGGGAGGGGGAAATCCCCTCAGCCGTGGGACCGTGCAGGTGAAGCCCGCAGACTCTGAAGGGGTGTCCCCTCAGCTTTGATTACTGCAACATCATTATTGTTATTATTATTCGTTATTTGTGAAAGCCGTCAACTCCCCAATATGGATGTTGGGGCGGGAGGGTTGCCCCCTCAGCTCTTGAGTGTTATTCAAATAATAGCAATGTTTACAAAAAGCCACCAACTCCTAATTTAGACCTGGGAGGGATTTCCCCCTCCTCAGCTTTGACTATGGCTAATTATTATTCAGCTAATAGCAATATTTATAAAAAAAGCCACCAACTCTTAAATTTGCACCTATCAGTAGCTGTCATCTGAACTTTTGAGTATTATTGCTATTACTCAGCTAATAGCAATATATTCAAAAGCCACAACTCCTCATTTCATTCTGCAAGGGATTATCCCAGATAGTCAGGTTAGGCCAGTTCTGGGCTAAATAGACAGAATATAAAATACTGTAGAGCTTTTGACCCCTTTCTAGTCCTGTGCCTAGGATTGACAGCAAAAAGAAAGCAGGTTCCCCCCCCTATGGTTTACTGTACAGAAAAAAAAACCCCACCTGCCATCATGCTTCACATGTTGGGATTGGGGAGAGCCAAGTTCAAATTCTGCAGCCACCCAGCCTTCTCTCCAGTTCCTGCAGGAAAGGTGGGGCGTAAATGTGATAAATAAACAAAATCCTGGGCAGGAAATCTGATTAAGTCCAAACTGTGTGAAAACCTCTGATGAGAAATGGGCCTGCCCTGATGAATACTTCCAAAGTGATAAGTTTTGACAACTGAATTCAACAGAAGATTCAGAGATGTGGCCTGGCCATTGAGGTTTTTGTAGGGTGGATGCAGAGCTACTCTAGCATTTCATGTTGTATGGTGAACACAGTCTCTGTATTAGGAGATCCTGCTTTTTGTGGTATGTGAGTCTTGCCCTTCACGTTCACAGCTGGGTCCCAGGTCACCACAGTGAGAGAAAAAGCCTTTATTAGGATAAATCTGCCACGCAGAATGACTTTTTCTTTGGATCCCTTTTGAGATTTGCACAGGCAGTTCCTTTATAATCCATCTCCTGCAAATTACATACATGAGCTGATTTTTTTCTTCTTTGAGGTTAAAGGACTATATTGTCTGGCAGGAAAACAATTACAGAACTACTGAATTAAGCTTGCCACCTGGTTAGGAACTGAGAGGTATCACTAATTTGAGTTTGGTTTTGTATTTTCAGAATCTCTTTCAGTTGCATCTTCCTCAGTGCATCCCTATAATGTCCAAGCTAAGGTTTCTCCTATGCAACAGACAGGTAAGATGACCTGGCAGCCCAGTAAAATGACCGTAAGAATTTAATAATTTGGACGCTCAGTGTTTCTCAGCCTTAAATTCTGGGAGTTAAAGTTCATGCAGTTTAAAATGTCCAAAGTTGAGAAACAGTGCTGAGATCTGGCCTCCAAAGGTTTCAGAGGAGATGGGTCAATCTGGGGGTGCAGTGAAAACACCAAGCAGTATAATGCTGAGTAAGCTGGCCTCAGTATGGACTGGAGCTTTTGATACAGCAGGAAAATTTTCACCAAAATATAAAAGCCTTTAATTGTGCAAGCAGGTCATCTTTTCCACCCAGACCTTTAAAAAATGCATTCAGAAGCTTAAAACATAAGGGATAATAGACATCCATGGATGGAGGCATTGTTCATGCTGAATGGCAAGCAAGGCTAAAGTGGGATGGGATATATGCAGATGAGCTACGACACAGCATTGTGGTAGCAAATGGGGGAGCAGGAGGAGCAGTGAATAGGAGTAAAATACCTCAAAAGTGACATTTGTTTAATTTGTGATTTGTACAACCAATTTTGTTCCAGAGGGAAGAAGAGGAAGTGAAGAACATTCTGTGCAGAATCTGAGCACATCAAGAGATCTCGACGGTCCCTCCTTGCCCTCCTGCAGCACCAATAGAAAGCCTACTTACATGCCAGAGGAGTGACGATTGCAAAAGGACGCAGATAGACATGCAAATGATGACATGCGAAGGAATTGTGGGATCATAAACGGGGTGCAAATCCGAGCTGTCAAGGTACCCCAACACTCTGTGCAAGCAAACTGGGGAGAGGCAGGATCTCGGCTGAGCCTTCCCGAGCTTGCTGGACATTCTCTGGGGGAGTCACCGTGGGGTTGGGGGCAGAGGCGAGGAGGGGCAGGGAGGCAGCCGGGCGCTCCCAACTCATACTTACCTGGCAGGGGAGACACCATGATCATGAAGGTGGTTTTCCCAGGGTGAGGCTCATCCATTGCACTCCGGGTGTGCTGACCCCTGCGATTTCCCCAAATGCGGGAAACTCGACTGCATAATTTGTGGTAGTGGGGGACTGCGTTCGCGCTTTCCCCTGATTTGCTGGTTCAAAAGACAGAGAAGAGAATTTGGTTTGTTATTGTTATTGTTATTCCAGTACAGAAAACTTTTCCAGAGTTTGTTTACTGATTTTATTTATAAGTTATCCTTATCAAGTAGGAGTTGAAAGTAGCAGATTTAAATGTATGCTCAGTTGGGAAGTGAAGTAATAAGTGCACAAAGACTTTTAGCATCTTTGTCACCCAAAGGGAAGGAATTATGATCAGGGGAAGAGGCTGGGCTGCTGATAATTATGCAAGCACTAATCTGAGATCATTTATGTTTCAAGAGGAAAACATTCTAGATATTTCAGGTGCAAAGTAGTGTGTCTTGATGGGATTATATGTTCTCTACTTTTCCCTTCACAGTTCTTCAGTCTCTTAAGTTATTCTGATGCTTTTCATCCTTGCACGGCTGTATGAGAATTCTAGAAGGAAGGTGGCATAAATTGCACTAGACCTCTTGATATTTTTAGCTAGAGATAAAGGAATCCAAAAGGGTGTGAAAAGGGAGGGCAGATGTGTCTGTGTTCTATTTCTGAACATTTTGGACACAAGACGTTTCCACTCGCCTGATAAATGGAGCGACATCTGTTGGAAAAAAAGAGCGTGTATTGATAAGGTGTGTAAAGTGATAGTTCTTTGAAGATCAGAGAGAAATGCAAGTGGGTTTCAGTTCATTTTCCTCTTTGAGTAAACAGTCCTGTACTGAAATCTCTGGGTAGACTCTGTGAGAAAACATAATAATCCAAAAGAACCAAGTTGTTTAAGAGTGATCAGATTACTACACTCTAATGTGATCAAAAAGTAACATGTGCCCAGTAGATAAGGATGCTGCTGCTAGTCAGAATGTGGACCAGATTCCCTGCAGGCTACAAAGAAAGAATCCTAGTGACATTCCCGCCCCCCTCCTTCTTTATTCTGCCTTAGCGTGACTGAGTGATGCAAGCACGCATGCAAATATATGTATTGCAAGGCATTGTGGGATCATAAACGGGGTGCAACTCCGAGCTGTCAAGGTACCCCAACACTCTGTGCAAGCAAACTGGGGAGAGGCAGGATCTCGGCTGAGCCTTCCCGAGCTTGCTGGACATTCTCTGGGGGAGTCACCGTGGGGTTGGGGGCAGAGGCGAGGAGGGGCAGGGAGGCAGCCGGGCGCTCCCAACTCATACTTACCTGGCAGGGGAGACACCATGATCATGAAGGTGGTTTTCCCAGGGTGAGGCTCATCCATTGCACTCCGGGTGTGCTGACCCCTGCGATTTCCCCAAATGCGGGAAACTCGACTGCATAATTTGTGGTAGTGGGGGACTGCGTTCGCGCTTTCCCCTGATTTGCTGGTTCAAAAGACAGAGAAGTTGTATCTCCATTTTCATTGATTGCTGTAATGTAGTTTCATTCTTTTTTGTGTCCTGCCTGTCACAGATATAGTTAAAAGAGTCAGAGCTGCCATATGTTGATGTCAGAACATGAATTCTGGTACACTTATATATAGTCTTGTAGATAAGGATGAGTGTAGTTTATTTTGGGCACCTACTGAGAACCTCTGTGATTTGAAGCATGAATGAGGCTTATTTTCAGCCCCTGAGCTGTTTGCATTGCTCTCCTGAAATGGCAGGATTGAGCCTTCTGTGAGAGGCTCCTGTAGTGAGAGAGAAGAGGTAGGGAAGAGATCCTGGCTGGGAACAGAGCAGAAGAGTGGCCATGTGCAACATCACTCCCTAGCAGTAAGTAAAGTCAGGTGGCCAGTGGGCCAGATCCTCCCCTTGGCCAGTTTTAACCCAAGTTCGAGTCTTTCTATGTAGGTGATGTCTAATCTAGAGACTAGTGAGGACAATTGGCCAGTGGGAACAGCTTGCCTCCAGAAGTCGTGGGTGCTCCATCACTGGAGGTTTTTAAGAAGAGACTGGACAGTCCCTTGTCTTAAATAGTACAGATTTTCCTGTGAGCAGGGGGCTGGACTAGAAGACCTCCGAGGTCCCTTCCAGCCCTATTCTATTCTAGACTATTTTAAAAGCCTGCTGCTGCCCACATAACCCCCATCTAGGAAGTAAATGGGTAGCGGGGACTCTAATTTTCTCTGCTTACGCACACTTGCCCTTGGCATCACGTTGCTTACCCCGAAAGGGAATTGTGCGATAGACGCGCATCTGCGTAGCCGCGTAACTGATTTATGAACGGGCGACCTTGACTCGGGACGGTCCCCCTTGCTGGCGATCTGTTCGAACGACCGGAGCAGAACCTCCTCCTTCCCCGTGCGGGAAACCCGGGGGCCGGCCGTCTCGTGGGGCCGTTGTAGTCCGTTCGTAGGAGGGAGGGAGACAGAGGTCGGGCATTCGCCGACCGGGCATCGGGGCCAAGGCGGGGGCGGTGGAGACGCGGTGGGCTATGGCGCGGCAGAGGGAGAAAGGGAAGATCCGGCCGGGGATGACGGGAGCCGGATCTGAGCAGGGCAGCCGGTGGCTCACGGCGGGGGGATCCTTTCCAGGGCCAGGGCGGGCGTCCGGCTGCGCCATGGAGCCGGGTGGCCGGAAGGGGGCGCCGCCGCCGGGAGCCCCTTGAGTGGCCCAGCGTCCGGGCGGGGGGGGGGGGTGGCCTGCTCGCCTGACGTCCCGCGTGACGCGCGGAGGCCGACGGCCCAGCCGAAGGGCGGGGAAGCAGGCGGGCGCTCCTCCGCCCACAGGCTGGCGGGCCAATGGGGTGCGGCGCTTGCTGGGGTCGCCGGCCAGTCGGAGGTGGGCGGCCTCAACGGCGACCAATCGCGACGCGGAGGGCGGGCTCGGCGGGGCCGGCTGGAGTTGCGGCTGGCAGAGGAGAGGGAGGCGCGGGCGGCGGGCTGGCTGGTGAGCGGCCGGGCGGGGATCCCGGGGGGGGGGCGCTTCCCACCCCTCTGCCTTCGGGCGTGGAGACCCTCCGCGGGCTGAGGGGGGCGAGGGGCTTCCCTCTTCACAACAGCCCCGCGGGGCAGGCCAGGCGCGGCAGCCCGGCTCCCTCCCGCCATCCGTCCAGGAGGCCGGCAAGGGACCCGCTGCTCTCCTCCCCCGAAGAGGAGCCCCGGCCTGGCCTGAGCGCCGGGGCTTCCGGTGTTCGCGGGAGTCCCCCCCCGGAAGCGGCCCTGGCGGCGCCCTCGGCGGAGGGAGCGGGGTTGGGGGGGGGCGCGGGCCGAGCCGGCCTTTCCCGCAATCGGCGATCCCGGCAGGCGAAGGGCGCCAAAGCCTCCTTTTCGCTCCGCAGGTCCGTCGAGAGGAGGGGGGACGAAGCCGGCGAGGTCTCCGCGGAGGGGTCCCAGGGAGGAGGCGCCGATTTCCCGGCCGAGCGCTTTGGGTAAGGAGATCCGGGATTCCAGGCGGAGAAGCCGATCCCTCTTTGCGGCGCTCCTGAAGAGGCGACGGGGGCGGGACAGGGCATCCCCCCGGCGGGCTTCCAGAACCGGTCGGACAACGGGCCCAAGTCCGTAGCGGGGGGGGTGTGTGTGTCTTGCGCTGGCGGCGTCCCGGTTGGAGAGCTCGCTTCTGGCCCGGGGGTGGGAGGGGGGCGGTCCTGGGCTGCCCCCTGTCGAGGAGCCGCTTCTCCCCCCTCTGCCAGTCGGCGGGTTCCGAAGGTAACGCCGGGAGCCGGAGGGGAGGGAGGGAGCCTGCTGGCGAGCGGCGGGGTAGTTGAGGAAGTGAAGGAGAATCTCCGAGCAGGAGCTGCGGGGGAAAAAAATCATGTTTTCAAAGGTTCCCGGAACAGCGGGGAGATGGCTGCGATGGCAGGAAAGGAAAGTGAAACTCAACTGTGCAACAATTGGTAAGGCCCGGGAGTTGAATGTTTTCCTTCTCTCTGTCTTGTGAGTGTGCGTGTGGGGGGGCGTTTCTGGATAGCAGAAGGGAGCTGGGTTAAAAAAAGGGCAGGTTTTAGTAAGAGTTTCTGTTTGTCCTAGTACCCTTTAAAAAAAAAAAAGGTCTGGCATTGCAACGCACCCTGTCCCTGTGCCTTGCAGCCAAAAAGATATTCCTCTGGCAAACTATACCATCCATGAGATTCACTGCAGTCGGAATATCGGGATCTGCCCCATCTGCAAGGAGTCTTTCCCGAAAGCAGAAATGAGAACTCATCGGGAGCAAGAGCACGCGCAGGTGATAAAGCCCGGCTGCCTCCCCCTCTTCCGCTGGGCCTTGCGTCTTCTCTAGCCGAGACAGACTTCATTCTGCAGACTTCATTCTGATCTGTATTTCTTTCAAATCCTAGATTATCTGTAAATGCAGCATGAGAATGGACAGAGGTCTTTTACAGGATCATGTAGTGAGTAAGCTAATTGTTGCCCGATTTTGTCCAGCGAAATATTTTGAGGGACAGAAAAAAAAATCACTGTGAAGTGCTGGAATATATTCCTGAAACGGGTGCATAAAATATTGCACCCACCACGTACGTTCGGATGACGAGCCATTTCTGCCTTCTGCTCACAGGCTTTGGAGTGTCCCTTGCGGCCTGTTGCGTGTCGGCACTGTGACATTGAGCTTGCTTTCTGCAAGCTCCAGGACCACGAAGATTATTGTGGTGCCCGGACCGAGCGATGCAGCAGATGCAACCGCAACATAATGCTGCGAGAACTGAAGACGCATCCCATCGACTGTTGGAAGAAGGCCGGGGGAGAGCCAGGCGTCCAGGCGCAGCCTTCTTTCAACTCCGAGGCTCCTTTGCCAGGTGTCCAGACCATCAGCGACTTGCTCCTCAGGCCAGATTCCACCGGAGAGTCGCCACTGAGGGGCAACAGGTTCCTGGAGAGCCAGCTGCACAGTTGGGTCTCTGGTGATCAGCTGCCCAGGGAGTCCAGTTGGAGAAACCGAGGCCCATCCCGGCCAGATCAGAATCGAGGTAAAGGCCTTGAAAGAAAACTGCCCTTCCCTCCTTCGAGGGCTCAGAAAAATGCCGCTCTTCTAAATAAAACCTCTTGAATTAAGAGGGTGGGGTTCTCTCTCTCCGGAGGCTTTGACAGCAACTCTGCGTCTTTGTGTTTGTGTTGCTGCACAGCAGCATCGGGGTGAAGGGTTGCAGCTTTGCTCTTCACGCTCTTCGGTGTTTGTTCCCTGAAGCCCGTTTGGAGAAGAGAGCCAGCCCGCTGCCGCCTGTGGATGGAGAGTCGGACTACGACTTCGATTACCTGCTGGCGCTCAGCTTGCAGCAGGAGAATAGCTTGGCTCAGCCCAACGTGGCAGAGGTCCACAGAGAACTCTGGAAGAACATCTGTCCCCCCCAGACTGGCCCAGCTGACCACAGTGGCCAAGCAAAGAACTCCAGTGGCCTCTCTCGGGATTTGCGGGTGGCAGCCGACATTCTGGACAGGCCCAAAAGTACGTCCGTATTCCTTGTTGCTTATCGAGGGATGGGGATGGATGTGCTCTAGGGAGAACCCCAGTGACCCTGGCCCACTCTTAAGTTGCTCTGGGGGGGGTTGACTGACGAGCAGCGTAAACCTACGCAAGTGACACCGGCTGGTTCCCTATATTTGGCGGAGGAGATGTCTGTGTGAGCACCTGGGAAGGTGGCTGAGGAGAATTTTGAAGGGGGAGATCGCAGCTTGATGGTTGTAACCCAGTTGCGAGTTGTGCAACTGCCTCTCTCTCATCCTTCAGCGGAGACCCTGCTGCCTTGCGAATTCTGCGAGGAGCTGTACCCCGAGGAAGACCTGATCCTTCACCAGGTGGGCTGCCTCATCTTCTGGGGCCAAGGGGGGGGGAAAGCTGACCAAGGAAGAGGGGCTGTGGAAACATTACCCCCTGTTCAACTCTGCCTGCTGCCCTCCGGGGCAGTTTGAAGAGAACGCTTGGCTTCTTTCTGTGCCCTGCTCATAACAGACAGGCTGCAACCCCGCAAGTGCCTTGGCCTCCTTCAGCAAGAGGAGCAACCTGGTGCCGCCGACAGACTGTCTCAGCAGCCTGTGGGGAGAGCTGCCCGGTGGCCGTTCGAGGGGCAGCGGAGAGACCTTCCCTTTCCAGCCTGGCATCCAGGACAGCCTCCTGCTCCCTTGCGAGTTCTGTGGAGTCCAGCTGGAGGAAGAGATCCTGTTCCACCACCAGGTATGGAGATGTGAGGGGGGGGGAGTGATTGACTTTCCTATATGGGCAGTGACTGGCAGCCCTTCCCCTCAACCCAGGACCAGTGTGACTTGCGCCCGGCAACCGCCCCCTCAAGCGGAAGAACACCTGCGCACTCGGGGGTTCCAGTCGTGGAAAGCTCTGTGGGAACCGTGTCTCCGGATCTGCCCAGAAGACGCATCCGGCACCAAGGTAGCCCCCCCCTTCCTCCCCCCCGGCTGAGTGTTGCTGGACCCCAAACTGGGGGCTCTGCAGAGCAGATGCCATTTGGGGCCCCCGGCTTCAGGCCCCGCGTGTCCTCCTCCCCCTCCTTGCCCCTGAGGTGCCTTCCCTCTCTCCCTCCTGCGCCAGGTGAGCTGCCTCCTCAGTACCTGGAGCAGCTCAAGCAGAAGCAGCCGTGTCCGCCTGCTCACGGGAGCCACTCCCAGGCGGCGTCCAGGCGCATCCAGCTGGCTGCTCCCAACAACCGGAGGGAAGATCCGGCGGCTCTTTCCAAGGGGAGGAAGCCCAGGAAACCGGGGGACGGCGAAGGGAGCACCCCCCCGGGCCAAGGGCCGAGTGACCCAGTGGCCGCCCCTCTGCCTGCCAGATACTCGTCCCCGGACTTCCTTCCCAGCAGCTACGTTCCAAGCTTCGCGGCGGTGCTTCCGACTCGCCCAAGGTAGCCTTTCCAGAGTCACGAACCAGCTTTCCAAGTTTCAGCTTACAGTAGAAGTATTATCTTCTTGACCAGGGGTAGGCAATCTTGGCTCTTTTATGACTCGTGGACTTCAACTCCCAGAATTCCTCAGCCAGCTGGCGGAGGAGTTCTGGGAATTGAAGTTGACGAGTCATAAAAGAGCCAAGGTTGCTTACCCCTGTTCTTGACAGCGATGGGTGCAAATCTGGGCTGCTCCTCCTTGAGGGGGTGGAACCTCTCCTTTTGGCCTTCTGCTCTCACTGGAACAGGCATCCGTTTTCCGGGGTGTGTGTGTGTGTGTGTGTGTGTGTTAAAACAACCTTGAAGAAAAGTTTTGTTTTTCAATTGTCCCTCTGGGGTTTTCCCCCCTCTCTTTCAGCATAAGACAGGGAGGAGGAGGAGGAGGAGGAAGTCCTGCAGGTCCGCCCCATTTCCATAACTCCAAGGTAAGGGCTGTGTCCGGCCAACGGCCTCTTGGGCGAGGTTTTAAAAGCCAATTTTGCAACAAAAGGTGAATCTTTTGCAAAACCTGAACCAACCTTCCTCTTAATGAAACCTCCTGTATTTCATCTGCTTGGAAGCAGGTATTCAGAAAAGTCTGCCCTTAGCTAATCTGCTGTATGTCTCAGCCACGGCCCTGTTTACGCTCGATGCCAACATTTCTTGCTGTCTGTGATTTAACTCAGTAGCGTACCTGGAGGTGCCTTTCTCAGTCGGTGGTCTTAAACTCTTCCCCTCTGAGTGACGAGGTGAAGAAATCCAGTGTCTTCTCTCCAGGAATCCTCCCCGGCCCTCCGAGGGCCTTGAAGGGCTCCTGTCCTGCCTCCGGGCCTCGCAGGCAAGGCAGGAGAGAAGAGCGAGTTGCTTTATTTCCCCAAACGTCCGATTCGCAGCCGCTCTCCTCCCTGAGCAGAGCCTCTGGCTTTCCTCCCTGCAGGCAAAGCCCTGGCAAGTGAAATCTGCCGACCCCGACAGCGAATGAGGGCGAAATGTTCGGGGCCACCCCCTCCTGCCTCCCGCCTAGCGCAAGGACTGGGTTTTGTGATGTGATTTCCACAGGAGCTGCGGGACTGGCAGTCCACACCCTTCGGGTCACAGACGTGGCGGCGGCAGGACCACCCCCGGGTTGCTTGCTCAGCTGTGCAATGTTTTGATGCTGTTCGGGTGGGGGTGCAGGGCCAGGTGGGTCTCGGCCCCACTGCTTTCTGCTTGAGTCATTTCAGGGCCCTCTTGGGGGGGCCCTCAAAACTTAGTTCTTGGGCAGACACTTCCTCTTTTCAAGTGTAGAGAACCCCCCCCCCCGCTTCCCAAATGCCTAAGGAATAAAAAGGCTAGTAGTCGCCGAGGAGTTTGAACTCGGTACCTTTGCTGCTAGCTGAAACTGGTGTTCTGAGTGCGAGGAGCCGGAGGGGGGGGTTGTTTGTTTGTGTGTGTTTTTTGAATTTCTTACAATAAAGTTTGTATCTATTAGTCAAACCTGTCTTTATCTCCAGGCCATTCAATAACTAGGCTCGTGAAGCGGTTTAGCCTACTGTGTGAACCCCAGGCAGAAACAGATGTGGCCTGCTGCAGTCCCTCCAGTTGATTGTTCCATGTCCCCCTCCAGTCACCCCCCTCCCCGCTTATTTCATTCCCTCCTGTTGCCCCCACCCCACCCCCGGGCTTCCAAGGCCAGGCCAAGAACAAAGCTGTTTCAGGGACACTTCCACCAAATGTAAGCATTTATTAAATACAAGAAAAAGCCAAAGGATTCTTAAAACGAGTGGAGCCAGCCTTGCGGTGTCCTTTCCAAGGGCCGAGGGCTGTTGTGTATGTTTACAGAGACAAGCTGCGGTGTTTTGTTTTGTTTTTAAATCTTGAGAAGAGGCAACAGTTCCAGGGACACGGGGGACCGTTGTGGTAGAATCGAGGGGTGAAAAGCGGAGAATAAATTAACGAAAGAATGGCAAACAAGCCTTGTCAGCTGGGCAGCTGGTCTTCCCTGGACAGAAGGAAACACGGAATCCTCCGTGACCGAGAAAGGGGCAGCCCTTGGCTCACTTTTCTCTTTTATACAAAATATTTACACGTTTGCTTAAGTAAATATAAATAAAAATTAACAGTGCAATAAACCCATCCCCGAGTGAGCTGGAGCAGGCAGCCCGTGGGTCTTCATCCGAAGGAGCTCGGCCTCTTCCGCAGGGCTTCTGCCTCCCAGCCGAACACGCGGAAGCGCCTGCTGGAAGCGGAAATCCCCTCCGGCCCGAGAGGCTTCGTCCCTGCCCCAAAAGCACTTCCATGGGCTAATCATGGATAATAAATAGGAAAGTGGATACTGAACGTAAGCTTAGACTGAAACGCCTTCGTCTTCCCCGCTGTCTTCGGGAACAGCTTTTTACATTCAGAACAACTCTTCAAGTTAAAAGGAAGAAAACTCACAGTCCCAGATCCTGAAGCGAGAGGCGGCAGCGGCCGCAGAGCAAACCAAAACTGATCTGGCGGGCTCTGGACCTCCAGGCTTGCTTCTTTCTCACACTTTGCTCCAGCTTGCCCCACCTGTGCTTGCAAAGGAATCCACCGTGCAGAGGGAAGGTGTCAGATCTGGACACACAACTTCCTCCACCCACGCCCACCCCCCCCCAGAAGCTCCATTTACAGTGAGTGGGGGGGTAAACACCGTAAGAAGACCATTTGTTTTCTAAAATGCAACCATAAATAATTGGAATAAATATACAACAAGTCACTTTACAGCACACACATTTGGGGCCAAAATGCGGTTACTCTGGATACCTTGCCGGTCTCTGGGAGGGAGAGAGAGCACCCACCGATGTGGCAGCTGAAAGGTATCTGTGAGGTATTTGAACAAGAAGCCCCCTCAGGAGAAAAAGGGTGTTTTGGATCCATAAGCCCCCCCCCCAAATCTCTGGAAAACAGAGCTGTCAATCTTTTGTGGGTGGAACAAAGTTAAAAGTCCCTGTGTTTTTCTCCTGAGCGCTAGTAAACGCACCATGTTGCCTCTCCTTAGCCTGAAAACGGGAGGGTGGGGGGGAATGTCTGCCGGAAGATGGGCCAGGCTCAAAGGGGTGACTGCGCAAGGGAGACGATGGAGCCTCCCCCCCCCCCGGCCCCTTGCTCTAAAAAGTCGCACCTCTTCCCAATCACCCCCGATCTCCATACGCACGTCACTCAGGCCAAATAATTAACAGTATTCACAGAAATATACAATAAATACAGCTCCTCCGTGCCTACGGATGAGCAAAGCCATTCCGGGCTGCCTTTAGAGGACAGCTGGTGACATCCTGGCTTCTGCGGGGAAGGAAGCGAGCTGGGAGTACTGCCGTTGATGTTTCCCAGACGGCACCGAGCCAAGCGGGGCCCTTTGGGTCTTGAGTTGGAAAGTGACTCCCAAATGGCTTGATCCAACACTTATTTTTGTTAGATGTTTGATACTAGTCAAAAGACGCCCCCCCCGCGTGTGCGTGGTGTGTCATTCGAAGCCAGGGCGCATCTGCTGAGGAGACCGGTGCTACAGCTGTGTCAGTCTGGAGAGTTCCCTTGGAAACCCTTTAATTGGAATAAAAACCAGACAGCCAGGCGGATCCTTTTGGTCGTTGCTGAGGAGCAGCCCAGGATCCGCCTCTCCAGAGGCAACGTGCAAACGGGAATCTCGGGAGGACCATTTCTGAGTGCAGGGCAGAACCTTCGGGGCCAATGGGGTCCGAGCCGATAAAGTGGGTGATCAGCAGCGAGACGGGCAATCCCCCAACCCCATTTAGACCGTCACAATTTAGGCTTTAAGCAACCAGGAAGTGAACAGTTGTTTTATCACCCCAACAGTGGAATGTGTGAAGTTACCCCCTCCGGTTCCAACCAAGCCTGGCAAAAAGCGAGAAATGCCCGTTCTTCTCTTATGCCCCAATCACCGACAACAAGTGTGGCGGCTTCACTGCCGCACTCAGAAATGGTGGCGGAGGATCTCCCCCTCGCACAGCCGATCCCCGGAGATCCCCTCGGCCGTGAGCTCCTTCCTGATGAGGACGAAACGGGGGGATCCGCCAGGATTGCAAACATCGCTCCCCGGACTAACTTTTCTATAAGGCAGCAGCAGCAGCAGCAGCAAATTCCATCCACCCCAGAAGTCTGCAAAGAGGAAACGGGAATCTTCCACGAAGGCCGTTGCAAGAACGAAGGCGAGGACCAAATTCACCTCCTGCTCTTGCCTGCTCGTGGCTGGGCTTCTCCGACGTGTCCTCTGAAGGGCCCACCCTTGAAGCGGAGCAGCTCAACCGCTGAGAGGGTCCTCGCGATAATGGATGGCGTACCGGAGTTTTTCCAGCATAATCTCCAATGAGGAATACTGGGGGAGCTTGATCATGAACATGCAGGTCTCCACACGGATGTACCGTGAATCTGGGGAGCCTGTGAAGGAAGGAAGGAAGGAAGGAAGGAAGGAAGGAAGGAAGGAAGGAAGGAAGGAAGGAAGGAAGGAAGGAAGGAAGGAAGGAAGGAAGGGAGAGAGAGAGAGACTCAGCCTGCTAGAAGGGAGCTTTGTTCTTCCGATGGATCTTTAGACACAACTCTCCCTTCTCTCTCTTCTCTCTTCTATCTGATTACAGATAAGTGTGCTACTCAAGGATGAAACAGCTGGCCAAGGTGTTGTGTTTCAAATTACAATGCCAAGGAAGGACAAAGTGAAGCAAAGTCACGCTGGCCTTCTGCACCAAGCAGGAGTTAACTCCCCCTTGCTTAACTGTTACGAGGGCCAAACCAACACTGGGCCCATCCATCCCCTTTGAAGTGACCCCATTCTTTGGCTCAGCCACCCTGATTTGTTTCTGCTCATTTCTACACCAGGAAACGACTGTACCTGCCGTGCCATCCGGGGGCGCAATTTTCATGGGGTAGGGCGGCACGTGGGCCGTATCTGGACCCCCATCCTTGCAGGGGCAGGTGAAGGGGATGCGCTCCTGGTTACAGGCAAACTTGATGAATTTGCAGAGCTCCTCCTGGGTAAACATCTCCAAGGCTCCCCAGAAAAATTCAATATGCTGGTCGGTCTCCATCAGCCCCACTTGGTACATGGTGTGTGCCTGTGGATGGCCAAGGGGGAAAGGCAGAAGGGGGCAAGGAAGGGAAGCCAGTTAATAGGTAAGGCTTAAAACATCCTCAGCAGGCTCTGAACCAACTTGGGCTCCCAAATCTACATTTTTTTCCTTCTATTCCACTCGGGCGGACCTGGGTGTTCTCTACTAGGGTCTACATCTAAGCTAGTTCTTCTTCTGGCCTCGACTCCCTTGCTACTAACTTGCAGCGATGAAAGACGAACGGGGGAAAAGGAAGACGTACAAGCGCCCCGGTTTCTGCAGGCCTCCTCCTGCCTTCCCTCAGGCTGGAAGTCCTCCAATTACCTTGAGGAACTCCAGGTTGATGTAGGGGAGCCCACAGGTTCTCAGTTCCATCTCCAGGGGGGTCAGCAAGGTCAAAACCTGCAAGGGGATAATGGAGGCCAAGCCAGCTCTCACAGCCATCACACACTCTGGAGTCTGCAGCTCGTGTAACCTCAGGTTCCGGATGGCCGTGGCGTAGACGCCCTTGTTCTCCCAGCTGAAAAGAAAGATGCGTTCAGGTAGCCGTGAAGAGACTCTCAGGGCAGGAAGCCCTGCTCGGCTGGGCTCCCACGGGACACTCCTGCTTCTCCCCCCCCCTCTGCCACCTTCCAGCATAGGGAGCCCGTCCTGCTGGTCCTGAGCCACAAAGGGAGGCTAAGGGAGCCGAGAGCCACGTCAAGGCTCAGCCGCTGCAAGCGCCTTAGGCTCACAGGCTGCCCTCCGCCACGGAGCTTCTGCTACTCACACCACAGGGATGTGCCTGCCACGGGCACACAGCTCCACCTCCTCTCCGCTCATGGCCACGTAGGTGAACTTGCAGCTGGGCTTGTTGGGACTGTCCGGGCTCTCCATTGCGAAGTGCTGGGAGGCGATTTCGGCGCACACGGCTTCCAGCTCGGCTTCGTCGTTCAGCTGAGACGGCAGAGACAAAACATTTCGTCACTCAGACAAGGACGTTGCGAGCAGGTGCGAATTCGTATCTTCATAAATCGAAGCGCTCCAGGGCAAAGCCAACTGAGACGAAGTGGGCTTTTTAATTTATTTATTTCTCCCTTTTGCTCCTGAAGACGGAGAGGCCTTGCAATTGATGACAAAGCTGATGAATTGGCTAAATGGGTAATTCACGCAAGAACAATCCTACATGAATTTAAACTTTATTTTGAAGGTTTGGCAACACCCCATCAAGGCTGGGCAAGAGGATTCGCCACCACCAAAGACTTACATTTTCAAATTTTTTGACGTAATTGTAGGTTAGCACGTCAGCCTCCTGGAGGTCCACATCTGGCTCCAGCGGTTCTCCTACCAAGGTCTTCCAGAAGGAGGGCAGGAGATCCAGGGGCAGAGGGACATCGGCCCGAATGGCAATGCCTAGGAGTTGCCCAAAGAAGTGCAGCAGCTGTTCCTCCCCGTAGCTGATGGGGCTGGGTGTCAAGATGTACTTGCCCTGGGGAGAAAAGGCGGCATGGGTTCAGAAGCCCCCGTCTCCTGAGGAATCACGGTTTGCTTGGCCGACTGGCAAGACTCTCGTGCCTGGAGCTGTGGAAAGCCTTTCGGCTCCTCTGCACCAACGCGGCTGGGAGCGAGTGTCCCGGCTGCTGCCAATTGGCCACCGCTTCACCAAGAGCCACGGGGCTCCGTCGGCCCTGGGCACCCGCTGGCGTACCTTGTTCTTGTTGACCGCCGAGCTTGGACAGAGCAAAAGGAGGGACAGCGACGTACTCTGAAGTTCCTTGCAGACCTGCCAAAGAAAGTGACGGAAAGATCCACCTGGAAGACACGTGGAGGACACTGGTCACAAAGCGTTCCTTTTAGCCAGAGTTTTTCATCCACTATTCCCTTCCTACAACGGCCGAGAAGATGAATCTAGAAGCCAGATGGGACGACAATAATCCCTCCCTTGTCTGGTTCCCCGATGAGGAATGGACTTCATTGACCAGCTGAGTCTCGGCCTTCTGAACAACTCACTCAACTTATCCACCAGCCATTTGTTACATGATTTTGCAGCCCACCATATTTTATAGGGCTGCTGAGATTAACTGGGGAATATACAAGAGGCCACTTTAGACATGAAGAAGAAGGAAGAGAAAGAAATAAGCGCTTATACTGAGAGAACAAGTGGGACCCACATCGTTGCTGAAATCTCCGGGCAGTTCCTGCCAACATTTTGACCTCCCAGCCGGTGGCTTACTTGTGCCGTGAACCTCCTCGCCGGTGAAGCGAATGTTGAAGGCGTAAGTGGGGTCTCCTCCACTGGCCAGTTTCACACAGAGCTGCGAGGACGGAACGCAAGCCAGTTGCCGGGCAGCCTGGCAGAAATAGGAATTTTCTGAAGAACGGATCTCTCCTGTTGGAGAGGAAGGGAGAAAAAAGGCAGGCTGAAAATGGCCATCGACGGCTGTGAAATTCTGACGATCCCACCCAGCTCAGGAGAGACGGAGAAGAGTGGGGGGCTTCCCCTGAAGTACCTCCCACGATTTCGAGGGGGTCCAAGGTGATCTCTGGGGCTGCGTGGTCA
Organism: Vipera ursinii; assembly: GCF_947247035.1. Taxonomy (NCBI): domain Eukaryota; kingdom Metazoa; phylum Chordata; class Lepidosauria; order Squamata; family Viperidae; genus Vipera; species Vipera ursinii. Next base: position 932,828 of record NC_139527.1, on the reverse strand, counting down.
GCTGTTCTTTGCACTGTGGCGTTGAGCACGCGGTTCAAGACGGTCACTTTCGTGTCGTAAAAAATCAGCCCTGAAGAGACCAAACATCACAGTCCTTCCATAAGGAACGGCATCACAATCCAAGATAACGTACGCCGTTCCCCAGGCAACCCGTTCCCTTTGCATGGTTTACATTATTTCCTCTCCTCTAGCCCCAGATTCGGCCTTGGGGGCCTGCGGAGGGGATTAGCCAAGCAGGAGAGGAAGGAAACCAAAGGAAGTGGCTTCTTTTTCATTTGCTTTCCTTGATTCTGCCCTGAATTTTGGTTTCCTTCACAAAATGGAATATTTGCATCCTCTGCCTCGGGTGGTTTTCCAGAATCCACATTCCAAATGTAGCAGGGGGGTGAAACTTAAACCCGCTTCATTTCATCTCTGTCTAAAAGTTGACTGAAGTGAAACTAAGCGAATCCAGTGACGCTCCAATCAGATATTACGAATTTGGACTTGGGGTCCCGTCTGACACGGAAGCCTCGGCCGGTTTTGTGGTTTCCCCCCCCCTGCACCCAAGCCCTGACCTTTGGCCTCCTGCAGAAGAGCGGCGATGCTGTTGGGGTACACCTTGGTCTGCCGGAGCTCCACCAGCGGCAGGAAGAAGGTCTCCAGCGTGGTGTTGAGGGACTGGAGCAGGGCGAAACGCAGGCGGAGGCTTTCGAGGGGGACGTCTGCGACAGAGCACGGAGGTCAGCAGTGGCCAAAAAATGTGTGTGTGGGGGGGGAACGAACGGGAATGATCCCCCAAGGAGGAGAAGGAAGAGTCCTGCACGTACTCAAGAGGCAGGAGACCTGGGGGTCAGCTGTGTCAGCCGAGTCCAAGTACACCTCGTGGGGGTGCAGCCGTGCGGGGGTGATGGCCAGATGACGGCAGAGCCGGTTGATGTACCGGACCAGGGCGACGTCCATCTCCAAGGACCACTTGCGGCAGGCTTTCTGGGCGTGCCTGGCATCGAGGCAGGCGCACCTGGGGGAAAGAGGGGGTCTCAGAGGAAGAAGAGCCCCCCAAACACACACACACACGTACGTGGCTGCAGGTGTTTCCAACAGCTGCGAGTTCCCCTACCTTTCAAAATGGAGGTCATAGCCACAAGACAGGATGGCTCGCCACACGCTACGGATGTCCTGCTTTGCTCGGTCAATCACAAATCTGTGAAATCCCTCCAGGGTCAAATACTTCTCTTCAGGAGCTGAAGTGGTTTGCCAGATAAAATAAAATATGTCAGCACTGATATATCCAGGGAACGGTACAGGGCCCAGCCCATGTTTCCTTTCTCCGTTATGGCTGCTTCCTCTCATACCCAAAACCTGCAATCCAACGTAGACTTCTATTTATTTTGAAATTAAGCCGCAGAGCAGCTTCCAAGCAGCCACCAAATGGCCGATCTAAGTGTCCCCCCCCCGCCCCTGTCTAGGCCCACCCGGAGCTTTCCCTCCCCGGCCTCAGGAGCGGGGTGAGCTACCCTCCGGCTTCTTGGTGGGGGCCTTGTCGGGGTCCTTCTCCTCAGGCTTGCTCTTCTCTGGAGACCGTGGGGCCTTCACCGTGGGCTTCTTCTCGCTCAGGGCTGTCCTGCTGGAGGAGGAGGAGGAGGAGGAGGAGGAGGAGGAAGAGGAGGAAGGAGCGGCGTTTTGGTCAACCTCTTTCTCTGAGAAACTGGACTCGCACCACAGCGCTCCGTAGTTTAGGCCACAATTCCCAGGCAGCGGGCCCCTCCCGCTGGAGAGGGGGAGGCCCCCCCGCCCCCCCATCCCAACAGGGCAGACCATCGTGCGCCAGCCAGGCAGCCCAAATGAAAACTAGGGGAAGGGAAGGGAGGGGACCCACCGTGTCCATCAGAGGAGGACGGGAGGGAACCGGCTGCCTGGGGCCGCCCTGTCCCTTCCTTCCTGGGGGTCCATGAAGCCAAGCCCTCACCTGACGCTGCTCAGCACGGCCTTCTCCTTGGCCGGGGCTTTTGTGACCGGCCGCTTGGTGCTCACCACCTTCACAGGGTGCTGCTCTTTGCCGCCCTTGCTGTATTTGCTCTTGTCGAACTTCGGCTTGGGGACTCCGTATTTTCTGAGGATCTTCAAGGGACAAAGGGAGAGGGTGAGCGCCAGCATTTTAGGCGGGGAACTTTTCCCCGGAGGAATCCGGGAAGGGCAGCTGTTTTTTTTGGGGGGGGGGGTTCCAAGGAATCTGCCTTTCCACCAAGCCGGGCTGCCTCTCCAGGGCAGCAGAGCACGCCCACCTGGGTCAGCTGATCCTCCAGGGCCTTCTTTGGGGGACGGACGTGGGTGAAGAAGGTGTGCAACAGGTTCCCGGGGGCGTTGATCTGCTCTTTGCTCAGATAAATCTCCATCACTTTGGCAGGCTTAGCCGGCAGCAGGCTCAGCACTTGCTCGGAATGGAGGCAGCTTTTAAAGATGTCCGTGAGGACTTCGCGGGCCCCGGGCACCAGCTTGTCCCCTGTGGCGGGAAAGGTGAGAGGTCACTTCAGAAGGCCTTCCGGTCACCTTATGTCCGAAACCGCTTGTTTCAAACTCCCAGGAATAGCTGTGTCTTAAATCAAACGGACTGAGGGTTTGCCTGCATCCAAGCGCTCCTTTGTGGAACCGAAGCGGATCCAACTTCACGACTGGAGAACTGCAAGATCCCAGGAGCCGTTCTTTGATTCTAAGAAAGCTTAGATCTTAGATTTTCGACTTGCTCCAAAAATGGAAGCCAACTCGGTGGTCCTCCACATGCAATGTGCACAAGGCACCTGTCAATGTAGAACACACCCGCGCAGAGACACAGACACACACACACACACACCTTTGATGGTTTTGTCACTGAAGTAGTCTTCCAGCGCAGGGCTCCCTTGCGTATCAAACAAACTCTGGTTCACGGTCGAGACAGTCAAAATCTCCTCAGAGGACATTTCCATCAGCTCGTCTTCTCCGTCCAGAGTTGACAAACCAATCAGATCGCTGCTGTTAAACAAACTGGCCCGGATCTTCTCGATCTTGGCCCGGGATCTGATCTGTGTTAAAGAAAGCCAAGATGGGAGTGGTTTGGAAGGAGGGGACAATCTTCACCGGCAGCCAAGCGTCTGGCAGCATCTTCCCTCCAGCCTCGTTTTCCTCGCAAGAGGCAACAGATTTGGACCCTCATCCAAGGTCTTTAATCATTCCCCCCTCCCTCCCTTCCCTTCCCACTGCACTGCGTAGGCCTGAAAGCAGGAAAGTGGCCATGGAGCCGCAGAGTATTTGTCCACCGCTCGCTGCCCACTCGCCCCCCTTCAGAACGGCTGGCTTTCCTCTCGGGCGCCCCTCCCCGCCCTGAAAGCCCTTACCTCCACCACGGCAAAGCCCTTGATGGGCCTGGATGGGACCGTCTGGCTGTCGAGCGATGTGACGGTGTACAAAGAGCCCACGTCAGAGGCCGAAGCCGTCTCCCCGTTGTCCAGCTGCTCCCCAAGGCTGCCCAGGCTGCCCAGGCTGCCGGTGCTGCAGAGTGACAGGTCCAAGCTCTCCTGGCTGGAGACCCCGTGCGGCTCCAGCAAGCCGGGCGGGACAGCCGCCTCCAGGCCAGCTTGGAACTGGTCCACGGAGATGTCGCTGACGGTCCGGGAGATGCCCTGTGAGCTGCACAGGGAGGCCTGGCTGGTCGAGGCGGAAGCGCTGACGCTCATGGCCGGCGTGACGCTGCTGGAGCTGCTGATGTCCAGGCTGTCCACGCTGCTGGACACCACCGGCTTCTCCAGCTCAGTCCGACCCTCCCCGCCCTCCGCCTTGTCCTTGTCCTTCTTGGGCTCCTCCTCCTGTACCGGGATGTAGATCTCATCTCTGAAGACGCCGCCATGCGCGTTGCAGGCCTTGCGGATGGCGCTCCGCACCACCCCTTCTTCCAGGTGGGTGGGGATCCCCGAGATCACCAGCAGGCGGCTGTGAGCCGTCGCCCCGACCAGGGCCTGACAGGCGTCCGCCACCGCGTCGTTGGTCACCCCCAGACCCTGGGGGTCCTTCCTGGTGAGGTGCCGAAGGATGATCAGCAAAGTGAGGGCCCGATGGAACCACAGCATGTCCTCTGGTTTACTCCCGCCGATGCTCAGCAAGGCCGGGTCGGCGTCGGCCGTGCGGGAGGAAGACCGCTTCCCCGAAGCCGAGGTCTTCTCCCGTTTCATCTTCACCTTCTTCCTCTTGGACAGGAGACTGGGGCTCTGAGGGGTCTGCCCGGGGGAGGAGGAAGAGGAGGAGGAGGAGTCGCTTAGATTTGGGCCACTGGTCGAAGACATCACATTGGCGGTGATGCCCATGTTGACCGGCAGGGTCACTTCGGCCACAGCCAGGCAGACCTCCATCAGGGCGTGGAAATAGGTGGAGAACCTGCCCTGGTCGGGGCCCCCCACCCCAGCCCCGCCACAGGCGTTCCCAGACACCCAGCTCTGGGTCTCTTCGTCGTAGAGCTTGTGCAGCTCCGATTGGAGCGCCATCAGCACGGCCAGGCAGGGGTTGAGCTGGAGGGCGATGGAGGAGGAGTGGCCCGCCGGGCTCTTCCGCTGCTCCAGGCTGTGGACCTTGCGCAGCAGCTCGGCCAGCAGGTGGAACAGCAGCTCTTTCACGCAGGGGGCCATGCTGGTGGTCCACAGGAAGTTCCCTGGGAGGGTTGGAAGAGGACGGTGGGATCTTGAGCAGTTCAGCCAGAGGGAGACCGCCTTCGGCAGCTCTTTACCAATTTACACGTTGTTTTCACTGCCTGATCTTCGAAACTCAAGGTGGGGAAACCTGCCCTCTGCTCTTAACTGGAACCCAGGCGGGCTTAGCTCCAGCAACCGAGAGGTGCCAGGCTCAGCCCTTCAGCTTCCCAGGAGCCCAAAGGAGGTTGTGGAAGAGGCCACAGATGCCCCTGGGCCTTCTGGGACTCTCTTATCCTGCAGATTCCTTGGATCACACGCCCAACACCGACCAGGTCGCCCTTTTCACCCAAACTGAGACCCGGGGCCTACCCCTTCCACACTACGAATTTCTCATTTTGGCTTCAGCTAGAGCAATGGAACTGTTCCATTGCTGCCATGTTTCCAGGGCCGTAATATCCCCTCAAATCACGTTCCCCCCCAGCTATGAAATGTGCCAGGAGCCGCTTTTCTCTCACCTAGAATTCCCACCACTTGCAGGAAAATCGAGGCAGGGATCGCGTCTGGCTCGTCATCGGATCGTCCCTCACCGTCCTCCTGCTTCCAGGTAAGCAGCTGCTCTGCAAAGGCCACGGCCAGGGGGAACTCGAGTGGAAGAGAGTGCAGGACCAACACGGCACCAGGAGGGGGGGACACGCCTTGAATGGAGACCCACAAAAGCAGAAGAGCTTATTGGTGGAATTTAGACTCGGAATGATCTTTCTGTGTATGTTATTTCCATAAGAGGGGGTGAATCAAAAGCCAAAATATCTGACACACACCAAAAGTAAATCATCAGCGCCCTGCACTTTTCCCCTGCCCGAGAATAAGGCTTCTCTTCGCTCACAACGTCACTGCGAAAACCTGGTCAATTGACGTAGCTCTGTTGGTATCTGAGCTCCAGCTGCACAAGTCACAGCTACATTCAGGATACTCTCCTGACACCCGGCTCAACTCTAATTTCTGCCCAGCTTCTGACCATAATTCTAAAGTTCTGGTTTTCAATCGTACCCAGTTTGATGTGGACCTTGTCTGTGGAGATGATGACCGAAGGATACTGGTTGGTGGTGGGGGGTGGGGTCAGGCCCGTGTTGGTAGGGGAAGCGTCCCGAGGGTAGCAGACGGCCTCGATGAGGTTGAGCTGACCGTTCTTCTTGACCTTGTGGCCCAGGCCGTAGAGCAAGATGCGGGCCCAGGGGGCCTTGTAGAGGGATGAGCTGGAAAAGATAAGGACGGCTTAGCCAGCAACCTCCGGGCAGGGGGAGCCGTCCTTTCCCTGGCTTGTATCCTGACCCAGTTGAAGAGGATCAGTTGGGGAACAGGAGAAATTAGCCGATTCCGGCAGGCTGTGGCTCGGAGACCCAGCCTCAACTCCTCGCCCTCTGCTAGGGTCACTTACTCTTTACGGAATCCGGACTGGCTTTCCTTGCAGGACACGATGACAAAGGCAGCCCCGGGAAAATGGACGTCCATGTTTACTTTGGATTCAGAAATGGGGAACTCCTCCGAGGGAAACTGCTCAGGAGCATTCTGGAAACAGGAACCAAAGCAGCTCACTGGAGCAATTCAGGACTGCCAGCCAAGAAGCGATTACACCCCAAAAGGCCCCTGAGTAAGCGGGAGGGGGAGAAAGCGAGCCAGCCAGCAGACAATCCTGGGAGGCTGCAAGGCTGTGCTGGCTGGCTGGTTTCCTTTCCGACTTGCCTGCAGGAAGAAGCAGATCTGCTTCATCAGGTCGAGCAAGCTCTCCTCTCCCTGGTGCAGGGTGCGAGCGATGGCGATGGTGAGCCATTCCTGGACCGTCTCGGCGTTGCCCTGGAAGAAGAGCTCGGTGGCCGAGCAGTTCTGGGAATGGATCGAGTGCTGGAGGGACTGGGCCAGAAGGATGGAGGTGGAGCTGATGGTACCGTCTGGGCAGGAAGAAGAAGAAAAACAGCCCGTTCAACTCTGTCTCCCAGGGACCAATTTCCCCTTTGGGAAGACAATGTGGAGATAGAATCAGACTCGGCTTCGCGGCCAATGCCCGGCCATTGCAGGGACCGCTCTCTTTCAACAAGCAGACATAGATTTACGGGCAAAACCCCCCGCAGCCCCCTTCGCTGATTCAGCCGAGCCTCCCGCCCTCCAGATGCCGAGAGGAGATGGCGCTACCTGGAAGGGGAGGGGCCAAGAGCTGGTTGGAGAGCAGCTGGAGGTGCTCCAGGGTGATGTCCCGCACGCTGAAGAGCTGAGTGAACAGGTGGGGTGTCTTGGGGGCAAAGATGTTGAGCAGGGCCATCCGGCAGTAGAGGCGAGCCAGCACAGCCTCGCAGCGAAGGAGCTCCCTAAAACGGAACAGCCGCCTTGATATGCTGCCCTCCACCAGCTGCAATCCCCGGAAGACTCCGGTGGCCTCCAGAATTGCAGGCTGTCAAGGGGCAACTTCCCACCCTCAACACTAACGGACACCTAAGTATACTCAACAACCCTATGAGCGGCAAGAGGTGTCTTATCCTCTGAACTTACGTCAGGGCCCTTTACTAGAGGCTGCTCTACAGCTGGTCCTGAACCCGTGACCTCAACCGGGCCCAAACTTTCTGTTCTTAAGGGAGACATTTGCTAGGTGAGTTTCGCCCCCTTTCATCACCTTCCTTGCCACAGTTCTTAAGCGAAACACCGCAACCCATGAGTTAGTAACATGGTTGTCCTAAGTCACATTTTTCAATGCCGTCGTAACTTTGAACGATCCCTAAATGAACTGTCGTAAGTCGGGGACTAATTTAGCCGGGATCTGCTTACAGCTTCAGGATATCAGGTCTGGAGGCCCAGGAGGCTGCCTGCCGACTGTCGTCTCCCCTTACCTGTGAATCTGGATGTTTGAATTGTCCAGAGACACCAGCCCGTTGGTGGCTGTCCTCCTGTGGCCGGCCGGGGGCCGCTCCAGCATGTCGATGGGGTACCAGTACCTGACCAAGACCCCCTCGCTCCGCAGGTACGTCTCGACCTGCACCAGCTCGTTCACCTGCGAGGACAAACCCCGCCGTTGTTGCCCGAGAGGCTTGGCACGGGGAGCAATCCCAGCGAGCCCAGAGCTTCCCACCCAGCTCAAAGGGCGGCACTACTTGCCGAATCCACGTCCAGGACGACGCCGTGCAGCCCGAAGGTCTTCAGCATCCCGCGGATGGCAAACTTGGGCAGGGCGGTCGCCACGGCGTTGGTGGCCACGTTGTTGCTCTCTGGGCAGCGGGTCACAACCGTGAGTCCTGGCAGCAGGAGAAGGGGAAGCTTAGTGCCAGGGCCTCTGCGAGCAGTAGCTGAGCTTTCCCTGCTGGGTCCCTGGCCTCAGGGCGGGCGCCTGCTAGGGACCCGGCTCTGTCAGCAAACTGCGTGCAGTAAGTTGGTAGGAAGCCTTCAAGGCTGGCAAAAGCCCCTTGGATTCCCAGCAGGGATCTTTACTGCGACTGGGGCAATGCAACTGTATCATGGCCGCAAGTTCAAACGTGGCTTTCTAGGTGTGAACTGCCCGCTCCAGCAGAGCTGCGGCTGCATGTCCAGTGGGGCGTTTCTCTCCAAACTCCTCCTGATCGCAACTCCCAAAGCAGAGGTACCTTTCCGAACTTTATCGATGGTGAACTTGTTAGCCTCATCTTTGATGTCCTCGATGGTGGGAAGATAGAGGTCACGAGGGATACCCCCATTTTCCTCATAGAGGAACTCCACCGTCTGCCGCGCTATGTCAACCATGCCTGAAATGCAAACCAGCCTCTGGATTGGCCTCCGGTAACAGATCGGGCAGGCCGAGGGGGCGAAGGGCTCCTCCTGCCCAGAATTCCTGGCCTTTCATGAAACTGCACGAACGCCCACGGAGAAGGAGGGGCAGGCAGGACAGCCCAGGCTCTCAACCAAGGCAGGGACCCCTGTCCAGCCCCAAAGAGAAGCATTCTGCTCTTACCTAACTGCAAAGCTCCCTTAATTTGATCCAAGCCGGACTTCCTCTCGGCTTCATTTCGGAAACGCCTCCTAATTGTGGGGAACACCTTGGTCTCCCAGGCTTTGACCAGCAGGGCGTAGTGGTCCTCCTGCAGAGGAAGGCAAAGCTTCGCTGGGGGAGGGGGGAGGAGGGCTGCCAGGCATCCAACCACCCTCGAAATCGCTGCCTCCCAGGAAGAAGGACAGGACGGCCCATCCACCCTGCTGGCTTGGACAAGGCGCTTGTCCAGGAGCCAACCGCTCCTTCTGCTTACTCGGGGGGCATCGTCATCGTCATCGTCGTCGCTCTCGTCGTCTGCGATGGGCGGAGGGTGAGGATCGGGCCCCGAGATGATGAAGTTCTCGTAGCTGCGCTCCATTTTGTAACGGCAGGAGGAGTCGCTGTCGTACTCTGGAGAGAGAGGGGGAGGGGCGTTACGAGAGGGAAGGGGCAGGAAGGGGCCGTGACCTTTCCCATCGCCTGCTCCTTCCGCCTCTTATGACTGACACTATGTCGTTTGGATCTTATGATTTATGACGACTATATTTTAGGATCGTGATTTATCACATGTTGCTTGTATGGACACCAAGATCTTTTGCACCGGAGACAAATCCCTTGTGTGGCCAGTGCAGAAGTCTCTTATTCTTAGTCCTAGTCCTGTCCTAGATTACCCTACATTTGGCTGGTTAGCAGTTACTAGACAAATATATTCTGATTGATTCATTCAGCAAAATTTGTCTCCAACATTTGCCCGGGAGTAAAAGGAAACCATTCGGCCTTCTTTCGTCCAAGCCAACGTGCCTATCGGCCTCTCCCACCGCTGCTTTCAGAGTTTCCCCAGAAGGCCGCTGGTGAGCCATCATCCCTCCTTGCATTGTGCTGGTTTCGCTTTGCGGGGGGGAGGGGGCACAGAGGGGAGGCAGTGGCGAGGGCCTGGCAGGCCAAGGGGGGGCCTCACGTTGCTGGGCGGTGGCCACGGCTGCGATCCTGCAGGGGGGGCCATGAGTCCCGGGGTCTGAAGCGGTGCTGGTGCCGGCGTCGTTGTCGCTGTCGGAGGCCATGGCGAAAGGCAGCGCCTCAAAGTTGGCGCTGATCTCCTCGGCCAGGTCGATGCAGAGGTCGGCGGCGTTTCGGTGTGCTTGGCCTTCCACGTAGGCAAACGGGTGAGAGCCAAAATTGGCCCGCACCTTGGTGTTCTAGAAGGAAGCAAGAAGAGAAAGGACTCAGCCTTTGGCCCTGGATGGTCTTGCTCTCTTCCAGAAAACATTCCAGAAGTTTATTATTATTTCCTTTTTTGCAAGGTGACGGTATTAACTGTAGTAGAGAGAGGAGAAAAGCTGTAACGTCAAATCAATGCTATTCTCAGACCTGCTTTTCCCTTTCTCAAGCGGATCTGAGCAGGGAGAGAGATCTGAGGTCCAACCTGCCTTCTTCTGGATATGGACCACGGGCCACATTCCCCCAGACACGTCTTCCAGATACGGCCCCAGGCGCTGTCCACAGTAGGTGAAGTAGACCCTGCCTTTGGCCGGCTGCCCTGGAGGAGGAGGGGTCCCTTCTGTCCGTTCCCAGCCAATGCCGGCCACGTCACCTAGGGAGAAAGCCAAGGGGCCAGAGGGGGGCTGAGTGGGGCTCTTCCGCAGCCCTGAAGGAGGCTTGGTGGCTAACAACAGGCCACAGTAGGCTTACCAGGCGAGAGGGCCACATCCAGACGCACACTCTTCCACTGCAGCAAACTGGAACCGTTGTAATGAACGGCTCGCCCGTTGCTAGAAATGCACGAAGAAAGAGAAGCTGTGACTCTTTCCTAGAGTGCCCAGGTTTAGTAGCTAAACGTGGCCGTGGCAGGCAACTTGATAAAGCCACATCTTAATTAACTGAAAGTCGGTTTATCTCATTTAGGGATCCCTGTGCTTGACCCAGAGCTGCCCTCTTCCTGTTTTACTTAATTCCCCCTGGATTAATTAACCAACCCTGGGCTCCAGTTAACCTACTTGTGGAAGAGGCAAGTGCCCACGGGGTTTGTCCAGGCTCCGTCGCGTTTCTCAGCTTCCGTGGCAAAGCCAAATGAAACAATGGGGCCTGTGTCATCGTCTGCGTCTCCGTAGGACACAATTTCAATCTCCCAGTAGAAAGAGGGGGCCTAGGAAAGGAACGTCCGCGGGTGAACCGAGAGCTTCACAGTGCTCTTCCGGAACTGTAGCTGTGCCCAGTGAATTCTCACCTGCACGGGAACTGCCGAGGTGGCATAAATGAAGGTGCCCCGAGGAAGCCCTCCCCCTGCGCTGGGATCCGCCAGGAAGGTCACCGCGGCGAGATGAGAGGAGAACATGCAGGCTCGCACAGGTGGGAAGACCCTTGAAGGACTCCAGGTGATTTCTTTAGGCTGAATCAAGAAGACACAGAGCTGCATTTAATCAGAGCTGTCAAGGTTATGATTTGGTGACCGCAACGCACAAGGAGCCGTATCCTTGACCGGTGGCAGTCTTGAATCGAGAGGCCTTGGGATGGTTGATGCCCGGAGCTTTGACCTGGCCACGGGCCAGAGAAGGTGTTAGTCCAGCCTTCTTGCTCTCTAATATTTACCTGCCTTCGGTCTGCCTGGAGGGGTGGCGGGGGCGGGCGAGCGCTATCACGGTAGAGCATCCGCAACCTTTCACACTGCGCTTCGACAACCAGGAGCCGTTCCGCTAGAAGGTTGCAAAAAAAGCCAGAAAGATGTCTCTTCAGACTGCCTTGGCGCAAGAAACTCCCAGCAGAACGTCTCTAAAGCTGCATTTTCATTTCAGGTGCTATTGATACACCAACCGCTTCTTCTAAAGGACCAGCTGCTGGTCAACCAACAAAAACAAGGGGTTTTTCCCGCTGGTCCTTGAAGTAAGGAAGGAGAGGACTAAAGCTCGTCTCATCCCTCTTATAACTAGCAAGGAAACTAGAGGAGGACAAACCAGCTTGGTAGTCTTTGAATCCAGGATCTGGGATCTCTACCATCTGATCCTGTTTTTTAATCCACAATATTTCCCAGGCAGACTTTCCTTTGCTCCCTTAAGAACAACATCTAAGGCTTGTTTGGGTCACAATAATCCAGTCTAAACCTCTGTGACGAGAAGACTCGGCTCTTACCAGGGCTGCATTCCTGGGCTACAAGGTTGAGGACTTCCACAGCAGCTGGGCACTGCTGGATGAATTCTTCACAGAAGGAGGTGTCCTCCAAGAGCTGGGCCATCACCAGGCATGCTCTGGGGGGGCGTGGGGGGTAAAGAGAGAAAGAGAGAGGGGAGGTCTTTAGTAGGAGTTCTTGGGAATGGCCGATGACTTCTAGAGACCACCACGCGGGTCGAACAGACAACTAGGAAACAGCTCTGGCTTCCGGCTTCCTCAGTTCCTTTGCCTGTCAGGCCTTGAAGGAACATGCTGGGTCATTTTGCTTGCTGGAAATCTCATCCAGCAAAAGGGGCGTCCCTCAGACCTGCTCAGGTGAGCCAAGCACTCCAGGCAAAGGCCTTGCGACCACAAACCAGAATGGCCGAGCACCCACAGAACCCCGGTTGGATCTGGCGTCTCCCCCCACCTGGTTCGGATTTCAGCCAGGAGTCGCACCACGGCCATGACTGCCGTCGAGCCGTCTCCCGTGGCGGGCAGCGAGGTGTGGATAGACAGGCTGCCTTCCTGAGGGAGCAACATGGACTGGACGGCTTGCATGACCTTCTCGGTGATGGACAGCTTCTGCAGAGGCAGCGCCTGAGGAGAAGGGAAGAGATAAAAAAACAAGTTGTTAGTTTCTGGAAAAGAAAGGAAGAAAGGGCCGTTCTCACGATGATACAGGCGTCATGCGAGCCAGAAATGAAGAATCAAGGCAGCTGGGCACATTCGGGCATTGATTACTGTTGACTTTCTAAATCTCTTCCTCAGACGTAGAAAACTTAGCGTTCTCCCCTCCACATTATCTCACGAACTGGTCTTTTTAAGGATCTAAACTGTGGAGCTGATGGTTGAGCTTGAAGGTAGAAACTACACGTTCAATTTAAACATTCAGGCTCTTTCCTGGCACTAAAAGCAGCTCACTCACCTCTGACCGGGGGATGCAGAGCCTCGATAACGGAATCGTTAAGACGTCCGAGGCCTGGGAGGTCTTCCTACAGTCTATACTCAACGGTGGGAATTTGACCGTGGCGATCCCTTCCTGCTCATTGATGGAGGCCACCACCCCGATACTTCTGGCTATTCCTCTACCCAGCACCTGTCAAGAGAAGAGGAACACGTTTCAGATCCTTCCGGGGCTCCCAATTAATTACCCACTGAGGCCGTGGGGACAATGCGAGGGCCAGAACAGATGGCAGCAGAAAGGTAATGGGATTTGAGGGCCTCTCAGAGGCTGGCCCACCTGAACTTCGGAGCCGATTTTGATGGTCTCCTTGAAGCCCCCCAGGGCACACAGGGCAGCCACTGCCTGGCGAGCGATCCTCTGCAGCGTGGCAAGCTTCCTCCCGTTGCTGCTGCCGTTCTCTAGGATGCTCTCGGCGTACTTCCCCAGCTGGGGGATGTACATCAGAGCCCGAGATAAGACCTAGGGACAGAAAGAGACCCCAGACATGTTGGAGGCATCAATGAACCAAATCAAAATCGGATGAAAAATGGTGGCCTCGCGTAACGCATTAGGCATCACCGATATATTCCTTCAGGGGATCCTTTTTATGAAAACGCTGCTATTTCAGACTCCAAAGGTTCATTTTCTCACCATCACGAGGGGCCGAGAGGCTTTATTAGGCCACTTGCCTGCAGAGAACAAACAAGCCCCCTCCCCAAAGCCAGCCCTGAGTCGCGCTGCACTGGGGAGGCAACGGACGGGTCAAGAGGAGCTTCCCGGGCCCAGCAGACGCTCGCGGCTCCTCTCAGCCCAAAGCAGCCGAGGCGGGAAGCGCGCCTGAATCCCGGAGAGGCAGAGGCCCTCGCTAGTTTCCAGACACCCCAGAATGGCGAGCCCGGACCAGAGCAGAGAAAGCAGGACGGGGTGAAAGAGAGATGCGAGATGGTGAGTCCTCCTCCCGCTTACTTTTTCAGCGGTGGTGGTCCATATCTGAGCAGCATTCGACTCGGGCGCCATGAGCAGGCTGTGGAGCAGAGCGATCACCTCTGCCGCCATGCTGTTGGCCACGTGCCCACTGATGAAGGGCCGCACAGGGTCAGTCCTGATTTGGGAGAGGGGAGTCGGAGGATCCAGGGCAGCCCAGCTCAAACCCCCCTTGCCCACCACCCCCTTCATGCCCTCTGAGCCTTACCAAAGAGGAGCTGAGAGCAAAGGATCAATTTGCAACCTTACTTCCAAGATCCAGGATCACGGCCCCCTTGTTGGTCGGTCCTTGGAAGGTCAGAGGTCAACCTACCTGGCCAGCTCCGAATTCCGCTCCCTGCAGACGGAGGTCTGGGCCGTCTTCTTTTTGTCCCCGGTCGAGAGGCCGCTGGTGTTTTCGGGACTGACCGTCTCCACTGGGGGCCCCACGCTCACAATCAGCCCGGATTGGGCCCACTTGGTGGCCTTCCGCAAAGCCGCGGCTGCCTCCTCCGTGATCACCTCGCAGCAGCCGCTCTGGGGAAGAAACGCCTGGCTTGCAACGGGCCTCTCCGGGGCAGGCCGGAGGGCTGGGGAAAGCGACGGGGCCGCGCTCACCTTGGTCATGTCTCGGTCCATCTTGACCACCTTCTCCATGTTTGCGCCCGTCCCGAGGCGAAAAGGCCGACCTTCCGAGCTGCTGCAAACCGGAGGACCAGAGAGGGTGAGGAGGGGGAGGGAGGGCAGCAGAGGGCCCTTGAGGCCCTTTCGCCCAGCCCGGCTTACCTCAGGAGCGGCTGGAGGACCTCGTGAGACGACTGATCTTCCCGCTTGTGAATAAATATGGACAGCTTGCCGTCCACGGCCTCGCTCTCCTCCCCGGGGTCTTTGTCTCCTTTCAGGGAGCTTTTGGGGTTGGCTTTCGTGAGGGACGTGTCTGCCTCCGAGGCGGTTGGCGAAAGAACCGTCTGGCATCCTGTTGGGGGACGAGCACCTTTCAATTTCAGCGGTTCTCTGCCCGTTTCACTGAACCCGCAGCCCCTTCTCCCCCCTTTTATGGGGCAGATTCATCTAACACGGAACTCAGAATACAATCTTGCAGTAACTCAGCCAACACCCCAATTCCAATACGCCGGCAGTCCAGACATCTAACAGGCGCAAAGGTTGAGAAACACTGGCTGAAAGGGAATGTTTCGCTGAAGCTTCCCAGATGTTGAGAAATCTCTTCTGGATCCCCTCCCCCCCCCGTTGGTAGAGAGGAAACCCGGCCATCCCACTACCTGGAACAACGTAGTCCGCCAGCTTGGCCAAGAGCAGGGAGGCAATTTTCGAGGCCGGGTCGCTGGGATCGTCTTGTTCGCTGTTCAGGGAAGGCACGGAGTAACTCCACGGGGGCAGCTCCACGTTCCCACAGTCCTCCACGCTCATGAGGGGAAGAGCCGCGCGGCAGAGCTGAAGGATGATGAGGACCAGCTTGGGAGAAGGACGCTGGTCCAGGAGCAGAGAGAGGAGTTTGGACACGCAGGCCGGCTGGCTGAGGATGGCTTTGCCAATGTGGCTCCTGGGGGACAGAAAGGAAGGAGGGGCCCCTAGAAGGACATCCAGACCGGAGAGCAGAGCAGCTGCTGGTAAGAGGAGGACTATTGCTCAACGCCACGACACACCGGTCACAGCAGGGTTTAGCCCCAGGGTAAATCAGGCCCTCCAGCCAGAATTGGCTGGGGAATTCTGGGAGGTGAAGTCCAGACACGAGGCTGTGCGCGACTCTACCTGGAAAGGTCGTTCAGGAGACTCAGGACGTCTTGCAGGGCGTCGTTCCCGGCCGCCTGGTTGCCGCAGCACTCGGTGGCCCGGGCGAGGTGGTTGGTCAAGAGGCTGGAGACCTGGCGAGCGAGACCCGAATGCACCGCCTCCGTGGACCCCCCTGCAAAAGGATATGCCCTGCTGAGAGCAGTAAAAAGTAGCCCTGGGCCCTCCTGCATCCGTGGGTGACCCTCTTCCTCCCCCGCCCCCCCCGAAGCCTTCCCCCTCCCCAAGCATCTCACCAAGGAGGAGGGAAGCCCCCCCCCCCCCCGAGGCTGAAAAGCCAGGAAGCCATGCTGGGTTTTGCCTTCCAGTCTATGGATTCACTTCTGCAGAGAGGACTGGACACAAGGGGGCTTCACACACACACACACACACACACACACACACACACACACACACACACACACACTCCCCATCCAGCCGTGCACCAAGCCTCCTACCTTCCTCCTTCTCCCACTCGACGCAGCGGTTGGCCAGCACCTGAAAAGCAGCCCAAGCCATGATGGCCACCTTCTGCTTCTTGGTCTGCTTCTCGCTGGAGCTGGACTCGGCCTGGCTGCTCAGGCTGCACAGACGATCCATCAGCTGCACCAGCCCGCTGCGCACCAGGCACTTCTCTTCGCTCCTGGGGGGGGAGGAGCAGCAGCAGGGGGCCGTCACATTTGGGCCCGGGGCGGCGGGAGTGGGCGAGGCCGAGGGACACCCCCCAGGCGGGCACGGCCAGGGCAGCTCCACCCCCCCTCCCCCCGAACTCGCCTGGTGTATGGGATGGTGCACAAGAGGCCGATGCTGTTGGCGCAGGCGATGGGGTAGCGGGCGCAGAGGGCCACCACCGAAGTCATGGTCTCCCCAAACGCCTCCTGCACCTGCTCTACCATCCCGCCACAGGTGAGCTCTTCGATTCTGAGGAAAGAGAGAGACTCAGACGCCCGCCCACCGGAGGGGATGAAAAGCAGCTTTTCTCAACCTCGGCAACTTGAAGAGGTGGCCAAGGTTACAAAGTACAGCTGGAGAGACGGGTTTGCTAGCCAAAGCAGGGTCATTGCCTGGTCTCTGGGCCATTTTATCCTGCAGGCCTTCAGAGCGATGGCCCCCCTCCCCCTCCCAGCCCTCTCTGCGTGAACTGACCGGGGGCCTCCCTGGAGCACCATGGTGACTGGGCCCACGAGGTGCGTCACTCCGCCCACGCGGACCGCAGCGGTCAGCAGCTCCCTCATGTGCACCAGGGCCTGCTTCCGGGTGTTCCCACGCCGCCATCGCGTCTGAGCCGCCAGCAGGAAGCTGCTGCTGGACACCTGGCCGGAAAGGGAAGATGAGCGGGCGGCTAGGGCCCCTGACCGACTTGCTGGAGCCGGCTCCGGCCGTGACCTTTCCCCTGAGGGAAGCCCATCGCATTAAAGCGAAAAAAAAGGGTAGGGACTCCCGTTGTGCCAGAATGAAAATAAATTTTAGAATATCCTTAGATGTTCCAACCTCCTAAATGGCACGCTACTTGAATAATTAAATACTATTTTTTTAGATGAAAACAGCCTGTGGGTTTTCAATATTTGTAGGTAACTTGGGCTGGCTGTTTTTCCTGCCGGTTCCCAAGAAACCTATTTGTGTTTGGTGAGGTTTGCTGGAGAAATGAACCACGCCTGGCCAGGTCAAGCCGCTGCCAGGGATTGGGTGAGCCCGAGAGGCGGGACTTACTCCTTGCTCAGGATTGGTTCCGATGAAGGCGAAGAGCTGTCCCAGCAGGACACTGTAGGTGGGCTTGTCCCGGCTGTCCTCGACGGCCAGGGACTGCAGGAGGGTGAAGGAGCTGCTCCGGTGGCTGGGAACGTGGCGCCGCCTGTGTGGAGACCGGGCCTTGATCAGCAGGCCCGCTTGCCGCGGCTGCCCAGCCCAGCCCGGATTTTAATTCCAGGATGCCCACCTCTGGCTCGACCTGGAGAACTCCAGGTCTTCGTTAGCGATCATTTCCAGATCCGAGGGTGCCGACATGCTGCGGAGGAAAACCGGCTGGCGAACGGCGTGGGAGACCACCTTGGTTTCTGAGGCTGACTTGCAAGCTGCGCACGAAGGAACAGAAAGATGGCTGACCCTTCGTGGCCCAAAGCCTCCCTTCCGGAAACCCGGGAGAGACAGGCAGCCCTTCTTGATCTCGAGAAAGGCCCTTGAGGCCAGCTGCTGAGCAGCCCCCCTCCACCCCTCACCTGGCGTCTCTGCCGGGGTGCCGGAGATGCTTCGGGTGAGGCCCGACTGGGCAGCAATGGTGACGTGCAAGAGCAGCTCTGCCCGATTCATCAGGCTCTTGACCAGGACTTTGGTCTTGGCCATGGGGTGCAAAGGCTTCTGGACCACCGAGTTTACTTCCTGGAAGAATTTCTCCCTAAAGAAGCGTGAAGGCCAGAGACAGATGGGCTGGTTGTCTCCTTCTAGCTTCAGGAGGTGGCCAAGAGGGCAAAGAGCTGGACGGACGCACACTGTCCTCCCCCTCCCCCCCAACCAGGAAAGAGCAGAGGTGGGCAAACAGGCTCCCCATCGCAACGCTGCAACGGTGACACCAACCTCAGCGAAAGGACCATGTTCTCGAGATCCCCTCCGTCGAAAGAAACCTCCTTCATCGAGCACAGGAGTTCCAATTCTTTCATTTTGCTCTGCAAGGAGGGGAAGGGGGAAGCAAAGAGGTGGGAAAGAGGACCAGAGACGGAGGATCCAAGGGAGGCTCATCTTTTTGTTCTCAAGACAGGCCCATTCTGGATCCGATCCTTCACACCCCCAAGGATAACCCTTGGAAGGCAGCCACTGCCTGCCTGCCCTGCAAGTGAGCCTCGCAGAGGCCTCCTCGGAAGGCCCCGATCCGAGATCTATTTCTTCGCTTGATTTAGCTTCTATGGTTCTTTTGGCTCTTCTCCGCAAGAACGCCCGAGAATTCTCTTTCTGCAGAAGCTGCTCCCTCGCTCCAGACCGAGAACCTTTCCTAGACGTCTGGAAGGACTAAGCCACCGAGACGCTCTTTGTCACCTCCCATTCCTCAGGGCCCCCCCCCAACCCCCTGGAGACCCCTTTCCCTGGCATACGTGCTGGGAGAAACCAGCTCTCCCCAGCAGACATCTAATTTGCAACAGAGAGTCAGACAGAGAGTTTTGAAACTGCATCTGGTTTACCCAGCAGCAGAGAAAAATACAGTTAAGCAGTTTGTAAGGAATCGAGAGAAATGGAAGGCTAATTCAGGAAGAAGCCAACACCAGACCAGCCCAGCCTCATCTGAGATCCTTTGCTTTTACCTCATTAAAGTGATAATCGTAGAAGAAGGGGACGTTGTTTTCCAGCTTTCCATGCGTGGCGTCTTCCACCTCGCTCTGCCATTTCTGCTCCAGTTCGGCCACACTCTGGCCAAGAGGGGAAAAAAGCAAGGTGAAAAAGCTGGAGCTCTTCCCTCAGCCGGGAATTCAGGAAGAATAATTCACATTCAGCCCACAATGAGCCTCCCGGGACAGGCGGCTGAAAGCGGCCACTGCAAAAACCAGATTTCCACCGCACGCTTTTACCTGCAGTTGTCTTTCCATGGCATTCAGTTTCTTAAAGGTTTCTCCCATAATTTTGCAAAGCAGGTCGTATTCCTCGGCGTGCTCCTCCTGATACTGGAAATTTATGAGAGACTGGAGCGCGTCGACTAGATTCAAGTGTTTGATCACGCACGAAACCACCATTTCTTCCATCACATCTGGCTGGACCACCTCTCTGTTGAAGGCAAAAGCCCCAAGTGCAGAGTTGACAAAGGTCTGACCAACGGGCACTCAGACAAATATCTGACCGAGGCCACCGTTCTCTCCGGCTGCCCATCTGGACAAAGCGAAGGTGACCAACTTCACACACACACACACACACACCTGATGCTGGGTCTAAACTGAGGGCGAGCGCGTCCAGATATTTCCCTCAGCTTGATCATGATTCCGGGCGGGAGTCGAATCCTGGGCAGGTCAAAATAGTGGCCCACAGGTGGGACAAGGACGTCTGATGGGTAAGTGAACTCCTGATCTTCCTCGATGGTGAGAGGCAGCGGGGAGGGGCTGGGCGTCAGAGCTGGTGAGATCACGCCGTTGGCTTCCACTTGCCACTGGCATCTGAAAGAAATGGAACAGCCCGAGGAAAGGCTTGGCTTTTTGTCTCGGGAAGCACGAAGGGGTGTGCTGTGAAACACGCCCGGCGTCCCTTCATGTGGCAACCTGCTGTGGGTCAGTGGCTCGCCTCCTCCTTCCCACCCAGTCCCAGGCTGGACTACCTACCTCTGCAGAAGTTTGGACCGCAGAAGCTCCTGACACGTTTCCTCCTCTTTGGTGATCTCTGGCCCGTTGTACAGGATCCTCAACATCGAGCAGGCCAGGACGGACAAGCCCAGCGCCAGGTCGACCAGGAAGGGCAGCCCGCCAGAGACGTCTTCCGAGGACTCCTGTGCAGCAGAGGGGAAGCCGAGAGTTACGGCCTGCCCACACGAACCGTATAAGACCGATAAAAGTAAAAATCACAAGCACCAAAAGAGCACCAACCCACAAAAGACAGCTCTAATGTAAGGAAGTTAGAGGGAGTTGCCAAGACGCGCCTATGCATTTGTTTTGTGACCGCACTGCCTCCTTTCTCTTCGGGACCTTATTCAGGAGCAGTGAATTAATGGTGAGCTGTCTCTTTAAGCACCACCTGGTGCTCAGCCTCCTCACCAGCACCCTGCCATCCCTTGCAACAGGCAGAAGGATAAACCCGTGTTCAGAGGCTGCCGGGATCAAGTCGAGGTTAGTTACTCCCCAAGCCGAAATGCTGGAGCGAACCCCAGCCCATACCTGTGCCCGGACGGTGCAGGCAAAGCCCCACATGGCTTTATCTGGGGTGTTGTGTTCTCGGCCACTCCGCATTTCAAAAGAGAAGGTGACCGTGTCTCCTTCCACCTGACGGTTTGAATGAGAAGCGATTCCATTAAACAAGCCAGGGAAAGCTGACTCTCCTCGTTTTGTTATTACAAAATACAGAAGGAAATCTAGAAAGAGCGTTCCCCTCTGCCCACGATCCAGGAAATCTATTTTTCTGTACTTGTAGAGCAAGTGGCTTTTTTTTTTCCTTTGAGCTGAAATTTCATCAGCACGGACAGGACAGGGCCGTTTGGTACCTTCACTAAATCTTTAGGCCATCCGGTCCCCAAGACGCTGCGGCTGCCATATCCTAAGGTGTTGCCTCCGTATTCGGCCACCTTCCGACTGTTTGTGTTGGGTCCTGCGTATATCACCAGCTGCAGAGACACAGGAGACACAGCAGGAGGGCAAATCTAAGCCATTGAAGCATTTCTTAAGAGCGCCTGAGAGGGGAGCAAGCCCGTGGCAACATCGTGGCTGGCCTCGTGGATCTTCTGACCTGCAACCCTTCAGAAGGGGCATCAAGGCTGCTCCTGTTTCTTTACAGGCCTCACCCAAGGTGGAGCTTATGGCCCGGCCCCAACTGACCTTATCATAATCGTACTGTGAGGAGCATCGGCTGTCGAACCTCAGGTACAAGCAACGGGCCCCAGGGATGTGCACCGTCTCCTTAAACTTGTAATTGTCCCTGACGGGGTGAACGGTCTCCACCGTCTTGCCAGCAGCCCAAGGAGCTGGGATTTTCAAGCCAGTAAGAAACCCCGGCTCTTCTTTCTCTTCCAGCATCCTGGCATAAACGTAAAACAAAAAAGACACCAAAGAAGTAACTCTATAGGATCTATTAAGCCTCACCTAAAAGAACTGTGGGAACCAAATACTTCCATTGCTACCCCCGTACAAAACTGGCTGCAAAGAAGCATCTTGTCTGCCGTGGTTTTAAAAAAAGGCGTCACTTTTGGAACGTAATAATATATATATATTTTAATTTGCAGGTTTTCTAAGGTTGCTAAGTTTATGGAGAGAAGAAAAACTGTGGCTGTCTTGCACCAAGGCAACTTAAGATGTGTGGACTTCAACTCCCAGAATTCCAGGAGTTGGAAGTCCACACGTTTTAAAGCTGCTAAGATTGGATGCCCATGGCTTATACTTTTGGCTCTTCATAAGATCAGAAATTGCTTTTCCATCCTAGCCTAAGCCTTTATCTTTCAATGATCCCCTTAAAAACAATTAGTCCAGGCACAAAATCTCCAGTGGGTGAAACGGAAAGAGAGAAAGAGAGAGAGCGAGAGAGCAAGAGCACTCGGGGGTGGGGAGGAATGAACCGTGTGAAGGCTCTGCTGTTTGTGCCAATCACCTCTCATCAGGGAAGAGCTTGTTCCTCGGTTCAGAGGCTCCTCCAGGAGAACCGCTCACGTCCGTGAAAACCGGAGACTGGGTTTTCAGCAACAAGGCTGTCTGCAACACAACAGCAGGGCAAACGGGTCACAAGGTCCAGGGCCAACTCCCAAGCCGGGAAAGCAGGGGATTGACAAGCCCAGAGGGCAGCGAGGCAGCCCGTACCTGGCTCGTGTAGAGGACCAGTTGTACCAGCTGAGGCATGAGAGGATCAGCCACCATCAAGGTCTGAAGATTCGGATGCATCAAGGAGGTCAGCAAGACGGGAAGCAGGTGGCCCAGGATGGTGGCTTTGGTCACCTGCTCCAGGCCTTTCAATCTGCAACAAGAGTCCCCACCACAATTCCGTTTTTGGGAGGGCGTGCCCGCTAGACTCCTTCTCAAGAAACGTCCCCTCGGCCCTGCAGCCTGGGGTCCTCCCTCCTCGGACTTCAGAGATGGACCTGGGGCCTGAGTCTTCTGAAATGCCCCGCTCAATAACTGCTAACTTGGGGAATGTCCAACCTTGGCCACTGTGGACTTCAATTCCCAGAATTCTCCAGCCAGCTTGGCTGGCTGTGGAATTCCGGGAGTTGAAGTCCACAGGTCTTAAAAGTGGCCAAGGTTGGACAACTCTGTGCTAGGTGCAGTTTGACGCACCTCAAGATTGCACCTCATCCCTGGTGACTCATCCTTTCAGTTGGATGCCTTTTCATTGGTCCCCTTCTGGAAGCAGCCTTGACAGAGAGGCCTTACCTCTGTTCCCGGTCTGGGACGTCGCTGTTGATCAGGGTGGTGGTGACCTGCTGCAGCTTCTCCAGCACTTCATCGCACCCCGTGAGGATCTGCATAGCCAGGGCCAAGATGCTAGTCTTGAGCTCCTACGAGGAGACAAACAAAACTCAGGATGGCGTTTGTGGGGCCCGCGGAACCGTTCACTTCTCAGTCCAACACAGAGGTCCATGCAAAATAAAGACGGGCTTCCAAAGTTGATGGGATGAGCACGGTAACAAGCCAGGCAGCGGGAGATCTCTGAAGGCAGAAAACCGGGGGATCTTCTGTTGAAGGAGGTTTCAGGAGCAGCAGGACCTGTGGGGGATCTACCAGTCCACCCTCCCCACTCAGCATTCTTTTGCCGTGGGCCAACAGCCTGGAGCAGGGGTGGCAGGAGACTTTTAACAAAAGAAACACCGCTACGTTGCTATCACTCCACCTCGGCCTGTAAGAACAAGGCCTTCTATGTAACGAAAGCTCACTGTTAAAAATACTCAAGCACTTCATGGAGTCTGGAGGCCTCTTACTTCACATTTCTTACCAGGCCACAGATTAGCTTTCCTAAATCAATCAGACTGGGAGAGAAAAGCTGATCAGCAGAGATTCAGCAAGAGGCTGGAAAAAAGAGGTCACCCACATTGGCCTGGGGGTTAACATGGGCTTGCCAAATATGCCCGGCAGGCACCAGGTTGGGGAATTAATAACCACTGGAGAATGATTTAGTGCTTCGCTAAAGCAAAAACATCCCAACACGAAGATTCTTCAGAGCGGCCTTTCCCTGAAAATCTGCTCTACAACCTAAATAAGATCGTTCTCATCCCCCTGATTCACATCGTGAGGACAGCTCCCTTTTGTTCTTGGCTGCCAAGGGGTTGGTTGTTGGGTTAGGGTTGGTTTTTTTCTTTTTTGGAAACTGGAGTGAGCAAAACCAACACAGGAAATTTCAGCCAGCTGGATAGTGCAGCGGATGCTAAGCAGGCCGGGGCCCAACTCTGCAAGTACTTATCAGAATGATTAATCCAGCCCACTGGTGGGGCCGGACAAGGAACCAAACCGTCCTAGAAGGGAAGAGAGAGGCACTGCGGAGAGAAACGGAAGGAAACAAACAGGAACGAGATGGGTGTGCCGGATGAGACGTGGCGTGGAGACATTCAGCACTGACTTCGGACGGTCACGGACATGTCAGAGTGAGGATAAAGGATGAAGCACAAGTAACTTCCTGAACAGCAAGAAGGAAATGGATAGGAATCATCCCGGCCCATTTGAGGGCTCAGCCGAGCAATGGATCAAGCCGTTCCCTTCCTCATCTTAAAGGGTTCTGACGACAGAGACAAAGCCAACCAGGGCACAAAAAACAACCCCCCCCCCTTCCTTCGGAGAATATTAGCCTTCCCCGAAGCGCATGGGAAGCCTTTTACTGAGACTGAATTTTAGGGAAACGGGTTGACCGCCTGCAGGGAGCCAGCAAGGCTTCATCAGCACGAAGGGACTGGAAGGGGAGCTTTTCCAGGCAGGGCTGAGAGAAGCGAGCAAAGGTGAGCCCGGGATTCTTCGGGGGGGGGGGACTCGGTCCCCCCAGCTGTAAACCACAAAGGGCCCAGGAAAGTTTTCTAACCCGGAGGAGCTTGGGAGGTGGGAAACATCAAGGATCTCATGCTAGGATTCTAAGGGGGGGGGGGCTTGCAGCTCTAGCAACTGGTTACTCCGAGCAAAGTGAGGAAGTGCCACTCGTGGGGGAAGGCCGGCCGAAGCCCCCGGGCAGCTTTCCTTTCGGACATGACGTCACGCCACCAGGACCACGGAGGGTGAGCACAGAGAGGGCCATACCCGTCGGCTGAAGAGGCGGCAGCACCGGGGCCAGGAGAGAGCAAGGGCGGTGGAGCTTCCGACTTGGTGTTTACCTGTACCTTCAAGGTCTCTCCCTGCAAGGAGCTGTCACTGTCATCGTTTTCGTCAGGTTTAATCAAAACGGTATTACTGAGAAGGTGGTTCTGAACAGCCATCAGGTACCGCAGGCAGGCAGAGGCGGCCTGCAAGACAAGCAGAGACGTTTGGGGTTACTGTCCTGACACAATTCCCTCACAGAGCAGCAAAGAAAAGCCAGCAGGCTGTTTCTGAGGTCCAGAGGAAACTCACAAACAGGGGAGAAGACAAAGGAAGCCTTCAGGGTCACAACGGGGTTAAAGGAGGTGCAAGAAAGTTTTGACACCTTAATTCAAGCTAAAATCTGGGAGACGGATTACAAGTTCCTGGTCCTTACCAAACTGAAAGACAAGTTCGTGGGAAGTAACCCCACTTATATTAAAAACAATGATGAACTTGAGAGCATCAAATGTTGGACACTCCGTCCAGGAGCAAGAGAAGGAGTAGACCCAGATGGACAGAGATATCTGCCACCATTCCCAGGGGCAGTCGATGCTTCTAGATCCCCCAAAAGGAGAAACTGTCCCCCTCCCCCTCATTCTCCCCACTGCAGCCCCCAAAGAGAGCACGTGGGGCACGGTTACTCACAGGCACAGTGGAGAGAAGCCTCTGAAATTCATCTCGAGAGACGATTTGGCACTTGGTGATTAAGATACAAGATTCTCGGACCACAATCTTGAGAATGTAGTGCAAAAGCTCATCATTTAGTCTTCAAAGGCAGAACCGACGGGGCAAAGGAGGAAGAGTCAGAATGGGAGACGCTGCAGCGCCTTAAAGCAGTCAGTCTTAAGTGCTACACTAGCCTCTCCTGCTGATCTTAGCTCCCGGATTCATTCAACTAGTTTGCAGAGCCCCGTGGCTGGGAGGTTTACCTGCAGTGCTCCTCATCTTCACTGCCAAATCTGTTGTTCTGGAGTTGTTCAGCCATGCTGGTCAGGATCACATCTCGAAGCTGGGCCAGGCCACTGTTCCTGTCTCCTAGGATGGGCCAATTCAGGGAGGAAGGTAAGCAAAAGGCCTGGGATTGTGCTGCAAAGCTCTCCAGCCTTGGCTTGAGGCATGCAGCAAACCCTATCTTCTGGCTTGTGTGTTATTAATTTACAAATGAATTGCACTCCGGCACTTGGAAAACTCTTACCTTCAGTTAAGACCAGCTTCAGTAGGTTATTAATTTCTGTTTCTCCAGGGTACAGGATGCTTAGGCCAGAACTTTAAAAAAAGGCAGAGAAAGGCAACACTTAGCATTTGCACAAAAACATACAAAAAAGAGCGCTGTGTTTTGAAGATACACCGATTTACTCTAGCAGATGCTTGGAACTGTTGGTAATGTTATTCGCTACAGCATGAATTATGGATACCCGTCTGGAAATCTCCTTTGGTTAAAGTAAGAATATGTTTTTTTTTAAACGTGCGGAAGCTCGGTACACAGCACAGCAAATTCACACCTCCTGCTGAACAAAGCCAAAAGCGGCTGCTTTGTAGTTTTTATTTACTTCGTTTCATGGGAAACGGACTTTCCTATCCCTGGAGAGACCTCTGACATCGGGAGATGAGGCCGGATGACCTACCTGATGGCCAGGCAGACCTCCTTTTGAATTTCGGGGCTGATCTGGTCAACCGGGGCCATCAATAACTGCCAAAGCAGGAGGCCGGATCTCCTCACAATCTCCCGATTCTTCTCTGTTTGGGGACTGAAGAAAAATTTAAAAACCACCTGCAAGACAAGCATTGCAATGGAAGATGGGAGGAATATATGCACAGCCATTATAGTAATGCACGTTTCGCTTATCCGCATTCTATCTGGACTTAATGAAATAACCAGGTTGGCTCAACTTACTCATACTGGAGAAGAATTGAACAAAAAAGGGTAAGGTATTCAAATTCTATTTTCTTTCTTCATGAACCTCGAAAAACCAGGCATAATTACCCCACAGATCAGTGTTTTTCAAGTGGACAACTTTACGATGATGGGCGGACTTCAACTCCCAGGACTCCCCGGCCAGCCATGAACCCTGGGAGTTGTAGTACACCTATCTTAATGTTGCCAATATTCAAAAAAAATATTGCCACAGATGACCAGGCTTGAATTTCATACAATTTCTGGTGAACAAGAACAATATTTAGCCTATACTCTAAATTCTTGTCTTTTTTGCTGGGGGAGGCAATAATCCAGAGCCCATCTCAGATCAATCAAGGACTCGGCAAACCCACGTGGGTCATCCTCAGAGTGGCAGCAGGTGAAAACTCTCCAGTGGGATGCCCCGTTCCTATCCAAAATACACAACAGGCTCACACTGATGATGCTACCTAGTTTGGGTAATGAAATGCCTGCAAGAAAACAAGCAAGCTCAGAGAGCTCCAAGGTCCCCTGATGCATAACGCAGACAGCACCGAGGAAGCCTCCTCCTCCTCCTCAACACACTAGGATCTGACCTGGCGGGGTAACCTAATGTGATGAAAAGTGTGACTTAATCAGGCATCTATACCTGGAAGACCACCAGGATGCAGCGTATGATGCAGGTGTCCCCGTTGACCATGGCCTTCTCCATGATGTCGCAGATGCTGCTAAGATGATGGGCTTCGATGGGGTGTTGCTTGGCCAGGAAATTGGTGACTGGCATGTTGTTACTGGTTGCCAGCAGGTTGAGCTGATGGATGCACATGGCACCCACGTGGTGCAGCAGCTGATTGATAACCTCGTTTGTGGTTATGGCATCTCCTGGAAAAAACAACCACGTTCTTTTTAAATTTGCCTGGCGAAGATGATAAATCGCCCCTGGCAAAGGAGACACAGAGGGGAGGCCAATTACTGCTCAGAAATAATTTCAAATAAACAGGCAATGGGAATTTCAGGTTATTATTAGGGTTTACTGACTCTTTCAAATGACACAACACTAGGCATAAAACGCTAATATTTAAAGATTTCCAACTGTGTGCAAACAACCTTAAAATAATGTAACATTTGTGTGAGAGAAAATACGTTTTGGTAGCTATTTGAGCCCCAGTTGTGAATTGCAAAAGTCTTGACTAGGACTATCCTTACAGAAGCACAATTGCGTTTATTAAAAGCAAAGTGCTCCAATGTTCACCATGCCAAATCCTTGTCGCCACACGGGTTTACTAAAAGGTGTGCCCGGCACCAACTGCCGACGGCTGCTTTTCCATTTGCCCCATCCACCGAGTGTGCCGGCGGTACCGTTTGCCTCCCACCTTGAGGCTCCAAGACGATGTGGCTAACTCCCAGCCTCTGGCAGATGTAATGGAAGGCCTGGTTCCCCGGGTTGCACCACTGATCAATGTAGTCGTTGGAGCACGTCCAGATCATGTTGTTCAGGGCATCGTAGCAGGCGCCTGGACGGAAAGACAGGCGGCTCCCTTGATCAAAAGTGAACGGGGATGCAAAGCCAGCAAAAGCTTACAAAAATCCTGGGATACTGGCTGTTAAAATGTCTCCGTCTCTGCACGGAACAACTTGCCCCCAGAAGCTATGGGCGCTCCATCACTGGAGGTCTTTAAGAAGAGATGGGACAACCATTTATCTGAAATGGTACAGGGTCTCCTGCCTGAGCAGGGGGTCGGGCTAGATGACCTCCGAGGCCCCTTCCAGCTCTGTTATTCTGTTACCTGTGTATGTCCACGTAGCCTGGTGACAGACTTCTTTCTCTGCATCCATTCCCACCAACAGCTGGCTGTGGGTGGCTTTCTTTACTATTCAGGAGTTATTTGCTCTTAAGGAATTTACACCTACGCGCTCTGTCAAAGCCCAGCCTCTCAGTGGCTAGAGAAAGCCGCACCGTGGACTTTCACTTAGAACACCTCGTGCCGGTCACACCCGGGGCTTACCTAGGCCGGGGACAAGGGCACCACGCCCAAGGGAGCTCCCCGCCGCGTCAATGAGGTCTGCTCGGCTTGCAAATTGCCCGTCGGAGAGATTGTACACCAAACTGGAGGCTAGGACTTTAAACAAGGAACCTGCCGTCAATCAGTCCCTTCTAAGCACCAGCCGGGCATTAAGGCCAGGCCAGAGCTTCACCTCTGCGGCTTCAGTGGGAAAGTCCAGAGAGGCGTCCTCCTCCCCCGGGGCTGAGAGGGAAGAGAACTTACTTTTCAAGGAGGACAAGCCGCTACTTCCCCCAAAGAGAGACCGGGTGGCTGAACTGCCGGAGCCCCCCGGGGGCGGGACGAGCATCACCAGGTATGTCCCGCAGGTATATATCGGGGTCTTCCGCAGCATTTTGAGAGGCAGACCGCAACTGGTGTTAGCAGCTGAAGAGAAAGGAGGGCAAGCCATGAGAAGCACAGGGAGGTCATTTTGCCCGGCAGACGCAAGACGAGGCGAAGGAGGTGGTCCAGAGCAGGAGCGTAAGAAGAGGGACTGCCACCTCGGAGAAGCGGAGGCTGGATCTTGCCCCCTTCGGCCCAGCTGCCTCCCTGGGCAGGAAAGCCACAAAAGCCAGGAGGAAAGGGATTCCTGGGCACCAGCTGCCCCTTACCCGCCTGGTCCTCTTTCAGCGTATTGGAGATGGTGGAGCCGGTCAGCGCGGCCAGGGTGGCCGAGGGGGAGGCTCTGTACCTCGAAAGCCGGCTGAGCAGCATCTCGTTGATGCTCTTGGCCGAGTCCCCCTCTTTCCTCATCAGGATGATGCGCTCCTGGAGGGGCCTGGCGACGCAGAGCCCGTTCTCCACCTGGGCCAAAGAACCGAAACGGCGGAGGAGAGCTCGTCACCGGCCTGTTCGTTGCCACACGGAGGACATCGGCGCCTGGCAGGCGCCCCGTCTGGGCCCGTCTTCTGGGAACAAGACTCACCTTGAGTTCAAAGACATCCATGAAGACCGAGTGGCCCTTGGGGGTTTTTTCATTCAAGCTTGCCGGAGACCAGATCCAGTAGAAGTAGGTCCCGTCGGAAGAGAGATGGACCGTGGCCATGGTGCTGCCTATGGGAAAGTGATCGGGGGGCATTGGGACAAGCTGGCACACCTGGGGCAGAGAAACGGGGCAGGGGGTGGAAAGGGAGGAGAAATTCAGTTTTACGGGCATTTATTATGACACGCTGATCCTGACAGTATCACGAGGCTAAGCGGTTCTGCGCAAAGCGTGCCGATATGCCGGCCTGACATTTACAACTAGCATCAACGTTTGTATTTCCAACAGATCGCTGAAGAGAGATAGAGCTTCTTCACCTTTTAAGTAAGAAGAGTGCTGGGAGCAAAACTTAATTTGTTCTCTACACAGCAAAACAAAAGCATCACAACTCGCAAGGTGACACTCGCTGATCAAGCACATTGGAATGTGAATGAGATTTTTAAAAAAGCTTCTGTCAAGAGCTACACCACGTAAGAACTTTCTTCCATCCCCACCGCTGGTAGTTTCCCCTAAGAATCAATTTTTCTCAAAACTGGAAGACGCTCTGCTATCACTGTATTGGCCCATCAGGAATACTGAAGTCAAGTCCTGATGTTCAGACAGGCGGGCAGACAGGGCTCCGCCAACGTGCTCAAAAAGAAAGACACGGGTTCTAATTGGGAATCAACAATTTCCTTCATCCTGCACCTGGTACTACGAGATCCACCTGAGATTCCTTTGTAATGACTGGGTTGCGACGCTAAGCAGCACAAGACTCATATAACTGACACTCGATGCTTGTGTGCTGCTGTCTCAGCTCTTGGAAGTGGGACCAGAGTCTCTCAGATGCAGCCAGCGGACAATATTTTGCTAATCCTCAGACGTTCTCAATGGATTTCTAGCTTTCAAAGGGAGACCGAGAGCCTGAGTCATCTCGGAAATATCCAGGGCAATTTCATGGACTGAACCGGCACAATTCCCAGATCCTAAGTCACTGTTGGGCCGTGTAAGCATCGGTGGACTGATGAAAAAGTTCCCCAGAGAAAGACAGCAGGTGCACAAGGGACTTTTTTAAATCTTATCTTCTGAAAGACCACCGAGCTTTCCAAGAGACAAATGTAATTGATTATTATTAAAGATTGCGGGGAAGGAGCAAACACGGGCCCGGGACAGACACTAAATCTAAAAGCACCTCTGGTTTTACCTGGAGGGTGTTCTGATCGATGACCTGGAAAAGGGAGTGAGGTTTACTGTCGAAAGAGACCGGCCTGTGGACCAGCCTGCCGCTCCCAAAGGCCACCCAGCCGGACTCCAGCTCCTCGTTGCGGCAGTACACAAAGCCTCTGAAAGGAAGAGCAGGGCAGCTCTCCGTCACGCAGGCCTGCTTATGCCTCCCAGTCCCGTCCTTGGTTCCTGCCTGAAACCCACCGAGTGCTGCCTTCCCCTGCCTTGCCCTGCCTCTCCCGGAGACCCTGCTTCGCTTACCGTAAAGTACCGTGTAATCCAGATCCTAATTTGCTGATTCCCCGGCCAACTGAGTTGCTTGTGTACAGATACAGCCCGTCCACTGCCAGGCAGCGTCCCAAGTCTGCATCTGCAAGAGGCGTTCAGGAGGAGGTTACTTTCAAAGCCAGACAATTTGGGGGGAGGTCACGCTCCCCGCTGCCGGGACAGGGAAGGCGACGTTCCTCCGAGCCACGGCCAAACGTCCTCGGCGTGCGAGGCGGGACTTTCCATAGGGCGGCTACCCTCGTTATGTCTACCTAAGGCCAAGGGACGACTTTCTCCCCATCAGGAAAGAGAGCTCGGTCCACTAGTCTCATTCTAATCTTTTGACGCGTCCAGTTCCGAGCACTGCCTGTTCGGACGAGCACGGGCAACTGGAGAGTGTCAAGAAGGAAGAGGGGAACCTGGAGGAGGAGGAGGACTCCTCCTACTGTTAGGTGCAGGTGGGGGAAAAACTGGCCGCCATTAAGCTGGAGAAGAGAGATTAAGAGGCTGGAAGGAGAATGCTCTTTATCGAAGGGCCCATGGGGGGGGGGGTCAGGGCTGCATTTTGGAAGAAGCAGCCTTCTGGCAAAGACCGGCGTTCGCTCTGAAGGAGGCGAATTCCCCCGTGGAATGAATCCTTCCAACCGCCACTACCCAGCCATCAGTGAGCCAGGGCTTCTGCCTGTGCTCCAACCTTCCAACCTCAGGCACTCGAGAGGCAGCAACGTCCAGCCTTCCCGCCTTCTTACCTTTATTTTCTGAGCCAGAGCCGGGGTTGGCGTCAGGTGCCGGCAACATGTCCTCAAAGCCCCAGGACACCAAGTGTTTGCCCCCTAGCAAGCAGGAGGGCGACCCGGGTCCGCCTTCTAAAAGCAGCAGCCTTCAGGGAGCAGATGTGGAGACATATATATGTATATACACGTGTACATACCCACACACGTACACTTTTGTGAAACAGAAACAATTAACTACACAAAAATACAGCATTAACCGTTACGTGCTCTTAAAGGGAAGAGTATGCCGACATACTTTTGCCTTGTATATGGGAAGAAAAGAATGAACTTGGGATTCCTGAACTGATGCATCTGGTCTGAGGCAATATGTGGGGCGCTCACCACCCACGCCACCCACCTCCTCCTCCTCCTCCTCCTCACCTGTACAACACATCAGCCACAGGCAGGGACCCCAAATCAGTCTGTTTTTGTAGGAGATGGACGGTGTGAACAAACGTCTTGAGGGAACCCCTGGGAAAGAGAGAACAAGGCGGTGGGCACTCTTCAGGCACCGTAAGAGGAGGCAAGAGAGCTCTCTAAGCAGGAGGACCCGACACTCGGGCCCAGATAAATACATCCAAAGACTTGTGGACCGATACCCGCACGTTGCGTACTGTTCAGTTTCTATTCGTGTAGCAGTGAGTTAGAGACTGTTCAAATCCAGCAGCCTGTGTGGGAAAAGCAGGCGAACCTAGCTAGGTGAAGATCAGGCGTATTCTTGGACCCTTTTGCAAGGTGGTCAGAATGCAGAAGGGGGCCAAGAGCGAAGAAAAGGTCCTCGCCACTTGTGCTCTGTGAGGACTGTCCCCCACACTCAAGGGAAGCACGAGGACGCCCACCACTGCAGCTTGAAAGAGAAGGAAACCCACCCTGATCCCCCTTCACGAGGCTCCTTCTCCTCGGCAGAACCTTCCCTGAAGGCCTGCAGCTGCAGGGAACCCTCGGCGGGACTGGGAGCTAGCTTGCCTTCGGTCTTCAGGGATCAGCCCATAAAGGACTGCGGAGAGGTACAAGCCCCCCCCACCCCTCCTTCCTCTACCTGGCACAAGCCAAGGCCACCAGGGCCGCGGCGGCATTTTCCTTCTGCTTGTGCGGGATCTGCTGGCCGCAGGGGGAGGCCTCCTCCAGCCAGGAGCAGAGCAGAGCCTCGATGCCATTCAGACAGTCCGCGGGCTCCTTGGTCAAGCTCAAGGGCTGGCAGTCCCGGAGGCACGACAGGAGCACCTCGGCGGTGACGTTGCACAGGGAAGGGTCCGTCCGGCTTTGGGACTCGATCAAGGGGAAGACCAGGAGCAGCCCCATGCGGGAGGTGAAGGGCGCCTGCTCCGACTGCTGCAGGAGGCCTTGCCGCTTGAGCAGGGCCAGGGCCTCCTCATCACCCGAGCTCTCCCGCTCGTGCTGCTCCTCCAGGGCCAGCTGGCGCTGGGCGTTCCAGAGTCCCCGCAGCGCGTTCAGCCGGTACTCCAGCAGGCGGGCGTAGGCGTTGCTCTGATTGCCGCAGACGGAGCGCAGGCGCTCCGACAGCTCCGAGGGGTTCTTGGTCTCGAAGGTCAAGATCTGGAGGGGAGAGAAAGGAGACGGTCATGCCGGGGAAGGAATGCCACGTCCCTTCACGCCAAGCCCAAAGCGGTCTGGGAGAGAGAAAGGGCTCCAAATTCACCGTTGGGTGCAGAGTAACTGCAGCTCTGCGGGCTTTAGAGCCGTCTTTCTCCACCTTGGCCACTTTAAGACGGGGGTAGGTGGGGCCTTCAACCCCCTGACCTTCAGTTAAGTTTTTTCCTGAGCCTTAGAAACTTTAAGACGTGTGGACTTTAAATCCTAGACTTCCATGCTGGCTGGGGAATTCTGGGAGCTGAAGTCCACACTTCTTAAAGTTGCCAAGGTTGGAAAATATTGAGTTTCCCAGGAAGGAAGAATGGAACCATTATTCAAGCTGCTGGGTTTTCCTCTTATAAAATCCATGCTGGCCCTTGGCATGAATTTCCCCTCTGGCCAGAATCGGGCTGCTATTTAATGGCTGCCCTAAGAGAAACACAAGGCTGGATTCACTTCTGAACTTACGAGTTTCGTCACTGCCTTAACTGCTTAAAAGCCTGAGCTTTTAAGCGGGGGAAGAAATACTATTGATTCCCTCATTTTACCCTATCTTGCAAGAGAATGCAACTCAAACACACACACACACACACACACACACACACACACACACACACACGAGTGCTTTGATTAACAGCCGATTGTCAAATTTTGGTTGTGCCAAGGCACCATTAAAGCAAAACCACTATCCAGACGGATTTAAAATTTAGGATAATGTTACAATTCGCTTTAGGGTCGGCATCAGATATTTATGAATTTACAACATTTTCTTGGTTGCCTTTGATGGCTTGTGGATGACGTTAGATGACACATAAAACCAGTGCTTTGTTTTTTGAGCAACTTTAATGGCAAAGAGCAAGAAATAGGATTACTGAGAAAGGATTTCAAGGCCAATTAGCCAAATAAATACAAGCTGACATACATAGTTAACTAAATGCTGCAGACATTGATTTAACAGGGTCCAAACTCACAATGGGTTTTAAAAATCCATTTGGATTTCCAGTATTATAAATTCACCATGGAATCCTATAAATTCTAAGGCTGTGCAAAATTTAACAGCAGCAGTATTAAGGTCTTTTAATAAGGAAATATTGTGATTTCATGCAGGGCAATAAATATTGGCAATAAGTTTAAAATGAACGGACTTGCAACTCTCAGAATTCCCCGGCCAGCATGAAGTTAAAATCCACTCATCTTAAAAGTTGCCAAGGTTGAGAAACGGTGTTCTCAAGATTTTGCACATTTCCAGGGATTTGAACCCAAGATGATAATGCACAGATTTGGGTTAAACCCATCACAGAGCCAATTACCTTACACCTGTCTCATTTTTCTCCTCTGTATATTCTCTGCTGACTCAGGATCATGGGAGGACAAAATCCCCTGTTATTCAGGCTTAATTCCCCTTGTTTTTAAGAATATAAAAGCAATGTACCATCATAGCCAGTCCGGAGGCTTCTCTGGAATAAAGAAGAGTTGGTGCATGTTCTTCTCCCCCACCCGTTCAAAAAAACAACAACAACCCCAAATAGACCAGCTCTTGCAGCAAAGATGTTTGTTTTACTGGCAAAACCTACATCCAGGGAAGCACAGCAGAAATATCGATCACGGAGAATACTCCACTGACGGGCCAGAGAGGCGCTTTTTCCATTGTGCTGCAGCAAAGTAGCCTCTACCCAGCAGAGGCTTCTCAATTTCGAACAGTCAACCCAAAGCTAACTGGGGTGTGCCAGAAAAATCAGTTCCAGTCATGAAGAGGACTACACCACACATGAAGTAAGGGCGGGACAATTACCACTCTTTGTGTGACCCCAATCAGAATTACTGGGGAGCCTACAAAGACCTCCCATTTAATCGTGACCCCTCTAGGAAGCAGCACCCCTAAACTCTTTCACTCTGTTTGTTGAGCAATGGGGCTCTCACACATAAAACCTGCAGAAACAACAAACGGGCTGCCCGTCAAAGAAGTTGGAATGGTCAACGCTTAATCTTAAATAAACATTTTAAAGCCAAAGGGTTCCGAGTGATTTCCTGGCTGGTCTTGAAGAGGTTAGAGTTGGTTATTGCCAGGATGGGAGACCACTAGGAAATCCCAGGATCGCAGAATAAACTGGGAAGTCAGTCCCCAAAGAAGGCAATAACAAATCATGTCCGCACTGAGGACGATGCAGTTGAGAAGAAGGCTGCCAACAATGTAAAGCTCTTATGCAGATCTATAGCACGGCCATAACGGGAACGCCATGTCCGGTTTTAGTCATCACATTTGAAAAGGCTATAAAGAAGTGGAAAAAAGTGCAGACCGAAACAACCAGGAGTTTGAGAAAAAGCTGGAACATCCGAGACTGACCAGAACAAAATGCAAAAAGGTAAAATAATAATAATAATAATAATAATAATAATAATAATAATAATAATAATAATAATAATAATAATAATAATAATAATAATAATGATGCACGGAGTGGAGAATAGAGGACCGGGAGCTGCTGTCTTCCTCCTCTCTCCCTCATTCAGCAAAGCCATTTAGGGAAAGAAAAAAAGAGTTGGAACAAAAGCAGCTTTCCTTCACACTGCGCGCAATTAAATTGCGGAATTCATTACCGCCAGATATGAGGAGGATGTGATAGGAAGACGACCACTGACGAGGGTTTCTTTAAAAGGGACGGGATAAAGTCACACTGAGGGACACTTGTCTCAAAGGCTCACAGCCACCTCTGCGTGGGGCCAACCAGTGGCAGGGACCCCCCCCCCGGAGGAGAGGACTGCGTATCCGGTCAGAAGCGTCTGACTGGATACTATGAGAGGCAATCATGGACCAAGATGGGTGTCGGCCTTCAAGAGTCAAACTGAAACTCAAGAAACTTTCACTCATTTTGAGCTAAATTTGCAAAATTGCCACATGTCATCTGGGGGGTACCTTACCCAACCAAAAGCATTTGGGATGATCCACTGCATTTTCACAGGGGGAAAATGTAAATTTAGTCACTCGACAGTGAGATGGGCAGCATATAAATTTAATAAGTAAGTTTGATTGTGATTGGCTAAAGGTTGACTCGGCCTTCCACCCTTCTCAGGTTGGTAAAATGAGGAGCCAAATTGTTGGGGGCAATAGGCTGGTTCTGTAAAACCGCCTATCGAGGGCTGTAAAGCAGCGTGAAGCGGCATATAAGTCTAAGGGTTATTAATAAACAAACAGTAAAAAATATTAATGGAAGCAATTAGCTGTATGCAGTAGCTTCTTCACCTGAGTGGCATTGGACTGTACCTGTATGCTGCCCAGCTACTGGGGCCTTGTGGGCTGTGCTGGCTGGTGTGGTGGCATTTGTACCCCAATTTGTATGTCAAATGTCAGTTGGGGAGAGCCAACGGAAAGCAAAGGCTTATCAATTGCTACTGACATTTCAGTAACCCCAAACATCCAGATTATCAACTCCCATTCCACAACCTGTTTTCTAAACAATTGTAGGGATTGTAGAATTACCTTCAAACTACAGCATGCTCTTTGAGCAATTACTGCCCAGGGCTGTCATGTGCTTAATCATCATTTAAAGCAGGCTTGCAGAACTAATGGGCTCAATTCTATTTCTGGATGCAAACTATATTGATGCAAAACAACAACAACCACCACCACTCCAAAACCCAAGAACCCTCACCCTCTGGGCCACAAGTCCCACAAACCATTCCACCTTCTTTGACAGATCCCAACAAACACAAGCAAAAAAAAAAGCCAGCATTTATTTTAACAAAAGGCTTGCGATGTGTGGGCCACTGTCATTCCCCCTCCCTTAGAAAACAATCCCTTCTCCACATGAAGCTGAGAAGAGTTCAGGGCAGCCTTGCCCCCTTCCTGGCAATACAATTGCGTTCCTTCAAGCTCCCTAAACAAACGCAGGTGACTGAGCATAAGCCTTCAATGCGGTGCCTGCTGAACCATCCCCGTTTGGTTCACACCACCCAGCTTCTGACAAAGAACCTGTGTCACCGAGAGCCACACGGTTGGGGAAGAGGGCGGAGTGACGGAGGGAGGCGCATGAGAAAGCCACGGCTGTGGCAGAAGAGACACTGGCAGCAAGGGCTCGGCTGCCCCTATTTTTAGGAGAAGAGAAGCCGAGGTTGGCAAGCATCTTCGTTACTCTCCCTCGGCTTTTGAGCCATCCTGGTGAGCTCAGCCCTGGAATATACACAGTTCAGAGTAAGGCAGGCGATTCAGCAGAAAAACAGGAATAAGAGGACCACCCTCGATTGGGGGAGAGGATTCTGGGGGGGGGGGAAGGGAGAGAGGAGGAGAGCTCCCAACCTCTGGCCTCTTCGGCTTCCTTAGTGCTGAATCACCTTTGCGACAGCCTGTCAAGA
This sequence comes from Vipera ursinii, assembly GCF_947247035.1. Classification (NCBI taxonomy): domain Eukaryota; kingdom Metazoa; phylum Chordata; class Lepidosauria; order Squamata; family Viperidae; genus Vipera; species Vipera ursinii. The sequence continues at coordinate 895,343 of NC_139527.1, read as the reverse complement.
AATGTGGATAGAGACAGACCTGCCCCAGTGTTTACATGCTGCTTCCTGCTCTTGGACCGGCTGCCGATTCCCTGCCCCACATCTTGATCCTGCTGGGCTGAAAGACTCCAGGCTCTCTTGCCCCCCCCCCAATGCCGATCACTCGTCCCCCTGCCTGACTTTCCATCCCGGAGAACACCAGTGCCCCTCCTTCATCTTCTGGCCTTCCAGAGTTCGTCCTTCAGCCACTCTTGGTCCTCCCACCTGTTTCTCCAGGCATCTTCCCCGTCCAAGGGCGGCTTCTCCAGTCTGCTGACCAGGTTTCTCCCCCCCCCCCCCCCCCCCGGTCAGAATGACCTTCCCCCTTGGGTTCTTCTTCCTTCTCTTCCGTTGCCTTCCTGGTCCCATCCTTCCCCACCCCATCACCTTTACTCCAGCTCCTTAAAATGGAAATGCTCCCTCCAGAGCACGGTTTGATGATCCACGGTCCCCGGTGGGTTGGCTCCCCAGGCTGACATCCTCCCTTCGGTAAACCCCTGACCTGGGGACATCTCATTCCCAGAAACCCCGAAAGAGACCACTGGGAAACCACTCAGTGGGGGATGAGCCTTCCTTCCTTCCTTCCATCCTCTCTAATCCTCCCTTCCTTCCTTCTCTCCTTCCTTCCTCTCTAATCCTCCCTTCCTTCCTTCTCTCCTTCCTTCCTCTCTAATCCTTCCTTCCTTCCTTCTCTCCTTCCTTCCTCTCTAATCCTTCCTTCCTTCCTTCTCCCCTTCCTTCCTCTCTAATCCTCCCTTCCTTCCTTCCTTCCTTCCTTCCTTCCTTCCTTCCTTCCTTCCTTCTCTCCTTCCTTCCTCTCTAATCCTTCCTTCCTTCCTTCTCTCCTTCCTTCCTCTCTAATCCTTCTCTCCTTCCATCCTCTCTAATCCTCCCTTCCTTCTCTCCCCTTCCCGAGCTGCCTCAGAGGGACCCCAGCTGCCATCTTTGCCCCCGCTCCTTTCGCCAAGCCCCCCCTTATCTCCCCCCGGCCTTTCGGGGCGCAGAGGGGGGGCGGCCGAGGCGATGCCTCCCTCCGAGCCAGGCCGGGCCGCTTCCTTCCCGGGGGGGGGGCGCAGCGACCCTCCCCCCATTGTCCGAGACCCCCCGGGCTCCCCTCCTCACCTCCAGCTCGGTGTCTCCGGGCTCGGCCACGCCGACGATCTCGCTGGGCAGCTCGGCCAGGTCGGTGACCCGGATCAGCCCGTCGTGGAGGAAGATGGTCTCCTCCTTCACCGACAGCCACTGCGCCGAGTCGGCGGCGGCGGAGCCCGAGGCGCCGGCCGGGGAGCCCATCCGGGAGGCGAGGCGGCGGGGCGGCCTCCCTGCCTGCGTCCCTCCGTGCCGGGCGGCCGAGCGGGGCCGGGATGCTCGGGCAGGCCGGGCGGCGGGAGGGGGCGGCGAGAGGCGGCGCCCTCAACCCCCCGCCATGACGGGGGCGGAGTCGGGGGCGGGGCCCGGCCGGCGGAGGCGGAGCCCTCTCACGCGCCCGGCTGACGGCGCGACGCCATCTTGGACGGGCGCGAGCCGCCTTCTTCCGACGGGGGGGGCCGCGCGCAGCGAGAGGCCGCCTCGCCCTCCGCCCACTGGACCCGGCGCCGCCCATTGGCTGGCCGCTGATGGACACGCCCTGCCTCTCCCCTCCCGGCAGGGCTCTAAGGCCAGCGGCCTCTTTGTGGTGGGGGTGGCGGGTCTTTCGCGTCCCTTTCTCAACCGTGGTCCTTTTAAGAGAAATGGACTTCAATTCCCAGAATTCCCCAGCCAGAAGTTAGTGGCTGAGGTTGACAAAGAGTAGTGTAGTGGCAGAGCACCAGGCCCCAAACCGGGAGCTGATGAGTTCTAGTCCCGCCTTAGGCGTGAAAGGCGGCTGGGTGACTTTGGGTGAGCCCCTCTCGGCCGAGCCTACCCCACAGGGTTGTTGTGGGGTAGGGGAGGAGTATCATGCGTATTCGCCACCTTGAATTATTTATAAAATAATAAAAGATAAAAAAGTATAAAAATAATTTTTGTGTGTATAGCAGTTTTTTTTAAAAAAAACCTTTGGAAAAATACCGCTGATACTTCCAGCGGAAGGAAATACTGATATTCCGTTAGCGTGTTTTTAAAAATGCTCAGGATTGTAGCTGGGGATATAAAATAAAAAAAACAAGGTTTCCTCGTTTCTTTGCACCGCTTTTGTTTGCATGCAGTTAGTAAGGTTAATCAAAACATTTGGTCTGTGCGCTGTACATAATAAAATACCCCAGCCGATATTTAATCAGAGACCTTCATTTGCAGCAGGATAAACTGGAAAACAAACCTTGCTTAAAAGCGGGGAACGGAACGGCCCCTTCATTTTCATGGCCATGCCATGTTTTCGGAGAATGGACATTTAATCAAGAAGGTCAGAGGCATGCAAGAGCACCAGGGTCAGATCCTTGGTTCAACCCAGAACTGTCGGCTGTTTCCGCTCTGACACACACATGGTCAAACCATGGTCAAAGCAGATATTGTCCAAACTGATAAATCAGGTTTTTTTTGAATATGAACAATAGCAATAGGCACACAGGCAGATTCAGGAAGGATCGTTGGAGGTAAAGCAATGTGACAACTGAAATGAAGGCCTTGCTGTCCACTTCTGGAAGATACTATCAATAGGATGACTGCCAAGCAAAGGAGAACCAAAAGCAGACAAAAATAAATTCTGCCCTTTGAAAAAAATCGTTACAAAGTATGCGAGGGTAGGTCCTCTCTTATCAATTAAAAGTAAAGATCTGGAAGACACGCCATTGAAATTGTTTTTTTTTTTATTGAAAAGTTTTATCATACATTTTATCTTAAAGAAATTGTTTTAAATAACCACAGAGGTGTTATAAATGGATTTTGTGGTACTTTAGAGAATTATCTAAACTATGTATTATTTGTCTTACCAGCTAATTTGGTAATTGTTTTTAATTTTTGTATTTCTTGTTTTAATTATCCTGTTAACCGCCCTGAGTCCTTTGGGAAAGGGCGGTATACAAACCCAATTAAATAAATAAATAATTTTGGCTGCTCTTGTGGGATAGTGTGCAAAGGCTTGGCCACAGAAACTACAGTAAGTAAACTTGGTAAGCTTTATCCTGCAACTTTATTTCATAAAGCATAACTTTAGGAACATTGGGGGCTATCAAAATGCTGTGTTCAAAATAGCATAATGAGTATGCAGGCTTCCCACTGAATCAACACTTATCTTATAATCAAAGCCTTAAACAATAATTTAAACAATAATTTAAATAATTTAAATAATTTAAACAATCAACACAGCCTGCTGGAATATGCAAAGTTTCCTGCGTGGATTGGGCTGTTTGAGCAATACAAGAGAGAACATCTGGTCAGCTGTGCAGTGTATTTTTATTTCAGCAACTAAAATAAAATTCAGCTGTATGAGTCTTTTAACACACCACCCAATTAATTTTGTTATAAAATTTATTGCTACTTAGCTTTGTTAGCTATAGGAAAAATAGCCATGTACCTACTTGGAACTGTTTTGTTTATAATGTTTATCATTATCAGAGGTGTGGGGATGAGCAGGGGAAGGGGGAAGGGAACCTAATAATGCTGGCTGAGGAATTCTGGGAGTTGAAGTCCACAAGTCTTAAAAGTTGCCAAGATTGGACGCCCCTGCTTTATACCGTATTAGTATATCGCCCCCAGAATACAGGAAATATTCAATATTCAGGGCACTTCTGAATATACACAGATCATCCTCTATGGTGGTTTTTTTAAAAAAAATTGGAATGGTATTCAAGAATTTGTCTTCCACTTTATAAATTGTTTTGCGAATCACTTTCTGCTTCTTTCCATTTTGATTTGTAGCTCAGCTTCACAAACATTTTAGCTGTTTTAACGCCTCAACTGCATCATTAGTGGAAAGCTATGTAGATTGACGTCTATGGAAGATTCTCAGACATCCAGGTCATGATTGTCCCAAAGATGCTTTTTCAAGAGACAACTGGACTTTCTTGCAAGTCCAGTTGCCTCTTGAAAAAGCACCTATGTAAATTGACCCTAAATTAACATACATTTACATAGGATGAAATATCACTGTATAATGGGATCAGCGATGCCTTCAGGGAAGTGCATGGGAGGGTCATGACAGCTGATAAATTAGGCAGGGCTGAAGTGTCATCACCCATCGCTGCTTTAACTATGACTTTGATTACATTGAAATGACAGGATATTACCTCCCTGGAAAAATCATCTCAACCTAAAGGGTGATACAGTACATCAGCATTTAGTAACACCAATCTAGGGAGGAAGTAGTTTACAACCCTGTGATCCTGATTAGTCCAACCTATGAAACAGAAGAAAACAATGCACTGGAGGACTACAATATACATTTTAGTGGTAAGTTAGCATAATATTGATCTAATGTTCCCATAACATCTATAACTCATTTAAAAACAGATTTGGTGGTTTAATCATCTCTAAATAATCTTGCTTGAAAAACCTTAGTATCTGCCTTTTATTTGGCTTCCTTAAAAGTTTGAGAGATCCATGAAATCCAAAGAGCTTCCTAATGAGTAAACGTGTGGGGCTTTCCCCCCCAAAACATCCAATGTGAATTTATTTGATGGAAATGAGTAAGTTATATGCAAAGCCCTAGCTATTTTACATAGTTTTTGTAGGTTTTATCTATCGGTTCACATTGAACTAAGCCTTAAATTGTGATCTTCTAACTACAATTACTGGGTTCAGCCAACACAGTGCATGAATCCTGAATCAAGGATTTTTTTCTCATCCTGTTTGACTTAAAATGCTTTGCTAATGGCTGAGCACTACCTGATACAAGGCAAAATCCTGTCTCTGGGGACAAATACCATCTTTCTACAGCCTTTGCTTAAAACCAAAGAACATGAATATATTTCAAATCTGTTGAAGAGACAGGGAGTTATAAATTCAATACAAAAATAAACATCTTGGATATTTTAATGAAGCTCCTCACTTCTAGTTTAATCAAAGAGAAATTTTTAAACTGCCTCAGGGTACATTTTCCCCAAATGTTTGTGCTTTGGGAGTGGGGAAGTGTGAGTGAACCCTAAAATTAATGGAAAGCTTATTGCCTTCCACTGCCCCATATTTTAGGGGATATGATGTTTTTTTCAAACAAAATTCTAGCGTCATGTTCCTGAGTCAATTTAGTCAATTTAACAAGAGCACTCATCCTAGTTGCCTAACCTCATGCCACGGGAGCAATTAGCACTGCCAACAGCCAACAACATGGCTTGGTCCCATTCATCCGGTGTCCTGCCTCACCATTGACTGGCCTACAGGAAACTGAAGGGTGATTTCCTGTCATTTCCAAATTGCTTTGCTGAGCACTCATCCACACAAAGCAGCAGAACAGGCTCTGCTATCTGGGGAGGCAGCTTGCCAGGCGCGGCTCTCGGAGCAAGGGAAGGCGCTGAGCTCTTTTAGCACGGACTTCACTTTTACCGATTTCTCTACTGAACAGCTAAGGTCAGCAACCCACCAAACCCGTGCTGCAGTTTTGTTATATCCCTTATCGCAGCAAATAGGTTCAGTGAACCCTAAATAAACAGCTGCTTTAACCACAATTCTCACTTTAGCCCAGTTTATTCTGACCAGGGACTTCAGCAGCAGGAGCCTTGGCCTCTGAATGACCCCATCCTGCTTTAAAGCTCGAACTGCCTGCTTTACCTTATGCCTGACTTAATGGGAACCCAAACTGGGTCAAGCTCCTTGCAGCCTTCCATCGCACATCCAGAAAGGAATCACGAATAGCTCGCTTGGCGAGACTCCCTCCCACAAGACCGATAAACCTAGGCAGGCTCTTCTGCAGAACCAGAGTTTGGTAGAAGATGGGTGCCTGTATAAATGCTTTAAATAAATGAAATAAAAGCACACTCAAATGTTGTCAAGGCCCTGAGTTTCTGTGAAACTGACAGCCAGCTGAAGGGGTATTCAGCCCCAAATTTCTTATCTCTGTGAACCATAATGGTGGTTATATTAGCTATAGCAGAATGGCTGGTCCTGCCCCACACGCTGTAGTCTTGTAAATGGTAGCCTGTGAAGTTAGTAACCGGCTGGATTCCCACAACCTTCTGGACCATAATCCAATAAAAACACACTAGCTTAGTGCAACAGATGAAATGAGCTAGAGATGCAGGACACCAGAACCCAAAAAGATTCAGACCTGACATCTGTTGAGGGGACACCTGATTGGGGAAACTAGATTAGATGCTTCTTAAATTGCTTGTGGCGTTATGGCTTCCTCAGATTTCAAACCACAAAAATTATTTTCCTTGTGTAATTTTTAATTAGCTCAATTGCCTTTTACAAGGCGATTCGGGCTTTTGGTTGAACATTTAGTCCCTTTGTAAGGCTGTGATTCAAGCATTGCACACGAGCTCCCTCTCCTGACCAACCCCCCCAACACACACACCCCACTTATTTACTAAGCAAGTTGAACATGGGACACACAATTACCTCAAATGATCTGAGGCTGCGGTCAGGACTTCAGCACAGCTATAGCTTTGGCCCACTGGCACCGAAGCACAGACAAGCAGTTGATGAAGCTTAGGGACGACCTCTGAAGCAGTTGCCTACAGAGCTTTCCTGCCCAGACTGCTTCAAACCAGTCCTGAGTCCTCAAAGAGGAGGGGAACCTCCTGTAGACAGTGATGGCAAATTCTCATCCCATCTCAAGAAAGAAAACCACGATCAGACACAAAACTTCAGCAAATGCCCCTTCACGTTTTCAACCATAAAACAAATGTTTGCTTACGTGCAGACAAACCAACATATAATACTATAAAATAAAACCAGCAGAGCTTTCAGTAATTTTTCCCAAAAAAATTTTTACTGCGGTATTTTCAGACTATTTAGAAGACCAATTTGTGAGGATAAACTCCATTGGAAAGTGAAAAGCTTGAGCGCAGGTAGCCTCGGAGCTGAGGGACCTTCTTGATGACTGGCAAAAGCTGAGAATCCACCGTCTTCTGGTCTGCCTTACGCTGATCTGCAATCTCGTATTTCTGGAAAAACAGAAAGGCTACTTCGGTCATTTGTTCCTTTTCCTATGGCTATACTACGGGGTGTTCCTGGCCTTCCCCACTGAGACTTCTAAAGGCTCTCTAAACAGCAACCCCCTTCTCCTTGCCAACATTACTTTACAGTGCATCCAAAAGAAGTCTGCTTTGCTTTCCTAACACCCTCTTGGATACAGCTGTATCACCTAAACCATTCTTCAGATTTTGATGTAAACGTTATTTAGGAAAAAAAAGTCGTCAAGTATTAAACATTTGCTCGTACAAGTTTCTATTTAATCTGCTTTTTTAAATGCAAAGATCTTGGAACGATCTTGAAAATGTCTACAGGTTCCAGATTGCTTCTTTGTTGGCTTTTGAGTTATGCAGAATACAGTCTTGGAAGCACGCTCAAGACTATAGTTCTATACGTACCATTTTTTCAGTATCGAAAATTTCACCCTCTTGATGTTTGGGCTTACGCAGCTTCTTCTTCTTGAAATAAACGTCATTGAGATGCTTTGGAACTTTGACCCCAGAGACATCAACCTTAGTTGAAGTGGCAATGACGAACTTTTGGTGAGCTCTGCGCAGAGGGACACGGTTGATAGCCAGGGGCCCTGAAACAGAAGACAAAAGAATGTACACGGAGACCTCAAACTGCCAGAAAACTCTCATTTCCTCCCAACTTCTCAAGATCCTCCTCCTTTAGGAGACAGATCTTTTACTACAATTATTTGCTACCTTTTTTCTTTTTTTTACTAGGACTTCTTATGTGGAAAGGTATAACGTTAAAAATTAAAAAAAAAAACACTAGGAAAGAAACAGAGGCTATAAATATAAGACGAGCTTACCGGTTACAAGCAACAGTCCACTTCCAAGCTGCTTCAAGAAAACCACACGCTGGGAACCCAAAAACAAGAGGGGAGAGTTAGTCGTCTGAATCTCTGCCTGCCTCCCGAATGCTAACGAGAGGAGCACCACAGGCCCGTTACCTTGCCCCTGTGGCGGCCAGTGAGAAGGATCAGCACCGTTCCCGGGGTAATTGAGGTCCGCAGCCGCCTCTTGTGGAGGGCAAAATTCTTCTTGCCATGGCTGAGGAGTTTACGGGGAACGTCCTCCGTTGGGTAGTATCTGGGCTGCAAGGAAGAAAAGAAGGCCTGAATTCAGAGCCCTCTAAAGAATCAAAGCAGCCTCTTGAACACAGAGTAGGACAGAAACTCTCTCGGCCGCATAATTTGGGCCACGAGCTCTTACCATCTTGCGAAGTTTGACCACCCGGGTGCCTCCGTTCTTATCACCCCCAACAGTCTTTGTAACAGTGGCTGCCTCCTTCTCTTTCTTCTTCTTTTCTATCTAGGGGGGAAAAAACAGCAGCAAAATTGGTACCACATCATACCTTCCCCCATTTGACTCCCCAATCACAGCCCTGGGGGACAGCCTGGGCAAGAGCGATCAGCCCAAAGTCCCGCCAGGGAGGTCCCTTAACCATTACAGCACAGTCTCTCTCTCTCTCTGACTTGGGTGAATCAAACTTGCGGGCAATGGAGAAAAACCCCATTCGTGGCCAGAGCAAACACGGGATCTGCATCAACCCAGCTTAACGTCCTCATTTACTTCCAGTATGATTTAAGGCAAACAAAGTTTATCTACGTATTATGGCATTCTTGATATGACAGATTAAAATCAGTGGGTTTTGAAACGCTCATCTTCCATAGATTAATCCAGCGTTTCTCAACCTCAGCCAATCGAAGATGGGTAGACTTCAACTCCCAGAATGCCCCAGCCAGCATGGTTTACACAAATCCACACCGCCATCCATTGGGCCAATTATGCAGCCTTAACACTCGCTAACTGTTGCAAAGTCCTCATCGCCTTGTACCTTTGTCTCTGGCGCGTTGTATTTCCGCTTGTACATGGCCTTCCGGGCGTACATGGCTGACCGGGAATATCTCCCGATCCCTCGGGCCAGCACCGGATTGCGGCTGGCATGGACCTTCCGGACCCTCCTGGTTTTCTTCTCGCCTGCCATCTGACAAAATAAAGGGAAGCATCCATTTGCAACTGGTGAAAATCCAGAGAGGGGCTCTGGACCCCTGCCTCTCGGTGCCCTCTCTCTCAAGACACAATTCTCCACTTCCAAAATGTTGCAAACCGGTTGCACAGCTGCATCAGACTCCGGCGCAGCCTGTTTTTGCGAACGTATAGTCCAGGGGTCGGCAACCTCGGCTCTTTTATGACTCGTGGACTTCAACTCCCAGAATTCCTGAGCCAGCATAGCTGGCTCAGGAATTCTGGGAGTTGAAGTCCACGAGTCATAAAAGAGCCGAGGTTGCCGACCCCTGGTATAGTCAGTCCACAAGGAAACTAACTGAGGCGCTCTCTTTAGTTAGAAGCACAAAGGAAGGGGCTGCATTTCAACGAGCAGAAAGAATCTGGCCACTTCTAGAAGTCCCTTAATGGAGGCAAGCCTGCATTCTGCTCAACGCCTTGGAAACCCCAACCTATAGAAACGCGAGCTTTTCCGCCGCGTCTTCAGAAGCCACCCCGTGCACCAGCCCTCCGGTAGGGTCGCCAGGTTGGGGGGATCCGTCACTCCCGCTTCCAGGGCCAGCGAAGGAGGCCAAAACCTTCCTCTTTGCGGTGGCCATTCCCGGGCGCCTCCTCCTCGCTTTCAGGTGCCTAAGCGGAGTGGCTGCGCGACGCTTCGGAGTAATACGGCAGCCCGGGGAGAGCCAGCCGGCCTTCTCGGGGATAACGCCGGCCTAAGTTTTCGCTCGCCCCCGGCGGAAGCAGCCCAGGGCCGACCGCCCAAAGCCCCCGGAGCGTCCCTGCTCGGCCCGTGCCCGGCCCGGCGGTTCTCTGAAGCGGATGGCGGCGGATACGAATGGCGGGCCCCGGGAGGGAAGCGCCGCGGCCGCACCGTCCTTACCTTGGGCAGAAGGAAAAAGAGGCAATATCCGGGGCCTCGGCGCTGAAGAGCAGGCGCGTGACGTCACCGGCCGTGCGCGGAGCACTCTGGGAGAAGTAGTTCACTTCGCCCTCCCGAGAGCTAACTCAGAATTCAAGGGATTTTCCTCCCTTATTCTTGCCGTGCACGTTTTATCTCGTACAGGACTCATGAAGCGTTCATTGATTCCAGTGCTGGCTGGAGAATTGTGGGAGTTGAAGTCCACAAACCTTAAAGTTTGAGGAACATTGATATAAAGGCTGCCTATCGTAACAGAAGCACTTTCCCATATCTTGATAAAATAATTATAATTCCCGCGGTGCAATAATAATAACGAATACATGTATTTATTATTTCTTTTCTGAGCAAGCCCGCCCAGGGCAGACCAATGCAACGGGCTGGAGAAAGAAGCGGCTCATCGGGCACTGAAAGGGTGCTTGCTACAGAGACGTCGCAGCCTAGAGCGGGAACAGCGTTCCCGCTGTGTGGCCGTTCTAGGCGACGCCTGCCTCCGTGTTCTGTCTGGCTGGCGACTCCGCCCCTTCCTTGCCCTTCCCGAGGTGGGCGGGCCTGGTCGCGCGGCGATGACGTCTTAGGCATCGCGACGGATCGCTCCTCGGGTCTCTTTCTGCCTTCCCCTCTCCCGGGCCTGGATGCGGCCGGGCCCGGGCCGACTGCGGTTCGCCTCCTCCCGGGCCGGTCTCCCCGCGAGACCCAGGGGCCCCATGTGAGGAAGACGGAGGCGGGAAGATGACCTCGAGGAGGTGAGAAGCGGGGGGTGGGAGGGAGGCTCAGGCCCCGCCCCTTCGCCCTTTCGGGGGGGGAGGGGTGCCCAGCTGTTGCCATGGGGACGAGGGGGCGCGGGGGAGCCTTTCAGCTGCTGGGTCCAGAGGTGCGCGACTACAGTTCCCATCCTGCCCTACCAGAGGAGCTGCTTGGGCTCATTCACAAAGCAGCCGCCCAGTGCCATTAAAAGCCTTCGCCCTGGTCGCCAGGGAAAGCGATCACAGCTCCCATCCTCCCCAGCCAGCAGGTTCCAGGTTTCTCCCTCCCTTTCCTAGCCCTGCTGGCTCGGGAGAATGGGGGCTGTAGTACAAAAGCATAAGCTTGTGGTGGTGGGGGGGAGTCTGATATAGTCCTTATCTGTTGCCTTCAAGCCTGGAATGGGCTAGCGCTGACCCTGGCTGCTAAAACCTAATATTGGAGATTTTGAGCTAAAAGCAAAACAGAAGCTCTAGGCAGAAGGAGTATGATGCCCGCGGGGGGGGGGGAATGGGGGAAAGCAATGTCCTTTAGTTGTATGAGACTAGAACCAAGAAATGAGAAATAACTTTTCAGCAGTATTCCAATTATGATAATACCACACTTCTCAACCCAAAGTGATGAGCACCTTCTACTACATAAGTGAATACTGGTTAGGAGAAGAGTAACATAAATTTTCTTTTCAAAAATTTACGGTGAACTCACCTCTTCCATTAGTTCATTATGAGGCTTTCAGTAGAGTAATTGCAGGAGATTTTCCTTTATAAAATCCCATCCAGACTGTCAAAAATAGAATCCTTTTTTTCCTGGAAAAAGAGTTATTTCCTGCATTTTCTATACCTAATTATGCATTACCAGTATTACTAGCGTGGTGTTAAGAGTTATTCTGTTAGCATAGAGAGTGCCAGTCATGTTTTGGGATGAAATGTTTCAGTTCATCTGATTTGTGAATAGTTAATGCTGGATCCTGTTGTTTTTTAAAAAAAATCAATACCCTCCTGTACATTTTCTAAATGTCCAGTTATGGCTTTAGGAAGACCTACCTCTGCCATTCTTTTAAGAGCCACCCTTGAAACATTCTTAATCCTGCTCCAATCCCAGCATCGTCTTTCTCTCCCTGGGTTGAAAAAAAGAGTCCAGCCTGCCCCCAGCTTTAGAATTGGGTAGCCTGTCAGCCTGAAATGTGCACGTTCCATTTTGTGGGCTCTCTCTTGATCCTGTCTCCGGAACCACTTGGCATGACCGGCCGGCCTGCAGCTGACTTGAGACACCCCCGCTGGCTTCTATTTCCAACTGGTGACAAAATGCTGCTTCCCACTTGGTGACAAATATACCTGGAGCGCCAGGGAGCTTCGCCACCAACACTGCAAATAGAATCCCTGCCTTAGTCGGCAGTCCCCGGAAGTGCCCCTGAGCTCTGCTCTTTAGGGCCCCACCTTCACACTTCCGCAGTGGCTCTGGTTATCCTGCCGTCAAAAAACCACCCCCTTCAAAATTCTGAGCTGGTATTCCAAGGGCGATCCCGAAAGGCTTTTAATAAAAGTAGTCCTCAGTTTATCACCACAGTTGAGCCCAGATTTTCTGTTGTTAAGCAAGACATTACATTTTGCCCCATGTCACAATCTTTTTGCCCCAGTTGTTAACCAAATCTGCCTTCTCCTGCTGTCTTTGCTTGTCGGGAGCCGGCTAGGAAGATGGCAAATGGTGATCACATGGCCCATGGACCTGGCAACTGTCATATGCACATGCCAGTTGCCGAGTACCCGAATTTTGATCACCCTGGGGGTGTTGCCCAACACGCTCCTGTTCCTCTGCCTACTGTGTGTCTTTATGGAAAAATATAAATACGCCCATTACCAGTTCTAGTTAGCTCCCGAGGCCTTTGAGAAACTCAGGCTCTCATCCACAAGTGGGAAGTGCAGATTCAGCCAAAATATTGACTGAGCCAGATTTCTAAAAATAAGCCATACCGTGTTGATAGGAGAGGCGGTGAACGACAGGCTGAAGGTTCGGCCCCCCGGAGACCTTCAACCAGCAAGGTGCTGGCTTACTTGTCGAGAAGGGTGTGACTGTGGGTGGCTGGGTCTGCGAGGATATATGGAGCACGTTTGCACCGGAGGGAAAAGAGGGGCCACGCTCTGCTAAGTCAAACAGCCACAGCCCCTTCCTGCTCCTCCTGCTCCTCCTCCTCCTCCTCGCTCTTGAGCAAAACCCCAGAATCGGAGCTGATCAACTCAGGAGGAGAGCAGATTTCTTATCACAAGGCCACAATGAGGTTGTAGCTGCCTTCTCCGTTTCTCTTGCTGGTTGTGAGGGAGCAACTGGTGGTCTTAATCCACTACCCACGGACAAGGGGATGTCTCTGCATTTGGATTGTTTCATCCCACTTTAATCCTGGTTTCCAAGGGGCCGGTTCTGCCTTCCTTCCGGTTCTCCGTGGTGGCAGGACAGTGGCAGACCAGCTGCTCTGGATGCAAAAGATCTCGGGTCCAAATGAAATGGTCTGAATTCGCATGAGTCAGGGGCTTCATTGTTGCCGCTACCTATATAGTAGATATTTACTGTCCTTGTAGTAATCTTTTACGGGGAAGGTGTCTTGTTTTCTGCACTTTTTTATTTTTTTCTTCATGTCTTTTTACGTTTTATCTTTCTGTAAAAACTTTCAATCAAAACTGTGTATTTTTTTTAAAGAAAACCCTTTTCACTAATTAAAAATGGTCTTTCAATGCCCCCCCTTTTCTCTTTCCCCAGATGGTTTCACCCCAATATTACCGGAGTGGAAGCAGAGAACCTGCTCCTGACCAGAGGAGTTGATGGCAGCTTTTTGGCTCGGCCCAGTAAAAGCAACCCTGGGGACTTCACCCTTTCAGTCCGGTGAGTCCGCTGAGAGGGCCCTGTAGCCCTCTTTGAATTTCCTAAAGTTTAGTATAATTTTACTGAAAGGTTTAAAAAATGAAAGGAAATGGGTTAACTAGCTGAGTCTCTTTTCTCTGGAGGCTGCCTTAGAGCAAGTGCAAGCAGTAACAGAATAACATCCATCTTTGCTAGCTGCTCCTAGCTAAGACTTTCCTTCCCTCGGTCATGTCTCCCTCCCTCCCTCCCTCCCTTCCTTCTTTCCTTCCTTCCTTCCTTCCTTCCTTCCTTCCTTCCTTCCTTCCTTCCTTCCTTCCTTCCTTCCCTTCCTTCCCTCCCGATCCAAGAATGTTAAATAGGGAGGCAGAGGTTTGGAGTCAGCCCCACTCTCTGTCCCCAGGCGGCTACCACTCGAAGACAGTTTTCTGTTCATTGCCATCGGCTCTCTTTTCCTTTCTCTCTTCCTCTTGACTGTCTGGACCGGCCAGGCGCAATGGGGCGGTCACTCACATCAAGATCCAGAACACCGGCGACTACTATGACCTCTATGGGGGGGAGAAGTTTGCCACGTTGGCGGAGCTGGTCCAGTATTACATGGAACACCACGGACAGCTCAAGGAGAAGAACGGGGACGTGATCGAGTTGAAGTACCCCCTCAACTGTGCAGATCCCACTTCTGAAAGGTGAGCCTCAGGGCGAGGAAGCCGTGGGGGTGCAGAGCAGCACCCCTTGCCCCACTTGGGTAAGAGCTGCCTTAATACGAGCCACTTTTGAAAATCGGCACGTTTCCCTCTTAACCTGCTCTCGGCTTCTGCTGTCGCGAGAGGAGAGGGAACTTTCTCCATTTCAAAGCAGCCCTGAGGAAGCTTTCAGCGGCAGCTCTGATTTCTGGAGAGCCTCCCTCTGGCGCGAAGGGCCAGGGAAGCCGCTGGGGGCTCCCTGATGACTCTTTTGCTGCCTTCCCGAAGGTGGTTCCACGGCCATCTCTCTGGAAAGGAAGCGGAAAAGCTGCTGACAGAAAAAGGGAAGCACGGCAGCTTTTTAGTCCGCGAGAGCCAAAGCCATCCTGGAGACTTTGTGCTTTCTGTCCGGACCGGGGATGACAAAGGCGAGAGCAACGATGGGAAGTCCAAAGTCACGCACGTCATGATCCGTTGCCAGGTAACAGCGCGAGGATGGAGGTGAAATGAGGCCAGCGCGTGGTGGGGAGGTGGGCCGGAAGCCTTTGTGCTGGGCGTGTGTGGGAAAGGTGAGTGCCGGTTCTCTTGACGGCACGTCTTGCTTAGGAGGCCATTGCCTCAGGGAGACTGAAACTCACTAGCCCCCTGCCTGCCCCCCCCTCCTTAGGATATGAAGTATGATGTCGGAGGAGGGGAGAAGTTTGACTCCTTGACGGACCTCGTTGAGCATTACAAGAAGAACCCCATGGTGGAGACTCTGGGGACTGTCCTTCAGCTGAAGCAGGTGAGGAAGCCCGGCGGCGGTGGAGTTTTGCTCCTGCAACTCAAACACCAGGTTTAGTAGAACACCAGCTGCAGTCTCTGGAAACGGCCATAATGCCTGGGCACTTGTGCCTGTTTGCTTTTGGGTGCGGAGTTGCCCTTGCTTCTCCCTTTCCACCCCTGCCAAGCTGGCGAGAACTGCCTGGGGTTCACGGCTATCTGTCTTGTGCCAAGCCAGACCGGGGACAGGCTAACATGGCTGCATCCCTGTTGTAATTCCTGGGGGAGACCTTCCCCCTTTGCAGGCTGGATGATTCCCAGCCTTCCTGGAAAATTTGCAGCTTGACGTTGTTGCATTCGGAGGCTTTCGATCCCAGTCCATCCTCCAGCTGACCCTTGGCTGGACTCCATCCTTGGGGGCTGCTTGACCCGTCCTTTTGGTGGGTGGTGGAATCTGGCACTGAGATGCGGGAGGGAGGGGCTTCCCCAAGGAGGCAGGTCAGGCCTGAGTCCTTGGTTTACAGAGAGAGGACCAGAAGGGATCCTCCCGGAAGCTTCACAGGCGTCCATTTGGTAGCCGTGCAGAGTCTCCTCCTGTCTGCCGGTGAGCAGCAAGAAGGAACCTACTCTGAGCAATTCATTGTGTCATTCTTGATTCCTTGTGCCCGATGTGTGTGCATTATTTGACCCTTCCCTGTCTCTCCCTCTTCCCCCCCCAGCCTCTCAACACCACCCGCATCAACGCAGCTGAGATTGAGAGCCGAGTGCGAGAACTGAGCAAGTTGGCTGAAACTACTGACAAAGTGAAGCAAGGCTTTTGGGAAGAATTCGAGGTACTTTCGGGAGAGGATCTTTTCCGTCCTCACCCAGGAGCTGCTTGCTTGTCTTTCCTGGGATTGAGAAGTGTGAATGTCCTTATGGGACATTCTGGGGTGTGTGTGCAGGGTGGGACGCAACAAACCTCTAGATGCTTGGGGGGTTAACCGAATACGGATTTTCAAGAAAATCTTTGGAGCAGCATGTAAACCAAGATTTTTAAAAAAAAAGATAAAACCCTTTTGGTTGCACGGAAAGAGCCGGGCGTAAGTCTTCGACTCCCAGCGTTCCCCAGTTGAAAAACAGCTCCTAGTGGGTGGAGCTGGGTGCATCCATAGGAATTTGGCTGCTGGCAGTCTGTGACTGCGGGGAGGCTTTAATTGCTCGGAGGCAGAGTGAGCTGCCGTGGGGCAGAGAGGAAACTGGCAATGTTTTTTCTCTCCAGGACACAACTCCCGAATTTCAGGGTGGCCTCCCCGGATTCCCCCTGCTTTCCCCCCCCCCCCCCGCAGAGGGCAGAGCCCGCCTTTGCGTTATGCTGGGAGAGGAACACTAGGGGGAGCCCCAGGTCCACTTGGCCATCTTGCAAAGCTCACCTGTTTTAACCTGGCTGGCCGGGAGCGATAGGCATTGTAATCCAGATGGGGAGAGGCCTGTAAAGGGGGGGGGGGGGACGCCTTCTGTCTCTTCCCCTGCTTGAGGAGGGGGTCCAAAGACACTTCCTTGTTTTTCTAGACTCTCCAGCAGCAGGAATGTAAGCTCCTCTACAGCCGGAAAGAAGGGCAGCGACAGGAAAACAAGAACAAGAACCGATACAAAAACATTTTGCCTTGTGAGCACAGCTCTCTTTCCCCTTTCTGCCGGAGGTCGGCGGGAAGGGAGGGGGGGGGAGACCCAAGGAGACGTTTGGGGCAGGCAGTAAAGCTTTCCTTCCAACTGTTCTTCCCATTTTTAAAGGCTTAATATTTTTCTCGGCCTTTTTGCAAACAGCAGCGGGATATCCTGCTTCTGTGACTGCGTTGCTGGCATTTGAGCAGAAAACCCCTCAAACTGGGTCTCCTGGGGGGAGGAAGCCCAGGGAGCTTTCTGTAGCCTGCTGCTTGCAAACCCCCCCCCCTCGGTTGAAAGATGAAACGTTGCTGGAACCTTCGTCTTCCTGCAGCTGAATTCTCTCTTGGCGACGTGGAGTTCCTGGCCTCTGCTGTGGGGCCGGTGTGCTGGAGACCCCCAGGAGCCACGATACGTGCGCCAGGGGCCTGACTGAGCAAGGGGTGCAGGCAGCCGGTGGCTTGGTTTGCAAACGCTTGCAGGCTCCCTTTTAGCATCTGCAGTTAAAGCATCTCCGAGGACTCTTCGTTCCTGCAATCTTCCCGGCGACTGCCTGAATTGCTGCTGACAAGTCGGAGTTTGCGGTTGCTGCTTGACAAGAGTTCCCTGGATTAGGAGTGTGTCTTTTTTCTTGCTTTCCAGTTGACCACACCCGGGTCGTCCTTCACGACGGTGATCCAAACGAGCCGGTTTCGGATTACATCAATGCCAACATCATCATGGTAAGATGGCCGGCCTCTCTCGGCAGCCGCTCTCCTACCGAGGGAGTTTAGTGGGACGCCGCTTTCTTCTCGGGGACCGGGGGGGCGGAGGCTGAGTTCCCCCAAACAGACCAGGAGGGGCCCGGGAAGCGGCTCTCCCGAGGGTCCCGAGCGCCCTCTCCCTCCGCAGACCCGCCTGCCGACGCTCCCGTTGGTCCCCAGCCAGAATTTGAGAACAAGTGCAACAGCGCCAAGGCCAAGAAGAGCTACATCGCCACCCAGGGCTGCCTGCAGAACACGGTGAACGACTTCTGGCGGATGGTCTTCCAGGAGAATTCCCGGGTGATCGTCATGACCACCAAGGAAGTGGAGAGAGGAAAGGTGAGGCCGCTGGTGGGGATCCACCGATCTCCTGGGATCGAGGGGAGGGGAGAATGAGAGCTCAGCCAGCGAATTGAACTGAATACTTTAGTTTGCCAAGTGTGATTTGCACACAGAAGCGCTCAGCAACAGAATAACGATAATAACACCAACAGGAGAAACCCCTGTTGTGTTCCCAGGCCCCATTTCCTGGTTGCTGGTCGAGTATTTCAGCTGCTGCGTATGTCTGTCTTGGATTTTCTTTTATGGTTTTTTTTTAAAAAAATATTTTCCGAATTGTGAGCTGCCCAGAATCATTGACTGAGATGGGTTCTTATAGAAAGGTAAACGAATGAGAACTCAATGAAAGCCTGGAGCGCAAGTGTTCAGCCCCCCCACCTCCCCTGCAGGGTGCGGAGAAGCTCTGCTTTCTAAAGTAGCTAGTCCTCAGTCTTTGCCTTGGTTGTTCTCCCACTCTGCTGCTCTTCGGCCGGCCCTTACAGGCCGGGCCGTGTCAGGAAGGGAAGGTGGCAGCGGTGTGGCTGTCTCCGTGCGGGGTCCCACGGCTGAGCCTCCCCCCCCACTTGTTTCTAAATGAAGCCCAACTAGGAAAGAGAGTCAGGCAGGGGGGTGGATTTGGGGGAAACGGTGCCAGGGAGGGGCAGAGAGAGCAGAGTGGCATGAAGGTACCGGAGGCTCTTGGGGAGACGCTTGATAGCAGCATTGGGGGGCGGGGGGGGCTGATAGGATGCTTGGGGCCAGAACCCAGCGTGCTGAGTCATCTGTGTCTTGTCAGCCAGAGCGGGGACCATCTGGCCCTTGTAAATCTCCCTGGGCTCCCTTCCAAGAAGTGCTTTGCAGAACGTAGCTGGTCTACCCACACCCCGTGCAGACCGGCGGGCTCCTCTCTCTGCCAGGCAGCCACCCTGGGAAGCGAGGGGGCGATTTGGGGAAGAGGGGCTTCCCCAGCGGAATTTGCATAATGGGCGCAGGCCATGCCGGGTGCGGCAGGGGGAGAACAAGCTCCTGGATTGGCCAACGAAGAAACTCCAGTGTTGGAGCACCCACAGCTTCTGGAGGGAAGCCTTTCCACGGATGCCACTGATGGTTCCACAGCCCCCACCCCACGGGTCCTTCGTGTCATGGAGCCCTGCTACAATCTCACCCACCTAATCGCGGTCTCCTTCTTTGCCCTGCTTCCCTGGAGGTTGCTTGCCTAGCTGGTGGCAGCATTGCAAGTGGGCATTTCAGATCGCCCTCCGCCCCCCTCCCCCCACTTCAGCCATTCGAATTAGACCTGGGCTCCCATCAGCCTTTGCTCTCCCACCCCTCTTCCCGGTCTTCCAGAGCAAATGCGTGAAGTACTGGCCGGACGAGCATGCCCTGAAGGAATATGGCGTGATGCGTGTCCGGAATGTCAAAGAGAGCGCGGCTCACGACTACACGCTGCGAGAGCTCAAGCTCTCCAAAGTCGGGCAGGTACGTCTCTGGAAGGTGCCAAGGGAGCGGCGGTGGGGGGGGGACTGACCTGCTAGCCATGCCGGTAGGGCCCTAGAGAAGGATCGTGGGGTGGAAGGAGGACTCGGGGGGGAAACATCCTCGGCCTCGGGTCGCCGCCTGCTGTCCTTCCTCCCACACCGCTCTTGTGTTTTGTGCTGGGCCTGTGGGTCTCCCCCACTTCGGCTGATTTGGAAGGCGAAGGCAGCTCCTCAAACCATCTCTGGCGGACGGGGGGGCTCTCTTCCAGGGCAACACCGAGCGGACAGTGTGGCAGTATCACTTCCGGGCTTGGCCTGACCACGGGGTGCCCAGCGATCCTGGCGGCGTCCTGGATTTCCTAGAGGAGGTGCACCACAAGCAGGAGGGCATTGCCGATGCGGGTCCGGTCGTTGTCCACTGCAGGTATCCATAAAGTAGCATGGCTCAACCTCGGCCACTTTTAAGACCTGTGGACTTCCAACTCCCAGAATTCCCCAGCCAGGAGTTGAAGTCCACCCAGCTTCAAGCCGCCAAGGTTGAGAAACACTGCAGGGAAAACTGAAAGCCTCGCAGTGACGGGCAAGGTTGCTTAATCTGGGGAGGAGGAGGAGGAACAGGACTCGAACCCGTGTGATGGTTTCTCTCCCCCCACTCCACAGTGCCGGAATCGGTCGGACTGGGACCTTCATTGTGATCGATATTCTCATTGACATCATCCGTGAGAAAGGTGAGCCCCAACAGACCGACCGCTTCACCTCAAAGGCTGAGAAGACGGCCCCGGCCAGCGGTTGTGTGTGGAGTGCACACCTCGATTGCCAGGTGGTCTGGTCACCCCCAGCAGGCAAAGGTCTGCTGGGAGTTGTAGTCTCATAACAGGTGGAGTAGCTCAGGGGTGGTGGGTGTGGCGTACATCTTGCCCTGGGCACAGTCGGTGCTTCTGAGTCTCGGGCCTTGTTCATGGGGTGAGGTGGCCGTGCCAAGGGCATGATGGCTTGCTTGGAAACCACAATTCTAACCCAGCCCTGCGGTGCTTTTTCCAAAAGCCAACTGGACTTCCTTGGTTTTCTCCTCTGAGGACTGAAGCAGCTCCTTGGACGAGAAGCGAAAGGCTTTCTAACAAGAAAGTCCAGCTGCCTTTTGGGAGAAGCATGGCCTGGACGATTCTCCTTGGATGAATCCGTGTGGTTTGGGAACTTGAGTGACTGTGCCTTTCCCACCAGTGTCCTCCGAAGGGGGCCTTCCTCGTGCTCTCCAGCTGAGCCCTTCTGCCTCCCTGTCCCCTCCCCTCCAGGGGTGGACTGTGACATCGACGTCCCGAAGACCATCCAGATGGTGAGGTCCCAGCGGTCAGGGATGGTGCAGACCGAGGCCCAGTACCGGTTTATTTACATGGCAGTCCAGCATTACATCGAGACGTTGCAGCGCCGGATTGAGGAGGAGCAGGTACCACCAAAGGGGAAGATTCGTAGCTCAGGGTTTTGATGAGGGCTCCTGGGTGCCCTCTGAGCTTGGTGGTTTTCTTGCTGACGTTTCACGACCCATCTAGCTAACATCATCAGTGCTAGTCAAGCCTAGTGGCTAGCCCTGATGACCTTAGCTCGTTAGGAGAATGAAACATCTGCAGGAAAACCTCCCAGCTCAGAAAGCAGCAAGGGCCCCTCAGGGACGGGTAGCTCTGGCCTACCCAGCAGGAAAAGCGGTCCCTTTGGCTGTGGGGGTTTAAAGCTGGGCTTGAGAGTTGGCCAAGAATACTTGCCAGCTGGAGAAAGCAGAGAACAGCCTCCAGCGCGCCCCCCCCGGGTGTACTTGCTGCCTTCTCGTCTCTCAGTGGCCCATAGGAGAGACGGGAGGTTTCTTGCCCAGGGACTGCCCTGCTAAAGTGTCGGACTGGGGGCTGACCAAGATCTAGCCTGGGATAAACCGAACTCACCCATCAGAAGAAGCCACGGGGGGCTGTTTCCCCACCTCTGGACTCCTGAAGCGACCAAGCCCCTTGCGTTAGGTGGGTGGTGGAGAAGAGGTGGAATTGGGGGGGGGCTCTTTGAGAAGTGCCAAGAGCGCCTCGCTTGCTGGCAGGGAGGAGGCAGTGATTCTCCCCCTCCCTCACTTTCAGAAGAGCAAGCGGAAAGGACACGAGTACACCAACATCAAATACTCCTTGGCAGATCAGGCCAGTGGAGACCAAAGTCCTCTCCTGCCGTGTACTCCCACTCCGGCCTGCCCCGAGTGAGTAGTGGGCTCGCCGCCCGTCCCCTCTCGACTGCTCGAGCTCTCCCACGCCCAGGAATGACGCGGCCTGGGGCGTCGGGGGGGCTTCTTCTTACTCTGAGCTTCTCCTTAATACGCCGCACTTTCCAGGATGAGGGAGGACAACGCCGCACGCGTTTATGAGAACGTCGGTCTGATGCACCAGCAGAAAAGCTTCAGATGAGACGAGAGCGAGAGCTTCCTCGTGAGGAAGGTAAGTCTAGATGACGGGGCTCCCCTTAACCAGCCGGGTAGATCAGCAGCAAAGGGCGAGTCTGGGGGCCCAGGGGTGGTTTTCGTCATCTCCGATGAAAAGGATCCTAGGAAGAGAAAAATCTAATAAACCCAAGCTGCTAGTCCTCAGGAAAAGGCAATATTAGTCTGGTGGTCTTAAAGCCCCCGAATGGAGGTTTCCTGTCCAGTGTCGTGTTTCAGAGATCTCCTTAAGTTGCGGTGTGTGTGTGTGTGTGTGTGTGTGTGTGTGTGTGTGTGTATGTGTATGTGTGTGTTTCTAAAATTGGAGGGAGAGGAGATTTTACGAAGATTTCCACCATCTTTGTCATTTCCCTTTGGGCTTCTGCCCAGCATGGTCCTGGTTTTTTTATTATTATTTTTCCTTTATTTGCCATATTTAAGAACCCCCCCCCCCCGGCTCCCTCACAGCGTATGATACCCTAGTGTTCCTGAGACCTGAACTGGAGGCAGCAATGAAGGCAAAGGCCTGGGGAACGAGAGGCCCAGAGGTCCTCCACGGAGGCTGCTCGGTCTCTCCAGGCGTGGAAGGCAGGACGCAAAGTTGGGGTGCCTCTCCTCTAAAAGGCCCCTCTCTCCCTGTCCTTTTTGCAGAGTTGGCGTGCCGCTCTCTCTGTTTTTGCTAAGCAAGGAAGCGAGACCAGCGGGGTCCGTCCCACCAAGACGCTGCCGAAAGCCTCCTTTTTATTTATGACGTTTTAACCCTTCAGTAATAAGCGGAACTTAAGATCTCCTTTCAGAGAAACTCCTAATTCATTTTCTTAAAAAATGTCTCATTTTTACAACTGATTTTTTTGTTGTTGTGGTTGTCGTTGATGCCGTTTTCCTTCCTGAACGTATGATTTTATTTTATTTTAATTTTTTATTTGCCTCCAACGCAGACCAATACTTTGTTGTACTTGAACTTTTTTTTTTCCTCCCCTTTCTTTCTGTCCTGGACTTAGGAGGTTTTTTCGAACTGTTCCAAATTTGTGCGGGGTTTTTTTTTTTGAAAGTTATCTCTTTCCCTTAAAAAAAAAATAGAAAAATAAGTTGTGGGAAAACGGATACTTTGGGGAAGAAACCAATTATGTCAATCAGGAAGAATCCAGGGCTGTTTCCAAGCCAACTAACTCTCTGGAACGAGGTCTGGCTGTCCACAGATTTGATCAAGTTTCTAGTCCTCATAAAATTCCACGCTTGTCTTTTCCCCCCTTGTTTTTTTCTTTTTCCTTGAAACGATAAATTCTAGAACTTCCAATGATGCGTTTTTGCACCAGATTAAACCAGTTTGTTTAGAGTCAGCTGGCTCTTTGCTGTTGGGGAGAGTCGGGGGGGGGGGAGGGACTTAGGGATGGGGGTGGGTGGGATTTCAGCCCAGGGATATCCTGACCCCCTCCCCCGTCCCTCTTGGATGCTTAAAAGACCCAGGTCTCCCTCAAGAGGAAGAGGAAGAAGGACGAAGAGGATGATTTGGGGGGGGGAGAGATGTTGCCTGAATGGAGCTTCGGAACGACCCACCCTGGCTGCTTTTCCAGCTTCCACCACAGCTTCTTCGGAGGAGGAACAGGGGGGCCCCCTCCAGCTTTTGGAAGTGAAGTTAAGCTAGACCTCCTTCAATGCTCGGCCTTCTTTGGTGGGTCTTCTTTTGCCCACCCCCCCAGTTGATGTAGCAATGCCCAGCGTAGAGCCCACCTGCTTCTCCAGGGTGGAGGGCGGGGTGGGGAAGGGGATTTGCGGTGGGAGAAAACGTCCGGCAGCCTCTCTCGGCTGGCTGGGTTGGTGGGTTGTGTTGCGATGGCCAGAGCAGGAAGCCTTCCGGGTGCCTGGGTCGAGGGTCTGCAGAGGGGTCTCTGCGCCTGGGCGATCTGATCAGGAGGAATCTGGCTTCATTGGAGTTTAGGGCAGGGCTCTCCAACCGTGGCAACTTTCAGACTTGTGGACTTCAACTCCCAGAATTCCACGGCCAGCATGAATTCTGGGAGTTGAAGTCCTCAGGCTTTCAAAGTTGCCAGCGTTGGAGAGCCCTGGCTTATAGGCGATGCTCCCTTGCTCAGGAGCCTGTTTTAAAGGCAACGCTGCTTCAATCGGCTTCTGGGCTGGGCGGTCCTTGTGTTCACCACAATAACCCCAACCTCCCTTCAGCGCCCTGGGAAAAGCCCCAAAGGTCGTTTCTGTGCCTCTTCTTCCCATTTTATTCTTCCTCGCCGCCTCCTTTCCGAGCAGTGTATGAAGTATCCTACCCAGAGCGTTACGTAAAGTGTAAATTAGATGGAGGGGGGAAAAATACAACTCTTTCCTTGAAAAGGACTGCCTATAAAGGAAGTTGTTGATTTGTACACTGATCGAAGTCTGGGCTCCCACATTCAGGGAAAAGGGGGGGGGGATTCCCAGCTGATGTGAGGCCTGTTTGACTTGGTGTTTTGGCATAAGGAGTTGGTGGGCTCCCACCAGCTGTGGCCCCTGTGGGAGCTACTTTTCGACTCTGACTCCGTGGGCTGTTCCGGGACGGTTGGCGTGTGGCGTTCACAAGACCGATCACGTCCAGAAAATTGCTTAAGAGAAATGTCTGTTTGCAGACTCTGTTTATGGGTGCCGAGTGTAGCTACGTCGCTGGCTGTGCTGCGATTTTTTAAAAAAAATTGCTCCAATGCTTCTCAAGAGTAAAAAAAAACAACTGTAAAACACCAGAACTTAAATGAATGAATAAATGAATAAATAAATAAATAAATAAATACGTTTTCTTACCCCCTGTTTCCTGAATGCTTTTCTCCAACGGGGCTGGTCGTGATAATGCAGGGGGAAGACATAAATGATGCAAGGCTGGGCTGTTTGTCTTTTTCTGTAGCCCTGCTTTTCCCCACTGTCGGCTTTCGGTTCAAACAGAATTCAGCATCTTTGCACCAGAAACGGGAGGGGAGGCCAGAAAGCAAGGCCTTTCTGGAGAACATGATGAGAGAGGATCCAGGAGGCCCATTTGCTGAACTTTTCAATCGTGAGGACTGGACTATTGCAAATGTCAAGCAGTTTCATCTGATCCATATGTCTTTGGGGCCAAGGTTCTTAATTTTGTTCTTAATTTTTGGGAAGAACAGGTTGGACGAGGTTCTCAAAAATGCATTAGAACTCCCACGTCCAGAAGAATCACCAATCTGATTTCTCAGATAGAAAGAGAGATGCAAAGAAGCTGATGTTTTGGAGGCAATGGAGAGTATTGGGTTGTCAGAGCCCCTCAACCTCAGGATTCAACGGGCTGAGACACCCCCCCCCCCCAATTTGGTTCGTGGGCTCCTGGGGTACTTCTGACTCAAGTCCTTGAGCTGCTTTTCTTTGTGCTTTTAAGAGTTGCTCTAGTTCGGCAGAGTTTGTGCTTCCCTCCTCCCCTCACCCCGACCAACACATCCAAGCATCAGCGAGGACCAGCCATCTCACGGTTACCATGGCGATGCTCCTGTTTCTGCTCTGCCTCTCTTCCCCACCGTGACCCCCCCCCCCCCCGTTTCTCATCTAGGCTGCTTAACCTGGAACCGATGCCCCCCATTTATCTGGAAGAGGGCATCGAAAGCCCCGCTGTCCCTCAGGGTCTGCCCGCCCTCCACCCGGGCAGGGCAAGCAGAGCAGAACCCCGACGCCGGGCCTCCCTGGGTTGATGGCCATAAGTCTGCATCGTGGCAGCCTTCCACCGCTGCAGTCTTGCAGCAGTGAATGCATGTGCCTGGGCGTCGTCTTCACTCCCGGGCTCCTCCGTCAGCCCCGCTTATCAAGAAATTGCAAATTTGCTGGGATGCAGATCAGCCTCCCCCTCCCCCAACTCAAGCAGGAAGGAAACGGGGTTAGCAAAAAGACTGCATTTAATTAGCTAGCCGTCATTCTGCTGCTCACTCTGCCTCTCTCGCTTGGCCCTTGCCTTGAAGGCCTGGGGGCAGCTTGCCTACCCTCCTGTCCCCTGCGCTGGAATGGCCTTTCCTGCCTTTGCCCCTTCCGGTCCGTGCCCTACAAAGAGGGCATCAGCAGGGTAATCTCGGCTCCTGAAAGGCCTTTGAATCCCTTCCCTTTGCTGGCCTGGAGGGAGAAGGAAGGGGCGCCTCCTTAATTTACAACCCCCACCGGGGTCGGGGGGAGTCCACGACAGCTTCAGCTCGCCTCTGCCGATTTTGAAAGGCCCCGGATGCTTTCATTGCTGGGCTCCCAATTTTGGAAATCAATCTCAACTTCTTATCTTAGCGGATTGCAGGTTGCGTTATCTCAGCCACCCCCCAGCTGGAGACATCTTGGATTTGCTTTTGTTAAAGATGCCAACTAAAGCTCCAGAGTGATCCCGCTGGGCAGGTTGATGGGTGCTGAAGTCCCGCAGACGTAGAAGGCAGTGGAGCATCATGGCTTGACTCGAGACTCCCGATAGAAAACGATTCTTCATACAGATGTGTGACACTTGCTGCCTCCAGATGAGACTTTCTTTGATTTTTTTTTCTTAACAAAATAATGAGGTTGTTATTCTCCCCACCAACCAGGATAGCCACAAGATGCACTGACGATTGCTGGCATCTCCTCGGAGCAATGAAGCCTCAGATGGCATCTTGCTAACTTACTTTGAGTTATCCTAAGACCTCGGGAGGAAATTCTTGTCAAAAATCTGATCTTAAGCGAGTTTGCTTCCCTGCAGCAGAATCTTAAAATTCTTCTAGTGGATTCAGGGTACCTCGGGTGCTGCCACCCATCTGTCGTTGCTCATTTTCCTTTCTCCTTGCAAGGATGCTGCTTTTCAAAGGAGGAAGACGAGAGAGAGCTTCGGGCTTTGGGCTCTCGCACTGCCTGTTGTAAACAACAAAGCTGTTTAATTGGCTTTCCTAATTGCCTTCTTCCCATCTGCCTGGGAATTAACATATAAGCAAAACAGCCGGGGTATTATCAGAGGGGTCTGTGTTTCACCCAAAGAGAGAGGGGGTGATGGAGGGAGAGGAAGGACCCTCAAGTTTCCCCACCCCCCAAAACAGCATTTTCCTTGTGCAAATTCTCCACCATCCGAAGCTTCCTGTTCCCCCCTTTGGAGCAAGCTATTAAAATGCCAGCTGCCACAGAACAGAATGCCCTCTCCTTCCGTAACCTGCAACTCTTAGCAATGGGGGGGGGGGAATGCCACTCAATTGCAGGGCCCTGGGCCCAGCCCATCTCTCGATGCCCGAAGAGCTGGCTAAAATTGGCTTCTGGCTGTCTGATCATCCAGCCTGGAACTGGCCCGCTTGAGCAGCAGGAAGTCTCTGGAATTGGGGCAGGGGTTTTTGAAGTCACTCCCGGCATGGCCAGGGATCGAAACTCCCCCCTTGTGGGAGCCCTTAAAGGGCACTCAACCGTGCCCAGTTCAATGCCTGGAGCCAAGTTTTTTTTCCTGGCCTCCAGTCAGGTCCATTTTGGCCACCTCAGTTGCAACATGAGGGGGGGGGGCTTCTGACAGCCCTGCATGGGATCCTCTGCTTGCCAGGGAGAAAAGGCCGTTGTTAGCAGCCCCTCGGCTGTCTCAGCCTTTTCATTGGAAGAGTGGCCGGCTTTCCAATTAATTGCATCCCTTCTCTGAGGGAAGCTGCAATTGTTTTGCAAGGCCCGTGCAAAAAAGGGGGTGGTGGTCCACAGGGAAGGAAGCCAGCCGTTCATCAGGTGCTGGATGGGACCTTTTCAGAGGGCAGCTTCGTCTTCATTTTTGCTGGGTCATCTTCAGTCTTGGTGAGCTGCCAGGCTGCGCGTCGGTATCAGTCGGTCTCTGAACGGCTCTCGAAAGAAACGAAGCCATCGCCACTTCCCAGAGACCCGAGGGGAAGGAGAGGCGGCGTAATCCATCTTTCTCTTTAGAGGAGAAGGTAAAACGGCCCCCGAGATGTATCTGGAGGAACGTGCCTTAGGAAGAAGCCGCAGCCTCTCTCCCCTCTTCCGGAGGTAATTCGGGAAGGTAACTCAGCAGCGTTAGCAACAGATGCTCACAGATGCTCCAGCGAGGCATTTCACGGACGCAAAAATCAACAGGAATAATCTCTACAAGTCCAGCCTTTGCTCGCTCACCTGATAAAAATGCACGGCTCAGGCTTTATTTATTAAGAGGGGTCGGCTATAAATATCCTTGTTACCAATGTTTTTACCTTCGGCATGGTAGCACTTTATCTTCCCTCGCATCTATTGGTTCTGTTTCTTGGCAAATGAACCACACACACCCTGCCCTAATTCCCCTGCAGGCAGAGCCTCCTGTAGGCACAACACAGTGACATTCCGTGTTTTTCTTGCAGGGCTAATTAGCCTTTGGTTAATTAAAGCATACATTCTTCCTAATATTCTCTCTCTCTTAGAACATGCAGGAGGAGGCATGCAAACCCTGACCCCCTTTTAAAAGCAGAGGACAGGATGTTGCAGGAAGGTGTCTGTATCTGAAGGTTTTCCTCCCAGCCATCGGCCTCCTCCTCCTCCTCCCCAGGAAGCTAAGCAGGTCTTTGTGTGCACGGAGGCGGAATGGGGACACGGCTGAATTCCACTCTCTGGTTTCGCAGTCGTGCATGCCTGCTGAGGGCTGGATGCAGTTAAGTTGCGGGCAGAGGGAGGGTCACACCCTGGCTTTTCCTCCCCCCTCTTCCCATTTGGAGTTGCTAGAAACCCGCAGTCTTGGAATTCTGCCTGGATAGATAACTATTATTGTCATGGAACCTTGATTGAACAAACCTGCGGAGGGGAAGAGGGGACAATTATCCATCGCATCACACCTTACAGACCTTGTGGTGAATTATGTCAGCTGTAGGCTTGAAATTCCCATAGATTTTCTTTCCTTGTCAGGGATGTTTTGAATGCACTGGAACTTGCTGTGATTTGGGGGAAGGTTTCGAACAGAGCTGTGGCCCTTTGCAGACCGCTGAGGTGTAGCCTGTTAAACTGAAATTTTAGAGAGTTTGTGGCCTGAAAGGACAATCTAAGCCAGTTAGAATGGCTGGACTTGGGTGGCATATAAATTTAATAAATGATGACAGCTGCTGCTGTTCTTACAGGCAGTCCTCAACTTACAGAATTTTGTTGAGTGACCATTCAAAGTTACGACGGCACTGAAAAAAAAGAGACTTGGGACTGCTTTTCACACTTAACGACCATTGTAGCAGCCTCATGCTCACGTGATCAAAATTCAGCCACTTGGCAACTGACTCATATTTATGACGGTCGCCGTGTCCCCTGGCAATGTGATCCCCTTTTGTGGCCTTCCCACAAGCCGTGTCACTCACTTAACAACTGCAGCGATTCACTTAACAATTCTGGCAAGAAAAGTCACAAAACTCACTTAGCAAATGTCTCACTTAGCAACAGAAGTTTTGGGCTCAACTGAGGTCTTAGGTTGAGGACTACCTGTGTTATGTTGGGATCCAGAGATGCCGGGCCCTTCCGGCTGGTGGGACCGCTGTCCTCGGTGCTGAAACGAGGCTGGGCAATCTCTGCTTCTGCAAGTCATCCGCTGGCTTCAAACAGCTCGCTTTGAACTGATGCAAGCATGAAAAGAATAACAAAATAATAAAGTTGGAAGGGACCTTCGAGGTCTTCTAGTCCAACCCCCTGCTCAGGCAGGAAACCCTAGACCATTTCAGGATTGAGGAGGGTTTCTGCAAAAGGCATGTCCAAAAGGAAGAGGGGGGCGGGGAAAACTCTGCCCCTCGCCCTTAAACACCAGGAGGAGAGCTAGCCAATGCTGGCTGTTACGACTGCATCCTTGTCAGCGGAAAGAGGCTTATGGGTTTTGCGTTCGGCTGTTTTGTCTTCCTCCTATAGCCCTGATTTTGCCAGCTCTCTGGAGAAGCCCTTTTGAATACCTCTGGCTGGTTTATAACCGGCTTTAGAGGAGGAATCAAACAGAATTTTGCTTTTTCTCTCAGGATCGAACAGTCTACTTGAGTATCGATAGCGTTATATGTGCTTCGTATTTCAAAAGCTGCCCTGGGAATATATTATTGATGGGTGAGGTTTAAGTGTAATTCTCTTCTCAGTCTCCGTTGCCCTCACGTAGGCACACATATTTAGATTAAATTTGGGAGAGAGGATGGTCGCAAGCGCCAAAATCTTGGGAAGCCCTAAAGATTGTATCTTTCCAGTTAATGTTGAGGGGGACTTTTTTTTTAATCCCATTTATATCCCGCCCTTCTCCGAAGACTCAGGGCATGCTTACAATCTAAAGCACAAATCAATGTGCTTAGCAAAGACTTTGTCCTTCTTTCAATATAATTTACAAAAACAAAGATCTCCTTCTCCCTTTCATGGTCTAATTTAAACAGAAATGGCTCACGCTTTAAGTTTACACCTCTAGAGAGCTACAGGTTATGTTTAAATAAATGTCAAGACTTTTTTTTTAATTAAGAAAACCTTCCTTCCCATTCTGAGCAAAGCCTCCTTGAGGGATCGGGCATTTTGTACATTGTCTGGAAGGTCCCAGCTTCTCTGTTTCCCATCTGTCTAGACATTCAGCAAACGATGTTGGAGAATTAAATGTCGTGTGAAGCTACTAGTATGGGTGTGCTAAACCTGTCATTTCTGCAGCTGCATTGCACCCCCTCCTCCAAATAGGGGCTCCAAGCCTCGCCCACTGCTTGCCCAACTTCCTCTCCATGACTTAGATTTCACTACTCTGTGAATGGATGGCATTTGATGAGTTATTCCAGTTCCCCTCTGGCATTTCCCCCCCCCCAATTGTTAGTGTTTGACACACATTATTAATGGCATTCTGGAGGCTGGAAATAGCAGTGGGGCTGAAATAATTTGCTTAGCGTTACAATGGGAGTCAAGGGTGTCGATCAGAGCTGAAGGACAAGAAAATCTGCAGGGGTTGGGGGGAGTTAAAAAGAGGAGGAAGGACATTGGGCTGTAGTCGCCACAGCTGCTCAAGTTTCAAGCATGTTTTGAATGTCGCCCCTTACACACCTTGCAGAATTCCTTGGATGATCCCCTTCCACTTTCTCTCTTATCACCGAGATTGGTCAACTCGTGGTCTCTGGGTTGGAGAGGCCTCAGAGCCGGCTTTTCGGGCCACTTTTGCCCAAAGAGAGATGCCCTGCTGACCAGGAAGCAGGCAACCTTTAATCCTCCCTTGATTCATCCCCAAGGCCAGGGTGACGCTGCTGATTAAGAAGAAGAGCAGGCAAGAATCCTTCGAGGGACACCCCGTGCCTTTGACTGGACCGGAGACGTTTTGCTCCCGAAATGGGACTCTTGAGGGCAGGAAGGCACTGCCGGGGCCTTCCAGACACGGCGTTCTGGGGAAAAGGGTGTGGACCCACGGAGGATGCTGGCCGAATGCTGAAGCCCCAGGAGGGCTGGAGCAGCGCAGGCCTCGCTCTCTGCAGAGATGGACTTTGGAGGAACAGGAGAGGAGAAGGGAGCGAGGGAGAGAGGATAAGAGAAGGGATGAGAGAGAGAGGAGGGAGAAAAGTCCTGGCCTGAATTGGAGAGAGGATCCAACGCTCAGCTCCGACTTCAGCTTTTCGGTCTCGGCTCTGCTCTTTGCTCTGATGCCCCAAGCTGGAGCCAACACAGAGCTGAGATTCTCTCTCAGGTCTATCCTTGACCCCAGTTTCCCTTCCCACTTGGGGCCCCCGGCCTGGCCCAGATCTGCTTTCAACGTTTGGTCGCTGAAAAGCTGGCTTTGCCCCTGGTCTCCCTCTTCCCTCTGCATATGCTGGAGGAGGATGGTCCTCTCTCGTCATAAAGAGCCTTTTCCAAGGAGGCTGCCAGGGAGGGTCAGCCTCAGGCCGGCCCTCTCTGTGGAGGCCGGAGGGAGCAGGAGAGGATTGCCTGGTGGGTTTTAAGACCGAATGGGGAGCTTGCAGGCTGCCAGATCTCTTGTGGGAAAAGGGTGCTGGACATTGCCGTTCAAGGGTGCAAAGCACGCTGCCTGCCTGGGCATGCCGTGTGCTGTGCGTGACATCTTGTCTCCCTGGGTCCTGCCAACCTGCTCCTTTGGAAGGAGGAAACCGCCTCGTAGAATGTTATGCATCAAACCAGCTCAGGGCACGCAGGACCCTCGGGCTTCACAGGGCACGCTCACGGTCCAGTAATGCCACTGCAAACATGGTTGGATTGAGGTCAATCTCTGGATGTTCCCTCCTGCCGCCACCCCTCTTTGGCCCAAGCGCTTGGCTGTTCCATTCCAGCTCCCCTTCCCTCCCAGTCCGGCAGTTCTCGGGCAAAGCCATCGTGGTATTGATCTTCGGACCAGCAGCCTTGCGCATGCCAGCAGGGGAGGGGAGAGCTTCACTCCAGAGCTGCACCGCTGAAAGGCGTTGAGCGACAGAGACAGGCACGCATATGTGCTCCCTCCCTCCCTCCCTCCCTCCCTCCGTCACTCCTTGGCTGGGCATTCTCGTAGCTGGCTGGAAACACAGCAGAGAACCCGCGTGCATCCTCCTCCGTTCCTTTCGGGCTCTTTTGTTCCACAACAAGCAGCTTTGGTGGCAGTCTGGGGGAAATTCCTGTGGCTGAACTGCAGTGAGCGCTTTGCTTGCCTTCAGGTAAGGCTGCCTGTGGCGTGCGTGGCGCAAAACGCATCTCCCTGGGAGAGAGGTGGGCTGGCCTGGAGGGTCTTGCTTGGAAAGGATCCGTTCATGGGGGAGACCATGCTCAACATCCATACTCTGTTAAAAAGCCATCCCTGTTCTGCTTTTGCCCGGTCAGTCCTGCGGTCAGCACCGCCGGCTTTCCAGTGGACGTGGCGCACTCGAGCTGGGCGAAGTTGGGCATGTACTCCGGCTGATTGACTGGGTGGTTCCTTTGTCCTGGGTGCATCCGGGCCAACCTTGTGCCAGGGGGAGGAGAGTGCGGCGTTTTATGCGCAGAGAAACCCAGGTCCAAACTCGGAAGGGCTGCGAGGGGCAGGAGGGCCAGCTGAAATCCGGCCACTCCAGCAATGGCTGGGATCTGGGGTCAGGCAGTGGAAACAGAATCGGACTAGGTGAGCCAGGCTGCCCAAGTGGTGACTTCTGAAGCTGCTCTGCCTCCTCGTGTGGCACCCTGGAAGCAAAGCACATGGATTCTGGTGGGGCTGGCTTGGAAGAAAGCACAAAGTCCAACATGCTTTGAAATGAAGGGGGGGGTTTGCTCTGGGCTACTTCTGAGAATCCCTGCTGCCACGGAGAGGGGTCCACAGCCCTTGGGGGCCCCTTTGCTGCAGCCCTCCCCATCTGTGGCAGAGTGACAGGGCAGAGGGGGGCAGAGAGCCGTGTTCCCCTCTTTCTGTGGGCCCAGGAGAGTGGGGAGAGTGCTTCTCGACTGGGGTGTTGCAATGTGGGAGGTTCGAGGGCGCCTCCCAGGAGGAGAAGAGAAAGCGACGGGGTCTGTTTTGTATTCGGCGAGAGAGGTTGAACCTTCCAGATGGCTCCCGTTGGCCTCCCTAGAGATTTTTAGAGAGGACCTTGACTGTCCCCTCCCCAGGGTCCCTCTTCTTCTCTCCCCCACCCCCCCATGGACATCCCATGGGGAGAAGTGAACTTGGCGAGAGGGTGAAGGAGGCACCAGTTTGCAGGCATGAAAAATAGGAGCGCAAGGCAGGGAAAGTCCTCCAGTCCTACCCCACCATTTTCCTACATGTCAGGGATGCTGGGAGCAGAGAACTTAGAATTCCCGGCCAGCAGGAATGACATAGATTTGCTTCTTGTGCTAATGGACTGCCTGGGGTGGGAGGGGGTCCAGGCCAGCTCTGGGGGCTGCATGGCCTGTAAAGTCCTTTTTGGTTTTGATGCTGTTTAATGGGCAAGACTGGGCTGGGGCAACATTTTTCCAAACATTAGTGAGTGTTAGATGGCTTATACCTTGCAAAGGCCTCTGAACATGTACAGAGAGCTTCCTTCTTGGGCCTTTGTCTTATGCAGGTTTGCTCCTGAACACCTCACAACATGATTTCTCAACCTTGGCGACTTTAAGTGGTATGGACTTCAACTCCCAGAATTCCCCAGCCATCCATGCTGGCTGGGACATTCTGGGTGTTTGAAGTCCACACGTCTTAAAAGTGGCTAAGATTGAGAATACTGAATACCGTGGAGTCTGGCCATTTAAATCATCCTGTGGGCTGTGCTTATTCTCATTGGCATGTTTTCTCCATGTGCAATTTGAGGAGGGGGCAATGGGAACCCTTTGAACCACAGTTCCTAGCTGGCCCTGGGTGCCTCGCCCTGCACTGAGAGCCATTGAAGAAGCTTGCATCAACTTTTTAACGCCATCTATTGCACCCGTGTGCAGTTTGAACTCGGACAAACTCGGCCCTTTTCGGCAGAGGGAATGGAAAGTTGCCAGGTGCCAAAATTCTTTTTATTTTCCTTAAAAAAAAGAAGGGGGGGGGGAGTCTTGCAAAGATGTCTCTTAGCCAAGAACTGGGCTCAAATGAGCAGTGACATTTTCACTCCAGCTTGTTTCCTGAGGGTGGGTGAAACTGAGGAAGCTTGTTAGCTGGTGCTGGGCATCCCCCACCCTGTCAAGATCTCTCCCCCCCCACCCGGCCAGGCCCCCTAAGTCTCCCAAGGGGCTTTTTTTCCTGGAGGCTAATCTTGAAAATGTCTCAAGTCTTTAATGGTTGTGTAATGGATGTTTCCATCAGTAAAATCCTCTTTGTTTCCTGAGCTTGAGAGAGGAAGGAAAGGCTATTTATTTTCCACTGAGATGCCAGCAGAGTCCATCACAACGATCCCCATTTTACAGATGGGGCAACTGAGGCTAAGTGAAGGGCGGTAGGATGGATCCACAGGGCAGTCCATGCTTTTCTGGACCAAGACAAGCTCAACTCATCCCATGTTTTCTCTGGCTTGACCGGAAGAACAGAGAATGTCAGCGGTTGCTGAATTAAACCCTTCCCCCTTTGGTGAGACCACCGGCGTTCAGCCCCATTTGGGGAAGCCCTTCGCTGTTTTTATCTTAGCTGCTTTTGAGATAATTCTGCTCTAGCACCTGAAGTTTCCATTAACTTGCTTAACTTTTCGGAGCTGTCTTCCACAAGTAAATCTCTCCTTTAGATTAAGGGCAAGCTTGCATGTCCTCATGCAAGAATGGAGTCACCCTCCATCTTAGCGTGTCCCACAGCTGACATTTGAACCCTGGACTCTGCGCTTGACCGCTGGATTGCAGGGGCAGCTGTCTGAAGCAGGTCCGGAGTCAGAGGAAGTGTGGATTGTCACTTGGGGATATCTACCCCAGCTTCCCTGTCACGAAAAATGGAAACTTGGTGGGGAGAGAAGCAGTGGACAGAACTGGAGGATTCAAAATGTGACCCGGGGCCACTGGGAGTTGCTCTTCCTCTGGCTGAGAACAAGGCACCCTTTTCCGTGGCTGAATTCAGGGAGATTTGTCTGCTGCTGTTTCCTGCAAAATACACCACAACCCCCAAGCTCTGCAAAGGAGCAAAGTGTGTGTCTGGATTTCCCCCCTTGATGCTGGAGCATCAGTTCGAAAGCAGATTCTGATGCTCGGCTTGCTTCCATTTCTTAAAACCCCCCATTGCACCGAGAAGGTGTGTGGAGCAAAGCCAAAAATAAACTCCCAGGACTCGAACTGAAAAATGTAGACAGGACAGGAGAAGAAAGACCGCAGCACCGAAGCCTCTTCTGCTCCGAAAACCAAGAGATGAAGGGTCTCTAACTGAATGAGAGGAAGAATCCCCCCCACCCCTATTTCTGCAGGCTGAGCAAGCCGAAGTATAAAAGTAGAACTCTGGCCTGACTGGGGAAGCCCAGCTGTTTCCTCCCAGGGTGCTTGTGATCTGGGAGGAGGTTTGCTTCGGGAGGAGAGAGATCCAGGCGTGAGTGCAGAATTGGTGCAGAGGAAGCTGCAAGGGGTGGGGAGGGGGGAGAGGAAACACCACACAAACAGGTGGCCTCTTTTCAGCCAACTGCAAAATCTCGCCCGGGGCTATTAAACATCCCGGTTGGAATTTGAAAAAGGCATTTGTGGCTGTCAGCAAGTTTATTGTTTCTGACAGCCTCTCCATCAGCGTGGTGGTGGTGGAGCTGGTGGATCTTCCCCGGAGGGGTGGTTGCCATGGTGAGGCTGCTGGGAGGGCCCTTCCCCACGGGAAATGCAGAGGAGCTGGCAAGGGGCGAAGAAGGCCCAGCACCAAGAGGCCTGGAACAAGGAACTGAAGAGACGGAGTAGCCACTTGGCCAGCTTCTGCTGCAGGAACCTGAATCCAGGGCCAAACGTGTCATCGGCAAGTTTGGGGAAAGAGGAAGGGGGCCTCTCTGCTCCCACCTGCCTGTCCTTTGTAAGAAGGCCCCTTCAGGCCAGTTCAGCCCCCACCCCACCCACCCCGACTGGGCAAGCTCCTGTTACGAAGCCAGTTTGCTTGGTAGATATACAGGCTGGCACCCCCAACTCCTTTCCCAACCCTGGTCTTTGTGCTCTGGGGCAGACGCCTCCCTGCCTAGGAAAAGAAGCAGCCTTGGAGGTGATGGCGGTTGGGAAGGGCTATCCCTTGTCTTGGCCAGATAAGACTGTCGAGAGCCGCTCAAACTACTGCAGCCAGGGCAGAGGAGAAAAGGCCAGGTAAAGCATGAGGCTCTCCTAGATGAATGTGGAGCCGGCCTTGCTTCGCATGAGGCAGCTTGGGAGACCACATCTGGAAAGAGAGCCATTGCTCAGAGGAGCCTCCGTGTCCAGGGCTGAAGCATCCAGACTGGAGACAAGATATTGCAGAAGACCTCTCTCCTCTTTGTGGGCTTCCTGGAAGCCTGCTGGAGGGCAAGGTGACCCTGTTGTCTTGCCCTCCACGGCTCCCTTCATTCAAGGTTGAAACACGCATCTCTCCAGCCGACCTCAAAATGCCACAAGAAGATCTGCAACCTAATCGGGACGAGGCCTTCAAAGGTGAACCCGCCAGCCCTAAGCAGACCTTGAAAGTTTAAGAATATCGTGGATCGATTTTCACCAGGTGGAGCAGATGCTGAGAGTTCAGCAGGGTGCCAAAAAGAGTAACCCTGAAGGGGGGCTTGAAACGTAGCCCACCCTGGGTGAGGATTTTTTCTTTCTCCCGTTTGACTGCAACGTCTCCCCCTCACCAGACGGGGAAAGGTGGCCTTATGTTTTTTTTAACACCTTCCCTCACATCCCCCACCCCAATTTTTGAATCACCGCCATCCATAATCGCATTCCCCATCCAGGAGGCGAATGATCTGCAGCTGCTGAAGGGAGGCACAATTTTACGCAACCGCGAAGCAACAACTCGGGACGTCTTCGCGGGCCTCACAATGAATGGCAGGGATGGTTTTCAGGGAGCCTGGGCTGGACGTGGGGGCTGCCCTCCGTGGAGGGATGATCTTGGGAGATTGATGGTCTGGCCCAGCCTTGCCACGTGCTGCAGGCCTGCCAGGCAGGATAATAGCTCAGAGAGAGAGGCTGCAGGAGAGCTGAGTCGGGTGCAGATTGTGCCTTCCTCCCTTCCTGCAGGCAGCTTATCCTCTGGCCACGCGAAGATGCTGCTGTGCCCGGCTGAAGTTTTCTGCTCTTTGCAGCAAAGCCGCCTCATGTGCCACGTTGCCTTGCTGACCGCCTGCAAAGACAGCTGAGGCCGGCCCCGTGAATCGGTCATCAGGGCTGCTGCTGCTGCCGCTGCCAGGGCCTGGTTTTTTCCAGATGTTTTCTCGGCCAGTTTTGTTCTTGGATCCACAACGTTGTCCACCTTTGCCTCGGCCACTTGTTAGGTCTGCTGCTGTGCAAGCTTACGCTGCCTCAGAATAACACAGCAGGAAAGGGCCTTGGAGGTCTTCTAGTCAATCCCCTCTTTGTCACTGGGCCAAGTTGACCTGGCAAGACAGTTCCAGAGTCAACAGCAATGGGGATGCGAACTTGGGAGCCTCTGCTGAGCTCTCCTTCTCTTCCCTTCTCACAGGCGGAAGAGAACATCCTTCTTGCCAAACCTCCTTCCTTCCTTGGCAATTCCTAGGGTGCTCAACTTCATTTCCGGTTAGGGAAGGTCGAAAAGGCTCAGGGCTCACCCCCTTTTCTCTGTGAGGCTCTAGCTCTTTGCAAGAGGATATGGGGTGGCTGTTGGGGTGCAGAGCTGGCATCCAGCCTGTGCGTCAGTCACAAGGGCCCTTCCCCCCCGTCCTCCCATTTCCTCCACTCCAAATGGCTGCAGCGCTCCCAATCCTCCTCCGTCACCAAAGGTGGAGTTGGGTGACATAGGGAGATCTGGGATTTTGCTGCTGGGCAGAGCCCAGGATCCAACTATCCTTCTGGGCCTTCAGTTTGTCTACCCAGGGACTTTCGGAGCCACTGTTTCCCTCACAAATTCCAGCGGAAGGGATGAGTTGGCTCATGCCGTCTCTGCATCACAGGCTTTGCAGGGCGCTGCAATGGCCGGCTGCTTTTCGGACTCTGACTTTGCGGAGATTCAGCCAGCCTTGAATCTGAAGAATGGGATCTTTGGGCCCCCCCAAAATGCAGCAGGAAGACAAGCGAGATCTTCGTGGGGGGGGGAATGATCAGAGATCTGCTCTGCAGTGGGGAAAGGAGACATTTTCCTACTGCAGAGCCTGCAACAAACTCAGGGGGTGTGTGGACCTTCCTGAAGGGGAGGTGATGCTCTTCCAGTGCTTCCAGGCCTGACCTGCTGGTTACATGGTTCTCCCACAACACCTACAAACACACTCACACACACACACACACACTGCAAAGAGATTTGCTCTAGATAGGATTGAGGGACAGCAAGTAAGGGAAAACGGGGAGAATAGGGGTATGCAGGGGGGCTGGTGGTTGCATGAGGGGATGGGGGTGCCTCCCAGGATGGAAATTTGGGGCTTTGAAGGTCCCTGAAGGGAGGAGGGCAAAAGGTGGGCTGGAATGATATCTGGATGGGGTGGGGGGGTGAAGGAGGAGAACAGAATTGGAGAAAGCGGGGTTGAATTCTTCACACTGTGTGTGGAGGGAAGGGAGGGAGGAAAGGGAGGGAGGGGAAGGGAAGGAAAGGAAGGAGAGAGGGGGAAAGGAAAGGGAGAATGGTGGAAGAAAGGAAAGAAAAGGAAGAGGAGGGGTGGTTTTGTGGTAGATACTGTGAAACAGCCATGCTGGGCAACTGTTGCTTAGAAAGGAGAATTTTCTTGGTTTTGGCAGTGCGAAGACTGCTGAGGTTGTGTCCAGCAAACTAGAATGGGTACTAGTTTGATTCCCTCTTTGTGAATGCAAAACAATGGGTGTCCACCAAACGCTTGGGCAGAGGCAGGCCGAGGGAGGCTCTCTTCTGTGGAGAAACCGGGCCACTGGATTTAATTTCTTCCCCTCTCTGGAAGCAGCTCAATTTTCAGAGCTCCTGCAGCTGAAGGCAGAGCAACTTTTCAGGAATGGGTAATTAGGCAGCTGATGAGTTTTTGGCATGCCTAGCCAGCCTCGAGTGTGGTTTCCACAGGCAGACTTGTGGCAAGGTGGGGGGGGCAGGGGTCGGCCAGCCTGAATGCCAACTGAGGGGGGACTACTGTGGAAAGGAGGGCTCTCCAGGAGAGGATGGGGACTGTTTGAGATCTGGGCATCGGAGGAAGTGTGAAAGGAGCTGCCACTGATTGCAGATATTCTATTCTTGTCTACCTTGGACAGCTCCCCTCTGATTCAGCCATCCTCCATCCTCCTGGCCTTCCCCTCTGCCCTGAGGCAGCCTTGCCACGGTTGCTTTGCTGCCCCCTTCTCCAGTCCCTTCCTGGGTTTCTGGAGAGGCAGAAGAGGGACACCGAGGCTGATTTATCTCTCATCCGGCCTTTTTCCTCCCCTTTGGCTTGCATTCATTATCCATCTGCTCATGAAAGGAAGGGAGAGCCGTTGACTCGCTCAGAGGCTCCGCAGAAGATTGCAAGGCTTCTTTTCCTTTGTCGCTGAGCACAGCTTAGCTGCAGCCCTCTGCGCTTTCTCTTTGGGGGAGAGAAAGAAGAGTTGAGGACTTTTCGGATGAACTGGGGTGAGTGAACTGATGAGTTGGGGAAGAAATTATTTGAAATGCCCATCGTATACCCGGTCAGTTATCTGGCGAAGAATTGGGGGTAATTTACACTGCAATTAATTCAGTGCTTCTCTTCCTCGCCAGCCAGCGCATCCTGCAAAAGCGGGTTAAGGAATGGGGGGGTGGGGGTG
The DNA here is from genome assembly GCF_947247035.1 of Vipera ursinii. Taxonomy (NCBI): domain Eukaryota; kingdom Metazoa; phylum Chordata; class Lepidosauria; order Squamata; family Viperidae; genus Vipera; species Vipera ursinii. The sequence continues at coordinate 855,550 of NC_139527.1, read as the reverse complement.
GGGATTGTCAGGCTGGTTTTAATTGGGATGTAAGACCCAGATAGCAAAGCGGAGGCAGCAAGGTTCAAAGAGAGAGGCTTTGAAAAAGACCGATCGAAGGAGGACAGGTGGGACAACAGGGCGTCTTTAGGATTAGGGTTCCTTTGGCCTCCAAGAGAATCAAAGAGTTTAAGAGTCAGCAGGGGAGGGGGGCCAGGGGGGCTCAGAACAGGTCCTCCTCTGCAAACCGCCCCTGCAAACAGCAGAAAGCTTTTCAGGTGATTTCCTGGCCACGTTTTTTTTCAATGGCCTTGAATTCTGGTCTGTTCTGGTGGAAGAAAAAGACTTGGGTGGTTTGAATGGAGTCAGAGAAGAAGAGGGGGGGAGGTGATGCCTCTTTCCCCCCCCCCCATCTCTTGTGTTATGTAAATAAATGTGATCTAAATCTGTCCATCTCTCTCTCTCTCTCTCTCTCCTAGCCTGTCATTAATTCTGAAATGCATTCAGGAACTGGGGAGGGAGGGGGCAGATGGAAGGGAGGGGGCATCTCCCCTCCTTTCTTCTTCTCCCTTCCGTCCATCTCTCCCTTCCCATCCTTTCAGATCAGTTGTACTTTGAAGTTCCTCAGTGGGCTGCTTCTTTCTCCTTGTTTAAAGGGAACAGGGCAAAGCAGGCAGGAACAGAAGGAGCCAAACTCTGCCTCCTTTGTGGCGTCTGGGGCCACCTTCTCTGCCCCCCCATCAGGATGGAAGAGAGCTGCATTGCAGCGCTGGAGAAAGCCAGCCCTGCCTTCCTCTGAGCCCCGGGGCCTCTGCCCGGCTCTGCCTCCCTCTCCGGGGCACCTTTTCCATCTCTGGCTCAGCTTTGAGGGATGCCGTGGAAAGCTGGGCAAAGCGGGGAGGCCGAGGGCCTTTGTGCCTCCTCCGAAGTGATCCTGGATGCCTGCTGCCCTCCCTGCCTGGCAGAATCGCCATTCCTGAACTCCTTCGGTGCAGCTTTCCAGAGGGCCCCCCCCAAAAAAAAAACTTTGAACAGGGACAATAAAAAAATATGTGGCTACAGCAATCCTGTACAGTCACAAGCGTGTTACTTCAGGGGATCTTTTTCTATCTAGTTTTTCTTTTGATGCTCAAACAGGGAGTGGCCCCCCGTCAGCAAGCCCCCTCTTTCCTTCTCCCCCTCCAGGAATTGGGTGGGTCAAGCAGAGGCTCTGCCCGGCTCTGATTCTTTCCCACCTGCCTGGAATGAGTGACTTAGAGGGAAGTTGGCAGTGTTTCCGGATGCTCTTCAGCCAGCCGAGAATCTGTTAATGGAGTTAGATAAGTGACAAAACTGGTGTGTGTGTGCGTGTGTGTGGTGTGTGTGTGTGCGCGCGCACGTGAAAAGCCCAACAACAGGCTTGTCTTCTGCTGCTTGCCTGGTCAGTTCTTCACGCGGATGTCAGCCAGCCATTTGGAAAGACGGTGAAAGCAAATTCTCTTTGGAAAGTGGCTAAGAGTCTCCCTCTGATTCAAGTCATGTCGGTGGTTCTTCCTTCCTCTTAAACGCGGACTTCGGAGAGGTGGTGGGTGCAAAAGTCCCGCAAAGGCTGAAATCCAAGGGCTACCATCTTGTGATTCCGGCCAGGGGCGACGAGGGCATTAAGGCTGGCACTTTCAGTGAAATCTGGGCCAAAGACAAAATGACATTGACGAGAGAGGCGTTCCAAGCCACTTAGAAAATTAACAGTTGGGAGTCTGCATAAAGATTGTCAGAGTTCTGCTGAGCACCAGAACTGGGGAATGACGAATGGGGGAAGGAAGCAGAAAGAAGCCAGCTCTTCTGGCCATCCACATGGGTGCCTGTTCCAGCTCTTCCAGTTTGATTGCTCACGTGCCCTGCTGCTGGCCGGTTTCCAGTTGCAAGCGAGCTGGCATGTAGCAAGAATCCATTTACAAGAGTACTCTACTGGGAAATTTTTTCTCCTTGCAATGGCTTGATGTGCCCCGAGCACCTGCAGGCAGAAGCGCCTCGGTTGGCCCATAGAGCTGCTCCCTGTGTCCCAGTAGGCATGTTTTCAGATGGCACAGGGTGTCAGGCCCCAAGAAGGACACACAAGAGTGACTTCTGAGTAGCTTCTTTATTGTTCTTCGCCTTTAGACAGAAGCTTGCTGGACTCGAGCAACTATTGATACCCTGGGAATGGCTAGGGAGGAGCCATCTTTTCTGCCGACCAAATTCTCTGTGCTTTGCCATCTCTTTGCCCTCTTTGCCCCTCCCTCCTGGGAATCCAGGCCCCCTTCCACTACACCTGTGATGTTTGGGTGCACGGGAAGGAGATCGCAGCTGAAGATGGCCTGAAAAGTGGAGAGATCCAGACAGGCCTTTCCTGGAATTGCCAACTCCTCCTCTTCCTCCTCCTCCTCCCACTTCAAACTTACAAATCTTTTATTTTTCAGACACTCCCGACTTAGGCCATGACGGACACGGCAGTCAGCAGCAGTCCCGGCCAGTGGGGGTATCAGAGTGATCGGCAGATGGCTCTTCAGAGCAGGTGAGGAAGCTCCAGGCTCCATCCGTAGAGTTTCCTTGGCAGCTGGGTGTCCATGCCACGCTAAGCCTTGCTTTGAGTAACCCTGGTTTCCTGAGTTCGCCTTCACAGATGACTTCGCATGACGGTTCTGCACAGCACGCAAAGACCAAAGTACAGGGGTTGTGATGCTAAGGGCGATTTCATGGGGGATTTCATGTGGCCCTTCCCAGGCACATAGCAGCTTCTGGTGCCTAGAAGGAGCTGGAGGTCCTGGCGCCAGAACGCTGGTGGGGCCTCCTGCACTGGATGTTTCAACCAAGGAAGGAGTGAAGAGGCCTCTCTTTCAGGGGTGGGCAACTACAACAACTTAACCATTTGTGGACTTCAGCTCCCAGAATTCTGGCTCAGGAATTCTGAGAGTTGAAGTCCATAGGTCCTAAAGTTGCCATAATTCCCCACCCTGCTTTAGATGCTCTAGCTATGCACTGCACCAAACAGAAGGCTGGACCTGATGACCTCAAGGATCCCAAGGACCGATTTGAACTGTCGGCCAGGGAATCCTGATGCTCTTTCCACTCCCCTCTCACATCCTCTCCTCCTTTCCAATCCTGAGATGGGTCTCTGAGCCCCATTCTGGGGGCATCTGCACCCCGAGGCTGCCTCTGAGCCCAGGGCTTGTCTGCGCATTAATCAGGTTTGACCTCTGCATCTCGGCGACCGGCTTTGCCCGGCATGATTGAATTCAGCCTCTTAATTTCCACCCTGAAGCGCCTGTTCTATCTCGCCTCATTCCTTGGTTTAGTGCCTGAATTCAATTCCAGGAATTTAAATAATATATGCGTCTCTTGCTCCGCACAAGAACTCTTTGCTCCTTATCAACTGCCTGGATGCTAATGGCCTGCGGAGAAGGAAGAAGATGTACAGGGCGGAGGGGGGGGGGTGGGGGGGGAGGAGGGAATTCATTAGGTTTCAAATTGCTTGCAGGTCACTGGGGGGGGGCACAACCAAGAGGGGCTGGTCTGCTCAAGCCAGGGCTCTGCGGATGTCTTGATTTGGTTGCTGGCGCATTTTGGCATACCGAAACATCAGTTCTGGTTTTTTTAGGGTTGCTGTTCCTTTGCCAAGCATCCCCAATAGTTTTGTGATTCGGCTTTAGTAGTTCCTGCCCTCCGTGAAATTTCTGACTTTTTCAAAAGGGGAGCAATTGCCCATAAGGTCTTTCAGATAGATGATAGATAGATAGATAGATAGATAGATAGATAGATAGATAGATAGATAGATAGATAGATAGATAGATAGATAGATAGAGATAGATGATAGATGATAGATAGATAGATAGATAGATAGATAGATAGATAGATAATAGATAGATGATAGATAGATAGATAGATAGATAGAGATGATAGATAGATAGACAGACAGACAGACAGACAGACAGACAGATAGATAGAGATAGATGATAGATGATAGATGATAGATGATAGATAGATAGATAGATAGATGATAGATGATAGATATCTCCCTTAGTCTTGTTCTGATTCACTTTTATTTCAGCAAGCTTTTCTGAATCCCACAGGAGAGGCTGGCCCGCTGCACACAATTTTTTTTATTTATTTAGCAAAACGTAGCCTGCCACTGTCAGGAAACGAAGCAGACTGATTCATACAACACCGTGAGCCAAAAATGCTGGCTTATTACTTGATGAGGACAAACAGGTTAATTAAAGGAGGAGGCTTCCAAGACACAGCACTTATTTTCCACTTTGCTCTTCCTTGGCAGAGCCAAGCAAGCTTTTCCTCTTACGTGAGCCTGAGCCGCCGATGGCTGCATCGTCAGCCTGGTGGATCCGCGATAACGGTAGTTGGGTCTTTTGAACAAGCCCCTTCCGGAAGATCGTGTCCCACAGGGGTGTGTGTGTGGGGATCCTCAAGGCCAGGCTCTTGCAAGGAACTCCATGTGCCACTCCTGGGAGCCACATCTAGTAGGAAGTGCCTTGGCCAGGCTGTGGCAGCTCTGTTCTGCTCATCGGTATTGACACCAACCCCCCCCCCTATGAACTCGGTTGTTTAGTACCGACCACGAAAGTCTTTCAGACAGCTTTATGGTGTAAGGACTTGCCTGGTAGTGAACCCTAAAATATGAAATTGAGTGAGTAAAGGAATAAGTGAGTCTCACTGGGAATACCCTCGACGGCCTGGCCCTTGAAGACTTGGCATGGATTCCTCTTGACGGGGGGGCTTCTCCATCAAGCCACAGTTGGCCCTAGAGGAAGAACCATTTATGGGGTAATCCTGATCATATCTGTGGGGCTTTGAGTCAGAATAAGAGAATCACAGGGTAGGAAGGGACCCTAGAGGTCTTCTAGTCTGACCCCTCTGCTCAAGCAGGAGACCTTGTACCATTTTGGACAAAGGGTCGTCCGGTCCTTTCCTAAAAGCCTCCAGGGATAGAGCACCCACAGACAGAAAGGCTGTTTGGGAACTTTTTGGAGGTGGGGAAGAGAAAACGGCCACGTCTGAAGGCCACCAAGGTCTTCTGACCCCAGACGAGTTCCTCTGACTCACCCTCGTCCGTTCGCGCTTGAAGTCCCAACTTGACGTCACAGGAGGATCCACAAATACATATTGGCCTCATTAAAGTTCTCCTTCAAAAATCACAATGGGGAGGGTTCTGAGGAAGGGACCGTTTTGTCTGGACAAAGGGCTCAGAGGCCGCAGGGCTTCTCCAACGCGAAGGAGCCCGTTTTCGGAAAGGTTAAGATGCATCCGGGGCCCCCTCTCCCCACTTGGATTTGGGACCTCTCTGTGCTTTTTTCCCAGAGTGCCTGAGGGCCACCCGGCCCGCGGGAAGCAGCCGGAACGTGGACGGAAGGCCGAAGAGCTGACCGACGAAGAGAAGGAGATCATCAACAGGGTCATCGCGAGAGCTGAGAAGATGGAGGAGATGGAGCAGGAGAGGATCAGGTAAGGCAGGGGAGAGAAAAACGGGAGACGGGGAAGAAAATCTCCAGGAATGATGGCTGGACCAGCAAGTCTGCTTTAATTCAAAGTTGTGAAGATTAATTACAGGGAGTCCTTGACTTATGACTGCAACTGAGCTCAACGTTTCTGTTGCTAAGCGAGGCAGTCCAGTGAATTTTGCCCCATTTGACGGCCTTTTTTGCCACCGTTAAGTCAATAATCCCTGCAGTTGTTAAGTTAGCAACATGGCGCTGCAGTTTTGGGAAGCTCTCTGCTTCCTTATTACTGTCTTTCTTTAATCCCTGCTGCTCTTCACTTACCAGCCCTGTTGGGCGGGAGGAAACCGTTCACCGGACTAAGTTCCTCTCCGGTGCTGCACTGCACCAATTCTTTCGAGGGGAAGACGGAGAAGAAAGACTGCGCACCAGGAAGGGCTGACAGCAGCTGCAACATCTGTGCAGAATGCCCGTGGGAGAAGCACCCAGCCTTCCAAAGGGGGGGCACATTGCCCGTGTTCCGAACATCGTCCGGATCAGACCGTGTTGCCTTTGATGGGGACTCCGAGTTCAGAAGTGGCGCTCAGGCGTTGCCTTAAGGCAGCCACTCAGGCTGGACGAGGACCGGACGCAGGTGCCAGGAAGAGGGATATTTGTAACCTGGTTAGGATTCCCGTAACCAGGATGTTGCAATAATTCACACTGTGGAAAGTTCAGACTTTCTGCTGGCCGTTTCCCCCTTGGCTGTGGGGGTGTCCTTTGCCCCTTCCCTGCAGGCTGTTCGCCTCGCCCCGTTGAGCTGAATTTCCCCAGGGGACCCAGCAGAAAACGCCTTAGAGACGCGGGATCCTCCTCTGCCCGAGGCTCGGGAGCGCTTTGCTGAGTCCGGGAGCTTATGAGGATCACTCTGGGTTGTTGTGGTGGTGCCTGTTATTGCATTCTGGCCTCTGAGGTTGTAGTCCCCGACTTACAACAGTTTGCTTAGTGAGCTTCAAAGTTACAACGGCACTGGAAAAAGTGACTTGTGACAGTTTTTTGCACTTACGACATTTGCAGCGTCAGGCGATCAAAATTCAGACGCTTGGCAACCGGTTCACATGAATGACGGTTGCAACGTCCCAAGGTCACATGATCCCCTTTTGCGGCCATATTCACTTAGCAACCGAGTTACTAACGTAACACCTTAAAATGGGCCAAATGTCTCACCTAACGACAGAAAGTTTGAGGTCCACTGTGGTCGTAAGTCAAGGACTGCCTGGGCAGGGAAGGTGGGGCTTAGTGACTGCATTGATCTCAAGCATCGCTGCCTTCCTTAAGGCGCCACCATATTTATTACAAAAGAGGGCGTCGGGGGGGTCTAACGCCGGTCTGCAGGGGGGTCGCTCGGCCTGGCTTCGTTTCCGCCGGACGCCGCCTGTTCTGCCTCGTCTTTGCTTTCGCCCGTGAACACGTCCTGATGGCTTGTCCATGGTAGCATCCCTGAGAAGCCCTCCCAAAGCAACCCCCTCCCCTTTAGCGTGTTGCTGTGTGCCAAATCGGAACGTGTGCCCTCTCCCTGGAGACGTTTTGTGGCTTGCCAAAGGTGGCAGGAGAAATATTGAGAACTTGCTGCCATCACTCAACCAGATTGCCTGTCTGAAAAGCCGCCTCGCAGCCAACAAAGACGCCGAAGCGTAACTTTCTCCGCCAGCCCAAACAACAGACGATGGCGGGGGGGGGGCAGGGCTGGCTTTTGGCAATCTGAAAGGGGTGGGGGGATGCTTTAAGGGGAGCTGGCTTGGCTTGCCTGAAATCTGGACCTTCCCAGCTTTTCTGGGTTGCTGTGGGTTTGGGCCCAAAGCCCAGGTTTGAACGAAAGCTCAAGGTGACCACAACAAACCAGAACCGAGATTTGCAGGATTAGAGGCTGGTTTGTGACATCTGGCTTGCTTAGTCCGTATGGCAGGACGAGAAGACGGAAAGCTTTGCCGGCGTCTGTCAGGGCTTGATTCAGTTTGACTTCGGGGTGGCTTTCAGACTTGCTTCTCCCTGCAACTCGGTTCCCGGAGGGGGTCTTTTTAATACATTTGGGTAAACTCTGAGGTCTTTTTTAACCTCAATTCATCAGAGTGGGGGCCAAGAGGTGAGCAAAACCCCAACAAAAAATAATTTAAGAGAATTAAATCCTCTTGACGATTGGGCTTTTAACAATTTAATTTTCGATATTGCCGTAGGCTTCTCTTCCTTATAACCCCACGCTGTGCAATCAATTCTGCCTTTGCAGCTCTCCTCTTTTTTTCCCCCTCTTTGTTTTTTTCTCCCTCCCTTCTTTTGTGCAGTTTTGATAAATATTTAAACATGGAAATCTCTTGCAAAGTGGAGGTCTAGAGAAACCAAGCGGCGCAGGTGGACCAGCATTGCTGGCTTGGAGATCAGAGCGTTTAGATCTTTGATTTTCAACCTGGCAACTTTGCATAGCTGGCTGGGAGTTGAAGTGAATCCTGGGAGTTGAAGTCCACCCATCTTTAAGTGGTCAACGTTGAGAAACGCAGATTCTCATTCCGCTTAGGGGCGCCCCGAGACTTTTCCCCTCTCATACCTAAAAACTGGAACCGAACAGGCGAAATGCATTCGCTCATCCTGTGCATTTTGCTGGCGTGGCTCAACTGGCGTTTCAGATTTCTATCGCATTCCTGCTTTGGGTTTTTTGGAAAAAAAAATCATAATAAACGGTATACAGAACCTGACCAGCTAGAAAAGCAAAGCTCATTAGTAAGAAAAACTAGGTGCCGGTTTAGAGGCCTCCGGTGTGTTGGTTAGATTACCCACAAAGCTGGAAAAGAGGCAAGACCCATCACTATCCTGAGGGCGTCCCTTTCTGGCTCCGTCCCGAAGGCTCTGAAACTCTGTGCCGCTGCTGTCCGATCTGGGTCACCCTACACCGGTAGGGAATGAGGTTTCCTAGGGGCCTGATTTTCCGATATTTCTCCGCAGCTGGCACTTCCTCTCCTTGGCACAGAACACATAATGCATTATTATTTTTTTACTGCACCTGCTATTTTTATCTTGCTCAGATTTTAGGCAGCCTGTCTCCCGGGCTGCATTCAAACCTTCCTGCGTTCCGGATGTTTGTTTGTGTCTTGAGCGTAGTCTATCCCAGCTGTCCTTCACAGGATTCCTGCTTCTTAGACAGGGGTCCCCAACCTTGGCAACGTTAAGGCTTGTGGGCTTCAACTCTCAGAATTCTGAAAGTTGAAGTCCACAAGTCTTAAAGTTGCCAAGGTTGGAGACCCTTGTGCCCCCTCCTCATTTGCAAACGGATGGGGTATGTGTGTGTGTGCCTTCATTCTGGCTTGGGGGGGGGTGTCTCTGGATCTCACCCGTGTCCCATGGTTTAGGCGCCTCATGAACCGTCTGGACGACATGCGCCGTAACGTCGCAGGCGACGGAGTGAACCGCTGCATTTTGTGTGGAGAACAACTCGGTCACCCGGGCTCAGCTTGTGTGGTGTGCGAAGACTGCAAAAAGGTGAGGAGGGGTCTCTCTCTCTCTCTCTCCTGCAGACTTTCTTGCCCCCCTGCACAGGTGGCCGAGGGGTTTTCTTTCTGCCTCCCACTTCCACCCAGCAACCTCCCCCCCCTCTCATTTGCAAAATGCCTTGCTTTCTGCCTTCCCCGCCTTTGTTAAAACTATTCTTTTAATTCATCTTCTTAATTAAGTCTGTTAATTAAGTGAACTGACTGGGAGGCAGCCTCTGCACAAAGCCAGGCTGGTGGCATCTTGGCTGCAGACGGGGCTAATGAAATGCTCCTCGGGACTCAGGACTTTGAACCCAGCGCCTTCCCCACTGCGCCCCGGGACAGCCCCCAGCCGTGCCCGTCTCTCTTCCTTGCAGAACGTCTGCACCAAATGTGGCACCCAGACCACCAACAACCGGCCCCACTCCGTCTGGCTGTGCAAGATCTGCATGGAGCAGAGAGAGGTGGGTCCTGGAAGCGCGTTTCTGCCCTCTCGGCCCCTTTGGGATGGGCCCAGGGCTTCCGCCTTTGGAAGGCCAGCGTAGGAGAGGGATCCAGAGGGCTAAAGGTCCCTTGATCAGATCGGATCCCTCTTCTGTACCCCGTGGACCCCCCCCTCACTTTCCAGGTATGGAAGCGCTCCGGCGCCTGGTTCTTCAAGGGTTTGCCCAAGCAGACGCTTCCCCAGCCCATGCCCATTAGCAAGAAGCCCCGGCCGGCTGCCAGCAGACCTGCTCCCCCCACGCAGGAGCCAGCAGCACCGTACTCTCACCAGCAGAGCCCCGGTGAGCCCTAACGGTTTGGCCTTCGAATTCTGGATGGGTAGCAGGGAGGCAGGAACGCAGGCCCAGCCTCATCCCACCCCTTTTTCTCAGAATAACCGAGTTGTAAGGGACCTTGGAGGTCTTCTAGTCCAACCCCCTGCTCAAGCAGGAGACCGTATGTCATTCCGGACAACTGACTGTCCACTCTCTTCTTTAAAACCTGGAGCACCCACAACTCCTGGAGTCAACTCCCATTCCATCGACACATGATCCTTACCCTCAGTTCTAGCTTGCTTCTCATCCTGATTAGTTCCCACTCTCTGCCTTTCAGGAATGGGCAGCATCCAAAGAAGGAAAACGGTAGAAAAGAGGATCTCTTTTGGTTGGGAGGGTGCTGGTCAGCGGGGCTGGCACGGGGGGGGGAGGCAGCTTGCCTCTCCAGTGAAGGCACTGAAGGAGACGCTCTGCTTCCTTCCGTGGGTCTGGCTGTTTTGGGGGTGGGGGTGTCTTGTTTTAGCCGGGAAGAGAGTTTGGACCGAGAGGCAGAAGGCTAACAGCAGCCCGAAGCCGGCCAGCCTTGTGTCAAACCTCCATGGCTTTTCCAGGCTGGAGTAGACCTTCCTGAAGAGACCCTTTGCGGAAGCAGTTGATAAATTCACACATAAAGGAAAACGAAACCTATAATTATCCGCCCGTTTTGGGCCTGAAATCTCCTTTTTTTCCCCCAAGAACAAGCCGCAGCTGCCGTTGCTTCTACTGAGCAGGGCTTCTACGGTAAGACACAGAGGCTTCCCTGCTGGGTTGGTTTCCATCCCTGGCCTTTTGATCCTTCCTGTGTGGTTTCAATTTTGGGGGACTGGGTTTTTTGGGGGGTTCCAGGCTGACCCCACCACCACCCCTCCCCCCTTTCCCCAAAGGATTCTGCAGCTTCTGCGGATCTGCTCCGCTGCAGCCTGGCCTTGGCTGCCCCCTCCTCAAAGCTGCGGTTGTCAGCTGCTCATCCGGAAGAGCTCATTTTGAGTGATTGGGCCATTATTAAAATCTGAATTACTCTGTCAATTGCCTGGAATTGCCAGGCCCGCTGGGAACGCCAGGCTGGGCTGGCTGATTGACGCTGTCTGAACACTCATTAGCTGGCTCCCCAGAACAGCTGATCCAGGCAGCCAAAGTGGGGGGGGGGGTGCAGGAGAGAGAGGGAGAGCAAGAGCACCAAGCTTCTGCTTTCTTGGGGGGGGAATAGAAAACAATGTCCTCTTTTCCATCCCAGACAGGCAGAGAGTCTTGGCTTTACCTGGGACGAATGAAAATCAGAATCCCTTGCAAAGCCTTTAGCTTCCTTTCTCCCTTGCTGATCACTGCTGGGGGAGAGAATCAGAGGGAAAAGGGGGTCTCCAATGGCGCGATCTTTCATTGCAGCTGCTGTTGGAAGGAAGTTGGGAGTGTCCTTAGCAAGGCTGTGCAGGGATGTCCTCTGGGGGGGCTCAGAAAACTCAAAATAGGGGCCACACCATGCAACGCAAGCCCTGCTCTTCCTGGCATGCACTGTGCCTCCCTTCAGTTCTCCCCGAACCCCATTTATTCAAGGAAGCAACTGCAGGAAACAACTGGGGTGCCTGGAGCTTTCTAGCTGCCTCATTTCCCCTCCCCTCTTTGTGTTTTGCTGTGTTCCCCCCCCCAAAAAAAAAACCCCAGGAGCTGAGCCAGCAGCCTCCGCTTCCAATCGGGGAAATTACCCCCCACTTCACCGAAAACCTTCCGAGGCTAGGATGGGACCGAGCGGCAGCGAATACCCCAAAGAGGCCCGGCCAAGCCAGGACTGTCCAGCTGAGAATGAAACCGCTCGGAGCCCAGCAGGTGAGGGGGGAGCAGAGGAAGACAAGGGGGTCTGTGCGAGGATGTGTGAATGCGAGAGCAGCCGGCTGTTGTGTTTTTCAATCTCGGCAACATTAAGAGGGGTGGACTTCACCTCTGGAATTCTCAGCCACGAATACAGTGCTCCAAAGCCCAGTGTTGAACCTCCTCTGTGTGTGTGTGTGTGTGTGTGTCTGGGTGTGTGAATCTGGAAACCTCTGCCATGAAAAGAGTGCCTCTGAGAATGTTTCCACCGCCCTTCTCCATCCTCATCTTGGTGGATCCACAGATCCCGTCAGATCTTTGCAGCTGGATCTGTCCTCTTTTCTCTCTTCTCTCCTTCCTGTGCAGGGGTCAAGCGAGCCAAGGCGGGCCCGGCTGCGGGCGCCAGGGACTCCGCTGCGCCTCCCCGCCAGGGCCCCTCTGCCCAGGGGGCAGGACCAGGTCCAGTATGGTGGCTGTGTCCCCCAACGCTCAGCGGGGCCCGCGTGTAAAAGGGGGGAGGGTTGGGCGGGGAGACTCAGCCAGGCTCCCACAACCGGGCTTATCTCACAGGCCAAAGCCAATGTCGGAAGGAGCTTCTGGGCTGATGTTTTACCTCCCTAACAGCTGTCCCGGCTGGGCCCATCGCAAAGAGTTGGAGCAGATTATGTCCACGTCTGTTTCCAGAGAAAAAGTCCCCCCCGCTGGTGTCCTTTGGCAGTTCTCTGCTGATCTCTCCCCTCGGCTTTCACAGGCGGCCCCTCCGTGGCTCCGTCGCAGGCAGAGCCCCCCACCTCTCTCCCTGCTCTGCCACCCAGGCAGGAGAGCGCCGGGCCCGGGTACTCCGCAGCGGGAGCAGAGAGGCCCCCACGCCAGGGGGCTCCGTACGGCCAGGCTGTGGCTCCACCTGCTGCCCTGGCCCCCACCCGGCCCCCTCCTCCCGAGGATGTCGACGAAGAGGAAGCCAACAGCTACGACTCGGATGAGACAAGTAGGTGATCCTGAAGACCTGTGGACTTCAACTCCCAGAATTCCCCAGCCGGCGTTCTCAAGCTTTCAACTCTCTGTTGGCTGCCTTGAGGGCCAGCGGCTTACTTTTTTGACACAGAGTGTGGCACAGCTAGAGAATCTGACCTTCCCAGTTTGGGGGACGTTCCTGGCATCTTCTTCTCCGTCTCCTCTCTCGCCGCTGTACAGGCCGTCCTCAACTTACGTCGGTTCATTTCGTGACCATTCAAAGTTACAACGGCACTGAAAAAGAGAGACCCATGAGCGTCTTTCACACTTACGACCGTTGCAGCGTCCCCAGGGTCACACGATCCAAATCCAGACGCTTGGCAACCGACTCGTATTTGTGACGGTTGCGGTTCCCCGGGGTCACGTGATCCCCTTTTGCGGCCTTCCGACAAGCAGAGACCTGGAGAAGAATTCAGGCCCAGAGATGCGATTCTTCCCAGGGTCCCTCCGAGAAGACCCCCTTTCACTCAGCCCCATTGCAGGGGGTCCCTTCCTTCCCCAGGGTGGCCTCGGCCTCTGAGCGGCTGCCCCCCTGTGCCCCCCTTGCAAATGGGCGTGCCGGGTGCCCTCTTCAACGTCTCCGAATCCCCTTTGCTTCAAGGGCAGTCACGCCTGTCCTCTGCCCTCTTTCTTGTGTGCCTGGCCTTTCATAATGGCCGCCGAGGGCCCGGTTCTCCTCACCGCTGCTGCTATTTTCAAGCTGCTTGGGGGGGCGTCTTTTGGGCTGAATGGGGAACCCCACATCACCCTCCGCTCCTTGCCCACAGCTACCCTGGGGGCCTTGGACTTCAGCCTCTTCTATGACCAGGAAAACAGCTCCTTGCAATGCGGCATCATTAAGGCCAAGGTACGCCTCTCCGGATCCCCCACGGAGGGGAACAGTTGTGTCTTGGCAGCCAAACAAGTGGGGCCGCCTGGCTTTTAAAGTGTGGGTTAAACTAGTGGCAGGGGAGCGGGCAAAGAAATACCCCCGCCCCGCTTTTCTCTTCTTGCTGACCTCTGCGGAATCCTTCTCCTCCAGGGCTTGAAGCCGATGGACTCCAACGGGCTGGCGGATCCTTACGTCAAACTGCACCTCTTGCCAGGGGCCAGCAAGGTAACTGGGGGGGGGTCTGGTGTCCAGCTTGGCCCAGTTCGGTCTCTGAAATGGGACCGCTGGACACTTCTCCCTGCTGGCGTCCCAGACTCAAGAAAGAGAGGTGCCAGGTTGCCTTTCCTCCTGTTTCTGCCAGTCCAACAAACTGAGGACCAAAACGCTGAGAAACACCCGAAACCCCGTGTGGAACGAAACGCTGGTGTATCACGGCATCACGGAGGAGGACATGCAGAGGAAGACCTTAAGGTGAGTAGATGGAGCCGGCTCCGGTCAGACGGCACCAAGGGGTCCCCAGCAGACCCGGGGCAGCCCCCTTTTCCCACTTTTCAGACGGGGGGCTTCGACTCCCCGATTTGGGGCAGGGGTGAGCTCCCACCTGTCTCGGTTGATCCCGGTGGGCTCTGCGTTCTCCTGCTTAGGATCTCTGTGTGCGATGAAGACAAATTTGGCCACAACGAGTTCATCGGGGAGACGCGGGTGGCCCTCAAGAAGCTGAAAGCCGGCCAGAAGAAGAACTTCAACATCTGCCTGGAGAGGGTCATCCCGGTGGGTATCCCCACCCCCACCTCTGCCAGCGGGGGGGGGGGGGCTCAGAAAAGGTGGCTTATTTATTTAGGTAACAAACTCCGATGGTTGCTCACAAGCCGGGAGGAACTCTGGGCAAGAAAGAGGAGTGAAAACACAATACAATCCAAATCACACACGCACACACAACCTCATTTTAAAAGAAAAGCAACCTTCTTGCCCTGACAGAACTTAAACCGCAGTTAAATTGGGAGTGGGTTAGGGGAGCTCGGGAGGGTCTCTCTTAGATAATACATAAAAAACTGAATCAAGTCTGCAACCTGGAGTTTCCCTCCGGGTGATGCTGCTCCTCTGCTCCCCCCAGATGAAGCGGGCAGGAACCACCGGCTCCTCGCGAGGAATGGCCTTGTACGAAGACGAAGTAAGACGTAGTTTGGACGAAGTGAGGCTAGTTTGGCTTTCCGTGGAGAAACGGGAGTTACTCCATTTCTGCAACTTGGAAGGAAAAGCAGAAATCTGCATCCTCCGCCGCAGCCTTCCATTTCTTTGAGCGGCGCGCCCCCTCGTGGCCGGACGCATCCTCTGCAGCCCGCCAGCATTTCTCCTGCCGCCGATCTCAGGCGTCACACACGCACCTATGTCACACGGAGGTCTTCCCCCAAGTCCCCCCTGCCCAGCACTCAGCGCGTGGGGGAGGGGAGGGTCCCTCTGGAGCTGGGGAGCAGGGAGCAGGTGATGGTGGTCCGACTCCCCATCTGATCCTGCCCCGTTCCTCGCAGCTGCTCTGTGCCCCGCCTGGGTGGGCTGTGATAGTGGAGCAGAGAGATACGCACAAGCGCCCCCGACCCCCTTTTCTCTTCCCCGCAGGTGGAGCAAGGCGGAGAGGTGGAAGAACGCGGGAAGATCCTGGTCTCCCTCATGTACAACACCCAGAAAGGGGGCTTGGTGGTGGGAGTTGTGCGCTGCGTCCACTTAGCTGCCATGGACTCCAACGGCTACTCGGACCCCTTTGTCAAAATGTAGGTCTGCCTCTGAAAGGCCCTCTTTGCAGGAAGCCTGGCAAAGCCCTCTCGGACCCACTCAGAAAGGCACAGCCTTTTTGGAGTGGGGGGGGGCTTGTAATCTCGGCCAAGGGAGTAGAGAGGGGTTCAGGGGTTGCAGAAGTGGGGGTCAACCCCGTTCCTGCTCCCGCTCAGCCAATCTGCAAAAGGAGAAAGAAACTGACATCTCCCATCCTTGGCAGCTAACTGTTGTGCTCTCTGGAGCTCATGGGATATGTAGTCCTATGCCACTGGGTTGGCACAATCGGTTGGCACCAATATTGGCATAATCACTATTTATTCCATAGGTCTCTTCCTTGGGGTCCTTACACTTCTTTCCCCTCGGGCTGTAGCCCCCAGGCCACCACCCCACCTCACCCACAATTTATTGTGTGGGTGGGTTTTGCATCCCTTTGGCAATCTGCCTAAGGAGAAATTTCCTGACAGTGAGAACAATTAATCAGTGGAATGGCTTCCCTTAAGAAATTGCAGGCACTCCATCACTGGAGGTTTTCAAGAAGAGTCTGTCCAGTCACTTGTCTGAGATGGTCGAGGTTCTCCTGCTAAGGCGGTGTGTGTGTGTGTGTGTGTGTGTGTGTGTGTCTGTACTAGAAGACCACCAAGGTGCATCCCAACTCTGCTTTTCTGTTATTCTTCCTCTCTGCTTTTGACTTCTCTTTTTCCCTTTCGCAGCTGCTTAAAACCCGACATGGGCAAGAAAGCCAAGCAAAAGACGCAGATTAAGAAGAAGACGCTGAACCCCGAATTCAACGAGGTGAGGCAGGAACCGGGCCAAAGTTTCTGGTGCCCCCCCCTGCCCCCCGAAGTTTTCCCTGACCTCAACATCCCCACCAGCCTGTTTGCCTTTTTCTCTCTGCCGCCTGGCTTGGCTGCTTTGGGCAGGTGGTGGGCTAAATGGTGGAAAAATATATTTTCAGAAATAACCTGCCACTCTTTAAAAAGAAAAAAAAAATCACCTGGGTGCTGAAAGGGGAAAGAAAGACAAGCAGGGGGAAGCTAGTAGCAAACAATTCCCTTCTTCAAAGGCTTGAACACACACACACAAAGACACACGAACAGACCTTTTTTGTGCTGTTACGGTTGTTGATCTGCTCCTGGCGGTTCCTTTCCTGTCTCTTGGGATAGGAATTTTTCTACGACATTAAGCACAGCGACCTGGCCAAGAAATCCCTGGATATCTCTGTGTGGGATTACGACATTGGGAAATCCAACGATTATATCGGTGAGCGGCTGCGGGGAGGAAGATGGGAGCACGTCGGGGAGGGGTCTGCTGGCTGGTGTGGCGGTGGGATTCTAGGATGGAT
This sequence comes from Vipera ursinii, assembly GCF_947247035.1. Classification (NCBI taxonomy): domain Eukaryota; kingdom Metazoa; phylum Chordata; class Lepidosauria; order Squamata; family Viperidae; genus Vipera; species Vipera ursinii. The sequence goes on along the minus strand of NC_139527.1, from coordinate 839,006 downwards.
GCTCATTCTGTGTGTCGGTCTTGCGGGGTGGGGGTGGGGGTGGGGAGGCTGGTAGGAAGGACTTGCCCTAATCCAAACAGGAGGGCTGGTCCTTTAAGGCAGCGGTCTCCAACCTTGGCAACCTATGGACGACCTCATCTCCCAGAATTCCCCAACCAGCTAGAATTCTGGGAATTGAAGTCCATAAGTCTTAAAGTTGCGAGGTGGGCCACTTCTGGTCTAGAATTTAAACAATATAATGTAATTTAATCTAAAGCAAGGAGCATGCTGGGAGTTGGTCCCCAGGTCTTCAGTTGGCAAGGTTGGAGAGCTGGCCTTAAAGGAGGTGTCCTCAAGTCCGTATTCCTGCCTCTTCAGTGGCCCCTTTCGTTTGAGGCAGAAGACCTGGGAAGGGGCCTGATGGGGCTGGCTTTAAGGTGACCCCCGCCCAGGGTGGTGGGCCCTCTTTTCTCTTCCTAACCCTTCCCCTGCCACTTTCTCTGTCTCCTGCAGGTGGTTGCCAGTTGGGCATCACAGCAAAAGGCGAGCGCTTGAAACACTGGTATGAGTGTCTCAAAAACAAGGATAAGAAGATCGAACGCTGGCACGCCTTACAGAACGAGCACCACGTGGCCAGCGATTAAGGGGGCTGTGCCCCTCTGTCCCCCCATCTACAGCCCATCTCGTCTTCCAACCCCTCCCCCCATGTCCCTTTCGCTCTTGGGAAACCGACTGCGGGGTTCCCCCCCTCCCCTGCAGGAGCCGGGCTCAAGCCCTCCCGTCGCAGCCCAGGCCGTCTCACCCGCCTCGCTGCTTGCGCTGGGCCTCTCTCGGCCTCCCAGGATGGGGGCTCTGGATATTTCAAGTAATAGCCCAGCGTTGAGCACCCTCAGTTTGGCTCTGCTTCTCAGCAGCTAAATTATCTCCCCACCCCCACCCCTTCTGATGCCATCTTGATCTCCCCCCCTTTAGCCAAAGGGACCTGCACTCCAAGTATTCTTGAAATTCCCTCCCTCCCTCCCTCTCCTTCCTTCCTTCCTTCCTTCCTTCCTTCCTTCCTTCCTTCCTTCCTTCCTTCCTTCCTTCCTTCCCCTCCAGAAGTTGTGGATGCTCCAACACTGGAAGTTTTAAAGAAGAGATTGGACAACCATTTGTCCGAAATGGTCTAGGGTTTCCTGCTTGAGTAGGGGGTTGGACTAGAAGACCTCCAAAGTCCCTTCCAACTTTCTTGTTTTCTTCTCTTCTCTTCTCCCTCTCTTCTCCTCCCTCCCTCCCTCCCTCCATCTCACCATGCAAAAAGTCCCTCTTTCTCCACACTGTTGTTTCTACTGCTCGGGGGGGGGGGACCCAAAGCCCCTGGCTGCTTCGCGGAGGGAGGCAGCCGCTTAAGAGAAGAGAAGCCGATGGTGGCCTGCGACACCGGCAGAGGCCGCGTGAAGCCAACCCGGTTCCTGTGATCAGAGAAGGGAGAGGTCTGTCCAAGCCTTTCCAGCTTTGCCTGGTGCTGGAGCCACAGAGAGTCTCTGGCGCCTCTGATTTCTGGATCCGCGCAAAGGGCCGCAAGCCCCTTCCGCTGCCTCGGAGTGGCTCCTTCAAGACGGAGGATGGATCCCTCGGCGGCTCCTCCTTCGCTTCTTGCGTTGGCAGGCGGTGCCGGCCTTGCTCGTTCCACGTAGCTCACCTGGGATCACCTCTAACTTCGATTTCTTTTCCTGATCCTCAAACCCAACAGCAATTTCAGGGGGCGAAGAAGCATCTAATCGTAAGAAGCCAGCATCTCCCTGCTGGGCTACGGCCATCTCGGTCTCAAGACACGGGACGATTCTGCTCCACAGCCTTCCTGCAGGGGGGATGCTGGTCCAGGGTGGACAAAATGGAGAAAAACCCCCTCCCTTTCCCTTAATGGCTACTCTCCTATCCTGCTCGGCTCCATCCCCCACAACAGACCCATCCTCCAAGCCATTCTCTTTTCTCAAAATCTTTTTTCAATACTGTTTTGTACCTACAGTATGAAAGTTATCGGAGAACTAGAGCAACACCTGTAGTTGTTTCCGATTGATTTGAACACACACACACACACACACCCCGTCCCCTTCCCATCATGCGATGACTGACGAACATTTGCAACAAAGATGCCCTTCCTTCCTTCCTTCCTTCCTTCCTTCCTTCCTTCCTTCCTTCCTTCCTTCCTTCCTTCCTTCTCTCTTTGTAATTAAAGCATGCACTTAGACACCCCCAAAGCCCCCTCCTGCCTCCCTCCCACCCCCACCCCGGCCTTCTTTTCTCCCTTCACAGTTGCATTCGGTCAAGCATGCAGTGATTTCACAAAAAAACAAATGTTGACAACTTATTTAACGGGCAAAAAGTGTCACCAAGAATAGAAGAATCTGCCCGGTTTTCCACTGCATGCTCTTGTAAACACCCCCAACCCCCCCCCCGCCCGACCCCTGCCCCTGCCAAGCCATCCTTCTCGCCTCCTCCGACGTAATAAAGAGAACCGTAGGGAGAATCTGGCTGGTGTCTCCTGCTTTTTGCGCATTCCTGCTTTCTGGACAACGGACCTCTGGCTGAGCTGAAGGAGAAGGGATTGGACCTCACCGAGGCCAGCTCAAAGGAGGTTGGAGGTTATTTAAGCAACTCTGTAGTAGGGTAAATAAAGGCAGCTGGAAGGATCATTCTGGTGATTTTACCCAAGGGAAACTCAAGCCTTCAAAAGGTGTCGGCTGCTGAAATCCCTCCCTCCCTGTTTGTCAGCAACCTTTCCACGCCCCCACCCCAAAATGAAAGCCAAAACATGACACCTTGGGGAATTTCAGCCGGCTCCTGGAATCTCTGTCCCTATTTTCATTTTAACTTGGATTTGATTGTGAGGTTCTGATTCTGGGTGACGAAGAGTGATCACTTTTAAATGCTGTTGGTGGAGGGGCGGGGTGTCTTCCAATTTGGACTTTCCTTTTTTTAACTGCATCAGGTAAGGGAGAGTTGCCTTCCCTTTGTCGACTGGGTAAAGCCAGAGGTTGTCCAGCTGAGGTTTGCATATGAACAAAACACCCATTGAAGCCTTTTGACCCTCCAGATTCCCTCCATTTCCAAGAAGGACAATTGTTCTGAAATGGGGTACTGTTATTGGAAGGAGAGCACGAAACTGGGGGTACCCAAGAGTCGAGTTCAAGACAGCTCACAGCAAACCAACCAGCTTTGGAGAGGGGAACAGGACTTTTTCTGAGGGTTCTGCAAAAGTCAGAAGACCCTTTTAACCCTTTGGAAGAAGGGGGGGGGAAGCAATTTGCTGTAATCCTCAGAATGGACAGCAGGTGGCAGTAGCAGCCCAGCGATGTTAAGACTGGACCCAATACTTGGTTACATGTATAAGAGAGGCTGCGAGGGGGAGGAGAGGGGAGGACCGTGCAATTTTATTTTTCCTTTAGCAGAGATTGTGGCAAAATAATTCTAGGAGTTGAAGTCCACCCATTATGCTTCAAGCTTCTCCAGAATATAATCTTTCTTTAATGGAGTTTTAAAAAAAAATCCACAAAGAGGGTTAGTTTTGTCAATAACAAAACAGAGGAGTTGCTGTAAATTGCTCAGCTTCCTTCGGAGAATCAATAGCAGGGTATATATATATATATTGGTATGCAGCATAAACAGAATATATATATATATATGTATGCAGCATAAATGCAAACACAAGTTATGACCAGCAGAGAGTATAGCTTTCTGCTGGCGTTGTAAATCTGGGGCTCTGCTATTGACTCCATCTGCATTTTTATAAGCCGAGGTGTTATAGCCGAAGATGAATGTCAAATATAACTGGAAAAGTGGGGAAGAGAAGGAAGGCTTTGGGGCTGCCATGCCTTGAATATGGATCATCTTTTATGCTGGTTTTATTGAAATGATACCCACCAGGCTAAGCTCGCCTGCCAGAAAGCAACTGGTTTTCAGGCTGTATTATTTCTTATTTATTAGACGGTAGACGGATACTCCTCAGGAGCTCCCGGTAGCTGCCCCGCAGCTATCCCTCCTTCCCCACTTCCTTCCTATCCCCCAACAACAGCCTTGTGAGGTAGGCTGGGCTGAAGGTAAACAAAAGACCTCAAAGTCACTCTAGGTTTCTGTGGCTGCCAATGGATTTGAACCCAGATCTCCCCTGTTTTATTTCAGATCCCTTTGTGGCTAGATGTGGAGGTAGGTGTAGCCCTGCCCGGTCTCCAGTATTTCTGTGATCATTGAGAAGCAAACTTGCAAAACACTTTTCCCCCTCTCCCGAATCCGGGACCCCAGTGGGCTGGGTAGATTATCTTCCTAGGGTTAGAAAATGCGGGCCCTTTTATCGGCAGCAGATCTGGCTGCAGAGAAGAAGCAGATGGGGGGGCGTCTCCCCGTTAATCCATCATTCTGCAATATTCCTTTTCACGGCCCATCCGTCCCCTTAACTGACGCTGCCAGCACCCTGATTAACTTTGTTTATCTCTTAATTAGGTGGAGCATTGCCTGTCTCGTGCTTAAGAAGTAATTGTCTGATTAATGCCTCTGTATTTGCATTTTCATTAAGAGCCCCAAATAACTTCAATTAGCTGCCATGCGACGCACAGATTGGGAGGAACTCTAGAACGACAAGTTTTAAGCTCATTAAGTAATAATTGTAATATCGATAATGGGGTGTTGAATGCTGGAAGGGGGAGCTGAGAGGGGGTTCAATAGGTGGAGCCAATTTGGCTGAGTGGATTCCTCACCTCTCCTTTACCCTGGGATTTTCTGAACCACGAGGACTGCATCCCAGAGCATCATCTGCTTCCAAAGCAGGGCTGGTCAACAATTCCCAGGTCAACCATCTCCTTGTCAAGCCGGCTTCTTGCTGAAGCAGCTTCACTTCTGGTGTCTGGTACCCAAAAGTGTGTTGCTGGTGAAAAGAGCTTTATTCCTGTATGAATCAGGAGCCGATCGGTATATGCCTCTCCTTTATCTACCTTTTTCTGAAAACCCCAGGAAATCCTCCTGAGCTTCATCCGAGCCTCACCAGGTGCTTCCCTGAGTCTTTAGTGGCAGGAAAGGCAACAGCTGAGATTTCAGAAACCACGTTTGGGGCTTAGCGCGTCATCGGGGTTCATTAAGGCAATGAAAACAACCAGCAAAGGAAATGCCCCTAGAAAGAAAGAAAGAAAGAAAGAAAGAAAGAAAGAAAGAAAGAAAGAAAGAAAGAAAGAACCCCTTCTCGCCTTTTTAGAGTTTCTGCCACTCTCATTTTCTCGCAGCGAGAAAATGCTGCCGTCTTGTCAAACGAGGGCTGGAGAAAATTGGAGCATTTATCCAGAATGCAGCTCAGCTCCTGCTCTGCCACTTTCAGTAATCGCAGGCTGAGTGCTGGGAGTTTTTCTTTCCCCTGCTCCAAGATCTCCCCCCCCCTGTCCAAAGGAAACAGCCTTCATCTGCAGCAGATGGACAGCTCGGAATGAACGTCGTGGGGTGGGTGGGCAGAGCCAGAAGAGCCGTGGACAGTGGAATCTGGGGGCAGGGAGGCAGGATCTGGGCACAAGGCTAGTCCAGAGGAAAGGAGGACATGGTAGCAATTTTCCAAATATCTGAGGGGCTGCCACAAAGAGGAGGGGGTCAACTTATTTTCCAAAGCACCAGAAGGAAAGTCAAGAAACAATGGATGGAATCTGACCAAGGAGAGAAGCAACCCAGAATTAAGGAGAAGCTTCCTCACAGTGAGGCCAATGAACCAATGGAACTGCTTGCCACCAGGAAGTTCTTAAGAAGAGGCCGGACAGTCACTTGTCTGGAATGCCGTAGGGTCTCTGGCCTGAGGAGGATTAGAAGACCTTCGAGGTCTCTTTCAACTCTGTTCTGACATATGAGACAAAACCAATATCCGTGCAAGGCTTCTGATGGTGCTCCTCAAAACTGTTCTGCAGCCACAAAGATTTGGAGCTGATCTCCCAGGCAAAGGGGGCGATGGAAGACCTGAAAGCCAGATGTTGGAGAAGGCCAGAGGTGAACACCGTGGTGTGGCCGTTTCTACAACATCAAATCTCCTCCTGAGTTTGACTTTTCCTTGGAATTTTGCCTTCTCCCATTGATCTCCGATGCCCGGGAAGCTGCTGCTGATGGCTGGAAAAATGTGCACGATCCTTAGTGTGAGTTAGCAGCCAGCCCGGCCAGCTTTCAATGGCCTGATTTTGCTGGTTGCACTGGTGGACCAGTTCTGCAGAAGGCCTTAGTAGATGGAGGGAACAAGGAGAAAATATACCTGCCCATTCTAAGAAAGGTGTCTCCTGCTCACCTTCCGAGGGGGAAGCTTCAGCACCAAGGACAGCTTCCAAGTGGTTGCTACCAATCCAACTGGTGCTCCCAGTTCCAGAGTTTTATGCTCTGCAAGAAATGTCCTGGCTCTAAAATATGGCCTTCTCCACGAAATAGAAATGGCCAGAAGAGTGCTGATGGTCCATTGCCTTATTAAACGGATCCCCGGCGTAGCCATTGGCTCTCCTCAGGCATTACCACCACGGTCCACATTGATCAGTTGAGTCAAACCAGCCTGCCTCTCCAGAGGGCATGGAAGGACTGCAGGACCGCCGCAGGTCAACCACAGCACTTCTCTTCTCTGGCAGAAGCAAATTAATTGATTCTCTCAGCCAACAGTGCGAGCACTCATATATCATGCAGTAATCAAGCAGAGTCTGGACAGATAGCCCCCAGGGGGAAGGAGGCACCAGGCCCTTTCATCCTTGGCAGATGTTGGGCATCCCAACCTCGACAGGCTTCTGTGTTCCCTTGGATCAGAGCAGGGGATCTCCTTCTCCGCAGCGCCCTGCAAAATCCTCCCTCCCTGCTACCCACAAGTAAGGTCCCTCTTCTGCAGCTCTCCTGTCACCGTGCAGGGATTAGGAGCTTTGAGCAGGAGGTGGTGCCTTGCCAGTATCGCTGCGATTGCTGGTGGCACTTTGGGCCACCAAGACTCTTCGGCCTTCTGCTGGAGTGTGCCCAGGCCAGCCCCCTCTCTGTGGCCCCAGATCTGCCAGCCCTGGCAGGAGGAATGGCAGGGAGACCAGAGCGGCTCTTGCCCGCCAGGAAACCTCTGACCAGTCAGGGCTGCCCAGCCAAACACCCAAGAGCAAAGAAGGAGCGTTGCGGAGCTTTGGGGATTAATCACAAGATTTCTTCGGCCAAGGCTACAATTCATGCCTCTCTCCTTCTCCCAGGCCCTGGGCTCTGTCTGGCCTTCGCTAAGCACACCATTGATTTTGCAGAGTGTACAATTGTCTGATTAAAGAGGAAAGAGACAGGAGGAAAACGCTAGCTCAGAAGTTTTGCACTGCTTCCCTCTCCCCCCCCTCCTCTCTCTCTAAGCATCTTCCATAGATTCTGAATAGTTTTTTATACTTTATGAACCCAACCAAAAGGTCAGAAAGGTGAATGAAGGCAAATACCCGTTTCCCAGAATAATGTTCCAAGATCCAGTCCGGGTTGGTCACTGGGACCAGCGGTTGACTGAAAAGCCAGATTGGATCTTGCAATCAGAAAGACAAATCTGTACTTAAGGAAGTCCAAGGGATCAGCTGCCTTTAGCTGGAGTGAAGAATTCATTAGTTTTCGTCCAAAGCTGACACCTGGCCACAGTTTTGCCTAAGCTGATCTCGATTGTGGCCACCCAACCTTAAAGGGTTTTAACGAGGATTGGCCTAAGTAAGGGAGGAAGTTAAGGCTGGCTGTGATTACCGCTCCAGATGGCTAGACTTTAATTCCTCTGGAAGGCCAGATGTTGGGGAAGGAAATAAGATGCTTCTCTCTGGGGAGGGAAGTCAAGGGAACCAGGGATGGTCCTACAACTTACCCTGAGATGGTGTCCAACAATCCTTCAGGTTGACCCGTTGAGCAGGTGGGACAATACCTGACCTGGATTCTGCTCCTTCAGCCTTGCAGTTAAACTGGGTTATTGCTGCCCTTGCCCAGCCCTTTTTTTGGCTGCTGCTTGCCAGGATTCCAGCTGAAGGACCCCGATGTGGTTGATGCTCAGATCTGCCGGTTCCTAAGGAAGAAGATTTGGGCTTCAGCTGCCGCTAGACAGTCCCAGAGCAGGTCAGAACCTCAGCAGCAGATAGCTTGGCCTCTCTTTAGGAAGTGAGAGATTCCCCCACCCCTTTGCTCCAGGAAGGATGTTTCTAGAAACACAGGGTGTGTGTGTGATTTGTCCATTATACAAGGCTTATCCCAGACTTTGGAGCAGAAGGCTACAAGCCAACCGCTGAAAGAGATGGGAAAGAAAGCCCCACTCCAACCTGTGGACTCATTTCCCCTTTAATCTTTTAATCTCCTGGGATTAATCTGCAAGATTCTTTTTGTCTTTATCCCCAACTACTGAAACAATAGGAGTTAATGTGGGGGGGGGGGCAGCCATTATCTAATAATTTGGTGGGTCTGAAATCTTCTCACAGGACTTATTTAGCTCAGAGGCCTTTTTCCAGGGACAATACATTCCTTCTTGGGCTTTCACATCCAAACAACAACAAAGGGGTGTGTGTGTTAATAACAGGAGGGCAGTTTTACAGATTAGGGATGTGGCCTCTTTTGTGTCTGGGACACGTGACTGAGTTTGGTAGGGCCCTGGAAAAATGGCTGCCTCTGGCTAAATAGCTCAAGCAACTTTCTGTGGCCAGGCAAACCTTGGCCTGCCTGCCTCTCCCTGTCTTATTAGGAGGGGGAGATTGGGGGCAGGGACCCCAGGCAAGGAGATGGCAGCTTGTGGAATGTGCTGGTAACAAATGAGTTTTCTGGTAAATCCCCAAGTCTGCAAGGCTGAGGGATGGGTGCTTTGGTGAGGCCCCCTTCCTTCCTTCCTTCCTTCCTTCCTTCCTTCCTTCCTTCCTTCCTTCCTTCCTTCCTTCCTTCCTTCCTTCCTCTTCCTGACCTTGTTTATGTCAGCCTTGTGACTCTCCATCTTCTTGCTGTCCTCCTTTCTTCCATTCCAACCTTTCCAACCCAAATCTTTCTCTCCAGCCCTCCTTTAAGATCCCTGCTCTTTCCCCATGCAACCTTTTCTGACTGAACAACACACACACAACCCCAGAGAAAACTTATTTGTGTGTGGCAAGAAGCATCAGCAGAGAAGGCAAATGCCTAACCACGCAGACCCACATTTACAATTCCTACAATGGTGCTGTTGGCCCAGTTGTTCATGAAACATCTGGCTTTCTTTCCTCGGAAAGCCGATGAACTCATTGGCATGATTTTTTAGACCATAAAGACCTTTGCACTCCTCCGTGCACAGGAGACACAGAATTCGGCCTTTTAACAAAGCAGAGAATCCTGGAAGATTCTCTCTTCGGATTGAGGCGTTGCTTGGATGTTCTCTAGATGTTCTGGGATCTCCCCATCAGTGTATCTCACGTGGACCACCTGGGTTAACTCTCTTTCATCCTGGGCTGCATCTCTCCACCCGCAACCCTTCCTCCTTCTTTCCATCTCGCCAAGCAGCCTCACCCCTTGGACACCCCCCCCCCGGGCAGCCTTCCGCCCCTCCAGAAAGGCAGCCAAGGCATCTCCTTTCGAAGAAAGCTCCGCGCTTTCCTTTCCCGCTTGCCGGAAGACTCGGACGAGGGGAAAGGCGCTGGGTTCCCCACCCCGAGGCCCAGGCTGCTTCGCCCAGCCTCCCTCTCCCCTGGAGACCCCCGACGGAAGCCCCCGGCTGGGGGGACGGAGCCTCTGCGCCGGCAGCTCCTCTGCGCGGGGGGGGGGGGGCAGCGGCGGCCCCAGCAGCGAAGGAGTTAAGCGGGAGGCAGCGCGAAGGGCTGGCGAGCGGAGCGGGGCTCAATGGGCGCCCCGGCGGAGGCAGCGAGGGAAGGAAGCCGGGCGCGCTTGCCGGAACCAGACGCGGGGCGAGGGCAGCGGCGTGCGCCTCCGCAATCCCGGACGGGGCTGTCCCCTCCAGCCTGCTGAGTCCCGGGTGAGCCAGGGCTTTCTTCTCCGGGGCTCAGACACCGCGCAACGCCGGCATGTGACTCCCCGGAGCGAAGCCAGCCTGCCATGAGGGGGTCTTTCGCCTCTGCCACCCACCCCGGAGCGCTGGATGCTCAGAGTTGCCGGATCGGAAGCCAGGACGGATCCATCTGCCTGCAGCCCGCCAGCTTCGGGCAAGACAGCCCCCCCCCCGCCGCCGCCTCCCCAGAGGGGTTCTCCTCCTCCTCTGAACGCCCCGGTGAATTTGGGGTGATGCGGGCGGCATCTGCGCCCCGAGCCTCGCTCAAGGACCTGGCATTTCCAGAGTGATGCCCACGGGAGCCTGGAGGTGCCTGCAGAAGCTGCCAGGCTGAGGAGGAGGAGGAGGAGGAGGAAGAGGAGGAGGAGGAAGAGGAGGAGGAAAGGGTTTGACCTCAGATGACCTGAGAAAGGTGACTTCTCCCAGGTAAGAAGCCAAGGGGCATCACCCTCACTCAGGCAGCATCCCGCGCCTTTTGATGTCTGGGTTCACCTGGGAGAGGCAGGGAGGGGGTCCTCCTCTGGCCATTTGGGGAGGGGCTTGCTCTGGGTCTGGCAAAGAGGACCGGGGTCTTGTCACAGCTCCCCTTCCCCTTTTATGGCTAGCCAGAGAGGTGAGCAGCTGTCTTTTCTTCCTTTAGGTCCATGGGCCAAAAGAGCCCCTCTCCATCTTTAGGTGGGGACTTTTCTCTAGGGTGGGGGGGAGTGTTCCTTCCATCTTCCTACCCACCCAGCCTTTGGAGACCCTCCTTCTTTGGGAGAGATGGGGGGGGGGCTAGGAAAGACGGACCCTTCATGTTCTGGGCCAGGCTACTTCAGGTTCCTGCTGGGTTGCAAGGGGGGAGTTTGTGTCTTTGTGAGGAGGGAAATGAGACCTTAATTTCCCCCCCCCAACCTCTGGGGACGCGAGAAAGAAGGGAGCCTTTCACAACTCAGAACAAGACAGGGCAACTTGCCTAAAGCTGGTTGCTTGGCTGTTATCTCCTGAAACCTTGGATTAATTACCTGTTAATGACCTTTCTGCATCCTTTTGGCTCAGGGATGGGGAGGGGGCGGTAAAATGGATGGTGTCTGTGGGGTGGGGGATTTTTTTTGCTGTTTTTTTGCTGCCTGAAGGAGCAGAGAGGCTACCTTGTGGCTGCAGTTGTAACCGTGATGGCGTTCAGGTCATGAGACTCGAGGCCAATCAGCCCAGTGGGAAAAATAATGGCATTGAAGGCTATGTGTGAAAGCCGGATAGTTTAAAGCAGAGAAGATGCTTCCTGAAGAATGGCGAAGCCTCTTTTGGAAATGATTAAGAGACCAAAGGAAACGGATTGGGATTTGTTTCGAAAGAGATTTTCTTCAGAGTCCCATGAAGGACTTAGTTGGATGGTGGCATCTAAAGGAAGGAACAGGGTGGATCAGCTCCCTGGAGACTCGCAGTAGCATGTTCTCCTGGGGCTCAGGACTGTGAGCCGACTCCTCTTTGCAAAAGCTAAACTGCTTCTGCAGGTCAAGAATGCCAAGCACTCTTTGGATCCCTTGGGTTGCTCCAGCTCCATTGGACAACATCTGGGGCTAGAGGGTGTCCCATCCGAACAGCTGTACTAGGTGTGTGGATGTGGGCAGAAGACGCTCCTTTGAAGACCTGGGACTGGGATATTAGACAAGCAGGGAACCCGGGGCCTTCCACCCAGGAAAGACATTGGGGTATAAATAACTGGGGATAACTCCACCCCAGCTCCTTATGCAGAGTCAGGGGAAATAGGCATCCCAGCTTCTCTTGCAGCGTTTTGACTTCAGTGGATGATGTCTCTCCCAAATAAGATTCTGCACCCAGGATCCCATTAGAAGATCAGCTCCAAAGCTGGAGTGGGGCCAAAAGGCTTATCCAGATGGGCTGAGATCCAGCAAGGCTAAGCTGGGGGGGGCTGCTGGGGGGGTGGCCACATCCTCATTGGCTTGAGTCGAGCTATGACGTGGCTGTGGCTTGGGTGGAAAGCGACAGGTGGAATAGGAGGCACCACAGCCGTGACTTCATCTATACATGGGATCCTGTGAAGTCGTGAATCCCAAAACTGGTCAGAAGGAGCCCAGCACAGACTGGCATCTTTAGATGGGTTTCGAACAGGGCCCCACTGCAGGCAGAGGAACAGCTGGTCACTTTGGGATTAATTTAGCCTGTTCTAACTTCCAATTTTCAGAATGAATAATCTATAGAGGCCACATGCCAGCCGAGAGAGGGAGATGTTATTGTATCGGTAACTAGCAAATGGGATCCAGGGCTTGGGGGTTTGATCCCTTCTCCCACTCACCTGCCTCCTTCCCACCCACCCCCAGTCCAGCAGCTAGTTAGTTTTTTAAGTGCGTCCATTGCAGGCAGAACGGAGGTGTTTTTTAAAACCTCCCTTTCCTTATCCGTTTGTTCACTCATCTTTTGGAAAGCGCTTCTCTCTCTCCGCTCACAAACGCAGCTGGAGGGTTGTGGTGCAAGAGAGAAGAAGGCAACCGGGCCTCTCCGAGGATAACTGCACTGCAGCAGGAGGAAGCGTTTGGGGGCCAGTCTACCAGGGCCGCCCAGCTCCCTTCCTTAAAGGGAGAGACTTCAACTGGTGCCATTCCCAAACAGCCCGCAATGGTCAGGGAGACCTCCGGCTGCTCCTCAGAAGGCAGCCATCTTTGCTGGCCTGAAAGGAAGGGGTTGACAAGGGGTCACGTTCAGGGTTTCCTTCGTTTTACATTCCTTGTGCCTTCAGGTTAGGGGTAACTGTGGCCTTTGGCCGCCCCCTCCAGCAGCTCGGACTCTTTCGGGGAGCCCCAGTTGGAACCACCTGGTTGGAGGCCTCACTTGGTTTCCATCCTGGTCACCGAAGGCGATGCTCTGTGTGACTTTAAAGTCCTTCTGGAAAAAGAGCCAGGGGCGACCAGACGGGGCCTTCTGCTTATCAGATGGTTTGGGTCCAGGAGAGGATGGAGTTGTGGACCAGATCTGAAGATCACTTGGGGGGGGTTGTTTTGAAGCCCGGCTGGAGATGCAGGGACCATTGCTGAAAAGCAACTTCCCACCAGAAGCGGGAGCTGACCCTCCAGTCTCGGGGACAAATTCTCTAGGGAACGACTGTGTGGCGTGACCAATGTCTTCCTTTGGTCTGCCCCGAAAGTGCCACCAAGGAAAGCCAGCTGACACCACACTCCCAAATTAGAAAAGAGAGAACAAATGTCTCTTTTTAGTTCTTCCAACATATGTCCATAATTTTAATTGGCTTCCCTCATCCGCCCTTGCTGCACGCATATTTCCGCGTCTCCTTTTTCTCCAATCTAAACCTTCCAGTCCTTCTTTGACTGTTGAACTCAGCCAGAGAAGACGAGAGAGAAATATTTGGACAGCCATGTTTGGAGAACTTTCTCAACCTGGTTATTGAACAAGCCCATTTTCTGAGCTCGCAAGAGGTAAATTAGCCTAAATAAACCTATCTTGGATGCTTGACGCATCCCAAACCAAGGTTGGTGTGTTGTGCCCGAGGCATTTCCAAGGCTTATGGGCAGTTTTGAGTCCAGCATGTAAATGTATGGAGGGAAAAAAGCAATTTGGAGATCAGAGTCGCCCTTCGCACAACTCATGGGTCCCTTAGGGAGCCTTGTTCAATGAGGCTTGTGCACAGAGGTTGTGTATGTGTCTTTGGGTGTCTTTTTTTCTACTTCACTGAAGCCATTATTCAGAATAACAGCCCCCCCCTCTTTTTTTGTCAACAGAAGCCTTGGTGGAACCCTTTCCTTGCTTTTTTCTTCTCAAACCGCGGTGAAACAGAATCCTCTTTTCCTGTCTGCCATGTTTCCTCCAGCTTTAAGGGAAGAAGGCCAAACAATATTACAGGCTAATATTTGCTTTGCATTTTTTTTCTGTTTTATTTTTAAAAGAATCTTAAAACAAGGGGAAAGGAAAAAGACTTGCAAGGCCCAGTTAGGGCTTTCGTGACTGATGAACAGCCACAACCACCCAGAGGGAAATTAGGAACAGGCGAGAGACTCGCAAGGCCCGATGGGATGGGTCCTGTGGTCCCACCACCTCTGGCTGCCCCGTTCCAGAAACGGCTGCCATTCCCCCTCTCGGTTGGCATACTCCGGCGTCTATCGAAAAACAGCTGTTCCTTTGGGTGGGTGGCATTTGAAAAAAAGCAAAAGAAATACAAGCCACCTTGATCTCTTCCCTTAAAAACAACAACATGACAATCTGTAGCATTAAATTTGCATCAAGGCAAATCTCAATTAATTAGAGGCCTGATTAATACTTGATGCATGTGCTTGCCTTCATCTGCAAATGAATTAGAAGTTGGCAGTGTTCTAATAATCTGACCGGGTGTGGGGCGAGTTTCTTCTTTCTTTCTTTCTTTCTTTCTTTCTTTCTTTCTTTCTTTCTTTCTTTCTTTCTTTCTTTCTTTCTTTCTTTCTTTCTTTCTTTCTTTCTTTTCTATCTATTTACTTATTTCACCTTCCTTCTCATTTTCACATGTTGCAAAATCTCCAGGGGGAGTAATTTTATTTTTTCCTATGAAGGCTGTCATGGTGGCTTTAGAGGGGGACAGGCAGGTTGAGGTTAAAAGTAAATTTCCTGGTCCATCTCCTGGTCCTACAGCTCAGCTTTTGGCTTGTGGCCTTTTCATGGGGGGGGCAACAAGGTCTCCTAGTCGTGGGGAGGACAGTCCTCCAAGCCTTGGAGCCCCTGAGAATTGTGATCCGGGCTGGCTCCCTCACGGCACGACCTGATCTGCAGCCCCAGCCAGCAGTTCGGACTAGAATTTCATTTATCACCAGATGTTGGGCTTCTCTTTGCAACTTAACAGCTTCTACTGGTTGCAGTTTTGCAAAGGAAGGAAAGTTAGACATAGAAAAAGAAACCACAGTTAACCAGGGCAATAGCAAACCAACAATGCAGTTTTGAGCTTTGCCCTTAGGAGCAACCCTGGTGCTGCCATCGCTCCGTTCTGGGTCGAGTTCTTCTGAATCATCTTTCCTCGGCTTGTCTCCTCTTCCCGGCCTTTCCTGAACTCGTAACTTTTCTCAGGCCCTCCGGAGTCCTCGGGAGGCCGAGCAGCTCTGCTGAAGAGCTCAGCTTTCTTTCCTCCAGGGAGAAAGTCAGGCGCTCTCTGCCCACGTTTGAGCAGCCTGAATATGCAGGAATGCCAGGCTGGGCCAGAGGAAGGGGGAAGGGAATGAATGCCATCCTTCAGCCGATGGAGGGCATCTGGGCGATTGGCAGGTGGTGCTCCGTCCTTGCAGTAACTTTCCAGCCCCTCCTCCTCCTCCTCCTCCTCCTCCTCGGCTGGGAACTCAGTGCCTACAATAGAGACATTGTCTTTGCTCAGTTGCGGTTCTCTTGTCTTCTTCTGCTTGTCCGGAGAATCGGGCGCTGTGACAGACGTTGGGTAGCGCCTGGGCGCGCTTTGCAAAAAAAAAAAAAAAAAAAGGGCTGCCACTCCGAAGAGAAGGCAAGTGTTGCACTATTGGCTGGTAACAGAGCAATTGAGAGAGCTGAATAATTTAGTCCCCCTTCTGTTTCCTTGTCAGCTTGTTGTGACTGTACAAAACTGACCCGTTGAAGCCCTCCGAAGTGGATGGCCTTATGAAAGGGCCAGGCGGGGTGGACGGTGCCCCAGATTAGGGTTTTAATTTTTCCTCTCGGCTATTTAGAGGCAACCTCAAAGCCGAGAGGTTGGTGTAACTGTGGGCTGAGTCATAATTGTAAGACCCGCACGTCTTTTTATTTCCAAAGCAGCAAGAGGAGTGTTCTACTTTCCTAAACTCTATCCCACTGCCCCAAAGGCTGGGGTCTTTTATGCTGGCTGAGGAATTCTGTGAGTCGAAGTCCACAAGTCCTAAAGTTGCCAAAGTTGCAGACTCCTGCTCTAGCCGGCCAGGGCAACATCTGCACCTGCAGCCATGCTTCTTCTGCTGAACGGCCTGGAAGCAGAGAGGGCCTGGCTCTCTTGAGCTCCTTCCTGATCCGAAAGGAAGGGAAATGAGGATCCTTTGCAACAGTCGGGGCTGGCCGCCGATGCCTTGCTCCGCAGAAGGTGGCTGAGTCTGCAGCTGAGCAGGGATTCGGTGCTTCCCTGCCTGGCTGGCGGTGGGTGGTCTGCTGGGGTCTGCTGGCCGAGAGAGCTATGGACTTGCCTGACGTGGCTCTAAATCACGCTTCCACTCACCAGCTGCTGGAGGCACTGCAGGGGGAGAGAGAGAGAGAGCGAGAGAGCAAACCAGGTTAAAAGCAGCCACAAGCCCTACGATTGCCCCAATCAAGGCTCAGAACAATTGCAAGGGAGGCAGTGACAAGCTGTACCTGTTGAGCATCCGTGTCGACCTCCTCAAGGAGGCGATCTGAAGGAACAAGAATCACCGGCCTCTCCAGGCGATGCACTCTGGAAAAGCAGCCAAGGCGCTTCCGAAGATCAGCTTATACCAGGCATAATTGGAGGGGGGATTGTTCTCAGGTGCTTTCTCCCACTCCCGCCCACCTCGGGCTGCGGGGCTGCCCTTGCTCCAGTCCTGGGCTTTCCCAAGACATCCCTGCCTGCCTCACAACTCCGGGAGACCCAACGGGGTGGCCAGAAGCAAAGCCTCCTCTCCCTCATTCCCCCCAAGTGGGGGGGGGGGCAGAGAGCCGGGGGAATAGCCTTCCTTACTCCAGCCTTCTTGCACGGTAGGATGGTTGATTGCCTGGTTGAGAGATCTTGATTTTGACTCTGCATGAGGTGATGACGAGGCTTTCAAATTTCACTCTTGCTAGTGGGGAATTTCCTGCGGACCCACCTTCGCAGCTCAGCACCCTTCAGACAGCTGCAAATGATGATTTTGAAAGGTGCAACCAGCAGGGTTTTTTTTTCCCAGCTGGGAACCACGAATTGCAAAGCAGAACCGAGGTCCCCAAGGACTCGAGGTTGTAGAAGAAGAAGGAGCAAAATAGCTTGTTTAAAAGCATCGTTTCTTTCTTTCTTTCTTTCTTTCTTTCTTTCTTTCTTTCTTTCTTTCTTTCTTTCCAATCTTTCTCTTCCCTGGAACCGCAGACAGCTACCCCCTCCTCTCTGTCGATTGCAATAAACTTCTCGCTTCAGAGACAAAGACGTGTTTGGATAGTTATAGGAGGAAGCAGAATTAAAACATTTATTTATACTCCACGCCTTCTGCCCCAGTGATATTTTTTACTTAATCATCTCAAGGCAGATGGTAGGAACATTAGAGTCCATTAAATTAATGGCGTTCAGTCTTCCCCACTTAGTTTCTCCTTCTCTGTTTCTGGGTTTTGTCGTGGTTTTCTTCGCCTCCACTTGCAAGGGAGCCCGGTTCTGCAAGCAGAGGAGGGCCCTGCAGTGCAGCCAGAGCTGTGAATATCTCTAAAACTCAATAAAGCTAGCGATAGCCAAGGTTTTATTCCTGCTAGGAGGTCTTGCCTCCTTGCTGGGCTTCCACAACAGCATCCACCTTGTTGTAGGAGAACAAGGGCCTCTTCAGGTAGGCCAGCAGCATTACCAGCACCTTAAGGTGAGCCGGGACAAGGATGATGGGCCATTGGGGTGGAAATAGTCCAGCATCTTTTGGCTTGGAACATGGTGGCCCTGGGAAAGACTGTGAAGATCAGGGAGAGGGCACCGTAATGGGCAGTGGAGTATGGGGAATGTTCTCCGAACAACCTCTTGCTTTCTGAAGCCTCCCTTGCCTGGGAGTGACCTGTAGGGCAGTGTTTCTGAACCTTGACCGCTTTAAGATGGGTGGACTTCAACTCCCAGAATCCCCCAGCCAGCAGAAAGTGGGACCAAGAGAAATCCTTGCAACTGGCCCCAGTAGCCAATCAGAGGTGCCCGTGCCATGATGTCATAAAGCTCACCCCACCCTCTTTTGCAGCCTTTGCTCTGAGACCGGCGACCACTGACCATGAGAGACTTTTGTGAAATGCCAGCCGGAATCTGGAATCCCTCCCACGTCATGTGAACGCTCCTGAAAACTGGGAAAGAGAATGGAAATTGCAGGGAAAATGCCCCCTCCCTCATCTCCAGAGACAAGCATGGTTTAAAATTGTGACGGAGAGCTCCTTTAGTTCCTAGCTAGCTCAAAGAGAAATGTCTTTCTGTCTTAATATGATCTTTTCTCTTCATTTCTAGGTTGGATTTTCTTCCAGCTTCTTCATGATGAATGGACGTTTGATCAGCTGTGTTCTTGGACATTATTGTATACCTCAAAACTCCTTGGATGCATCTCCGCGTTGGTGAACTCTCCTTCCAAGGCAGATGGACCTGCCAGTTAAAAGCAGCAGCAGCAGCAGCAACCCCTGATCGCCAGGTTGCCCACAATAACTTCACCCTTGGCTGCTCTGTGGCAGGAGGAGACCAAGGACTAAGCCAAACTGTCAAGAATCCCGCGTTTATTTGGAGCAGTTCTGCAACCTTCTCATTTCGAATCAATGCATGGAGAGGAGTGCCCGAGCTGGGCTGATCTGTTGAGAAAACTGCACTGAGGACCCAACCGTGGCACCAGATTCGTGGCCTCTTAGGTTCCTCCTCTCTGCTCAGAAGGGTGTTTTCCAAGTGGGCACCTGTCCCTTTGCTCGTTTCTCCACCCGGATCCCGTGAACATCCGTAATGACGCTGGCATGGCCAAGCTCTTGCTGAAATTCCAAAGATACTTCCGGCGGAAACCCATCCGTTTCTTCACCTTGATTGCACTCTACCTGACGGCTGGCAGCCTGGTTTTCCTCCATGCTGGCTTCAGCGGGGAGACGAGGGTCTCGGGGCCTGTCCCCCGACCCAGCAACAATGCTGCAGAAGGGACCGAAGCTCAGTTGCTGGGGACGCTGCCGCTTGGCAGGGAATTTAAAGCAGTGCCGGAGTCCCTGGCCTTGGCACGGAGGTACGGGACCTGGTTCAAGAGCCCTCCGAAGGACACGGCTGGGAGGAGCAGAGGTGATTACAGGGAGACGTGGTCTCGAATGCTCAAGGGGAGGAGTGTTCATGAGAAGGAGGAAGACAGAGGTAACGTTCCCTTGGGGAAGAATTTGGTTCAGGAGAATATTGGGAATAGCATGCAGAGAATGGAAATTAAGATCTTGTTTTTATCCCAGTTCCTTGGAAAGTTGGGTTGCCTTCTTTCGAAGGACTGGATCAAAACATTAGCTAGTTTGGGGGCAGGACGTCATTGAATACCGCATTAGTCTTTTTAGCTGCTACATCCCACGGTTGGCTCATTGGGTTAAACCCTTGACTTGCTCCCACCCAAATCTTGCACATCCTTTCCTTGTGTCTTTTGATTTCTGCACATTGTTTCAATGTTTCCCCATCTATTTCACAAATTTTCATCCTGAGGCGGTTTGTGCCCAGTGGCACGACTCCCTCGAGGTTTTATTTCTCAGTGTTGCTGACTTGCCTCACAAGCTTGGTGTCATTTGTGTGATTTTAATTAGCACTCCCTTTAAATTGTTACCCAACATCTATCTCAATCCTAGCTGATAAATTTTCAGGATTCATTCCAAAATGCTCTGTTTGCTCCAGAAGTTATCTTAGGGGTGCTTGATCTGCTACCCATCCATCTAACAGTTGAGTCCTTCCGATCTCTTTACAACAAGGTTCTTTTGCAGCTATATCAGACTTTTGAAATCAAGTTATACTATGTTCCTGATGTACCCCTTATCTATCGGCTGTGTGGTTTTACTGGTGGGGGTGGGAAGGTAAACTATTCGTTCCTAATTCTTGATAATCTGCTGCTGCCCCAAATAAATGAATTGTTTTCTTGCTGTCCATCAAAGGATTGCTTAATCATTTCTTCCGGAAATTGACCTGCTTCTGAAATCAGATGCATTTGTAGATTTCAGACTGCCCCTCCTGACCTGTACCTTAAAGGTGGGAACAATATTTGGACATTTTAATTGTCTCAAATCCTCACCTATTCCCACCAGAGTCTCCTAAGATTGCAGCCAGCAGGTAGAAGTAATCCGTCTAAATGATTAATCTTTCTCTCTTTTTTTTTAATATACTTCAAAGAACACAACTGTATTTCCAGGAAAACAAAAACAAGGCACTTTGTCCGGTTTTGTCCCTGTTAGAAATTGGGTGGGGAAGAATAAATCACTGCATTCCCGCAAAACCCCACCCCCCATCCAAGAAATGTAGTAAATAAGGAAACATTGAGGCTGAGACAAAACATCTCTTCTGCAGAAAAGAGCCAGGAGATTCTGGGATCCATGAAGCTCTTCAGAAAGGTGGAGAAGGGATGGATCGGCTGGCCCAGCCTGGAAGGTCACCAGCTTCCCTTTCATGTTGCCTATTGGGTGGCATCTGTGCCCGGAGGGCACTTCAGCATCTCTGCGGGCCTCAGTCTCTCTGACTGACAAGCTGCTCACCTGGGCGGCAGTCATCTGCTAAAATGGAAAGATCTTCCCTCCCTCTCTCCACCTTCACACCATAATTGAATTTTTAAAGATTTAGTTCCTCATTTAAAGCATTCAAGACTGCCGGACATCTGGAGAGCCCAAGGGCCCTTACTCCTTCTCGGCACGGATGCAGGAAGACGTTTGGGGTCAAGGCTGCCGGGAGCATCCTTCCCCAGCTGCAGCCATTTATTTATTATTTTTATTTATGTATTCAATGTATAGGTCAGCCATCTCACTCTGCCAGGCAACTCTGGGCAGCTTAGCATTAAAACCATAAATGGAAAAATAATAAGAAGCATTAAGGGCGGAGACAAGTAGCCAAAGAGAAGATTGGTATGGTGGCAGCGCCTTTTCTGTTAATCCACCGGCCACGTCCAACGCAGGTTTTAATGCCCTTCCGGAAGGCCAAAGGGACGGGGCAGGCCTCATCTCCAGTGGCAAGATCGTCCAAAGAGCGGGGGCCACACCAGAAAAGGCTCCCCTCATAGGTACCGCCGGCTGGTCCTCCGTCTTGCAGAGCAGATTCCTGATCCAAAGTCCTTCTGTTTTGGCAGTTCCCGAAAAGGAGCACCTGACTTTTAGCTTCCTGGTGATTTTTAGCCCCGGCTAGGTTTTCTTTTTCCAGCAAATAGCAGGGGGGGGGGCGTTCTGGAAACCCGTTCAGCCAGCCTCATTAGACTAATTTGATTTGACATTCCAAGAATTTCTAGCAGATGGCGAGGGAGATCCAATTGCCACCGACTGTAGCCTTGCTTGGCAGGCCCAGCCCTATGCAGTGCATTCCCTGAAATTAACCTCTGGGAGGGGGGCTCTCCGCTGTACCCAGAGATGATTGGAACAAACTGGGGGTGACTGTCCTGGACACGATCCATCCTCCCTCCCTTTGTCAATGCTCCACAGGGGTGCAAAAGCAGGGGGGTGTCCCCATTTGCCCTGTGCCCATCTCACCCACTACGTCTTTGGCCAGGAGCCCCATCTGGACCAGGGCAGGGGGCTCAGGAGGAGGGGGCTGAGCAGACCAGCCCTTGGAAAACCCCATGGAGAGGAGTTGTGTGTGGGGGGAAGAGTTGGGGGATCTTCTCCAAGGCTGAACTGAAAGGACTTTTCTATCAATTGCCACCCTCTTTTCCCTCCCTTCTAAATTTTTGACACCCCAAATTTAGTGACAGGGTTTGGGGCGTGTGGATGTCCACGCAACTGACTTTAAGGCAAAAAAGTCAATTTCTCCCAAGGACTTTCCAGCCTCTCCCTTCCTCCCAGATGTCACCTGTTGCACTACACTGGTTTGTTGTACGCTCAGCCAGATGTTCAGACTGGATATGGTGTTTTTATCCGCCTATCGAGTCCTTCCCAAGGACCTGGGAAAGGCAGATGGGGATGTCTGGTGGTGTTCAAGGCATCGTTGCAGGATGCCAGCTGCTCCCAGTAAAGCAGCTTGGTGCAATTGACGGATGGTGAATTTGTTGATGGCGACGGCGGGTACTATAAAGCCAGAATGTTATTACTTGGCTTATTATTAGAGTTTCCCTTATTAGCACATTGAGAAGCCGAGGAGAGAAATGAGCACAAAATCATTGGCCGGCTGTGCCAGGACCCTGCTGGCTGGGGATGATGGAAATGGTAGTTTAGCACCTCAGTCCAGTCTGGATGGCTCGCTGGACTAACTTCAGCCTTGGTCTCCTTTCAGATTCAAGACTGACTCTGGACAGAGCAGACCTGTAGCCTTTGGGGACTTGAGCCAACTCTTCCCCAGCTGGGAAGGTGACCCACCTTGGCAAAGTGAAGGCTGAAGGTGGACTGGCACCGCTTTCCTCCCCTTGCTGTGCCAGAAACAGGCACACCCAACAGGTTTCCTTGCACCATGCCCCGTCGGAATGTAGGAGCACGTGCTTTGAATCCACATCCAGGCACTGGCAAAGCTGGCTTGTCACTCTGACGGATGGCTCCACGGACAGGCAGTGCAAATTTTGGTAGGAGGAGGGAGGCTGTGCAGCACTTAGAGAATCCTTCTAGGGATGGGATCTGTAATCCGTAGGTCTTACAAGGATTTTAAAAAATGCAAAATCTGAAAAACAGCATGGGGATTCTCCCCAGGCCAAGTTATTGCTGAGAACTGTCACTCTGGACAATCCATTTTGCCCAGTCTTCCCCTGAGTCAAGGCCCGGAGTGCATCTCTCACTCTCACTCTCTCTCACTCTATCTCTCTCTCCCTCTCCCTCCTTCCCTCCCTCCCTCCCTCCCTCCCTCTCTCTCTGTCTCTGTCTCTCTCTCTCTCTCTCTCCTGAAGTAGCCTCTTCCTTCCAAATGCTAACATGTCTTCTCCTTTCACCAGCAAAATACATCGGCTGCTATGTCGACAACACCCACCAGAGAGCCCTCCGCGGAGTGTCCTTCTTTGACTACAAAAAAATGACATTGTTCCGTTGCCAGGACAACTGCGCCGAACGGTAGGGTGGCAAATGACACCAGGACTTCATTAAGCCGAGGAATAGAGGGCCTTTCCCTCTTTTGGGAATAGGCAATTCCAGGTTCTCCCTGGCACTATTTGCCTTCCTCTCTCACAGCCCCCCCCCCCCGGCCACGAGGACAGCCGGTGCAGGTCTTGCGCAGGGCCTAAGGCTGGGCTCCTGTGGGAAGGATCGCCAGACATTTCAGGACCAGGGAGAGCTCCCCGGGAAGGCAGACGTTGATCAGTCCCATTTTATAAATCGGAAGGAAGGTCTCTGGGTGCCTCTTGGGTTACATTGGGGAGGGTTACATTGGGTTACATTAGTTGGGGAGGGGGGAAGCGAGGGGCATGGTGTCAAATGGTTGGAGCCAAATCATGCTGAATTGGAGTTATCTGGGAGACTTTTCTGTAATTAGAAGGGTTGGGAGCAATTCAGAGAGGGAGGGAGGGAGGGAGGGAGGAAAAAGAGATGGTGAGCTGAACAGACCAAGAAGAACCTTCCAGGTTGTCTCCTTCCCTAAAGAACATCAGTTAATTTCCTTCTCCTCCAATTTCTTGACCCCCAAACACTTTGCGATTCTGCTCTGAGGCAGGACCTCCTCCTGTGACTGCTATCTGCTGGAGATTTTCCCCTTGGTTGTTGCTTCTGTGGCAAAAGATACATATCCCTCCTCTCCACGCCCACCCCACAAATCATCACAGAATTCAGCCAGAAGTGAAGTAATATGGCTGTCTACAATCCATAGAGTGATGGTAACCTTTCGTCTTGGGAAATACGTGTTTTTCTACCTGCCTGGAGTAAATCTTGGGATCAGGAGTAACATTTTGCAGACACTGAATCGCATTTCCCTCCCTGGAACACTTGATAGGAAAAGTAGAGAGCCACTTTTACTTTCTCTGCTTGTTGAATTGATTCCTTGTAAAGCTAATGGTTGGGGTGGCAATCAGTGAAATATAGTTAAAGCTGAAAGGGACGGATGCCCAGAAATCCATCCTGGTCTTGTCCCTTGCTCCTGCCCCGTAAATCCCCATCAATTGGCTCAGAATTCCTCAAGGTAAGCCCAAGTGTGGCCTTGATTCAGCTAAGCCAGTTCGTGTACGATGATGATACGGTCAGCGTCCATCGTTCAGGACTTCAGCCGCTGCGCACAGTCACTGTCCAGGGAGGGACGTCTGGTCTCTCCCACACTCAGGGTGCCTTTGTGTTGGGCAGGGGCTACCTCTACGCGGGGCTGGAGTTTGGGGCAGAGTGCTACTGTGGGCACAAGATCCTGGCCGTGAATGTGAGCGACACCGAGTGTGACATGGAGTGCAAAGGAGAGAAGAGCAGCTTTTGCGGGGGAGCAAACCGTCTGTCCATCTACCGCTTGGAGCTGGCACAGGAATCCACCAGGAGGTGTGAGTGTGGCTTCCGTTTTTGAGGGCGTTGCCACAGTGCTGTTCTTTTGGCTAACTGGAGGAAGGGTCTCATGCCCAGAGCCTCCTTAGTGGGTCTGCAATGGCTTTTGGATTCTAGTGAAGAAACCTCCTTTTGCTTCTCTCCCCAGATGGCAGTGCCATCTTCCGTGGCTGTTTCCGTCGGCCAGAGAATCTCTCCTTGGCTCTGTTGGCAAGCAGGCCCCTGAGGAACATGTCTGTGGACCAATGCGTTGACTTCTGCACAGGAAAGGTGAGCAGAAGGGGCTGCCCCAAGCCCCAAAGCCTGGCCAAAGCCCCATGTCTGGACCGCTAGTTCCATATCCCTCAACTCTTCCTGGGTACCCACGCAGGCTCCGTGGAGGCGTTCTTTGGCCACCAGCTGCCACTACTTGATTCCTGGGTGGGACGGCATCTCGTGTCTAGGGGATGTCAGAAAAGAGGGGCTGGACCATGGTGGAGCCACGCTGGGCCCTGAAGGGCAGAATCGGGAGAGCTGGGCACCCCTTCCCACGGTTTCCACGAGAATGCCAGGACCTCTGCATCAGCCCTTCCCGTTTGGCCAGCAGGAACTGACCTTCACCCATCTCTGCTCGCAAAGCCTTTGCCCCATGCCTAGCAGTGAATTCTCCCTCCCTCCTAGGAGTACCCTCTGGCAGCTCTGGCTGGCACCTTCTGCCATTGCGGTTTCCCCACCACTCTGTTCTCCTTGCATGAACGAGAAGGCGAGCATCTTTGCGCCCAGAGGTGCAGCGGGGAGGAATTCGAAAGCTGCGGCACTTCAGACTATTTCATTGTATACCAGACCCAGGTGCAAGGTATCGGGCAGGGGAGGTGCTGGGGAGGAGGGCCCGGGGGCCGTGGGTGTTCAGAAGACCCCCACAGTCTCCTGTTCCATCACCAAGGGGGGGGGTCTGGTGAACACTGTGTCCAGCACCTCCTGAGATCACCTTAATACCCACTTCTCTGGTTATTAATTTGTAAAATCATAGCATAGTCCCTGCTTTGGGGCAGGGGAGTTACAGACCCTCTAGTACAGTGTTTCTCCACCTCGGCCACTTCCAGACGGGGGACTTCCAGAGCTGCAGCACAAAGAAAGAGAACGCCGCTCTTTCCCTTGTCTGAGGGTGCAAAGAAGGGAGGTGTCGTCCTGGCTTGTGGGCTGGAGAAGGCTTCAGACGTAAACCATAAGAGTGTGGTAAAGTCCCAGCTGAGGCTCAGCTTCCATGTAAAAACCACATGAAATAAATACATTTCTTAAGCCAAGCGTCTGTTCTGGAAGCTCAAGGAGATAGCTTCAAAACCTTCTGCTCTGGGCCTCTACCAGTCAGTCTGGGGCAGGGGTCTTCAAACGTGGCCCTTTTATGACTTGTGGACGTCAACTCCCAGGGTGCCTGGCTGAGGAATTCTGGGAGTTGGTCCATAAGTCATAGGTCCAAGTTTGAAGACTCCTGGTCTGGGGCAACCGAGAGTCCTCAAAGGCCACCAGAATGAGCAGCCTAGGACGGGCAAGGAAATCCCTTCTCCTTTCACCTTCAGAAGTGGGAGTTGTACAGAAACATCTCCTTCGTGAGCTCAGGAACCATCTCTTATTCTGTTTCGCAGACAACCGATGTATGGATCGGAGGTTTCTCACCACTCGAGCCAAACAGCTGGTCGCCCTGGCCAGCTTTCCCGGAGCTGGCAACACCTGGGCACGCCATCTCATTGAACTGGCCACGGGCTACTACACCGGGAGTTATTATTTCGATGGCTCCCTTTACAATAAAGGTGATGGCATGGCTTTCTTGGGAGTCAAAATGGCTGTGAGGGGGGGGATCGGAGAGGGGTGGGTGGGTGGGACCTATCCTGAGCCATTGAGGGGCACTCAGCTGAAAACCTCATTTTGCTAGGAATTTGCTCCTCTCTACCTCAGCAGCTTCCACCCACCAGCCTGTCCCCCCACAAAATCCAGGCCGTGAATGGAGCCTCTTCTCTGTAGTCTAAATAATCTTAGTGAGTCACTTTTTCTGCCCAACTCCTGGTCTTCTGGCTTTGCTCTAACTACCTGGTAGAACATCTCCTAGGCCAGGGGCCTCCAACCTCGGCAACTTTTAAGACTTGTGGACTTCAACTCCCAGAATTCCCCGGCTAGCCAGAGCTTTGACCCCACTATTTATTTCAAACTCTGCCCAGCCCAGATAGTTTGGGAATTTGCCTCTTCCAGCCATCACTTTATCATCTTCCTTTCTCCCTCCCTCTGTTCCTTTCGAACTGTCAAGCCAGCTTCAGATCCTTTTTTGGAATTTGCGGTTGCCTGGAGACCAAACCTTGAAAGTTCTAGCTCATCACGGTTTAAAAAGATCCGTGGGAGAAAAAAGACAAATTGGTTAACAAGCAGCCCTTTTTTTAGAGAAAGCCCTGTGCAGCTTGGCATCCCACGGAAAAGTCCATTGCAGCAATCAGCCTCCGATCATCTCGCCAGGGAAACGAAGGTCTGGGCTGGGACTTAACAATCCCACCAGGGGAAAAACGATGCGCGATTCGCAACTCTCATCTCTGTAAAGCATCCATTGCAGCTGACCGGTGAGAAGAGAACACAGAGGGGGAGGCCTGAAGCCAGAAAAGTACACAGAATAACAGAGTTGGAAGGGACCTTGGGGGTCTTCTCTGCAACTCCCTGGTCAAATAGGAGACCTGGACCATTTCAGACAAGTGATTGTCCCATCTCTTCTGGAAACCTCCAGTGATGCAGCACCCACAACTTCTGAAACTTTCTAAAAATAATATTAGGGCCTTGTTGGACCTAATTTAACCTCCTGTTATCCTCAGAGGACAAACAGGCTTTCTGTAGTTGTTGTATTAACCGTCCCGGCAGAGAAGGACAGCTCAGATTGTCAGGCTGAGGTTTATTTTTCTCACCTATGTTGGAATCCCGCTGAAGAGGGTGGTTCATTTCTAGCGCCTGCAGGATCAGAGCGAGCCTTTCCTCTCTCCGCTGAACCACATCCGTGGACTCACTTCAAAAGGATCTGCGGCTGTGACAAGGGAGATTAAGGGAAGAAGTCCAGGAAGTGCCTGCCTGAAACTCAAAAGGGGCCTTGGAAGAGAAAGAGGGAAAGAGACGGGCGGGGGGGGGGGGGGAGAGAAGGAGAGGGGGGGGGAGAGAGGGGGAGAAAGAGAGACAGCTTCCTGAAAGCTGGACAGCTTTATCCCTGTGTGGAGGACTATTTTCATTTTAGGATCTCCCCGCAGTTAGTTCCTATTTTAAATTATTTTTCAACAGCCGGTCAATGTGAGGAGCCTCCTCACGTGAAATAATTCGTCCTGACTTTTTCCTTCTCTGTCCCTTGCCCTGCCCAGCCCTCCCAGAATTATTAGACAGCTGAAGAGCTGCAGAGCATTCCTCTCATCCTCCCTTCCTTTCCCCATAGTTGCTGCTCACGCTTCGCTCTTTCTTTCCTCCTCTCTCCCTGCCACCCCTGCCCAAAGGGTTCAAAGGCGAGCGGGATCACTGGCGCAGCGGGCGGACGATATGCATCAAAACCCACGAGAGCGGGCAGAAGGAGATCGAAGCCTTCGACTCGGCCATCCTCCTGGTCCGCAACCCCTACAAAGCGCTGATGGCGGAGTTCAACCGGAAGTACGGGGGCCACATTGGCTTTGCTTCTCATGCCCACTGGAAGGGCAAGGGTAGGTCTGCCCGTCTGCCCAGCCGGGGTGCTCTTCCACATTACAGTCTCCTGCAGCTCCACCACGTTCCTTGAACTTCAAGGCTGAGAAGCTGAGATGCAAGGACAGAGATTCTGGACAAGCTAGGTTGAGTGCAGGTTTCAGCAAAGCCCCAACTGACCAGGATGAGCCTCACGCTACACCGATATGGCCTACGCTGCTTCTCCCCACCTGTGTGCTCTGTGTGAGGGTCATGTCTCAAAGAAGAAGGTGGTGGATGGCCATCCTTTGTGTCTGCCATGGACCTGTTTGGCCTAGGGATGCTTGACCTCCAGCTTTTTACCTTCATAGTTCTTATTAGTCAGCTGTGTAGAACTGAAAGAAACCTGATCTTTAAAAAATACAATCTCTGTTTTGCTCCATGGCATTAATTTTAAGATGGCCCTAGGAAAAGCTCTATGCAAAGTTTTATGAGATAGAATTTTAAAAGGTGAGTTGCCCGGTTTGTATTTAATGAAGCTATTTAAAGCTTTTGTCTCTGGTCGTGGGGAGGATAAAAGTTCAGACAGAGCCTGAAGATCCCAAGGAAGGTGTAGCAAATAAAATATTTTCTTCCTTCACTCAGAGTGGCCGGAGTTTGTCAAGAATTATGCCCCGTGGTGGGTGACGCACACCCTTGACTGGCTGAAGTTTGGCAAGGAGGTCGTGGTGGTTCATTTTGAGGACCTCAAGCAAGATCTCTTTGTCCAGCTCAAGAGGATGGTCAGCCTGCTGGGGGTCTCAGTTCATGAGGACCGCTTGTTGTGCGTCGAGGGACAGAAGGACGGAAACTTCAAGCGGTCAGGGCTGAGGAAGCTGGAGTATGACCCTTACACTCCAGAGATGAAGAAAATGATCAACAGCTACATCAAAACGGTGGACATGGCTCTGAAACTCAGGAACCTCACAGGTGTCCCAAAGGACTACTATCCCAGATGATGGGCAATTGTTGGGGCAGAGGAACCGATCTCCTTCGGAGGTGCCAACTGGCTTCTTCCTGGCCTGGAACCATTTCCACCCAGTAGGTGGTGTGGGAGCACTCACCCTGCCGGTGCTTGCTTCTGAAGAACCCTTTTGCATGAGCAAAGATGGCGACTGTCATGGTTGACCAAAGATGTTTTGGCCAACCTGTCTCCAGAAAGTGAGGTCCATTGGTGGGAGGTTTTTGCTGCTGCTGTTGCTGCTTCTGCTGCTGCTTTTTTTCTAGAGGTTTTGTGTTTCTTCCTGCCGAAGTAAGACCACTCTGCTCTTCCTTAGCTGGTTGCCTTCTTGAACCCAGTTTGAAATAAGTAATTTAGTTAAAATCTCACAGTGCGGTCACCTTCCTTGGTTCTGCTGACCCCAGAAGAATGCTCTGTTGTTGAATCCTGGACTTTTAGACCTGGTTTACTGTTCAAAGGCTGGTCAGGATGGATTAACTGACCGGTGCTGAGCTTTGTGCTAGCAATATAATTTCTGTATCTTCTTTCTTGAGGCAACCTCAAAGCTGCTGGACTCCATCTGAATGATCCTCAGGTCAAATGCTGCCCATTAAACCAACTTTCAGTGTCTGTGTTTGGGAGGATGGCACTATTTTCAGTATGAGTTGGTAGATCTAATCACAGATAAAACTAAACATCTGTCTTTCCCTAAATCTATATTCATTATCCAGTTGTATCTCCATCTCCTGATGTGAGGAGCAACTAGGTAGCTGCCAGGCTATGGTGCTGCTCAGTCAAGGGGACTAGAATTTTATCTCATGTCTTAAATAACACAGAATCCAGATGCGACTTATTCAAGCCTATTTATCTTGCCTATCATCCATCACCTCTACTTTATACCATCTACTATCTATCTATCTATCTATCTATCTATCTATCTACTTTCTTCTTCTTTCTTTCTCTTTTGTATGCATAAAGGCAAAGATAGGTTGGGGGGAAAAAATCCACTAGGCTGTTTTTCAATTACCTAATGAGAATCAGTTTTGTTCTGTGACCGCCAAATGCTGAGGAGGAGCAAGGGATTGCAAGGGATGAGAAGAAGCTTGGAGAACGTGAATAGCAGCCTTGTGAGAAAGCATAACTGCCTGGCCAAAGTCCAGAACAGCCGGGCTGCCCATTGCGACATTTCTCTGCAGCCTCCACTCCTTTGTGGGGTGTCACTTTGCATCTCCAAACAGAGCATTCCTGTTTTACATTGTGCTGATGCTCCTCCTTTGGCAAAGAATCCGCTCGCAAAGCCAGGCTCTCTGCTCATCAGGAGCCACCCAGCAGGAGGATGGATGTGCGCGGTGGCCTTGGGGAAGGGGCAGAGCTGAGCAGAACGTGACGGCGGCGGCTTCAGTCCAGCGGCAGCTGGAACATCACCAGGGCTAGATGTGGGTTTGCAGGACTGTGAGTGTGGAAAGGAGGGGCTGGAATGCTTCCTACCAGAAGGGGTCTGTGCCCTCCCCTCCCTCCTTTCCTGCACCGCTCCTCCCTTCGCTCCCTTCCCGCTGACCATGGTGCTGAATACCAAATGTGTGGCTCCCACGGCAAGGTCCTCAGCTCAGCCCCTGGAGAAGTCAACAGCATCTTACTCAGATCATTTTGAGGAGGGGCTGCTGGTAATGGGCTGCAGATCTCTTCTGCCCAGGGCGGGGCTCTCCTTCCAGGCCAAGGTCTGGGACATTCTTGCACTGCCCTTTCCTTGCGTTGATGCCGTCGTTAATGGGAAAAAGGGAGTTCATAATCACAACGTCTTGGGAAATTGGGGAATACAAGCAAGTCCATGCAATTCCAGAAGTCCTTAAGATGTCATGCACAGATGCTCTGATGCCCATGGTAGGCACAGAAATAGGAAAATCAGCTGACCAAAGGCCGTTTGGGGGATGAGATGTTGGAGGGAGGAGGAGGAGGAGGAGGAGGAGGAGGAGGAGGAGGAGGAGAAAGGGAGGGAGGGAAGGAGAAGGAAGGAAGCAAGGAAAAAAAATATTTGTCTCCACTATTGCATAGTTACGAGAGTCCAGATTCACTAGCGAATAACTGCAGCCTTCAAGTTAAGATTTTCCAGTGTCCACCTTAAATTTGTTTCCTGGTTTCATCCTAATTGTGCTCTCACATCATAGTTAACCAGGTCATGCCAAGACTGAGCAAATATATTCCCACAAAAGGCTAAGATGCGTGAGCGTTCATGGTTATTCGGATTTGCCATCCCCATGTTGTGTAAACGTAGCTCATTTGGCTAGACTGTGACTCAGGATATGGTGCAAATCCCCCCAAACTGATTAATTCAGAAGTATTGGATGTCAATTTCACAATCGGAGGGACTTATCACTGGACTACAGCAGATCAGGAAACTTCAGATAGGCAGATAAGAGAGCTAGGAAAACAGATCTTCCGTCTACCTGCCTGTTCCTCTTTTTTCAGCCCTTTGGTGCTGTTTTCCTGCTGCCTTGCACAGCAACGCAAAACCCTTGAGAAATGCCCTAGAATGGGAAGACTGCCCATCATGCAAAATCCAGCTACTTTTGCAGATTAGGAAAAATCATCCCATTTCCTACTGCAGTGGAAGTTGTGTGGAGGGAGACACACACACACAAGAAATTGCTGCCAGGGCAGGAAAGAAGAGGGCTGTTAATTCCAGAGAATTGCACCAAGCTCCTTGACCCCTCAAAATACAGATGCGGGTCTCGCTTTAATCTTTAAACTTCCTTAGGATTTTGCTTTGCTTTGCATCCCGCTGGCTTATTAATTTTCGAGATGCCTCCCCTCCCCGGCAAAGACAACCGCTGGTTGGTTACCTAGTGGTTGCTATAGCAACCCTGTCTTCCCATTCCAACCCAGGCTGGTTCTCCCTGTAAAATTTAAAAATATTTTAGATGGGTGGCTGTTTCAGCAGGCGGAGAGAAATGATACAGAAGAGAAACAGGTGGGCGTGTGCCCTGAAAAATGAAGAGATTTTCCTTTTTGCACAGATAAAAATGGTCACACACCTCCAATGAACCGAAAGCCCTTTTGATCTCCTCCAGGGTGGAGACCAAGACTGAAGGTGGATGGATGGTGCTGGTCCCAGAGGCCTCCGCTTAAGGAATTCATTGGTTTCTAAGTTGGCTCCCAATGAAACGTTGAGCAACTGTAGGAAGCAACCAATTTCCTAAGAGACTTTGCAATGTCAAAAGGAGAAAAGGAGAGAGGGAGAGAGAGAGAGAGGGAGGGAGGGAGGGAGAGAGAA
The DNA here is from genome assembly GCF_947247035.1 of Vipera ursinii. NCBI lineage: Eukaryota > Metazoa > Chordata > Lepidosauria > Squamata > Viperidae > Vipera > Vipera ursinii. The sequence goes on along the minus strand of NC_139527.1, from coordinate 806,909 downwards.
AGAGAGAGGGAGGGAGGGAGGGAAGGAGGGAGAGAGAGAGAGAGAGAGAGGGAGGGAGGGAGGGAGAAAGAGGGAGGGAGGGAGAGAGAGAGAGGGAGGGAGGGAGGGAGGGAGGGAGAGAGAGAGAGAGAGGGAGGGAGGGAGGGAGAGAGAGAGAGAGAGAGAGAGAGAGAGAGAGAGAGAGAGAGAGAGAGAAAACTAGGAATGAAGTCCTTTAGATTTTTCATGCCTCAATGGCAGACTGAAAGATCCTGTTTCCAATCCTTCAGAAGACAGCATTAAAACATGGTTTTTATAAACATTTACAATGGAGCTCTGTAGAGTATAAGAGTACTGAATATTTACATCTGCACTTGGAAAACAGTTGCCTTAATTGGGGAAACACAATCCATATGGAAGACAATTTGCTAGGACTACCTTTTCACAGACAGAGTACATGCTCTTGATGAAAGACAAGCACACCAGCGCTATGCCTCTTATGGGGAAGAAGGAGACAGAATACTAAGAAAATTCCTCCAGTGGCGAAGTGAGGCCGTTGCAATTAACAGAAGCAGAAAAATAGGGATCCTTTTCCTTGCTGAAAATCACAAATGTCAGTTTTAATTTAGATGATTTGGGGAGAGGGCAGTTAACAATATAATCCAGAAAGTTTTCCAGTCGTATGTTCATAAAAGCAATAAAATGCATAGGAAGATGAGAGCATAAGTCTTCCATGCCGTGACATTCGTCCCTCCACAAAAGAAACATGTTTATTTATCACTTCTAGGTTTTTTCTATAAAATTTATGGTCAACCATCTGCCAGAGCACAGGAGCTGGGCTTGAAATGGGGATCCGTCCAAAGCAACAAGGCACCCGGGAAGAAAACAAATATGTCTTCCTTTTGTTTTGCTCGGATCCATTTCTCAAACAAAAGGGGTGATTTATGGAAATAACACACCACACAGCTTTGTTTCCAAAGCCTGACAGCTAACCGGGAGGGGGGAGAACCACACGCCACCCTGCAATTATGGAAAGCAAGGCAGGCTAGACCCAAATGTTATGGGTGTCACTGAGAGGAATCTCTTCCAATGTTTACTCAAACTTGTGATTGGAGCCCACCCAGTTGTTCGAGGGGATGCAGAGGAGGAGTGTAATTGTGCAACGAGGCTTCACCAGCTCCCATCGGCTCCTGAACGCAGAAAGGGAGAGAGGCAGGCAAGGGGGATGAATGCTTCTGAGGGATTCCAAGAAGACAGCTGGAGCAGAAGGAAGAAAAAGGGAATACGAACGTTTGCTATTGGATCCCTGTAACAAGCGTGAAGCCAAAAATCTATTCACCAAATATAGTTCTTTTCCTTTCTTTCTTTTTCCTTCCTTTCCTCTTCTCCCTCCCTTCTCTTCCTATTTTTCCTTCCTTCAGTTCACTTATTCCCTTGCAATTGGCAGACAATATCTCCTGCGGTAGTTGTGTCAGCCGGCTGCGTTCCCCTTCTGATACGATCAAGCAAATGCGCAGTTATGCTTATTTCAGAGAGAATTATTAATGACACAGACAAGATCGCTATCTGGTTTTGGAGCAATTTACATCTTGCTCAGCCTCAGGCGCTCCGAGGACAACATTCCCATCTCAGCTTGGTGGCATTTCAAGAGCCACTCTTCAGCAGGCTGTCCTGCTTGGCACCACCAGAAGACGTGGTCCAGTTCCACAAAAAGGAGGGCAGAAGTGGGTCCTGGGATCCAACGGGTTCTCGGTCTCCAGGCTACTAGCAGCCTCGAATGAGGACTTGGTTGGAAGATCCAACATCTTGTATTTGAAACCATACTTACTGGGATGATCACAAGGGAATCACATTATGGTCCAATTCCCTTACTAATCTTAATTTCCTTTCAATATTGTGGATTTCTGTGACCCATCACTGATATACCACATTCTAAGACATGCTGGCTGGAGAATTCTGGGACTTGTAGTCCTCACATCTTAAAGTTGCGAAGATTTAGAAACACTGAGCTGATGGATGAGAAAAAACTTCTAATCCAGGTGAAGGTATGACAAGTAGAAGAAAGAGATGATGGATAAGGTCAGGGGACTTCAAAACCGGCAACCCAAAGACTGGCTGAGGAATTCTGGGAACTGAAGTCCACAAATCTTCAAGTTTGGAGGCCCTTTGGGTTAGGGTTAGGGTTAGGTCACCATGAACTCGGAGAGGAAAATGGACTTCGCCAACAAACTCAGAGTGCTTGGGTATGGTTAGGAGGGCACTGACTTTCCTAGGCTGACCTATCTATGTTTCCTGGTAAAATACATGGGAAAATCCCATTGGAGGAAAATTCCGCTTAGGTGAAGGAAGAAAAGCAAGGAGACTGTTGGAGGGAGCTGGAATCAATTCAGGATGAGGGTGTTTTTGGAGTCGTCATGATGAGGGTGTTTGTTCGGTTACCAGGGTTGGGGCTAATTTGATGGCATCGAATTGTACCCCAAGATCACTCCTCATGGAAAAAAAATAGAATTAACCCTGCAGCTCGGCTTAGAAGCCCCAGAGACACAACATGGAGTGTACCCAAATCACGACAAGATCTACAGTAAGATGAGGAGAACAAACAGGCATAGCCTGAAAACAGGTGAAAATCAGATTGTCTAGAGTGTCATAAGTTATTATCTAAAGGTTCAGTCAGATCTGTTTTATATTTTTTAATAAAAATAACTTTGGAGATAGCAGCACTGGATATTAGATGTGCCTTTTTTGCACACATTATAAAGTATGTCAAAACCAGCCATAAATCACCCCTAATATCCGTTAAAATTTGACATGGGATTCCAGAAAACCCTAACAGATTCTGAACCAGACCTTCACAGATTTGAAAAGCCAGCTCTGTCCTGTCCAGAAAAAACAAATAAACAAACAGAAACACGGCCATACCAAACCAGCGTTTAGCAGAATGTGTGAATGCAGCCAGTGTGAAGGAGGAAGGTTGCTGCTTCTATCTCTAGCTTGTGAAAAGCAATAGCTGCTTCCTTCAAGACACCCTTATCTGTATGTGAAAGAGGTTGGTGCCACATTAAACAGGCAAACAAACCAGAAGGCTGGAAACCAAATATTTGCTTTCACAAAGTGCGCTTTATGTTGATGGCTTAACCCAAGGGTTGTGCACCACTCATCAGTTCTGGAAAGCTGTTTGCAGAGATTATGGTTTGCTGGAGAGGATGAGCTGGGGAAATGAACAACAGGGGCCAAAATAGTTGGACTGCTTCTACGCAGCGGGGCTGGAGGGTGGCTTAGCTTCCCTCCGTGGCACCCAAGCCACAGAATATCTTAGGAACATTTTGTTTTGCAGTCATGGAGCACAACTGCTGTGTTAATCTCTCCTCCCCCGCAGTTTCCCAGGAACAGCCTTTTTAATGTATTTCCCTATCACCACCGCTGTACCGTCCTTCGTTCAGTCTCTCTCCCCACCCCCCAAGACACAGAGGTGGCTTTTCTTCTGCTTAACCATCCGGCCTCAGCTGCCACTCACTCCAGCCATGAACGTGGGGCACAGAGGGGGGGGAGGGAGGGGCAGCTTCTGCGCTTGGCTGTGGTTGGTTGGGAAAGGGCACTCGGCAAACAGATCCTGGGCAAAAAGGCTCTTGATAGCTGGAGAGGCCTCAGCTTTCAGAGTCTCCAGGATTTCCTTTTTGGACTGCAACTGCCCGATCAGTTTGTTATATCCTGGCGCAAAACAAGCCGATTAAAAACGGAAGTTTTTTCAGCTCGCAAATTAAGTCTCAGGAATGGACAGAATTCACCAGCCTTCTGCACTCAGGTTCTCCGTGACTTAGCTTGACTTTGGTTTCTTACTTTTTTTAATTTCTGCCGGATAATTTGGGGCTTCCTATTCTCAATAGTGTTCACAATATGACTGCTAATCTTAAATCTCTCTAATAAGTCTAGTTTGTCTTTGAACACAACCTTCCTTTCATTTCCAAAGTCTGCCAAAGCTAAATGCTTTTGATATTCACACCTCTCCAAAGTGGACAGAACAGTTCATTTTTTTAAAAAAAAACCCACACTTCTTTTCTTTTTAAAAAAAATCTACCTAAACAAGCATGCCTTTGTGGAAATACGTATGAAAATACATTACACGAGACTGCAGCCTTGGTCTTAAGACATGGTAAACAAAGTTCCAGTTGGCCTCATCGAACGCCTGTTGATGTGCCTCAGAGAGGAATTTTTTCTAGATCATCTCCCTAGCAGGAATCAGATTTGCCCTCTTTGGGTAACACTTGGATTAATTAGATGTGAATGTGCAAAACACTTTGAGGATGAAAAACGCAGAGGCACGAAGGGCTGTTGCTTCTTGGTGACGTTTTTTAGCAAACCCTCTAGAGCCAAGAAGAAGCAGAGATGGTGAAAAACTCCACAACTGAGGTTCTTAGAAGACGCCAGACTTCTATTAGGTATTTATTTCAGGGGGTGGGTGGGTGGTCCAACCTTGGCAACTTTAAGACTTGCAATTCTCAGAACTCCCCATCCAGCACAGCAAGAATTTCAAGTCTGAATGCCTGGCCTTTATTTCTGATTATATAAAGCAAAAATCAAATGACCTTAGTTTTACATGGATGAAAATGCCAAATTCAACAGATTTCTTTTCAGGAGAAATGTGGGGCCCGTCTTATTAGTAATCCCTGTCCAAATATTTCTTCACCCAAGCCATCGCACAAAAATGTGTCTCTTTATTTAATATATGCTCCACTTTGTAACACAAAAGCTACAGGGTATCACTGCTTGGACCTTTTTATTTCATTTTAAAAAAGATGGATCTTACAAAACTGCTTATGGAAAAAAAACAGTACATATCTTTAGGAATATTGAATACAAAACCCCCAACTTATCTTAAATACAGATATACTTGTTAGGAATGTTACGTATAACAATTACTACATACTTTTTCATTTGCAGAAAACCTGACACAACAGACTAATTGCGTCTACCAAACACCTCATATTGCTATGACCTGGATTGAAGGCAATTAACTCTCATGCCAATAGCTGAACCTCCTTTTATTTATTAAATCCTCAAGATTCACCAACTGGAAAAGATTGTTGGATGTCTCAGTGCTCTGAGCCCAGGAACTATTATTTTCTTGCAAGAGATAGTTCCTGATGCAGCAAATTTCTACAACTTCCTTTTTATTTTGCTCACATTTTTGTAAACCACTAGTAGTTAGAAATCCTTGCTGATCTTCTCCAGAGGTGGAGAGCTTGTTCTGCCTGACACTTTTTGGGGGAAAGGAGGATTCAGGAGAGGTTCCCATAGTCTGTGTCTTTCCAGACATAGTCAAAAGCGGTTTTTTTTAAAGATTTGGGATAAGTAAAACCAACTTATCAAGTTATAAACCCAGGTTTGGATTCTAGCTCAGCGTTTCAGATTTAGGTCTATTCAGTGAAAAGAAAAAGAGGGGAACATGAATTATTTCCCAAATTAACTGGGCATGAAATTCTCCGAAGCGTGATTTATACTGTGAAAGGAATCAAACTCTCCACTGGGAAAATTGGAGATTGCAGGAAATGGGTTAGAGAGAAACAGGCCTGGCTGTCTCTTGTCTACCTGTTCACACGGAAGGTGATAGAATGAGAAAACACACCTGGATTTTTACAGGTACATATGATTAGGAAACACACATATACACACCCATCCGTTTCAGTGTCCTGCCTAAAGAGGACTAACTCTAAGCACCCCCATTCTCAGAGCAGTGAAGGGGGTGGATGCAGTGAAGACTTTACAGGCTGAAGTTCAACCTTTGGGCCTTCCTTTGTCATGAAGTTTGTTTATGCAGTTAGGATCAGGTATTTATGCCATAACCTTTAAAAAGCTGTGATCAGAATAAACAAGAGTGTACTTTGAACCTCGTAACCACCATTGGCTTAGATTCACCAAGCCAGTTTCAAGTTCCTCCTGAAACCACTGGAATAATCCTAGAAGACAACCACAAGGAGCTCTGGATCATTGCTGGAAACCAATGACCTACTGTAATCCATGTTGGGTTCCAATGTTCAGAGCAAAATTGATTCTTTTTCAGTCATCGAACTGGCTTTGGTGACGCTCTTGCGTGAAAACGAGTGGACTGAATTGATTGTGTCCTCGGTCAGGGCGTTAGCCAGTCTGGACAGGATGGTTACCTTGAACTTTTTGAAATCTTGGCCCATGAAGACGTACAGGATGGGGTTCATGCAGCTGTTAGAAGCAGCGATGGCGGTGACCAGGGGCAAGCCAATCTTGAAGACATTTTCTGGAATTGAGCGGTGATCCGTTTCCAGGAGGTGGAGAGTATGGTATGGGCACCAACACAGGAAGAAGATAGTGATAATGGCAACAATAATTCTCAAGGGCTTCTTGGACTTGGTGAGACGGTTCTTCTTCAGCCGAAAAATTATGGTAATGTAACACACTGTGATAACGATCATGGGTAGGATAAACCCCATCAAGAAGCGAACGGTGGTTACCATTTTATGTCTCTGGACGCCGAGAGCGGTGTCATTTGGAGAACTGGACAAGGAGAAGTTGTAAAAACAACGGATGTGGTCTTGGGTGGTTGTGGTGTCTCGAAAAACAAGAGAAGGGGAGCTCATTAGAAAACCAAACACCCAAATTAGGATGCAGAACAGCCAGGCGATTGTCGGAGTCCGACGCTTTTGGGATTGGACTGGGAAGACCACCAGAATACAACGGTCAAAACTGATGGTGGTCAAGAGAAACACGCTGGTGTACATGTTGAGGTTGAGAAGCAAAGTGCTGACTTTGCACATGTCTCTGCCGAAAACCCAGTGGAAGTCCATGGCGGTGTAGGCGATGTTCAGGGGCAGAAAAACATTGAACAGGAAGTCAGCAGCTGCCAGGTTGAGGAACCAGATTGTGGTGACCGATTTCTTCATCTTGAGGATAATTGCGATGACCAAGCCATTGCCCAACAGACCCAGGAGGCAGGTGAGGCTGTAGATGAGAGCAGCAACCACCTGAACGATGGTCAGGGGGTCTATTTGGGATTTTTTGCTATATGTGTCTCTAACAGGGTTGAGGTTATCAAAAATATAGTAGTCAAGGTAATCCGTAACATTGTCCCATTCTTCCATGACCTGTTGGAACACAGATGGGTCAAAAACCTGACCTGGTGCCAAGGTAGCTCTGCACCATGGTTAGGAAACACAGAAAAGTGAAGGCTGATAGGACAAGCCAGTGAGAGCTAGCCTCATCTAAGACTGCCTGTAATGGCCGAGTAACAACAAAGAACTATTGTTCCAAGTGAAAACTAATTGATATGGTTGGATAGAGAAGAGCGTAGCCTAACTTCTGGCACAAGGTCTTCTTCCTTGGATGACCCCAATCCTATCCAGTGACACCACCTCCAATGCATGGGGAGGAAGGAAGGGGCTAAATAAGGCATTCTCCAAAATAAGTAAGTATCCTGCCTTGGGAATGTCCCAGAATCCCTTGCAGGGGAGACAAGGCAGATCCTACACCTACTGGTGGAACATCGGCCCGTACCGATGTTAGATCAACCTGCATGAAAGCACCGGTAGACTTCTTCTGGCTGACATTTAAAAGAAGAAGAAGAAAAATCCTTTGGCAAGCTGAGCACTTGTGTAAATAATTTAATACATAATAAATAGAAGGCTAACATGGCTTCTGCGTGAAAGAAAGGCCTTGGTGAGCTCTGAAATTTTAATGGCATCACTTGCAATACTCACAACTGCAAACAGGAGGACAATGTTTCTTAACCATGGCCACTTTAAGACACGTGGACTTCAGCTCCCAGAATTCCCCAGCCAGCAGAATTCCCCAGCCAAAGTCCACATGTCTTAAAGTAGCCATGGTTGAGAGAAACTGGGTTAAATCTAATCTAAGAAAGCAACTCAAAAGCATCCATCTTTTTTGTCAGCATGGCTCTTTTCCTTGGAGATTACCGATTGAGAAATTTTAAGCTGGATCTTAAAAGGCAAACAAAGGATTTCCAAGCAAACAAAAGTGTTAACATATCATGGCCAGGTTTTACATCTGGGGGCAAGGAAACAGATGGGCAGTGGGCTTCTGCCAGCAAGATGAGGCCAACCCATCCGGCCTGCGAATCACAGCTCTAGAAGACCCAAATGAACCAACTTTCCAAAGCTGTGGACAAGCTGTAATTGGATTCCAGAACGGCTCCAGATCCAAAGTTCCTTGGCCATCTCGGCTATCGTAGGACGAAGCCAAGAGAGCGGGGATTGCAAGTCATTGTTCAGTTGGCCTAAAATACAGAATCACAGGGTTGGAAGGGACCTTGGAGGTCTTCTAGTCCAACCCCCTGCTCAAGGAGGAGACCCTCTGCCAATTCAGACAAGTGGCTGTCCAGTCTCTCCTTAAACCCCCCCCCCCCCGTGATGGAGCACCCACAACCTCTGAAGACAACCCGTTCTACTGATTATTTTTTCTCACTGCCAGGAAATTTCTCCTTAATTCTAGGTTGCTTCTCTCTTTGAAGAGAGACAGTGGTTCCCAAGGACCCACTGCAGAATCACACACGCCCGGCCAGGTGCAGCGATATCTCCACGGGTCTCGTTTCTCCAAATGACGTCCCAAATCATAGACCAAGCATGCATTCTGTGAGTCAGACAGACAAAGCCAGGGATAGAAAGCTCAGGATTCAGACAGGCTCTTGACTTGAATGCTCTTACCATCAACAAGCGAGGCTCAAAGCAGGAAAGAACAGCCGGGGGCGAGTTCAGCTGAGTCGGCCTTACGGGAACTTTTCCTGCCAAGGGTACAAAACAGACAACAATGACACCCGGTGGAACGAAGACTATCAGCCAACGAGGAGGGAAGCAGTGTTCCTGTTTAATGAGCCATTCGAGGCGAGGGCTGGGTTTATGCTGCCTTGCAGGCAGGCAGTTTTGGGAAAGAGGAAACGCTTTCAGAGAAATTCAGCTCTTTTTTGCTTTCCCTCTCTCTCCTGGTGGGTGGCAGGGAGGGAGGGAGGGAGGCGGCAGCGGTTTGGGTGGCTCCGAATTGGCAGAATCGGAGCCTCTGCCATCCTGGATGAACCCAGGTGCCCGTGCATAAAGGCTGAGCTCTGCCCTGGGGATTGTGAGGATGGCGTCGGCTCTTTCTCAGGGACCAAAGGGGATCCAGGCTTGGGAGGATCCTGGGAAATGGAGGTTCTTGGAATTCTGCATTTTCTAAGGACAAACATGACTTCTTTCTGGAAAATAACTACCTTGTGCTTTTCTCCCCCTCATTTAATTAATTCAGTTAATCAGTGGAAAGTTCAATTAATCAGTGGAACGACTTGCCCCACAAAAGTTGTGGCGGCTCCAACACTGGACTTTTCCAGCAAGAGATTGGACAGCCGTTTGTCCAAAATGGCGTAGAGTCTCCTGCGTGAACAGGGGGCTGGACTAGGAGACCTCAAGGTCCCTCCCAACTCTGTTCAGTTTTTAGGAAACGTAAGGGTCTTTTTTCAAGAAGACCAGGCAAGGTCTGTGGGCCGTTAGGTGCTTTCATTACCTCCTACAAGTGTCCTGCTCTGGAGTATTTCACCCCAGCCAGAGTTCCCTTTCTTCTCCTGATGCAGTTCTTCACCACTGACTAGTTAATGTGACCTATTTGAGGAAGAAAACTCCGCCGTGGCTCCATCCAATTTGCTCTCGATTCCACCAGGGATCTTCCCTAAACTGGCTGGCTGTGGAGAGATTCCCAGCCGCAGCCTTTTGGAAAGCTTTGCTCAGGAGGAAAAGTGGTGTATGAAGAAATGCTCCAAGGAGACGGGTTTAATCAGAATTCCACCTCTCTCTGTCTCTGGACTCTTTGGGTTTAATCTCTGAGCAATTCCAAGCTGACTGGAGGTTGTGGCCCGAGACTGCAACATCGCAGAGACAGGAGAAGGATTTGGTATCCTCAAGGCCGAAGGGCCATGGATAACACTGCTCGGTGGATGGGATTTTCTCCCCTGGTTGCCCATTGTGCCTTTCGACCCAAGCTCTGATCACACCGTGTATCCGTGGAGTAGTCTCCCTGCTCTGGTGGTTACTTCAAGGAGCAGGGTATGGGTGAAGGGAGCTGCTCTGCCAAGGCAGTTCGATGCATGTATGAATGTGACCTACTAGGTCAGATTCCATCGGGTGAACACTTTGGGGCAATGGCTCTGAATAAATGACCCCCAATACTTTGTGTGTCCTGGGACCGACAACGTCCTTCTGGAGTGTCCCTTCAAGCTAATGAATGACCTTCCTCTGCTTTTAATCTCAGAATCGACGTTCCCCCAAGGGGTGGCTTCTGAGGATGGAGGAGAAGGTCTCAGAAGGTGGGGCAGGGCTGAGGAGGACCCCAACTATGACTTTAGAATAAGTATCAGAGCTTCCGAGCATGCCCTTCTGGGGCTGGTGGGACCCATTCTTCTCACTCTCACGTGTGGTCGGGATGCCCAATGGCCCATAGAGCACTGCCGGGGAGAGCCTTGGGATTAAGGAGGGTGGCTCTACTTCCGATGGGAACATCCAAAGTCTTATTTCTCTTCTCAACTTGGGTGGGTCTCCAGCAGCCTCGTCGGCCTTTGCAAAGGGATTCTGCAAAGCAACGCGAGCAACCACCTCAGCACTTTTTCTTCTCAAAACCCAAACAGGATGTCCTGATTTAGAAGCCTCCTGACTCAGGCCCTGGGCACCAACGCAATCAGCACCCCTCCCTCTGCCCCCCAAGTGCCAAAATCAAAAAACAAAACCAAAAAAAAGCCTATAGGGCTGTCTTTCTCCTCGTTTCCTTCTCTGCCTCTGCCCCACCAAGGACGGGCAACCTGCAGAGCTCTGCTGTTTCTGGCAGGCTGCAGGCCGTCCCGATTGTTGCTTTCTAGGCAGGAGATAAGAACGCCCGTAGAACCGTCTGCTCAGCTTTTGTGCGCTCAACGCCAAGGCTATCAGGTGTTTGGAAACACAGCCGCCACAACACGCAAAGGAAAACAAGGGAAATCTCAGTGCGGGAGGGAGGTGGAGATGGAACAAGGCTACATGAGCCACAGCACAAGGCCTGCCTGCTCGTCTCCCCTCTGCCTAGGATTTGGCTCAGGAGTCCCTGCCTCCCCCAAGGCCGGCCTGGCTGGCCCTGGTTTAGCCACGCAGCCACCTGCTCCCTCTGCTTTTTATCCAAAATGGCTGATATCCTGGAATCACTGCCCACAGACCCCCGAATGTGTGCATGCGCTCCAAGTCAGGACTGCGCTTTTAAGAGGTCTTGAGCCGAGCTGTGCCTGAATGGGCCACTAATATCTCTCCTGTCTGATGCAAACCACCGGAGGCGTCTGCAGAGCAAAAGAGTCAAGAGAATTGTGGCCCCCCACAGTGCAATCCAAGTTCCATCTCTTTTCTAGATGCACCCCAGAGTGTGGATCCTGGGGCAAGTTTGGTTTATCCAGGGAGATCAACTGAGTTCACCAGGGGTCCCTGGATCGCCAAGGGCAGAAGGGGAAGGTGGTAGAACTTCCAATTTGGTGGCTCATCAAACCATTTTGGATGCATGAGAAATAAGCCAGGTGTGCTGAGTTTGCAAAGCATCTCCCATGCCCTCCTACGCTCCCATCCACCCACCCACAAAGAAACTGGGTTACAGCCAATTTTAAATCTTAGTGGCTCTGACCCTTGGAGGGGGTTGAGAGAAGACCGTTCTCACCCTCCGTGTCTCTCCTCAGGAGGTCTTTTGCTCTGCACTCCAACTTCCTTGCTCCCCCCCAACTCTAACTTGCCCCAGGAGGCAATGCGGCTGTCTATCATTCTGCAAACACCCACAACCAGCATTGCGGGACTCCCTGGACCCCCTCCCCCAACTTGTGAAGAGAGCAGAGGCGGCCTTACTTTGCTGGTGAGGAAAAGTCCCTTTCAGAAGATGTTTCGGCTCAAGGAAGTCTTCACGACCAGCAGTCTGGATGCGAACCTGCATAAACCAGAAAACGATGCAAGGAAAAGAAGAAGATGCAGCGAGCAAAGAAAGGAAGAGAAGGTGGAGCAAGTGAGATAAGATATTATTAGCTCCCTTCTTCCTGTGTGGGTCATTTTTGGTGCAACCTCCACCACCTCCACCTTCTGCCATCTCAGGACACCAGTCACGGAATGAGAGTTGGGCATTGCCTCAAGCAAAAGGGGCCACTGACTTTGAGGACCCAATGGCCACCTCTTCTTTGAGACCATGCCCAACTCTCACCTTGAGGGCCTACAGCCAAAGGGCCAAGAACATCCAGTCTGCAGAAAGTTTTCCTCCGTCTGTTTGCTCAGAGAGGATTCCTACTCACTCCAGGTGACCATGGACAAGGGCTGTTGACCAGCTTCCAGTCTGGCGATTCCAAAGTGCCTGAAGTTGTCCTGAAGCTGAAGTTGGGATTCTCGCTTAGAAGTCTCAGCCTCTCCCCCTTCAGCTTCTCTTAGCGCTCTACCTTCAAGACACGCCCTCTGCTTCTCCGCGTCCACCAAGGCTCTCCATGCTTGCTGAAATACTGTCCTTCCTCCCAAGCATTTAATCTACATTAAGAGAACTATCTCTTCTGGCCAGCTGGAGTTCCACCCCCCCCCAGCAAAATCGGAGGCCAACTGGGAAAGACAAGCATTTGAAGCCCTGGTTGGGCTCTGCCCAGAAGCCTGAAGTGCAGAAGCGGTGAAACGGAAGAGTCTTAAGGTGATTCCTTCAGGATCATAGAGAAGCATTTAACTCATGCTGCGATCACCGGGCTCAGGGCAAGCCTGGTTCAGGCACACCAGGCGCTCCGATCAGAGTGAAACGGTTTTCTAGTGCTGCCCTCTGAGAGATGGTCAGGTCCTCCAGCAATGCTGTCTTGGCACTCGCCGAGTCCGGAGGCCAGCTGGAAAGAGGCAGGGAGACCAAATGTTGTTTCACGCTCCGTCCTAGATAAACAGCCACCCAGGCGTGGCTTTGCACAGCCGGGGACACAGATGGGGAGACGTTTTCCCAGGCTCTCGGATGCTTTGATCTAAGAAAGCTCCCATGCTTATCTCTAGTTCTGGTTGCGTTGCACACAGACTTAACCCCCGCCCTCTCTTTGACAGTTCTGGGGCTTAGCTGCTTCCCCGGCGACAAGGGAAGAAGAAAGCCTGGGGAAATCTAACAGGGCATCAAGCTGGGGCCATGGAAAGCATGGGAGGACGTGCCCTCAGCTGTCCTAAGAAAATTCATGATCTCAGGCTTCATTGGGGCAAGGGGTTCCTGGGCACCTCGTGAAAGACATCCAAAGAGCCTTGAAGCTGGGTCGGGCCAAGGGCACAGCTGAGCTGGCAAACTCTCTGAAGCCTCCTGAGATGCTGCAGTTGAGGAAACACCTTCAGTTCCAGAGGGATCGAAGGCTGCGTTAGATCAGCAGTCACTGATACCGCCACATCCCGCCCTATTTTAAAAAACATCCACCTTGGGCTTGTGCATTGGTTATTGCGTTTGTTTATTTACTGAGAGGACAGAAGATGCTGTCATCCAAGCTGCATCCTTGGGCTCCTGAAGCCACCAAGAGACCCAGGACACTTGGTTGGAGATCGCAAGCCTGGAGCTGAAGCAGAAACTGGTGGGCCCACCCAACAGCTGTCCGTGAAGATCGCCAAGAAATGCAGAACTAACCAGACAATCTGTTGAGAAGCTGCCCCCGACTCATCCGGTGTGGTTTCTTTCCAGACCTCTGTTCCAAATAAAGGATTGCGGATCTTTTATTGCAACCGTTTGCTAGACATGTTTTGAGCTGCCCTTGACCAGGAAGGACTTGGCCTTCTCTCTCTCTCTCTCTCTCTCTCTCTCTCTCTCTCTCTCTCACACACACACACACACACACACACACACACACAGTTCCTTCCTTCTGGGGCTGCAAGTTGGACCCACAGTTTATCAAGGTCCTTCATTCAGTTCGGTTGGTGGGCTTAATTTGCCTGGCATTCTGTGGATTTTGCACACGGATGTGAGCTCAAGATCCGGCAGCCATTCTAAAAAAAAAACAAAACACCATGATGGAAACCAGCTCATAATGGGGCTGAATGAGCAGAGTGTGAATTTTCCCATCGCTGCAGCTAATTGACCACAAAACGTCACCCATCTCAGCACCCACTTCCTTTTTTCACTCTTCTCCTTTGGCCAATTGGGGCACTATATGCTGAGTCAGCAAACTGTTGTGAGATTTTGGCACGTTATTGTGACGATGCTTGAGGGACTGATATCCCCATTTCTGTTCAGAGGGGTCTCCAAGTGAGTAGCAGGGGAAAATGATGCATAAATTGCTGATTTTTAAAAAAGTTAAAAAAGGCTATTAAGTACCTCACCTAGATACGTCCTTGTAGGAAGAGGCCTCTGGATGGTCCCAGTTCCCAAAGGAGCACCTTGCCTGCCTGGGGCAAGAGAGGAGGCCTTGGGCTGCGTGTCCAAGAAGGTCATTATTAAGAGGGCAAATGCTGCAGACCATAATATTCAAAATATTGGTCTTGATTTGATCCAAAGAGCTTGCTTATCTCAGTCCCAGACCAAGAGGTATTCTCATAGGACATAAAACCGGTCAAAGCTTAAATTTGACCATGATGGTTATCATCCTGGACTTTTGGACAGCAGAAACCCTGGATGGTTTGGTGTCTTCTCTAATTGACCAGAGCTAGGAAGATCCCAAAAGACATCTTTGCCAGGGTATACAGTCACACATTCCTCTCCTCTCCGCTCCACAAGGTTTGGTCAGCTTCAGAGGCTCTCCCAAATCTTCCAGAGCAGTTTGGGTGGGACGTCAGAAGCCCAAGGAGCCACCAGAACGTCCTTGTTACTTTAACCTCCTGGAGAAGACCCCAGCCTTTTCTCTGGCAGGTGTGCCAGGCAAAAGTTTTCAAAAAGGAACAGCTGGAGGTGAGCGATGCATTTTCGACTCTTCCGGTTTGGCCCTTCCTGTTTTGTCTAACTCCCCCAGTGTGTCTTTGGGCTGAAATCTGAGGACAGCCTGTTCACGTTCACTCTGGAAAATTTTATTTCGGTCGTGCCAAAGCCATGATGAAAACTCACCCCAAGGAACCTGTAAGAGGAGACTAGGAGCAGATGTCCATTTAATGACATCAGCGGCGAGGACAAAAATCACTCAGCCGGTTTGCAGAAATCTTGGCACTTCCTTTTGCTTAATCCATTGCAAAAATAATAATAAAAAGAATCACTTCTGCAGAGGAAATTCCCCACAACTCTTCTCTTTTTCATTGTGCTGACCGTCCATATTGCGCTGGGAGGGATGTGAGGCAATCCAGAGAGCTGGTTATAAAATCGTTGAGGGTCACCTGGAAAACACCCGTATCCAGATCAATATTTCTCTGATGGGTCCTCACTGTCTGTACTGCCCATTGCCCTAAATTCTTACAAGGCTGGGTTGGGTTGGGGTCCGGTCCATTGCGGCTAACCCAGCACTGTGGTTTGAGGACTAGTTTTGTGGCTCTGTTGCGACTTAAGGAGTGATTTTAGCAATGTGTGAACTTAATCCCCTCTCCTCTGTTGGCCTTCCTTCCTTCCTTATCTTCCCCAGATAAATTCCTGGAACGCTCACATCATGACCTGCAAAAATTGTCATTACAAAGTGTTGCATTAACAGTGTTGTGATTGTCTCAAACGGAGCGCTTGATAGTGTTTGATTGTTTGCAATCTTTTTCATGTGCTGCAAATCCCTGAAGCCAAGATGAAAAGGGGGAAAAAATGCCCTGTTTGCTGCAGAATTATTTTCTCATTGACTGTTTGGCTGCAGCTGAGCAAAGGAACTTCTGATTTTGCAGGCTTCCTAAGAAAACTAAAGTGAACTATTATTATTCCACTAGTTATTCCATCTTTATTGCATGGTGCTGTAACAAACTAGATTGTTTGGAAACTTAAGCGGGGCATCTTGCTGTTACTTTGAGACGGGTTTTTCTGTTCACAAGACATACTTAATAGGGCCAGGGGAGGGTTATCCCATGTCCTAAGAACAGGACTAAGAACGTTAATGCAGCATTAAAGCCGAAGACAAACAAGCTTCACTCTTCCTTTTTGCTTTTCACCTCCTTTCAGAAACAGGAGAGGTAGAAAAGAGACAGGAATTCCCCTGTTCCATCTATACGTCTTTTCAGACCCGATTAAGTCACCGTAGGTTGTCTAACATCAACATCTGTTTGACCAGAAACTTGACGAGGAGGTGAAGCCAATTTGGAATTCTTGGAGGAGTTAAGCAGGGCCACCACTGTGGCTGATCAGGGCGCCTGTCTTGGGAAAAGAGAGAGCTAATTTCCTCCACTGGCTTGGTCAGCTAAGAGATTTGAATAAAATCACCAAACTGGGAAAGGGCAGATTGTAAAACAAGGTGTCAATCAAGCAGTGTCCCTCAAGATTATTTGCCCTTGACTGGACCCAAATCCTCCCATTCTGGAAGAGGCGGGCAGCCGCATCCTCCAAGGAGTTTTGTCATTGCCACCCTATCTGATGGCGATTCCCAGCTCTGGGGCAGGGGGCAGAGGGGCTTCCATTTACATAAGCTTAAACAGTAAAGGCTTGATTGACTGGTTTAATTGGACTCTGGACTCTCTTCTCTGCTGTGCTGCTCTCTGGCCGAGGCGGAAGGCAGGACTCTGGTGGTCAGTTCAAGCTGAAGGTTGCACCAAAAATACACCAGTGGAGGCTTGTCAGTGTTTCCATCCCTTTCATAGAAGTCTTGCCCAACTGTTTCACAACCATCCTGAACTTTCAAAGAGGAGAAAAACGTGCTTACAAAGATGCTGCCTCAGGGTTCAATTCTGGGAAAGGAGAAAAAGGGGAAGCAGAGCTTCAGGTTAGGGGTTGAGGGGCTCAAACGTCATCTACTTGAGGTCAAGCAGCTGCCTGCAACCCAGGAAGTTCTCCTTCCTAGCACCATTCTCCTCCGCGAGATATAACTACACATCTTCAAAGATGAAGAAGAGCTCTGCTGCTCTCCTAAGGATGCTCAGCTAGGAGGCCAAACAGGTGGACCCTTTCCAGCCTTGCAGTAACAAGCCACCCACATCTTGTCTCACAGTTCAGGTTCTGCAAGACTGATCAAAGCCTAGATAGAAAAGCTGACCAATGCCAAATAGTGGGTTTTTTTGTTTCCCCAAGAGGAGAAAATACCTTTGGATCAGCCGAGTCACCTTCCTGCCTCGTCTGCTTCGCCGAAAGCCCCTTTCGTTCCCTTAAGGAGCAGGAACAGTGCCGAAAAGCTCCAGCTGCCTGTCTCACCTTCAGTCCGGGAGATGCTGGCAGTTTCTCGCCACGAACTCATCAAGGGACATCATCGCCCTTCATCGGAAGGGGCAGTCTCGACGGGGGGGGGGGGGAAGCACCTGATCTTCTGGAAACACTGCTGGCCCACGAGGGGAGCGGGTCCTTCAAGAGACAAGCGACCCTCGAAACATCTGCACGGCAGCGGTGTGGAAAGGGGCCGGGAAGAGAAGTCGAAGAAGAAAACAAGCCTTCCCCCCAGGTTCACCACATTTCAGCAGGAATTTCTTCACTCAACTCCACAGCTGGAAGAGAGGGTGTGACCGTCTCCTCCTCCTCCTCCTCCTCTGCCGCCAGCCAAGGCTGAATGGCTGAGCAGCGCTTGCTTCATTCCAGGCCAGATATTTTTTTTTCATTCAAAAAAATTACGCCCAAGGCTGCACTAGGAAATCACAGCACCTCTGAAGATGGGGAGTTGGGTTTGGGAGTGGGGTGGACTGGTTTGATCTGACAAGGTTTCAGAGCAGTTGGAGACCCTCCTCCTTTATCAGCAGCAGAAAGAGGGTGGCTGGGAAGAGAGCTTTGGACCAAGAGTGCCCCGGTCAAGACAGGTGCGTCTCTGTCTACGGGTGGAGAAATAAAGCTAGGCCAACTTGAAGCAAAGTTTCATTTTCAGAACTAAACAACCCAGGTTTACAGCTCCTGGTCCCCCATCTGGCCAGTTTTGTACATCGCCCTTCCTCATGCAAAGGTCTCTGCCCCAAAGAGCACACAAGCCAGGTGGAGAAAATTCGCTCCGAGCAATCAGAGAAGCTTGAGGACAAAGGCAGGATCGAGAAGCCGGATCCAGGTTTCTCCTGGTCGTTTCCCCTCAAAATGTGCTGACCAGCCTCACAAACTTTCTTGAGCTTGACTCTCACAGCAAAACCTCTGCCAGATCCACTTGAACACGAAAGTCATGATCCCAAGAGGGATTCGGGGCCTTCGCATTTTGACAAGCAAGACAAGCAGGCAGCTCTGGGACCTACAAAATAATTACAAGTTTCAAAGTCAGCCCTGGGAGCCGAGCTCAAGGTGACCAGTGTTTCTGTGCCTGCGCAAAATTGCTTGCTACAACCGTAGAGGGTTTTATCCACCTCTGGGTGCTCTGACGTCAGAGTCTTTAAGAAAAGATTGGACCACCGTTTGTCTGAGATGGTATAGTCCAGGGGTAGGCATCCTTGGCTCTTTTATGACTCGTGGACTTCAGTTCCCAGCATGGCTCAGGAGTCATAAAAGAGCCAAGGATGCCTAGCCCTGGTATAAGGTTTCCTGCTTCAGCTGGACTAGAAGACCTCCAAGGTCCCTTCCAACTCTGTCGTTCTGTTATTCTTCAAAACAATAGCCCAAGCAGTCTTCCTGGCACACTTGGCCTGCAGATGTTTGGCTTGGGCTGCCTTCATCCCCAGCTAATCTAGCCAAGGCTGCAATTCAGGAACAGGGTCAATTACTACAACGTGGTTCAAGATTAGAAATCAAGGTCCAGGCATCGTTCCGAGGGGAAATCATGAGTTTCTCTTATCTGGGAGGTCTCTAAAGTTCTTATGCTTCGATTTCCAGAAGGTTCATGGGGGTTAAAAACTCTCTAATTGGAGGTGAGTTTCTCTTCTCCATCTCCTGCTTTCCTCTGCAAATGCTCCACCCATGGACAGCTGGAGAGACCAGCAGCTCTTCTGTGCAAAAGGCTTTTGCACAATGTTCTCGCCCACGCACCTCAAGGCCGGCACATCTCTTCTCTCCGAGATTTCACAATCGGTTTCTCCTTTGTGAGTTACTCTGGAACTTCACCAGGTGGCCTCCAGCCCTGGTGTCCTCCCAGCGCTGAAGGAGATGCAGATTGCTGGGTTATGGCACAGGAGCTGCGGGGCTTCACCCGATTGGAGCAGCATTATTTATTTAGGGCAGGGTTCTCCAAAGTTGGCAACTTTAAGACTTGTGGACACAAGTCTTAAAGTTGCCAACTTTGGAGAACCCTGATTTAGGGCAAAGAGCTGCTGCAGGCAGGATATTTCCACCGGCATCCATCTTTCTCCAAAGACACCCAGAACAGGAAGTGTTCATGCATAGCCAATTCGAAACCCCTGAGTCATTGCATTGTTTTCTCCCCCATTGGATTCCAGCCTGTATGGCCAAATACTGAATTTTGCAAAATCTTTTTCCCCGCGATTGGCCGGGGAGTTCTGGAAGTTGAAATCCACCATCTGAACGTTGCCTAGGCTGAGAAACTTTGTTCTAGAAACACCGAAGGCTCAGTCAAACCGCTAACTTTAAGACCTGCGTGGAAGCTCCACCTTGATCCTCACTGGGCAATCAGGGCTAATTTCAAGTTGACCTCTGGAAGGAGTTCTCCATCGGATTAAGCAATTCTTCCTGAGTTCAGTTACATTCTTCTCCTTCAGAAGACAACAGGGAAAAACGGTTATCTTCGGGGCTTTCCTGGCCAGGAGAGAGGCATTTGTGAACTGGCCAGATGAAAGAGTGTTCACGGTTGCTCGTTCATCTACTTCCTAAAGCCCAAAGCTGACCCAGGTGGAGCAGGAAGCCTTTTGGTTCAGCCAAGTTTTTCTTGCAACTCCCTAACCAAGAATGTCTTCCAGGTGACTGTTGATGCCAAGGCAACGTCTGAAGCTTACCTGATCAAGAAGCAAACGCCGCCGTAAGAATTGGCTCTCCCTGCAAGAAATTAACCTAAGAGACAGACAGTCCCCATGCCAGAATTGAGAAAGGGCTTCTGCTGATCCGACAAAGCCAAGGAGTGAGGAAGGATGGTGAAATAAATGGAGACAGAAGAACTGTTGCAGCTGCTGACCTAGAAAAAGAAGCTCAACCAGCAAAACCAGCTAGGAATCAAGTCGAGACGTGCGAGGGGAAGGCTTGTTGAAGCCACCGAAATAACAATCACATCGCTCGTATTTCTCAAGTTGAGAGGTAGAGGCAGAACATGAAAAACTGAACTATAAAACCCATCCTGAGGGTCTGAAGCCCCCCTACGTGGATGGCTGGATGGCTGGACGGGAGGGGGAAAAAAGAAAGAGAAAAACCTGCCTTCAGAGTTCCCTTCCCTCCTGCCGCTTTGCCCATCTCTAATGCAAGAGAACAGTTTATTGAATCAGCAGGGCTGGCTGCCACAAATCCTGGAGCCAGCAAATGCACGGCCTCAAGAAGGGCGGTCTCTTGGAAGCAGCCAGGTCAGCCAGAGTTAGCAGAGAGCAGAGTGAAGATGGTGGGATGGCTGCGGAAGTGAGCTACCTATCTCTCCATCTCTCCATCTGTCATCCATCCATCATCCATGCTGGCTGGGGAATTCTGGGAGTTGAAGTCCACTCATCTTAAAGTTGACAAGGTTGAGAAACACTTCTCTCTCTCTCTCTCTCTCTCTCTCTCTCTCTCTCTCTCTCTCTCTCTCTCTCTCTCCCCTATCGTTTTTCTACAATGGTATTCTGCTTTCTCCCTACTGAATTAAAACATCCCCATTTCTGAATGCTGTAATCAATTACCCTCAACTCCCAGGCGGACCCTTCCCCTCCGCTCACTCCATGAGATCATCGTGATGAATGGTGAATAACAAGCGCATTGTCACCTGAGGCACCAGGATAAGAATGGAAGAGAAAACACACTGAGCATCATTCCATAAATATTCAGAGATTTTTAAATATATGGTCCTATCTTTTGGTTACTGGAATTTATTACCATAAATCTCCTCCCTTCAAAGG
The DNA here is from genome assembly GCF_947247035.1 of Vipera ursinii. Classification (NCBI taxonomy): domain Eukaryota; kingdom Metazoa; phylum Chordata; class Lepidosauria; order Squamata; family Viperidae; genus Vipera; species Vipera ursinii. Next base: position 785,976 of record NC_139527.1, on the reverse strand, counting down.
GCATGCATGCATTCTTCTATCCTACAAAGCAAAAGCGAGAGACATTCAAAAGGCTGATTAAATTTCAGAGCCTTGGGGGAGGGGTGTATGTGTGCGTCCTCAAGGGCTTCAGGAGTACAGTTCCCAGGAGCCCCCCCCCCCAATCTATAGGTCGAGGATCTGAAAAAGTTCTGGGTGCTGATTCCCTCATTTCACACATCTTGAAGCAGAGGGCATTTCGTTTGAATTTCAGAAGCAAAGCTAGAACTGTGCTCGCTCCAATCTGGGTGGGGGTTCACCTGCTGAATGTACCCCAGTTCTCTCTCTTCATCTCTGATAGCTCTTCACAGCACCCTTGTTGTACAACCAGCTGCACTTGCGCCCAGGGCTCAAAAGCCAAGTTCAAATTCATGGCCTCATCTGGAAAAATCCCCAGTAAGAGAGGAGACGCAGGAAACATACAACCTTAGCAACCTTTAGAGATCTCGACTTCAACTCCCAGAATCCCCCAGCCAGCCTAACCTGTGGCAGGAGAAAGCAGGAAGAGCCAGGGCTCATTTCACTTCCCTGGCAAGCTGAGATTAATCTGTCCTAGGGGCTCTGAGTGATTCGTCTCCCCTTTCCTCTTGTTCTGCCTGCTGCAGGATACGCCAAGTCCCCATAAACTCAGTGGGGTGATTTACAACTCCCCACCAGGAGTCTGTGGTAAGAGCATTCACCAAAGTCAAGTCACCTTGGCTGGTTTTCCTCCTCGCCCAGGTGGGGCCTTGAATTGATGTCCACCCCCCCCCCCCAAATCTAGCTTCTTCCAGGGGGAATTGAAAGGGTGACTTGAAAGGGGAGGGGCTGGGAAATAAGGGGAAAGGAGGGAGGGAGGGAATTTATTTAGGACTTTGTAAAAAATTTTGCTGATTTTGAGCATTTCAGAATCAGCCAATTTGATTTTCCACCTAAATCTACCCATAAATCAGAATAAAATTATTCTTGCCACACATCTTGGCAGTGCAATTTTCATCTAAAACATAAGAAAAAATACATGTAATTTCCAATTGTTTGGAAAATGTTTTACCAGGATAAGTCTGACTGAGGTTATGGAATAGCAATCTCTCCCCTAAACCCACAAAGGAAAGTCCCTGAAGTGCTTTTCCAGTGACGAAAAAGAGGTAACCAGTTGGGGTAACCAAAGAGGCCCCTCAGTCTGACTTTGGGGGGCCTTTAAAGCTGGGACTGGCATGGTTCCTTGCCAAATGGTTCCACATTCACATACCCCATGCAATTAAAAATACAATTAAGTCTAGCTACAGGCTCCACATTCACACAATCAAATTCCCAAGAGATCCTCACAAAAAAACCTCCCCCCAAAACAAAAAAGGAACAAAAGCAAAAGCACACACCAATTCCTGTTGTGTTTTTCCCATCTCCCCTGGCAAGAAGCAAAGACAATAATTTTAGGTGATTTAATTAGGTTTTTCTCTGCTTTATGCCCCGTGACACAAAGATGTAATGAAATTTCAAAATGCGGTAATTTTACACTCAAACGTTAGTAACACTGCAACTGGGTTGCTGGTAGCCAAACATCAAATTACCTCGTTTGCAGACGCATTCAGGATTCTCCCCTCCCTTCCTGTCCTTTTCCGAGGTTGATTATCAAGGATTTACGCTCTGGGTGGCGAAATGTGGCTCTGATTGTGAGGGTCTGAGAAAGAGGATGGGGGATTTCTCTGCCTCCCCTGCTCCCTTTTCTGTACAGGGGGAGGGGGAATCTGGAGAAGGGGTATTACAAAGCATCAAGGATTATGGATTTGGTGCCACTGTGCATTGGTGAATCTTCTTAGAAATTAAATCGGCACGGTGTTTCTCAACTCATCCAACTTAAGATGGGTGGACTTCAACTTCCCAGAATTCCCCAGCCAGCTTCCCCAGTTCAGCACTTCACACACAACTTTAAGGTTCTCTGTTCAAATCCTGACATCCTGAGAAGCAAATTATTGATGGTTGGATGAGATGGTGTAATTCTTTGGCGTCACTTGCTGCACGCGATTCTGCCAATGGCCGCTGTGGAGAATTCGGTAATTGGAAAGTCTGTACAAATCAATAGAGCTAAATTGGAAAGCCTGGGCAGAACGCCAGATCAATCCAGCAGCCTCTGCAGTGAGGGCTCCTTTGCTTTTAGGAAAACAACCCTTAGGAAAGGCTCGTTCAACCTGGCTGAGGCCAGGGCATGTCCCTTCCTCCCGTACCCAAAACCTTCTGTGGATTATGGGTCCCAAGGCCATTTCCAGATTGTCTACCCCAACAGTTGTCTTAAAACAAGATTTAGCATTTTGCATGACAAGCTTGCTAAGCATAACTGTCAGTTTGGTGTCATGGGAAAAGCATCAGGCTATAAAATAGGCGGCCCTGAGTTCTAGTCCTGCTTGCCTCAGAACCTTGCCTCTTTCCTTGTTTTCTAAAGGGCCCTCGTGGTTTCGGTACTCTCCAAGGCCAGGGTGATGGGCCACAAAGAGAAACAAATGTGTGACCTGATATGGTTTAACTGGGTTTTGAAAAATAAAAAAAATATCAGGATCTGGAGGGTCAAGTCCTCATTTATGCCTGCTGGGTAGATCCTTTTTAAAAAATTCTTTAGCTCTGGGGGAAGATTTAAGAGTTAAATGTGCGATTGGACCCAGAAATTATGCCTTGAGCTCTGGTGTAATTAACGGACGGTTTCATCATAGATAAATAGGGGGTGTGGGTGTTGATGAGCTAATTTGCTAATTAGTGGAAGCCTCATAGCGACATTCCTCCCCTGCAGCCTCCTTCACCCAGAGCCAAGAGAGATGTTTGGGCAAACAAACATTTCTGGAAAGAAATGAAGCTTGTGGATTCTAGGCCAGACCTTCCTCAGTGTGACTTTCAAGGGTTTTGGGGGGGGAGATATTCACAGCTGGGGGTGCATATTAGATGCTTTTGGTCAAGGGGGAACCAGCTGGCCCAGGGCCATCTGTGTGAAAGGTAAAAAAAGGCCACAAGTAAAGACATTGCTCCCCTGCAGCCGTTGCCATTCACTGAGGTAGACTGCCTCTGGAACCTGGAGGCTCTATCATGACTAAGCGTTAATGACTTGGGGTAGGAGGAAAGGGAGTTCAGATATATCTTCATGCCCATTGAATAAACCAGCAGGATCTTCCTTTAAAATGCAGATTAAACAGATGTTGAAGGGGTTTTTTTCTTGCTGAGAGAAGAGAAGCACAACAGCTGATGTCTTCTTTTAGCAAAAAGACATCCACTTATCTGGTCCGAGGGCCCTACAGCTCTCTCAAGGTTTTCCTTGAAGTCTCATCAATGGACAAAAAAAGGCCAGATGTTCACCTGGCAGATCCTCCTCCGAGGCTGTCAAGAGTCCTGGCGCAGATTGACAATTTGGACGGATCGGATTGGCTGAAGTTCCAACGGTTTGAGAAGGGGCCAGGGAGACTGAAAAGCAGGAGACACTTGAGTGATTTGGGGGGGGCAGAGAAGAAAGCCCCTCGCCAGAAGCTATGAAGACCACGCACAGCAGCGAGAAGCTCTGCCTCACGTACGAAGTGTGTATCTCGTCATTAAAAACAAGACCTCCTCATCTTTTAGCCTAGGCCTGAACTGAGTTCCCCTCAACCCTTAATTTACACGCTAGACCCAGTCCAGAATGGTCGAACCACTCAGCTCAGCCCGATTTTCCTAAAAGAGGAGAGAACATATGCCAAAATATTTCCAAGCTCCACCCTCCGGCTGCATTATTATATCAGAACATATTCTTTTAAACCGAGCTGGCTTGCCAGTGCTGCTCCAGATGGGCTGATCTCCTGACACCAGCAATGTGGACTAGAAGCTTCATTGATTTTTTTAAAGAGGAGAGTTTAAAATCTCAAACTACTGAGTCTGTGTGCTGGCAATTTTTGCCTCTGCATATGTGAATATCTCAAAGAAGAATCCTTGCCCAGGACAGAATCTCTTGCTGCAATGGTTTAATAACAGAAGCAGAAAAAAAGTCTGCTCCCCTCTCATAAAAAGAGGAAAAATTAGGCAGTATCAAGCAACATCCTTTACTCTGCCCCCCCCCAACTTCTCTCTCTCTCTCTCTCTCTCTCCCTCCCTCCCTTCCTTTTGGCTGCCATGGAAACATGGGGAGTGGGAGTTAGAAATATATAGGGTAACTCACTTTAAACTCACTTGCTTCTATTTTTAACCACCCCAGAAGAAAGAGAAGGTGGGAGGGTGGGTGACAGGTTTTTGCCAGCCTGGTTGGGAAAAGAGACAGGTTCTGTTGGTGTGAACGCACCACCCAAGGGAAGCACAGAAATCTACATTTCCCGGACTTTGATGAGAAAAACAGAAGCTTTTAAACCACACAGAAATAACATGAAAGCAAGATTTGGTTTTCCCCTGATCCCATTCCCCCTCCTTATTACTGGCAGGGCTGACCCAAAGAGAACAGAACACCCTGGGCTAGAATTAGTCCCGACAGACTAGCTGCACAGAATACATGGTAACTGAACAAACCATGGTTTGTTTGCTTGTCTTCTGTTGTCAAAGTGGGCCAGATAGAGGCGGCAAAGACTGGAGCCCTCCCTGCCCGGTTGCCCTTGTTTCTGCAAGCCCCAGGACCCGGAAAGCCACCACGCCCCACTCCCACGTGGGCTCACTTTTTAGTGCGAGGTTTCTGGCAGGCCCTCTGCCTCTGGCACAGCCCTGGAGCCGAGGAGACTTTCCCCCAGCTGGCCATTTGACCCAAAGCTCCTCCAAGGCTTTATTTGCTGAAAAGGGGGGATCTGGACAGGGAAAGTGTTGGGGCTGAACCCCCAAAGCCTCCCATGTGGAGAGGAGATAGCAGAGCCCTCTGGGGCACTTGCTGCGAAAGCAGCCGTCAAACACTTTGTAGAGAAATGACAAGAGATGCCCGGGAACAACAGATGGTCTTGGAAATGAAGAGAAAAGAGGGGGCTACTCAACACCCCCACTCCTTCTCCTTCTCCCTTCACTGGTTTTGGCCAAGCTTCTGGCGGTACTGAGCATCATCAATCCATCAGGTCCTCTCACAGCTGCAACTGCAACAAAAAGGTAATTTATGATGACTTAAAAGTTCTACAAAATTCCTGCAATAAACTGCACGATCCTTCTGTAAAGCTGCCATTATATCCTGGGGGACTGGGGAGATGGAAGGGCCAGTGACCACAGCCAAAAGCCAAGACTGCTCGCCAATGGCCAGGTTTTGTTGGCCACGATCCCTGTCCAAGGTTCTGAAAACCCTTTTGCCAACCCCAGATCAGAAGTTCTTTTGTGGAACCTCTCGTGGATCAATGCTCAATCGAGCAAGTCAATATTTTGCAAAGTGTCCGTCTCCCCCCATTTTGCTGAGCTCCAGATTTTCAGGCCTAAGCCTGATCTGTAAAATCTCACAGCAATATTTTTCCCCCGCTGTCTGATGGATAGCCAGGGAAACTGATATGGTCTGTTGATGCAGAACATTTCTAGCATGATAGTTAGCAAGCTGTAACTCAAGAGTCCGGCAGGGCAGGTCTCCCAGCTGAGAGGAAGGACTTTTTCTGCACTGGGCCTCTCATAGAATCTTGGGGCTGGAAGGGACCTTGGAGGTCTTCTAGTCCAACCCCCCTGCTCAAGGCAGCTCAAAGGTTTGGCTGCCTCTCCCAGCTAGAATCAGACATTGGTGAGTGTTCCACTCTGGTAGGCACAAAGTCAGGGAACCACCGGTCCTCACTCCACATACAACCCAACAAACAGAGTCACGGCACTTAGGAAGGGGAGGGGACAGAAGCTGATATGAAATGCCCTCTGACTGGCCAGGGACACAGATTTCCCGGGTGTTAGAGCTTCCCCCAAACCACCGCCAGCAAAAGAGAACGTGGGCAGGCAGGCAAGCAGATATTTCTGTAAACAATAAACAGATCAATTGGAACGGAATAGAGCTGGACGGGACCTTGGAGGTCTTCTGCTCCAGCCCCCTGCTCAAGCAGACAAGGGACCCTCTAGCCTCTTCTTAAAAGTCTCCGGTGACGGAGTGCCCATGAATAACCTTCTCTCCACCGGAGGAACTTGAGACAGACAAATCAGAGGCAAGCATGGCTTTTGGGGGTTTATATGTTCATTTCCCTTAAGAAGGAAAACCCTGCGTGTTTGAAATGTGTTGTGGGTCAGCCTGGCAAGTTAACAATTCGTAGAGTCTCAGCCTTTTCACTGCCAAACACAGCCATCCTTTCCATTTACATTTGGAAAGAGAAGACTGAGCAATGACGGGAGGCTTCTCCCGGAAGCCCCCCAGGGACCTTCAGACACCAGTCAAAAGAACCTGAGCAAACTTCCTACTAGCTACACAGGAAACGTTGCTGTCTACACTTCTGCCAGGCAGTCTAAGAGCTTCCTGTTTGGAGGTGGTCGGGGAGCTCATTTAACAACTGCATCACTTAGCTTTCCCCACTGTGGCCGTAAGTAGAGGACTATCTGCAACTGGCCTTCCTTCCCTAACATCTGGAAGAAAGAGCAGAATGCCTCTGCAGGGTCCCTTGAAGTCTCCTGAATTTCAGTTCCCACAATTAATCCACCTGTCAATAAACCTCATTATTCGTAATTCCCTCTCCTGGACAGCCGTTCTGGTGGCGACCAGCAGAGAAGCTGCCTCGTCTCTCGTCATCCCTTTCCACCCTTGTGGCAGTGTCAGGATCCATGACTGGCTAAGTCAAGAGTGGCTCAGCGAAGGCCAGTCTCGGCTGCCCTCTCTCGGCAGGAGACGCTGCCCGGCCTTAAAACTCCCCTTTCTCGCAGCACCAATTTTGCTCTGCTCAATCCGCAGATGCAGAGGAAAACTCCGCCAACCAGCAATTGTGGAAATCCCTGAGGTTTAGCTATTTAAACATAATTAGTATCATCAAGCCATTTGCAACTCCTAGCAGCTAGAGAGATTTTCCTTTCAATATATATTTATTTAGAAAGAAATGCACGTGAAATGCAGAACCGGTACATTCGCTACGATACATGGATGTCACAAATCCTATTATAACACAAACAGGGAGCTGGACTAGAAGACCTGTCAGATCCCTTCCAGATCTATTCTGTTCTATTCTATTTCTACTGTGCTCTATTCTAAATTATTGCAATGGTTTCATTTAATAATCAATCCTGCCAAGAAATTTTTAAAAAGACCACAAAAACCGAATCTTTAATAAAAAAGCGCGTCTTTCCGCGATTCCGATATTGGCCATTGTAAAGTCCGGGAAAATGACGTCATAATATTTTCAGGCTTTCGCTTCTTTGCCCAAAACAAACATGGCCGCGCCGGCTTTCTGCACCGGAGGTTTTCCTATCCGGAGTGACCGGCGGTCGGCTGATAAGGCAGCCAGAGGGGAGAAGGGCGTCTTTCGGGTCCTTCCGCACCCCTTCTTTGTTTCCCCCCCCCCCAGAAGACAAGAGGGGCAATTTGCGCCTCCAAAGCGAGGCTTCCCTCCCGCCCATCTCCTTGACAACGCAATGGCCGTCTTATTTTTTTAATCCGCGCGTCCCGCCTCCCTTCCCTCCCCATTGGTCCAAAGACGACTCTTCCGATGGACATGGAAATAAGCCAATCGCATTCCTCCACGAAGACAAGCCTCTCCGGCCTTGCGTATTCGCCCCCTCCCTCTCCCTCCCCGAAAAGAGGCGGGACCCAAAGGGAGATCGATAAGCGAGAGCAGCCAATGGAAGAAGAGGAGGGGGCCGTCGGTGGAGGCGGGGCTAAGGAAGAGAGCCCTACAGCGACCAATCGGAGGACGAGGAAAGAAGGAAGGGCGCGTTGAGGGGCGGAGCCGGAAGGGAAACTACTGTAGATGATGGAGGAGTGGAGGAGAGAGCGAGCCGGGTAAGGGAAGGGGGGGAGAAGGAAGGGGGTCTTTCAGGGGAGGGGGAGATAGTTGGGAGGACGAAAGGAAGGAATGGGGGGGCAGATCCCGGGAGGGGTCAGATTGGGGAAGAACCAAGGGGAGGGAGAGAAGAAGGGGGGGGGGAGATAGAGCACCCTGGAATTAGGGGAGGGGGAGGAGGGAGGGTCTGGCTGGGGGGGGGATTCTCATAGCCCCCCATGGGCGAGAGCCTAGCTAGGGGTGGCTCCTCAGCCAGACCCGGGTTTGTTGGGTTGTGCAAAAAGGGCGAGGAGAGTCACCTGGGGGTCCCCTGCTAACCCCCCCTTCTTTTCCCAGGTGAGACCCCCCCCAGAAGGAGGAGGATGCGACACCGGCTGTTCCTGGCACGCAGATGAACCTGGTCTCCATGGCAGCCGCGGTGACGGTGGTGGAGCCAGAGCTGAAATGGGTCTCCCTCTGGCCCCGGGCCCGTTGGGCGGCGGTGCTGGTGGCGGTGCTGGCGGCTCTCCTGGTGGTGCTCCTTCCAGTGCTGCTGGTGGAGGAGCAGTGCCAGGCCGCCCTCCAGGGCTGGGCCTTCCTCAGGAGCAAGCTGGGACTGGGCTACATGGGCGTCACCACCTACACGGGCCAGACCACCGAGCTCAGCGTGACCTCTGGCGGGTTGGAGCTGATGGTGCTGAAGCCCAAAGTCTCCCCAGGTGCGTCCCTGGACTCTCACATGCACTCCGGACTTGCTCTCCAAAGGGGCACCAATAAAGGAGAATAATTGTGGGTTGAAGGAGGGGGTCCTTGGTGATGATGCTTGCAGATTATAAGTAAACAATCTCACTAATCTCTCCGTCCTGTTATCTCTCTGCTGACGTGTTGGGACTTCAGTTCCCAGAATTCTGACTGAGAACGATAGGAGCTCCTAAATACAGGCAGTCACCTAGTGGAGGAAGTTAAGCCTAACCAGACACCATCCTTCCTTTTGTGTGTGTAGACTGCGTTTTGAGAAGCTCCCTTTCCTTTAGTTGTTCCTGAATTTCTTAAGTCGGATGATTTCAACGTACCTTAACTTTGGGTTTGTGAAGGTGCCCCAAGAAGTTGCTGGAAAGAATCCATATGTGCTTCAATACAAAGTACAAAATAACCGAAGCTCACTGAACCAGCATGAAATTCACTATCAAGCTGAGGTTAGGTTGAGTTGTCTAACAACGGAGGGTAGAAATGGTTTACCTCGACATCAGGGGTGTCCCAGCATGGCTGGCTGAGGAATTCTGGGAGTTGAAGTCCACAGGTCCTAAAAGTTGCCAGGGTTGGACACCCCTGATCTAGATGTCCTGCAAAATACATTGCTGAAGGAAATGTGCTGTTTCGTTTCAGAGGTCAGATTAGAAGCCAAAGCTGCGCTGCATCAGGCGTTGGAGATGAAAAGACACGGGAAGCGTGAAAAAGCTCAAAAGCTCTTCCTGCACGCCCTCAAGATGGACCCGGACTACGTGGATGCCTTGACCGAGTTCGGCCTCTTCTCCGAGGAGGAGAAGGACATTATCCAGGCCGACTATCTGTACTCGAAAGCCTTGACCATCTCCCCACACAATGAGAAGGCTCTGGTCAGCCGGGACCGGACGCTGCCTCTTGTGGAAGAAATCGACCAGCGGTACTTCAGCATCATCGACAGCAAAGTCCGGAAGGTCCTGTCCATCCCCAAAGGCAACTCTGCCCTGCGGAGAGTGATGGAGGAGTCCTACTATCACCACATCTACCACACGGTGGCCATCGAGGGCAACACTCTGACGCTCGCCGAGATCCGGCACATCATCGAGACCCGATACGCCGTTCCCGGGAAAAGCCTGGAGGAGCAGAACGAGGTCATTGGCATGCACGCCGCCATGAAGTATGTCAACACCACCCTTGTGTCTAGGATTGGCTCCGTCACCCTCCCGGACCTCCTAGAGATCCACCGGAGAGTGCTGGGCTACGTGGACCCCATCGAGGCTGGACGATTTAGGACTACCCAGGTCTTCGTTGGCCACCACGTCCCGCCCCACCCTCGCGACGTGGAGAAGCAGATGCTGGAGTTTGTGCAGTGGATCAACTCCGAGGACGTCACGAGCCTGCACCCGGTTGAGTTTGCTGCTCTGGCCCACTACAAACTGGTGTACATCCACCCGTTTGTAGATGGCAACGGGAGGACATCACGGCTCCTGATGAACCTGATTCTCATGCAGGCCGGCTACCCCCCAATCACCATCCGGAAGGAGCAGCGGGCCGAGTACTACCACGCCTTGGAGGTGGCCAACGAAGGGGATGTCCGGCCCTTCATCCGCCTGATTGCCAAATGCACCGAGACCACCCTCGACATGCTGCTCTTTGCTACCACGGAGCATTCAGTGGGCCTCCCCGAAGCCCAGGACGGCAGCAGCACGGACTGCAAACAGACCATCTCACTCAAAACTCGGACCTGAACCTTGGTAGCGAAGGACGCCCCCTACGGGAGAAGAGCTGGAAAAGCACTTTTGGTAAAACATTTCATTTATTTAATTATGTCTTAAGTTAAACTGTTTAATGCAGTGACCTTTCCATATTTATTACCCTCAATAGGCCCGAAGTAACTTGTCTAATTATATTGCAAAAAGGAACAGGCCAGTATTAATGCCTCAGAACTGCTTTGGCTGGTTAAGCATCGAGCAGGACTACTTTAGCTGGGAAAAACTCCTTTCCAGCCAAAGACGGTCAGATATGGAAAATGCGGCTGTTACTTTACCCAGCCAAGCCTGGCTGAGGAGCTCACTGATGTGCTTAGCGAACTGATGCCTTTTTCTCCATTGTTCAGTTTGCTAACCACGGGGAGGCCCAGACTCCACCTATTTAGGAAAAGGAAGCTTGTGTGAATCCCACAAAGCTGCAATTTCACCTGCCCTCCTTTTATGTTTGTAGCAGTTTCAAACCTAAAACCAAACCAGCTTCCTGCCTGCCAGTGCCTTAGTAGGGACACGTATTTGTACTGAATTGTGCCTTAGCTCTTCCCCAGCCAACTTTCCAGCAGAACCACTCCAGAAAGAGGGCTCGGCTCGGGTCAGAGCCTAAAGCAAAGTCTGCGGGCTCCGTGGGCTCCGGGCTGCTCTTTAAAAAGAAACAAAAAAACCCGTAACAAGCTGAAAACACAATACCAGAGCAGAGTCCACTCTTTGGAAGTTGGAGATCTCTCACCATTCTATAACCCACGTTTGCTGTTTGGCTCTGGTGTGACGTCTGTGCAAAAAGCCTGTCGAGCATCAAATACTCAAAGGACTTCTTCAAAGCCTTCTCTGTTCGCACTTTACTTCTGTTCTACTCGGAACGTGCAAAAGTTGCCTCAGATTTCAAAGGAGAAAAGGTTGAGATGGGGGCGGGCTTTTTGTTAAGCTGCAAGCTTGGCATCCCCACACACAATCTGTGCCACTGAATAGGTCCCTGTCCCCCTCCTGCTCACGTCTTTGGTTGCCCCATGGAAGGACTCGCAGGCGTTGGGACAGGCGCAATCCAATCTTAGTTAGTCCAGACTTGAGGGAGGGGTCGACTGCCCTTCTTGGTCTATTTCTAAGGCAGGCCGGGCAGGCACAACCACGATGCAGTGTGTGAAATATGAGCAGCGCCCAACAAAGTGCATTCGCACAAGAGTCTGTGTGTATTTGGTTGGTTACAATAAAGAGATTTCCTGACACTGGCTTTTTTTTAAAGAGGATTGCATCTTCTCCCTCACAACTCCCAGGTACCCAAAATTAGGGCCATTCTACAGGTGTCCAGAAAAGTTTTGCTCAAATGAGACGGGCAGCCTGAAGTGACGGAATTTCATTTGTGATACTGTTCAGTTTTCAAAGTAAGGGAGCAGAATTGACTACCGCCCTGAGTTGCTTTTGTGAACAAGGAATTAGCTGTTCTTTCATGCCCGCCCTGCATCCTACCCGTCACTGGCAGCAACCCTCAGCATGCCTTCATGTTGCAGATCTGGCTGCGGGGATTGTCCTTAACCCAGGTGCCGAGGGAGGAACCATGCAAAGGGGGGAAGCTAGCGGCCCAGTTAATCCCTTCCAGCATCCAGGGCCTGCCTATCTACAAAACAGGATGATTGGATTTGAAATCCAACAAATCGGAGACCGGGGGGGGGGTCCCCCCTAAAAAATGTGCTTAAAGGTTCAAAATGCAGAAGTTTTTTTAAAAAAATACCCTAGCATCTTCTTCCCATTTCTGCACACACAGGCGCCCACCACCCTCAGCTTGTCAGGTCAAATAAGCAGCAACACTCGCTCAAATTGCAAGAACAACTTTAATGAACCCAAAGGGGGAAACGCCGCAGGCTCACACTTCACATTGTATAGAACTTTAAAAAAAAACAAGTTGCAAACCGAACATCTCAAGGACCCAAACGGAACTGGCTAGAGACCACTGCACCAACTTGGCAAACGTAAACAGTGAAGCTGCGCAGAAAGTCCATCCCTCTAGTGCTGGGTCAATGAAAGGTCAAAGATGGGTCTTCATGTCCACAAACCAAGGAGTGGATGCTGGGTCTGTATATAAAAAGACTCACTCAAACTCTTGAGCAATAGAAACACCTTCCCTTCTACCCCAATACTAAAATAGGCCATTATGGTGAAGTTTCTCGCATCTGCTATTTATATTCATTTTGTACAAGAGGAGGCTCTGGACTATTTGTTGGCTCCTAAGCTGCCTAACTTAGCTCAGCACCTGCTGTGGGACTTGTATAAACTAGATCGAGACTCAATTCACATTAAACTCTCCATTTGGAGAACAGCTGAAAAAACCCAACTATTAAAACATACTGCGTTCAGCCTCAAAGTGAGCTCTCGCCACATGAAACCCCCAATATGAGGGAGCGTTTAAAGCCATTTTCAACAAATTCCTCGCATACCCCCCAACTCAATAACTTTGCCCTCTGATAATTCAAGGGGGCAGGGAATCGACCCCTCCCTGTTCGGGCTTTCGGTGGACGTAAAGTTCAAACTGGAATCGGAGGGAAGCCACGATCAGTCGCAGCGTCTGCTACGGGGAAAGACCAGCCAATGACTTCCGGGGGGCCTTGGCAGCCCCCCGCTTTGCTGGTCAAGGGCAGTGGCTCACTTTTTCCGGATCATGTCGATAAAGTCCGAGTTAGACATCATCTTGGGCTTTTCCGCAGACGGTGAGGGCGTCGCGGGCGGTTTCTGCACCACGCCGTTCTCTGCCTTGGCTGCTGGGTTTCTGGGACGCTGCAAGACACGAGGGACCATCGACAGCTGGGTTCTTCCCTTGCGACGGCTGTGGAAGGAACAGACCACGATGCAGCAACAGGAGGGCCCTTCACGCGCTTGGAAGATGAAGGCCTCACCGCTACTGAGCGAGGGAACCCAGGCAGCCAGCCAGGACTCCAGTTTCTCCAAACAATTCCAGACCACAATCCCAATTTTAGAGTTCCTTCAGCTGCAGGGTGCTCGTTTCTGAGTAATCCACACACAGCCTTGCTAATTTCTCGCTTTCCAGACACGTTGACGGCTGTTTGCCCCATAATGTTCATCTAGCTGATGCTGTAAATAAATCTAAAAACTTCAAGTACGCAAAATAAAACTCAACTGATTTCCCAGCAGCCTGAAAGCTTCCGAAATGAGAAACCCCAAAGGCTCAGGTTAAATGAAAAACCCTCTGCTTAAATAAGGTTCATTCTGGAGCTCTGGGCTCAAAACACTCACGCGCCCGAAGCCTGCTGGAGACCCGGATCCTGACTTTGGGACGGTTTCCCCACCGCTTCCGGCCCCTCGGGACCCCTCCGAGCCGGAGGGTTGCTGAGGGCAACTTTGATGATGTGGTCCATAATGGCCAGCCCGTCCATCTTCAGAACCGCCTGGGAAGCCTGTGTTTCGTTCTCAAACTCCACGTAGGCCAAGCCCTGAGGGGTGAAACAAGCCTGCTCTGGATTCCTCTTTTTCCAAAGACAGCTCCCCAACATCCCCCTCCCCTAATTCCTGTTGGGCGGGCAAGGCGGCGAGGGCACCCCCCCCCCAAAGCACACCTTGGGTTTGCCAGATCGGTTGGTGACCAGTCGGATATCCTTCACGTTCCCGTGAGTTTTGCAGACCTCTTCCAACTCCTTCTTCGTGCACGAAAAGGGCAGGCCGGAGATGAAGAGCTTGTGCTTCTCCAGAGCGGTGCTGTACTTGAACACCTGCAGGAGGGCAGAGGAAGAAAGCTCAAGCACAGGCCTGCGGGGGTGGGGGGTGTTTGTGTGTTTTCAGGGATGGGTTCTATATTCAACTTGGTGTTTCCTTTAAAAAGTTTCACACTTCCCATGTTAGGCTCAAGCTTCTGATCTTCAGCCTTGTTTCTGAAGTTGGGGGCTCCTAACTGGGCAACTTGAAGACTTGTGGACTTCAGCTCCCAGAATTCCCCAGCCAGCTGGCTGGGGAATTCTGGGAGCTGAAGTCCACAAGTCTTCAACTTGCCCAGTTTGGAGCCCACTGGTCTAAAGGGAAATTCCACATCTGTTTTCTATACACGGGGACAGCCTTACCACCAGCGTGGCCCTGCAGTGGCTCTTTGGCTGACTTGCTTCTGTGCAGTTCAGGAGCCATTCCCTCCCCTACAAGCAGACTTGCTGATCCTGCCCCCCCCCCACTCCCTCCAGCGACGGCAGGGCTACCTTGAAATCCGGATTCTTGCTTTTATCCACGTACGGAGAGACAAACATCGGCCTGCCTTCCACCACTCTCCGGTCCAGACTGAAGGCCTGCAGAGCTGACCTGGTCTCCTTGAATTCCACGTAACAGTAGCCGCGGAACATCCCTTTATTGTTGAAAATGGGGCGGACTTCGGCCACTTCCCCGCAGCTGGCAAAAAGGTCTCGGAGTTTTGCCTCCGGCTCGGCCATGTTGTAGGAGAGGTTGCTGACAAAGACGGTGAGGCCCTCCTTCTTGCTGTCGTGGAGCACTTTGGGTGTGTCTTTCCACTTGGCAGCTGCTGCTGCTTCTTCCTCTGGCTGGAAGTCGGCCTTTGAAGGCAAGGTCCTTGCAGAGACTCTCGTGGCCATCGCTTCCTCTTCCTCTTCACTCGACATTTCCCCGCTGCTGCCCTTCGGCCTCTTGGTAGCCACTTCGACTGCTCAGGGAACACGAAGGGATTCAGAGGTTGCTAAGGACCTGCCTTGGGGGGGGGGGGGGGCTGATGGCTCAGCAGTTAAAAGAGGCTGAGCTTGCCAGATGGGAAGCTGACAGCCCGGGTTCAAGACCTGAGTGCTGTGCAAAAGGGTGAGCCCGTTATTTGCCCCAGCTCCTGCCCACCTAGCAGCATGAAAACATGCAAAAGCGAGTAGATAAATAGGTACCACTTCAGAGAGAAGGTAACAGGAACGTGATCCGTTATGCCACGATGGCTTATGGGACTCTCAGCACCTTTTGCTAAAAAGCCAGGTCAAACCAAATCAGGATTCTCCCCTCCCCCCCATTCCAGCTTCCTCATCACCCCGAAGAATCCCAAACACCAAAACCCAGAAGCAGAGCATGACCAGAGAGATGCTGCTGCCTTCCTCCTCCTCCTCCTCACCCCACTCATCGCCGTCTGCCTTCCGCTTGACTCCGGCTTGGGGCTCGGCCTCTTTGGCGGCTCTTTGCTTCGCCCGAGCTTCCCTGCGCTGCTCCGCTTTTTTCTCTTCCTCCTGCTTCCTGGCCTCTCTGGCGGCCTGTTTCTTCGCCCGAGCTTCCCTGCGCTGCTCCGCTCTTCTCTCCTCCTTCTGCTTCGCCAGGGCAGCCTCCCTTTCCGCCTCCTAAGAGGACAAGCAGACACATGAGCAGAAGCGCCAATCTGGGCTTTTCCTCCCTTCTGGGCTGCAACTGCTGAGCTGGCAACAGGGGTGCCCACTCCGAGGCATCGCCGTGGAGTAATGCGGGAAGGGAATACGGGAGGTCTTCGGACCGTGGCCCATCCCCCACAAGGGGAAGAGAATTAGGGTGAACCCCCCCCCGAATCCCTCCAAAGGAGGCTAAAAGCCGCTGTTCTCATCCACAGCGCCCTCCACTCTGAAGCAGCAAAGCGTGTCCATCGCTGTTAAGACTTAGGCCCATCTTTCTGCTCGTATCCACAGGAGACCTCCAGAAAGCAGGTAAGGCGCTCTCAGAGACCCCAGCCCACCTTTACTTTCAAGAGGAGAGTGTCTGTTTTTCAAAAAGGAAAAAAACAACCACAAACCCTTCACCTTTGCTCTCTGCTCTTTAATTCGAGCCAGCCGGGTTTCCGTCTTCTGGACCGCCGCGTCCCAGTCTTCTAAAGTGCCTGTGAGAGGACAGGGAAGGAGGTTGTTCTCTGACATTCCGTCCTGCTGAATGACGGGGGGAGGGGGAAGGGCTCCCTGAACTAAGCCACTCTGGGGGGGGGGGGAAGAGCGAGGAACGCAGGCTTCTGAAGGATGAATTTGCACAGGACGATGGGCTCCCCGATCTCAACCCGAGCAGGATGTGGGGGCTGCTGACCTTCAATTCTCTCCAGCGTGAGCAGCACCTCACAGATGTGCTCTGGGTAGTCCTGGGTGTGCTGCACGGCCCGGTACAAAGTTTTCCTGCAGTGGGGGAGGTCCCCGTGTGCCCTGCAGCCGGGGGGGGGGGAGGGAGGGAGGGATGCAGCCAAAGAGACACAACTGAGCCAGACTTTGGTCTCCTGTGGGGGAGGCCCCGGTGGGACAAGAGCAGGCGTGCAGCAGCCCAACAACACCTCAGGCGGGTGCTTCTTCCTCCCAGTTGGGGCCAGCAAGCAAAACGTGGCTACGTGCATTCATTCTCTCTGAGCTGCCTGATGGGGACAGGAAAGGAGCCCCCCTCCCCCTCTCCTCCCCCCCCCGGGCAATGGTGATGTCACCGGCTCACCCTTTCAACCCAGAAGCCTTAAACGGTGCCTCCGACACAAACGGGACGGGGTCTCCAGGCACCCCCTCCCGACCACTCACAAGCCGTGGAGCGCAGCAAGTACCAAGAGCTGCTCCCCTGGGCTGACAGGACTCCCTCTTACCGCTCCAGGTTGTAATACTCCAACCACATGTTGGCGTATTTTGCGTTCCCGCTGGCCATGAGGGAGTCCCAGAGTTCTCGTGCTTTCTGCATGTTGTTGCACAAGCGAGCCTGGGGGGGGGAGGCCCCTATTAATATAATCTGAACGTATCCATGGGTGCCCCCCCAAGAGATAAGAAAATAAAAGCTAACAATAGCCTAAGTTAAGGTCACCTCAATCCTGGCCCAGACCTGCAAGACGATACAGGAAGGATCTTCGTTCCCGAGAAACTCTGCAAGAACACAGAATTAAGCCACAATTATTTCTGCTCGTAAATACACGTAGCAGAAAAAATTCCTTTTTTAAAAAAAAAAATGAAAGGCAACCTACGTTGTGGAACATCTTCCTTTAAATATTTGACGGCACGGGCAAAGGCTGACCGAAGCTCTTCCAACTCCTTACTCGAGTCTTAAAAACAGCAAGGAGATAGCACAGCCATTCAGAAGCCACCCCTGGGGAACTAGCTTTCTAGAAGCAAGGAGTGTTTTCTTAAGCGGGTGAGCATTTAGGCCACGTTGCCCTGGGACAAAAATTACTACTAGCTGGAATTTGGAAGAATGAAGCCCAAACTGGAGGCTGTGCCAAAAGGCTTAGCGTCCTCCTCAACCAGTTAGTCACCTTGAGTAAAGTCCACCCTTCTCCGAAGGTAATCCAGGTACGTCTGCCAAATTTCCATGTAATCCGTGGCCTCAAGGAAGCCAGCTTTCAAAGCCTCTTCAAAGGATTCTGACAGAGGGGGAAACAAGAAATTAATAAATAAGGGCGAACAGAACTTCAGCAGCCTACGTTCTTCCACTCTTGAATACTCAGCCTGAGGCAGGACGAGCCCTCAAAGACAGAGGGAGACAGCCAGCACCGTCTCCCTTCCCAGCACAAGGCCTGGAGAGCAGGCAGAGTTGCTCCGGGTTAAAAAAACAAATAAACAAAACCAGCCAGCGTCCCCGAGAAAGTCTACCGCTTGAAGAAAATCACACAAACAGGACTGGAGCATTGTGTGACTTCCGAGCTGTGAAGCCCCCGCTGGCCTCGGAAAAGGGAAGCCTTTTCGAATCCTGGCAGGTCTCTTGATCCTACCTGATACTTTCTGGTGCTCGACGTGATGCCTCTCCATGGCCAGCAGGTACTGGCTCCACAGCTTGACAGTCCAGGGGCAATTTCTGACCGCTCGCTGGCAAGCGGAAAGCACCACCTCCTCTGCCTTCAGCTGCCTGTCCTACAAAAGGAAGCAAGCCATCTCAGCTGAAGGCCGGTTAAGCTGCTGTGGTTCTACATAACCCAGAAGGGGGCGTTGGGTGCCGCAGCAGCACTCCAGTGAGAGGGAACCTCTGCTCAGAGACCCGGAGCCCTTCACAGAGAAAGGATTAAAATCTCAGAAGCCAGAGAAAAGGCCAGAGACTACACTGAGTTATCCCTCCAGAGAGCTAGCAATATCGAGATCTGAATTTCCTGAGGATCTGAAGTTCTTTTAACAAGAGTTACTCTGGTTAACCTGATGAGATCCGGGAAAGTCCTTCTCATCAGAAGGACACAAGACGGGAAAGAGCTTGCTGACGGAGGCACTTACCAAGTACTGAATGTAACGAACCCAGAGATCTGACACAAGGCAGTTCTCAACCAGGGCACGCTCATAGATCAGCTGAATGCGAGCTGGATCCCCAATCTTCAGCTCAAAATCTACATAAGCTTGGTATTCGGCCAGCTTTGGGGCTTTAGCTATCAGCTGGAACAAGAAAGGCAGAAAGCTCTTTCAGGGAAGTAGGAAAAGGGAAAAGAAACCATTAGGAATCCCCCCCCCAAAAAAAGGTTACATTCAATTGCTCAGCATAAAACTTCCCCAAAAGAGGGGGGGGGAGAGACAATCCCAGAAAGTTCTGAAAAAGAATACCGTTTAGATACAACAAATTTGACACAGACTTAGAAGCAATTTTGTTCCTCCTCCCCTGACGAGCCTCGAGAGAAGATGCCAATTCCCAATCGCTGTCCTTTGGAAGCGAGCACCTTGAAAGGAGACCTGCGACGGTGGCCTGGGGAAGGAAGGCACCCCCGGCCCACGGACTCTGAGGGAAGCCACTTACCAGGTCCTCTTCGTAGGGCTTGTACTTCCGCAACTGCTGCACAGCCTTCACGTAGTTTTGCAGCACTGCCTCCGGGATCGGCTCCTCGGTCCAGTTTTCGTATTCCAAAAATGCTGATTCCATGTCTCCAGAGAGCAAGAGGGAGAGAGGAGCCCATTTCAGCCAGCATAGGGGAGCACAGACTCCGAGTCCCTTCCCTCACCTTAAGCCACCCTGCGGCTGCTTTGGCTTTGGGTGTCCCGTGCAAAACTCGGCCACTGATTCCTGCTGGAATTGAGGAACAAGAAGCCGAAGCATTTCCGGGGCAGGCCTCGGATGGAGAGGCAAGCCACAAAGTCTGCGGGCGATCCTCACCTATCAGGGGAACCGACAGCTCCCGACGATAGAGCGCATGGATCCTCTCGAGTTGCAATTTGAAGGCCCGCTGCTGTTCAGGGGTTGGGACGCAGTCCGGGGGTGGCTGGCGGGGGGTGGGGGAAAGGGACAAAGCACAGGCGTCAGCGTTTGTCCTAAGCAGCAGAAGAGGACCGGAGTCCCAACGGCAGCTAAAGGATGCACATGCGTGAAAAAAGAAAGTCTCGCAGCCCTACAGAGCTCAACTATCGGATGGTATCAAAGCCTAAATGCCAAAACGCCATTGCCGTCACTGGTCTTGACGTCCTACAAAACACACCCACCCTCTGGGGAACCGTCTCCTGACCAGGCAGTGGAGCGGAGCACGCCGGGGCTTTTACCTTCATTGTCGCCAGCAAGGCGTTTTCAAACTCCCGATAGACCTGCCAAATAGCAGCTCCTTGGGTCACGTGGAGGCCGACGGCGATGAGCGCCCGTTCCATTATTGAGCGAACTCTCTCTATCCCTCCTTCCCGGCCGATGTCCCCAATGGAGAACTGGGCGTACTCCAGCCAGATTTTAGGACCTAGAAAAGACCCCCAAGGTGGCAATCACTTTTTCCTGCTTATGGGAAAAGAAGCTAAAAGTTAGCTCTGAATGTTTCGTTTCCTCCAACAGGGTAAGTTCTTTGCAGAACCTGTTTTGGGGTTGAATCCGTCTGGCTGTTGTTTATCTCGGTTTGTTATTCCCTGGCACTTTGTGCCTGAAAGAACATCCATTTAAAACTAAACTTACAGATGTAGTCTTTCACAGCTCTCTCAAAAAGCTCGTAAAGCTTCTCCCGCTTCGCGTCTTCTGTACCCTGTGACATCTCATCCTTCAGCCACTCTAGCCACAGATCTGTTGAAACGGGAGAAGCCACATCCAAAGAAGGTTAGAACGCTAACAGAGTTTGATCCGGGGAAAGATGTTGCCAAATAACGTTATTACTAAGGCAGGTCCAAATAAGTATTAGTCTATATTTAGATTCTACTAAACTCAACAAGGTTTAAGTCTGAACAGATGTTCGTTCACACAGCTACGTTCCACTTACATCTCAAGAAACCAAAATCTTCTCTGAAACAAATTTAATTTAAATAATTATCTAAGGTAAATGCTTGGTTTCCATCATGATGGCGCCAAACATCTGGCGGCAATTTAGTGGTGCCACAAGTAAATCACTAGTAATTTTAACTAAAATTACAGCAAAGCTGCCATTTTTAATACAACCCAGAGAACAGAAGATAAAACATGCAACTTAATTAAGAAACTTCAGCTTTCATTTAAAACCCGCACAAAATGTTTGCCTCAAAGCTTTGGCGATTGAGCCAATCTTGAATATTGCTCCCCCCTTTAAATTGCCAAATTTCTTCCCTCCCTCCCTGATCTGGGAAACGAGCAAAAGCCACGGCGCAGGAGCCATCTTTGTTTAAAAAACAGCAGCACTTGCACATTTAACAGGACTCACAGCAGTACAAATCACTGTCCATTTTCACCTAAGAATACAATCTTTGATGTTGTCAAAACTGGACCTGGTGTGAATGCAACACAAAATGAACAAGCTGGCTGCCTTTCTGCTAAGGTTTTCAAGCAACTCTACCCCACAGTCAGTTCAGACTGAGTCTGCACAATAAAAAATTTAGATAAATGTAGCGTATATACCCCAACCCCTAATACGGCAGTAGGAACGCACATCGCCCCAAAAGAAAGTATCCTGGGAGTCTTTGGAGGTAGGAATGCAAAGTCCGGTTATTTTCACTGGCGACAGGGTCACTAAGATAAAACAGGACAGTATTTTTTAAAACTCTGCCATATCAAGGGAGGTGGGGAAACACAACCACCCAACTTTTTACTCTTACTAAGTGCTCCAGTTGAAAATGCATGTTAAAAAGTTTTCACTCTACGTGCAAACTTTACATACAACTCTAACCATTTCGTTTATGGAGGAAATTTTTCTGTGATCACTCAGTGTCCAATTTCCATTTATGTTTTACAAAATAGAACAAAACAAGAGCAAAAGATTTTGCCTACCTTCAGTGAGAGGATAAAGCTGACTCATGTGCTGGCGGGCTGACTGAAGCCTACGGAGTTCTCCTTCTTCACGGAAAAATTTTATCCATTCCAGGTGATTGTTGTAATCATAGGGAATGATGCCCAGCTAAAAACCGTTGTCAAAACAGTAATTTTATTTATGCAGCCCTATAGAAACCTAGCTAAAAGCTACTAACAAATGCCATCCAGGGATTTTGGCAAATTTTACTTATGGAATAAACAGGCACCAAGATCAGAAGGGCTCTTCCGTGCAGTACATTAATTATCCCGCCGCTGCTTGGGAACATCTCATAGTCAAGGCAACAAAGCACCAGATTGGGAGCTGCAGATTGCACTAGAGATCCCTAATCCACTGTTAGACCAAGAAACGCGTGCAGCTTATGGACTGTTTACAGTGGAACCAAGATGGAAAGAAATCCTTTTTAGGCTACCTAGCTAAAGTGTAAGGCTCAGTGGAATCTTGACACACTGGAAATTGAATCTGCAGGATAAAATGGTATAAACCCAAAATTCGCACCAGCTAATGCAGAATATCACGGCCAGCAATGTACGCATGCTCACCTCCCCCGGGCAGAATGTGCTCATGCAGGGCGTAAGAAGAGGAAACAATAGATTCACCTTCACGTTAAATTCTCTGCATGAGTCCCTGTTCTGGGGAATACACCTTCCCAAAGTGGGGGGGAGAGGCAGGACTGCCCTCAAGCAGAAAATCTGCCGGGAAGCGATTCTCTTTTAATGACGGGAGCCACCTCTCTTGTGGGTTGCCCTGGAGATCCTGGGAGGAGACCCAAGTCCCCGATTGTTGCTCTGCCATCATCAGGGTAGACTGCAGGTAGTCCTCCACTGACTATCATTCGTTTAGCGGCCGTGCAAAGCTGCAATGGCTTTTCACACTTAACGACCGTTGCAGCCTCCCCGACAGTCACGTGATCAAAATTCGGCCTCTTGGCAACTGGCTCGTGTTGATGTCAGTCACAGTATCCGTGTGTGTGTGTGTGTCGGGGGTCACGTGATTCTTTCTGCCTTTGCAACCTTCTTACCAGTAAAGTCAATGGGGAAGCCGGATTCGGAAAACGCACTTGAGCAACTGTCTCGCTTAGAAATGGAAATGCCGGGCTCGATTGTGGTCGTACGTCAAGGACTCTACATACTAGAGGCGCGGGAGGGTCCCCATGCAATCTCCCCCCAGGCAGCCACACAGCCTTCCTTTGAATGCCCCCAGCCCCCTTCCTCCCTCCAGGCGGCCCACTGAGGCCGAGCTCCATACGGTAAGGTAAGATAAACCTTTATTGTCATTTTTTTTTACTGTGGGCACAACGGCACACATCAAAAATGAAATGTAGTTGCCCGCTCTCAGTGGAACACGTCGCACGCCTAACCGTACCAGGTACACACACGTGTAGGCGCACACCCCCACGCAGCAAGGATCAAGCATCAAAGGGAAGGAGGAAGCCCGAGGGGGCACGAGGCTAACGCTGCCGTACGGATCTCCTGCTGCGGCTACCACGGAGCCCCCTCCTCCCTCCCGGAAGGGAACCAGGGAACCGGGTCGTGGAGGATGGGTCGTGGTGGCCCGGGGCGGGGAAAGGAGTGGGCGTGGCCGGCCTGCCCGAGGCCCCGCCCCCCGCCCCCCAACCCTGCAATCCAGGCGATCGATCTCGACCTGCCTCTCCGCGACGCCCAGGCCGCGCTCGCTGCTGTAGCCGCAGAAGCAGGCGCAGGGGTACTTCTCGTCCTCCTCCTCCTCCTCCTCCTCGCCGTCGTCGGAGAACTGACCGTCCTGCACGCACTCGCCGTCATTGCAGCTCTCCATCGCCGCGAGGGCCGCCAGCTCGCGCTCCCGCTCCGACATCGCGCTCCGAGGACGCCCTGCGTGGGTAGGCTCGTGCGACGGGCTCTCGGGCTGTCCGAACCGCTGCCTGAATGGAGAAGACCCCGCGCGGGGAGAGCCGGGCTCGTAAACCTTTAAACGGGCGGTTTTGAGCCTCCGGTGAGGTTTTAGACTCCGGGCCGAAGGGGGCGGGAAGAGCGGCCAGCGGGAAGGAGGAGTTCTGGGCCCCGCTTCAGACAGGCAGCTACGAGGGCAGGCGCGGG
Source organism: Vipera ursinii (assembly GCF_947247035.1). Taxonomy (NCBI): domain Eukaryota; kingdom Metazoa; phylum Chordata; class Lepidosauria; order Squamata; family Viperidae; genus Vipera; species Vipera ursinii. The sequence continues at coordinate 762,485 of NC_139527.1, read as the reverse complement.
GAAGGGGCCTGAGATCTGCCGCAAAGACCCCTGGGAGGAAGAAGCGCCCCCCCCGCCCTCCGTGCAGGGCTTTGGACTTGCCCATGCGCCAGGAGGGAGGGGGGGCGGGGAACCAGACCGAGTAGAAAATGAAATAAAATCTATATGAAGCGGTAACACGCGGGTTGCGCTATTTGGGGGCGAGGCGGCAGCGCTTGCTTCTCCTGAACAGGGAGGCCAGGCCGAAGAGAGCGCGAGGAAATACCTGGCAGCCAGCGAGCGGCTAACCTCCCTCCTCGAAGGCGAAGTGGGCGCGGTTTGGCGGCTTCGCGCTTTTCGCCCTGGCGCGATGTGATGGCGTCACGGGCGCGTCGCCCGCCCTCTAATGACGCTCCGTGCGTCACCGCGGCGGCAGCGACGCAGTACCAGCAAAACAGACAAGATGGCGGCGCTGCGGGCGAGCGGCGTTCGGGCCGCGGTGCTGCTCAGGCCCGGCCTGGCCCGGCCTCCGCCGGCCGCGGGCTACCACGAGAAGGTGGGCCGGGCCGCAGAGGGGAGGCGGGAGGCGGTCCGGCGCCCCCGAGGGACTACAGCTCCCATCAGTCCCGATAACGGGAGTGGCAGCCCCGCCCCTCGAGAGCGCCGAGCTGGCCCAGGTTGTCCGAGGAGAGGCTACAGGGCGCGGGTCGTGGGAAGGGAGCAAGGATCGCGGGCTGGGGCTTGTGGGGCGTGAGGGAGACGGATCCCCGCTCGCCGGGCCGGGCGCGGTGGTCTGTTTCCCGGGGGAGCGCCCGGGGCTGTGCGATTGCCCTCTTGGGCCGCCTCTGCCTGGAAAGCAGCCAAGCCCGTTCAGCGAAATCGAAGCGCCTGGGGCTTGGCTGGGCCGGATAGCGGGGAGCCCGGCGGAAAGAGGGGAGCCCAAGAGCCCCGATGCCCTGCAGTCGTCCTTAACCTCCTCTCAGCGATTGGGGGGGGGGGGCGAATACGCCTCCCAGCCTCAGTTTTAGGGAGTTCAAAGATCACGTTTTGCAGCCTCCAAACAAGCTGGAAGGTGGTAGAGAGGAGCCCAGTGTTCTCCTCTATTAGGAGAATTCTCTCTCAACTACTCAAGGATCGTCTTCTTTATGCCCCGAATTTTCCCTTTCAGGTCGTGGATCACTACGAGAACCCCAGGAATGTCGGTTCCCTGGACAAGAAGGCAAAGAACGTGGGCACTGGCCTTGTGGGGGCTCCGGCCTGTGGGGATGTCATGAAATTGCAAGTAAGCAAAGGCCCTGCTTTCCCCAGGAAGTTCAGCATGTCCCATCCCTTTCTGTTAGCTTTCTCCTGACGGGCAATTGGTGTCTTTTAACTACCCTCAGGTCGAGGTGGACGAAAACGGGAAAATCATTGATGCCAGGTTTAAGACGTTTGGCTGTGGGTCAGCAATCGCTTCAAGTTCTTTGGCGACTGAGTGGGTGAAAGGGAAGACGGTACGTCCATTTCAAAATCCTTGGCCCTATTTAATTGGGAGTTGGGTCCCGCCTTCCATCCTCTTTGAGGACATTTGTGAAACCTCAGCCTTGGTGGGGCAGAGTCTCACGTAAAATAATGTGAGAACCTCTTTATCAGTGAGATCCTTGGGAAAGAGTTACCAAGAGCTACCCATGCCTTGCTAAACTATCAATTTGCGTCAGTTTCAGGTTGATGAAGCCTTGAAGATAAAAAACACAGATATTGCTAAAGAGCTCTGCCTGCCGCCAGTAAAACTGCACTGCTCGAGTGAGTAGGATTTTCACTGGGGCTGTTGATTGTGTTCCTGGAGATCTTTGTTTCCCCCGCTGGAAGCAGCAGCACGTGCTTGCAGGCTTTGGCAGCTTCTATCTCCCTCTCCTTCTCCTCCTCAGTGCTTGCGGAAGATGCCATCAAGGCTGCCTTGGCGGATTACAAGCTGAAGCAGGGGCCAAACACCACTGGACCCGAGAAGAATGCAGCCAGTATGTAGGGCTCCTTTGCACTGCGAGACCTGGAAGCCAGCTTCCCTTCATTCCACTTGTAGCCTCAGCAGAACATCTAGGAGCTGAGCCATCAACATCTGTATTTTGGAAAGATGCACAACTCGTACGCACAATGTTAAGAATACTACAGCCAACAGGATGCCGCAGCTTTTTGCTCTTGGCTTCTTTTCCTTTATGTGTGTGATGAGATTTGATTTGTAGCCTTAGGATGGTCCCTGAAGGGAGATTAAAGCTTAGTTACAAAGAAAATTCCCAGGGCCATTTCAGTATGATCCTTGAGTCCATAGGAACAAGCAGTGACATATGACTTCTGAAGGTCCTCCAGGGGTAGATTTAGAGCCGTACAGAAACTCTTTGAGCTTACAGTTACATTTCTGGTCATTGATTTGGAGGTAACAGCAGTGTAATTTTATGCTGCTGGCTTCGTGTTCCCCTAACACGAGGGAAAAACCTGATAGATACAGTAAAGTGGTCTCTGTTATTTTCTAGCTTGGAATTTTAAAGAAAGGAATATATATTTTATTTCACCTGATTGTATGCACAGATTTCAGATTTGTTTGCTGTTCAGCCCATGCTACACATGCAGAGATAATATATGTTTGTTCTATAAAACGAGTTCTTTTAATTTGTGTTTTCTTTATATCCCACCTCTACTACTTTTATAAATAAGGCGGAGAACATACCTAATACTACTCCCTCCTCCTCATTTCCCTATAACAACAATCCTGGGAGGTTGGATGGGCTGAGACAGAGGGACTGACCCAAAGTCATACAGCCAGCTTTCGTGCTTAAGCAGGACTAGAATTCACATTTCCTGGCTTCTAGCCTGGTAACTTAAAACACAAGGCCAAACTACCCATCTGCCAACAAAGAGTTGCTTGTTGGCTGGGGAATTCTGGGCGTTGAAGTCCATCTTCAAGCTGCCAAGCTTGAGAAATACTGTACCAGGTCTGGAGACCACTTTTTTTTTTAAAAAAATCTGTCCTTTCTCCCCTGTTGCCTGGCGGTATCTATAAGCTTGTGATCTTTTCATTCCCCAAATCTGGTAGCTCTGGGCGGTCTGGAGAACCAGCCTGAGAGAGTAGAACGTGCACCAGGCGTCCGTTTCTCAGCAGGTGCAAAACTGCAGCTGCTCCTCTTGGTGATTTTTTTTTAAAAAAAATCCTGCCTAATCGGAATAGGCTCTATCAAAGGCGCCAGAGGAGACAGTTTTTCAATTGGGGATCAATTGACACGTCCAGGCTGGCTGATCAGATAGGGACGGCCCCAACGTGGCCATTCACTTCTGCAAAGGCTACCCCAGGCAGCAAAGTTGCCTCTGCATTCTTCAGAGGCCAGGGAGAAGAGCGGGCCGACAGACAGTGGGCGACGGGAAGGTTTTTCACCCGTCAAGTGCCAGCTGCCACCCTGTATTTGGGATAATTTATTGGCAGCTCAGGTTTCCAACCAAAACAGTCCTCAGCTGCCGAAGCATCGTCTGCCTCCCGTTGATCCCAGCAACTGGATAATCCACTCGGAAGCCATCCCGGTCAACAAAAGGCCTCCTCATTCAAAGGCAGAAAGGAGGAGATGCTTAAAAATAAACCATTCTGAGATGTTTTGGATCTGAAGAGTGCCTTCTGCTGAACAGGTGAGTCGGTCAAAAGGGCTGAATCCGCCCATTTTAGTCCGCCCACTTTCACCAGTGTTTTAGAATCAAATGTTTTCCATAGCAGATGATTTTCTAGTCCCCGTTTTAAAATCTCTCCAAGAAACAGCTTGGATAGTGACAGTGTTGCCTTTTCTCTTTTAAATCTTCCTTTATGCACCACAAAGACATCCCTGCAGCCCTAAGCTCTCTAGTACAATTTCTTCTGAGTCTTGCCAGCTGGGGTGACAAAATGCAAGCCCGATTTAGCCAGGAAGGAGCCAAAGGCATTGCTGCTTTCAAGGGCCCTGGAAGGGAGGGGGCTTTGGATAAGGGACCACCTCAAGTCAGGCTGGCAGGGAGGGGAGGCAGAGAGGCTTCGGCTGAAGCTCTCCTTGAAGTGGGAAGAAGGCGGTCAGAAATGAAAGGAGTAGATGTTCTCTCCAACTTTCTCTGCCTGTCAGAAATATTGGACAGATTTCTCTAAATCTGGCCCATGTTGGTCACAGACAACCCACAGCAACAGCTAAATTACAGCCTCCCTTTGTTCCAAGAGGCTGCCCCATCTTTAGCGCTCCAAGCAGCCTTTTTTAGTCCTCTTGAGGTTTCTCCCGAATTCAAGATCAGCATTTTAACTTTTTCTTCACAAGCTCTGCCTTGTCGAACAGCCGAAGTTTGAGTCAGGCTGTCTCCCCCACACACAGACCAAAAGCATTGTAAAAGTGGCAGGTGGTGGTGCCAATACCTGGAGAGCATCATCACCTGCCCCCAACGAACACGCCCCCTTTTCTAGGTTCTCGGATCCCGCAGGGGAAGCCTCAAGGAAAAGCACCTTTTCCCTACTCAGCGTTTAAAAAGCATTGCAGGTTTTGTTCCTTGAGCAGCCTGGCCAAACCGTCCCAGGTTCGGCTCTTTTGTGCTCAGAGAAAGAGAGGAAAGAAAAAAACCAGTTGGGGAAGGTTCTTTTGCTTTCGTGCACACTCCTGTCTCTCCTTCACATGCACACACCAGTGTTTTGTTGGCAAAATGACCTTGCCACGGGGTTGTTGCAGATGGCAAATTAAAGCTTCCTCTGAAGGGGGACCTTGACATAAAGTGGAGAAAGGTTGTGCAAGCAGATCAAGAATCGGGGTTTTTAAAAGGGCTGTGCTGGGAGTTGAGCGCTTGCAGAGATGCACCCCATCCTCTTGCTGATGAAAAGGTCCCAAAGATGCTTTTCAAAAGGCAGCTGGACTTTCGAGGTGGGGTGGGGGGTTTCCTTGAAAACATTTCACTTCTCATCCAAGAAGCTTCTTCAGTTCTGACTGAATGGTGGGGAATAGAAGTTGCAAATAGAAATAGAACCAGGTGCCTTTTGAAAAGCACCTTTGGGACAATCCCGAAGGACAGAGCCCCAAACCTTTGGCAACTTGCTGAGGGCCACCCTTGTCCAGTTTCATTGCAAGCAGAAGAGGGACCAAGGGGAAGGCAGAGCTGCCAAGGGCAGGGCAGGGCAGGGCAGGGGCAGTTAGGTCCAAAACCGGAATCACGTCAACATTTGTGCCTGCTGGAAACCTGGACCACACAAACACCATCCTCAAGGCCTGTTTTCCCCCACCCCAATTCTCCCCTTTGCTGAGCTTCTTTCAGCCTTCAAAGCAGGCAGAATCTGGAACGCCCGATGGAAGGCAGGGTGGAAATCTCCATCTGGAGGCCTCTCTGATGCTCTCCTTCTGGCCCAAGAATGCCGGCTATTTCCTCTTCTAATCCCAGGAGAGAAAGTCGTTTCGCGACAGCGTTTGCTCCCCCCTTCCAGTAGCCAGTGAGAGGAATTCAGTGCAGGAAAACCACCCAATCCTCATCCACACATACACAGCAGCCTGATTTATTATTTCTTTTTAATGGAACATAGGTCTATAATGGAGAAGAATATATGTGGGGTTATTGTAGGCTTATGAGGGGTCAGACAAGGGAAAGAAAACATTACCGCTATGGCATTTTACTGAATTTGGGCCATTTTTTGAAAACATTGGCCATATTAACCAATTAAGTGTGCTGGCTGGGGAATTCTGGGAGTTGAAGTGCACACATCTTAAAGCTTAAGAAACCACACTTCTAGGTGTTTGGACATATAGCTTCTGCCACACCTGGACTTTAGCCACACAAGGGCTGGGGTTGAAAAAGTGGTCTAAAACATCTGGAAAGTGGAGAAAGGCTGGAATGTTGTATCAACACGGTGCCCTTCCTCACGTTTTAAGGTTTAGGGTGCCCTAGAAAAAGATGCTGGAGTTTCACAAAACCCTCCTCATGCTAACCCAGTTGGGGTTTAGCTTGTTGCAAAGCTCCCAGATATTGCCATTTTCAGCCCCGTTAGAGTCGCTCATTCAAAAACGGCCTTGAAGTGTAGGACTGCAGAGAATCCACCAGAGAGGGTCAGCCCACCCCAGTCTATCCCAGATGCTACAATAAATGTCTCAGCCTGCTAAATTTATAGATGTTTTTACTAGGATTACAAGAATCACCCTGGGAGAACCCCAGTGGGAGGAAAAGTCATAAATATCAGCTTTGCAAAGAGGCTGGGAAAAACCAAGGAGGAATTTTTGTTGCAAATACATTCTCCTGACACCCAGCTTCTTCAAGGCTTGTCACAAACCAGGTCAATCTTAGTCGTGTCAGCTGTAATACTTACTGAAATATTTTTCTAGTTGACTCAGAAAGAGATTAGCACCAATGTCCTCCGTCTAATATAAAAACATTTTTAAAAAAAATGATCAAAAGTCCCCCTCCCCCCTCCCCCCCCCCCGCAAAAAAATAATTGAATTTTAAAAAGCCCCAAAACATTTTCATTATGTTTGAAATATGAGCCCTCCCTCCTCCGAAGATAAACAATCATTTTGACAAGTGAAGAATTTTGGGATTAAACACAGATAAAAATCCAGCTTTGTTGGGTTTCATTCACTCGTGACAGGCCTTAGTATCTTCTCCTCCGCACACAGAAGTATGAGTGTTTGTAGATCTTTAAAAGGAATAATTATCAGAAATGTCCTCAGATTCTTCCCAAGGTTGGTTGTGTTGAGCAATCAGATCTCCTAAAGCGCCTGGAGAACTTGGAGTTAAGCATTCTTAACTGGGTTGAGTGGTGGGATCCATTGCATATTGTTGCCATTGCTCGGATGGAAACTGTACTTAAAAATCTCAAGTCAGATTGGCCATTTTGAAAACGTGTGGCTGTTAGTTTAACTTTCAAAGCTGACACTAAGGAAAGTAAATGAATTAATTGTTGATATAAACTAAACAGAGCTGAGCCAAGATTTGCTTTAAAAGAAATATTAGTGTGAAATAACTTCAAGTTTGGCCCAAAGACGATCTCGTCAGCAGTGGGAAAAAAAAGATCTGGAGGACTTCGTGGTTGATAGAAAGGGGAACCAATTAGCTCTGCATACAACCTTGCTCCAAAATTCAGGATTGATATAAATAAATGTTGACCCAAACAGCCCACCTCAAAAATTATGTATGTCGGTGCAGATATGTTCTCCCCGAAAGTGGGAAAGTCCTTGAGGTCTATATTAGGATGGTTCCTCCAGAATAGCCCCAGAACCTTGGTGAAGAAGTTAAGTTCTATCTTACTTGCTCAGTGATATCTGGTTGAATGGCTACATTATGACATTACGGTCACTCAGCTTCTCCCCCACCCCCCCAAGATGTGTCAAGCAATTCTCATCACCTCCCTGGGCATGTTGGCAGGGAATGATGGGAGTCAGCGTTTCCCACACCTGGAGGGCGCCAAGCTGGGCAAGTCTGCATAATGGAAGAAAGTCCATTAAAGCGAAACCAGAACAATGTAGAACTTTGGGGGGTTTCCTAGCATGGGAGGTGGTTAACTTGTCTTCTTTACAGGTAATGTAAAAGTCTGCTCTCTTCTAGTTGATAAACAGATCCCTGCAGATTTCACGTTATAAACTGTCCCCCCACTGATGGGAACGGGCCTGTTCAGTTTTGGGACTCTTCTGTGGGGTCAAGAGTCAGTGGGATGCTGAGCTCCTTCTCCTCCTCCTCCCCCTGACCTTCTGAGATGGGCAGGGCAGATTTCTCGGTGGGAGGGGGTTCCTTGGACTCCTCAGGAGGAGATGGATGGGCCTCCAGCCCAGATGGGACCTCTTCTTTGGCCTCAGCTGCTTCCAAATTGTTTGGAGCTGATGTCTCTGAAGGCAAATCAGCTTCAGTTGGCAATTTTTCTTCTTCTTCTTCGTCTTCGTCTTCTTCTTTGGAGCTGCCATCCTCCACTCCTTCTTTTTTGGAGGCCCCTTCCTCTTTTCCCTCAACTGGTGGGTCTTCCGCGAGGGCACTTTTTCCATTCGCCGCGACGACCTTGATTGGAGACTTGAGATTCTGGGCAGCAGCCAAGATGTCAGCCTGCAACTGTTTGGTGGAATCCACCGGCTCCTCTCGGTTGTCGTCAGAGGGCTTCTCAGGGACTTCGCTGAAGGCCTTGGAGCCCCCGGCCTTGTCGTTCTGGTCCACATACTTCTTTTTTGGAAAGGACGACGGGTAATAGGCAGAGGCCTTGTGTTTCTGCTGTGTGATGACAGCTGCACACACGATGGAAAGGAAGATGAGGAGAAGGGAGCCCACCACAACGATCAAGAGCATGTACGTTTGGAAGAAGTCCACAATGCCGTCCAGGATGTTGAATGAGTGCGAGGTGCCATTGACCGAACTGACCACAAGGCTCCCCGAGGTGGGACTCGCACTCAGCGTCACCCTGGCAGAGGAGGGGTCGGGGGAAGCCCCCTCACCGTCTCCGCTCCCCTCGCTGTCTTCCAGGACCAGGTTTTCGATTGATCTCGAGGCACAAAAGGGCACCATCAAGAGAAGAAGCGCGCAGAGATGACACGTGGCCGCCATGACAAGGCTCAAAGGACCAGACAAATGACTGAAAAAGACACAAGGGGTCTGTTATTCCTCACAGGGTTTTGAATCAAAGAAACCTTTTTTCTGGAAGGATTTCTCATTTCCACACCAAAAATAAGTTCAGAGCTAAAACAAGCCAGTCCGAAGAATTGCAATCGTGCATGAAAAGCAAATATTTGGGCCCCTCGGTCTATTTCCTGCCTGCCCAACCCCAAATGCCCATTTTACATTGTCCTCGTATAAAATCTATGAGCCTCCACCGACTGTAATCATTTGTGTTGTTTTGTTCTTACTTGATTTCTTTTGTTGTCTGCAGTTCTGATTTGTGATGGCAATAAAAATATTCATTTATTCCAAAATCCACAGAACGATAAACCGACCTGAAGCTTCAAGTGTTGGGCAAAAGGGTGCAAAGCAGAGCCTCCCCATTCCAGCTTGGGGTCCTTGGGGGACTCTGCCTTGGTTCTCAGCAGCCATCCCTGACCTGCAGAAGGCTAGAGGGGAGCGTCAAGAGGTTTCCAAGCTGAAGACCCTCACTCTCTACCCCAATTCCAAAGTGGCAGCTAGATAGGGAGTCCCGGGTCCCGGTTTAAGACATTTTCACAGGGGCAGAGAGATGCAGCAGTTAAATTTGGGTGTCTCTGCAATGGGGGACAAGTAAGTTATTCTGGTCTTCCCGAACTCAGAGCCAAGCCCGACACGGAGAACAGCTCTGTTCAGAACAGGAGAGGCAGAAGTTCTGGCCTGCAAAGGACTTTCTGTTTGGGAATCCGGGCGTCACTCCGTGCCCGGAGTTGGTTTGCAGCCTCGGCTGCTCTCAATAATTATTGGGACGGTGGTGTTTAAGTATCCCGAATTGGCCTGAGCGGAGCACAGCTGGCAGCGGCAGAAATTCCTGAGCTTGGAGCCTCTCAACGGGAAGGGGGCTCTCCGGGCTGAGCAATGCCAGACAGCTCAAGAACGCCAACACCACCCTGCCGGGTGAGGTTTACGTTAGGCCCCATTAAGCTATCTGGTAGATCTAAACAAAGAGAGTTCAAGAAATGTCTCCATTCCTTCTCTCCTTCTCCCTCCCCCCCTCTTCTTCTTCTTCTTCCTCTTTCTCTCTCTTCTTCCTCTTTCCCTCTCTCTCTCTTTTCTTCTTCCCCTCTCTCTCTCTCTCTCTCTCTCTCTCTCTCTCTCTCTCTCTCTCTCTCTCTCTCTCTCTCTCTCTCTCTCTCTCTCTCTCTCTCTCTCTCTCTGACACACATCCTGGTCTTAATTTGGAAACACCCACAAGACCCAGCCTAGAATCCTCAGGAGTATCCTTCTGCACATGGCCAGAAGCTAACCTTTCCTTGAGACTGTCCAGGCTTCCTTCCAAATTCCAGATGTTTTGCTAAAAGCAGCCAAATTGAAAGCCAATCCTTTCTCGGCCAGCTGAGGGCAACCCCCCCCCTTTGCCAAGCCTGGAGCCGTCCTGCAGCCCCCAGAGTGGGTGGTCTAGCCATCTGGATGTCTGGGGGGCTGGAACACCTGGAGGGTCCTGGAAGGGCTGCCAGATGTGATCGGTCCCACTTTACAGCAGTTGCATTGCTCTGCAGCACCCCTAAAATTTCAGCAGAGCAACTTTGTGGGTCATTGTGGATCAGAGGAGAGCATCTGGAGGAGGCTTCGCCAGGCCCCCCCCTCCCCCCCAGGAGCCATCAGAGGGGATTTCCTTGAGGTCCACAGCCCAAATTTTGCCTGCTCTCCGTCCTCTGTCTTTGAATGTTTTTTCTTAATAAGGGATGCTGAAATAAAACACCCTTCATCTTCCAGCTGCCTCCTTTTCTTTCCTGCCTCTGTTCCCCTCCCAAAGGGGCGTCCACATTTTTGGGGGTGGGGGGGAACATCTCTGTGCCCTGCTCTTCTGGGATCAGAGGCGCAGCTCTCTGGCTCCCCAAGCGAGCTTCTTGCCTTCTCTGGCCTCCCAAATCCACTGTGTTCCCAGGGTGTGAAGCTGCAGGTTGGGGTGGGGTGGGGGGTCTGCCTTGCACCCCCTCCCCTGTTTAAGGATCTCCTCCTTCAAAGGAAGTCAGCTAGATGTTTCTGAGCAGCTCAGACACCACCGTCCCATGTCTGGTAGTCCCTGGTAGTCTGCTGCTGAGGGTGGAGGCTCTGCCCAGCTCTCCAAAACCTGATGTAAACACCAAGCGTAGAGTACCCCAATAGAAATTCAACTTTTTTATCCCCTGCTGCAGTATCTGGGAAGAAAGAGCCCCTCCGTTCCTCAGTCCTTGTTCCTGGGGATGCCTCCAGCCCCCCCCCCCCCCCGCTTTGCACAGACTGCCCCCCTCCCTCCCTCCCTCCCTCCCTCCCTCCCTCCTCCAAAGCCCAACATATTCTCTAAACCCACTTCAGCTCTCTGTAATCTGAGCGCTCTCCGGCTCTCTTGGCAGGAACAAATTATCAAATGGCAATTAAATCAACAGGCCAGACTCCACTCGGGAGAGCCAGCTGCAGAATCTGGACTGCAACAGGGGCTGTGTTTAATTCTACTTTATTTCAGGGGGGGCTCTCCTGTACTTTCTAGCCCCCCGGCCCCCCCAGGAACACGTCCACCCGATCTCTACTTGGACTCAGTAAGTCCAGTCAATAACACAAAGGGAGAGAGAGAGATGATGCAATAGAATTTATGAACGTGCTACTTGAAAAGATAGGCAAATCCCTTTAAATTTGCCTCTTTTTAATATTTTAAATTCAGCAAAGTCAGAAGAAGGATGCAGTCGCTAAGAAAAGCAACAATAAAGGCTAACAGTAGAGGGTGGTTCTCTGCAGTGGTGTGTGGGGGGGTCTTCTCTCTTCCGGGCCCCCAGGCTCACCATGCAAAAGAGGAGACACCACAGGGCCTGGCTGTGAGTCAAGCGGAAGCACTTTGCACATGTACAGGAGAAAGGAAAACCCATAGGACCCCAGCATGGAACTCTATCAGTTGGTGTGGGGGAGGGGGATGGAGAGAGAAGGGAACTGGTCAAGATAAGCACCAGAAGCCTTGGACCCCCCAGACCTCCCCTCAAAAGTGTGTCTACCCCAACCCAAGCTTTGCAGCTTTGGGGAGGCAGATGGGTGCCCGTCATGCAGCTCCCAAGGGTTGGGCACAGGAGGGCAAGAGAAGGCGGCGAATCTGCTGTTTGGGCATCAAAGCCAAACTTTGCAGTGGTGCAAATTGTGCCTAGAGGCAGACACAGCTTTGTCTCCCCCTTGATCTGCAGGGAGCCTCATTTGGTCTCTGAGGTCTACCGGATTACAGCATCCCTGAACATGCCCAGAGTGCCCGGCCCTCTCGCCTCTTCACGGTGGCAACGCTCCAGATGCAAAGGGGGAAATTCTGCTGACTGTTGCTCACTTGCCCTCCCAGCTCTTTCTGAACCCCTGGAATTAAAACAGGGGCAGAGGCCGCCTCTCGCCACCCTCGCAGGGGTCTCAGAAAGTGCCAGGGGCTGCCTGGCAGGGGCGGGTGGCAGGATCCCATCAGAGTCCCCCATTGCCAGGGAGAAGAACAGAAAGACCCCAACCGAGCTGAGCCAGCTGGGCCCCCAAGCAGGAGAGGGGAGACGCCTGGCATGGACTCACCCGGGGCAAAGGCTGCTTCCTCCGGGGAAGACTCTCCTAGTCGGGGCGCCTGGATGGGCTCTGCTCTCCTCTGCTCTCTGCAGCCGTCCTGGGCAGCTCTGAGCCAGGCCAGCTTGTTTGCATTAAATCTGGTTTCATGTGGGAATGGGAGGGTAGGAAGAGGGAAGGGCAGGACAGCCCCAAGCAGCTCCCCTCTCTGCCCCTTCCCTCCTCTTTTCTTCTGGAGGCAGAGCCCCCTCCTCGCTGGGAGGGACCGTGCAAGGCACAAGGGGGTTTGGGGGGAGGAGATTCCTGTCCTGCACATCTTCCCAAAGGCAGAGATCCCAGAAATGACTCCCCCCCCAAAAAAAATTTTCTTTCTTTCTTTCTTTCTTTCTTTCTTTCTTTCTTTCTTTCTTTCTTTCTTTCTTTCTTTCTTTCTTTCTTTCTTCCTTCCTTCCTTCCTTCCTTCCTTCCTTCCTTCCTTCCTTCCTTCCTATTTCATGTTTGTGACAGTTTTGGACGAGCCATCCGGAGGAAAAAGGAATGCTGGTTTGTTGTAACTTGGAACCGTTGCACATCTTTCTCTCTCTCGGTTCCTGGCTGGAGACAGGCACTAACCAGGGTTCAAATGTAAATGCAAAAGTCGATGCAAAATTGATTTAAAGGCAGGAACCAGGTGTCAAGGGAAGGGGCAAAGAAGCCACTTTCTAAGTCCATAGCAAGTTCTGAATCCTCTTCCAAATTATTTGCCCCAGAAGAACATAGGTGCATCTGAGCATGTACTAAGTTTCTTCTCTTTCTCAAACAGCCTGCTTGGTTTTCTCTTCACCTTGATTATCGTGTCTCACTGAAGAAAGATTGGTGGAGAAGACAAATGCTGGCATTACGCTAAGCTTTAGCATGTTGCAGAAACATGATTGTGAAAGAGGCCTGTTGTGGCTTATTCTACAATCCCTGGGCAAATTGCATAATTTAATTCAATTAGATGCCAGCAAATGAAATGAGGGTGCTACGTTTCTAGTCAGCGCAATGGAGGAACGTCAAATTATACAGCAAATCCCTCCTCTTCCAGAGTCCGTAATGGGTGGTTCTGCTGCACAACACGCACACACACAGAGGTTTGTGGTTAAGGCATCTCCAGAGAACCATAGTTTTATTCCAGTCAAGCCTGCAAATGAAACTTGAAACCCTACTTTGCTCTGAGTTTCTTAAGGACCCCGGGAGAGCACCGGGAGGAGGCTGACAGAAGGAGGGCAAAGGAAGAGTTAAGTTTTAAAAATTATTTTTCCCTCTAAAATGCCTTATCAGGATCGTAAATACGTTGCTGTCACATCCTAAGAATTCTCACTGGCGGGCAGAAAGAATTCCAAGGCACGAACTCTTTCCTATGAGAAAGAAAAATCAAATGAAGCCAAGACTGGGAAAATATTTGCAAAGGTTTCTGCCTTTCAGTTTTCCTGGCTTTTTTTGCAGCTTCTTAATGGCGCTGCAGCTGTAAGGAGAAGGAAAGCTCCGGGGCCGATTCAGAGAAGGGGAATCTCGGATTGTGGGAATCACACGGAGGGCAAAGGTGTTGCGGAACCTGAAAGCTGCCAGGTCTTTATGACTCCAGGGCAGGTAGTCAAAATCGCACCCTCCATGGACCAGGCTCCAGAGATCACCTGGGTGCACAGCAGGAACAGGAGACAACACACACACATGCACACACACACACACACACACAGAGTAAGAAAAAGATGCATGCCCCGCCTGGAAATAACAGGGAGGTTGCAGAATATAGCACCCCAAGCCTGGCAACATTGGGAGTTATCATTCCGCTAGCATCCAGCGACTTCCCTGGACGAAGCATGCTGGCTGGGGAATTCTGGGAGTCCAGACAGCTTAAAGTCGGCTGGGGAATTCTGGGAGTTGAAGTCCAGATAGCTTAAAATAACCAAGTTTGAGAAACACTGAACTAAGGGCTCGTCTCTCTTCAAAAGCCGCCTTTGCAATGGCCAAGCAGCAGGCTGGATGGCTTGCCACCCCACATGGGGGTACCTCCCAGGCTAAAACGATGCTGCCTGTGGCTTGGTGAGCCCCAAGGTCACCGTAGTTCTCTGCCACTCTCTAATTTAGCTCGGGCGGAGAGACCGTCCCTCCTGTAGCCCTGTGGAGACGCTGGAGCACAGGCCTAACCGGCAATTTAGCTGAATTCTCTGGCTAGGCTCTGCTTGTAATTTGGGCTATTTTTTATTTTTTTTTCCTCTCTCTCTCTTTCTCTCTCTCTCTGGTTTTCCCTCCCTCTCTTCCAGCTGAGTCAGCACCTCCGTGCCCAGAGATTGCCAACTGCTAACCAGCTGCAAGGACAGTTTTTGTTGCGTAGCGTTTGCACACCTAAAGGAAATTATTTGACTCTCGAGAGTCTGCTGGCATCATTCCATTGCTTGCAAGTACTGGTAGCCTTTGACTCACTGCCTTTCATTTAGCAGCCGTTTGAAGTTCACAACGGCACTCAGAAAAGTGACTTGCGAGCAGTCCTCGCCCTTACGACCATTGCAGCATCCCCCACTGTCACACAATCAAAACGGGAGCACTTGCAGCCGGCAGGTGTTTGGGATGGCCGCAGCATCCCAGGCGCAGGGGATAGCCATTCGCAATCCTCTCCACCTTGTCAGAAGAAAGAGTTTGGGGGTCCACCGTGAGCCAGGGCTACGCAAGAATAAATAAAAAAGAGATCCAGGCCGCTGGGAGGAAAGAGGAACTCTGTGTTTGCAGACCTTAGCCTTTGATATGCAGATTAGGTCTGGGTAACTTAGTGGATTTGGGGGTTTGAGGAATTTTGCTAATTTTAGTTGATTCACTGAGTTTCAGCTTGACTGTCAATTACCTAGTGGGAGACACTGATCCTCAGACCTTTGTGGATTCTGTTAATATTTTAAGGGAAGATAGAATAAAATATATTGGGATATAAAACTTCTCACAACGTTTTCCAACTCACAGATTTTATTAAAAGGCATCAGCTGCAGCTCCAAAAGACTTTTTAATAAAATTTGGGACTCGGAATAAGGCCCTTGACAGACTCGTGATGTTTTGCCCCCACAGATTAAGCTGGCTCTCCTCCTACAAGGACTAGAAGCATGTTTTGAAACCAGATGCCAAGATTAGGAGGAAACTAGGCTGAATGTTGGTCTCTCTGAAAGGCCGGAGGGAAGGGCTCTCCCCAGCCAAGGGCTGTTTTGAGGGCTTTCGATCTCGCGTGTTCCAGGACACACTGTCTTCTTCTGGGGCTTTCTGCACTCTGCGGATGGAGCCAGGAGACCGACTGTTGGGTCTACGGCGTTAATCTTGACTGTCTTCTCTTGGGTTATCTGCGGCCTTGGCTTTGACCAGAAAAATCAAGGCTGTTTGGCTTTGCAAGCCAGAAGCAAGGAGAGGGAAGGAGAGTTAGAAGAAGAGGGAGAAGAAGTATCTGAGTGTCTTTTCACAATAACTGGTGGCTTTCCTAATTTGGAGTACCAAACAAGGCTGCCCTAAGAATACAGAGAACTGAGTTCTGCATCTGCTGATCCAGAAAATCTTAGATTCTCCCCTTCTTAAACTGAGACCATCGTTCCTGGCAGCCTTGAAAGCCTCCGTAACTCTTCTGGGCTAGGAAACCCTCCCAACGTCTCCACCATCCCAGAGATGGATGGGTAGATCTGAGCGGTTGCCCAGCACTCAAGGACCACGGGTGCCACAGGATCCAGGATCCTTAAGGTGGGTCCTGGGGAAGACCATCCTGCAACTTGCTTTGGAGACCCCACAAGGAGTGGGAATGGGATGCCTTCTTAGACCCTATCTGTGTCCCAAATGGACAAAGGTACAGGTCACCTGAGTATCAAGATGAAGCCTTTTGGGATGGATCCAGCTTTGACCACAGCTGGCAGAACAAACCAGGCTCCCATTGGTGCAAATGAAGCTGACCCTTGGAACAGTTTGCCCTGTGCCCCATCCAGGGCCTGACCCCACCCCAGGCGGTTAAAGGAATGAGCCCTTTGGGGCAACGCCTTGTCAGTCTGGAGCTTGGAGAGCTAGAAGGGCCAAGTGTGCAAAGCAGGGAAGGCAGCGCTGGCTTTGCAGGTGGGGGCCAGTTCAGTGAACACAAGACATGCACACACACAAACACTTCTTTCTTTGGAAGTGGGCTGCAGAAACGGAGTCTTTTGGCTGAAGCTCAATGGAGAGCTGGTCCAGGAGAGCCGGCCTGGGCCTTGTGGGCATCAGGAATGCCTCTGATGTGTCCGAGGTTGGCTCTGCAGGGATTCATTGTGGCCACCAGGGGGGCCCACCCATGCCGCCCAAACGCCCACCTTGAGGGAGGAGTACTCTTCCCCAACCGCTCCGTCCCCAGCACAATTTGGTCTCCGTGGAGCTCTGCAGCTTTGCACGTGGCGATGAAGGAGGAGGTGGAAAGCCCCACGGCTTTGTTGAAAGAAAACCACCCTGGGGGGAACTGCAGGCCCTTTTTCCCCCAGGAGGCAGTGGGGCCTGTCCTCCATGAGGGCCAGCAAGTTGCAGTGTCCGGAAGAGTGCAAATGAAGAGCCCAGAACTGTCTGCATAGGGGCACGGCCTGGCTTGGGGGGTCAGGGGACAGATTCCCGGACTTCTTTGGGGCAGGACTGGGTATTCCCAGCATCCGCCAGCTCTCAAGTTCCCACCCCAGTTTGCGTGCAAATTAAATCCAGTTGCCTCCATCATGAACCGCTGGGTGGAAAGCACCCCCAGCTCATATCCGGCCTTTCTCCGCTTGGATTTTTCACTGGCAAAAAATCCCAGTGACGACTCCATCGGTGGCTGGGCAGAAAGAGGTGCCGCAAGCAGCATTCCCTGGCAGCAGAGCTCAAGCAGGACTCTGTGCCTCTCAGGATGGGAGAGCTGATTCATCCTGATGGAATGAAGGCTTACGTTCCCAACTGGGACGTCAAGGGAGAATTAGCCTCAGAGGGATAAATCCCAAAGGCAGGAGGAACGGAGAGGTGGAGAATGTGTGCCAGGGTCACAGCCTTGGGGGAAAGGGCTCTGAGTCTCCTTGGGATGGGCTGGCACCGGGCTTCCTCACTCAGCATCAATGGTAGAAGGGCGGGCAGCTTCTGGGCAGGCTGAATTGGTAAGGGAGCCCAGAGAAGGAAGACTGGCAACAGAAGCATTGGCACCCTTGCAGATCCCCTCCTTCCAAACCAGCCTTATTTGGAGAAAGTGTGCCCACAGAGGGCATCAGGAGGGGCACAAAAGGCTGAAAGAAGCCATGGGTGGGATCAGAACTACTAACAGACTAATTTAGAAGCTTCAGCTCAGTGTGGCAATCTGTGGAGGACGGATGTTTCCTGCTCCAATCGCTTCCGTTTCCCGTTTCTCTTCTTTAACCTTTTGCATCCAAGGCACGTGGATGTTGGCACCGGCTATCTCTGCCAAGGAAGTGCCCCACTCAGATAAATGCCTGGAAAATGATGCCCGCTTGTATTGTACCTCAGGGAAGAAAATGCAGAATGCCAGGGTAAAGTAAACACTTTTTAAAAAAATAACGGACGTTGATCCTCAGCGACTCTTTCTCTCGGTTTGCAATGCCCCACCTGGACCCTTTTCCTGAGCTTTTCCTTTGCCAATTTCCACACTCTTGGCAGTTCACAAAAAGGGGCACTGGCCTGTAGATGCTCCAGAGGGAAGGAGGGGGGGCCACAAGATCCAGGATCCACACGGCCTCTTTACAAAGAAGACTCTGTGCCAGCACTAATGGGGGTTTAGGCTGGAGCACATCTGGTTTGAATTGCAGAGCAGGGATAAATCAACAACAGACAAGCGGGGAGGAGACAGGAGCTAGCAAGGAAAGACGGGACAAGGAGAGCAACACAGTCCTTGGATCCTCAAGACAAAGCAGACGCCTCCCCTCGCAATTGCAACAGCAGTCAGCATTTGGGGCAAAGAGAGCTGGCAGGCAGACAGAAAGAGCTTGATGCTGGGCTTTCCTTGACAGGCGGGTGGAAGCAATAATGGATCAAATTCCAGTGATTTATGATGGATAGATTCCCCCCCATGCCAGCGCTCACCAACTTTGCTCGGGCTGAGAATAATGCTTAAAGGCAAAATTCCTGCACGTTTTGGTCCTAGTATGTCTATATCCCCCTTGCATTCAGTGTAGTGTCAAATGTGCTTCTAAATTGATGCACAGTTGAAGTGTTTTGTGTGCGTCCACGTCTATAGAGCTCTGGCTGTGTGTTTAAAATATATCAACATCTGCAAATATCAATAAATAGGATATAAATAGGGAGATTGAAATACCAGGTCTAAAGTGATGTTTACACTTCTCTGTGTTTCTGATGGTCTTCCTGGTTTGGGGCGCCCTCCTGTGGCAAAGAGGAGTGTTGCCATTTGCTGTATCGTGGGGCTTTCCGTGTTCTTCAAATGCTTCTCCCAAAATGTCAGGAGTCAAGGATGCGTCACAACTCCAAGGAGCATTTCAGGCTGGGAAGCAACAGGAGGGCTATGGTGCAAAATCTGAGCAACCCATCTGGGAATTTTTCAGTGCTTTCAAAAGGTATTAAACATTTCTTTAAAAAAAAAGTTCCTCCAGTTAATCTAAAAAAAATAATAATCCAGAAGTGGATGAGGTATGTGGCATTTCTAACATATTTGCAAGTGAAGGGTTCTCCCCAGATTCTAGAACATATTCAAGCAAAAGAAGAGAATTGCACAATAAAAGATTTGTCTGTAAACACCCCTGAAATTTCACAATCCAAGTCAAAAACCTTTTTATCCGATGCTAGAACAGGAAAAAAAGTGTTTCCATTATGAACATCTGAGGTCGGACAGCACTGAGGTAGATTTCAGTTTTGTAGGATTCTATTCATAAACCAACAACTCGTCAGGAGCCAAAAGTCCTTTCCTTCCTTCCTTCCTTCCTTCCTTCCTTCCTTCCTTCCTTCCTTCCTTCCTTCCTTCCTTCCTTCCTTCCTCCTTCCCTCCCTCCCTCCCTCCCTTCTCTCAAAGGGGCTCTTTTGAAAGCTGCAATTTTCTCTCTCCCTTAAAGGCAGCCCAGCTTCTGCCTCTCTGGGCATCTGGCAGAATCGAGACCCTGCCTTAACCGCAGTGGCTGAAACCTTCCTGGGGGGTTTGCAAAACAAGTTTCCATCCCAGATCTGCATCAGAGGCAGGCCTGGCCCCCTGTGAGTCATCTCCAAAGGCCCAACGAGATCTTTCCCTCTCAGGCTGATGTTGCAAGATTACAGGCAGAAAAGCTTCTTGAAAAGGGAACATACAAAACCTGTGAGTTTTCTTAAAAAAAAACCTGCCCATCTCTAGCGCTAAAGGTCTGGCCATTGCTTTGAACTCAGGGGCCAGCTGATGTCCATCCTCTCTCTCCCACACAGAGGAAGAACTTCTAGAGAGCTTCCTCAGAACCTGCAGGTTCAGGAGAAGTCTGGCTGAGATATATTTCTGGGAAGCTCCCAAACCTACTCTGGAGATTCTGGAAGGCAGTGGAATTACCCATCAGAATAAGAGGTGGATAAATATGTTTCCTTTCTGCAGTGATGAGAAATTAATTCTACCCATTTCTGCACCATTTCCCCCTCTCTTTTAGTCAAAAGTTCACAGACGATCCATCTGCAATTTTGGCGATATTTTCCCCCTAAGTATTTTGCTGATTGTTTTAACTTAATTCATACCATTTTTACAAGCCGTTTTCCTTCTTTCCTTTGCCTACAATGGTCTCCAATGTTTCAGGATTGCTATCACAACAGTTTTTTAAAAAATTGCACCTCAAATTTAGAGACTAGCTGGTGAAAAATGAAGGACTTTTCTGCAAAACAATTCCTACTAAGTGCCAAAAAAAGAGTTTGTGGCTGGCAGGCGGTACCCATGACCAAGTTCTGGGTGGTGAGGAAGAGAAATCAAAACAACAAAGTAGAAACAGGGAACCAGGAGAAAGTTGAAGGTGGATGAGGAGGGGCTGAGTAGTTTATAGATACAAGGACCCAAAAACAAAGGGCAAGAAGAACTTCTCTTTGTTCTGGCCCCTGCTGGTCAGGGGATGATGGGAGCCGAGTCCATTGAGAAGGGCCTTCCCTATAGCCTGAATTGGTGTGGACAGACAAAATACTTGAGTGGGGTGAGGTGGTTTCCTTGCAAATAGACACAAGAATGAAATAGCAATGGGTAGAGGGGAGGGGAGGGGGGAAGAGAAGAGAAGAGAAGAGAAGAGAAAAATTTCCTTTATGTTTTGTTAAAAAACTGGAAGAGAGAAGAGTAAGTTTAGAATTGAAGTGAGAGCAAAATCCAAGCCAGGCACAAGGAGCCCAGAAATTTTCTCAACATCCCACAACAGGATCCGGGGTGGGCCCAGAATACCATGTTTCTGCACTGGCCGATTTGTTCCAGGGATGCTACAACCACTGTTGCATTTCAAAATGTTTAATTATTTTAAATGTTGATTACTTAAGACTCCCCCTCCAGTCAACTCAATTTCAAACATAAACCCAACTCAAAAACACTCTAGAAATCTTAATTCTCTAGTAAAATACAAAAAAAGAGGAAATGTCTAGGTCTGTTCTAATACTGAGATTTCACGCTTCACTTATTACTTTCTAGACATGATGGCTTCAAAAAAGGAAACGAGACCTCTTCCTACGGCAGAGGAGTAGCTGAATAAGATTTTCAGGGTCTGGGGGAACAGAGAGGACCTAAGCCTTGAGCTCCTGGGAGGAAACTGAGTAAAATCTAACAAATAATTTACATATTTCAGAATGTCTCCTTTCTTGATCCCTAATTTGATCTGCAGGGTTGCAGAAAAACACTATGCAAAGTCTTGTTTTTAACAAGCCACAATAGTTCTCCAAGAAATGACAGTTTGCAAAATGTAAATGTTGGGTTTCTATAGCAGGCAAACACATGCATGAGTCAGTGCGATGGGTCCACCCAGATGAGAAGACACAGATGTACCACAGATAGAGTCATCTGGGTGCAGAGGACCATCTTGGAGAAGATCAAGAGGCTCTAAGAAGGTGGACCAGAGATGTCTGGAGCACCACAAAAGCACCCTGTTAATGCTCTGGGAGGAAGCTGTTCAGAGTTAGGTTGTCCGCCTCCGTCTCGGATGCCGTCTCCCCGAGAAGTTGTACTCGCTTCACCTTGGACTGCCTCCTGCTCCTCTCCTCCTCCTCCTCCTCCTCCTTTTCAGCAGAGAGCAGGGACGAGATACAGACCATCTCTGTGTGGTTGGCCTGGCCCAGTCTGTAGGCTCTCTTCTGACGCCACAACATGGTGGCCAGGACACCAGAGCACACAATGAAGATGGCGGCCACCAGAGCCAGGAGAAGGATGGCCAGCAAGCACTTTCCGATCAGAAGGTTGGTGTCCTTGGCAAGGGGAGACTCCCCTTGGGTGGTGGCTGAAGACCCTGATGTGGTAACACCCAAGCTTTGTCTTGGGGACCCTGTAGAAAAAGCCAAGGCGGTAGAGACCATTTCATCCAGCCATTCCTGTGTTTTATGGGGCTCAGGTGTGGCTGTTGCAAGGAGAGGTTTCGCCCTTGGATTGAGGCCTGGCCCACCTGCGTCCAAGCTATGCTTCTGGATGGCTGTGGAAAAATCTGTGCCATCTTCCAGAGTCTGAGATGTAGACAAGATTTCATCCAGATGTTGTGGCATTGCAGTGGAACCAGATGTAGCTGTTACGAGAATAATTTTTATTTTTGACTTTAAGTCTGGCCTAGGAGAGTGTGGGATGTGCTTCTGGGTAGCTGTGGAAAACCCAGAATCGTCAATCAGATTGTGAGAGGACGCAGTAGATACCAGCTCATCCAAAAATGCCAAACTAGGTGTGACTTTTTTTGACCAAGAAGAGAGTCTGTCTTTTCTTTTGGAGACAGGCCTGGTGGTCTCAAAGTCTGGCTCCAACGTCACCGTGGAAACAGGTGCCTGAGGGGGCTTGGAGGTGACATCAACCAGCCATGGCCACGTCACAGTCATTTCCTGGGGAAGCAGCTTGGGTGCTTGGATGCTAGTCTTGCTTTGGGTTTCAGGCAGTGTGTTCTTCAGAGAAGCTTTGGATGCAATTTTGGTCATAATCTCCACAGGAAAGGAGGTGGTCCCTCCCTCCAGAACCGTTGAGGTGTGTGAAGCTGTTGGAAGGGCAGGAGGCCCTTTGGCATGTTTTGTGATTGGGTCCCGTCCTTTTGGACTGGGCGACTGAGAGGATCCCTTACTTCCATCAGCTGCTGCTTTCCAATCGCTCGTGTTGGCAGGAGACTCCACGTTCTTCGTGCTGGTGCCATCTCGTAGGCTCTTGAAGTCAGCCACTGCGAGGAAGCCTGGGAGAAGCAAGGGCAAGAAGAGCCAGCAGGAGGCCATTTTACCTGATGCAAGTAGGAGAAAGAAAAAGACGCGGGTTATCGGGTGTCCACACAAATAACCCCCCTCTACTTTTTCCTTCACAAAAACATCTCCAGCATAGCTAAGAAACCACCAAAGTAGGGGGCTCAACATCCAGCTTACCTAGTGAACAGAGGATGGGAAAAGGTCTTTTATCTAGATGATGAAAAACTAAAGGAGGTCAAGAAAGATATCCGGAGCACTTGGGCTCCACCTTACCCCACGTTTTAAGATCCTCATTTTTGAGAACAACTTTTCTTGCTTCATTTGGGCCAAGAGAGATGCTCACCAGAGAGAAGGATCAGTCATACCAATATTTACGTTACCCACCCCCATGGAGATATTTTTCTGGCGTTCTTGCACATAGATGACGGCCAGAACCACCACGTAAGAAGCCTGGACAGTCCCTGTAAATTAGCTCAGAGTTTCAACTTCAGACAATTCTGGAGGAGGACTGACTAAGAAAGTTTCCTATGAGTTTACCACACGTTGCAGCCCAGCCTTGCTCTCTTTTCAGAGAGGTGGTTGTGCCCACTTGCTCACTTTCATAAGAAGGGAACACAAGCGGCTGCCACCGGTTGAGCCAATCCAGTTCTTCAGAACTTGAAGTTCTCAAAGCATCAACTTCTTTCCACGGATCCACATACGGGAGGAGCATAGCACAAAAGAAGTGAAATTTGTTTGCTTATCTTCACTAAATCAGGGACCCCAAAGCAACTTTCAACCAGCCCCATCCCTGGGAATGAAGTTCTGGATCACACCTTCCGCAACCCAGTTTGCCTCCAGGAGCCTACCACCTCACCAGAACCTGAGACTCCTTCTTCTCCCCACCACTATCATCCACCCCCACAATGTCCGACTCTCTTAGCCCACCAGTTCAGCTACCACCCAAAGGAAACGTAGCCAGGAGTGTAAGCGGCCGTTTGGTCCAAGAGCTGGAGAAGGCATCTGTGACGGACAGAAGCTACCCTCAGCACCGGCTCTTTTGGCCGCCTGGTTCTCCTAGCCAACGCCGAGAGAGAGGTCCCCGTGCCTTCCCCTCCGGCTGAGTCCGGCTTACCTGCTAGGAGGGAAAACAGGAACCTGTTTCAGGGCACCATGAGAATGCGAAATCAGAAGTGCGGTTCGGAGGACACATGATGCAGCTTCCTTGGGGGGCGGGGGGAGAGGAAGAAGGCTGTGCGTATGAGCAGCAAAAGGAGAACTGTGGTTATGAGGCTTTGCAGCGGATCAGGGCCGAGGAGGGGAGGTGTTGCACTTTCATCAACAAGGCAGTTCTGGGCTTGGCTTCTCTGCACCAACAAGGTGCAGGACCAGCTCAGGTTCAGGGGCAAATATCTGGATGGCGACACGTCTCTTCACAGGTAGGCAGGTTAGGCCTAAGAAGCCCAAGGCCAACCGTCTGGAGGAGGTCTCCAAGGACCCCCGTCGTGTAATGTCAAATTGGTCAAAATAAACCTGGAAGTTTCCAAATCAAGGGTCCCAGAGGCCAAGATCTGTCTGGAAGTGCTGTAAGTTTGGGGTGTAAGGAGTGACACTAGGCTGGGTAAGATGCAAAGGGTCTGGGGTGAGGGCAAAGCCATTGGGTGACCCCAGAGCACCTGGATTTTGAAGTAGGGCAAGCAGCTGATTTGCACACGGAACAGCTGTGAGATTGCCTGTAACTAATCCAGCTGTGCTCGGTCTGTGAGCTGCTGCAGAGTTCCTGAATTTGGGGCGAGGACCCTGCCGATTTGAGATTTCTTGCCATGCCTGGGAGGAAGTGACACAGATATGTAACCCACCAAGTGTCACTTCACGGAAAGGAGGCCAGGTGTGAATTTTTGCAGGATCAATTTCCTTTGCCTCAGAGCTTGACAGGGAGATGCTGGCAGGTCATCCACTCCTGACCCCCCCCTTCTGTTCTGGAATATTCCCACCACCTCATTCAAAAAGACTACACCTCTAGGTTTCTTACCTGCACCATTTTAGCAAATTTCATTTTTTAAATTTTTATTTACAGATGTATGCAGGACATAGGGTGACTCCTCTCCCCCACAGAGCATTATATTCAAGTGTGGAAAGCGAATTGCATTTGCACCTTTCCACCCAACATCCTTTAGTGTTCTTGATGGTGATCCAGCCCTCATACAGGCTGTGTCCCCAGACCCCTGGATCTCCTCCAGAGGAGGGCAGGGACAGGCACGGGTGCTCCCCACTCCCCAATAAGTGAAAAGATCACCTCCACCACCTCAACTTTCTCACTTGTCTGTTTTGCCATTTGCCGCCTCAAATCTGGCTGCAAGCTCACCGCCCACACCCTCTTGGGCAACAGTGCTCAGACCTTCCCCCCACGCCAGGATCAGGATGTGGTGCAAGGAAGGAGAGCCCCACCTAGCTCCCCTGAAGCTGGGCGTTGGTTTCATGCTTTCATGCGGGGCGGAGGCCAACAATAAACCCAGCTGAATCGATTTAAGCCAAGCCAAGTTGATCTGATTTATTCAAGAGAACGTTGAACACAGCATCATTTTCTTTGGAGACTTTGCTGAATTTGAGTCTCCACATGGTGTCCTCAAGCTTCTCCACCTTGAAATGCAGAAAGGTGATCTTGGCCCGTTTTGTTAAAACGGGCATCCTAACTTGAGGTCTCAGCCTTTGGTCGAGTGACAGGACAGTTCAACTCTTCACTATAGCATAAGCCCACCCTGGAACTAGGTCTTCCTTGGCCAACCTTGAAAGGGAACACGCTTTGATGGCTTGGGTTACACGTTTGGTGAACCAACCAGTCACCCCCATGGCTCCCAGCAGCCTCTTTCAGAGCAAGCTGGTTGCAGAAAACAAGTACGTCAACTGGGCACCTTCATGCAAGAGAGCAAAATAACAGAGAGCAGTTGGTGCACAGTGTGGGTTTGGTAATTAATTTTCTTTTAATCGTTTGAAATTGGAAAAAAGTATTTGGACATGACACAACGGGAGGTCTTCTACCAGCACATTCCCACGGGGGCCACGGCTGGCCACAGTCTAGGGAGCAAGAAGCTGCAGGCCCAGCCTCAGCCGTGCCGTTAAATGAAACACCAATGGCCCAGGAAGCTTCTGAGGGACTTTCACCCGCCCTGCTCTTGGGGAAATGCAAGAATCATGCCAGGGAAACTAATACTGTTGGGGCAGAAGAAAGCATGCACGTTTCCGAAAGAGAATAATCCCGTTCCTTCCGTCTTTCATAGGGATGTGCAACTGTGGCCCCTTTATGATCTGTGGACTACAATTCCCAGAACTGAACTCCACAGGTTGTAAAGGGGCATAATTGCCCACCCCTGGTCTCCAAACTTCTGACTGTAAACACAAAACATGCCCAAAGGTGAAGCTGACCTGATGTACGTAACTGCTTTCTCCATCTTAAAGACTACAATTCCCAGAATTCTTGGTGTTGGCTGAGAATCTTGGGAGCTGCAGTCCAGAAGAAACTTAATAGTTAATAGTTTGGCAGTGTAAATAACTAGGCCCTTGCCTCTTTTGAAAACTCTTCACCCATCTCTAGCACAAGGGAACCAGACTCAGAATTAACCACCAACATTCTCTAACTTACCCTTCATATCATTGTTCTACAACTATCTTATCTGCCTCCAGCCTGTTTCCTGCAAACGTCCCCTTATCTGTCCACATGACTTCTTTTCCCACACGGATGGACAGAGGCATCGCAAAATTTGCGCTCTAACCTTTTCTGGGTTTTCTAATGGCCACTTTAGGGACCCTCCCAAAACAGTGGATGAGAAAGGCAGCTCTTCTCACTGGGACTTTAAACACCCCCCCCATAAAGGGGTTTGTGTGTGTGAACATGGCAGGCACATCATGCTTGGAGCAGAGAGGCCAACTACCATTCAGACTTAGGACTTTGAGAGCCCGGAGATTCTCTGAAGGCCCAGAAGGAAGAGGATCGTTGGCCGACCAAAAGTCACAGGACAATGTTAGAAATATTCATCCATGGATCAGCCTTTAAAGTGCCCAAATCTACCTGTAACATTCCCCACGTTCAAAGCTGTACGACAGGCTTCTAGTGCCCATGAGGATCTCTCCAGAAAGGCCTCTGGCTTTTGACAGCATCACATTCCCAGAATCCCTCTGGCGTTTTGTCTCTGGGGCCCATCCAAGGTGCGCGCGCGCACACACACACACACACCAAATTGCAATCTCTTCCCTTCCCAGCAATGGGTACACAGCACCGTGGCACGTGGCTCTCGCCCTGTGGGAACCGCTGAGGAGTCACTTCTGAGCAAGACCAGGAACTTCGAGAAGGCACCCTCTGCATGACTGGCGGACTCTGGGTGGGACGCTTGGCAAGAGGAGATCTGGGGAGGGAGGAAAGGAATGGACTTCACCGGGATCGATTTTTGCATTCTGGAGAAGCAAGCAGCAGCCAGGGAACTGTTCCACCCTCAGTTGCAGCAACTACTTCTGTGAACATCCCGGTGCCTCCCAGGTTCCATCAGAGGGACCGGTGAAGCCTGGAGCCTCTGAGGTTAAGGGGGAAATCCCGAATCCGCTCCCCTGCAGCAGCAATTCAGGAAGGCAGCTTGATGGGAAGGTTGGGGTGTCCCAGACATGGTCCCTGATCTCTGCTGCACTGAGACCACCAGAAGGAACGGAGAAGAAACCTTCTGCAGCCAGCAGGGAAGCTGTAGGAAGCCCTCCATGGTCAACCCTCACTTAGGCTGGGAAGTCCTTTTGCGGGAGGGGGGGGGACACTCTCCAGACTGCCCATGGAGCTGCTGCAGGGATGGCCGGACTTCCAAGTTGCCCCAAAGGCCGGGGCCCACGCTTGCCTCATGGCGGCACCTGTGGCCATTTGGCTGCCCTGGATGCCTCTGGCAGAGACCAGGATGGGGAACACGGAGGGTTTGCAGGTCAGCCGAGCTTGGAGCAGAGCGAGCGAGGGAGGGGATGCACATAAATAACTTCAAAGAGCTTCCCAACAGCTTGCAAAATTTAGTGCATTTGTCCTTAATGTCCCAAATTCATCGTATTTTTTTTATAACCTTGTAACACCTGGATGATAAATAGAACAAACATCTGCAGGAAACATGGATCCAGAAATCAGCAATCACAACATGCCAAAGTTTGACACGATTAAGATTAAACCAAAGCTCAACAAATGTTTGAATAAAGGCTCCCCAGATTTGAGAGAGGGCGCTCTGGGGAAGGTTGGGGGGGGTTGTTCAGTCCCTTGGAATGACAGCGGATGGGAAAGCAAGGCTGCCTCCCCCTCCTCAAATCCAGGCAGATTCCAGGGGAACCAGAAATCGGAGGGCGGAAACATTAAAATTGGGTCTTTCAGACCCGGCAGTGGCGTGGCCGCTCCGGTTGCTGAAAAGTAAACAGGCATATGCAACTTATTTGTTGCTCAGATGGCACAAGTAGACAAT
This sequence comes from Vipera ursinii, assembly GCF_947247035.1. Taxonomy (NCBI): domain Eukaryota; kingdom Metazoa; phylum Chordata; class Lepidosauria; order Squamata; family Viperidae; genus Vipera; species Vipera ursinii. The sequence goes on along the minus strand of NC_139527.1, from coordinate 734,634 downwards.
GTCCTTTTAGATTAAAAACACAAAATACTGTAAAAAGGCTAGAAAGGAAAAAAAAGTAGTTTTGGATTTTGGCAACTCGAAAGTAAAATAAAAAACACGTGTACAGGTGTGTGTGTGTGTTTTCAAACAAAAGTAATTTTGGTCCCCGATTCTAGGAAGTTCGGCAGGGATCCCGGCGTCTTACGGATCCCGTGGAATGGGTGACTCTCCGACCGATGGAGAAAGGCGAGGAAGGAGGCGGCAGGGCCTGTTCTGAAATGGCCAGAAAGACGTCAGGACACAAGAAGGTTGGCTGCCTGCTAGAAAAGACTTGGCTGCCCTGCCGGACACGGGCCTCCGCTGACTGGCCGTGACGGGGCTGGGCTCCCTGGCCGTTCCTGTCCGCAGCCCTGCAGGTGGCTCACAGTGCGAATCCTGCTTCCTCCTCCCCCTGCCGTAGACCCCCCTCCCGCGCTGGCTCTCAGACGGCCATCTTCGCCACCTGCTGTTCTAATTTGGAAATGCGCTCGTCCTGATGTGCGATTGTGTCTTTTAGCGACCGGAGCTCTTTCAAGATTTCTTCCAATTTGGCTTCGTTTTGCTGCGAGGAGGAGAAAGGGACAACAACCGTCAGTCCTGAAGCGGGGATGGGAAGGACCCAGAATGGGGAGGGGGGGATAAGGGAAGTCCCCAGCCCACCTCGGCTAAGAGTGGCTGAGGCTGCAGCTTGACCAAGAGGGATGCATTTGCACCAGGCCCAGAAACTTCTCTCTGAGCGAAGGACAATTTCCTCTGGTGCAGAAGGGCTGGAGACCGGGGGTGTTTTCACTCACAGGGTTTGTGGCGTCCATCGCTTTCTTTGGGGTGCTGATGAGATCATTCTTCTTGTTGGCAGCCGGCTTGTTGTCCAGGATGTTCTTCTTGACCACCTTGAGGTCCCGGTTTTTCCCGGGGATGTAGCCGTGTTTCAAGGAGATGAGGAGGGGGTCAGCGCTCTTCCCCTCAAACCACTCCTCGGCTTCCAGGGCGGCTTCGGGCCCAGCTGTGTCAGGATAGAGGTCATCCTGAAAGAGGTCAGACTGGGAAAGAAGGAGTCAGGGAAAAAAACAGGCATCAATCCAGTCAGTTGACCTGCCTCGGACAACTCAGTCAAGTCGCACAAATGCAGGAGAGCCGGGCTCACCTTCCGAGGGACGGTCATGATAATCGGTTCGCACTTCCTCTCGTGAAGTTTGAAGAACCTGGGAGAGAGATTGAGAGGACAAGCAAGCATTTCAGCAACGTCCAAAGGACAGGAGGAGTATCCCCCCTCCCTCCCCGGCCATCAAAAACCAGGGCGAGAAGCTGGAGCCGGGCCAGGAAGGTTCTGCAGCCCCAAAGCCGGGCAGATTTTTCACCCCAAGGACTCAAGGCCTCCTCCACTGGGTGGGGTTGCGGTTCAGGGTTCGAGGGACGACGGCAAGGCCTTAAGGCGGCCTGGGCTCTCTCGCTGGTCACCTGGCGATCTCACACTTGTTGACATCCAAGCCCCTCTTGGGCATGAAGCCCATCCCCCGCTGGGGCTCCTTGCTGCTGAAGGTGTTGAGGTAGTGCACGTAGGGGGGCTCGTCCGTGACCTCGAAGTAGCGGATGCTGCTGTCGCCCTGAGGGAGAGACGGGGAGGGGTCAACAGACAGGCCATCCTCCGCTTACGACCGTGACGGAGCCCAAAATTCCTGCTGCTAAGTGAGGCATCTGTTCAGTGAGTTTTGTCCCGTTTTATGACCTTTCTTGCCACAGGTGTTAAGGTTGTTAAGTGAATCTGGCTTCCAACATTGGCTTGGAAGTGGGGGGGGGGGGAGAACCTCCCTGCAAAGGCAGAGCTGGGCACTTTGCCAACGGGCAGCTGAGCACGGCCTCAGGAGGCTTTTGGGCACGGATCAGCACAGAAAGTTCCTGAGTTTATTGCAGCCAAGAACCCCATGCCAGTAACATTCTCTCCTTTTTTTATGCTTTTTTTTTAAGAAAGGGACTTTCCCAAAAAACGGGGTGGATTCCTCAGATGCTATTTCTGTATCCTGGAAATCCCAAAGCAAATTCCAGAGATGAAAATCCAGCTCCAGAGCCATCTATAAAATCATCCTTTCTCTTCAGTTACAAAATACACACACACACACACACACAAACACACTTTATCGTGCTAAAGACAGAGGAATAAGCTGGGCTTTTACCACTGCCACTTCCGGGGCAAAATTGTTCTAATTCTGGCTCACCTTCCCGCATAAGTAAAGGATGTTTGTGTCGGGGTCGTAGAATGGCAGCAGGACCCCGTTGCTGGTGTCCATTTCGTGGAGGGCTACGGGGTCGTCCATGTTTTTCTGCAACATAAAAGACGCCTTTTCACTTGAAGAAGAGGCATCCCGCAACCTGGCATCCAAAAAAGTTGCTGCCTCCGCCAGAGGGGAGGAAAGTGGCTTCTGTATTTAAGCTGCTACAAACGTGGGTGGCTGCGGAATTCTGGGAGTTGAAGTCCACCCATCTTAAAGTGGGCAAGGTTGGGAAACCCCGCTCCCCCAGGGCCACCGGCCTTTCTGGAACGCTCCCCAGAGACACTGACCGGATTCCACAGGGCCAGCTGCCTTTCACTCATGCGGCTGAACCCCGTGGTGAACACATTCCCGTCGGAGAGGAAGATGGCTCGCATCGGCCGGGCGCCTTCGTGTGCCTTCTCTTTCTCCTGGAGGACAGGATGGAGAGGGAGAGAAAGGAGAAGGTCACGCATGCCAAGGTTACACACTGGTGTAACAGGTAAAGCGGGTGTCCAATTGAGTCTCTCAGTGCCGCATGGAAGATTGACGTGACTTGATGGGGTGCAGTGAATGCACTTTTAGGCTGAAGGAAGGGTTGCATCTCATTCGCAAGACAGGCGGCAGGAAACTCTCCCTGCCGAGGTTGTCCCCGCCCCGCCCAACCCCCCGGGGACCCCCCTGGAGACCCACCGCAATGATCTCCTGCTTCCGGGGGTTGATCACGCGGACCTTCTTGTCTTTGGAGGCTGTGCAGATCAGGCTGCCGTTGCGGTTCCAGCTGACATTGTAGATCATGTCTTGGTGCATGTCGTCCAGGCTGATCAGGGGCTCCCCCGTGCCCACATTCCAGATGAGGATGGTGTTGTCACAGCCTGGGAGGGGGAGGAAACTGAGGCAGGGGCAGCAGTAACTGCCTGCTGAACTCAGATGCAGGGCTGGGTCTTCCACAGCCCCCTTGAGGGACTTTGAGGGCAACAGACCCAAGCCCAGCCCCCACCCAAAGACCCACCGGAGCAAGCCCATCGCCTCCCGTTTCTCGGCCTACCTGCGCTGAGCAGCACGTTGCGGGCGGTGGGGTGCCAGGCCACGATGCCCACCCTTTTGGAGTGGCCTTCCAGGATGACGACAGGCTCCGTCAAGGAGAGCGTGAGGCCGTTCTCCGGGATCTGCCAGACCTGCCAAGAGAGAGAGAGCCGTCCCTGGAAGATTTATCGCCCTTTCTGGCACCCTTGAATGCTGAGCAGCCAATGGCCGAGCCTCACTGACAAATTTGTACATTCAAATCCTTTTTTCAAAGTATCCATTGCTGGCTGGAGGATTCTGGGAGCTGGTCCATAAGTCTTAAAGTTGCCACGGTTGGGAAACCCTGGCTTAAGAAGCTCTGAAAAAGGTTGTCCTGCCTCAGGGTAGATGCATCGAGGGATGTTCATTTGTGCCTAATGTCCGGGGTCTCCAAACCTGACAGCTTTAAGACTTGCAGGATGGGGAATTCTGGGAGTTTATTTTATTTTATTTATTTATTTTATTAGATTTATATACCGCCCTTTCCCGAAGGACTCAGATTTGAAGTCCACAAGTCTTAAAGTTGCCACGTTTGGAGGCCGCAGGCTTATGTTCTGGCCAACCACTCAGTTGCAGGAGGGCCAGAGGGAGGCACTGATGAGCTGTCCATTGGGCTCGCTTCCCCTGGAGGAACGGTGGTTCCTGTGAGCGTGCCCAGCCTCGCACCGCCTGGGCTCCCGAGGATATCCACCATCAGGCCAAGGCAGGAAGAGCCGTTTCTGCAGAACGTTCTCCTGCTAGGCTGCAGAGTCTCCCCAGGCAGCCTGGATCGGAAGCCAACGCCTCTCTCCGCTCCGATGTTTAACTCCAGCCAGACCTCCTAACGGCATTAGTTCCGCCTGGCGTCCTCTGTGGCGCATCCCAGCATCCATTAGCCAACCATCTGCCGAGCGGGGCCTTGCGATTGGCTGCGAGCCGCTACCTGAGTGAGCAATGGATAGCGGCTGGGAACCAGCGCCAGGCTGCACTCACCATCACAGTGCAGTCCTCGGAGCCACTGGCGATCACTTGGTCATTGTGGGGACACCAGTCGATGTCCAGCACCGGCCCGGTGTGGCCACAAACGGTGGGGTACGATTTGTCGATTCTACCTGTCTTTAGAGGAGGGGAAAAGGAGGCCATCAGCTGGAGGGTGAATCACAGGCATGCAAAGATCATGATCAGAAACATTTCCTTGGCGGCTCTTCCCCGGTTTGTGGAATTGGGGACCACGAGAACTCAATCGGGGAACTTCGGCAAGCAAAGGAAGGCTGGGCGCAGCCGTTACATCATCGCCTCCCTGCAGAAGTTTGCACACACCCCCCCCTCTGAAGGCATCAGCTCTCTCAAAAGCAGGAGCTTCATTTCACAATGTGTGTTTGTGAGGAGCCCGGGCTGCGGCACCCCATCCAGAGAAGGACGGGCACACCCTTTCGGCTTCTCTGGGCCAGGCGGCAATGCTTACGGCTGGATTGCCAGAGCTGCTTTCTGCTCCTTGTGTGGAATGACCCTTGGATTGCAATTTGGGTGACTTCACAGGCAAGGCTGGCCAGGTGAGCCTTTAAAGTCCAAAGTTCACTGTGCAAAAGGCTTTAGAAGCAGCGCTAACCGTTGTTGCTTCTTGCAAAGATGTGACCTCGGGGCTGCTCGTCAAAATCGAAAGCAAGGCAGCTCCTGCAGCAGCTCAGCCGAAGGGGGGAATCAGAGAGAGCATCTCAAACAAGGGAGGCCCAGTAGCAAGGAGCCAGGACTGCTTTCCTTCTGAGGAGGGGGGGATGCGTAGTGGCCAGGAAGGGACGGGGGCACAGTTGCCAGGCAGCCTTCAGGGGCCCCTGGTGGAAAAGCCATTTGCTCACAGAAACACAGAGGCTGTGGGTGGGTGGATGGATGGATGGCAAGCACATCAGTGAGCTGTAAGATGGCTAATTTCTTTTATACCGCCCTTTCCACCTAGGGCTTCACGTTTGCCCCCAAAGGCAAATCAAGACTGACGTATTTCTGCACAGAGGTCCCACGATGAAGTCCTGTCTTGGCTGCAGGGAAATCCTCCCCAGATCCATTTCTGGATCAAAGTTCAGAAAAAGGGGAAGGGAGGATCCAAGAAAGTGGCACTGGGGGCTTACATATATTCCACCATGTTTTATTTTACAGGATGGAGCGGAGGAGGGAGGATGCCAGACGACAAAGAATGGGTTTGAAATGCAAAATAAGATCTCTCCCTTGTGTCTCTTCTGAGGCTGTCAAGCCCCTGCCGTCCCCCGCCCGGCTACAGACCCCAGCCACTGCTTATCTCCTAACAAGGGCCCCCACGTCTGCCGAGAGCACCCAGATGGTTCCTGCCCAGGCACCAGGCTTAAATGGAGAGGCGCTGCCGCCTGGTCAGCCCATAACAAATGGCCATTAATCATCCATGAAGCCGGCTGGGATCTCCATGACTGACCCTCTTTGAGATAAGGAGAAGCTGCCGTTCCCCCAAGGGGTGGGGGGGGGCACTAGGCTTGCAAGGCCAGGCTCTTTCAAAGACTCCTAAGTGTAGAGTTGATTCAGGCTACGCCAAAGAGAGACCCAAAACAGGCATCTCTCAGGAGAAGCCTTGGAAATGGGTGGCGATATCAAGGATCAGAGAATGCAAGGGTCCTGCTCCATCCGCCTCTTGAGGCAAGGAGGAGCTCTCAGGATCCAACAGAGAGAAAGAAAAGTCCTGAAGAACAGATGGAGGGCGGTGCGTGTACTTTTGCATCAGTTCGTAAGATGACCTAAGGGAGGGAGAGGAGATGGGGAAGCAGGACTAATCAAGACTAACGAGAGAGGGAAGCAGTGAGTCCCAACCTTGGCGCCTTCCAGAGAGGTGGACTTCAGCTCCCAGAATTCCCCAGCCAGCTGGGAGCTGTCGTCCACCCATTTTGAAGACGCCCAGGTTGAGAAACACGGCAACAGAGAACGGAAGCACCTCCTTTACAAGCCTCCAGAGAGGGGCCTGGCCACACGCCACCCTTCTGTGCGTTCACACAAAACGCCACTTCTTAGCTGAAGGACAGCACTGGGTGCTTGAGAGTTGGGAAGAGAGACAAGGAAACTCAGCCAGTTTCTCCCTCAGGATAGCTCTTCCGTGGGAACCATTGCAGCCACCGAGGCATTTGTCCCCAGCCAGCACTTATCTCTGCTGGCCTGGAAGCGCACACAACCCAGCCGTGAAGTCATCCCCAGTGCTGGGATGAGATAAGACTTCCTCACCACCAGGCAGGCCGGTGGACCTTCCTCGCCCTTCCTCGGAGCAGCCTCGCGGTTAGAGTTGTTTTAAGGTTCCTGGTGCTCTCTGAGCTTGCTTGTCTTCTTGCAGACTTTTCATTGCCCAAACTAGTTAACGTCCTCAGTGCTATGGGGGTTCTCTGTCATCCAAGTCACGGTTGTCCCAAAGGTGGTATTTCAAGCCTTTCTTGTTTTTCTTTGAAGGCGTTTCCCTTCTTATCCAAGAAGCCTCTTCAGCTCTAAGAAACTGAAGAAGCTTCTTGGATGAGAAGAGAAACATCTCTGGGATCACCACTGCTAGTGATGATGTTACTTGGTTTGGGTCATGAAACATCTGCCACACCAAGCTCAGAGCGCACCAAGGAGCCCACAGTCCTCCTCCTCCTCCTCCTCCTCCTCCTCCCTCCTCCCTTCTAGCACTGATGATGTCACCTAGTAGGATAATGAAACGTCTGCAAGGAAACAATTTCTTGCACCAATTGCAGGGAGCACCAAGGACCCCTCCTTTCAACCCTGAGCTACAAATCTTTCAAGTTGTTTTAAGCTGCTTGCAGACGCCTGCGTTGTGTGGGGAGAGCCTGGCTGCCCTTTGCTTCCTCTTTCTCCTTCTTTCAGATGCACAAGATTTCAAGCATTTCCCCAAATTTCTAACGACATACTAAAGATATGTGCCAACGTCTGCACAGACATAACTATGCAGGGGACCTTGAATCCTTAAGGGGCACAGTTACCCTGTCTGGCTTTGTGGGATGCGAAGGAGGACAGCGAGGCTTTTTAGGAATGGAGACTAAGAGGGGTGCCTTGACTTACACCCTGGCTGGGGAATTCTGGGGGTTCACCTCCACCCATCTTGAAGCTGCCAAGGTTGAGAAACAGCTCAGCAGAGCAGGAAACACCTCTCCTCTTAAGCCTCAAGCACTTTCCTCACTGGGGGGGGAGGCAAAACAAAAGCGGGGGGGGGGACAGTTGAGCAATTCACAGCACCACCAAACGGTGTGGATCCCCACCCTGCCCAGCCGCATGCAACAACTTGCACACCCTTCCTGTGGAAAATGTGAGCTGGACCTTTGGGGAAGGGACAACCAGCCACAATAGGCAGAGAAGCCAAAGTGAACGTCAGGCGAGCGGCACAAAAAGCCGCTTTTGTCTAAGACTGCAAAAGGGGCAGCCATGTCCCCAAAGAGAAACACACATTGCCTTACCCCCCAAAAAGGGAAACTCTCCCGCCCCACCAACATCATCAACCCTTCAGTGTATTGTGCATTGACTTGTTTATTTATTGAAGGGGAATTGTTTGGGAGAGGAAGAGAGTCTGGGAGCCGCCACCGGCCTGCCCGCCACTGTTCGGCTTTGGCCCCTTGCAATCCAGGGCCGAGCAGTTCCAGTTCTTGGTTTAGCACCGGCGTCTCCAAACAGGAGGGAGGGACCTCTGTGTCTGCAGAGCAAGGCTGAAGGCAAAGGGTGAACTTCTGGCCGATCGTAAGGGAAACAGGAAGAAAAATTCAAGCTTAAGAAGAACTCCACCCAAAAGACAAAGTTTTGGCTTGGAAAGGAAAATCTTTCCAGGGCTTTCCAACCCTTTTATTATTTCCACGCTCCGGGCTTCCAGAAAGCAAGGACTCTCCCTTTTCCAGCAGGGCTGGAGTCAGCCACAACTGGGGTTTGCCAGGGGCGCCCTGGCCGCTGCCTTGCAGGAGAGGAGAACTTAGCTCTTTGCCACTGGCTTTCGCTTAACCCGGTCACCCTGCAGAAGAGTCCACTTTCATTCCCGGTGGCCTCCGTGTCGGACAGGGAATTTTGGGAGCTGACGTCCGGCCAGCTGGGGAGAGAAATCCTCTCTAAGTCTCCAGGGCTCAATGAAGCTCAAACTCCGGTGAGGGGGGGTACGCTGGCTACCAATAAGGCTTTGGGTCTGCCAGGTATTTCTTTCCCTCCAGTTTTCCTCTCCAAAGTCCCTCTGTTTTAACTGAAGCGAAGACCTCAGCCAAGGAAGTGATTTCCTGGCTTTGGCAGGCCGGTGCCCACTGGCTGCCCCTCCCAGCCTCCTTCCTGGAACAGCCCTTGGCCAAACCCAGAGGGCTTTGGGAGCTTCCCCACCTGCCTTGCAATTCCAGGCAGAGCACATTCGCTCCGCCTGGGCTACCGTCACCACCCTCCAGATCATCCCAGGCTGCCTCCCAGGGCAGAAAGGCCCAGAGGAGAGAGAGAACCTCCTCCACTCGGCTCAAACCGGCTGCAGGAGCAGCAGAGCTCCCCACCAGCCCTCCATCCTGTGGGCTCCGAGTGGCCAATCAACGCGGAGGGTGGGTGTTATTCAGGACGGCTGCAGCCGAAAGAGATCTAATGGCCATATATGGTAAAAACCACTGCCAGGGCCTGCTGCCGGTGGAGGAGGACTGATTCGTGGAAATGCTGCAGCCCCCGTGGAGGCGAGGCTGAGGAAAAGCGAGCTAGAAGGGAGAGGCCACCGGCAAGCCTGGGGGCCAGGCAAAAAGAGCAGAGCCCACCCCCCACGACAGAGGCTGCTGCTCTGGCTGCCTTGGCCTCCCTCTTGCTGCTTGGGGGCGCAGGGGGCAAAGAGGAAAGAGCTTCCAGGGCCTGTTGGGGGGGGAGCGGAGGCAGGAGGAGGAGCAGCCAAGACTGCAGCCGGCTGGGGAGCTTTAGCCCCGAAGGCCTTTCGGCCTGAGCTCTTCCCCTCTTTGGGTCAGGGTCCTTGCCCGCCAGGGCCCCAGAGAAAAAGGCCCTGCACCCGCAAAGGCCTTCTTGCAAGAGGAGGAAGTGAGCCAGCCATCCGAGGTGTGCTGAGGTCCAGGGCTGCCCAGGCCGGTCCCTCCCAGCCTCCCCAAGGGCTTGGCTCGGTCTTGGGAGCTGGAGACCAGCGAGAAGGAAGAAGGGAGGGGGAGGCCGGCCCAGCTCTGTGACTCACTGCAAAGGGATGTGGGTTGCCAAGAACCAGCCCACACTGGCCTCGCTTGCACGGGAAGGGAAGGGGGGGCCAAGCCTCTTAAACGGCTGACCGTTCTAAAATACGGAGAGGTGTGGACCGTTTTCACCTGCAGGACTGGGGGATTCTGCCTCAACCCTGGACAGTATATATGCCCTTCGGCAGCACAGCCAGCTCTACGTATTGCTCAGGAAAGGGTTAATTGCCAGATGCGCTACCCAAAATAAAAGTTGGGAGGGACTGTGGAGGTCTTCTAGACCTGCCTCCTGCTCAGGCAGGAAACCCTACGCCATTTCTTCTTAAAAGCCTCCAGTTTTGGCACACCCAGAAACTGCACTGGGGAGAAATTTCAGGCAACGGATGCAGGGACAGGGGTAGATTGCTGTAAAGTCCCAATCTTCCCTCTGCTGTTTCATCCTGAGTACATTTTGCATACTCCGCAGGCCAAGGGCAGAGAGGAAATCCGAGGATCTTGCCATAAGGAGGCCCCTTAAAGCTACGGGTCAACGTTCGACATTGCGGCAACCAAAGTGGGGGGGGGGAAGACCACCCTTACCTTGTGTAAAGGCAGGACCAGGAACGCCCCTCCCCCGCTGGCTTCAATGATGATGGCCACGAATTTGGGGTTGACTGCGCAGAAGGAACTATCCCACGTAACACGGGACACCCGGATGTCATCATAACACTGGTCATTTTTCACCGCCTGGCCAAAGACGTGCCGGAACTTGCTCTGTCGCACCACTCGTCTCATTGTTTCTGCAGAAGGGAGGGTGCAAAAAAGTCTGATTGACTCGGATCCTTTTCATTCTGTGGGAAACGTCCGAAGAGCGTCCCAGCCGCCTGGGGAAGAGGGGCAGTCACAACCTATAGCTTAACTGCCCCAAAGGGAAGCCCTCCTGACTTCCCAGTTCCTGGCAGCATCGCCAACCAGTTGCCGTCACTGGGAATACGACTCTTGGGGAGAAAACAGCTTTTAAAGATACAGCTTTGCTCGCTGCTGCCCTAAGGGAAAATGCCCTCTGGCTTGTAATGTTGGTTCTCCAAACCCCTCCATTTATTATTCAAATTCTAAACCCGACTATATTTGCATTGCTGCCCTAGAAGATACATTGTAACAGATATGTTTGTTTAATATAGGTGAATTGTTTTCATTGGGAGAAATGTCAACAGTCTAGCAGCAATACTCAAACAAAAACACCTCCATTACTCAAAATTATTACCGAGGGCATAAACTGGGCTTCTGACTCACTTAAAAACAACAACAGAAATTACCAGCTGCTAAATCAAATATTGTGGAATAACCAATATTTGTAACATTTTCATTTTAAGCGGGACAAAAAAAAGAATGCAATTAGCTGGTTTGAGACCAACAATAACTATAAAAACAAATGAGTTAACTTACTGTGAAACAATGAAGAGCTTATTTAAATATCGCTTCAATCAACATTTAGCTAAGGTTCACACAATGGATCTCTCTTTCTTTGGCCTTCTTTAAAACAAAGGAAACACATTGAAACAGAGGAACAGATTCTGTTCAAGAGTTATCTGGGCCAGTTCTTCCCTTGCCAGCATCACGGCTCCAGGGAGTTTTGGGCAAGGCCCTAAGATCCTTCCAAGTAGCCGGAGTTTGGGTTTTCCGAATTCCCCACTGGGGGGTGGGATTCTGGGCCTGGCAGGGGACCCCCTTGGAAAGCACCAGGCCACAACACCAAAGGGACCCCCTGCGTGTGGGTACACACCCCTGCATCCACGTCTCTGGCAAAGGGGAGAGGAGCGAAGACAGGATTTCCAATCAGACCTCAACCAAGATAACCTCTACCATCCTCACTTTTCAAAAAATCACGAGCAGAGGAGGATGTGAGCCAGCCAGATCGAACAACAACAACAAAAAGCAGATGTCAGAAATGCTAAACCGCAAAACATCCTGCTTAGCCCTCGCTGCGTTCTGAATAATGGAGCAGCTTCCCGCTCTGGCTGATCTGCAGAGCGGTGGCAACGCTCTGGGCTGCACTGCCAAGGCAGGGGGCGAAGGAAGGGGAGGGTCCCAGTTTGGACCCCAGTTTTCAGGGGGAAAGGAACATCAGCGGTGACTTGCAAAGCGTCCAGACCAACCACAATGGAGATGGTGCAATTATTCGGATAGTAAGCATTCCTAAAATCGCTGCTGCCCTCTGCGAATCTCTGGAGTCCCAGCCTTTGTCTAACAAAACTTAGCAAAGGGGGGCTGCGTCACCTGGGAATAGGAAGGAGGCCCCCAGCTGCTTCCAAACAGCTGCCGGAAGGTCCCCACATCCTCTTAGCAGACTTTGCAGGCCCTGGGGCCACGAAGCCGGAGGAAGAAAAACCCCCCCCCACTTCTCCCCACTCCTGAGCGAGGTGGGGACGGTGAGCTTCTCTCGGCTGCCTCTGGGATCAGGGATATTCTGCAGGCCACCAAGCAGATGGCTCATTAGTGCAAAGAAGACACTGCTGTGCCACCTTCTCGCGGGGTGGGGTGTGGGGTGGGGGTGTTACTTTCCCGTGACCCTGCCTGACAGACAGCTCGCAGCTCTTCTTGTGGCTACTGGACTGGGAAGACTTGCCTGGGCTGCGGAGAGGGGGGCTTGGGTCAGCCAGAGGGGGAGCAGAAGGCTGGCTCTGGCCTGACCCGACCTAAGTGGACTCTGATGTTCTGAGTGTCTGTCTGTCTGTGTGTGAACCAGGATGCTCCAAGACGTGCTAAACAGGGCTGAGCGGAGTGCTGAGGAAGCCCAGAGTGGCAAAACTAGGAAGGTGCTGGACCACCTTGCCGATCTCTGTTTAAAGCACTCCAGATTCTCCCCCCGCCCTTGCATCTCTGTTACGCCCCCGCCAGCATCTGCTGGGAAACCACCTTAGTTATGCGCTGGAGAGCCAGAGAAGAGCCAGAATCCTGCGCCAATATTCAGGCCTTTGCTCCCACCTCCATCCTGTAAACATACTGGATTGTGCATAATTTTGCTTTATTCCCCCTCCAGATTTTGCTCACGTTCCTGAGCTTAAATTTGGTGCATCATGGGGGGGGGGGGAATCCCCCACCCTCTTAGCCAAAATCGGCAAAGGGAAGGAAGGGACGGTGAAAAGAAAGGACACTCTCCGATGACCGGCATTCTCGCAGCATAAGCGCCCTACAAGGAGGACACCCCAAAGGGCCACCCACCCCGCCGTGCCCCCACCGGACAGTCCTCCTTCCTCAGCTGCCTCCTCCTGCGTGGGGCGAACCCCTTCCGAGTTTGCTTTGCCAGAGAGGCAAGGCAGAACCTGCGCATGGGGCATCAACGCATTGGCTGGTCTTCCTCCTGCGAGGTTTGCCAAACCCTTCCTAGTGTTTTGCCACGGAAGCACCGTAGTTCCCCCTGAATTCGCTTCCACAAGGAAGGAGAGAGAGAGAGAGACCGTGAAGAGCCAGGCTATTGACTGAGCGACTGGCTGTCTTCCTGAAGAAGGCCTTCTACAGTGTCTCTAGGGAACATTTTCTACATTGCCCTTTTTTAGCTGGGGCCGAAATGCTTATGCGCATGAAGTCAGGCTGGTAGAATTTAAGATACTGGAAGGGCCCTAATTTACACGGAGTCTGTAAATTAAGCAGCACTAAAAGCATGTAGGGATGCGGTGGCTCAGTGGGTTAGGACGCTGAGCTTGTCGATCGGAAGGTCGGCAGTTTGGCGGGTCGAATCCCGAGTGCCGCGTAACAGAGTGAGCGCCTGTTACTCGTCCCAGCTTCTGCCAACCTAGCAGTTCGAAAGCACGTCAAAATGCAAGTAGAAAAATAGGGACCACTCCGGTGGGAAGGTAACAGCGTTCCGTGCGCCTTTGGCGTCTAGTCATGCTGGCCACATGACCACGGAGACGTCCTCGGACAAGCGCCGGCTCTTCGGCTTTGAAACGGAGCTGAGCACCGGCCCCTAGAGTCTGAAACGATTAGCACGCGTGTGCGGGGGAACCTTTACCTTTGCCTTAAAAGCATGAGAAAGCTGAGCGTCGTTTCTAAAAACGGGCACAAAGTTCAGAGCCGGTGTGCCACTGGCCCACTGATATTTTTTCTTCTTTTTCTTCTGCATATATTCCGTCTCTCCACCCACAGAGAGATTTCCACCTTGCCAGCCTTCTCTGCTTCCGACTACGTACTTCCTTCTCAGCAGGATTCATGCAGGGAAGCACAGAGAAAGGCGGGACAAGAAGCAACGGATGGAAACTGATCAAGCAGAGAAGCAACCTAGAACCAAGGAGGAATTTCCAGTGGAAGGACTTGCCTCCAGAAGTTGTGGGTGCTCCGTCACTGGAGGCTCTTAAGAAGAGGCTGGAAAACTGCCTGAAATGGTACAGGGCCTGAGCAGAGGGCCAGGCAAGAAGACTCCAAGGTCCCTACCAACTCTGTTATTCTGTTAGATGTGTACTCTAAGTTTTCCCTAAGCGACCCTCGGCTCTGGAGCACAGCTTTTTGGCCAGGCTCCTTTGCAAAACAAAAAATGTCATAAAGAAGGGTGGGGCTTGTAGGAAAGGGTCCCACAACCACGAAGGCTCTAGGTTCCAATGAAGAGTTCTCGTGAAAAATTAAGTAAGGTTCACGTCCTGTCTGAAAGCAAAAGAGGGCCGCTCTAACCCCATTTAAAGCTCTGAAGACGGTGCTTTTACCTAATTAGGTGTTGCAAGATGCAGACGCTGCTCCTTCTCCTTATGATAAAGTTGGGGGGGGAGTGAGAGAGCAAAACCACCTGATCATTATGTGCTGCAAATGTTGGCTCACTTTTTATCACAGCGGCTGGAAGGAAAAAGGAACCTGAAATGATTCTTGGGGGGGAGGGGGGTTTAATGAGAGAGGAAGGGAGGAAGGCGAGGGAGGGGCGACGTATGTGGAGGCACTTCCTAGTTTTAACAAGCTCATTAATCCACTAGCTTCCTGATGTTTCCCCAACCACGTTTGGGAGAAGATAAAAGGAAATCCAGGCCTCCTTGGTTCACCCTGCACCCACAGCTTAAACGAACTGGGAGAGATAAGATTTTATTTTGCCTGGTGTTAATTGCTCCTGAAAGCCACCCGGTCCTTCCCGGGGTGTTGGGAGGACCCCATCAAGCACTCCCGCCTCAAGGCCGGCATGGGCCATTGCTGATATCTAAAACTGCAGAAATTAGGACTTTGTACAGCTGAAGGTCAAGGTTTGACCAGGTCAGGGTTTGTCAACCTTGACAACCTGAAGGTGTGTGGACTTCACCTCCCAGAATTCCTCAGCCAGGAGCAGCGGTCCTGATCCAACTGGATGTTTAAGGAAGGCAGAGATTCTGGGGGAAAGGCTGGAGAGATCTGCCACGCTTGCATGTGTTGTCAACAAGACAATTACAATTCTGACCACGGTGGATGTGATGTCCACACTTTTAAAAAAAGGAATCCAATGACTGTCCTACTTCAGAATTCACATAAGGAAGTGTTCTCCAGCGCCAGAAGGGGACCAGCCACCTTTGTGAACCCAACTGCAGCTTCAGCTTTGATAGGCAGGGTCCCTGGGACATCCCCCATCCTTTATTTTCCTTTAGTTGTTCTAAGCAAACTAGATCTTCCAAATATGGCCAGTTATAATCAGCATTAGCCTCCACACCGTTATTCAGAACAAGTTGGAGAAAGACGGGGAGTTGGGAAGGTCCAACTAGCCACGGTTTGGGACATCGTAGGAACCAAGGCTGGAAAGGCAGAAGAACCACCACCGATGGGAGCTTCACATGTCCCAGATACATTTGGAAGGATGGCCTGGGCTGAACTTCTAAGAAACCGCTAGGGCCCCAGCCTATCACGAGGAACGTACTTGCAGTGGGCTCCATCTCCTGTTGGTAAGAAACTCTGAAGAGGGAAGCAAACGAAATCCCCTTGCTTGGAGGGCACTCGGCCAATTTACGCATGAGGAAGTGCATCCTGCTGTGGAAGGGACCGGAAAAGACACCACAAAAGCAACAAACCCCACTTGCATTCCGAAGAGCGGATTCTTACAGAAGGCCGGGGAAAGCAAGCAGAGCGTTCAGCATCTCCCGTTTCAACTGAAGCAACGTTCTAAAATGTCCAAATCACAAACGTCGTGAGCGAGCATCCTCTGCTCCTTGGCTATCCTAGTTTTTTGCGCTGGATCTGGGCCTTCCTCTCTTTCCTACTCTGCGAAACCTAAATTTATCAGGTGGCTTAAAGCTATTACTCTGTTTCCTTACTGGTGTGCAATGACAAACCAGGAACTCAACACCACCTCATGGGAACCCCCGTTCTGCGGCTGTATTAGCAGAAGGGTTTGCTTCTGCCAGTCCAAAACCATCCAGCAAAAAAGGAAACCTAAAATTCAGCTCTTGAAAATAGACAAGACCCTGTTGACTTCCCGTAGCAAGTCAGACCACAAGCATAAAACCAAACAGCTTAGAAAAAGTGCAAGAAACCCGTTTCGCAATTCTTCGGCGAAAAAAGCAGAGCCACGCATCGTGGCTTTCAGCATGTCTGGATTTAAATTGCCTTGAGCACCCAAACACAAGATTAGCACTGGCAGGAAAGCTCTCTGAAGGACACGCTGCCAAAGACGTCCGTGCCCCGAACGGCGTGTGCCGTGAAGCGTCTCACTGACCCTCCGGCAACACGCAGAGCTTTCCAGCCAAGAGGCTCTTGGGAAAATTGCTCCAGGCCAAATGCAAGATGGAAATCAGAATATTCAACTTAAGCCGAAAGAAACGTAGACAAGCATGGCACGGCCAAAGGGAGAAGAGGTTGGGAACTGTCCTTCAGAAGGATTATCTGGAGACCCCCAGGCTGCCGATTTCTGGTCTAAATGATGGTGATGTAATCACCAGGAAATAAAACTGGTTTAAATCAAGTTCCCCACCCCATTTTAATTTACAATAAATTCAAACCTCGTTGACATTGTGGCCCCATTCACCTGGTCTTCTCGCGACAGAATTGTGCAGGCTTTCCCCCTTGAGCTTCCCACTCGGCACCAAATCTGCCAAGTCCCATCAGGAGGGTCTCTGAGAACACGGCAGCTCAGAGCTGGATGTTCCCTCTCCTTCTCTCGGGTGTAGCCCTAGGTCACAGAAAGGCAACCTTGGCTCTTTTATGACTCGTGGACATGTCTGGCACATGAATTCTGGGAGCTGAAGTCCACGAGTCATTTTTTTTTATTTTTTTAATTCCATTTATATCCCGCCCTTCTCCGAAGACTCAGGGCGGCTTACAAGCTTAGCAGTAGCCTTCATTCTATGTATATGCCTGCTTATTAGGGCTTTCACACACCCCCAAGTGGCATTATTACAAAGTCAGCTTAAATGCCCCCAACAATCTGGGTCCTCATTTTACCTACCTCGGAAGGATGGAAGGCTGAGTCAACCTTGAGCCTGGTGGGGTCCTCATAAAAGAGCCAAGGTTGCCTACCCCTGACCTAGGTCATATGCCCTCTCTCTCTCTAACCCCAACTCTCTCCCTCACTGGCAGGCATTCCCTTACATGCTAGACTAGTTCCCAGAATCCCTCTTGATACAAGCAACCTTTCCAACGTGAGCGTGTCTACTTTGAAGGACCTCTGCACTCCCAAGGATACAGGAGAGAAGTGGGAAAGGCAATATTTAATTCGGGGCCTCCTGAAACTCAGAAAATCTACGTCCGCTGGATTTGGGGAAGTTTAAACCACATGGTGCTTTCTGGGCTGACTTGGTACAAATCCTGGTTTAGGGCACGGGGTGGATTGTCTTCGACCCATTTTCTAACCTTGCAGCCCTCTCCAATCTTCGCCTGCGGCTCCGTTCAGCCTACCTGGTGACCATTAAGAGACAAGCCTCTAGAAAGGCAAGCTGGGAAGTGTGACCTGCTTGGTGGAGCCCAGCTGCCTGCACCCGAAACCAAAGTCCAGACTGGCTACGTTTTGCTCCTCTACCGTTAGCGACATCTGAGTGGCGCAATCTTCTAGAAGGACAGCGATTCCTACGCGTCAAGACTTCTTCATCCAATGGCTGATTCAACCTTTCCCTCTTTCTAATTGGTTTAGACTAGCGTTATTTGAATTTCACTGCTTTTTACACCACATTACGGGGCAGGAGCTTAAAGGCAGGGAAGAAAGGGAAAGCTAATTGCATTAGCACAGATAAGGGCTGCCTGCCCCTTCCTGGCCAATGGCTGCCCTGAGCAGATGCTGCTTCTCTCCACCCACTCAGGACCCTGATTCTCTGCAGGGGAAGCGCTGCACACCCACCCGCCAACTCCCACAACGGCGCCTTGAGATCCGGAGCACTGAAATGCTCAGTTAGCCTCACTGGTGACACCCCAACCTCTTATGGCCTTTGATGAACTTCTGTTGAGTTTTGTTTATGAATGGGATTTTTTTAAATTCGCCCTGGAATTTCTCTGCTAACTTTATTGTTTGACCAGTCATAAGAAGGGTTCCAAGTTACTTGCAGCAAGTCACTAGGTAGAAGCAACCTGACTAATCCTGTCACCAAAACGGGAACCCTGCAGGTTCCCAAGCTCCTTAAATAAATTCAGAGGGGGACCAAGGGACAGCGGCTTACAGACGTGGCCCCGATCCTGCAGATGTCCTCATTTCAAAAGCTGCCAAGATGGAACTCTTCCACTGAGTCTCTGAAAGTTGACGCTATCCTGGGTTGGTTGGCATTATCTCGGCCATTGTTGATTTGATCTTTCATGGTCTCCTTATCTGCATATCTGTTTTATGTTTTTATCAACGACCGGGAGCCCCTGCATTCTGGTGGCCTTTGAGTGAGAGAAATAAATGCCTCCATCCAGGAGTGTTCCACAAATCAGATTTCCTGGACTGCCATTGTTCTCCAAGGACTGGTAGGGCTGCGGCTTCCTAAATACAGGATGATCCCAAGAATGTCTAGCAAGGCATTCTTGAGCCTTCAGAGAATCCCAGGAGAATTATCGGGAGAAGGTATGGCATGCAAGAGAATGAACTGGCCATACATATTCTCAGAGAGATGATCCCAATTTTAAAGAAAGGTGCACAGTCGGCATTTCCAAGCAAATCAAAAGCAGAATGGGATTCCTTCCTCAAGTCCACAGAGGCATAGGATAACTCAAAGCCTATTAAAAACAAAGCCCCAAACTGTCTTAAGAGGGCCAGACGGACGTGCCCTGCTCAAATGAGCCATTTAATGGGTTTACTATGAATATGTTCAACTTTAGCACGCCTGCAATAAATTTGAAATTATTAAGCCTCATTTGACATCCCTTCCCTTCCGGCCTGCTTCACGACGATCCGATATTAGGTTTGCCGGCCCTGCCTCTCATCGCCTGCGACTTCTGCCCTCTGCTTCGCACGCTTGGACCCTTTCCCAGATTTAACAGATGCAATAAGTATGGAGATCGCACTTGAGCAACCCAAAGATCTCCGGAAAGGCTCTCATTCACGTGGCAGAACTAACCCAATGCAACAGCAGCCACGAATCATCAACAGAGAACTGCCTGGCCTGGAGGTCTGGCAGGGCAGAAAAACACTCCACTCCTGGGTTGTCCCTTTGTGTGTGTGTGTATGTGTGTGTGTGTGTATAGGCTGAGCTGCCTTGATCTTTTATCTCTGTAAATACAACCTTTAGCAAGCAGGGCCCTGGCCAGTAGCACTGTCATGTCAGCAAGTTGCAGCAACCTGTGTTTTTCTGAACAAATAAAAAAAGAGACCACTTTGTCACCCTTTTCTCATCTGATGCAGGTTCTGCGCTGTTGACACCAACAGCTTCCTCCCTGGTCCTTTCCTGGCCACCTTCCAAGGGCCTTGGACGGATCTCAAGTTGTTTCAGCAGGGGGGAGGTTTGACTGGGATCCACTGCTGGGCTAGTGATTTCAGCAGCAAAGATTCCTGGCGGTTGGTTGAGTGATTCAATTTACACTCAGGCTTTCTACTGAAACAAGCACTCAAGCAACGCTGGAGACAGCAGCAAATAAAAAGGCACACACACACACACAGACACACAGAGCAGAGACACATACCAATCCTAAATTACACAGCCGAAATAAAGAAAACGTGGCACCAACAGACATGGAGTTTTGCATGCAAGGACAGCCTTTCATTCTGTTCTGGGACCCGTAATTAATTCCTGCACTCAGCATTCTTTGACTTTTGCACAAATTGCTCCATGATGGATCTTGGAATTTCAGTCAGAAAAATAGGTCAAAACTGGATCTTCAGATCTTAACAGTCGACAAGGGTGCAAAGTGGGAGCTTAGTCAAATAAAACTCCCAATATAGTTTTGGACTGAAACAAAATGTTGGGGTTCATCGTTAATATAGTTTTGCATACCTTGTGTTGTGCAGAGCCCACATTTTCTTAACTCAATTTCATACTCCCTTTGTGCTTCCCTTACAAAGTCCCACCCAGTGTCAGATTCAGGATTCTCACAAACAGGTCAGGAGCTTCGGCAAAGCTGGTAAACCAGCCGAAGGAACGTCAGTTGCGTCATCTGGCACGGAGAGGGCCGTATTCCATAATTTGGGCCCTAGCATCAGCCCCACAGCCAGGTCGCCAAGGGAATTTTTGCCCAGGAAAATATTTTGTGCTGGAGCCAAACACAACCCATGGGCTAATGACAGCATCCGTGATCACTGAGAGAATGAACTACACACACAAGCAGGCTAACACTTTTCTGCAGCTCAGATTTATAGACAGCTAATTATGACAACGGCCAACTGAATTAATCACCCTCTAGCTAACCAACTTGCAAACAGTTTATTGTTTTCTCAAGTGTTGCCACAATGTTGTGCAGCACTGTTCCATTCCACAAGGAAATGTCCAATTGTTTCAAAATAGTTTCAAAAATCCACCTATTTATTGCTATTGGGAAACATTGTACTCCCAGAACCGTATAAATTAAATTTTTGCACCAGAAAGAGAAGAGCTAGTGAGATGGGAAGCTGAAGCAAAGTTGATAAGGAATAAAACGCATGTGTGTAGATGTTTCCTCTGAAGTAAACCTCACAAAGCCCAGAGCGGGACTAATAACTACGAGGAGAGCCTTACCCATCCCGTTTCCCCCTCTGAGGGTCTCTCTCGGTGACACACACAGCAGCAGCAGCAGCAGCACGCAGGGCTGAGTAATGCCTCCCCTCGGACACAGCCGGCCTTGGAAGAACAAAAGACTCGCCTGGCATCCCACACAGAAGCCAGCCAGGGCTGCAAGGCTGACCGCCTGGTGAGCCAACTGTTACACACACAAGGCACGGCTGTGTACAAGGCAGCTTCTCCTCCAGAAGCCTCCTCCGGGCGGGCGGGCAGGCGAGGCGTTTGCATCACAGCCACCCTGCTCCCAGTTCCGGAAGGGAACCTGCTTCTTTTCATTTCCAGTCTTCTCTTTCCACCCATCCGGCTGCAATCCACAAAGCTTTGCAAGGAGCAAAGGCTCCACCGCAAGGCTCCCTTCAGGCCCTCTGGAGCTCCAGGCACCCGGCCAGCAACATGCCATCTCGGCTCTGGCTTCCTGCAATCGGCGCCTTTGCCCGCTTGCCATGACAGAGGGCGGCCCCCTGGCCCGGAGCCCCCCCCCCGTCCCCTGGTGCAGCCTGCTGGGCCACAGCCGCTGCGGTCTGGCCCTGCCTCATCAGGGAGTGCCCATCGCCCCCCCACACACATACACAGGGCCCCCTCCTCCTCCCCAATCTGCCCCCAACACCTGCACGCCCGCCCGTCACCTGGCTCTGGCTCTTCCCGTGGCACAACCGCACCCGCGGGGACCGTGCCAAGTTCCTCCTCCGCCTCCCTTCGCAGGCCCGGCGCCCCTTCCTCTTCCACCTGCCCGGCTCCCCCCACCCCCTTCTGCACGCGTGCCATCATCATCCACCGCGGCTCCTTCCATTGGCACAGGGGCATCGTCTTATTCCAAACGCCGCCCACACGCCCACCCACCCCCCAAGCCCCGCCAGATCCTGCCCGCAATTGTTCCTCGCAGGGTCACCTTCTTTACCCTCCCGGCTCCCCCCTCCCCGAATCCACGCAACACCCCCCCCCCGCCCAGCCTCTCTTGGCACGCAAACGCCCCCCCGCGCGGCTCCCCCGGGAAATCCGCTGCCCCTCGCGGAGGCGGCCGGATCCCTTCCCGCGCCCGGCTGAAACCTTCGGACGGAGCCTTTCCCCCGCCCCGCCTTTGCAAACGACCCCTTTTCTTGCAGCGACCGACACGCGTGTACGAGGGGGAAGCAGTTCACGTGCAGCGCAAGCTTCGGGTCAGCGCCTCCGTTGGATTTCGCGGCTTTTTGTAGCCCACAGCCGGCGCCGAAGCGGCCGGACTGCAGCCCCCGTCGGCCTGGGGCCCGATGACGCATACGGGGAAGACCCCCGAGGGGCAGCCCGGGCCGAGTGGACTCCTGGGTCAGGAAGGGGACCCCGCGGGTGCGGAGGGAGGGCGGGCTTGGGCCATGCGGGTCGGGGAGGCGGATGGGACTTGTAGTCCAGAGCCCAGTGGGGGCTGGACGATCCCCCCCCGGTCAGGCGCTCCTGGCTAAGAGGCAGGTGAACCAGGCGGGCGAGGGACTATGGGAGCGGTAGTACCGCCCGTTTCAAGAGCGCCAGCCCTGCTGCGCATTATGGGACTAATAGTGCAGGCGGCCCGAGAGCCGGTCGGCGCCCCCTCCACCTGCTGCCGCCCCCGGCGCCCCTCACCTGGACCTCCGCTGCCGCCCAGCAGGCTCCCGCCGCCCCAGGAGAGCCACCGCCGCCGCCGCCGCCGCGCCCGACTCGCACTGACTGGCCGGCACGCGGCAGGACCGGCCGCCAGGGGGCGGGGGGCGGTGCCGGCACGCGCAGGCCCCGCCCCGCCCCGCCCTCCGCCGACCGCGCCCACGGGACGGGAGGCGCGGAAGGCCAATCGGCTCCCGGCGCGCCTCTCCGGGCGCCCAATCCCGAATGAGAAAGGGGTGGGGTCCGCCGAAGCGAGCGGGGCGATTGGCTGCCGCGCGGCGATGGTTTCTCTCACGAGCCTCTTTCCCTGTCGCGCAGGCGCAGGGACGCGCTTCGCCCGGCGAGGCACCTGCTGTTTGTGCCGCAGATTCTCACGTGCGGTTGGACGCCGAGCTGGGTTTCTGTCCCTCGGCCGCTCTGAGATAGGTGAACCTCAGCGAGACGTTCCCCGGCCGTGTTCAAAAGTGGCCGAGGTTCTAAATCACAGCCCTAGAGAGAGTCTTCCTACTGCGACCCCCATCATCCCCAGCTCTGGCTGCTCTGGCAGGGGATGATGGGCTCTGCGTTCCTGCAAATCTGGAAGAGAGCCGGTCCAGAAGAAGAGCTGAATCAACAAACCATATCCAAAGAATAATAAATAAATATAACGTGGTTCAAAGAACTCAGGTCGGATGTCATTTGTGAACACACAAACACCCCAATGTTGGCCTGGAAAGGCCAGCCAGACAAAAGGCCCGATCCTCCCAAAGCGAACGATTTCCAAGGTGCCCTCCAGGAGCGCAGCTGGCGAGCAGATTGTCCCAATTTTCTTTTTGATTCAGAATCTTAGAAGGCCAAGTATCATTTGGGCTTATTTTCAGGGAAAGTTGTGATTTTTTTTTAAAACAACCTCTTCCTTTTAAAAGTGAGCTTGATTGCCTATTGATCTGTTAGAAGCCCACAAAAGCCTTCCACGCTGCCTTGAGAAACAGCATTTTCTTTATCCAAAGAAAGTGGATAATGGAGCACAGGTGTGTTTTTCCTCGTGGTGTTTGCTTTCTGAGCAGAAAGGGGTGCTGCAGAATTGGAGAAAGAAAGAAGAAAGCCACGAGAGCATCTGGGCGGCATTTTTCCAACAGAAAAGACAGTTCCAGACAATCACTTCTGAGTCATACTAGTACATGTATCTCACGTACTAACCAAAGGTGGCCAGAGAAAGCCGTGACGTCTCACGTAAGACGTCTGTGGAAAGGCCTCTCGTCACTATCGAGGGATGAAGCCTAGATATCTTGAGGGTGCCCACTGAAGCCGTGCATTTTCATTGCTTTTTGCACAACACAAATAATTTGGCCTTTCACAATGTGTTGCTCTCCAGACCATCTGGACTTCAGACCTCCTTACTCCAAACCCAGCAAACGTGACTGACTGCGCTAAAACCACGAGACCCTGGTGACCAAAGCAGTTATTATTTATTCCGTGGTCCTCGCTGCACACCACGGGTGTAACTCCTAGGAAACAAGTGGCCTGAAAAAGCCCTCGGTGAATATCCAAATCACTTTTAGCTAGTATTTGAGGATCTAACATAATGCATAACCTTACCTGGTTAGCATCCTCCTGGGCAGCCGATAAAGGCTCCACATCGAAAAAGCCACCTTTATTTTAGGCTCTGGTCTCACCTTTTCTAGCAGGTGGTGCAGCCTTCTCGGCTGCCGGCTTCCGCTTTTCAAACGTCTTCTTCACATCTGCGACTTTCAGCGATTTTTCCTCCTCTTCTTGTTTTGTTCCCTTTCTTTGCTGCACAACAGGCTCGTCTCCCCGGGCTGTTTCTCCGGAAGCTTGGCAACTTTCGCTGGAAGCTTGAGAAGGACCCAGCAGCATCACCCACATGCTTGGAGAAGGCTCGGAGGTCTCCAGAGGTCGGCCTTTGGTCTCAGGACTCTGCAAACTCTCCACCGGGCTACAGGAGTCCAATCCCAGCTGGCCACAAAGCCCCTCCTCTTCCTTGACCCGAAGGGAGAGCTGGCAGGCCTGCTTGGAGGGCTTCCTGGTCTGGGGAGAAACCAAATCGAGACTGAGAAGAGTGGGCCTCTTTATCTCAAGGCTCTCGTCCACCTTGACGCTCTGAAGCTCCCCTGGCTTTTCTTCTCCTAGGTGACAGCTGTTGGGAGGCCAAGGGAGACCACCCGGCGTTTCTTCAGTGACCACTTCTGCTTCTTGGCTCCTTCGCACCGGTGGATTCTCCCTCTCCCCATTCTCCTTCCCCGCAGAAAAATCCAGCCAACGAAGGATCCCAGCTTTGTTTTCCTCACCAGGGGAGTTCAGCACGAGCCTGTTGACTTGCCTGTTTTCTGCCCCGCTGCCCTCCGAATCCGACCGGGATACCTGCCTCCGCAGGGCCCCCTGGGGAGCGTCGGTCATCTCCCTGCTCCCACCTGCGGCTTCTCTCTCCCAGCTTTGCTGGCGGCCAAAGTTATGTATGTGAACCAAGGGCCAACTGCGATCTGTCATTTCCCTTCTCCTCTCAGAGGCTGGAGAGCCAGAAGGGTGGAATCCCCCCTGGGTGGTGACGATGCTGAGTTCGGCTTCCTCCAGCCAGTACAAAAGAGCATTCACCTTCCTGCCTCCTTCCGAGCATTGCTTTGGGAACACCTGCATCGCGCCCGGCCCCTCTGGGCCCCTTCTGCACAGGTGTGCACCTGCTCCTCTCTCCTCCGGGCTTCGGTTCAATTGTACTTCTCTTGTGGACACCTGAATGCAGCCCGTGGTGCCCCTCGCCGGGTGGCTGTCGCCGGCCTCCTGCTCCGCCATTGAAGCCCAAGCGTTGCGTGGCATCTCGGAGCTCTTTCGGAGGTGAGGGGGCTGCTTGCTTTGTGTCCTCTTGCTGCTCTCCAGCAAGTGGGCCCTTTCTGCAGCTTCCATGCTCAGCAGGGGCCAGAACCCCCAGGCCAAATTCCTGTGCAGAGAAAACCCGAACAAGATCTGTGCCCCGTTGCCACTCTGTCAATTCTGCATCTTATAAAAAGCTAAGGGGAAGGCATGCACGTTTTAGAAAGCCTGTTATGCCTAGAGAAGAATGATTAGCCTGACCAAAACAATTGCACCCAATAGTGGGACAAGAAATAACTGTTTTAAAAGGAAAGGTAAGAGACATTTTCCCCACCTGAACAGAAGCAGCCACCTCCGACGTCTCGGCTGCAGAGCCTCCGTGCTGGAAGGACGAGCTGCAGATTCAAAAGCACTCTGCTGTTTTCTCTTTCTGGAGAAAAAGGGTGGTAAGAAGCTTTTTCTGGTAACTCCCAGCAACCTGCCTTTTTGGGCCCCAGCAGTGACGCTTCACAGCTCTTCTTTTGCATTCATTTATGGTCAAGAGAGGCTCCGCTCACCCCCTTCTTAAGGAAGGGCACAAGAGATCAAAAGCAGATTGGCACACCTTCGCCGGGAAGGTCTTTTTGCCCATCCTGTCCCATCCGTGACGCTCCGGAAAAAGAGGCAGTTTTGGCCAGCAAGCGGAGGGGATGCTGATTCTATCTGCGGTGCTGGGATATGTAATTGTTAAGAGGATGGTTGTGGCACGCCAGGCATTCTGGAAGTAAACAGAGTAGCCTTGTGAATCTCAGTCAATCTCTTTAAGGCACTCAACTTATCTTAGGTTCCGGCGGTCTCTGCTAATAATAAACCCCTGCAAATCTCTCTCTCGCCTGAAGAGTGTTTTAAATAAGGATCTAAGTTTATATGCAGCCAGAGGTTTGGAGAAAGACCGGACAATTTCAGCTAAATCAGAGCATCTCTGCTCAGCTCCCATCTCACAACGGGCTAACCAGATGGACAGATGGACCGTCTTCACTCTTTGCCTTTTATGGCTTGTTAGGTGTGAGGCACTGGACACCCTTTGGAGACTGCTAGGCTTCCCAAAAGAAGGGCCAGCTGTGCCAAGGTCTCACACCAGCCTCTGGGTAGGGGAGGAGATGAGGAGGGACTTGGCTGCTGGGGGGGGGGCAGTCCATCTTCTGCCTTGGCCATCCCCGTCTGTGCCAGCAACCCTGTTCTGCTTTTATAGTAACAATCAGGACTGGCAAGGAAAGATGGCAAGGCTGCCCCAGGTCTGATTCAGCATCCCAGCAACCCCTCCCCAGGAGAAAAAAGCAGCATTTAGACCTTGCCGAAGGATTAAGAGATTTTAGGAAGATAGAGCAAAGCAAAAAAAAAAAAAAAAAAATGGGGGGGGGGAATAGAGCTGTTTCTCTCCCCATCTCCTTCCCTTTCTCCTGCTGCCCTGCTGTTTCCCTGGATCGCTGTCCTGAAGCCTTCCTCAACAGCAGAAAGGTTTTGGCAGCCTTGGACTGGTGGAGAACATCTCAGCCCATCTCTGGGGGTTAAATCTTGTCCCAAAGACGCCGGATACAGATCACAGAAAAGGCCGTGGGATATTCTTAGCAGGAGTGTTGTTTTTTTCCTGAAGCTGTAAGACTTTTTTGGGGGGGGAGCACCTCCAGATGAAATTCCCCACCCCATCAGCAGGAACCCTACACTAGGAACTTCTCAGAGGGAAGATTAACCAATGGTGGGATCTCCTTTAATTGCCGATTGTTGTCTGGCTTTACCATAGCAACCTTCATAACAGGATATAAACATCTGACGTCCTCGCCTTCCACAAAAAAACCCCACAGCTGGCCAAAAGCTGGAACACGAGGCCGCCCCAGTTCTCCTAACAGCTAATAGGAAAACGTGTTTCTTCATCAACAGGAGGAGGAAAAAATAAGCCACAGACGCAGAAGCTCAGCTCCCTTCTGTCTAGGCTGCCTTGGGGAGGCGGTCAAGGACTCTTGAATTTCAAAAAAGCATGTAATATTTTGTTCTCTTTTTTACAGGAGGAAGGGTAGAAGAGACTTATTACTCAGACTTCTGCTAAGGGCTACGGATTCATTTTCAGACCGATGGAGAGAGTTAAAGGTGCCGTTTCTCAAAGGAAGGGAAACTAGAGTCCTTCCACAAAGCATCTTTCCTAGTGGGGAAAACCCTGCAAGGCTGTTATTGCCCTGCTAGACTTCAGAAGGTCTCACGGCTGCCGTCAAATAGAGCAGGGGTCTCCAAACTTGGCCACTTTTAAGACTTCTGGACTTCCACTCCCAGAATTCTCCTTGTTGCTAGGATGGAACACAAGGCAAACTTTGGCTCGGGCAATGTTGTTCCTCTAAGATAAACACCGAACGTTTCTTTCCCTCCTGCAGGAGAACAATTCCAAGCCATCTCAAAAAGTCATCGGCATAGAGGAAGCAACCACTGACTGGTGGCCTTTAAAGGCAAAATTTGGGGAGATTTCTGGAGATGTCTCCCTCCCATCCCTGAAATGGAAAGGAAAAAAAAGCTGACTCATCCCTAAAGTCAAATCTATTGGATTTAAAAAAACAAACTCCTGCGATTTTCAGATATGAAGAGTACCAGTTGCTTTTTCTGGCTACACACAATTCAAGGGAAACCCATGATATGTCAAATACACACCCAACAAGTTCTACAAAAGTCACCCAGAAGGTGGCATCTATGGATGGTTGTGCCGCTGATTGCAAGTAGATCAATCCCCTTTAAATGCAACTTATGTTCACCTTGGCCAGTCTCAGAATAGAATCAATACTGGAATAAACACATTCAATCACAATTATTTTGTCCTTTCTTTTAAATCAGTTCAAAGTAGCCGTTGGCGAAAATTGGTTTTAGCATTTGGTTCCATCTGTCAAATCAACATCAAGAGACTCCACACCCTTCTATGAAATGCATCCCTTTCTGCAGCCTGTGGAGTCTACCTTTCATTTTCTGTTTTTTAGTGTCTTTCTACAAACAACTTAGGAAGTGGAGGCTGCATAATTAATCCAACTATTGTGTAATGTGCCAAAAGAATCTGCTTGACTTGATTCTAATAACACCCCAAAACCTTTTCTGACTTCTCCATGGCCAAAGTTGAGTCTTCCACAATCTGATGCCCTTCGTAGGTTTTGGGCTACTGTGGTTTCTGGTTAGGCTGCCTTTGGATAATAGGTAATATTCTTCAACCTTGGCAATTTTAAGACATGTGGACTTCAACATCCAGAATTCCCCAGCCAACATGGGTTGATGGGCGTAGTAGTCCAAAATATCTAGAGGCGGAGGACAAGACCAACCCCACAGGATGTGTAAAAAAACATTACTAGGCACAGAGTTGTATTGACAGCACATCACAAACACTAGAAGTCAAGCAGAACAAGTCTTTCATACAGATATACAGTATTTATAAACACTAGGCAAGGCACTCTTATTAGTTAAAAAAGATCAATATATGGAAAAACACACACACTACCATTTTATGCACCAAACTTTTCCAACTTCAGGGAGTGGGGTGGGATCTGATTTCTGACCTAGCATGCTAGGCATGCAATATTTCCTTGTGGCTTAAACAAATCTCTTGTTTTTTCGAAGGATAACATAGAGCTGAGATAAAGTATCTAGGATATCACTGTTCAGTAAATAGAACAACAATCTTCCAGCAGTTAAACAAAAAAAGGGGGGGGAATTAAATGTTAGGGAACATTTTGCCCCATGCAATCAATTCTTCAAAGGTAATTCTCTGGAAAAGGAGACAAATTGAACCTGAAAAGCTTATACATCCCCCAGGTGTCTCAGAACTTAAGGATAACAAAATTATTTATCATATACTGTTAAAGGCGTCTTGACATGGAAAGGATTCCATTTCTGGACAGTCTCTTCTTACCAGCACTACAGCTTCTACTAACAATGGGCATTCAGGAAAACAGACCTTCATTTGAGGTTCGAACTATGCTATTTTGGTTTATAGGTAACAAACATGCCATATTCTCATTCATCAACAAAAGTGTTTAATGCCCCAGGAAACATACATTACTGACCCTACCTCACTTGGTAACATGACAATGAAATTTACAATTTTCAACGGGATCAGGAGAAACAGCAAACATCTCCTACATGTGACGGGTACAGCAGAAGGAGAGGAGAATCAGGAGGTCCCACCCAGCACCCCCAAACAAAACTATCAAGTTTGGAGGGAAAATGACAGCCTTGCCAGCAACCGGTCAGTTCAGACGGGGATCCTGGCCAGTATATTCAGCCTGGCAATGGCCAGCAAAAATGCTTTCTCCCCGAAATGCTGGCATTTGCGGTGCGTTGAGTGAGCCATGAGGCCAGGGCTATAATCCTATTGACCTATGACTATTTTTTCCTTCAAAAAAATCAGTTTCAGAGGAAGAACTTTGAAAAATCCTAACTACACACACGCAGAGGTGTCTGTCTATCTATCTACGGTACGTAGATCTGAAAAACAGAGGTAGCATTTGTGTCCCCTTTGGGTCCTCGCACAAGGGCCTCTTAAAGAGGAAGAATAACACTTGGCTTGACCTTTCAAGCAAATCTCTGGGCTCTTTTGAAATTTTTTGGCATGTAAGGAAAGAATCCAGCCCTGACACTGCCCGATAAAAGCCAAGAGGAGGCCTGCGCCTTCCCCGTGGGCCGCTCGCCTTGTCCCTCCTCTCTTGACACTGTGCCTGAAGGGCCTCCTGAGAAGTGCAAGGCAACTCTCTTTTCTGAACAAGATAAAACTGCATTTAGTACAGGCGAGACTAAAAATAACCATTAAAAAAGCAACACTGGAAAGGTGTCAACTTTTTCCCATCCGGGGCGTGTGCTTCAGCTTCCCCAGGGCCCCCTTTGCCGAGGGCTGCAGTCCGCCTTCCGTGTTCTTCCAGGAGAGGAGGCTGCAAAGGGCTGGAGACTCACTTGGCGTGGCCTCCCCCGGATGGGTCAAGAGCGACAGGTCCGCCTCGCCCATGAGGTCCTCGGAGGCCAGGTCGAGGCTGCCTAGCTTGGCCAGAGAGTTGGAGCGCTTCAGCGGAGAGGAGATGGTCAAGCCGGCCAGCCGCAGCCGGGTTTCAATCTCCTGCGTCCGCTGTTTCACCAGCCCGGGCTTCCCGTGGACGCTGTGGATGCTGTCGCTGCTGGAACTCCGAGTGAGGTTCGAACTCCGAGAAGAGGACGGGGTGTAGGATATGGTCTTCAGGAAGTCCTTTGTGAAGGTACTCATGTGGTCCACCTTAGAGGAGACGGGCGTGGAGGTCTTTTGGGAGGCTCCAGCAGCAAGAAGGGTCTTTGGGAGCTTCTCTGAGACATCCTGAGATGAGGGCTGCAATTGACCCCCAACCACAACCATCTGCTGGGGCTCCTCTTCCAAGATAGTCACAACATCGGCTGGGCCTCCAGAACACTCCTTGCCCGGCCCGGCTGTGTCGGACGGCAGGCCCTTGAGGCGCTCCAATTCCTTCGTGTGCTTGCGGACCAAGCCCGCTTTCTGGAGCTGAAGAAGAGACTCCTGATGCTGCATCAGGTAACTGTTTGCGGTTGGCTTCTCCAAATCTTTGCTGAAGAGCAAGTACTTCATGTCCTTTGTCTGCCGGGCATCTTTTCTTGGAAAAGAGTCATGCTTCTGCCCATGGTTGAAGACCGGGCTTCTCTCACAGAGAGAATGTCTTGAACCAAGCGAGGCACCTCCTGGGGCTTTAGGGGCCTCCCTGGGCTTCTCAGAAGGGCCACAGAGCCAGCCTGAAGCTGGCCGACCAGGACTGACGTCCTGCGCCTCGTTCCCCACAACCATCGGGAGCAAACGGTTGGCTCTCGGTCCCTGGGATTCCTTCGGAGGAGACTTGCAGAAGGCCTGCTCCAGAAACGCTGGGAAGGAGGGCTGGGTGCAGACGGTGGCACGGTGGCAAGGGGGCTCCGCTGGCAAAACCTCCAGGGAATCCTTGAAGGCTTCAGGAGGGGACCCACCCGAGGGATACATGCAGTCAGCGCAAGATTTGTAGGGGGGGCTGACTTTGTGGAGGACCCCGAACAGGGCTTCATGCTGGAAAGGAGAAAAGAGAGGATGAAAGGAAGCAGAAGCATTTCTCCATCCAGTCCTTGCAGAGAAGGAGAAGGACCTTCCTCAAAGGAAACGGGCCCAGCCAGGTGGGTTGGGCCCTCTGGACGAGGAGGAACTCAAAGTAAACCTTGGTGTTCAAGAGGGGGACTAGACCCT
This sequence comes from Vipera ursinii, assembly GCF_947247035.1. Taxonomy (NCBI): domain Eukaryota; kingdom Metazoa; phylum Chordata; class Lepidosauria; order Squamata; family Viperidae; genus Vipera; species Vipera ursinii. The sequence goes on along the minus strand of NC_139527.1, from coordinate 703,424 downwards.
GGGGCCCCAAGGAAACCCCCCCCCCAAAACAGACCCGGCCAAGCTCAGTCCTGCCTTACTTCAAAGTCACCCGGGCAGCTCCTCTTACTGGTGTTGTTATTCAGGTTCTCGCAGTTGTGCCAGGCCTCCTCTTCGAGCGGCCGCCGCTTCCACCGTTCGGTGGGCTTCTCCTCCTCGGAGACTGGCAGCCGAGGAACCGCCTCGGGTTTCTGGTGGCCCTTGGGGTCTGCACTGACGCCCGGCGCTCCTGCCTGCAGCTGGCCCAGCAGGTCCCCCGTGGCAGAGCCGGCCTCCTCCATCAGCATGGCGTCTGCCTCCAGGTCCTCCAGCTGCAGGCACGGCTCCCGGGGGGGCGGCAAGGAGTTGGAGAGGCGCCGCAAGCAGTAGTGGAGGCCGACCGAGTCGAGGGGCGTCCGGCGGTCTGTGCAGATGGGGGGCCCGGGAGGGTCCAGGTCCATGTCCTCCAGGCTGCCGAGCAGGAGATCGTTGGGCCCAGCGGGGCTTTCCGCCCTGGGGGGGAGGCCGCCTCCCGGCTGCTGTTTCCAGAGCTTGTTGTGACGCTGTTTGCTGGGTGGGGAAAAACAGAGGGGAGAAACGTCCAGGGCAGCTCAGAGGCTTTGTGTCTATGGAGAGTCTCCATCGTTCAGTCCACGGTTGTCCCAAAGGGGCTTTTTCTTCCAAAAGGCAAGTGGACTTTCTTTGAAAAGGGTTCTCTTCTCATCCAAGAAGTTTCTTCGGTTTTCAAAGGAAAAAACAAGAAAGTCAAGTTGCCTTTTGGGAAAAGCATCTTTGGCACACAGAGGTTTTGCATTCAGACGGCCAGGTCGGCGGCTGCAAGGGCAAGGGGCAAAAGAATGCGGGAATGACTGGGGAGGAAAGGGGATCTGACGGCCTGTGGGAATAGCCTCGGGAGATGGAAGAACTTCGGCACCGGTTGGATAAGCAGCAGGAACGGAGGCCAAAAAGTAATCCTTCTCTCGAAGAAGTTCACTTCTGAGCTCAGGAACCCGACTTCAAAGGCAGCAGGCCAAGGGAGAGTGGGGACCAACCCTTCCCCTGCCCTCTCCCCTCCCCCAGGGAGAGCCGCCTTACCTGGCATCCAGGATACCCTGATATTCCAGCAGCTGCCTCATGAACCCGGCGTTGGGCCGAGCGATGCTGCGCTTCTGCCTGACGTAACTGTAGGCTTTCTCCAGGGACCACCCAAACTCCTTCATGGCGTAGGCAATGACTGTCGATGCGGAGCGGCTCACGCCCATCTTGCAGTGAACCAGACACTTGGAGTGGTTTTTCCTGGAAAAGAGGAGGGATTAGAAGGGGTCAGGAGCTGGGATGGGGTCCTCAAGCACCCAGGCCCTCCTTCAGATCTCACCTCCCCTGTGCCAAGGCTGCACAAGGAGGCTTTGGTGAAGCCCCCAACATTTAATTTACAGCAACACTGCAAATGGCCCTACAGAGGAAAGGGGCTAGAATAAGGGTGCCCATCCTTGGGAACTTTAAGACTTGTGGATTTCAATTTCCAGAATTCCCCAGCCAGCACTGGCTGGGGAATTCTGGGAGATGAAGTCCACAAGCCTTAGAGATGCCGAGGATGGACTCCACTTGGTCAAAATGTCCATCTTTAGCTGCAGGACGCCTCAGGTTGCCCAGTCTTGGAGGCAAGCCATTCCCAGAGGCACCGCACAGCCTTCTGGGAAAGGTTTTTCTGGTCGCAGCTTCGGGCCACGGAAATGCAGGGCCAGCAGCGCCGCTCCCAGAAACTCACTTGGCTTTGTTGATAAAATGGTAAGCCTCGTTCCAGTGGGCGAGAAGGTCGGTCGTTTCTTCGTCATAGACGCGGATGTTGTGGTACGCAAACAACCCCGGGAAGAAGTTGTCGATCTCCCTGGTGACGTTTAAAATGTAGTCCACGCTGAAAGGATGGAAACAGATGGATCAGCAGGGGATGGGAAGAAACTACGGCATCTCGGTAAGGAAGAAAGGGCCATTAATAAATCAATACCACTCAGCCCAACCTTGCATACTGAACCTTGCATCTGGGCTCATGAATTTCTGCCCATCTTAAAAAGCAGACAGACCAAGAAACAGACACGCCGCCACCCTAAAAGCTAAAAATTATGTCTAAAATTATTGAGACACGGTTGACTGAAGCTGGCTCTAGAAACACAACCTCACACATCTGATGGTGCTTCCTCTCTTCCCTTGTCTACACTCATGTGAATTGGGAGGGTGTCTGGTCTTCGTAGTTCTTATTGTTTTTAAGATTTTAGTTGTAATATATGTTACTGAACTGTGAGCCACTCAGAGTCATCTGCTGAGATGGGCAGCTATAGAAATCCAATGAAGAAATAACAACTGCCCTCAAGATCTTCCCTCCCTCTGTCAAGGTCATCCACGTTACAATTTCTGGCCCAACATTCTCCATCTGTGGAGGCTTCTCCTGTCGAGGAGGTTCAGATGTCCATCGCACAGGAGGGGGAATACGTGAATTCAACTCCATACAATGCACAACAGACCCAGGAACCCTCTTTCCCTTTGCTGTCTGAGATTCTGCTGGCCACCTGCAGGTCACTGGCCTAGAGACCCCTGAAGAGGTCAACGCAGCTGGGGCAAACTCACCCTATGCCCTGAAGCTCCTCCAGGTTTGAGGCGTTCCATTCGGAGCCCTGGAAGAATCACAGCAGAGTCGGGCAATGGTGCCTGGGAAGGGGGGGGCTCCTAAGGGAGCTCTCCCACGCCTTGATGCTTACCAGGTAGAGATGGTCAAAGATGAGGGAGGGCTTGTCCATCTGCCCCAGGATGAAGAGCATCTCGTTGTCAATGAATTCCTTGAATTCTTTCAAATTGCAGCTCATCTGCTTCTCCAGCTCGTTCCGGATCTGCCGAGAGAGGCACACTGAGGGATCCGCTTTGGTAAAGGAAGCCCCCAGCCCTGAGTCCTCGGGCTCCTGGACTAACTTCTTTGGAAGTCACGTTCTCCAGATCTTTGCTCGTCATGATGCTCCGGAGTTTGGCCTTGATCAGCCGTTCTGCCCTCTCCCGCTCCGTTGGCCTGGAAGGGAGGAAGGAAGGCCGGAGTTGTGGCGGGTTGCAAATCCAGACAGCTACCTTCCCAGAAAGCTTTTGCAGATTTCCCCAAGACAACAGCAAGCTGGCACAAACGGTGAGCTTTTATGCCACCTTCTTGCTGAGGGTTAGTCCAGGAACAGTTGGGATTCCACAGAGAAGCAATCCCAACAGCTGTTTAACCACAAGTGAGAGACCCACAACCAAGCACCTGGTTCTCTCCAACACAACACAACCTCTGGTATGCCTGGGTGCCCACGCACACATATCCTACGCTCCACATAAAGGGTGGGCCCGGGTCTTAGCAGAAAGAGGCTTGCAACTATAGATGCATCTTGACCAATAAAGCCAGCCCAAAATTGTCCGTGTCTCCCTGAACACCTCAGTCCTTGTTTGAAGAAGAAGCAAGTTGGTGATGCTCAGGATGCTGTAGGTGGGAAACTCAACTCCAAAGCCAACCTCTGCTAGAAACTCCAGGTGGACATTCCTCACCATCCCACCTGGTGCCCTTCCTTTGTTTCTCACCATCCCAAGGAGGGACACCCGTTTTCTAAAAGGCCAGTGGGGGACAATCCTTCTCCTCTGCCCAGAAGGTCATAGCAAAGCAAGAACGGGAGGAACACACTTGTCCATGTAGAGCGCAGGCGAGTCGGGGCGTGGAGACTCCAGGTCCTGCATGGCGTTCCACTCGTTGAGGCAACTCTGCTCGGAAGCGATGCAACTCTCGTAGTAGGTGGCCCAGACAAGTGCCATCCCCCCCGGGAAGTAGTTGTGCCTCCGTGCCATCTCGCAAGCCTTGTGGAGGATCTGCAAGGCAGACCTACGAGTGGGGAAACCCAAAGAGATATCCCTCAGCCCCAGCTCCCTGAGCAGAGAAAGGCCCGGTCAAGCGGGCACAACGGAGGACAGCGGCTGAATCAGCAGGAGCAGCAGAGCCCTCTTGCTCACTGCAAGGCCAAAAGAGCTGCTGATATTGGCCAAGGACCATCTGAGTCCCCACCACGGCAGCTGAAAATCGGCTTCAGCCTTTCGGAAGGAAGGAGAAGGAGAAGGAGAGGAAAACAGCTCACCACATGGCTTGCACCGAGACAGGTTTGAAGATGTGCATCTTGCCCGCCGTGCTGACGCTAAACCCACTATCAGAGACAGACAAAAATTGATGCAGTGCACACAGGCCAGGCTGTAACTCTTCACCGGTAACTCACTAACTCTTTGCACAGGGGGCCAAATCCCCCGTCCCCTCCAGGAACTGATCACAAAAGCCTCGTCCCCGCCAGCTTTGCTGTCCTTCCGCCAGCTCCCCAGATCCTCCTGTTTCTTACCCATCTCCATCCAGGTGGATCTTGGTATCGCTCCACAGACGCAGCACCATCCCGATGGTACAACTCTGGCTGCCATAAAAGAGGAAAGGGAAGGTCCAGGGCTGCTGGAGCCAGCCTGCTCTTTGAGGATCCCCAGGCACTCCCCCCTCACCTCTCCTTGCTGGAAAAGTCCACGCCCAGGAGAATGTTTTCCTCGGTGTCCTGGCGCCCGGTGCTGTAGACCACCACCATGTATCTCACGCGGTCGCTCCACGCACTTTCTAAGAGCACGGCCTAAAAACCAGCAAGGCAGTTCTCAGCATTCATCCCTTTGGCCATACCTCTCTTTAGCTAGGTATTACTTTAGCTAGGTATGTTTCTGGCAAGACAAAAAGAAGAGGGTTTAATTCAATTCTCTCCCACCCACCTGGTGCGCACTAAATATACACTGGGCCGCATCTCATACAGTCTTCCAGGCAGCACTAGGTGGGGAAGGGTAGTCGGGAATTATGGGAGTTCTGATCCAATGCCCTATGGGGCACCAGCCTACGTTCTTCAGTTCTAGAGAGATCTCGGTGGAAGTAGAGGAAGGCTGGGCTACAAGCAGCAATTCGGTGAGTCAGTATCTGATCTCTGGAGTCCAAGGGCACTCGGTATTGGTGGCTAAAGCCAGATTATGGTTGGGGGTACCCCGCTTACGACTCTACTTTGATTGACAGAAATAGCTTTCTCTTCATAGGTCTACTCTGTGCTCCCAAGCAACTCCTTCCGCAAAGGACTGATCTACTGGGGAAAGACCACTGCTGCAGTGGGACTGTGGCAAGGGATGATACCACCGCAAGGATCTGGCAAGTCCTCTTACCAGCTTGATTCTGTCCTCACAGCGAAGGAGGTTGATCATCACCTGAAGGTGCTGAGGCAAATCACCTGTGGATGCACAGGCAGCAAAATCATCAGATGCATCTCCTAAATTTGCTTTGCTACATCAGCTGACAGAGTGTTCCTCCCCTGTCCATCCTCCATGACAGTTTCTCAGCTTAGGCAACGTGAAGATGGATGGACTTCAACTACAGCTGGGTGAGGAATTCTATGAGTTGAAGTTCACCCATCTCAAAATTGCCAAGATTGAGAAACGCTATTTAATGATCTATCGTGACTCTCAGAAAACATTAAGAGCTTTTGCTGCTCATTGTTTTGGATCTCTCTGAAGCCTTCTTAACCAGCCATCCTTAGGCTTCCCAAGAACTTCCTCATGGCCAAGCATAGATTTAGGACTGCAGAAGAGATCCTTGGTCTCCAGGTAGGAATGCTTCCAAAACTTCTCCAGAACATCCTGGCTGGGGACAGGATGGGACTGAAGTGGAAATAGAATGTATGGACTCCACTACCTTATCTTCCCAACTTGATATGTCCTCCAGAGGGCAGTAATTGAACGCAGACTAGTTTGGGCCCTTGCTTAGCTTGTCTGGCCCCACATCAAAATCCAATTTGGAACCGGTCACCCCATATTCCCAAGACGTCTCTGGCACTTAGCAATTCCCCAAATAGCCACGCTTCCATCTCACCCTTCTGATTGCATTTTGAAGGCCTTCTCGGTACCCTCTGTGGCCATTGAACAAGATAAGGGTCTTCCGCTAAGAACTGCCAAGCTGAACCCAGAAGCTTCGCTACCCGGGATACTGGATCCCATCCCCCAATCTCCTCCTTCCTCTTGGAAGAACCAAGCGGGAACCATTCAATGCCCTTTGCTGCCCACCCTTCTCCTCTCCACTGGCGTTTCCTAACTGATTCTACCCAAGTTACCTGGAGAGGCCGAGGGGGTATTACCTGCATGTTTGTGGGGATGCGGGAGACTCCGTGGTGGACCTTGTGGACTGTTTCCTTGCTGCAGGAATAGCGCAGCTCCTTTGACCATAAAAAAGCTCTCGCTTAAGCTGCAATACAAACAGGCAGAGCAGCAGGTCAGGCAGGGAGATGCACGGAAGCCGTGTGGACCGACTGACTCCTGTGCAACAATTTCAAACTTTCTGGGAAGGAAAAGTTGCCTTGAGGTTCTGCTCAATCTTGGTGCCTCCGAAGACGAGACCAGGTCATTTTCTTGGACGCAACGCCCAGTTGTCTTTCTCTGATTTTTTGGATTCCCAGTCTAGCCCACAGCCTAGTATTTGCTAACAATCTCCCCTCCAGGTACTAACCAGGCAAGTCCCTGCTTAGCTTTCTTTACAAGCAGCTACGTCTAGGGTGGCCAAATGGAACTAGATGATTCCATCAACTGACCAGATCCAGGTGGGAAGAGAGCAGCCTGCTTGCCAGGCTGAATGAGATGCAACCCTCGGTCCGGCTTGTTCCTGTCACAAGCACACGCAAACCGAGGGTAGATTTACTTTCCACTTTTATTTTTTCCAGGCTAGAAAACTGATAAATGGGGATGTGATTCGCCAAATAAATATCGCAAAGTAAGTTTTCCTCCTTCCTCATCGTGAAAAGGGTGGGCCCCTGCTCTGCCCTCTCTTCCTCAAAGAGCCGGTGGCTCATCCTTTCAGCGCTCCTGGTAATGTTAGGACACAATTAGTGGGATCAAAGGATTGTGCCTGATCACTTCCACACACTGCAGGCCTTGTTCCCCAGCCAAAAGCCCCCGGCACCAAGCCAAGATTTCAGCAAACGACTAACTGCTCGTCAGAGGGGATGAGGAGGCTTCACTGCTAGAAAGCGACTTTAGAAAGGCATCTGGGTTCCCGTCAGAGGCAGGCAGAGTAATTTTCCATCGGGGGGGGGGGGCTAGAGGTCGGTCTGCTTCGGGAGGTGTGCCTGCAAGAGTTTTGGAGGAAAAAGATAACGGCCTTCACATAGAATTGTGTAATGACCCTGGGTGATCAGATTCCACGAGGGCGATTGCTTCTTCATACGATTTTTTAAAACGTCTATCCCTCTCAGCACGTTCAGTTCCATGGGGATTTATAAAGAGCATTCCAGACCGGGCTTGCAGGCGGGAAGAAGTTGGATCCAACCCGGAGAATTGACTAGAACCATCTGCCAACAACCGTGTTCCTCACTTAACAACTGCGCTTAACAAACGTATCCAGAAAAATGGTAAAATGGGGCAAAACGCACTTAACAAATGTCTCACTTAACGATAGAAATTTGGGGGTCAACTGTGGCCATAAGCCAAGGGCCACCTGTACTAGCAAAGGAGGACATCCACACGTGCAGCGGGGGCTGCAGGAAGGGTCTCGCTCACTCAACCCTCCCCCCCAAGGAGCTGTTACTCCTACCTGGTGACCCACGGAATCAGTGCAAGATCCCATCAAGTCTACATTCCACCAGGGCAATAAAATCAGTCAAAAGCTGGGCTGCTAGTGGACCAAGCCTTTTATCCGATTCACAGTCCTGAACCTCAAATGTCAAATAGGACTTTATTCACAGCCCCAGGCTGAAAAAGTCAGAATGGAGCTCGGGGTCAGCGTGCAGTGAGCGACACTGATATGAAGTCCAAGAAAACACGCAAAGGGCTTGCGAAGTCAGACAGGACACCTTTCCCGGCATTTCCTGCCATTCGGAGAACAACTACACACAACTCCTGATTGCAATCAAAGGGAGAGGAATGCCTAACTGCCCATAATCTGGACCACGGCACAATCGGGCTCAAGTGAGATCACCCCACAGCCACCAGCTCAAGCAAAGAAAAGCCCACTGCCACGGCTTCCTTCTGTGGCTGAGTATTCAACAAACAGGACAAAGGATTTGTCAGAAAATCTGTTAGCAACAAGAAATGTAAAAAAAAAAAGTGGGCACCCACTCCCCGTCCTTCAGGGGTGACCTCAGCAATCAACTGCAGGATCCTATCCATAACCGGAGTCCAGCCACCCATTTGGCCCTAAGCCCGATAAAGAGAAAACCAGCCATTAAAAGCCAGCTTCGTTTCTATATCTCGGCTCTAAACCTCAAAGAGTTCTACATCTCGGTCGGTTTGTAAACAGCCGCCCAAGAAGCAGCCATTTCGGCAGCTGAATTCCCACCAGCTCAGGTGGGGCTCAGAGCTGAGAACATGTGGAAAAACACAGCTCACCCCCAAGGAGGCCTGAAGACCTTCTGGAGGTCTCAGCTGCCAGCAAAGCTGCAGGAGCCATAGGAGCAGGAAGGACGTGGGATACGTACGGCTTCGGATGAGGTTTCTTTAAGCAGCCAAAGCATCGTGTGGCCCCAAAGGACAGGCAGAAGGTAGCAAAGTCAGATAGGTTCATAACCAAGTCTTCAGGTCATCGTGCTGAGAAGTTCTTGACATTTCTTGGTGGGAATTAAAAAGCCAACCGATCCTTCTATGGGAAGGAGGGAGGAATCTCCAGGTCTCTCGGGAATGGATAGCTTTTACGAGCCCTGCCCCCTGCCGCCCCCCCCCCCCGGCGGTATCTCGGCCCCAAACACAAGCGAGGACCTGCCCTTGTCCACCCTGATGAAAGAAGGCTTTCAGGAGGAAAGGGGGCCCGAGCAATGCTCGTGAGAGCCCTCCCCTCCCACCGCCGGCTCCTTTGCTTCATTGGCTGGACAGATCCTCTTGGCTGACCTTGGGAGAGCCAAGGGGGCCAGCCTGATGGACGAAGGGCTGGTGTTCCTCACTGCCCACATCAGGACCTGCATGAGGTCCTGGGAAAGTAGGACCATCTCTGGGGAATCAGATTAGGATCCAATTTCAGTGGGCAGCATTTGAGAAGCAGACAGATGGAGACGAGACAGCTTGGAACCAACTACTGTATTATACAAGACTTTTCCATGGAAAATAAAAGTCTTCCTAGATCTCCTGAGCTCCATGCACTGGCAACGAGGATGGCAGCTGCCCCAGTGTCTCAGAAGGGCCCACGGGTGAAATCTGGGTCATGAATTGTTCAGTTTGAACTCACCACTGTCCAGCCAAAGGTTTAGCAGTGGACCATCTTCATTTTACATGCTGGTGTGGGAGGAGAAATTGAGACCCCCAAAGCAGGTTTTGCTCCTCCCGACCCTCCTTCTCCCTGAACCCCTCCCTCCAAAAACAGGGAGCCATTCTGGGGTCTGGCCACCTCCCCTTCTGACCATCTGATGGCCAAGGCTGGCCACCAGGAAGAGGAGGGGACATGCGAAACAGGCCATCTCAGCCACTTGCGAAATAGAAAAGCTAAAGCAGCCTAAACCAGCAGATGTCCCCCAGATGTGCTACCACTCCCCAACAGTCCAGCTGAGGGTTCTGGGTATTGTAGTCCTAGTACAAAGAGTAGCGAACGAGTTTGCACCAATGCCAGTGAGATGGAAGGCAGAGTGTGACTGTGCATCTGCACTCAGATAATATTAAGGTTGTGCATAGATTTATATCTATGCAAACATTCAGGAAGGAGGGAAGAGAATGGAGAACGGGGCACCTAAAGTGCTTTGGGACCCTCTGAGATACTCTCACGTACTAGTTCTATTTCTCTCAATCTACTTCAGACTAATATGGAGTGTGCAAAGCCCTTTCCTGCCCCTCAACTGCTTGGAGAGAGGTCTCCAGCCCTGGAGAGCTCACAGGACCTCCTTCCCAGCTGAGGAAGCGTGGAAAGCCACATCTAACTGGAGCCACAGAAAGAAATTAAGGCACAGGAATGGAATCGCAGAGCTGGCTCTGAACCCCGTAGAGCCAGCCAAAGCCCCCCTGTCAGGTCTCAAAGGCCCATGGCAGGTTTGTGGCTGGAGGTCTGCTTCTTTCAGAGAAAGTTGGGGTTCTAAGGTGCTATGGCACGGGGGGAGGTCACGTTCTGTACGTCCCTCCTCCAGGTTTCCAGCCCTGCTCTTGCTAGGGGCTCTTAGATAGCACTATCACCAACTTTCAGTGCCGACACCCTGGCCATCTTTGAGGCCTTGTGTCCTTCCAAAATTCTCTATTCCCAAAGAAAAAACAGCATTTTCAAGGTGGCATTTCTAAGACTCAAGATTCCTGAGTCCCAAGCTCCTTCCCTGGGACATCTCCTTCTGGGGCTCCCCCCGCAAAGGGTCTGGCACAAGGACCGTCAACAATGAATAAATCAATAAGGAAGAAATGGTTGATGGCCATGGTGTATGTGAGGGAAAGAAAAGTGCCCTGTTCAGAGAGGACACATCTCCAGAAAGCGAAGACCTCTGTCAGAGGCTCACCTCTGAAAGGGACCCGCTTGGCTTCTCCAGAAGCAGCTCAACTGGACAGGCTCAGGAAGTATTTTTAGCTCTGGGAAGGTCCCACCTTTGGCTGTCCACCCAAGGATGCTTGGAGCAAGGCCGAGGGGCATTAAGGAGCAGAGCGGCTGGGTCTTCTGCTCCTGTTCTGGAGGCATCGTCTCGTTGGACCCAGGGGAGACCCAACCCCCACCCTGCCCTTGGCGAATGGCGGAAAGGACAGAAGACGGAGCGGGCTCTGAGGCTGGAAAGCTTCGCTCCTGGGTCTGCAGGCTGCACCAACAAAAGCTCTTTGTGAGCGGGCATTGTGTGGCTGCAGAGGCGTGGGCGCCTGGGCTGCCAGACATTCCAAGCCGCGTTTCCAGAGACCACAGGTCACTCGCAGCGCCGGTGCAAAATCTCTTTTGGGGTAAGGCTGGGGGGGGGGGAGGAAGAGAGAAGAAATCTTTCGAGGAACCCACAAATTTCTCAGCAGAAGTAAGTGGCGGGCGATGCAGGCCTGGGATCTTGGATCCCACTTTATCGCAATTATAGTAATTGCAGGGTCAGGCCTGCTCTAGAGGACTCAGCAGAGGGAGGCTGCTGTGCTGGGACCAGTCCAGGGGATGGGTGGGGGGGAGGGGGGCTTAATCCCCCATTTCCCATCATGCAATAGGCTTGGGAGAAACACAAAGGACTTATTTTCCAGGAGGGTCATTGCGATGCAAGCGAGAACTCCGATTTAAGTGAAGGCGGGCACAATCCACGGGATAAAAGTCTTGCCGATAACAAATGCGAGCGGGAGGGGACAGCCAGCCTCCCTCCCCCCCAACACTTCTGCTTTTGGCTTCCGAACAGGCCGAGTGTCCTGAGGACATCAGTGGCTAATTCCAAGTCTGGCTCTCTAAAGCCCTGAGTGGTCTGGAACTGGGACCCTTCTCCTCCTCCCCAACCAATGGGAGCATTAGCAAAGCTTGCCCTGGCTGATGGGTGCTAGAGTAGCTCCTTGCAGCCCAGCTCAGCATCAGAGGGCTGGACTGACTTCCGATATGACCTTCAGACTGGCCTTTCTGCCTTTTCCTGTGCTGGTTTGAGTGGCTGGTCCAGCAGACAAGGAAAGCCCCCCCCCTGCCCGGCCCAGGCAAGGAGGTCTGGGGGAGCAGCTAGCCCACACTGGGTCTACCAGCCTGGGCCTTTGCCCAGCAGCTAGCCCACCCACCACCCTAAGAGGTTGCTACGATCCTGATTAAGCTCCCTCTGAAAACAGGACGTAGATTGGAGAATTCACACAACAAGGTGAGCTACCAGAAGAGGAAGCGCCCAACATTTTGCAAATTAGCGCACCATCCCTAGTGGTGCAGTACTGACTCTCCAGAAGGCAAGTGCAGGCCGGGGGTCTCCCCAGCGGCTGGAGGGGAAGGAGGGCCTGCCACGGGGGGCTGCTGGACATCCCTCAAGGGGGAACCCGGAGACAGGGGCTGGGGGTCCCGCACGGTCACTCCAGAGGCTCCAAGAGGATATCGTCCAGTCGGTGAAGCCAGCGAGGGACCCTGCTGGAGGTGGAAGCCGCTGACGCTACCCTGGTTTCAAAAACAGGATGCTGAGTCACATCCTGGCCAGGTTGCAGGACTGTGGCTTCACCACAACAAGGAGGCACCTCGGTGGGCCAGGGAACTGGCTGGCAACACAGAGAGGGGCCTTGTGGGCTGCCTGCAGGGCAGAAACCAGGGGACAAAATGTGGGTAGGAAATCTCTCACACTCGGGGTCAAAACCACAAACAAAGTTGGGCTGGGCAATTGGGGGCGGGGGAGGGGGGGCAGGAACCCTTCTTTGCAGTTCAACTTCCTGCTTCTGAGGACCCATGGTGTCCTTGGATGTTATTTTGATCCTGTTGATCTTGCATTGTTTTACTCTCTGCTTAGGCTAAGCCTTGCCACTCTGGATGGGGCTAAGTAACCAGCAGTTATGGACAATGGGCAGATTATTCTCCCATTTCATATCCCGGGAGAGTGATACGCTTTTGGGCCTGCAATTGGAGTGGTGGGTTGTAGGACCAGTTTGCAAAGACCCTTCTGATGGGTCAGTTTGGCTGCTTGCCAGAAACCTCCCAGGGTCACTTTGGTCCCTGCAAAAATCTGGACAAAACTGTCATGCAAACCCCAGAGTGGCTGGCAGAGGTGGAATGAGAGCACCCCCAACAGACCAAAAGGGACAACAACACATCATTTGCCCTTGAGCCTTTGGAGTAAGAGCATTGCAGCTTGACCAGGCAGGACCCCACAGTTCCTACGACTGAGCCTGAGCCGATGGACAGAAGGTCTAAAGAAGACCAGTGCCTTGCACGGGATCCATGGAAGCACAGATGCCACCTGGCTGGCACCCCCAGTCGGCAGCCAGTGCCAATATGCTCTCAATGTATGTCTGAAAGTGAGCTAAGGCACTTATTTGAGAACTCCACGGTTGTGTTTGAAAGAGCACCCAGGGGTTTACACAGAAGATGGGACAATGACTAGCCAACCCCTGCGTGCCGCACTCCCATTTCCTGAAGGGTGCCAGGCGGGTGAAAAACTCTACAACAGTTCCTGCCTACCTTAGGTTGAGTTTGCGTTCTTCATCGCTGCCAACATCCAGCTGATGGGGAGGAAAAGCAAGAATTAAGCCCAGCACAATCTCAGTTACACTTCCAAAAATCTGCAATGAAAGACTTGCTTATGGCGGGCCACCTACCTTGCGAGAGTTTGGAGGAACACAAGGGCCCCCCCTGTTTATCTGAAGACCCCCGGAAGGCGGGGTCTTAGGCAGATGGGGCACCTTAAGGCCTTCCGGTGGGATTTAATGGCATCTGCCACGAACTCTGTTCCCTGTGCCCCCACAACCCCATCCAGAGCCTTTCACCCCCAAACAGCCTGCCGGGAGCCCCAAGGGGCAGAGCCCACCTGGCAAACCTGCCCCCCCTCAGCCTTCCTGCCCTCACCTGAACTTAATCTGAACCTTCAGAACAAGATCAACTGTAGCTGTGGGGAAGGAGACCCCCCATGCCCCTCCTTCCCCAGGGACCCCAATTCCTGCAGCCCACTAGCCTTGTGGCACAGGGCGTCAGCAGCCCCCCCCCCCCGACCGCCCCACTCATCTCAAGGCAGGCCAAACCCGGCTCAGGGTCTTTGGGGGCTGATCCTGCACTCGCAGCCCCCCGAAAAGCCTGCTCGCTCCCCTCCCCCCGGACTTTTCCCTGGGAACCAGACGACTCCCCCCCCGCCGAGGGAGCGGCTGCCCGGCGGGAGGCCAAGCTCCGCTCGCACGAAGGGGGCCCCGGGCGGCGGGGGGCGACGGAGGGTCCCGGCTGGCCTCTGCAGGCGGCGGGGCAGCGCGGGGGGCTGCGGGGCTCTGACCTCGCTGGCGCTGGCCGAGGAGGAGGCGGCGCTGGGCGTGGGCGAGCGCTGCAGGGTGACCAGCGCCATGGCCGGAGCGGCGGGACGCGGGCGTCAGGCAGGCAGGCAGGCCGGCCGGGGAGGAGCCTGCCGGGCGGCGGAGGAAGCCGCCTCGCGCCCGGGGGCCGCCGGAAAGGGCTCGCCCCGCACCCGCCGCGGAGGAGGAGGAGGAGGAGCAGCGGCCCGCCCGAGCCGGTCCTGCCGCCGCTGGATCCCGGCCCCGGCCGCGCATCGCTCCGGAAGGGAGGGAGGGAGGAAGATGAGGAGGAGGCAGGCAGGCAGGCAGGCGGTGCCCGGCGGGCGCCCGTCCCTGCTGCCCCTGGAGACCCGGGGTGGGCAGGGGGCTCGGCGACCGGTCCCCCTTTCCAGGGTGCCGACGGCTCCCTCGACTCTCGGCTGTAAGACGGAGGGTCTCTGCGATTCTCCCCTGCGGGACTTGTCCCCACCTCTCTGCAGGTGCTCTTGCCGAAAGGAGGCGAAGGGATTGCAGATTTCACAAGCAGCCCCACCTCCAGAAGGATGGCGCGCGGCGGAGTAAGGAAAGGGACTAATAACAGTGCCCGTAAGCCACGGTATGGTAGCAAGACATCTGGCTTTAGATTGCAGTTGAAGGTGGCGTGGATGATGAGTTGGAGAGGGGGGCAAAATAACCAGTGGGGAAAATTATTGAGGATTATTCACTAGACATAAGAGCATTGATTCAAGATTCCTAGAAGAATATTTTATCAAATTATGTCGAGGAGAGTCTGGGGCAGTGAACCTCTGCTGGATAAGGAAGCCTGAGCAATTATGACTTGGTTTTGAGGAGCACCTTTTTGGGTGTTCCAGCAGATCTTTCTGGAAGAATTTATTTTCATCTTTCAGCTGTAAAGCAAGGTGCCCTGGAAGTTAACTGAGCTCTGAAGATTTCTGCCCGTCTCAGCTCAAAGGATCCAGAGATTGTCGCATCAGACCGGCCTGGACGGTGCCACGCTAAGTAAGAATCTTCCTCCTTTTGCTGACTGTGTCTCGAGTCCCAGAGAAGGAGACTTTTCTGCAGGAACTTCGAAAGGGGAGCAGATTCTGGGCTGGACACAAGAGGTCTCTCCTGATCACGAAAGCAAGTCTGGTGGGGCCAGGCCAGAATTCTGCCTGGTTCTCTCTGCCCCAAAATAGCTTCTTGGCACAGGGGAAGCCTAAGCTCCACCTTGCGGCCTCATTACCCTGTCGGAGGGAACTTTGACCATCAACAAGTTCCCAGCTTTCTTCCTGCAAGGAGCGGCACCCGTTGGGCAAACAGCCGTGTTAGCAGAGCGACCTGGGCCTGTGGACCCTCCCGGTGAGAAGGTTTGGTCTCTGGCCTGGCGTCTTTGGGGTTGTGAGAAGGAAATTATGACAAAGCGGCACCCAGGGAAATGTAGCTGCTTGGCGATTGTGGTAGTGCAGAAACAGACTTTGGAGGTCTAGCAGAGACAGGCGCCGGTCCGCTGGACTGAGAGAAGAGGCAAAGTTCTTTTGCTGAGATGGGTAAAATCTAGCTTTTTTCCAGGAGAGGCTTGGCAGCTCTGAAGGTTTTCAGACCTTCTGCATTTATTGCAAGTCACTACAGAAAGAAGGTGGGTTGAAGGCGGAGAGAAAAACTGCAGGGAGTGCCTCCCCCCGAAAGTTTAGAGCTGGAGTGGGCAACCTGCCGTGTCCTGGGGGATCCCCCCCACCCAGTCACAGTTCTCCTGCCTGGCCTGGATGTGGCCAGGGACGCCAGGATCTCGCTGGAGGGGCTGTAATTTGCAGCAAGGGGGGGGGGGCTGGAGAGGTCTGAGGGGCAAAGAAACACACAGGACCCATTTTACCACCCCACCCCAAAGAGAAACATTCAAAGTATTTCTTTGGTTATTTTTAGGGTGCGAGACGGTCTCCCTTCCTGCCCCTTCCAGACTCTGCCATGCGTGTCGCCGTGATCGGAGCTGGGGTGATAGGACTGTCCACAGCCCTTTGCATCCATGACCAATGTCGCTCTGCTGACCAGCCGCTGCAGGTGGAGATCTACGCGGATGAATTCAGCCCCGGCACAACCAGCGACGGGGCCGCCGGCCTTTGGCAGCCCTACCTGTATGACAAAGGAAACATTCAAGAAACGTAAGAGCAAAGGGCCAGCTCCCCTTGCCAAGGGTGGCTGAGTTCCTCCTGTGCCTTTCAGATGACCAGGGGCTGAAGCCCACCCGCCTGGGAGCATGCTGGCTAGGGAATTCTGGGAGTTGGAGTCCACCCATCTTCAAGGGGCAGAGGGCCAAACCCTTCCTTGGTTTTCCAGGATTCCTCATTGAAAAGTGAAGTGCGCAGCAGATTAAATCTGAAGGGGAACCTATAAGCAATATTAAGTGGTGACTTTTTCCCCCTTTGCCCTGGGAAAAAATTTACAACCAGTCTGCTGACTGAGGAGGATCTGTGCCAACGTTCACCCGTGTCACAACCACCGCCCCAAATGCTTCCCTGCCTTTCCAGCTGCCAAGAGTTTTTTTTTTCTTGCAGTTTCCTAGCGGTCAGATCGAAGGAAGGCGTCTGATCCTCTCTTCTTCAATATTTCAGGATCTGGAACAAAGAGACTTTCGATTATCTGCTCCAACATGTTAGTTCACCAGAAGCCAAGGAGATGGGGCTCTTTCTGCTCTCTGGGTACAACCTCTTCCGACAACCGGTCCCCGTAAGTGGTTGACTTAAAAATATCTGAGCTATTTTCTCAATGAAAGCCTGTTCCTCTTAGGAAGGCTGCAGCAAAGCATAAAGACAGGGATGGGAGACTCACCGGAGTTTTGCTTCCAAGGATTTTTGATCCCCCTTCCTTCCCACCACATAATGCAAGGAGCAAAGAGGTTTCCCGCCGGTAGGAAAACAAATTCAGGAGCTTTGCAGGCAGAGAGTTCTCGACTGTGGGGCCGTGTTGCCAAGACTTCTGGTCCAAGACTTGTTTATTTTGCGTTTGTGTGAGATTCTGTTCTCCCCCTCGTCCCCTCTGTGCCTCTTTCTCTGCAGGAGCCATCATGGAAACATATTGCCTTGGGATTTAGGATTTTGTCCCAGAAGGAGCTGGAGCTGTTTCCCGGCTACAGGTATTAGACGGCCTCTCCTCTTTGGATTTGGGAACCGTTGTGGACCAGTCTTTCTCAGCCTCGGGCATTTGAAGATGGGTGGACTTCCACTCTGAGAATTTGTATCCATATTTTTTTGTTTTTCTCTTCTTTTCCCCTAATTTCAGCTACGGCTGGTTCAACACGGCCCTGATCTTGGAAGGCAAAAGCTATCTCGCCTGGCTTACAAACCAGTATGTATGAACCTTCTTTTTCCTGCTCTCTGCATTGGGCAACTGTGTTTTAAGTAGTTTCAATTTTATTCTCATGGTGACAGAGCTAGGAAATCTTGTTGGGACCTTTGATGAAATCTTTCATCCATGTGGCGGCCTCGAAAGAGGAATTGGAACCCTTGTCATTCAGCTAATAATGACTACTATCCTCAACCTTCCATAGTCAGAGAGGTTAATGTCTTGAGAATACTAGTTGTGGGCGGAGAAAAGGTAGAACGGTTGCCTTTAAGCCCTGCTTCCCCCCACCCCCAAAGCTCAGAGCCAACAGGTGTGCCTGTCCAACTCTTCTGCTGACAATCCTCCATTGCTCTTAAAAGGTTGACCTCAAGGAGGGTCCAGTTCTTCCGTCGGAAAATCAGGTCCTTCCAGGAGGTGAGTTGGGATGTATGCGGAGCTGGCCAGGAATGGTGGAAATTGAAATCCAGCACATCCAGAAGGCACCAAGTGGAGAAGGTCGCTCTAGGCCAGTGTTTCTCAGCTTGGGCAACTTGAAGAATCCTGGGAATTGAAGTCCAGACATCTCCCAAGTTGTCTTGTTTGAGAACTACTGCTCTGGACAGATGGGGTAGGGGGGGTGGGGGGGTCCCTCGTATTTCTGCAAAGCAAGAGGGGATTGACTCCTTACTCTCTTCTGTCAGCTGGCAGCTGAAGGAGTGGACGTGGTTGTCAACTGTACCGGAGTCCGTGCCGGAGAGCTACAGGCTGACCCTGAGCTGCGTCCAGGCCGAGGACAGGTCATCAAGGTAAGGCCTGGGGGAGTTGGTCAGCAGGGCTGGTGGAGGCAAGCCGGGACATATCCTAGTGGGACAGCCCACTTGGACATTGGACGTTGAGGAAGGCTGGTCTGAGCCTTCCCACAAGGCCCTCAACCCTGGAGACAAACAGGCAGGGAGAGGCATGTGTCGCATGCTGGATAGAGATGTGCAGCTCTGTTAGTCGTTTGAATAAGTAAATGCACACTTCTGCGTCAGCTGCTGCTTGTCACAGCAAACCAGGAGAAAGCAGAGAAATTGTTTCTTTGGGCTGTGCATTTGCAGGCTAAGCCAGCGCTCCATCTGGCTCCTTCCTGATCTTCCTGCTTATTCTGGACCTCTAGGTTGATGCCCCCTGGGTGAAGCACTTCATCCTGGCCCATAACCTCGAATCTGGCATCTACAAGGAGCCCTACATCGTCCCTGGGTAAGGAAAATGCAGTGGGGAGGGCAGAGTTATCAAGGTAGATCCAGCCATGGTGGGAAGTGGACCAAGAGATGTTCCAGCTGCGTCTCCAGAGGTTCATCCTGAAGGTGGGAGGAGGTCAGATCCTCCATCCTACCTCTTAGCACTCCTCTGACTTAAAATAGTTCAAGACTGACTGTTCCTCCCTCCTCTGCTCTTTGCAGGAGCCGTGCAGTGACTTTGGGGGGCATATTTCAGTTGGGGAACTGGAGTACAGAGAACAATCCCGAGGACCATAGAAACATCTGGGAACGATGCTGCAAACTGTTGCCCAGCCTCCAGGTAGATCAGCTCACCCCAGATGGGCCAAGGCTGTCGCGAGAAACACCTGTGCTCTCCCCATTTCCCTAGGCCCGGTGGGAAGTCCCCACGGCAGCTCCTCCAGGGTTTTTGGTGCCCCACAGCCTGAGGGAGCATTGGGGAAGAATCTCTGGGGGTCTGCCTCTGAGAATAAGCTGCTGAACGTAATTCTTCCAGAAAGCCAAGATAGTCGAAGAATGGAGTGGTTTACGCCCATCGCGCCCTAAAGTCCGGCTGGAACACGAGACCATTCGCCATGGGACGCTCCGATGCGAGGTAGCCATTTTTCTGAATGAAGAGGATTCCAGGAGTTGTTCCAGATGCAGAGCCTTGCATCTCATCCGCTTCTGGGCTTTGAAGTTCCCCTCCTTTCTCTTCCAGGTGATTCACAATTATGGTCACGGAGGGTTTGGGCTCACCATTCACTGGGGATGTGCCATGGAAGCAGCCAAGCTCTTTGGGAAGATCCAAGAAGGCCGGAAGTTGACCAAGCCACCTCGGGCCAACCTTTGAACAAGGGCAAAGGTGTAGGAAACCCGTCTGTGTAGATCTATTTTTCTTCTTTCCATCTCGCTAGGGGGAACTAATCTTGCTGAATTTGGGAGTCCAGTTCCTAGTTACAACTGAGGCCCTCACCTTGAATGTCTATACAGGGTAAATAAGTCTTTACTCGGGTTGGTAAGGCGTCCCAAGGCTTGTGGAGCTGTTCCATTTTTCTTTTATCTCCATTTGGGTTTTTGGTACAAAAAATACCCTCATAGATGTTGGGTTTTATTCATAGGGAGGAGATGAACAAATGTGTTCAAGCAGAGGGCAAACAACCATCTGAAATAGATATTTTTGGATTCTTTCTCAAGGCAAGAGGCTGCCCCCCCCTTCCGCTCTGTGGGTTCATGCAACTTTCTTTTATGCTTTTTCTTCTCAAATAACAACTACACCTGCTTCCCGATCCATGTTCTCTTTGCTTCTGGTTTCTAGTGGAGTTGTTCTCTATTAAAACTTACAAAATACTTTGAAAACATGTTTGACTGAGTCTTTATTTATGTTTACTCATTACTTTCTTAGCTAACCTCTTTTTTATCTCTTTAAAAATGCTCAGCATTGTGAGGGTCAGCTCCAGTAAGCTCATTACTTAGAGTGAGACTTTCCTTCTGAATAAATTGGGATGAATGGATAATTCAGGGGTGTCCACCCTTGACAGCTTGAAGACCTGTGGACTTCAACTCTCAAAATCCCCCTTGCTGCCTGGGGAATTCTGGCAGTTGAAGTCCACAGGTCTTCAAGTTGCCAAGGGTGGACACCCCTGGGCTGGCTGCTGATGTGATCAAAATCTGATGCATCCAGAATATAGTTGAAGAGGTCTCCAGAGATGTATTGCAAGTAGGAGCTATCCCAGAGAGGACCTTCCCTTGTAATTTAGAAGGGGGCAGCAAAAGGAAGTGACCAGCATCAACAGAGCCAGGCACAGAAGGAGCATCCCAAATGCTGACCGATCAAGCAGAAGACTCTTCCCTATTCTGAGCAACTCCAGCCAAAACACCAGGGACATCTCCAGCTGCTTTCCACTGATTTTCATTCTGGACTTTGCAGCCCCAGCTGCAAACTTCCAGAAAAGAACAGGAAAGACTCTTCCTTAAGGCACTAGAGCTGTAGTGAGTTTTCAGCCTGATGGGGGACACTTCCTTGGGTGGACGCAATTCCTGTTTTTGAGGGAGTGAGAATGCCATAATCCTCCTCCTTATGAAAAACTATTCATTTATTCAACATAAAATATCCAGTGTGGAATTGCCCTACCTAATGGTGAGTAATTAACAGAGACAGAAGAATATAGTACAAGAAGCTCAGGATACAGAAATCTTGAGAACAGGCATCACAGTTAGAAACTGTACATTCAAACATAGCAGACATTTAAATAATACCGCCCCCCCCGCTGCCCCAAACACTGAGAAATACAAATACCATTCGACACAGCATATATAGCAAACTCTCCCCAAAGCTTTGCCAGTTGAGGAACTGGAGAACCCACAGAGTCCCAAACACCACAACTGAATGTCAAATGGCATTTTCGCTTCTTTTTTAATGAATACACCAACAGAGCTTTATGTGTTTAGAGTCCTATCTTTGTTACATATGTTGGTGATTTTCTGGTATTAAAATGTTCCTCGAATATGAGAAGGCCAAAACTTATGTCAGACAGGAAAAAAAGTGACAGCACAAATTTCCAGCTCAACGGTCAGAGGCTTGCAAAGTTGGTTTGTATCGCCAGGGAAAAATCTAATCAATTTAAATAGCCTGCAACTCAGTTTGGAAGAGACAAAAGTCTTCTTGATCATCATTTTTGTGTCGGCAGAAAGCTGGTCTATCTGTACAAGTCATTTGTACAACGAGCAGAACCTAAGTACATTTTTAAGTAGCAGTTGGTAAATGTTTTGAAATAACCAGATCCCAGAAAGCCACTCAGGGACATCTCTGAAGATATCCATCAAAATAGAATAGAATTCTTTATTGGCCAAGTGTCATTGGACACACAAGGAGTGAAACCATCTTAGTAGAAGCCACATAGCCCTCAATATGTTAGAAGTTGCCTGCAATGCCTCTGGCACACACACGCACACCTCATAGCCATCAAAGTGCTGCCTCCTTAAATACCATCTGAGACTTCCCAGTCCAGATACCACGTCCAGATGTCTTTCACCTTAGCTGAGCCAAAGACCACAATTCACAGCTGATAAGACCTGCCTCTGAACAGAAGGAGAAATGAGGAATGTCTAGAAATGGCGCCGTCTTCTCCTCCTGTCTACGAACCTTTGGCATTTGTGGGGTGCCCAGCAACAGAAAGAGGATGACTAAGCTGGATGTCTCCAGATGACCCCCACCAGGACCTGCAGTCATTCTTAGCCTCTCTGTTGGGCAAGGTGGATATGAACCAAAAGGAACCATCACCATTATGAGTTGCATAAAGAAGTGATCTGGTTTGACTGGACAGAATCTGCTCCCTTCCGTTTTACTGGATGAACCTAAATTCTTTGACTGAAAAAGAGAATCTTTCCTGTTATTATCTCACCGTGCATCCTTTGGTAAACTTACAGATGTTATCTCCTCCAGTTGCCTCCTGAGAAAAACACTTCAGTCTGTGGATCACCTGGGGGGAGTTTTCTCCTGCACACTCTTCCACTCTTACAGTCATAGCCGTATGCTGTGTGTCCAAATTTCCTTTTTTTTCAGGATTGACTTCAATATCTGCATCGGTGAGAGGAACAGCATTTATCTGAATGCCTCTCCACCCTCACAATCCCAGTTGCCAAGGAGATTCAGCTAAATTGGTAAAGGTTTGTGGGCCTTGACAGTCCATGGTGACAGAAAGAGTGCAAGGCTGATGATCAATTCACAAGTGTCTGTGAGCTGCCCTAGCCATGAGTACACATGCGTATGAAGTATGAACCCGTTTGCTTCTCAGGGTTGAAGACATGAGACGTGAAGAATGAAGTCCTTGAAGGCAGGGTAATTGCTTGTGTGAGATGAAGAAGCTCACTTGGCAACAAGAACAAAACCTGGCCCTCCTGTTGCCTGTGTCCACCATGACAAACGTGGTAGAAATTTGGGGCTAGATCTTTCCATGGTTATATCACATCCCTCCTCAATGCACACAAACACACACACACACACACACTCTTTCATCTCCCAGATGGAATGCCTCTCCTTGCACGTGGGGGTGGTGAAGATGCAAGCAACAAAAGGATCCAGGACAGGTTGACCATCCCTTCTTTGGGCCAAGAATGGTGGTGAGATATTGCACTTCTTGGGTGTTGGGAGTTGACTTCCTCCAGGTGGGGCAATCACCCCTGAGAGCCAGAGTTCGATTGGGGGACACCACGCCCGAACATCTCCTGCCCCCACTCCTTGTGGGTGGACTCCTGGAGGCCGCGGCCTCTGGTTTCAATGGGAAGCAAGCAGGAGGCCAAAGCTGCCAAGATGCAGCACCCGCTATAAACGATCAGCGTCAGGTAGACCGAAGACTCCAGCATTACCTGGAAACAGAGGCAGAAGATCAGCCCAGAATGGTGTCCTTGCCAGGCTTCAGACAAAAAAAGACCCTCGAGGCTTGGTCAAATCCCCCAGGGTTAAATTAGGTTGGATGGACGAGCCGAGCTTTTGGCTGTGGTTGGTTGGGGTCTTGGAACTTTGCAACAATATTGTGGCAAAGATGATGTCTCCCTATTCAGAGCAGTCTAGGAGGATGAGGCGCAAATACAGGGAGCTGTCCGCTTTGTATCTGAAGAGTGCCAAACTGAGAAGGCAGACAACCTCATCGTGATATTTGGCCCTTTGTGTGTGTCCTCACAATTGTGTTATTGAAGGGTCTTTAGAAAGATATATTGGGGAATGAGAAGGAGACTAAAGAGCCTGTCATGCACCGGGAGGGGTTGAGGTAAATCTAGCATGAGCATCCAGGTTCTGCTATTGCATCGCTAGAGCTTCCCTTCAGAAGTCTCCAGGATCTCTGATTCATTGAAATGTCCTGGGACAAGGGAATCGCCGCTGGGAGTCGCCCTTCCCTTACCTGTGCAATGAAGGGTGTGATGAGGGCGCCAACTCTGGCCACTCCGCTGCATGTTCCCAGGCCCAGGGCACGGGTGGCGGTTGGGTAGACCTGTCGGGAAAGCCATGACCACCTTGAGGCCCCCTGCCTGCCCCTCTGCTTGCTGCAGCCGAGCCCTCTCCCTGGGAAGCTCCAGCCCAGTCTCAGCCGGAGAAGGCGTGCTTTCCCTCCTTCCTACCTCGGGGGTGTAAACATACGCGGCCTGGAATCCTCCCGAAATAAAGGCCCTGGCGACGAAGAGCAGCACGGTGAGCATCTTCCTGTACCAAGAGAAGGCGGCTTGCTTTCGCGAGGCCCAGCACATGGGCCAGGGCCATCCCCTTGCAGTCCTGTGGAGGAACCCCAACGGGGTGGCTCCCCACTTCTCTGGATCCCCCAAACTCACCTTCCAACGCAGAGGAAGAGCAGGAGGCTGCAGAAGGCAAAGACCAGAAAGGAGAGCGCCATCGTCTTCTTCCGGCCAATCCGGTCGATCACCCACAAGGTCACAAGAACCCCTGGAGGAGGAGGAGGAGGAGGAGGAGGAAGAGGAGAGGAGCCTTAAGGCCGTTTCACCACCACCAGTGACGTCAAAGGAAGAGCTCTCCTTTCTCACGACTGCACTGCCAACCTTCTTAAGGGACTTTGGGATGATCTGGGCGAGCGAGGTGGGGGCATCAAGACCATAATCATTATTTCAATAGGAATGAGGGGAACAACCAAAGTATTTTTTGTTCAGAGGCCAATATTTATTCTTAAATTATTTTAGCATCTTTGGAAATGCAGCTAAGTCAAAGTACATGTTGGCAGCATGTCAGCTGTAATTGGGCACGAGGTGGAGAGTCAGGTGTCCATTGGATTCACACCTTATTCCTGAAAGGGCGAAGGAAGGGGAGGGTCACAATATCGCAACACAAGCTCCTCCTTTCATTCCAGTACCATGCCACCTCTTGCCCCTCCTCCAGTTGGGCACCCATGGGCACACCACCCCCTTCCCCAAGGTCTACCTGGGAACTCGGAGAGGGTGGTCCAGAGCAGATCGATGTAGTCCTTTTCCGTCAGAATTTCACACGCCAGGCTGCATTTTGCCTTCACCGTTTTCCTCCTGCTGGACACTTGGATGGAGCAAGGCGAAAGAGGGGAGGAGAAGGAAATGAGGTCCCTTTGCTGGAGAGCCAAAGTTGTGCCCCGAGGCCTGGCTGTGCTCTTTGGCTCACTGTTGGCAGAATCCCCCTCACCTGACCATCATCACCATGGTCAAACCACCAGCCCACCCGGTGCAAACTTTAGGGAACCCTGTGCCCCTGGGAAATGCTCGTGCCAGTCCTCCTCCCAGGCACTGAGGGGGGCTGCTACCCATCCCAGCAGGCCCCTGGCTGAATGGACATCCTGTCAATAGTCCTTCTTGATCTCAACTGAGGGACCAGGTAGAAACATCCACGGAATAAAATCTGGGCATTCCGGGCTCTGGGCGTATCCTCCCCCCACTCTGTCTGACTCACAGCTGCAAAGGTCTCCTGCTTGGAACAGCTCCGTGGTCAGCAGGACGAGGCCGTAGTAAGAAAAGGCATTGGAGAACCTGTGAAGAGGAAGGAAAAATCCTCAGGTAATGGGATGCTCTGAAAAGGAAGCATAAAAGAACCGTGGTGCTGTGTAAAACTCTTCTCTGCACCCAAGAGAGAGGGACTACACCACCCAGCCTCATTTCACTGGAGAGGAACTGAGACGGTTCTACGTCTTTTCTACGTCTGTTTTGCAGCAAAGTTAAACTCTGATTTAATCGACCTCCTGGGATATTTTAGCAAACAGCTGCTTTACTTACTTCTTACTGCTGTATGCCTGTTTCTCCACTCATGTGGTTACTATTTAAAGTGTCTTGGTCAGTTTGTCAGGGGTGAACCTTCCCAGCATTGGTCTAAACAGGGGTCTGCAGGACTCTCCTGCAATGAGACCTCTGGGACGAGGTCTTTTGTGCTAAGGGGCCCACAGGACACTGCCTAGCCTTCAGACCTATGACTTCTCAAATGACTATCTAGGGTGGACGGAGGATCCCAAGGGAGCTGCTGGTCAGTGGCCAGACCTCCACACCCCTCAGCCAAACTATCTCTAGGCCACCAGCCCACCTGGGGTGAGCGGTCAAGCCAGATTTCCACACAGTCTTGCCATCTTACCAGATAAACCACAGCAGAAGTGTGGTCAGTCTGAACTGTGGCGTGAATAAGTCCCTCATTTTCCCTCGGTCTTCCTGTTTGGAAACAATAATTGACTGTTCAGCATTGTCTGAACAAACAGCAAGAAGCCAGGTGCAAAAGTGCAGCTCCAGCTTCTCTTGTGTAATACTAGAACTGGAAGTCACACAGGCAAGGATCCCAGCTCTGAGATTTATGGAACGAGCGAGGAATGCAGTTAAAAAAGTTTGCCAGCAACTGCCAAGTATGAAACACAAGCCCTGTTTATAGTGAAATCCAGGTTCAAATGCAATATCTGTTTTTACCTCCTGATAACTGCCTTTGGATTTACTGCTGGTGGGAAGTTTTCTCAGCAGTTTAGAGAAAGGTGGGGTAGAATATTAGTCAAACCAAACCAACATTAAGACAAGTCTTCCTCCCCAAGACTTGGGATGGCCCTGAAGGCCTTTCTCCAACTCACCTGCCTAGACATAATCAACTTCCCCAGAGGCATTGGGGCACCATTCTCAGTTGCAATCCTTTTCAAGGTAGCAATGGCCTTTTCCTGGTTACCGGTTAACACATCGTATCGAGCGCTTTCTGGCAACCACTGCAGGAGACAAGGAAGGCCACAAGGTGTTGCATAACTCAGCTTTCCCCAACCTGATCCCCAGCCTCCTATCTTGTCAAACCAGCCAGCTGAAAGCAAAGTCAGGTAGTAATCCAACCCTTCTTAAGGACATGAGGCTGGGGAGCATTCCAAAGTCTTAGACTCTCTAATTCCCAAGCAAGAAAGGTCATCTCAGTGCAGAAGGCTAATGTGCAGCCATTGCCAGAGACTCTGATCCCAGAAAGAATACGTACAAAACACAAGATGGCAAACAGCATAAGGGGGACTGCTGAAAGGATGAGTAGCCAACGCCAGCCAAGGGTGGGCATCACAAACACCGCAAGGAGGACTTCAAAGACAGTTCCGATGGCCCAGAAGACCTGTCCGTGGAAAGGAGGAAAAAACAGGAAGGATTATTCGAATGGATGAGTTCCATCTTAGCAGGTTAAATTAATTGCCTCCGCTTTTGATGGCCATCATCTCTGGAAAATCTGTTCTTCATGACTTGTTCACATGGAACATCCCCAACTGATGTGGTTGCTTTAGAGCCACAAACATCCCGGCAGTAAAATGTGACACCAACTCGTCCAGTGACAGACTCTGAAATCTCTACTCCTCAGCCTTTCATTCTGGATTTCTCTGTCATCTGAGAACTGACTTTTCTTCACTCACCTCAATCAGCAATATGCACTTTGCTCTGGATTTCATGGGGAGGAATTCTGCATATAGCGTTACCCTGGAAAGCATAAAAATATCAAAGAGGTAGTTTGCAGAGTTACAACAATATGGGTCCTGATATACAGTAAAACTGTTGACTTTTTATTGAAACTCCACTGATAGCTTTCAAAACGGCTTTATTCTGACTTGGCGATGGATTCAGAATTGGGTAGCCATTGGAAGATAGCGGCCATTTCAAGCAGGCCTCTCCAAAGCCCAGATTGTGTTGGGACAAGGAAAGGGTATACTCACGACTGAGGGACGCCTCCAATCCCAAATCCCACCAAGCCCCTCAGGACCAAGATCCAGCTGTAAACTGGTGCAAATCCACTAAGGACTCCATAATACAACGTCCAGAGCACACTGATCTTCAGCCCCTGCACAGAGTGAAGAGACACAAAGAAAGGAAAATTGACCACTTCCTGGATGAAAACCCCAAACTTTCCCCTTAGTGGTCACCTGCAGAATATGTAGCAGGTAACCCCTGACCCCGTAAATGGGATTGAGGATGGGAATTTCAGAGGACTGAAATGGCAGGTCATACATCTGGAAGGATGCTAAGCTGAGTAATGTTGGTTTAGCACTTCAGGGGACTGGCAAATATCCCAGAGGCACATGGGAGACTTACGGTTTTTCTGCCATATTGGTCTGAAATATTTCCCCACAGTGTGGAACTGAACATCATTCCCAGGAAAACCACCTGCAAGGAACAGACAAAATGCATTTCCTAAGTGCAAGCTGAAATGGGGATTTTCCAAGAAGGCTTCCTAATGATAAAGGAACAAGATGCTTAGCAAAGAGATATACCCCAGACTCTCTGCCCAACAATTTTACAGGAACCCTTGCCACGTCTGCAGTGATTCAACACAATTTATTGATGTATTTGAATGTATTTCCCACCGAGCTCCAATGGTCTCCTTCCCGAAGCATTAAAAATCACAGGAGCTGATAAAGGATAGAAGGTACCAGTAAAGGAAGATGGAGAAGGGTAGAAGGATCACTTAAGTTAGCAAACCTTAAAAATATCAATACAACATAGTGGGGTGTAGGTGAAATGCATTTATCAGGCCAAACATGACAAACAACACTTAAATCACTTTTGACTCATTAAATTCTGTCTCTTATTTATTTAAATGTATTGATAATCTTCCATGGGCCCATCACTTCACAGAATGGAGTTATCTGGAGGGAATCACCAGTGCAATTCTGTGCATGGGATATAACAAACATCACCATAACAGTTCTCAGTGCATGCAACCTCTTGTAAGTTAATGAGGAAACCAAACTCTTTATTCCCTCTGAAAACAATAAAATAGCTTCCTATCAGACAGTACACTGTCACAAACACCTTTGGTGGCTAAGTCCCAGATCTAAGCTCCTGAAATTAATTAGAGCAGGCCAAGATCTTCAGCATATGTTATTGTTGCCTTGATCCAAAAAGTAAACTGAGAATCAAATCTAATACTGAAATTCAGCATGTGGGATGTGACTCAATGGAGCTGACATCCTAAGAAGCATAGATAAGGATGGCTTCAGTTTACTTCTAGCAATGCCAGGAATTTTTATGCTCCCTGTGTTATTAAGCTTACTTGCTGAAAATAGTGGGGCTTTCCCCGCCCCGTGTTAACATCCCACAGCAAGAAGGGGAAACCCCTTAGAGAATACAGGAGGAGCTGTGTGGTATTTTCCTACCGATGTGAGCAACGCAACCTGCCAGGTGGGTAATCGCCACTCACAATGAAGCTGAGGTGCCAAGATGCTCAGAATCATCATTTCCATGGCATCAGCCATCTGGAAGAAAAAGGAGACCATATCATCAAGGAGACCCCTATCTAGGCCAACCAGTCAAGATAAGCACAGTCTTGCTTTGATCTAATACTTTCCAAGAACCCATCAAGAATGGTAGGTCCATCTACTTGCCCATGCTAAGCCAGTCAGAATGGAGAGTTTCCACTGGAACCTGCCAAACCCAATAGCTTCCACCACGTCTTCCACCATGAAAGTATCTGAAAGGGAGACAAGTACACCAGGAAACAATGTGATTTCGCCCATCATCCCATTTCCAGGTTGCTTTCATGCTCTGACCTGCCTATGCTCACTTTGCTTTTTCTCAAGGTCAAGGGCTAAGTGATCTACTCACCATCAGTTGGGTTGGCAAACTCCTTTGGCACAATTGCTCCATCTTCCAACTCTACAGCTTCTAGGTGAGTCTGGACACCCTCAATCTGAACCTCGTGCTCTCCTGACACGGCATCCTCTTCGGAACGGTTGCTTTCTCCTGTCCGACGGAACTTGACAACCCTGGCAAGGTGGAAAAGACTCAGTGGAGATTGGAAAAAACCAGAATCTGCACACCTGGTTGGGCATCTCTGTTGGTACCCGACTTAGGCTGAGGTCTTTTGCTGGGGTGTCAGAGCAAGGTCTGTTCTTGACTGGATGTCAAATTTGCAGGGAAAGATTCTATCTTTGTCTGAAGGAAGTTGTGCCAAAGGGCATCTTAGAAGTGATAGCTCCTGAAGTCAAAGAAATATGCAAGCTATTTAATGGTGAAGGATCTTGATAGTTTGCCAGAAACTAAATCTGTTTCCCTGTGCAGATGGCAGAGTCCAGCAAGGTCACGAGGTGCTGGGAATGCAAATATATCTGCGATCTCAGACAATGACACTTTGGCTCCCAGCTGGCTAAATAAATACATTTGACACACATAAATAGGAAGGGCCTGCTGTGGTTGCTTTGAAAAGGATACAGAGAGACTAAAAATTATATCAAAGAGAATATTTCATATTTCTTCAACTGAGAAGCAGCACTTGGAAACATCAGGTCTTTGAGCTAGGAGCTCTTGGGACAGAGATGACAAGGATAAACATTCCAACGGAAGACAATCTCTGTAGCTCAATCCTGAACTGTGGAGTTCTTGGTGTTCTCTGAGATTGGTGGTTTCTTGCAGACATTTCATCACCTAACTAGGTAACATCATCAGTGCTAAGGATAAACACCATTCTGTCACCTGCATCTGAAATCATCATGACCCCAAATGAGCCCAGCCTGATTTTTGAGCACACCCAGAACCCAGAGCCTCCAAAGGACTGTAGGCCCTGCATGCTTCCCATCTGTGGTTGTTCTTCATGCTTTGCCCGTTCCTATTTTATCAGCATCAATTATGCAAGAAGCTGACAGACAGACTGACTGCTTTTAGCAACAAGGGAGCTTCCATTTGCAGAAAAGGAGGGCAAGGGCTTTATGGAGACCCCTGCTCAGAAGTTTAGGCTACACTGATCAGACTACCATGCCTAAAGTACGGCATTGTGGGAGTGATAATTTATCCCACAAACTATCTGCACCTTAATAAAACCCGCCCAAAGAAGAGAGGAATAGCTACGGGGCATAAATATTGAGGCCGTGTTTCATTACCAGTTCCAAATACTTTGGTCAAAGGAAGTCTACGCTGAATATTTCCTGATCAATTCTGTACCTCCACCACAGTCCACTTGCATGTTAGGGAATCCATAAACCTTATCCATTTCAAATCTTAAAACTGGACACTTTCTCACCTCCTTCATTCCACAAACCAAAGTGGGCTGCAGCTATCGCAATCTAGCTTGGCCTACAGAGAGGACCCCAAATGTAGAAAAGGGCAGGACAAGATTCCCAGAGCTGAATCGGGCCCTTCTGGTTCTGCCATGAGATTTGGGGGGGGAAGGGAGGGAGGGAGGTAAGAGCTTTGAGCAATGCCAGATCCTGGTTCCCTGAGAGGGTGAGACTTCAGGAACGGTGCCCTGCTTTCTACTCACTACAGAAGCTTTCCAGAGACTCTCTTTCTGGGATGGGAAGCGTCTTCTGGAAAGTGAGACACTGCCTGCCAGCATGAACCAGAGCTGGAATAATAGAAAACAGAGACATCCCACGGATGTCAGGGAGGAAGTGTGCTTAAATAGGATTTGCCTAGCAAAGCTCTCCGCTGCCCAAGATGCCTCCGTGGGATGCATTTGTATGCACTGAAGCACCTCACAACTCTGAAAGGAGCTAATTAAGCCAACATGTGAAAGGTGTTTCAAAGGCTCCATTGCCCAGAAAAATCTTGCAATTTGATCTGTGCCTGATCCACCAGCCGTCAGCAAAATAAAGGTTATTTCTTGACAGAGCCAGACAGATTCTTGCAAATGTGTGGGTGTCTCTGCTCACCACACGTATCTGAGGAGGAAGGATAAACTACCCCCCCTTCTGCCTAACAATGCCATACATATTCTCCCAAGTCTTTCAAAGCCATCCTCCTACTCCCCCCCTCCTCCTCGATGAATCTCTCTGCAAAACCTGTATTTGCAGGAGAAAGCAGAGGAATTCCTAGCCACCCCCACTCTTGCAGCATTCAGGAAGAGAAGGAAAAACATGTCCGGAATCTAAGATCTTCAGCTTCCATGATTGCAAACATTTTGGCTGGGTCAAAATTCTGAAATTTTCCTTCCGAAAACAACACTTCCCACAAAGGCAAAGTGTTGATCCTGGGTGGATGCAGATGGTCTTTCCCATGCAAAGACCCTCCAGTTGGTGGGATTACAACTCTCATCCATCAGTGATGGCTGGGAAGATCGGAGGAGCGCTCCAGTCCCAGGCCTCCGGAGGGGCCCAGCTGTGGGGGAGTGAAGGGGACCTTGCAAGCAAGGAATTCGGGGCAAAGCACAGCAGGGCTCTTTGCAACACCCCTCAAGGAACTGGGGTGCTCTCCCCACCCCGGGCTACTTACGGCAGTTGCCTTAGCTGGAACAAATCTTCCTCCATTGCAAAGGTGTGGCTGGAGGTCTCATCGCTCTTACATGGTGGGGAGAAGGAGAGAAGCAAAGGATTTCAGGAGGCTGCCGAGTAGGACAGCTCCCGTCGCCACCAGCCAGTCTGCGCGATGCAAACCCAGGAGGAGGCGGCGGCGGCGGCGAGCTCTGAACCAGCAGCAGCGGAGGAGGGAGGGAGGGAGGGGGCAGCTTGCTTGTCGTGAAATCCTCCCCCTTTTTCTTGCTGGCTGCTCTCAGTTCCCTTCGCTGGCTGCAGGGCAGTCTTCCACCTCTCTTGCAAGAGACCTTTGCAACGCCCAGCGGGATTATTAGAGGGAAACGTACAGCTCTTGGGGGCAAAACACCCCATTCTAAAGACTGGAGCCCCGGTGGGGCGAAAGAGCTCCTCGGGCAGCTCTCCAAAGCTCCCCCTACAGCTGTGGTATTCACTGCAAGAGGCGACTAAGAAGAGATTTGTTGCTGGGGTGGAGGGCTTCCTGGGTCCAGGGCTGGACATTTAAGCCACACATCTCTTCTTTCCAGGGCCAGGGGCTGAGCAAATGAGCGGTGGGGGAAGCTTCCTTTTTCTGTCTTCCAGGGCTGGCTGATTGCAGGTGGAGCAGTTGAGTTGAGTTGAACAGAACTGCAATACAAACCATTTTAGAAGCAGTAAGGAGCTAGACTCAGTGGTGTGGTAGTTCAAAAAGGTGAATGCATGTGGTGCAGGCATGAAAAGAGGTGGGGAACAGCAAATAGAGGGAAAGAGTAGGAGGGTCAGACAAGATTCCGAGTTTCCTATCGGGAGAAGAAGCAACAGAACCTCCAGTTAGAATAAGGTTGGTTTGCTATAGCTTGGAGAGAACAACTGATGCAATTATGATCTTAGAGTCTCATGGTCAAATCCTCAATCCGAGATTAATGCACCTGCCTCTGAATGCAAAGCTTGATGGCCTCTCAGATGTGTGGGGTGGGGTGGGGAGGGTTTCTGGAAGTTGCTCCCCCTTATCTGGAAGGCTGCCTTCTGGCACAGTGGGAGGCTTGAGGGCACTGGATCTGTCTCAAATAAGTTGGCTTTGATCACTTGCCGACTCAGCTTTTGGGTGTGTTGGCTCTTGCTGGATTGAGTGACCTTCAGGCACAGGGAATCAGGAAAGCAGGTGCTGGAGGCCAAAGATGCACAGGGAGCCTGAAGCAAGATGGTCTTGACCAGGATGTTGGGTGTGTCAATCTTCTTGTCCTCTGCCTGGATTGCTCTGGCTCACTGCAAGTTTTGTCCACGATTGACAAGGATGCCTTAAATTCTAAATGTATTGGAGAATGTGGTAGTTTTTGAAATGTCTCAAAACTGCTTTCCTTCATTTTTTTTTAATATTTTGCTTCTAGCCCCTTAAATATATTTGAAATGTTTGCTTTCAGTTGGTGTTTGGGACACACAATTAAATGTGCAGCTTTTTTGCCTGATGTTTTAGTAAGTTCCCGCTGGACTGAGAGCGCTTACTCCCATGTAGAACTGAATCTACCCTCTTTAAAGCTTTAAAATTGCTTTGGTGCAATTAAGAAAACATCTAGAATGCTGTTTTTCTCCCTCTGCCGCCTCCTCCTGTTATCTTTCAGAGAAGTTGCTCCGCGGAATCTTTTTTTCGTCTGCGGAACTCTGTTTTCTCAGCACCCGGGGCAGGATGGGAGTCATAGGGCGTAGAACTCCTTAGCAACCGAGGGGGCGGAGACCCCGTTGCTACGAGACCCTCGGGCAGGAGCTCGAGCCGGCGGCTTCCGCTCCTCCCGGAAAGTCTTCCCCGTGCGACCCGCTCCCGCGCTTTCGGTTCCGTCCGCGGGGCGCAGCGAGGCCGGCAATGCCGCTGAGCCGCTTCGGCGCGCTGGAAACGGAGCGGGCGGCGGCGGTGCTGCGGCGGCTTCTTCGGGCCGGGGGCTCGGCCAGGTTCGGCCGCGAGCGGAGCGGGTCCCCACGAGCGCCTGCGGGGGGGAGTGGAGGGACGCCACCGGCGGATCTCTGCGGGCGGCTGGGCCGAGGGGCTTCCGTGGGTCGGAATGGCAGCCGCCCCCGTGGGAAGGGACTGCAGGTCCCAGAAGGCGCGCCGGCTCGGAAGCCGGCTCGGGGGCTGCTCGGCCTCCCGCCCGGAGGGGCTCCTTTCATGTCCCCTTCCTCTTCCTAGGGCCAGGATGGTGAGGAGCTGGGGGGTCATCGCTGGGGTGGCCGCCGTCTTTGCCGCCGCCCTCTACGTCCTCTGGGGCCCCATGGCCGAGAGGAAACGGCGCAGGAAAGGTGAGGGACGCCCACCTGGGACGGCAGCCAGGTGGGAACTGAAGCGTCTGCCAGCCAACAACATCCAGGCTCGGAAGGCACCGGGGACCCACGTTCATCCTGGAGCTGCAGGGATTCTCTTCCGTTGGATTAAGAAGAGAAGCGGCCGAGCCTCCTACAAGGCTAATCCATGGCGTTAATTTTTCTCCCTCCCCGCCCCAACAGGGCTGGTGCCCGGGCTGCTCAACCTGGGCAACACGTGCTTCATGAACTCCCTTCTCCAAGGGCTGTCGGCGTGTCCTACCCTCATTCAGTGGCTGGAAGGATTCGCAGGTCAGGACTCGGCTGGCCAAAGCAAGAAGGCTGGGCAGCAGTCCCTGTCGCTGACCTTGCTTCGCTTGCTGAAAGGTAGGAGGTGCCTGTCATTTTAACTTTTGACTCCTTGTTCTGTTCATTGGATTACCTGGCAAATGGACACAGCGCTTTTTATGATACAAAGGAGGAAACGGCAATGTAGTGGTAGGGCACAGTTCTAGAAATGGTGCTGTTGATATTGGCAACGCAAGAGGACACGTTCCGTCTGAAATTTGTAGAAAACTAAATGCAAATTCCGCCATTTGACAATGTCAGGGCAGGCAAGTGCATGCTAACAGCACTGGTGTCAAGGTTTTCCACTCTTTAGACTGTTCCGAAGCATATGAGTGTAAAGCATTTTCTTTAGAATCAGAGGCTCCAGGACTGGGAGGGGAATAAGTTCGCTTTTCTGGAGTCCACATTAACTTTTTTGGCCATTTGTTGCTTTCAGCTTTATCCTGCCAAGAGACACCGGAGGATGACCTCTTGGATGCAAGTTGCTTGTTGGAGGTTTTAAGGCTGTACCGCTGGCAGATCTCCTCTTTTGAAGAGCAGGTAGTGATCGGAAAGAAGTAAGGTGTCATCTATTGCTCAGCTTCTCAGAATCTATACATAGACGGTCTGATCTATGATATTGGGCATATAAAAACAGGAGCAAGAATTACCTTCTCCCCTGTTCATTGCAGTCATTTTTCCTGCTGTTGTTGACCTGCCATTTTAAACTCCCGTCACTTCTTTTTTTGCTAGGATGCTCACGAACTGTTCCATGTTCTGACTTCTTCACTAGAAGAAGAACGAGATGGTCAGAGCCAGATTCCACATTTATTTGATGTGCATTCACTGGAGGTGAGTGAAAGAATAGCTAAGGATTACAATTAGAATTAGGAATCAAGATACATTTAGGCCAATCGCCTGTCCTCTACCTGCCTGGGAATTCGCCATCTTGAAGTTTTCAGGATTTTTCAGTAGCGTACATGGGGCTGGGCACGGGTGAATTTTATCTTTCTTTACATTCTTTAAATCTCCAAGACAAATAATTCAAATAATCAAGTCTTGATATTTCTGGCTTATTTTCATAATACCCTTTATTTGTTGTTTTTCCTACTTAGGAGCCGGAAATACCTCAAGAACAAATATGCTGCCGGACAAAAGGTTAAAGAAAAAAAAAAGCTTTAACAGGGTTGGCAGATTTATTACACAACAGATTATGGCACAAGAGTTGTATTTTGTAGGTCCGCTTTATCCTTTGCCAAATCGTTGGAAAAGTCAGCATCCTTTTCATGGGAGACTGACAAGTAACATGGTTTGCAAGCACTGCAAGCAACAGGTACATAAGAAAAATAAGTGATCATTCTGGGATCCACCAGAATGGAAGAGTTGCCGTGAAACTCTGACTTGGGCAGGGCAACGGAGGTGTTTCTCCATCCTTGCCTGTCTGCCGGGAGGTGGGACAATGTTCAGATGGAGTCCAGTGCTTCTTTCTCTTCCAGAGTCCCCTCAGATACGACACCTTTGACAGCCTTTCCTTGAGCATCCCGGCCACTGTGTGGGTAGGTCCATTTCCTTGGAGGCCCAGAGCCATGCTTTAAGAATCTGCTGGAGTTCTGACCTTTGCTTGACTTTCCCTGTCCGCAGGGCCATCCCTTGACGCTGGATCACTGTCTTCGCCACTTCATCTCCTCTGAGTCGGTCAAGGATGTCGTATGTGACAACTGTACCAAAGTAGGTCTTCTGCTTGGGATCACGTGATCTGTTCTGTGTTTCACCCACCAATTTGCAAATAGGTGTAAAAGTAGGGTCCTCCAATCCCCATTCCTTTGTGAATCGTGTCTTGGACACACCTGACCCCTGAACATCTTTGATATTTTTTTCCTCTTCTCCAAGATTCAGGCCGAAGGGACAAAAGGCCTCCAAATTATGGAGCACCAGAGAACAACTTTTGTTAAGCAGTTAAAATTAGGAAAGGTAAGAACTGGGGCATTGGAACTGTTGGGGAGGGGCAAGGGACCCTCTCTCTCGCTAAGCATACTGCAAACTGCAGAGCAAAAACTGTTCTCTGTCTCATTCCGTGACAGCAAACGTTAGAGGTGGAAGATAGTCATGAGGGGTAGGTGGCTTCCTATGGCAGATTGGCAAGACCAGCATTCAGGCCCTTTTTGAAGATGAAGCTACTGTCTGTGAGAGGCTAAATTCCCAATTCACGTTTATTTTCCTCTGCGAGCACCATCCACCTGTAGCGTGCAGAGGATCAACCAGTATCGCAGGCTGACTTGTTAAACCACTGAGAAATTTGACACTGGTTCTGCGTGGCCCCAGGAATGTCCTAAGAGCTAGGGGTTCCCATTTGGGGAAACCCTGGGCTTGTGTTTCCGCTACATTGCACATGGGAATGCCTCGTCCTGCCACCAACAGCCCCATTTCCCTCTTGCCTTTCTAGCTCCCTCAGTGTCTCTGCATCCACCTGCAACGGTTGAGCTGGTCCAGCCACGGCTTGCCCCTGAAGCGGAATGATCACGTGCAGTTCAGCGAGTTCCTCATCATGGATCTGTACAAGCAGCACTTCCCCACCCATAAATCCAGCCCCAGGGGGGGTCTGCAGGCAGAGCCAGGCGCCGGGGAAGGTAGGCATCGCGTACAGGAGCCCTGCCTGCTCGCCTGCATTGGGGATCTTTAGACATCCAGCGTCCGCTTCCTTTTTTTTTTTGTTTCGTTTTTTACAGGCATGGAACTAGCCGGGAGCAGCAAACCCATTCTCAGCAATGGCACATACTACACCCCGTGGCTGCCTCCCTCCATCGGTTTCCCTTGCATGGCTGTTCCTGGCTGTGGGTAAGTGAGAACAGGGTGGGCTGCTGCTGGACTTCCTCAGAGACGAGAGCAGCCTGTAAAATACTATCCGTCTGCTGACCCTGTCTATTAAACGTAGGAGTATTGGTTGAGCCTGTCTGGACTCAGCCCTGCCATAATGGTTCTAGAGGCAGCTCAGCTGCTGTCCCATGAATTTAGGCAATTGCTAGAAAGAGCAGAGTTTGCTAGCTTCTCTTCTAGGCTCAAAACGGAGAGGGGAGGATGGATGTGGAGTGGACGCCCCTGCCTCTCTTTTCCCTTCGGCAGTTCCCCCCTCTACGTGTACCGCTTAATGGCTGTGGTGGTCCACCATGGGGACATGCACTCGGGGCACTTTGTGACCTTCCGCCGTTCTCCATCATCTTCCCGGACACTGCCCTCCGCCGGCAGCCAGTGGCTCTGGGTTTCCGACGACGTGGTACGCAAGAGCACCTTGCAAGAGGTCCTGTCCTCGAGCGCCTACCTGCTCTTTTACGAGCGCATCAGCTCCAGGCTGCAGCCTCCCAGCCGAGAGTTCCAAGCTGAGGAATGATGGAGGAGAGCAGGCCAGGCGTGCAGGAGTCGCTGCTCTACTCTGGGGCAAGAAGACACCGGGAGGTTTCTGCCCTGGACGCCCCAGGATGCAGTGGAGGGGGTGCCTCCCGACAGGAGCCGGTGGACGGTCCTGCCCAAGGATGTGGTTTTCCTCCATCTCAGAAAAATGTGCTCCAGAATACTTTCCGTTCCAGGAATTTCAAGTAGAGACCTCTTAGGTTCTCCTCCCTTGTGACGTTCACCTCCGCTTCCTTTGTGGCGATTGATTTACTGCCAGTCTTTTCACATTTCACACCTGTAGCAGATTCAGTCAGACGACAACCTGCCGTGTCCGGAGGGGAGGGTGGAAAATTCCTTTTAAGTGCCTTGAACGTATTTTAATTAGCGAGACGGTGCTCTGGAATTCCGGGGGAGGCCAGCGGAGCAGAGGAAGCCTGGATCTCTGGTTGGGCCTGAAGCTGCTTCCCAGAAAGGAGGGTGGGATCTTTGTTCTGATGAGTCTGTTGTAATTACGTCAGATTTCTTACCGGGCTCTCCTTCAGCAAAAGGAGGAGCCCTCTTTCCTATAACTTGCTAATTCTGCCACCAGAATCTGCCGGTTTAAAATATTTTGTACATAATAAAATAGCTGCTAAAATTCCAAATGTGTTTAGACCCACATCTGGCTTGGTCTATGTGAGAGAAACCCTTTTCTCATCTTCCTGCACCAGCTCCTGTGGACTCAAAGCCAGATGACAAGTGTGCTAATGACGCAACTTGACTGATGACAAAGACAGAGCTTTTCTCCCATAGAAAACAAATGATAACTATTTATTTCAGGGTATGTAAACAAGACACAAAGCAGTAGAGTTTGTGGACCTCTGGCAGGCTGCTGCTTGCAGAGCTTGCTGGAATGGGAATGAGTGGAACAAAGCACAACAAATAGGCCCTGGGAATACACAGGCCCCTCCTTAGCTCCAAGCTGGGCGGGGGTTCCCCAGCTAGAAACAGGCCTGCATTTCGAGGGGCCTCAGCACAGAGACGCCTTCCTTGGCTTAAGACAGTAATGTCTCCCCACTGGTTAGAGAAGCGCCGTGGATCTTGATCAGCTCCTTAAGCAGCAAGCAGGTTGACTGAGGTGTTCCCAACACCTGAAGCCTGATTTGTTCAGTTAACCCTATTTTCTTGGTTCACAGGATACATTGTGCCACAGGCCAGGTTCACACAGCCGTCCAGGATAAACTGGCTGGCTGATTAGCGAGTGAATCCAAGGCAAACCACAGCCATAAATACAGTTTGGTTAGAGACACATACACACCCTGCGTATCCAGGGGCTGCATCAGGTTGTGCAAGCAGAGCCTGTGATTAAAACAGCCCAGTTTTGAGTCCAGGTAGGTTTCAAGAATAGGGAGCTGTAAACCCATGCTGCAGCCTGTGCGAAATAAGGTTCCTTCAAGCACCTGTTCCTGGGGGCTAAAGAGTCCTAATTTTCCGAAAGGTCAGATTGATTCTGGGCGCCAACACTTTCTTGCGGCTGGGCAGGCTGTGGTACCAGTAGCGATTGGTGGGGAAGTTCATCACCAACAGACTGCCGTGGTCCAACTGCAACTTGACTGGTGCGATTCGTCGGGAGGGGCTTTTGCCCCGAGAAGCCCTATGGCGGAAGATGAAGTCCCTGCGGGCACCGAAGGACAGAGAGGCAATGGGGCTGCGAGGAAGCAGCTCCCTCTCGTCATCTCTATGCTCTCCGATGTGGTCGTGGCCATCTTTATACCTGCAGAGGCACAAGGAAGACCTCGGATCCGTCTGCTGAGCAATGCAGCAGGGCAGCTGGAAACACCCCAAGCCCCGTGTGTCCGATGGATGGTGTTTCCTGCTGTCTGAAACACCCTGGGGAATTACCTGTTTATTAAAACAAAGTTGAAGGTGTGCCCAGTGGCCAGCTGGACACGGTCCCTGATGCGATTCAGAACTGGAATCCAGGGCTTGGGAGAAAAGGTGACACCAGAGTAAGTGTAGGTGAGCCCGGCATCCCCGTAGGTCACCTGCTTCCTTGGGATGTCGTGCCATTTCCCAAAGACGCGCAGCTTGGTGAATTCACCTGTTTGGGAAAGAAAAAGCAGAAATAACGATTAGCGTTCACAAATCCCCGAGGCTTGTCAGGAGGGAGAGAGAAGCGGCTTCTGCGGCCCCGAGCAAGAAAGAGAGCAGGGGTTATTTCCTGCTGCCACCAGCTGCCTTCACCTTCAAAGTACTCCACCTCCTTCTCCAGCTGCCGGAAGGCCTCGTCCGCCTGGGCTCTGCCGTAGAGGACGGCGTAGTCACAGCTGAGCCCCTCGGCCCGGATTTCCTTCCACAGCCCGCCCGGCAAGCGGGGCGCCTCTCGCTCGGCCCTCTCCGCCTCCTCCGGGCCGCCTTGCCGGGCAGGGCCCGCCTCCCCCTCCGGGGCCCTGGGCCCCGGGGCGGAGGCAGGGCGTGCCGGGAGAAGGAATTTCTCCGTGGCTGACTTCGGGCAAAGGAAGAGGGGCGGCGGGAGGGCCCCGGGGCCTCTTTGCAGGGCTCCCCCGCAGCAGCTCCTTCGCCTGCCGGCCCAGAGCCGACCACGGGAGGAGCAATCCCGCCAGTAATGGCCAAGGCTGGGCGGGCCAGCGGGGGAAGACCTCGCTCCCCAGGCGCCCCCTGCCTCTTAATCCGGGGGGGGGAGGAGAAGCACCCGCCGCCCGAAAGCCCGCCCGCCGCTTCGATTTTGCTCTGGGGCTCTTCCTGGTGGCGGCAGCGCGCGTGCGCGGATTGAACGGGCGCGGGGGGGGGAGGCGCTCCTCGGCCGCGCGTGCCCAGCAGTTTCGCGGCAATTTTTGTCCGGGAAGATTCCAGCGCTCCGCCGCGGCCGCCGCTCCCGACCTGCAGCGTCCCGTTGCCCCTGCGAGCGGTGCCGCCATGATCGGGCAGAAGTCCCTGTTCTCCTTTTTCACGCCGGCGCCCGGCAAGAAGAGGACTCGCTCTCCGGAGTCAGCCGCGGCAACTGAGGTACTTTCTTTTTTTAGGGGGGGGTTATTGCGAAGAACGTTATTAATAACATTAACGCCATTCGTGCTTTATTAATAGAGCGGGAAGCAGTCTGGCGGTTTGGCGGGAAGGAGCGGGGCATGTTTTCACCTACCGCGTTTTCGCTAGTCAAGACAAAAGTTGCGCTCTGAGGGGCCGACCAATGAGAAACCTCCGAAGGCTCTCGGCGGGAGGGACGCTGGCGGCCGCTTACGGTCACGTGATCTGGTGAACCAATGAGAATTCACGCTTTAGCAATCCAAGAGAGGGGCGGATCTTAGGTCGAACGTTTGTTCCCGATTGGTCGCGAGGGTAACCCCCTTCTACCCGCAATCCAATTAAAGGACGAGGCGGGCCAAGGAAAAAAAGGAAACAATGGGCGTAGGCCAATAGGAAGGCGAAGGGGCGGTGTCTTCAGGCTAATTTGCTTGGGTGGGATGCTAGCTTTGTTTTTCCCGCGAAATGTGCACGTTTCCGCGTGGCCGGAAGTGCCGGAGAGGCGGCTGCGGTTGCTTTGCCTCCATGGCAGCTTCCTGGGGCGTTTGGTCGTCTCCCCGCTGCCTCCTCCCCGCTTCCCCGCTCCTGACCCGCTCCTTTTCCTTCTTGCAGGCCGCCAAAAGATCGAAGGTTGATGGCTGCTGCCCGCAATCTCCCCCGCTTAGCCCGGAACAGGTGGAGCGCATCCGCAGAAACAAGGAGGCGGCGCTGCAAAAGCTCGCAGCCCGCACCGCCAGCTACATTCCCGCGGAGCTGGGTCAGAGCTGGAGGGTCTCCCTGGCCAAAGAGTTCTCCAAACCGTACTTTGCTCAGGTGGGCGAGAAGCCAGGATTTTTGCGAAGGGATCGGGTCCCCCCATCCCCGTTTCCTTGGCTTTGAGGTCTTAGTCCAGCTAATTAAAGAGGGGTGAAATTTAGCCTGTTCCTGCTGATACAAGGTTAGACAAGTGCTTTTAGCTCAGCAGTCCATCCTCAAAGGCTACTACCCCACTGGGTCAGGTGCTTTTTAAAGTTGGTTTGTAGACCTTTGTTTAATGAGTTCTGAACGCTTTAAGAGCCGTGTTTTGTTTTGATAAAATCTGAGATGACTGGGTATGACACAGAAATTCATTTCCAGCAGAATTTGGGATGAGAGTACTGAACACCATCGGGGGACAAAGACTGTATCGGTGCACGTTATGGAATGCCATGTCTCCATAGTTTGTTATGACCTTTAGTTGAGCTCTAAGTAAATTTTTCTTCCCTTTATATAGCTGATGGCATTTGTTGCTGAAGAGCGCAAACGCTGTACAGTTTATCCACCCCAGCATCAGGTCTTCACTTGGACCCAGCTGTGTGACATCCATGATGTGAGTCGACAGGTTATGATTAGTCTGTGTTTATCATCTTGTTCCTTTAAGAGTGGGTGGTGTTATCTTTGTTTGGGTCTTTACCCTTGGCTATTAGCTGGGTTCACCTGACACAGGTAACCATTGTGATTTTTTTTCAGTCATTCATGTTTAAGCAAACCCTGCCTTAATGCAATTTGGCTTTGTAAATCATAATGCCTGTCACCCTGACTAGTCTCTCTCTATTTTATGTAATGCCATTTGCTGCTTTTTTGGAATACTACTAAGAAAGCAAAGAATTTTCTGTCATTAAATAGAAGCATAAATCTACACAAAAATTATCTGAGAACAGGAATAATGGATGTGGAGTGTTTGAAAGTTTTCGGCTTTTGCTTTCAGGTGAAAGTGGTTATTTTGGGCCAAGATCCATATCACGGGCCCAATCAAGCTCATGGCCTCTGCTTCAGCGTCCAGAGACCGGTTCCCCCTCCACCCAGGTAAGATCAGCTGTGGCCACTTAGTTCTGTCAGGTTGAGGGGTGTGATGTTGTAGCATTCTTTGGGACAGTTGACTGTTGAGTCTATGTTGTGTGAAAACATAGAGCGTCTGAGACTTATTTTTCTTTGTAGCCTGGAAAATATGTACAAAGAGCTTGTTGCGGATATAGAAGGCTTTTCTCATCCTGGCCATGGAGATTTGACTGGATGGGCTAAACAAGGTGACCCAATGCCATTTTCCCCCCATTGCTTTCATGGTTTTGATTGTGCTGCATTCATGCTTCAATTGCTAGAGTTCCCCAGCCTTTGTGACCAATCTGAAAACTGAAGGTCACATATCCAGACTGGTTGAGGTGTCTCCCCTAAATAGGTATTGTTTCTAACCTCTCATAATCATGTTTCTCACGTTTCTCATCAAGCAACACAAGTAATCAAATCAGCTGCGATCTTTCAAACTAGGCTTGTAGCAAAACCTATAATAGTGAACAAAAAAATGCAATTATCGAATTGAGGGACTGTAATTGAAGTTGTACAAAATTATCCTTGAAAGCCATGTTTTCTCGCTAACTGGGAATGGAAATAGTTCTCAGTCCACCCTTCTGTCCCATCAACTTTGGATGGGCATATAAAGTGACATTGATTATCTAGCTTTGGTGGGAGCAAAAATGACTTTATTCCAGGACTCCTACTAATGGCATCCTTTTTTCTTTTCCTTTCTTTTCTAACAATACAGGCGTGCTGCTGCTTAATGCTGTCCTTACAGTCCGAGCTCATCAAGCCAATTCCCACCGAGAGAGGGGCTGGGAGCAGTTCACAGACGCCGTGGTCGCCTGGCTGAACGAGAACCTGGACGGCCTGGTTTTCATGCTGTGGGGAGCGTATGCTCAGAAGAAGGGCAGCTGCATCGACAGGGTAGGTGGGCTTTTGGCAGCACCACTGTTTGCATGCAACTTTAAAAAGGGATTTGGGGGAGCTACCCACGCTTAGCCCTCCTGCCGTTCGCTTGCAGTAAATGATGAAGCTAACCGTGCTTTGTTGCTTACTGTGGTGGGAGAGCCCAGGGAGCTCGTCTTCCAAATGAGGATTAAAAGAAACCAAACCTTTGCACGGTGCATGATGAGTCTAGCCAGTGAAACTCTTCAGTTTTTTAAAAAACCAACCCACTTTCTAACTCAGTAGATGTAGAAACGTGGCTGCTTGTAGGATCTCTCTGCTTAATTCTGGCCACCGTACAACGGGATACTTTGGGCTCCGCTAACCTTTTACTCTATGCCCTTAAGTCCCTCCGATTCTTCACTTGTGGGGCTGGGCAGTCTTAACGCCTCTGGCTTCTTGCAGAAACGGCATCACATCCTCCAGACA
This sequence comes from Vipera ursinii, assembly GCF_947247035.1. Lineage (NCBI taxonomy): Eukaryota > Metazoa > Chordata > Lepidosauria > Squamata > Viperidae > Vipera > Vipera ursinii. Next base: position 659,593 of record NC_139527.1, on the reverse strand, counting down.
GCACATCCCTCGCCCCTCTCGGTGCACAGGGGGTTCTTTGGCTGTAAGCATTTCTCCAAAACGAATGAATTCCTGAAGAAATCCGGGAAGCCGCTGATCGACTGGAAGGCCCTGTAAGGATCCCGCATCTTTCTGGAGACCAAGAGACCAGCCCTTTTGTCCCCGTCACGCTGCAGAAATATTCTTGGAAGCTGATCTAAACTATTCTTTTCACTTTTAATTCAGGGGCAGCCATATATATATATATATATATATATATATATATATATATATATATATATATATATATATATATATATATATATATATATATATACAAGAGCGCCCTGCCAATCTGTCCTTTGCAATGAGGGCCTCGGGGTTTTTGTTCTTCATTTCTCTCTCTCACCCTTCTCAAAGGAAAACGGAGACATTGGCAGCCAGCAGGAGCTCATTCAGCAGGCTGCTTATTTCATCCATTTGGTGCCTTGTCTTATCTCAGCTTGTCTTTTTTCTATCTGCCAACAATTTAAGACTTTCAAGAGGTGCTATGAAAAATAGTTTTTAGTATTTTGACTTGCAGGAAGCGGACCAACGATCCGAAAGTATTCCATTTTTGGGACCAGATTTAAAAGTATTGCCAGAATTCTGTGGGAAATGTTACTTAAGTAATATGGAAAGGAGAGCTGCAGTTGGTCAAAAATTACAGACCGAAAATTTTCTAGGAAACTAGCTTGCGTTCGGATGAGGGCTAACCGGCCTGCGAGGCATCGCACTTGGGTTGCAATCGATCCCTCTGTGCGGAAAGCAGGTTCTGGTGCCAGCCTCAGGTATTTCCCTTCTGCCAAGCTCAGGTGCCTTTTTGACGCTGCCCTAGCCCAGGTGTGGCAGCGGGCAAAGGTTCGCTTACAGGTTATTGCTATAGGAGCTGTTGCTGAACTCCCATCAAGTTCTGTTTGTGAGAAGAAGCCTTTGGCTTTGTTGTTCTATGCAAAATGCATAGGGAGAACTTCCAGCTGGTATATTTAAATACCAATTTAAGACTTTTTTTATAAAAAAAAATCTTTCCTGTAACACTAGTTCCCTATGTTGACTTGTTCCAAAGTTTTCAAATAAATGTTTCTGATGTTTCTGATATTTACTTGAAGCCCATGGTGCCCGTCTTTGAAAGATTACTTCCCTTAAATGGCGTTGTAGGGAAATGTTCCTTTGCATATGCTGGTTTTTTGGGGGGCGGGGGGGGGGCGGAAAGACACTGCCAGGGGGGAGGTGGGGGTTGGCCCTGCAGCGGGCAGGGCTGCCAGGAGAGGGATGCCCAATGGCAGGGAGGGTAGTGGGATGGAGAGGGGGGGCGGGGGGGCTCGGCCAACGGAGCTTTTGAGCACCGGGAAGGGCCCAGGTGCGCTCTTGGCTGTCCCCGTAAGGGGGGAGGGGGGGCGTCAGGGCCGCGTACGATGGACTTTGCAGTACTTGCAGTATGGGTCTTTCGCCCAGAGGCCGCATTCGGCCCCGGCACTCCTGCGTTTCCAAATGCCCTCCGAGGCTCCCGGCTGCGCTCCTCCGCGCGGGGGCCCTCGGGCTGCTCCGGGGAGGGGAGGGGCGGTGCGAGGCGATCGCGAGAAGCCCGCTGGCTGCCCCGCCCGCCGCCCTTAACCCGGCCCTGCTCCGAGCGGCCGCTCTGCCTCGGAAGGAAGGCGGGCCCGAGGCTGGGCTTCCTGGAGCTTCTGCCCAGGCGAGCCCCGTCCACCGCGCCTCGCAAAAACGGTGCACCGGCACACCAGGACGGTTCCCTTCAAACGCTACATAAACGTGTGTGTGTGTGTTGTTTGTTTGCAAGGGAAAAGGTAATCTTACGCACACTTTTTTATTTTGTTTCCACTTATCTTTGCCAGCAGCAAAAGCATCTTTGGGAGATGCTAGAAGTAGTTGTTGTTTACAACTTTTAGAGCTACGTGTGGTATCCAGTAACCTTCCGAGGTGTCCAGCAGTTGTCCGTTTTTATACTGGAGAGTGAACTTTGCCCCAGTTAAAGTCCAACTGCCCTATTCGGCAGACGGCAGACTGCCAGGGAGCCGTGCCACTTGGCACCGGCCGCTCCGGCCTCCCAGCCAAGAAAGAAATTTCCACGCAAACACAACACAAGGGCGTGATCTTCTTTCAGACCGGGAAGCGCTGAATTCGGGTGTGCTCAGTTTTGAGTGGATTTAAGGTTGAGATGTAAGTAGCACAAAAGCCAAAATATTTATTAGGTGGTGCACCGGCAAAGAAAGAATTCGTTTTGAGCTGGCCTTTTCTAATGTTACCATTGCGCTTCATCTTAGCCGAAAGGTTTTACGTCGGTTTGCTGGCTGTAATAAAGTTGATTTAGTTATTATTTATTAGTATGTTTCTACTCACGAAGACTTTGCACGTATTGTTGGTGAGTCTGCGTTTTGTTTGTTAGAGGCAGAACTACCAACTTGCTAATTTGCTCAGCACTGGTGATGTTAACATGCAAATAATTGTGTGTGTTGTGTGGATGCCTACGTCTGTGCAGGATCCAGTTACTCTAACATTCCTGGACTGGCAGCTGCTGAGGAGCGGTAGCTAATTGGTTTGTCAGAAAGTTAGTTTTTGTAGAAAGTGTATTAATGGACTAGAGAAAGCTGGAAAAGATGGCGGTTTTACCTAGTTAAAGCAGCTTTAGATAATTCATTAGATACTTGGCATGATTTCAGTCCCTTAAAATGTTGGTTGTTGGTTGTAGTTACAAAAGTTGTTGTTGATCCCTCGGCTGGTAGGAGAAAGGTTGCTTTCCTAGATGTTGGAGTGTTGGAATTGCAGGCAAGGGTCTTCCAGGGCGGAGGGAGGGTCTTGCCGAAAGAGGCTGGTTCCCGGTGGGCCAAGGGCCGGGGAGCTCTTCACCTATGGGGTCTTGGGGCAGGACCGCAGCCAGCAGATGCTGCTAGTGGAGGGTAAAAATAGCAAGCTCCTTTATAGCTCAGGCAGAGGAGCTGCCCGGGCAGCCAGGAATCCGGGCCTTGGAGAAGGGCGGCGGGGGGGGGATGAGGTGGACCTTCTGAAGCTCTGAGGCGTTGAGGTGGGTGCGAGTCTGCAGCTTAAGGGGCAGAGGAGGGAGGTTGCCGATTCAGGGGGCTGCTCTTCTGCTTGTCACCCGGTGCCACTTCTCCAGGGTCCAAACAGCCTCTCTTGTTTCAGGTGCAGTTTGAGGGAGGGGCACCCTCTCCTCTTCTACAACGTTGCTGCCCTCTTGGGTCCAAGACCACGATGATTCTGAGTCCCCAAACTCCCTGTGCGCCCAAGTATTCCTTCCCCCGCTGATGAGTGCTGCTATTCTCTTATTTCCAGGATTCCTGAATGGTTCTGCTGGTGCTCGTGGCCTTGTTGCTGGGACTGTGGCTGGTCTGGACCACGATGGCCAAAAATCCTCCACTTGGTTTGAAAAAAGGGAAGCTTGAGCAGCCTGTCCCAGAGCAGCTGGCCGCTCCCGAAGTCCGGCAGCTGCCTTCTGGCGGGTTCCTTCCACAGTTGCCGGTGGATGGGAGGGAAGCGGTATCTTCAGAGCCCAGCCAGGCCCCTGCAAGCCCATTGCACCGGCCCCTTCCATGCCCCCAGACATCCACCGACCCCTCCTGCCAACTCAAGCCCTCCATTCCCCGCTCTTCCTCTGACTGTGTGCTGTCTCCGGCCGCCGATCCCTCCAGGCCTTTGAGCCGGACTGTCGGAGTATCCTCAACGCAGCTCTTGAAGCAAATGCACTCCTTGTCCTTTGAAGAGCAGACCGCCAGCCGTGCCCAGAGGAAGCAGCGAGCCATGGCCAAGTTTGTCTTGGGCTCCTTCGAAGACAATTCTTCCGATGAGGAGCTTGCAGGCGGAGGAGCCTTTCCGAGGAGCAGGAGGAGACGAAGCAGCCTGGCCTGCCCCGGTTCATCCTCCTCCGTGGACTCAGACGCGAGCATCGTCATGAGGTAGGCGACGTGGTCGCGTGGCTGCTTCATCCTCTGCCCTCAGGAGGAGCAAATTCAGGGAGGGTCAAGGTGGGCCGTGTCCTGTTCTTCCAACGTTTGGTTAGATGTGACTTATTTCAGGAGGCTTTTGAATTGAAGCTACTGTTCTGCAAGCCGCTTTTTAGTAGCTAGGATCTACATTTTAACCATTTTTGTTTGTTTGTTTTCAGTATTTGTATCATTGCCATTCAAACTTATTTCCTATTTATTTCTAAAGAGTTGTTGACTGCTTCTGCATACAAGTTGAAAAGCTGTCAGAATGCACGATGTCATGAATTAAAAGGGAATGTGTATAACTCTGAAAGGTAGATTGGTGCAATACGATTTGAGTTTGATAGGCAGAACAGTCCTTGCGAGCTTCAGCAGCCAGAATATCCTGATATGCTATTCCAAGGAATATGCCAGGTAAATGCACATCAAGCTACAGCTTAACAGAGTTCTGTGCACATTGGTCTTGGGTTAAGCTGCGTTAAATGCAGTGGGGTGCCTTTAGGATTTGCCCAATGGCTTCTTGGCGTATTGCTCTAGAAATGCAAGTGGTTGAACTTGGGAGTTTTCTACTGGGCTAGAGAAAAGGAGCAAGCAGTGCTCAGCAAGAGGTTAAAATGAATTTGTGACTGTCTGATAAAATGCTTTTTAAAAAAACAATGGAAAAGCTTATGTGTCATTTCTCCTGCTTGACTCAGTAATCTGCACAAGCCCCCATTTTGGCTTCTGTTCTGATGTGTTCGACTTACCCCCCACGTGCTCTTTTACTCTCTTTCAAGCATTGCAGACTTCCCATATTTGGTCTATTAAAGCCAGAAAGTGGCATTGCCAGGGCAGCCTCTCTATTTGCAGAAATTGTTCTTAGGTTTGCCGAAGTTCTGGGCCAAAATGTCCAGGGTGCCAGTCTGAGGAAAGGTGGCAAAAGATCTCAGCGTCTCTCGCTGGATGTCGAGAGAAATCTCCTTAAGCCCGGCTCCGGGATCTGCAGTTATTTGTGCAGGCATTAAGGACTTAACAGCCGTTGGTCTTGGGACGAAAACCAGACCAGCCTGGTATTTCCATCTCTGTGAAATGCTCCCAGCCCTTTTTTAAGTGGCTTTTTGAAGTATGGGAACCCGATGTGCAAACTGGAATAGTGAGGAGCAAGAGGATATTCGGATCCCCGGAAGCCGTGAACCCTTGAGATGGGAGTGCAGAGAATTATTGGCTGGTTCTTTCCATTGTAGATTCATTCTGCCCCTTTCACACCCGCCATATACTATTTTACCTGTTGGTCTCTTCCGTTTTCACTTTTCTTTGCCCCTACAACGAGGGCATAAAAACAGATCAGTTCCTGGTGCCATTCAGTGAGCTACAGTGCTGATAATGAATGTTGATCAGCCGTCTGCTGCTTGGGATCAAGGGCCAAGGATAGCTTTTCAGTTGATAACGGACTCCGCGGTCGGGGAGAGCGAAGTATTGTTGCTTTTGTGGTCCGTCGCACAGCCAGCCAGAGGTTTAGACCGCTATACCAGGAGGTTTTTCCCCCTTGAGCCACCGGGGGGTGCTGCTGGGGAACTGTCGCCCACGGGGAAGCCAGGAGGAGGGGGGGGAGTCACAGAAATGGAGGAGGAGGAGGCAGGGGTGGCCTCCGACTCTGTTCCTGCCTGCCTCTCGGGGGGTCCCAAAGCCGCAGAAGAGGAGAGGAAGAAGCAGCAGACCGGAACTGGGCGCAGCAGCCTGGAGGTCAGTACCGGCCAGCAGGATTCTGACTTGCTTTGGCTCTGGGCGGCTGAAGCCTTCGACCTGCTCGGAAAGGAGGAAGGGGACAGCACAAGCCTTCCTTTCTCCCGTTCTGAGCTTGTGCAGCAGAGTCCGGCGGCAGCACCCGGCAGGGAGTGTCGTTCTGGGGGCTGAGAATCGTCTCCTCCTGGGAGGTGGGCAGAGAGCGAAGAACGTTTCCAAGCGCTCTAAGCCCGGGCGCCCTTTTGTCCTTCAGCCCCCAGAGAGCTGCACAACTGTTTGAGGGGAGTCTCTCAAAACAGTTTCAGAAGCAAATCTCTTCTGAACGAGGTCTTCACTTTTCAGGGATTGTTTCCTAAGGATGTTTCCAGGAAACGATACCCAGCCATTTTCAAAAACAAGCCCATCCTGCACAGCTAAGCGTTGGAAGCATTCCTTCCTACCCTCCTCGTAACCTTTGCCTGCCTGCCCTGATCCATTTTCCCTTTTGGAAATACGGAGCTTTTGAAGGATCGGCAGCCTAACAAAATGTGTTCTAGAGGGAAGACAGATGGTCAGTTCCTAAGATGTGTGTGTTTTGTGTTAGACGTGCCACCTTGTACCAAAAGCCTGTTAACTGAAAAGGTGGGAGGAAGACCCTTAACATTTAAATGCCAGGACAAGACACGGCTTTGCGCGGAACAATTTCACCTTCACTCAGGCACGTGTTCCACCTTCTCCTGCCCCCCTGCTTGACTGTTGTTCTCCGGCAGGCTCAATAAGAGCTTCCGAGTAATCTGAGGTCCGTCTTGCATTCTTCCCTGAGGAACAGGCTCAGGCGCTATGGACTTACAGAAATATTTCCTTCCAGAACCAGTATGTCAGGGATGTACCTGGTTAAGAAAGGGCGGGAGCAGAGGAAACTGGACCTCCACAGGGACTTCACGGTGGCCTCACCTGCCGAATTCGTGACTCGTTTTGGAGGAAACCGTGTGATTGAAAAGGTATTGGCCGCCGAAGAAGAAGCGATGCTCCCCTTTGGCCCTTTTGATGCAGCTGGGATGGCTGCCTGTTAAGTATATTTCCTTGATGTGAAGCCCAATACATGTAAAGAAACTTTATATAAAGTCAGGCAGATATTCCAGAAGCTTGACGGGAATGCTGGATTGTCTAACACCGGGAGGGAAGGGGTCTCTCACTGAGCCCAGATCCGTTTCAGCCCCCTCTCCACTCTGGCGGGGTTCCTGGGGAGTGACCGGCCTGGGGGTGCCTTCTTCCCGAACTCAGGTCCTGATCGCCAACAACGGCATTGCGGCCGTGAAGTGCATGCGCTCCATTCGCAGGTGGGCCTACGAGATGTTCCGGAACGAGCGAGCCATCCGGTTTGTGGTGATGGTGACCCCTGAGGACCTTAAAGCCAACGCAGGTCGGTAGCGGAGGCCTTCGCTGCGTTTCCCAGGGCCCCGGAGGGCTCCCCACCCCTTAACTGACAAGCCCAACCCTCTCCTAGAGTACATCAAAATGGCGGATCAGTACGTGCCTGTCTCCGGAGGGACCAACAACAACAACTATGCCAATGTAGAACTGATTGTGGATATCTCAAAAAGAATCCCAGTGCAGGTAACCGCCCGAGTTCTCTGTCCTCCCTGGGCGGCAGCGAATTCTGCAGCAAAGAAAGGGTGGAAAAGCGGGCCGTCTATAGAACGAGTAGAATAGAATGGATGAAGATATAGAACTGCCGAAGTGATCCCTTTGGGATCTGGTGCAACAGATCGCTTAAACCTTCTCCTAGGCTGTCTGGGCTGGTTGGGGACATGCCTCGGAAAACCCCAAACTTCCAGAGTTGCTGCAGAAACACGGGATTGCTTTCCTAGGTAGGCGTTTTCTCTTGGCTCCGTGTTGGCACGTTTGGTCAGGCACCTCCCGGAATAGGAAAACGCTGGTCTCTGCCGCCTAAGACTCGCCTTTCCCCAAGCGGCGCCGCCGAGCCTGGATCTGTGTGTGTTTTCCACGCAGCCTCCCTTGAAATTTCACCCCATTCTTTGTTCTTGCTAAGTAAAAAAATAATCTTTCCCAGATTTCTGGAAACAATCTCATCCCTTAGGGCAGAGATCTGTGTTTCTACCACTCTGTAAAGCCCCCCCCCCCCCAGGCTAGCTTTGCTACTGGACTTGAGGGACCTTCTTGTGTGATCAAGGTTAAACGCCTGGCCAGCAGAACAGGTGCGAGTGACCTCACCGTCCTTGCTTCTAATCCTGCCTGTGTATAGCCAAGCTGCTCTGCTTTTGTCTGGGCCTCCAGCATTCCAGCCGAGCTTGTGCAGGCCTCTCCCAAACGTATTTTTCCCAAATGTCAGCTGACCCTCTTTTCTCTGCTTCCTAGGCCCACCCAGTGAAGCCATGTGGGCCTTGGGGGACAAAGTGGCTTCCACCATTGTGGCCCAGACCATCCACATTCCAACGTTGCCGTGGAGCGGCAGTGGTAAGAGGACCTGTCCCCCGCCTTGCTGTTCTCTGCCCACTTTTGACTTGGCGTCCTGCAGCTGGGATGCCCGCTTCCACCTTGGCCACTCCAGATCTCACAGGACCGAGAAAGGGCTGCATGACTGAAATCTCTTCCCTTTTCTTGCCTTCTGACTTGTCCCTTGCGTTACTTTGGGGCACGACGAAGCCTCCGCTTCGATCATAAAGGAATAGCTGTTGCCCTCAAAGTTTTGTTGTGATTTATTTTCTAGACTTAGTTGCTGAATGGACCCAAGAGGAGAAGCAGCAGGCGGAGACCCTCACGGTTCCCCTGGAGACCTATCAGCGGGGCTGCGTGCGGGACGTGGAAGAAGGCCTAGAGGTGAGTGGAGGCCCCTGGATGCCTTCTAAGGAGTTAAAGTGTTATTAGTAAAAATATTATTAGAGAGGGAAAATGACGGAGGCTTAGGCAACTATGCATGGAGGAAGAAAGCAGGTTTTCTTAATTAAGTTGTTCTACCTTTGGGCTTCCTATCCGATCCTGCGTTGTCTGCAGAATAAAACAGACCAGGCAGATTTTTGTTCCTTACAAGATTCATTACCCTCCTTTGTGTAAGGAGAGAATTGGCAAACTCAGTCGTGTGTAAGTCTCGACTTATGTGGAATTTTAAGTATAGGACATTATTTTTCCTGCTGAATACATTAAAAAATAAATGGTAAAATGTATTTGTGTCAGAAGCATCAGGGTGCTACAGACATTATGAAAGGGTTGGCAGCCACGCAGGTCAGTTTGTGTTACTTTATCCTGACTAGTTTAGATGTTATAGGCCAAGCATACAATCTTGCTATTGACGGACCTGCATATTTTAGCAGGTGGCAAAGCCGGAAGCCTCTCTGCGCTCCGTGCCAAGGCTGCACGTCATTTGGCTTTGGAGCAGGCCTGGCCAGATCCATTTGGAGGAAGGCTGAGTTCGTCTGGGCAGCACAAGTTCAGGGCTGGGATTCCAGAGGAGACTTCTTCACCCCTTGCTTCTTCCTTCTCCTCCCTCTCTCAACTGCCAGGCCTCCAAAAGAATCGGCTACCCGGTGATGATCAAGGCCTCCGAGGGCGGCGGCGGCAAAGGGATTCGAATCGTGGAAGGGGTGGAGGAGTTCCCTGCCCGCTTCAGGCAGGTAAAGGAGGGGCTGCTCTGGGATTCTCCTGGGCCATTCTAAGGGCTTCCTGCCCCCGTCTGGCCCTTCTCCTTCGTGTCCCTCCAAAGAAGGGATGCCGTCGTAGTTTATGAAATCCTCTTTCCTCAGCTTCCTTTAAATTCCACGCCGAGAGGTCATCCAGTTGTTTGGCTTGAACTAATTAAGGGATTTTTATGCTTTAAACCCGGAGTGCTTTCCCAAGGCACAACTCCCTGGTGGAAGCTCTAGACAGTTGGTGCTCCGTTTGATTTTCTTGCCCTTCGCCCCACAGGTGCAGAGCGAGGTCCCCGGGTCCCCCATCTTCGTGATGAAGTTCTTGCAGCACGCCCGCCACCTTGAAGTCCAGGTCCTGGCTGACCAGTATGGGAACGCCATTTCCTTGTTCAGCCGGGACTGCTCCATCCAGCGGAGGCACCAGAAGATCATCGAGGAAGCCCCGGCCACGGTGGCACCTCCGGCCGTCTTTGAGTACATGGAGAAGGTGCGCATCTCCTGCCCTGCCCGGAGCTCTGCGCAAAGTCCTGGCCAAGAACACAGACCAGCCACAGCTGCCGTTTCTCGGAAGGGAGCCCCAGGACAGGCGCTCAGCGTGGAGGGCAGTTTGTGGCCCTTGCAGCATTCCACTCAGGGCTGCTCCTCTGTTGAACTCCTGAGGATGATGGCTCCCCTGTGTTTCCCCCCCCCTCCCTGTAATCTTCTGGTTGTGCTATAAGCTAAATTGGATGTGAGAAATAGCCGGGGGGGGGTTGAATCTGGGTCTTTTCTGACGAAAGGAGAATATTTATAGCTCAGGGTTTCTGTCCTGACTATTTGTGACATTCGTAAAAAGAAAGAGCTTTGCTAGCATACGGTCTGTGTGTATAGTAACGATTTATTTGAAACTACATCCCCTGCTATGTTTGGAAATGCAGTCCCTCACTCCTGGGGAGCCGTTGAATAGCATCCCAAGAAGCTGCCTATTTCTAACCCAGCTCTGTTGCGTTTTCTCTCCACAGTGCGCCGTGCGCCTTGCCAAAATGGTCGGCTACGTCAGTGCCGGGACAGTCGAGTACCTCTATAGCGAAGGAGGGCGCTTCCACTTCCTTGAGCTGAACCCTCGCCTGCAGGTGGAACACCCTTGCACAGAAATGATTGCTGACGTCAACTTACCGGCTGCTCAGCTCCAGGTATTTTCTGTTCCCAAGTCAGTTTCTCCAGCAGCTGTTCTGCAGAGCTCCAGAGAGAGAAGAGCTGAGCCTGCGTTGCAAATAAGCCAAGTAGTTTCTTTGTATGCCTCTTCTTCTTCAGAAGAAGAAGCACCGAGACATCTAACAAATTCTTTTCGACGTGCTTCCCTCTCTGTTTTTTCCTCCTGTCAGATTGCCATGGGGGTCCCGTTGCACAGAATAAAGGACATCCGAGCTCTCTACGGAGGGTCCCCGTGGGGGGACAACCCCATCGCTTTTGAGGACCCCAAGAGCGCTCCTGTTCCCAGGGGCCACGTCATAGCAGCACGAATCACCAGTGAAAATCCCGATGAAGTCAGTGGAGTTAAAAGTCTGTCATCTCTTCCTTTTAAGGAGGGCAAATGCCTAGAAAGGCTGGGTGACCCCGTAGCTGGGCGGGCTCTGGCTTGCCGTGTAAGAGGATAGAATCCTTCTGTTAAAATGGTGGCAAACGTCTCTAAAACACATTGCAGATGTTAAACAAACCTCTCTGTTCTTATTTGTTTAAAGTATTGGTTCTGTGCCTTTCTTTTCTATGTTCTCCCCGTGACCGCTTCAACTGATGATTAAAAATGACAAGCGTGGCTTAGAGCGTTAGTGCAAATATCTAGCGCAAGTAAAGGGACACAGTGTAAAAGACCACTGGTTCCCCCCCCCCAAATCAGGGCAGACTGATTTTGAACAATTGCTTCCAGTTGCCTAATCAAACTATTTGGCAATCGCAGCTGACCCCTGAAAGGGAAGAAGGAAAATTCTGGTGCTTAATTGGTTTAAATGGTCACGAAGGAGACAATTTGTTACCACCAGGCCTAACGGACCCGAAGGGGACTTTAGATTAATCTCCCCCTGCTCAGAAGCCTTCTGTCTTTTGGGTCTGGGGCGCTGCCCGTGTGGCTCTTAAGTGCTTTGTTGGGGCCTCAATTCTGCCAAAGGTGAGCGAAGTCTGCCTTTCCTACCCCTCCCTCACCCTTACCTGTCTTTTGTGCCCCCCACCCTCCCTTGCAGGGTTTCAAGCCCAGCTCTGGCACCGTGCAAGAACTGAATTTCCGCAGCAATAAGAACGTCTGGGGATACTTCAGCGTGGCGGCCACTGGTGGCTTGCACGAATTTGCCGATTCCCAGTTTGGGCACTGTTTCTCCTGGGGAGAGAACCGCGAGGAGGCCATCTCGTCAGTATTGTCTTCCCTTGGGCTTTCCTGGGTGATGGGAACCTTGCAGGGGCTACTCCAGAAGGCAGCTGGGACTCTCCATTGGCTCGCTTCTCATGGGGGTCACTCCCGGGTTCTACTTCCTAAAAAGACCCAATTTTACTGGGATGGTCGCACATCCCGAAAGGAACCTAAACCTGTCAGCTCGCCTCCCTTTGCAGGGGCGTCGTTTTCACACTCAGACCCCGCTGCTCGGATTGAGGGAAGCAGTTGGGGTCTTTATGCGTCTGGCTTGTTGGCTTTCAGAAATTTGGTGGTCGCTTTAAAGGAGCTGTCCATCCGTGGCGACTTCAGGACGACGGTTGAGTACCTGATTAAGCTGCTGGAGACAGAGAGCTTCCAGACCAACCAGACCGACATCAGTTGGCTCGATCATCTGATAGCCGAAAAAGTGCAGGTAGCCCGTCTCAGAGTTGCAGGAACTGATGCTTGCATCCCTTGAGCCTTCTCCTTCCAAAGACTCCCGAGTCCATACTTTCTCTTTTAGATACCACATTTTTTATCTGGGTTTACTCTTCATTTGTGTATGTTTGGAAACCTTTTGCTCCGAAAGACTCACCAATGTATGAGCAGGTTCCAAAGTGAGCAAATTCTTCCTCCATTGGCAGGCGGAGAAACCGGACGCGATGTTGGCCGTGGTCTGTGGTGCCCTTCACGTGGCAGATGCCTCCTTCAGGACCTGCATGGACGATTTCCTGCATTTGCTGGAGAGGTGAGCCCTCACCCCAGCAGGGCCGTTTCGTGCCGCTCACTGCGCGATCAGCAGATGTCCGTGAGATGCTCCACAAGCGTAAACGCTTTAAAATGTACTCACAATAGAGTTCTGCCGATTAAGATGTGCTGGGATGATTTGTGGAAAGCTCTCTTCCTAACATCCAGTGTCTCTGCTGTGTTTGTCAGCCATTCTGGGAGCCACTTAGAAAGAGTTACAGGGGACAAAGGCCATGTGTTCCTCTGAACAAATTTGAGAGCCCTTTTCTGACCTTCAGCAGAGCATTAACGGAAAGGCTCAGGACACTTTTTGGTTCAAGAGCGTAAAGGTTTGGCTGGTTTTCCAGGGGCCAAGTCCTGCCAGCAGCCTCCCTCCTGAATATGGTCGATGTGGAACTTATTTACGAAGACACCAAATACGTGCTTAAGGTACGCTTGGCCCAGGTTTTCCTTGACCGAAATGGGAAAATTCTTTTTCTGGTAGAATGGGAAGGGAGTTGTTGAGTTTGGCCCGCCCTCCCCCTTTAAAACAAAAACAACCGGCTTTTACGTCTGAACCTCCCTTTGGAAGGAAAGCAAAAAAGGCTGCTTCATTTCCGCGGCCTCTGACAGGTGGCCCGGCAGTCCCTGACGACCTACGTCATCATCATGAACGGCACCCACATCGAGATCGACGTGCACCGGCTGAACGATGGGGGGCTCCTCCTGTCTTACAACGGCAACAGCCACACCACGTACATGAAAGAAGAAGCCGACCGGTAGGCGATGAAACGGGTCTCTTTCCAGCCGTGCCCAAAAGCTCACACTGACGATGTACCCCAGACCCCACAAACCCACTTCCTTCCGTTGCGCGACCATGTCTTAATCTCTGCGATGGGCTACTTGAGCAGGAATTCCTTCTTGCTGTGCGGAACGAGGGGACCCGGGAAGTGTCCAGTTGATGAGCTCGACGGAAAGAAGCAGAGTCCGAGGCGCTCTCTTCTTCAGAGAGGAGGGAAAGCCAACATCCAACCACATTTTTATGTTTTTTCCTTTCTATGGCTTCTTCGTTCTCTGGCGTCTGACCCCCAGATACCGCATCACAATTGGCAACAAAAGCTGTGACTTTGGAAAAGAGACAGACCCAACCTTGCTCCGGGCACCCTCTGCAGGAAAGCTGCTGCAGTATATGGTGGAGGACGGGGGCCACATCTCTGTGGGTCACAGCTATGCGGAAATGGAGGTAACTCCTGCTCTGGGCGGAGGGCGGGGGGGAGGGTTCTACATTCTTCTCGGTGGAAAGTGGCTGTTTCCCACTAATCAGTCCCTGACACTGATTTGCCTATTTGGGGAGTGTTCCGGCTCTGCTAGCTGGCCGGCAGTGAAGTGACCAGCTGGCTCTGCCTTTTCCTCCTTCGGACCCTCACGCTGGACAGCTTTGGTCCACTTGCCAGATGCTCGAAGCATCAATGATCATGTCGGGATCATTTGGAAACCATGGACCACCTGCAGGTCTGTTGCTCTCCAAACAACAGGTGATGAAGATGGTGGCATCCTTGACAGTGGAAGAGTCGGGCATCATCCACTACGTGAAACGGCCGGGCACGTTGTTAGAGGCGGGCTGCGTGGTAGCTCGGCTTCAGCTGGACGACCCCACTAAAGTTCACCTGGTGAGCAGCGGAGCAGCTGGAAGCCGCTTGGGAGTGAGCAGAAGCCGCCTGGGAGCGCCCGGAGTTTGCCAGGCACCCGGGAGGGATCAAGGAGGCCGCCTAGTGCACCACCTCAGGGCCCCTCTCACCCCCCCACCCCCCGAAGTGCCTGGGCTGCCTCCTGTGTGTCCGGACGCTTCTGGGGACGAGCAGCCTTTGCTAGGACTCCTGCGGACCCATTTCCAGAGTGGTGGATTTTCTGGTTATAACGTTCTGTTGTTTTTCATGTTTTGCCTCTCTTCCTGCCAATGCTTCCCAACGCAGGCCCAGTTGTACACGGGGGGGCTCTCCCCTCAACCGCCCCTGCCCATCCTTGGCGAGAAGCTGCACCATGTCTTCCACAACATGCTGGAGAACCTGCAGAATGTCATGGACGGCTATTGCTTGCCAGAGCCTTATTTCTCCGCCAAGGTAAGAAGTTGCTGCTGTTTTCTTTTCCACCTTTGCAAATATTAAGAACCATGCTTGGAAGAAGCTGGCTTGGGCTGTCCCGAGAATACATTCCTGACCTCAAGGAAACGCTTGGGAGAGGAGGAGGAGGAGGAGGAAGGCCTTGAAAGATGGCAGAAGGAGCTGGTTGCAGAAGGAGAGGCTAAAGGAAGAGGGAAGCTCACTTCCCTCCATCAGCCAGAAAAGAAGCTGCTTCTGTGGGAAAGTCTTATTTCCCCCCCCCCCAGCCTGTCTCCGTTGCTAACCGCCCACAATCTCCGTGGCTGAGGGAGGCCCCTTGCCCTCGGTTGTCTGCTACCACGCAGAGGCCCGGAGCCCCCTTGCTGGTGTCTTCTGTGGTTCACTCACGTGGTCCCTGAATCTTTCAACCTTTTCCCCCCGACTCAGATCAAAGAGTGGGTGGGTAAGCTGATGAAGACCCTCCGGGATCCCTCTCTTCCCCTGCTGGAGCTGCAGGAGATCATGACAAGCACGCTGGGCCGGATTCCAGCTTCCGTGGAGAAGTCGATCCGAATAGTGATGGCCCAGTACGCCAGCAACGTCACCTCGGTGCTCTGCCAGTTCCCCAGCCAGCAGGTGAGGGCGGGGGAGCCGATGGTGGGAGGGGGGGGGAGAAAGATTGATGATACGGACCGGCTGGGGAATTCTGGGAACTGAAGTCCACGTAAGGTCGAGAAACACTGACTGCTATAAAGGATTTTTCCTGCTTCTCTTTCTCTTCAAGATTGCCAGTATTTTGGACAGCCACGCAGCCACCCTGCAGCGCAAAGCTGACCGGGAAGTCTTCTTCATGAATACCCAAAGTATTGTGCAGTTGGTTCAGAGGTAGGTTTGTGTGCTTGTCCTCCACCTTTGGGAGAATCACACCGCGACACTTCCTGCCTGAGCATCTGCAGGGAGAGGCAGCCTCTTTCGTTGCACCAGCCGAGCTGATCTTCCTGTTGGTCCCGAGCCAACAGTTATGAAAGCAGACAGTGTTTCTAGCAGCCCTGAAGGTGATTTGGAAAGGGGAATGCATCCTCCTGCATTGCTACTCTCTTCAGCAGGGCTCCTGCAATAAACAAGCGGAGCAGATTTTCTGCATTTGTCACAAAAGTTGTGCCCCAAAGCCTTACAACGAATCATCTCTGACCCTCTTGCCCCACTTTCTCCATCGTTGGCGACTCGTTCGTAGCACCTTCTCTCCTGATTTCAGGTATCGCAGCGGCATCCGAGGCCACATGAAGTCGGTGGTGCTGGACCTGCTGAGGCGATACTTGCAGGTGGAGACCCAGTTCCAGCAAGGTAAGATGGAGGAGGAGGGTGCTGGCAACGCCTGGGGCAGAGCTTCCCAGAAGATGGCAACTTCTCTGCAACTCGCCCCTCTTTGGGTTCCCGCTCTCGCTCCAGCTCATTATGACAAATGTGTGATCATCCTGAGGGAGCAGCACATGCCCGACATGAGCCCCGTGCTGGAGTGCATTTTCTCCCACGCCCAGGTGGCCAAGAAGAACCTCCTGGTGACCATGTTGATCGTAAGTTGAACAGGAGCCGCTTCCTGAAGCGGTGAGCTGAGCAGGGGAGGAGACCTCCGGCCCCTCCAGCGACGCCCCTTCCCTGCCTGGCTACTGAGCTGCAGGCCCGGCCCGGCCGGGAGGTCAGGCCAGGGAGCCCTTTCTCGCCCTGCCAGAGAACGCCAGCGCAGGGACACAGCTGAACGGTTGCTTTGTTTCTGATGCCCAGGAGCAGCTTTGCGGCCGAGACCCGACCTTGACCGATGAGCTGATGGCCATCCTGAATGAGCTCACCCAGCTCAGCAAAACGGAGCATGCCAAAGTGGCCTTAAGGGCCCGGCAGGTCAGGCCAGGGGTTGCCACTCATCCTGGCTGATTCTCCCTGACTTGCCTGGGTGGTGGTGGTGGTGGGGACTCTGCTGACCCAGCCCTGCTTTTCCCCCAGGTGCTGATCGCTTCCCACCTCCCGTCCCACGAGCTGCGGCACAACCAGGTGGAGTCCATCTTCCTCTCTGCCATCGACATGTATGGGCACCAGTTCTGTCCTGAAAACCTAAAGGTGACTTCTTGAGCCTCCGCTTGCCTCGGAGTCCGAGGTCCGAGCAACCTCTGCTTACTTGGCTGCGGTTCCATCTTTTACAGAAACTCATTCTTTCGGAAACCACCATCTTTGACGTCTTGCCCACCTTCTTCTATCACGCCAACCAGGTGGTGCGCATGGCGGCCCTGGAGGTAAGGAGAGATTTGGAAGGCTCGACCAAGGGGGGTGGGTGGGCGGAGGGGAGAGGTTTTGCAGAGCAGATGACTTTTATGTTGCCATCAAGCTGCCGAGAGCAGAGCTGGAACCGTTTCCAGGGAGAGCAGGGTCACCTGCTGGGGCTCAAGGGGCATGTGGCCCTGCCTCAGGCCCTTACTGACCCTTGCCCAGGACTGACGTTGAGCTGTTGCCGCCCCACTTCCTTAGCCACAATGACTCCTGAATGGATGTGTTGGTGGTGCCTAACCTCTGGGCTGTGCTTTCCCTCTGCCAGTCTCATTTCTGCCTCTGCAGCCCAAGGTTCTTCTTGCTCTAAAACAGGAATCTCCAAACTTGGCAACTTTAAGACTTGTGAACCTCAACTGCCAGCATTTCTCAGCCATCCCTGCTCTAGAATTTTGCAGCAAAGCCGTGCAGATAATCCAGAGTCCTGAGGTTGGAGAACGTTTTGCTGCTGCTTTGCTGATCCACCATCCTGCCCAATCCGAGCGGCCCTTTTGTCTGCTGTAATAATTTCTGTGCACGGAGAAAATCATGAAAAGGCACCTTGGCCACAGATTAGCAAGCAGTCTTGCTTCCTTCTGTCCTCCCAGGTCTACGTGAGGCGAGCCTACATTGCCTACGAGCTGAACAGCCTGCAACACCGCCAGCTGCTGGATGGCACCTGCGTGGTCGAGTTCCAGTTCATGCTGCCTTCCTCGCACCCCAACAGGTAGGGCCCGTGTCCCTCGGCCTTTCTGGTGTTCGTGAGGGGTTGGGGCAGACCGAGGAGAAGCGGGAGAGGGTCTGCCTGGGGGAGGTTTTGGGGTCACTTGCTGGTCTCTGGTTTGCCAGCCTGGGGGGAGAAGGCCGAGGGGCCCCGGCGGGTCTGTCTCGGAGCAAGGGGGCTATTTGTGTTCCTGTCTCTTTTCAGAGGAAGCAGCCCCACTCTGAGCAGGTAGCGTAGCGTGTCGAGTTCTTTTGGCCCTGCGGCATGACAACAGTTACACAAAAACTCAGCTCCCCCGTAACTGCCTCCTCGACTTTTCCCTTAACTGCCCCGCTCCGAGCCCTTTGGCTTTGCTACTAACTTCCTGTCTGAGAGCATGTGAGGGCAAGACGGGCTCCTTGCTGGACCCCTGGAGCAAGCGGGTGAGGGAGAGCGGCAGGGGGGGCCCTTTTGCAAAGAGGCTGTCTTTTTTGAAAGCCCTTTGGAAAGAAAAGTGTCGGTTCCTGGTGGCCTCCGGGCTTCTGTCTGTCCAGCTGGATGTGCCAGTTCTGTAAGCTCCTCTTGGAAGCAGAGGAACTCAGCTCTACGCCCACGAATTGGTGGCCTGCTCCCTCTGAGGTTTGCCCCCTTCCTTGCGCTTCCCCCCTCCCAGAATGTCCGTGCCGGTCAGCATCTCCAACCCAGACCTGGCCCGGCACAGCACGGAGCTCTTCATGGACAGCGGCTTTTCCCCACTCTGCCAGAGGATGGGAGCGATGGTGGCCTTCGACAGATTTGAAGATTTCACCCGGTTGGTGGCCCACCTGGGAAAGGGACGGGGGGGGCTCCTGGGCACGGCCTTGCGGCCCTCACTGGGGGGAGCTGCGTTGCTGTTCCTGCCAAGGTGCAGGTTGGAGCCCTTTCAGTTCTGTAACCAGAGATGCCCTTGCAGGATTAGATTTAGCTCCTCCATAGTAAGATATTTGGTTCCCAGATGTTCTGTTGGTTTAACTTCTCACTCCGGCCTCTAAATTTTTTTATGCCAGGAATTTTGATGAAGTCGTTTCCTGCTTTGCTGAGCCTCCCATGGAGAGCCCCCTATTCAGCGAAGTGAGATCCACCTCTTACGATGAAGACGATAACAAAGTGAGTTCTTCTGGGCTTCGGGCTTCTTCTCTCTGCTGCCGTCTGGCTGAGCCTAACCTGTGTGGGGTTGTGGCTTCCAGAACATCCGGGAGGAACCCATCCATATCTTGAACGTGGCCGTACGGTGGGCAGATCACCAGGAGGATGAGGAGTTGGTGCCGATCTTCAGGGCCTTTGCCCAGTCCAAGGTCTGTTCTCACGAAACCCTGACTTCCTCCCCTGGGCTGCTTGGCCCCCGGCTTTGCTGAAAGAAGGTTTGCTAATTCATTTGACTGCTTCCCTGCTTTAAAAGTGGGCCTGTGAACCCCTCACTCTGCATGCAGGTGTGGTTGCCTCTCCTCACTCAGCTGCCTGATACAACAATGCCTTGATCTAATCAAAGCCTCCTCCTTGTTTCGTTCCTCTTATCTCCCAGTGAGAGGAGGGCAGTTCATCAGATTTTCTTCTCAGATTATTCAGGTATTTTCTCATCTTCTTTCCCCATGCAGAATAATATCCTTGTTGACTATGGGCTCCGAAGAATCACATTTTTGATAACACAGCAGGTCAGTGAAAATGAATATGTGAAATAAGCCTGCGAAGTAAATGAATGTGTGCAGCTGCTCTTTCTCCTCGCTGAAGAACACTCTGTGTTCTGTTGCAGAGGGAGTTCCCAAAGTTCTTTACTTTCCGAGCACGGGATGAGGTGAGGGATGACTTAATGTTTACACTATGCACGATCTTGGTTTTAACAGGGGGGGGGGCAAGCTTAGCCTCAACATTAAGTTCCACGAGGTTTTACGGCGCTCTCTCTCCCTCTTCTGCAGTTTGCTGAAGACCACATTTATCGCCACTTGGAACCAGCGCTGGCTTTCCAGCTGGAGCTGAATCGGATGCGCAACTTTGACCTGACCGCGCTGCCCTGTGCCAACCACAAGATGCACCTTTACCTGGGTGCCGCCAGGGTGCAGGAAGGCACGGAGGTCACCGACTACCGGTTCTTCATCCGTGCCATTGTCAGGCACTCCGATCTGATCACCAAGGTGAGTTCAGGGCTAGTTACAGGCAGCGCTTTCTGCTCGCGAGGCCCTCGCTTCTCTCCGAGCTCTCTCCTTTTCTTGCAGACGTTTCACGACCCAAACTAGGTAACACCATCAGTGTAGTGATGACGTTGCTGACTAGATCTGATGATGTCACCTAGTTGGGTCATGAAACGTTTGCAAGGAAACGACTCAGCTCAGAGAGCACCGAGGATTCCGCAGTTCAGCCCTGAGCTACAAACCTCCTTTTTTGGTACTTTCTGCTCAGCACAGCAGCCCATTCCAGGATGCTGAGGAGAGTCGATAGATGTACCCCTGCTCCCTTGGAGTGCAGCTCCACGGCTGATTTACAAGCCTTGCCTTTTTCTCGCCCTCCTCCTCCTCCTCCTCCGTCTTTCCTCCCAGGAAGCCTCCTTCGAGTACCTGCAGAACGAGGGCGAGCGGCTGCTCCTGGAGGCCATGGATGAGCTGGAGGTGGCCTCCAGCAACACCAGCGTTCGCACTGACTGCAACCACATTTTCCTCAACTTTGTCCCCACCGTGGTGATGGACCCCTCCAAGGTCTGTGCGGCTCCCTCTCTCTGTCTCTGGAAAGACTGCCGCGCTTGCGGCATAAGGGGCTCCCCCTGACCACACTTTGCTGGGCCCCCAGATCGAGGAGTCTGTGCGGTCCATGGTGATGCGGTACGGTAGCCGCCTCTGGAAGCTCCGGGTCCTTCAAGCAGAAGTGAAGATCAACATCCGCCAGATGCCGACAGCCCAAGCGGTTCCCATCCGCCTCTTCCTCACCGACGAGTCCGGATACTACCTGGATATCAGTCTCTACAAGGAAGTCAGCGACCCCAACACTGGAAGCGTAGGTGCCCTCCAGAAGCTTGAATACCTCCAGCCTCCTCCAGCTTTGCTTTCCTTCTTCTCCCAGGGGTTGGTGGCCCTCCAGAGTTGCATTTCCCAACCGAGCTGCCCCCCCCCAGGTGCTTCGGGTCCGTGCAGACTTCGCCACATGCTGAGGGGTCTGGGAACCATGGCTGAGGGCACCTCCAGACCATTTGACAAAGTGTAATTTCTACACTTAGGTGAAAATTCTGGATTGCAGAGTGAATGCCGCTTCTTGACTCACTTGAATTGCCTGATCCCTTTCTTTTTTTTCTTTTTTGCTTTGTGTCCTGGGCTAGATCATGTTCCACTCCTACGGAGAGAAGCAGGGCCCCATGCACGGCATGCTGATCAACACGCCCTACGTCACCAAGGACCTGCTCCAGGCCAAGCGCTTCCAGGCCCAGTCGCTTGGCACCACCTACGTCTACGACTTCCTGGAGATGTTCCGGCAGGTGGGCTGGGCCACGGCTCCAGGCGCTTCTCTCGCCTCGCTCTTTCGGCCATCTGCGTGGAAAGACACTCAGTGCAACTGCCGCTCGCTGGGCTTCCACTGCGGCTGTGGACGAGCTCCAGATTTAATGTTCGAGAGGCCACAGAGTAGAGATTCTGTGTTCTAGTTTGTCTCTTCATTGGAGCTCCTGATTTGAGAGTTGCTGATGATTTTTAAATTAAAAGACAGCCTTCCGTGCACGCGCGCACACACACAGAGAGAGAGAGAGAGAGGGAGAGACACTGAATATTGGGGAATGTTTTCCTGAAGCAGGTGCCTTCCAGAAAATTGGACAATAAGAGCCCACTTCCTCTGGAGAGAAAGCCCACCTACAGGCCTGCCTCTCCAGTACTAATAGGAAAAGCCAACGGGTACCGAATGCGCAGAGGTGCCTCGCAGGCCTCCCCCAAAGAGGCTCCGTGCCAACCGAAGAGAGAGACCCCGGTCTCCCTGATGGACAGCCCACTTCTCATCCTTGCAGAGAAGGGTCCCTGGGCCCCAGGAAAATGTCCCCGTCTTCATTCCCTTGAGCTATCTGCCGCTAAGAATCCCTCTTCCTCCTCAGGCTCTGTTCAAGCAATGGGGATCCACTGAGGACGCCAGGCCCACCGACGTGCTGACTTACACGGAACTGGTGCTGGATGCCCAGGGGAAGATGGTGCAGCTGAACAGGCTGCCGGGTGGAAATGAGGTAGGCGCCCAGCGAGGCAAGCCAGAGCTCGAGGGAGGTGTGGGGATTGCCGGGGAGGCCTGGAAAAGCTGACCGAGGGACGGCCTGCCCTTTTTTCCTCTCTAAGCTGGCTTGCTGCAGCCCTCTGCTAAGAGAATTCAAGGGCAGAACGCTAGAACGTCCTCCAAATTAAGAAATGCAGCTTGGTTACTCTGCTCTTGATCCATTCCTCTTTCCTCCTCCTGCCAGATTGGAATGGTGGCCTTCAAAATGAAGCTGAAGACCCCCGAGTACCCCAAGGGCCGTGACATTGTGCTCATCAGCAACGACATCACCTACAAGATTGGCTCCTTTGGGCCTGCCGAGGATCTCCTTTTCCTGCGGGCGTCGGAGCTGGCCCGCGCAGAGGGCATCCCACGGGTCTATATTGCAGCCAACAGCGGTGCCCGCATTGGGTTTGCCGACGAGATCAAGAACAAGTTCCAGATAGGCTGGATAGATCCAGAAGATCCCTACAAGGTATGTGGATTGCTGTGGGAACCCAGCGGGATTCCATCACGGCTGGATCGCCACTCGGGAAGAGGAGAAGACGCCTTTGTTGCTCAAGCGGAGCCTCCTTGCCTGGCCAGGGAGAGTTGCGTGACTTCCAGGGCCTCGTCCTTCATGTCTGAAGGTATAATAGCAGGCAGGCATGAAGCGCTGGCTTCTTAGTTAATGAGCAAAGAGGCCACAATTCTCCAGACTCCTCATTGTGGAAGAGCAGGAAGGACTCACTGCCCCAGATCTAAGGGGGAAGCAAGAAAACATTTTTTCCCCAGTTCCTTGTTCCTTTTTGAGGAGGACCCCCAAAACGATCGAATTATATGCTTATCTAAAGCCTTTCTAGCAGTCTTGCCTTCCAGATTTATCCAACTAATCCTGCCCACCCCTCCCCTCTTTTCCAAAGGGATTCAAGTACCTGTACTTAACGCCGCAGGATTACACCAGGATCAGCTCCACAAACTCTGTTCACTGCAGGCACGTTGAAGAGGCTGGTGAGTCCAGGTGAGCAGGTGGCGCCTCTCCTTTCAGACTTTCTCTCCTGGGGGGCGGGGGGGGAGGCCAGGGAGGAGCTCTCTGTGTGTGTGTGTGTTCATCTTCTGCCTGCTCTCGTCTTCTGCAGGTATATCATCACTGATGTAATTGGTAAAGAGGAAGGCTTTGGGGTGGAGAACCTAAGAGCATCCGGCACCATCGCGGGAGAGACCTCCCTCGCCTATGACCAGATCGTCACCATCAGCATGGTACGGCTGCGGATCTCTTCGCTTCAGCTGCGCTGAAAAGGGCAGCCACTGGGCAGCTACTGAGCAGGAAGTTCTCCACCTTGGCAGCTTGAAGATGTGTGGACTTTAACTCCCAGGATTCCCCATGGCTGGCTAGGGAATCCTGGCAGTTGAAGTCCACACATCTTCAAGCTGCCAAGGTTAAGAAACTCTGTTCCAAACTAAATAGCAGCTTTTTGCTTCCTCGGCCGTCAAGTGGTTCCTTTGCTTCTGTTATGCAGGTAACCTGTCGAGCCATCGGGATCGGAGCTTACCTGGTCAGACTCGGCCAGCGAGTGATCCAGGTGGAGAATTCCCACATCATCTTGACTGGGGCCGGCGCTCTGAATAAGGTATGAATGGGGCTTGTGTGGGCTTCCGTTGTTGCCTTTTGTTTAAGTTTGCCTAAGAAAAGTGCCTTGTGCCAGCTGTGCGATCGAAGAACCGGCCGGTGGGAAATGAGGCAGGCTTGTTCTTGTATGTAAAACAAGATATTCCCACGAAAAAGAACCACCACTCGGAGGAGAATACAGCCTTAAAAGCCAGGTGGTTTTATTTATCATTTATCATTCCGCGGTAGGAACATTTGCATCCCAAACTCTTCAGTCCCGTATTAGTCCAACGGGGGGTTTCGGGAAGCCCGTCCTGCCTCCTCCAGCCTTGACGACATCTGAAGGCTCAGGATGATGAGTGGGGCAGGAGCCGTGTTTGTTTGCAGACCCTGAGCTGCAGAAATGTGCCCTGCCGAGTCATTTCCAAGGATGCAGGCGTGACCGCTAGGAAGCTGCGCTCGGAGTCTGAGGACAGCGCCGTTTCTGTTGGCCTTTGTGTCAGGTCTTGGGGCGGGAAGTCTACACGTCCAACAACCAGCTGGGCGGAGTGCAGATCATGCACAACAACGGGGTCTCCCACGTGGCTGTGCCCGACGACTTTGAAGGCGTCTACACCATCCTCCAGTGGCTCTCCTACATGCCCAAGGTACCTCAGGGGCGGTGGAGGAATGCCAGGCTGCCGCTTGGCCAATCCTCTCCCTCCTTCAGTAGAGGCTGGTGAGAGCAATGGTGCCAGCATTTCAGTGAGGAAGGCATTTCCTCTTGTGGATCCCTGGCCTAATATCTTACACTAAAGTTCTTTTATTTCATTTCGGTTAAGCCTTTCCAACTTAATTGGGCCACAGGTTTTTTTTTTAAAAAATAAGTAATCTGTATATTATAATAAAAAACAAGCAGCTTCTATAATTGGGTAAGAATGCATGATCTTTGCTTGTTAGTGTCACAGTCAGATTTCTTCAATTACCTGAAAGAGCCTGTTTCTTCCCTCCCTGACCACCGCCAGTTTCTTAAAACTGGCCTTGAGAAATGTTTCTTCTTGCAGGATCATCACAGTCCCTTGCCTGTTATCCCTCCAAGTGACCCCATTGATAGAGAAATTGACTTTGTCCCTTCTAAAGTCCCCTACGACCCCCGGTGGATGCTGGCCGGGAGACCCCATCCGAGTGAGTATGGGCTCTGTGGCAGGAAGCCTGCCGGGAGGGCTGGAGAGCAAAATCCAGCCCTGGGGTGGAAAACCAGCTTGGTTCAACCGAATATAGGTAGCTTTTGACAAAGATAAAATGTGACTGGATAAAATGTGGAGATGAGGAGTGGTTAGATGTCTTTGTTGGTTGGAAACTGTACAAATTGGTACCCAGGATTGCTGGAAAGAAGCAGCTCAGCAGGAGTTGGAGATCGGGATGTGATGTGGTTTATTTATTAAATTTATTGGCCGCCCATCTTACCCCAGGGTAACTCTGGGTGGCTCACAATATGAGCAGGCCTTTCCTGTGGATTCTCACGGTGTTTGGGTTTTCCCCTTCCTGAATATTCTCCAGTTTTGCATAACAGAGCAGCAGAGGTTAGAGACCGGCGTGGTTTAGAAGACTTTACCTTGAACTCTCTCCCTTTTCTTCCTCTCCATCTTGTTGTACAGCTGTGAAGGGATCTTGGCAAAGCGGTTTCTTTGATCACGGATCGTTTGCAGAGATCATGCAGCCCTGGGCCCAGACTGTGGTGGTGGGTCGAGCCAGGTATCGGCAAAGGGCTGGAGCTAGCTGAGAAGGGGTGGGGGGAACGAGGGAGCTTGCGTCATCCATCTTGGACCTTAAAGTAAGCTGGAACTTCCCTTCCTGCCCCGGCTGATGCATGTCTGCCTGTAAGGCATGATAAAGAGTTCGGCACCCCCAAATCTTTCTTCCCAAGTTTTAAAATGTTAAAATAATGGCACATTGTTTATTGACTGGTTGTATTGGGTACATGTATCCCTAACCTGAAGTCTGGACTTATCTTGGCAGGCTAGGAGGCATCCCCGTGGGCGTGATAGCCGTGGAGTCCCGGACGGTGGAACTGGCCATACCAGCTGACCCAGCAAACCCAGAATCGGAAGCAAAGGTTGTGCCCTGCAAAATTCAGAATCTTTTGTCTTGCAGGCCGTCTTGTCAGTTTATCTGTCCATCTCTCCGTCTTGCTTTTCTCAAGCTTCCTAGAATACAGTTCCGCATCACATTGTGGTCTCCAGCAAAAGGACACCTCTGTGAAATTGGCCACGCCCGTACAAGGTGTCGAGGACGTATTTTTGCACTGCGTCTGATTGGTGTATTAATTCAGGTCGACCCGTGAATTTT
The DNA here is from genome assembly GCF_947247035.1 of Vipera ursinii. Taxonomy (NCBI): domain Eukaryota; kingdom Metazoa; phylum Chordata; class Lepidosauria; order Squamata; family Viperidae; genus Vipera; species Vipera ursinii. Next base: position 633,898 of record NC_139527.1, on the reverse strand, counting down.
CCCTTCTTGTCTTCCCCAGATAATCCAGCAAGCCGGGCAGGTCTGGTTCCCAGACTCAGCTTTTAAAACTGCCCAGGCCATCCGGGACTTTGACCGCGAGCACCTTCCGCTCTTGATCTTTGCCAACTGGCGGGGCTTCTCTGGAGGCATGAAAGGTGCTCTTCCCGCCCCCCTCCCATGGCGTCAGTGGCCGCCCGAGAGAGAAGGAGGTGGGGGTGACCTCTCGGTCTCTGGTTGCAGATATGTACGACCAGGTGCTGAAGTTCGGGGCCTCCATTGTCGACAGCCTGCGGCAGTTCAAGCAGCCGGCTCTCGTCTACATCCCCCCACATGCTGAGCTGCGGGGGGGCTCCTGGGTGGTGATTGACTCCACCATCAACCCCCTCCACGTGGAGCTCTATGCCGACCAAGAGAGCAGGTGAGCGCCCGGCTGCATCCCCGTCTTCTTTGTGGTCGCGTCTCGGGGTGGCAATCCCGGGCTGCTGAAATTGGCCTGCTCTCCAAAACGTCTCCCAACCTGTGAGTTTCTCCCTGGCTAGAAGGACAGCTACAGGTGTCTATTTTTGCTGAAGACGTTGAGACCTTTTGTGCATTGGTTAGGCTTTCAGTGGAAAAGTCTCTCCCTTTTTTTCCTTACAAAAGCGGCTTGTTCCTTAGGTTTGCCTACTTCTGGGGCCCGTTGTGAAACGCTGTCCAGAGGCTTTGTAGGCCCAAGGGATACACACACACACACACACACACACACACAGAGGGTTACATGGGGGGAGGCTTGTTCTGACCTGCCCAGCGCTTGTCAGCACAAGAGGAGGGGCTGCTGAAGACCCCTGCACCAGTTGGCAAGAGAGCTCTGCTTTGCAGGGGAGGCATCCTGGAAGCGGAAGGAACCGTGGAGATCAAGTTCAGGAAGAAGGAGCTGCTCAAGACCATGAGGAGGGTCGATGCCACCTGTGCGCGGGTGGCGCAGCGGCTGAGTAAGAGGAAGGCCGAGCCGGGCCTGCTCTCCTTCCCCTTCCCTTTCCTGCTGCTGCTGCTGCCTGATCTGCGGCTCTTGGGCACTCGGCACTCACCCCCCCCTTTGGGGAAGCGGGGGAGCAGGGCTTCGGGTGGGAACGTCTTCCTTGGGCTGGGGGGGGGGTCTCCTCCCCAACCCACCTACCCACAAGCCTCAGACCGGCCCTTTCTGTGTTCTGCGACAAGCAGGTTCTCCGGACCTCCCGCAGGGGGAGCGCAAAGAACTGGAGAAGCAGCTGAAGAGCCGGGAAGATAAGCTCCTGCCCATCTTCCACCAGGTGGCCGTGCACTTTGCTGACCTCCATGACACCCCCGGGAGGATGCAGGAGAAAGGAGTGATCTCAGTAAGCAGCCGGGCTCGGAGCCCTGGAAGGGATTCTCCCTCCCCTGAGCTTCTCCCGGCCCAGCCAGGGGTCTTGGGGGCTGCCTGGGCAGCTCTGCAGCCGAGGGGCAGAAGTGCCCTGTTGACTGCCGCCTGGCGTCACTCATCTGCTCCTTCTGTCCAGCTCTGAGCTTCTAAGGGGGGAGAAAAGCCAGAAAGGGCTCCTTAAGCGATTGGATGAGACACTGGCCATTTCCTGCAGAGGGCGGGGGGGGCTATGAAGACCTGTGTGCAGGAACAGTTGTGGGAACGTGTCCCGGAGTGATTTGGCGCCTGGTCTTCTCTTTCAGGACATTCTTCAGTGGAAGGACAGCCGCGCCTTTTTCTACTGGCGGCTGCGGCGGCTGCTGTTGGAGGAGGTGGTCAAGGCCGAGATCCTGAGCGCCCACAGTGAGCTGAGCAACAGCCACATCCAGTCCACGTTGCGGCGCTGGTTCCTGGAGACGGAAGGCGCAGTCAAGGTCTGGGGTGGGAAGCGGCTTCTCTCGTCTCTCGCTGCTCTCGCTGTCCCGGCTGAGGGCAGCTCTCCGCTTCTCCCTGCTGTAGGGTTACCTCTGGGATAACAACCAGGTGGTGGTGGCATGGCTTGAGGAGCACCTGAGCGAAGAGGACGGGGCCAAGTCGGCCATCCGGGAGAACATCAGATACCTGAAGCGCGATTACGCCCTGAAGCATATCCAGAAGTGAGTGCCCGGGAGAGCTTCCTTCCTGGGTGGGGGTGGGGTTCTCTGAGAGGGCCCGTGGACTGGCCGTTCCGGGACATCGGTTGGCATGGCCTAGGCGGAGGCCTGGGAGCCCCGAGGGCATTTCTGGGAGGAATCAAATGCTTTGTATTTTTTATGCTTAAATGGGAGTGCAGAATGAGTGCCTCCCTCGCTCTCTAGAGATGGCAAGGCTTAGGCTGCCTGCATTGCTTCGTTGCCTTCCAAGGCTACTGATGAAAGCCTTCCAAGGCTACTCTCGCGGCCTCTTCACACATTGCGCAACGAAGCAGTGCAAGGCAGCCTAAGCCTTACCATCTCTAGAGAGCGAGGGAGGCACTCATTCTGCACTCCCATTTAAGCATAAAAAATACAAAGTATTTGATTCGTCTCTGGACGCTGAGAGGCCAGGATATTACGACTTTCCTCTTTACTGGCCCACTCGCTTCAACTTGACAGTCTGTTCCTTCTCCTGCTTTCCTTCTTAATTTTTGCTTACCTTGAAACGGTTGCTGAGCAAAGCGCCAGTTGTCTTTGGGACTCACAAGTTCAGAAGAGGAAATAAACTTCTTTGCATTAGTCTCTCTTTATGATCCCTCTTCTCTCTTTCAGCTTGATAGAGGCAAACCCGGAGGTCGCCATGGACTGTCTCATTCACATGACCCAGCACATCACAGGTGCCCAGAGGGCGGAGGTGGTTCGCCTCCTGACCACGATGGACAATCCTTCCCCCTCTTGACTTGCGGCACTGACAGCAGGAGAGGCTGCCAGCCCTCTGAGAAGCGAAGGAGACGGCAGCGGTAAACCGTCTTCAATGGGTGAGCTCCGTCCTTCTGCAGCCTGGCAGCGCAGCCCTGGTTTCCCCTGAATTGGGATGGCCAGAATCTCCCAGTTCCCAGGATTTGCTGCCTTGCCACGCTCGGCGGCCCATATTTTCCCCAGCCGTCTGGGCCTACTGCATAATGTCCGAGGAAAGTGTTTGCATCACCCGGTTTAGAGTGTGTATGTTTAAAAGTAAGTGCATTTTCAATTATTGCCCAGGGTTATCTGTTAAATTAACGAATTCTCTTTCAAAAGACTCAGGACATGCCTTTTGAAATGGGTGTTGGAGAAAAAAATGTCTGCCACCACAGCCAACATGGAGCGGTTTGAGAAAACTTCCAAACGGGACTTCATTGCGCTCCAACGCAACTGTCTAGACTATTCTGCTCACTCCCTCGAAGCATTTGAGAATGGAGGCACTTCTGGCTGTCAGGCTAAGGAAGGAGATTCTGCCTTTCTCCCCTGGAAAAGTGAAAACAAAAGGTGTCCCCCTGCGCCCCACCCCCCCAAGCGAGGTATTTTGGGTTCTGTCACAAGCTACATCCTGTTGTTTTTTCAAAAAGAAAGAGGGCTCCATCCGTGTTCCTAACTGGCCGAGATGTCAGACATGATACGAATGGAGATAATGGCGCTATTTAATGGAATTGCAGAATGAGTGGACTTTGCTAGGGGCAAGACAGTCAAAACACACTTTTAGAGAGAGAAATCATCAGCAGGTGGAAAGTATGATGGGCTGTGAAACATCAGATGCATAAAACACTTTAAACCGCCCCCCCTTGGTTCCCCCCTCCGATCTTTTTTGAAGTGAGACCTGGGACAGGGGAGGTGAGGGCTGAAGGTAATTTACATTGTCCGGCACGTCCTTTGTTGGGCTGGAGTTCTTGGCAGGCCCACTAATCCCTCATGGGAGTGGGATTGTCTCTACCTCTGGCATGAATGCTTGAGTGTGTCTGGTATGGGACAGTGGTTTTTTTCCCCCCTAACAAGAAAATAGGGTTATAAACTACTTTTTCAGGGGAGGAAGAAACACATCATGAGATCTTGCTTTTCCTCACTGGAGAGCTGTTAATAAGTCTGTCTTCTCAGGGAAGGGAGGCCCCCAGAACGTAGGGCGGAGGAGCTGCAAATAGCTGTTGTTTTTTAATAAGAGCAACTCTTTGACTTTTGATACAGACTTCAAGGTTTGTTTTATCTTTTGTGAGTTGGAGATTCATTAAACTGGTCTTGATTTTCTTAACGGTCCCGATTGTATTTCTTCATCCTCCACCCACCCCAGGAAAGATGCAGAATTGCTCTCTAGAACTGATCTGCCGGTGTAGATGCTGCTGCCGCCGCCATTTAGCCGTGTCTCCATCAGTAACACATTTTTATTGTCGTTTGTTTCCATACAAAGCTGACAGTAGTAAATTATGGGATGATCAGCGCATCAAGTCATCAGAACCAAAAATACATTTTCAAGGGGAAACCTTTTCGTAAACCATTTCCACTTCCGTCTGCATTTTGCTTTTCTAGCCTCATCAGGCATTGCAATGTCTGTAAGTAGTCTTATATTTGCTTAAAAAAAAAGATACCTCTGGAATATTTGTGTGAAACAGGTTCCTGAAGAACAGCCCACGAGGGTCATCCAACAGGAGCTACACCCTGACCGCTTTCTTCTAAATGATCTAAGGCCACATAGACACGCCCCCCCCCCGCCTTCCCAAAACAAAGGCGGCTCTAAAAATGCACATCTTCCCGTTGGCGGGAGGTGGTGCCGTCGGACAAGATGGCCTGCGGGGACCCTCCTCTCCCCTTGAGGCCTGTGCATATTGGCCTGCTGGAGGGAGGTGGGTGCCTAAGTAAACCTTTATAATGCAAATGACCCCCCAGGCAGAAAAAAAAAGCCAGCGTGGAATAGCCTGTTCCTGATCTCTGGAAAGATACAGGAGAGGGCTACAGCAGAGCCATCCTGTAACTCTTGTTCTGGGTTAGGGTCTCCAGGGCTGGGTCAGGGGAGTTTTCGGGGCCCTGGGGAAGGCTGTCGTGGGAACCACAAACCAGACAGTGGAGGGTCCCAGCTCACTTGAAAGGCCCTGGGCCTTGCTGGAGAAAATGGGGCTGTCCCCATGGAACTCAGGCGCCCCTTCGCTCAGACCTCCAGGGCGACCTGGAGGGTGAAAAGAGTCTTTGCCCCTTCAGTGGTACATGCAATTTTCTTGAACAGAATTGTTTGGCCTCGATTCTTTCAAACTGAAGTAGATGCAATTCTGAGACAATGGAAGAAATGATTAAAACCCTATTCACAGTAAAAAGGTCTTTAAAAATAAATATTAAATGAAAGTTAACCTGGTATTGATAGCCTAAATGCTAAATCAGAAGATCTTAACTGCAATATGCAGTGTCTCCTATTAGTGGTCATTTTTAAAACAAACAGTAAACAAAGATTAATGCATGATATATTTCTAAGTAAACATTCAGGGCTGAGCTGCAAAAAAACCACACGTTTTTATGTGTGTTTATGTAGAAAAGCTTTCTGCCTAAAACTAGGCTCGGTCTTTCACAGAAAATGTTACATCTACAGTAAGTACATCCAAAGTGCTTCTTTTGAAATTGGAGTTTAAAAATGTCCAAAGTATCCTGGTGATTTTTAAAACAGTTTGCTGCAGTTTGAATAATTAAGTAAAAAAATATTACAGTGTTTTTCAAAAGTCAGTGCTGAGCATAAAAATCCCCTTTTTGTTCTCATAAAAATAAATTATAAATAAAATTTACAAACAGTAATACTGCTTAGCCCGAGAATCAACAAACCTCCTAATCCTAAACTCTAGCATTTTTTTCAAAAAATCCGTAGTAAGCTTGTTACGGTAATCCTAATAATCTATTCAAGGTAAAAAAAAAATTCTCATTTAGTACATTATTTATCCTGGAACCCAGGACTTTTTCTGCTCTTGCTATTTAAAACATCCTTTTTGCCCAGTCTGCAGCTTACAGTCAAAGCTCCAAAGGGGGTCGATGGTCTGCAGGGTTCAGCCCCTGTGAGGGGAGGGGAGGGGGGCCTAGTGGGTACGCCTAGGACTAGAATTCCTCTCTGGTGCAGAATGTCCCAGGCCTGGAAAGAGGTCTGGGAGGTAGACAATCAGCGGGAGTCAGCTGTGAATCTGAGCAAAAGCTCCCGAAGAACCTCTGCAAAGCAGGACTGGACAGGCAAAGCAGCCGTGAGCAACAGGGGGGGGGGCTCAGAACAATTTCACAGTATTTACCAGTAGGAAGGAAAAAACCCAAAGTCCCCCCCCCCCCAGATGTAGCCAAAGGAAGAGAGGCTGGCTGGTCTCAAGGCAAGGGGGCGAGAGGCGGGGGATCTCCTTCGGAGAAGAAGTTGGGCAAGGGGGCTTTGATGAGCTCAGAGAGCATCGGAGGCCTGATGGACAACTAAGAGCCCCTGGGGAGGAGGGTGTGTATTTCATTCTTCCTTTGGATCGAGTTCATTTAAATTTTCTAGCCCCTTTTGATTTAGCTCTTCTGAGAATGGCTACTTTTCTGTTCTTGCTGCCCTCTCTCTCCCCCCCCCCAAAAAAAATCCCACAATAAATTAAAATGTTATCTAGGTTCTGATGAAGAAGCAAGCTGCGTGCTTCCTACCAGTCCGGAAGCGAAACCAGGTCTGTGTCGAAGCTGCCCACTCCCACCAGATTTCTTAAAAGATGGGCTTCGTCCTAAGAGTGCAGGCTGCTTTCGTTTAGTATTCTCAAGTCCATGAGGTGGTCTTGCAACCTTGGTTGATGGGCTGAAAATGGGGGAGGCCTGGTTTTCACACAGCGTGACCCCCACAAAACCTGGCAGTCACTTGGGGGGGGGGTTTGCCCAGTCCAGGTGTAATGGGGCTTTCAGAGCAGAGCAATGGGTTTGTTCCCTTGAGGGCCCCGGTACTGTGTGGGGGAGACGGCATCCAGCGCGGCATAGGTTGTGTAGAGGCCTGTCACCTGCAAGTCTGCAAAGGAGTGGTGGCTGGCACTGGGGGCAGAGGGCAGGCTGGCGGGCACCAGATCGCAGTCGGAGAGCGCCAGGGGAGAGTTGCTGAAGGCACCCAACGATTCCAGGTTGAAGCCGTCGTCCTTCTCCTCCCAGAGGTTCCCTTTCAAACAAAAGAGATTGTGATCGGATCTCTACTCAGAGGAGACTTAAGTGGGACGGATAAGGGCGTTTTCTGCTTCCAGATTCCCTCTTTTCCTCGCCTGCTGTTTGACTTTCCGGAGAAAAGGAGAAAAATGTGGTATTGTTTTTATTTCAGTAGATAAAGCGACTTTATGGCCGGTTGCAGGACCTTGCATTCTGGGCCAGCTACTTCAGTCGTCATCTCGACTTGAGCCATTAAGCTCAGATCACCTGAGGATTTAAGCCCAGCCTCTCCCCCAGGTGCCCCTCACAAGGTGCACGTAAAAGGAACTAAGGGGAACCAGAACATTTCCCTCCATAATCCCATTTTCTGGGCCAGCCCTTGAAAAGACCTTCAGGTAGAAAAGCTGGCCTGCTGGGAGACGTCTACACCGCCACTGTTTCCTCCTGCAAAAGCAGCTTGAAAGTAGATTAAGGCAAGAATTCCTGCAGATGAATGAGGACCACCCCCAACTTGACCAGCTGCCACATTAAAAAACAAAAACAAAACCCAGCAACTCTAGTCCCAGCCTTCCAACCTTCTCTCTTACCTTGGAGTGCAAAGTCCATAATGCTGGGATCAAGGGCGTCCACCTCCGTGTTCAGGTCAGTCATCATGTTGAGAAAATCGGGGCCACGGCTCACCAGGTGTGGAGGGAGGGGGCTGTGGTGGACGCCGGGCAGGGTGTGCAGGGGGGGTGTCTGTGCAGGGGCCGGCGAGTCTGGGGCCAAGCACGCCTGGGGCTGGATCTGCCGGTGAAGCCGGACGGACTGCAAGGACGGCGTCCTGATCGGCTGGGGCTGCACCTGCAGCAGGTGGCCCTGAGTGGCCGCTGCCCCGTGGCTGCGCATGGACGCTTCGGCCTCCGCCAGCTTGCCAGGCCTCCTGCAGCCAGCAGGGCGGTCAGTGATCAGCTTGTCCAGTTCCTCTGCAAGGAGAAACGGCTGTCTCAGAGGAGAGGCGGGACCGTCGTAATTCCACCGAGTCACGACACTTATTTGCATGGTGTGCTTTTTAAGTGCAGTGCGGCTGGTCCTCAAAGTGACCCTTTGAACGGCACTGAAACAATTGACTTATAACCGTTTCCCACACTTACGACCGTGGCAGCATCCCCAGGGTCATGCTATCAAAATTCAGACAAGCGGCTGACGATGGTTGCCGTGTCCCAGAGTCGCCTAATCCCCTTTTGCGGGAAGGGTGGCTGCCTCCCGAGAGGCTGCCCGCCCAGGTTTCCCTCTTGCCGAACGACTTGCGGGATTTGAGCCTGAGGGAGGGAGAGGCCCCTTGCAGCCCCAGCGCTCACCTGGGTTCGCCATGCTCCTGCGAATGGCGGCCGGGTCTTTCCTCTTCCACTTCTGCATCTCCTCCTCCATCTTGTCTATCTTGGCGGGATTGAGGGCCCAGAGGCAGCCCTTGCGTGAGGAGCTACTCGCCTTGTTCTCCACTTTCTCGAAGCACTTGTTCAGGGACAGGTTGTGCCGCACGGAGTTCTTCCAGCCGTCGGGGGCTGTCTGTGAAAAGCAGGTGAGCCCTCACACTCGCCCCCAGACACACACATTTTGCCTAGAGCCCCCAACTCAGGGTCCCAAAGCCTGCTCTGTGTGCCGCGACTCCAGAGACCCCCATCATCCTTCACCCTCGGACGCGGACATTAATTCAATGTTTGTCTGGCCGACGAGGGAATCGTTGGGAGGCACCTGTCTGCGTTTCTGCAGGTGGCCCAAGTTGTCCCGTCTGCCTGGGAAAAGGCAGTGAAGGGAGGGCAGCCGTGAGAAAGTGAAGATTCCCACGACCCAAGGCTCCCATCTTCAGTGGGGTCTTTCGGCAGCCAATGCTCTCCTGCACAGACATCCCTCCGTCTGTCTGTACGTGGGCCCACTGCGGGGTCTCTGGGCCTCCTCCGAGGGCTGGGGAGGGGCTGCTGAGGGCCCGTTCTCCTGCACCCTGTTGGGCTCGGCCTTCCTCACCTTGAAATAGGGGAAGTGCTCCTTCATGAAGCCGTAGATCTCACTCACAGGGAGGCTGCCCGTCTTGCTGTTCTTCAGGGCCATGGCAATCAGGCAGCTGCCGGAGGGATAGTGGGGGACTCAATGGCCCTGCGGCATTCCTGAACCATGACTCTACCCTTCCCAATAAAGGGGGCTCCCGCCCCCGAAGTCAGGGGCTCTTGAGTTTTACTCACCTGTAGGAATAGATGGGCTTGGGGTAATGCTTGGTGTGCAGCTCCTGGGCTGCGTGAGGAGCCAGGCGGGGCTGGGAAAAGTGGGTGGGGGTGCCGTAAGAGGTGCTGTAGATGGTCACTGGGTTGCACTGTGGCCAAAGCGAGAGGGACAAGACCGAGTCAGCCTCTCAGAGGAGACGGTGAAGCAGGGGGGGAACGTGGGCTGTGGGGGTGTGATCCCACCCTGCAAATGCTGTTCGGAACACTTCAGCGCATCTCACGTGCACTGCTAAACCCACAGTCGTAAATGTTAACAAAGCAACTAAGCACTGGCAAGGTTCCTTAAAGTTGTGCTGGGACCCCAAAGCTTAGACCGTACCTGCTGTGTGCTGTGGGTGATGGTGAAGATCTGCTGGGTGTGGCAGGAGGGAGTGGGGAAGAGTGGGGCCGGCTGCGGCTGAAGGCTGGGGGAAGACTGGCCCCCCACCACATACGGACTTATCTGGTATGGAAGGGAGAGAAACAGGAGCATCAGTTGCGCAGGGCGCGAGCCCCCCCCCCTCCCCGGGGCCATTAATGAGGAAGGGAGCCTGTCTTACATTGCTTTCGTGGGGTGAGACGGTGTTAAGTCCTAGAATGTTTGGAGATACGCTGGCTTGTACATGGGGTGTCGCTCTTGGGGCCCCCAAGGTGTGCACGGCACCTGACATCGAAAAGCAGGATACGGTACGATTCTGGACTGCTGTAAATCCCCTCCCAATCTACAGGCTTGCATAGGCGCCGATTGTAACAACTGGGCTTATTAAACCCAAGTCAGTGCTAGGTTTATGCAACTCGTTTGTTCTTTGTGTTTTTAAAATGACCACTAGTATCACAGCACTGAGGGGTCAAAGCAACGGAGGCCAAGAATGAAAGGGTCACAGAGTTTTCTACCTGTCTGCTGCAGGACCACATTCTGGGAAGTGATGCCAAAATCCATCCTTCCGCTGGTCATCTGCTGCAGCCGAGGGACGTCAACGGAGGTCAGCCACGAAAGAGACTGCAAATCGCCGGGGAAGTCGTCTTCGCTCAGACGGGAAGGCTCCGAGCCCAACAGTCTATGGAGGAACAACTTGGTGGGTTTTGTGGCTGCGTTGCCCTAGCCTGCTAGCCTGAAGGTAAGGCAGCAGCTGTGGGCCGGCAGCCCCTGTCCTGTCTACATTTTTATTCCAGTTGCCTGCATGCTGCATTATACGGGACTCTCGTGCGTAGGAAAGAAAGCCAAGACAAGGGGGAGGAGTAGTTTTCATATCATGCCGAGAAAGATAATACTTTGCACCTTCCTACTTTCCTAAAATTAGAGTGCTGGGCACCAAACTCAGTTCGAGAATAAAGCTTTTGCAGATTGTTTCTAAAAACCCCGTTTCCTAAAGGGAAGGTGGTCGGTGTTTCTGTTCTACCGAAGTCATGTTAACGCAAGGTCCACGTGGCGCTCGGAGCCTGCTGGAGTGGCACAACACAGCAATACCAGAAATAAATAATTTAAAATGGTGAGAAGGATTGAAAATAAATCTAGAACACTACAATGCCTTCTTTGCAGTTTCCAAGGCTTTGAAATGCTCTCTTCAACTCTCTAACTGCAAAGCAAAACTTTCCAGTTCAAAACTTCTGGGCAGTTGCCCTCCCTTCTCGGAGGCTGAAGGGACGACAAGATCGATTGTTGTTACAGCAGCGGGCGCTTGGTATCCTGGCTAGTCCCGCCTGTCCTCCTGCCACCCTTCTCCGAAGCCTGTTTCTTTTTAATGTCATGTATTGATGTGGCAATAACCAACATTGCCATGGTTACACTTCTACAGTTATTTTGCAGAGCCAGTCGAGTCCCATGCCTGAAAAAGAACATCAGGTGACCGGTCTCCCTGCCCGGCCATTGGCCCAACTGTAAGTAAACACCAGCATCAGATGGTTCAAAAACGGGGACCAGCCCTTCTCATCTGCGGGAGTTGGTGGCCCTGCGCATTGTAAGCCGATAAGCCATTGTGTGTGGGGAGGCTGTTGGCTGCCAGCACGTGGCCGCCCTTTGTTTTTGGAGATTCTGGCTTAATTGTTTTCTTCTGCCCACCCCGCCTCCCTCCCCGTTTTTACCAGTTCCCCATTAATCTGCCTGAATGACGGGAGACACTCTACCCGTGCCATCTGCTGCTCCCCAGCCCCGCACAACAAGCCAGCGGGGTCAAGGGGGCGGGAAGGGTCGAAACCCACAGCAGTGGCCTCCTGTCAGAGACCACGTGCACCACAGGCCCCGCCATCCGGTGCGCCTCGGAACCTTGCTGGGTGGAGATGCTCCGTGGAAGCTGATGGGCACCCGGCAGGCACCCCTGCGGGCGTAGGCAGAGTTAGCCGGGGGTGTGAAGATACAACCCTGGCAAACAAATGCTACTCATCTTTAAAAAGATGCCCATCTTTCTTCCTTTAAAATGACCCTTAATTATTTTTCTCAATTCTTTGGAGCCACGGAGCCGCTGGGCTTCTTCATTTTGCTCTGTCCCCTTGAGAAAAGAATCCCCTTTTGAACAGGGCTGTTCATAAGAAGGAGGCACCTTGAGTAGGTTGGCTGAGGGGTTTTTTCCTCCAGGGAAGAGCGATGCCCGTCTCTCCTGACACTTGTTTAAATCAGTTGCGGGTCTGATCAGCAGACTTGATCAGATGTCACAGTAGAACTATGGAAATGGAATGGATGGCTTCTTTCTCTCCCTGAGGGATTTCTTGCTCTCGATTATTTACCTCAAGAGATTTGGGGCCGTTTGGCTGCCTGATTCCAGCCAATCCCTGCCTTTTCATTCTTCCTGCCAAGGGATTTTTTTTTTTTTTTTTTGGTGGCAGGGGGGAGTCAGCAGAGAAATCTGCTTGCCAGGTCGGTCAGTTGAAACTGGCCAATACAGGGCACAGACCGATGACCCAAAGCCTGTTTCCAAATTTGCTTCAGAAGGCGGTTACCTTAGCTGTTCACACACACACACACACACACCCTGCCTTTTGGAGGACGAGAGCCCCCCATTTCAAGGAATGTACTGTATTTTTAAGTCTAAAATGCTTTTATTCTCCATCCACCCTCCTCCACCCTCCGCTTAGATGTGGACAGCCTTTCCCCCCCTCTTTTCCTGACCAGTGATAGATTAAGAAAGGTCGTGTGCAGTTCTTCAGTGCTCAAGCACAGCTTTGCCGCTACTAACTTTTCCCCGGGCAGGAAACGGTGCTGCCTTCTTGACTGGGCAGAAGGACCCTCCCAAGCTTCCACCCCGACCGAGCTGACCAGAGCAACCTCTGTGCTGAGCTGATCTGTGCTTGTTAGCTGCTTCTGAATGCCGGAGAGGGACGGGAGCCCCCTCAGCGCAGGCCAGCCAGTGTAGCCTCTCAGGCCGCTGAGGGATTACAGTCCTTGGCTGATTTAAAGACTTGGTTCTGGTGGCATTTCCTTTTGAGGATCCCTCCATTTTCTCACCTTGCAGCCTACTCTTTGTGGAGATTATCCCCCATTAATTCTATTTGCTAGGACTCCGTGGAACATAGCTCTTTAATCCCTCGTGTTCCCACGTTTCTGATTTGTCACATTGTGGTCAAGAGAGATCTCAAACTGGAGAGGCTGTGCACTGCCTAGGGCCCTTTGGAGCAGATACCCTGGCAAAGTCAGACTTGCATGCACACAAATGCACCGGCATGGATCCTCGGCCTGTTTGTGCCTGTTTGATAACGTGCAGGAGAAAAAAATGCTCACGAGGAAGAATGCAAGGGCTGCTAAAATCTTAAGTGAGATTTCATGAAAACTCTGGCTGGACTCTACCTCTGGCCGTAAACTAGAGAAGAAGTGTTTGCTTCCACCTCAGTTGCACCTGGATTCAGAAGGATTCTAGCATCTGTCCATAGAAAGTTCCAGGACAAATGCAGAGTTACCGATTTTGCAGCATCCTGACGCTCTCAGCCGCTCTCCGTCTGGGATGGCCAAGAAGCTTTTCCGCTTCTGTTTTTTAACCCTGACTTTGAAATCTGGTTCCCTTCGTGTCTACCAGCCTCAACTGAAACAGAAGCTTATTCTCAGCACAATTACCCCTCCCTTCCACTAATTGGGGGCCATTCCTTCATGCCCCCCCCCGCCCGCCTGCGGAGCACTCAAGACCTGAGGTTCCCGTCCTGCACTGTGGTGACAGGACGAAAGTAAATTGACCTGATAGAATTTGACAGGTCTATTCTCTTCTTAAAAATCGGTCAGTCTGGAAGATTTTCTTTTACATAATCCAAAGTGGTTTCTCATGGAAGAGAACAAACGTTACAGCGCACTTTGGAGATAACGGTCTGGATCCGTATACATTTTTTTGTCACTTTTTAAAGGGGTCATGCAATTCATGGGTAGAAAAATGACCGTGCTGATAAATTACAACATTATTTTTGAGGTGGGGTGAAGGAACAAGAAGAATTTGGGAAACGGGTCTATTTCTAGAAATAAGCATTTTGCAACAACTAAGGTGACTTGTCAAAGGCTGCCTGGAACTCTATATAAACCAAGCTATAAGCGTCAAATCTTTTTTACTTAAGAAATAACTTGGACTTAATCTGCCAAATGACTGCGTATTTGATCTAAGCGGTCACTCACGTTGCTTATGCTAAGAATTAAAAAATCTTGCCCACATAATTTTCAAATGCCATCTACTCTCATCAGATTTGGCAAGTACAGATAACTTACAACCTTCACTTAGCAGTAGGATTTCTTTTAAAAAGCTAGCTTGGTTAAGGGCAGCCTGCATAACTTCACCCTGGAAGGTCCCTTAGTCAGTGTAACAGCGGATACTGGTGCCCTGACCACTTTTGGGGGGACCACTTGTGATGGGGATATTTCAGATCAGGTAGATGCTGGTCTTGAGTCTGAAGGGCCTAAATCCTTCTTGTTCCCTTGACGTCCACCAGAGCAACTTCAAAACTGGGCCATGCCGGAGTGAACAGTTCATTCTCTCCCCACTGCATTGTGTCAGTGGGATGCTGTTGTTTTTAGGGGGGGGGGGGGGGAAGGCTGCAAAATTTGGACAATGCTTCCCCCAATCGAGCATGGCTTCCTTATCCCTATTTGCAAGACTGAAAAGTTACAAACAGAAGAAAATGTTTTGAAAAATTAGAGGGAGAGGAATATATTTAAAGCAACTCCAGAGCGGATCACCCCAAACACTCCACTGGAAGGTTTCTGCCCTGGATTTGCGCCTGGAGACACCCAGCAACGGCCAGGAGGGCAGAATGCGGCTTTTTGGGTATCCTGATCTTAAATCATGAATGGTTTTGTGAAGAACGGCCAGGTCAGATTGGCAGCTAGTTAGGACTTTAGCCCAGGAAGACTTTCGCTGTGGCTGACCACATGTTTGCCAAGGAGAGTGACCGTTTGCCCCACCTCTCGCTTCTAAGGCAGCCTTCAAGGGGAGACCCAAGTAGATTATGTTGCAGTAGTCTAAAAAGATGATGGATCGCAGTGACTCAGCACACCAGGTCTAAGAAGAACAAAGGGGATGCTGGCCAAAGTAGGCCCCTGACTCTCCAGAAGCACTCCTAAGCTGCAATCTTGGATCTCCAAGAGAATGGAGCTGTGTTCAAATCAAACCGAATTTCCAGACTTGGATAACTTATCAGCAGCACCATCTCTCTATATATATCTCACTGCTGAGTCGTTTCTAGGGAGCCCCAGAAGCACAGGATTCCCCCTTCTGGGAGGGGGGAGACCCAACCATCTCCCTCGACTGCCAAGCCTGGATTTCCAGAGGGGGGGGCTGGCACGGCTCACCCACCCCTGCCCACCCACCACGTGATCGTGGCTGCCGATGGTGGCCTCCCACTGTTTGTGTGTTTGCCCTAAACCAGCCAAATCCCAGGTTGAGTCGGATGCGGGAAGGGGGCAGAGAGAGGCTGGGGGGCCCTTTTCGGAGGGAGGGGCGGGACTGTGGCCGGAGAAGGGTCGCTTTCCTGGCCCCCGAGGGCGAGCTGTGCCAAGGGCCGGGCAGGGCCAGGTTCTCCTTCAGTCAAGCCCCCCCCCAATGGCCGGGGAGCTCGGGCGA
Organism: Vipera ursinii; assembly: GCF_947247035.1. Classification (NCBI taxonomy): domain Eukaryota; kingdom Metazoa; phylum Chordata; class Lepidosauria; order Squamata; family Viperidae; genus Vipera; species Vipera ursinii. Next base: position 618,624 of record NC_139527.1, on the reverse strand, counting down.
GGGGCTGCTGGGGGCGCATTCCCTACTTTGAATACAAAATAGACTTTCCGAGGAAATCACAGTTCGGAACAAAAAAGTCGAGGCTGGGCATCGGGGCCTGGGGCGCAGCTTCAGCCTTGGCGTCGGGGCCGAGGCTTTGGGGGTCGCCTGCGCGGAGGCTGCGCTCAGCGGAAGCCTCCGCGAAGCCCCCCGGGAGGCGCCGGGGCGCGGGGGGGGCAGCCCGGCCTGCGGGCGAGGGATCGGGCGGGGAGCGCTCACCTGTAGTCCGGCGGGGAGGGGCGGCGGGCCGGTCCCGGGTGCCTGACGAGGCCGGACATGGCGAAGGGGGGGTCGCTGTCCATCCCCGCCTGCCGGGCAGAGGCAGCCGGGTAGCTCTCCAGCATTTCAGCGGGCGGGCGGGCGCCGAGCAGGGCTCCCGGCCGGCCCCTCTCCAGCCCCCTCGGCCGAAAGCGGCGCGCCCGCCCTGCCCTGCCCCGGCGCAGGCACCCCCGGGGCGACCCTCCGGTGGCTCCTCTCCCGGGACTGGCCCGGGCCCGGCGGAGGGGAGGCTGCGGCGGCTGCGCCCGGCCCGGCGGGGAGCAGCGCGGGGGAGGCAGGTGGCGGGACGGCCGGCCGGCCGAGCAGCGTTTTTAAATTTCCCTCTCCGGAGCTGTCCAGCTGGAGCATGCGCGCCCGGGGCCCGAGGGGCGGGGGAGAGGGGCGGGGGCCGCCGGCCAGGAGCGACCCCTCCCCTGCCCGGAGTGGCGGGGCGGGCGGCGCGCGGGGCTGGCTCGCAATGGCGCGCGGCGGGCGGCGCTGCCTCCGACTCATTGAGGACTAGCCGCTTTCGAGGTCTGCGAGGCCGCGGCGGGGCCGGGCGAAGGCGGCTGCTCGCCCGCCTTCCTTCCCGCGCTCTCGCCGGCCGGCCGCCTCCCGCTCTCTCGCCCGCCGGAGACGGCGGGAAGGGACCCGCCAGCCGCCGCCTCGCCCCTCTCAGCCCCGGCCGGCCTTCCTCCGGAGGGCGCTCTCCGGCCGGCGGGTTTTTTCCCGAGGGAGCACGAGACCCCCTTCGCCAAGGCTGCCCTCCCCCCTTCCCTTCCCAACCGCCGTCCCCAGTCTATAGCGCCCCGAGGGTTGGCTGGGAATGCTGGGGGCTGTAGTCCCCGTGCAGTTGGAAAGTCCTGCTTAGGGAAAGCTGGCGGAGATGTGGTTCCTCCAGCCCCTTCCCCTGCGGGACTCTCGGCCAGAAAGGACCCCTCGCCCTAGCTTTTCCTGGGGGGGGGGCAGTGTGGCTGAGGGCTATCGGCCCCCTTCCCTTTATCAGCTTTATCGACAGGCTGCTCCTTGAGCCGGAGTGACATTCACGCTGGGAACTCCTGCTAACTCCCAACCTGGTCAGCCAGTCTGTCCCACTGGGAGAAGCCGCAACTCTCTGGCCGTGTCTGCTGAGCCCCCAGGCTGGCAGGCTCTGCATCCCCTGGGCCCTGCCTGGGCGGTGGGCTTCCTGTCTTGCAGAGGACCAGGAGGAGGTTTGCCCTGCCCTTACAGGTGGGATCACCCCTCTGTGGGATCTCCTTCCAGGTTAGAGACCCATCTGAAATTTCTTGGTAGTTTCTCTGGTCTTGCTCTGTCGGAAAGGATGGAGACTCATCAACAGCTTCAAAGGAAAAAACATTTCCTCTGTGTCTCTGAAGATGGGATCCATCCCTGGTGCTTTCTGGCTGCTGGGTGGACGCAGCAGGGGAAGACGGACAAGAAAGAAAATAAATACCGAACAAAAAAGATCAGGTCTCAGCATCACTTTGTGCTGTACGCCAAAATGGGCTGCAGAAACAGCGGCAGTTGTGAGACAACAGAAAAACAAATATTCTTTAAGTAATACTGTGTTTAAATTCAACTCTCCTTAGAATTTGCAATGTCCATTTCATCTACATTAAAAACAATCTCATTGATATTCTTAAACCTGCTTTGTGTCTCTTGTAGGCAGGTCTCTAAACTGAAATAGATACAGTTATTTCAGTTATATAAAACCTGACTCCCCCCCACCCCCCGCAGTGTACCAAAACCTTGTGTCAATAACACTTTTATCTGTGTAACAAATTGTAGTTAAAATCTTTATGTGTGAAATTACCAATTAATCCCACAGGGATAAGGCCTTTAGTAGAAATCTACTCACTGGGGACTGTACAGATGGTGAATCAGAGTTTTACAATAGACTCAACTACTGATTAAATGCAAAGATGTAACGGACAAAAAAAGCCTTCCTCAAAATTTGGCTAGAGAATAAAGTATTGGGTCCTAGTGCCCGACAAGTTCAGCCTAGTACAGTCTTTAAAACTTTATTCTTTTTCTGCAGCGGATCCACGAGCAAAGTTTATTCTTCGGGTTGCTGTAGGAAATTGTTTTTGCACCGATATTGTACAGCCTGAAAGAAATATGCAGCAAAATTCTCAAAAGCAGAATATAAGGCAGCAAGCAGAAGCTCCCTGTGAAAACTGCTTTACTGCTCTTTTGGTGGGTGATACTTTGGTGCTGTAGAGTTTATTTCCCTCTATTTTTTTAAATTTCAGAAAGAGCATTTTGTCTAAATGATGCACATTGGCCGGTTGTTGGGGGCAGACCTACCAACTTTCCATCTGGCGTGACCTAAGACCTGGTTTGGTATTGGCAATTACATCCTTTTGTGTATCAAACCCTTCATCCATGGCTTCTGTTTCTAGATTTTATATGCTCTGGGCAGAATCATAAGACTCTTCTTTTGGCTGGAATTACCAAGACTGCCATATTTAAAAGATGTTAATAATTATTTTTTTAGTGCTAACCCTCGTTATTCTTTCTTACTTTAATAGGATAGATCCACCTGTGGCTTCAACATGCATTTGCCATTGCTTTGAGTTTCAGTTTTGACATGACTTGGAAATCCCATTAAACCATTTTTTCTGGCCTTCCTTGGCCAGAAACTGATAATTTCAAATAATGAGTAGAAAGCAATCCAGTCCCTTTTTTTTCCTGGTCAAGAGCCGTGCATCACAATTTAAAACCAACATTTCCCAAAGCACTTCGTGGATTTGGGAAAGGTCAATTAACTTCTGTTTCCTCCGAGTAACCCCGGGAAGAGGTAACCCTGTGAAGAACAGGCAACGGTTGTGTCCAGTGACCTTCAGGGTCAGGAAGTTCACAAGTGCAACTAACAATGTCATCTCAAATTTGTTCCTGGGTTGGTGTATCGCAAGAGAAGGAACAAGGGTGGCGCAGCCTCTCCTGCTTCTGCAACACTCAGCTTCCTAGCTTCTCATTGAGAGATTTCATTCATTATTTATTAAGCGAATGTATATGGGTGCCCAACTCGCAGGCAGGGGATTCCAGGTGGCAACGTTAAAAACCCACATTGCCCCTCCTCCCCACAGCAGCAGCAGCACCATCCAGTAGGCCACTCAGTGGACCTCATTTCCATCGATGGCCCTCAGGCCCACCAACAAAACCACGTCTTCAGGGCCTTTTAGGAAATCGAGCCTCAGGGGAAATGATGTTCAATAGAGAAGGGGCCACCACAAAAAAGGCCCTTTTTCATTGTCCCGCCAGATTTCACCCCTAGCAGACCCTACCCCACTTAGTGTGTGCCACTTAGTCACAAGACCCAAAGAAATGATGTGTCCCTTTTCCTTTCCTCCCCCTTTGTAGAATCTGTACTGCTGTGGTGGAACAATAGAAAATTCAAAAGCTGTGCACGGAGATTGGTTTCCCGCACAAAGACTGAAGGGGAGCTGTATTTTTTTAGGGGAAGCTAAGAGATGGTGACTCTCGTGTTTATTCCTTGAAGTGACAGCTCTGGACTGGGGTTTCAAATGTTTTTGTTTCTGATTATTTTGTAAATCAATTTCTAAAGGAACCAGGTTTGGTTTCTGTTAAAATCACAATTGGACAGGAAAAAATATAGTCACCACATTCCTTAAATGATATAACTGGACAGAGGTGGACGCATACCCAAATTATTTTTCTCCAGCTTTGTCAAATAGATCTATTTTATCCTAAATAGGATTTTTTTTCCTTCTAACAGAAAGAAATGAATTGAGGAATAGCTGCAGAGAAAGTGCAGTTAGAAGCAAGAAGCCGGGGGGGGGGGGAGAAAGGGGGATTGATGTTATTCTTTTTTATATATTTGATTCACTTCCTCCTTCCGTCTTTAATAACCGAGTTCCTTAAGCTTGGATGACCCAGGTTTTGTTGCCAGAGCTGTGCCACTGAATGCTAGTGACCCCAGCCAAGACCCCAGCCCCAGACAAAGATGGAGCTGTGTGAGGACCAGTCAGCCTCCATTATTGCCGAGAGCGCCTAGCAGGAAGAGACAGGCTTCATTATTTTTAATTGGGCTCTACAGTTAAATAATACACAATGGCCACAATCGTCTGGGAAGTTATATTGTGGAAGGCCATTGAATGAAGGAAAGCCGGGCCGGAGCCTAGCAGCATTCCCATTCCTTTCAATGGGTGTCCAACCCAACGTTGGCTGTTTATTGATCCTGGTGCTGAAACGTAAGAGCGGCTCCTTGGGGTGGGGGCGGTGTTGTTAGACATTCACCGTTCACAGAACTGCCTTGTGTTTCATAATCTGTCAGCAAAAACATATGCTATCCAAACACTGGCAGGTCATACTGATTAAATCCCATTTCTTTTTATTCCTGCATTTCTTCTATTGCCTGCTCCAGATCTGGATTAACCCTGTTTTGCCTGCAGTCCCCTAAAGTAGAAGCTGATATCTGAAGAGATCCAGACACAGATTGCCATTTCAGTCTTCTGTTGCGGTGAGTCCAATCCTGGCCCTGAATGTTGGGCAGTCTGCAGAGGGCCCCCCCACCCCCCTTAAAGGAAAGTTGAAGATCTCACAGCCCCAGCAAGGCCTAAATTTTAGCCCAGCCGTCTCTTTTCTTCCCCCCAAGAGGACAAAGGCAGCTGGGGATGAGGAGGACCCGTGTCATTCAGACATTGGCTGAACCTGGGGTTGCTGCCTGGTTTGAGAAAGCAGACTGAAGAGAGACCTGACATCTACTCTGCATTTCGTAGCAGTTCTGAAATTCCTTGAAGCTGGCAGGGAGGGCTCTGGCACAACAGAAACCTCACCTAGATCCCTCTGTTTCATCAGCTTTAATAAGTGGGGATTGTTTTAAAAAAAAGCCTTCCATGTGGAGGTAACAAATCCAGCTTAATTTGTTTGCACGGAGGCCGTCTTAAAATTATGTCCAAAAGTGCGTGCACCGCTCTGCAAGGCGAGAGTACAAGCTCAGCACGTCTTCTCCCAAATGCAAAGGGTGCTTAGCGTTGCAATGCTAAACCCCCGCATAATTCATTGCACTATAAAACGCAGTACCATATTTTATTGCAAACCAGAGAGCATGAAATTATAGCTGTAATGCAATGTTCTGTTCCCTGGAGATGTGGGGAGGGAGAAGACACACCTGTCACTTCGCTAGGAGGAAGATGTTCAGGGTAACCTGGTATCAGCTTTCACGTGTTGAATTTTGGAAGCTCCCTCAAGAAAAGTGAAAGAGAGGGGAAAAAATTAGTCTAAAAGTTAGACAGAGACCGGAAAGTAGGAGGTGATATCTGATATAAATGGGCAGAGAAGGGAAGGTGCACAGAATCGGGCGCTAAGAAGGAAATATGGCATTCCGAACTGTTTATCACCCTTTATAGCAAAAGCATCCTGCAAGAGCTCTTGTAAATCCCATCCCATTTTTCCCCCACTGGATTTCAAAGCAGGAAAATATTGGGTGTGGGTGTGGGGGGGGGGGGGTTTGCCGAGCAGATATCATTCCAAGAAATCAGTGTTGTGTACCTTCTATTCTTGCAAATGCAGGATTGGAAAACAAACATTTGATGAGATTGTCTTCAAAATACCTAGCCTCTTTCTTACAACTCATTTAATATCTATGATTTGTAGACACTTAAATTGCTCAGTCAAGGTGGCATCACTAATCAAAAGAGTATGATTAAAGACAAGCAGACATATTTATCTGCTTGAAACCCTAACAATGCAGTAAAACCCAACTTATTGCTTGTAATAGTTAGAATTAATGAATGCAGGACTGAATAATTTATGACTGTCTTAGCACAAGCAAGAATTCAATTAAATTTGAAGAAGAAACACCAAGGCACTTGGCAAAAAAAATCATCTTCTTTCCATTTTTTCCTACTGTAAATAATACCATTCATTTCTGCTCCTTTAGGGCTGCTGGCAGAGAAACAGGTGTGTGAAACAGGAGCAAAACAGGTATTATGTTGCTTAAAAGTCATTCATCCCATCGGAGAAAGGGAGAAATCCAGGCAGCTGGGAGATTTCTCTGCTTGGATGTCAGCTAGCAGCCCATTTGCCAGGAGAATGCAGGAGGGAGCTGATTTTTTTTCCCCTCAGGAGAGTGCCAAAGTGGATTTGTGGGTTATGTTTAGCCGTAATGTGATTTTAGCTTAGCGTTTTTTAAAAGTCAGGGCCAACCCAAAAGGAGAGTGACAGATAGGCAAGTGTGCTATGAATTAATAAGTAATAGTAACTATTTCCCACTAAGCAAAGCAGGGAGAGAAGCAACCTAAAACCAAGGAGAAACGTCCTGCTTTGTGGGGGCTCCATTACTGGAGGCTTTTAAGAAGAGCCACTTGTGGGGAATGGGATGGGGCAGGAGTATCCAACCTTGGCAATTTTAAGACCTGTGGGCCAACTCCCAGAATTCCCCAGCCAGCATTCTGGGAGTTGAAGTCCACAGATCTTAAAAGTTCCCAAGGTTGGACACCCCTGGTCTAGGGTCTCCTGCTTGAGCAGGGGGTTGGACTAGAAGACCTCCGAGGTCCCTTTCAACTCCGTTATTCTGTTAAATGCAAGATGCATTTCCCTTATTCCTGGAAGTCGGCAGCTTGCCGCCATCTACCTGGCTAGAGTGTGCCGTGTTTTGGGGTGGGAATCATAAACACAGTTCTACATCACCTAAGTAGGCAGTTTTACAACCAGGAGGTGACTTATTCTGTCTCCATCTAGTGTGAGGCATCCCTGAATTATTAAGGATATTTAACATAAATATATAGTCGTAACATCAGCCTGGTTCTTGTTAGTTTTAATTTTTAAGCACTGCCGCCAGTCTGGGACTAAACTCGTGAAAAGAGATCCTGTAACTCTTTGCTTACCTGCTGCTATGCATTATTAAGTGCAGAGGTCACCCTTACGCTGACTTCCATAGACCCCTGAAATGGGACCTGTCTGTGGAAGGGACCCCCAGGGGCCTAACCAGGCGAGCAGAAGGAGCTGCGGGGAAGCAGGGAACTTTCAAATGCCTTCCTTCATCCCAGCTTTGTTTTCGTCCTTGGTAATTAGTCTGTCAAGAAATTGCAGCAATCAAAGATCAGGCAGTGCCTGCTGCAACCTAATCTGCAAGAAGGTCCAGTGTCTAATTCTTATCGGCAGAATGAGCCAATACCAGCATCCCGGACCCAGAGGGCTCAGCCGCCGACACGCAGCATGAATTATTAAGCGTGCTTCGCTGGGACGGAAAAGTCTTTTTGCAGAGCTCCTGGCATCATGTTATGCTACGCTGGATCCTAAGCAAGCCAGCTCGCCCGAGTCCTGAACGGCTTAGTCGGAACCGTCAGCCTTCAGGATCAGCCTTCAGGATGGCGACCCAGGTAACGGCCAGGGCGGCGAAGGAGGAAGAGAGGCCATGGGAATAAAAAGCCTGGGGGAGTCTGAGAGAAGCGCCCACAAATTTGAATAAGAAGGTTGCTCCCAGTCCTCTTCTGATGTTGGGGAGCAATCTTGATGCCCTGGAGTTTCCATGCTTAAAACATCCTGAGCTGTCGGGTAGGAGAGAGCCCGAGATCCAGGCCTCAGGATGTCCCCCTTTTGCATAAATTGCATGAATGGGGGCGAGACGGGCTGACCTTTGCTTCTCAGTCCACTTCTCTCCATTCAGGCCTGTGTGTGGAGAGGTTCTGAAGCGCTGACCTACCAGAGAGCAGAAGGTGTCTCTGCTCTTTCGTAAAACCAAGAACCAAAACTTTCATTTAAATAAGCCAAAAAGCAAAGGCTTCGTGGAATGAACAATTTGGAACCAAATCTGTCCCCTGGAACAGGGTGTGTCTCGGCGGTTGGAGGCAAGAACTGTCACCCAAAAGGTGCACCGAGTCATCCCACCTCAGGCTGCAAGCTGCCGCTGTGGGACACATCCACAAAAGAGGGAATTACGCCTAGTGTCACAGGACTGAATGAGAAAAACGGTCTGGAAAACCAGTTAGGAGGGACAGTGGCTACCTTCACTTCCTCCAACAAAAAGGTCTTCATCCTTCAAGTCAGAGGCCATGCCCTAGGGCATTGTGGGAAATTACAACAGATCAGGGAATCCGCAAATTCTCGGGGGGGGGGGGCAGAGGAGAGAGGGGCTGGATCTGTTCCTGGTGGACCAGCTCTGTCCAGGCCAAGCAACCTTTGCCTGGGTGACCCAGGTGGTTGAGGTGGATCTCTTTCTAGCCCCTTAACGACAGCATTGTGTTACTCTAGCACCATATTTTTCAAAGGTGGCAACTTTAAGATGTGTGGTCTTCAACTCTCAGAATTGAAATTCTTCCATCAAAGTTGCTAAGTTTGAAAAGCGCCACTTCAGTGGGGGAGAAGGAGGGAAAATTGGAAGGAGGAAGCGTTCTAGACTTCAGTTCAACAGATGGATCCATCATTGTGAAGGGTGTGTTTAACACAGCACTTCTTTTAAAAAAATGTGCTAGTATGTGCAAAGCCCTAGAGCCGTATTCCGGACCGGAGACGGCAACAGGGAATGGCTTTGGTGCAAGTGGGCCTTTTTCTCTCCCACCCCAAAGGGAAAGGAATTGGTTGCTTTGTGGCTTTTTTGTGCCAACAATATCTGGCAGAGGACAAAACATAGTTGCAGACCAATCCTTAATTATAATGAAATGTTTATATGGAAAAGACAGCTTTGCTTTCAGCCAGGCAAAAGGAGCGTTAATTCGGGTCCTTGTGAGTTTGGAGGCTGGCCTGAACGTTGTGCTGTGTTTAAATTGGTGAAGCCATTGCGATTCTGATTACCAAACAGGATTTGTAATTATGCTGAACTGGAAGTCAGAGGTGACACGGCAGTAAATTTAAAGAAGGGTCAGGTCATTTATTTGCTGTTTCATTTTTCTTTCCAATGAGGCTGTTATAAAAATCTAATTTCCCAACGCAGTCAGCTGTGAAGCAGCCCAGAACAGAATCTGTTCATTCGTTTATTTATTTGTTAAGCAAGGCAGGGCCGGGGCGGGGGGGGGAGCTTGTTAGGGGAAGCGGGGTTTAAAATTTAAGCGGTGGGTCTCTCTGCACCCTGGACAATGTTCCCCAAAATAAAGCTGGGGCCATAGAACTCTTGCTTCAGAGCTGGGGGAAGAAAAAGGCTTTACCTGTTTAATTTCCAGGGGTTTGGCTGCTACTGAAAGCACAAGGGAGGGGGAGGACGTGGGGGAACCATATGGTTGACATTTTGGTGAGAGAGAAGGTGGAACTTCAGTCTCCGCAGAGTTGGGATAACAGGAGGCTGCCGAGTTGGGAAGCAGATTTAGAGATTAATCAGCAAATTCATGTTGAAATAAATGAGTCGGCTCCAGGCCCTCTCACACTTCATGGGTGTTCATTGCCCGAGATGTAGCACAATTGACTTTCTAAAATTCTGTATTTTCCCTCCCTGAAAAAGCCGAATGCTGAGCTGGGTGGCTGGTATGGGATCCCACCCCCCAGGTCAAGACCACCTTCTGCAGAAAAGCTTCAGAGCCGCCTGGTGCAGCTTTGCTGCTGCTGCTGCTGCTGCAGGATCCCAAACTTCCTTTGAGCGAACCCAACCCAAAGTGAAACAGCTGCACCACTCACCGTTGGTGCAAGCCATAAAAGGGGCCTTTGCACCACGGCCGGCTGCCTGGAGGAGGGAGGGCGGCTGAGAGTTTGTGCCCCAGAATGGAGGGGCTGCTGGCGGTGAGTGCTCTCCGGGCCTCTTTGGGGCAGCTTCAGGAGGGAACGGTTTGCTTCTCCCTCTATAAACCCTTCGGCTTTTGTAGGGTTAAAAAATACGGGGGGTCCCTGTGAATCTGTACGGAGGAAACAAGGGCAGAAGGGAGAAGAGTGTGAATTGCTGCAGTTGTGGAGTTTGGATGCTCTTTTATGCTCTGCTAAGTGAAATTGGGGTGCAGTGAAATGCTGAAGGACACACAGGGCAGACCTCGGGTTGGGGGGGTCTTTGCCGCTGTTTTCACTGATTCTGCAGACCGAGATGGTTGCGTTCCTTTGTAATAAGTGATTCCGGAAGGTTAGCAACAGGCCCGGCTTCCCTGTTGGCTGGATCACAGAGAATTGCTGCCCCACTCGCTTTCCCCCCCCCATACTTACAGCTTGCCTGATGCTTAAAGATACATGGCTGTGTGGAAGGGAGGCATCTATTCCTGGTGTTTGCTGTTCATTTACTTATTCTGAAGGATTCTCTCCTGATCTTTCAGCTATTCAGGCTTGCAAAATGATTTATTTTTATTTATTTATTTTATTTCCATTTATATCCCGCCCTTCTCCGAAGACTCAGGGCGGCTTACAAGCTTAGCAGTAGCCTTCATTCTATGTATATGCTTGCTTATTAGGGCTTTCACACACACCCCAAGCGGCATTATTACAAAGTCAGCTTATTGCCCCCAACAATCTGGGTCCTCATTGATAGGCAATTAAATTAAGGTCTTATTGCAACAAAGTGTTAAAAGATCTGTAAACTTAGAAAGCAAACCAGAGCCACTTTGTGTCAAGCGCCAGCACCATTGTAGCAGTCCTAAATAAGCAGACCCTTGTTGTTACTTCCATTTTGAGCGTACCCAGCTCCACAGGGACCCTGGGCAGATTACGGCTGCCCTCTCCTTGGGGAGAGGCTTTTCCCTCTCAGAAGCCAAAGACCCCCGTCCAGAGCAGAAAGAGGAGGCTCCTGGGAGGCAGTGAGGGAGTTGGCTTTTCCTTTCAGTCTGGGAACAGGCAGCTCATAAACCAATTAGTAAAACCACCTCACAGCGTAACTTATATGGGAGGTAAATAAAGCATAATTACAGTCTATTTAAAAGCTATCAGAAGAGAGGGATTTGTCTATCCAATTGAAGGATGTTCTAGAGGCAAGGTGCCACTCTAGAGGTCCCCCCCAACCCCTCCAATGCTCTCCCTAAATAGCAAAGTGTGTGTGTGGGGGGGGGACATGTTAAAATTGGTTGTCATAAATTGAATCATTGCAGTGTCTGCTTTCTGGAGTGTCTGAAGGTATTTCAGCTTTGATGAGAGGATGCAAATAGGCCTGTTTTGCCACGGTGGTGGAGTTGTTTATGGGCCTCTGGAAAGGAGGAATGGGAGGTGCGGTTCCCTGGCTTGGATCATTAACCTCCTGAAATGTTTTGACAAGGGGAGCCGTAAAAAGGCCGGGGCTGTGGCTGGCAGAGGAGCGTTTTAAAACAGCCCGGAGGGGGGTAAAGAAAAGGAAAACTCTGTCCATCCACCCCTCCTCTGCCAAAAACTGGCCGCGGCAAGGAATCGGACCGTTCCATCCACCCTGCTTTTCCCAGGATAAAAACAGAGATAAAAAGCCCGCTCGGTGTGCTTCCCCTTTGGGCCGTTCTGAGGCCCTCAGCAGCCGCCTTGGCCTCTGTTTTCAGCTCTCCTCCAGGGTCCCAACATTTCCGCCCCATCCTGAGCTGAGAAGGCCTAGAGGAGGCTGGGCCAGGGGCCTTGCCTTCCCCTCCGGTCCAGGGCTGGGGATCACCAGCCCACCAGTTTGGGCCGCTCGTCTTGACCCTTCTTCCCGTCTTTTAAGTCATGCTCTTGGCCTGCCTCCCAGAGCAGGAGAACCCCAAAGAGTGGGCTCTGGGCTCTGGAGCTGTCCTCCTGCAGGTGGGACACGAGGAGGTCCTGGTCTCCAGGTCAGAGCTGGCCTGGTGAAGCCGCCCTGGACTTGTCCAGGAGGAGGAAGGGCCAGGAACAGATCTCCATTGTTGCTCTCATCAACCTGAAGCGCGTCAAGGGAGGCAGGCAGACCTGACCGTTGGCCGCCCCATTTATCGGGGCTGTTGTGTCCTGCCCGGCCCTCCCCCTCCCCGCCGTTTCTCAGATTAGCCCAGGCCGCGCTCTAAAAGGCTCCTCGGCCGGGCTTTTGTGCCCAGAGTGCCCGGTGTGAAATCTGCAGTGACGTTAAATGTTTTCTAATGAATAATTATTGAAAGGAAATGGAGGGATATCAGTGTAAAGGATTGTAGCGTATTAAAACGTTTTATGTGATGGGTACAAAAATGTTGTCCTTCACAAGCACTTTGGGAAAAAGGCTTTATTTTCTTTTCCTTGTGAAGGGTTTTGATTCTCAGGGGATTATCCCTAAGCTCTTTCTGGCCCGTCTCCTGATGGCGGTGAAAAGGGCCGGGGGGGTGTTGCAAGATGGCACCCAGGAAGGCCCTCGGAGCGTTCGAAGTTTTGGGGGTTTGGAGAAATGTTTGAACATCGGAGGGCCTTCCCCCCCCCTTTTGCTTTTGATTTTGGAGACTGAGGTGCAGCTCCCCTTTGACCCTTCCATTTTCCAGGGATTGTCGATGACTCTTTTGGCTGTGCCAAACTTAGAGACAAGGAACAGTCGAAATTGTCCACCGTTCAGCCTCAAAACGGTCGAAATTGTCCACCGTTCAGCCTCAAAACCTGCATTTTCTGTGGCTTCAAGTCTGGAAAAAGTTCTGTGGGATGCAAACACATTTAAGATTTTCTTGTTTCTAGGATTCAGTGGTGATATTCTTTTCCCAAGCAGCAAAGCAAATTATGAAAGGCACATTAGCCTTTGGAGTAAAAACTTTTATTAACATGAAATTTAAAACACTAATTAAAAACCCCATAGATGAACGCAGCATCGTTCAGGCAGATATATTCTTGATTCATATAAGAATAGGTTCATAGACAATTTTTCTTTCTTTCTTGCAGTTTTGATGTGGTGAAATGATTCTAGAATTCACACTTTTGCAAAAGCCACCCCGGTTTGAGGAAAGGCAAATGAAATGGGAAACGGAAGGTTTTGCACTTGCTGATAGCAGAATGAAACAGAGGGAAGAAAACGCAGAGAAAACTCGGGAGGCGGGCATGCAATGTAGGTCACTTCCAGGCTGCTGGTGGGTTTCGCCAGGGGCCTGTGTGACGGAGCAAATGCTGGGCAGATGGCCTTGGGCCCTCTGATGTCATGTTTACAGTGGGAGAAATTAACTGCAGCGCCAGAAGTTGAATGGCTAGGAGAGTCAAAGGCGGGAGGAGGAGCCCCCTACCCAAATTGCTACAGTAAAAACTTTGTAGGTTCACATATTTTGATGAATATATTCATGCCATAATTCATATGAATTTAAAATATTTGTAAGCCATAATGCGGTTTGTTTGCTGCGGACTTAGTTCAAATGCTGACATTGTGGTTTATTCAATCCATGGACTAGTTATGGACTTTCTTCATTTCACAACTGTTTTTCTTTTCTTCCCTTGAGATTCTCTTTGTGTGTGAACTTTTTAGCAGTCTCCAATATGTGGGATATTGTAGCGTTACACACTCATTTCAACTGGGCAGACCTGAACAGATGCCGAGGTGGTAGCAAAGGATTGGCGTTGTCTTTCTTGGTTGTCTAAACGCTTGTAGCCGAGGGGGGTCCCTAACGCAACCCGGATTTTGTAGAATCTTTCCCAGCCTGTTGTTGTGTGAAGCTCCAGAAGCGGCTTAGATGAAGACAGCAGCTTTTATGTTCTCTGATGGGGCCACTTGGCTTCCTCCCCCCCTAGAATGAGCAGAAATGTCGATGTTTCACTTGAGAAGGAGCTTAGGGTGACCTCTTGTGGAGAAAAGGGAATTCTAGTCTGTGGAGACGGCACTAGCAAGGCACATTTGGCCTTCACAGCATCCTTGCAACAGGTCTATCATTCATTGGCTGCGCCTCTCCAGGCTGAAGGAAACGAGCTGCAAGACACGCTGAGCGTGTTTGTACTCTCCTGTCAGATGGCTGTGGGCTTGCTTCTCTCCATGATCAGCCTCAAACTCTCTGCTTTCTAAAGGTTTTCTCTGTGCTGGTACCAAATCATGGTAGACCCTAAGATCGACCCAGCACTCGATGTTAGGAAAATACACCCGTGTGTAGGCATCTTCTGCCTGTGACCTGCAATTTCTTTCGTGTGGAATGGGTGAATGAGAGGACACTTTTGTTCTGCAGTCATGCAGCGTAAGCTCTTTCGGATAAAGCCCTGATCCACCGGTCCTGTGCCAGGGTTGGGGGTCTTTCGCTGTATTCATGGGGTTAGGCTAACGTTTCTGGACCCTGGCAATTTTAAGATGGGTGGACTTCAATAACCACCTGCTTCCTGGGGAAGGCAAGGTTGAGAAATGCTGCGTTTGACTGCAGGGCCAGTGAGAAAATACACTTGGGTGCCCTGCTTTGCTCTTGAATTAGCTGCTTTTTGGATTTTCGCCTGCTGAAATGTTACCCAAGATGCAGCAGAGCATAATTCAAGCAGAGCTTTCAAACTTCAGTTGATGGCCTTAGTAAGGGCTGCAAAACATCCAGGCCCAACCACTTCCTGTGTGAGGATAAGACAACTTGTAGACACTGGTCTGTTGCAGTAGGAGGAACCAGCTGAGCAAATCCATGGTTGCTACCAGACACTTTCTGACTTGGGATGGCAGGATGAATCCAAGACTGTTAGGTACCAAAATTGGTGGCCCTGCAAGGAGGAGAAACTGAATCTCTCTCTCTCTCTCTCTCTCTCTCTCTCTCTCTCTCTCTCTCTCTCTCTCTCTCTCTCTCTCTCTCTCTCTCTCTCTCTCTCTCTCTCTCTCATCTCTTTGCTGAGATGTTACATCAGAGGACAATTCAGCCAGTCTCTTTCTCTCTCTCTCTCTGGCTGGGTGAGGACAGGGCTCATTTGAACAATGCTGCCTTGCGTGGCCAAGAGTTGTTTTTTTTTTTTTTTTTGCTTGGGCTCCTTCCTCCCTGCCAAAGAGGTGGAAGCGAGAGAGATGCGGGTTACAGCGAGAAGTGAGGTGAAGTGAGAACGAGCGTTCTGAGGAGGTTCAGGGCAAAGGAGGAGAACTTTGTCAAGCTGAAAGAGAGGAACCTCAGGAGGGAGAGTTCAGGCTGAGGAGCTCAAATCCCCAGGCAGCTTATCCATTCCCTCCCCCCTCCCTCTCTCTCTCTCTCTGGCGGCAGGAAAGGTAAGGCATTCTTGTTATTGATGTGGCGGTTGTGGTACTTGTTAAAATGAATCATCTGCAATTTAACAGTCTAAGACTGGTACGAGCGTGAAAAGTTAAGGACCTAGGAATTAATAAGGCAGCCCCAGAGATTTTGTTTGTAAAATTAGGGTGTTCAGGTCCAATAAATTCTGAGTTTCCAAACACTGAGGGAGTTCATTAAGTATTGCTCCAGTCATGATTTGGCGTAACGATGGATGTCTTTTTTCATAAGGGTGCAACTGCCATCCCTGTAGTTCATCTTTTCTTTCCAGTAGTTTTTCCTCAATCCTAATAAGTGAACCTGGATTTTTTTTCTTTTCTGTGGCTGTGATCCCAGGCATATAATGGCCAGTGGGATGTTAAGCCAGACCTCCTAAGATTCCCTGGAATGGGAAGCAAGATTTCATTTTAATTTGCGCCTTTTCCGTGGCAAGCATTTTCTCTTCCGGTCAAGGGAAGAGAGCAGCAATTAATTCCTAAGAAGAAAATTATTAAAAGGATCAAATCTGTCACAGCAGTGGAGCCAGATATCTTAGCTGGCTAACGTAGTTATTCACTGGAATTGCGGAGAGGCTCTCTGCCCCGTGATGGATATTCACTCTGGGCACGTACATAGATTTTCCATTGATTTTTCCTGATATAAAAGCTGGGGAGAAGCCTGCAGCTTATTTCATTCCCACATCCTGCAGTGTTTGGCCAAGCGGAGGGGTCTCCATTTTCATTGTCTCCCACCACAAAAGAGACGTGGAAAAGTAGGATCGTGGCCGGGTTTTCCCTAGACTGGAATGTCCAGTTGACTCTGAGCCCCTCCCAGAGGAAAGTGGGATGAGCTGGGGGGAGGGCTGCAAAGTTCCAGTGGGAAATGCGGAGTCTGGGTCTCTTAAGGGGGGCCCTTTGTATCTCTGTCTGTGGCCTTAAGTCATTTTTGTCCATGGGGGGAAAACTGCAGCTCAGCCAGAAGTGGCTCTCTTGACAAAGGCAGAAAAGATGCCCGAACATCACTATTTCAGAAGAAGCGTCCTCAAAACTTTGGCAAGTTGCAGGCTGGGAGAATGATGGGAAATATTCTCACGATTCGGAACGGTCCTGCAGGCAGGGCCAATCCTGCCATAATAGGTTTAAGTCCCAGCAAAACTCACAAAGGGGTCCTTTGTGAAATCTGCAGAGGCGAAGCACAAGACCTGGAGCCTGGCAGGTGACGGGGGAGGAGAAGGTGCCGGCATCTCAAACAGGGAGAAAAGGTGCCAGGAGCACAACTGTTAAGAGGATTTTTACAGCCTTTTGTAGCCTCCTCCATTTCTACATCACGCTTAACCTCCTCATCCTCTTCCTCCCCCCCCCCAGACATTCCAGAATGAAATAATAGCAAAGCCTATTCCGCAAGGAAAACTTTGACCTTGCAAGTTGAAATCAGTATCTGGGTTGCAGCTTCGGTAACTTGGTATCACGATCAAGAGAGCGCCAGGATCTGATCTTTATCTGCTCTGAGCTGCAGCAGAGGAGAGCTGAAGGGCTGCTTCCGCCTCAGGCAGGGCAAGCAGCCAGGCCAGGCTTCAGCCCATGTCCAGCTGCAGGACAGCGGAGGTGCTGGGTCTCCTGAGCGGGTCCAGATACCAGTTCTCGGGCTTTGGATAGCAGGGTGGGCAGCGTAATTCTAGGACTGCAGCTGGCATTTTGTATCCAGTATGCGTGAAAATATTGCAACAGAATTCCCTGGCTTCAGGAAAAGAAAAAGGCCCAGCTCAATGTATCCACAGAGAGAATGTCATAGATTTTTGTTCCCTTGTTTTTGTGAAGTTACTCAATGTGCCAGCTTGGCTACATTTATTAAAATAAATCACCCTCCAATTTTGCAGCCTGGGAAACTTTAAAAGGCATTCCTGTGGGTAGCTTGCCAAGATTTCTGGTTTCTGGTTATCTGAAAAGAAAAAGACAGCCTCCCCATCACTTACGTGAATATTCCCAGGACCAGGAGGAAAGTCTGACGATTTATCCCCCTAACTGGGCCATTTCCTTGTGCACTTGCAGAAGGAGGCAGTGTGGAAGAAGCCCCTCCAGCTGAACATGGAGGGGGCTCTGATCGCCCGGGACAGGGTCGGCGTTCAAGATTTCGTCCTCCTCGACTCTCACACGAGCGAATCGGCTTTCCTGGACAACCTGCGCAAACGATACCGGGAGAACCTCATCTATGTAATTAAAAATGAAGCTGCCAGTCCGTTTGCAACAGGGCTGCTCTTGTCACCGGGCTGGGTATGGAAGGAGGGCGCTAGAGTAATGTTAGACCAGACGTGTTGAACGGAATCCGATGGGCTGCTGCCTTTTGAAGGTTCAGGGGACAATTTAGAGCCAGAACACAAGTCTGCGAGGGGTGTGAGGAAATGGGAGGCTGTGGCCCTCTCCTTGACGGACAGCTGGTGCGCCCAACGAGCGACACCTCCCTCTTTCCCTCTGGCCCTGGGGAGGGAAGTGTTAGGGAGGGTAACTGTTGCTCCCAGAGCAGTCAGCCAGTCTGCCCTCCGTTCCTTGCTGCTGCTCGCCATCTCTCAGTGTCGCCCATCTGAGGGTGGCCTCCTGACAACGGGGCTGCTCCTGAAAGGTCGTCTCTCTCTGGGGCACTCACATCCTCCAGATACGTCCTTAGGCGTGAGGAGCACCTAATACAGGTTGATGTTGGATTGGGGAGGGGGGGCACCGTCTACTTTGTTCTGAAGATCCGTGCTGATTGCCAGCCTGAATTCCTCTTGCTTTTCCCTCCTAGACCTACATCGGCACTCTCCTTGTGTCTGTGAATCCCTACAAAGAGTTGGACATCTATACCATGAAGCAGATGGGACAATACAAAGGGGTCAACTTCTTTGAGCTGCCGCCACACATGTGAGCAAAGATGCCGAGCCATTTCCTGCTCTGTGGCCTTCCTTGTGCCCAGATGGGATCCTCAGCTCATATCCATCCATCCATCCACCCAGACTTAAGGGGAATTAAAATACAAAAATACAGCCCCCAAATAAGTATACACGGGAGGTAGTCCCAGTACTGGTTGGGGAGTTGAAGCCCCATCTGGAAAATGCCCAGTCGTGTTCTTCTTACCCTCTGGGTAGGAGCTTCTCACTCTGTCCTTCTTGCCTCTTCTCCAGCTACGCCGTTGCCGACAACGCCTACCGTCTCATGTGCACCGAGTACAACAACCACTTCATCTTGATCTCTGGAGAAAGCGGAGCCGGGAAGACGGAAGCCTCCAAGAAGATCCTCCAGTTCTTCGCCATGACCTGTCCTACCACAGAGCAGCTGCAGGTTGTCCGGGATCGCCTGCTCCTCTCCAATCCTGTCCTGGAGGTACCAAGAGGACCGAAGTCCCACGGAGGTGGCGGGCGAAATCAAGGGGGCCTGTGGCCTCTCCAGGCTGTTGGTCTCGATGGTGGAGGGACTTCCTCTGAAGGCAGGAGAGGAAAGGGGGCCCCATCCGCCCTTAAATTCCCAAACTGCTTCTCCCACAGGCGTTTGGAAATGCCAAAACGTTACGGAACGACAATTCAAGCAGGTTTGGGAAGTACATGGACATCCAGTTTGATTTTAAGGTAAAGCTTGCAAAATCGTTGGGGTTAAAAAAAAAAGACCTCGCGTTTTTAACTCTTTGATCTGGAACAATGAAATGTGGCCACCTTGTAGAATCTTTTATTTATTATGTATTTGTTATTAGAGGTTATATTCTTTATTTTTGTCAGAAAGTAAAAGTGGTGACACCCGTGCCTTCTTTTGCTTTTACCTCCACAACGCCCCTGTGAAGGAGGCCAGGTTGGGACGGAGAGGATCAGCCAGCAGTGTCCTTCCAGGCCGGGGGGGGGGGGGAGAAGAATGCATCTCTTTCCATCAACCCGATCTGACAGCCTCGGCTCTGGGCTTCCTCACCTGGTGGCATCTCCCAGGGGCCCTGAGAAGCGGCCTTCCCCATTCCCCTCTGCCCCGGGGCGCCCTCGGCTTGGGGGTATGTGTGACGTGCCTGCTTTGCTCCCATGCTCCCTGTCAGCCTCTTCCATTCTGCTCTCTGCAGGGTGCTCCGGTCGGTGGGCACATCCTGAGCTACCTGATTGAGAAGTCCCGTGTCGTGCACCAGAACCCTGGGGAACGCAACTTCCACGTCTTCTACCAGCTGCTGGAGGGGGCAGAGGAGGAGCTGCTGGAGGGGCTGGGCCTGGAAGGCAGCCCTCAAAAGTACAGCTACCTAGTCCAGGTGTGTGGGGGTGGGGGGGTGGAGTGCAGCTTTGTGTCTGTAGACTGCAATTCCCAGGTGTCTGGAGGCCCCTCCGGCATCGGCCTGACTTTGCAAAAGGCGCCATGCTGTTCCTCTCTTCCTCTGCAGGGAGGCTGTGCCAAAGTGTCTTCCATTAATGACAAAAGTGACTGGAGAACAGTCCAGAAAGCCTTTGTGGTCATTGACTTTGCCCCAAGAGACGTTGAGGTAGGAACCTTACGAGGCGGCAGAGAGGAAAAGAGAGTTTTATAGAGAGATATAAAGCAACCCCTTTCCCGTAGTGAGGAGATTGAGTTGTGCTGGATTTTGCAGCGTTCTCTGTCTTCATTTCCAGAATCTCTTGGGGATAATTGCGAGTGTCCTGCATCTGGGCAACATCCAGTTTGAAGAAGACAAGAACGGCCACGCCATCATCACCAACGGCACTCAACTCCACTGGATCTCCAAGGTGCCAGTTGGGGCTGTCAGTGACTCTGAACTAATTTGGAGGAGGCCAGCCCCGGGTGCAAAGCGCAAGGTGTCCTTAAAACACCAGCCTCCCCCACCCTGGCACGGGCACAGGGCACTTATGGGCAGGCATTTTGCCCTGTGGGAATTCAGCCACAATGCCAGGCACCTAGCGGTGTGAATGCAGCATCACAGGAGTAGTTCTGAGCATGGAGTAGCTGCAAAAGCTTCCCCCATCTCCCCGAGGTTTTGAACTACAGCGCTGATAAAGAGTCGAGCACAGATTTCTAGAGTGGCCTGCGGCTGTCCCGCACCTGGTGACGTCTTTTTCCCTCCTCTCTCTAGCTTTTGGGCGTCCATCTGTCCATCCTTCAAGAATCCCTAACCCACAGGAAAATTGAGGCCCGGTTTGAAGAGGTGCCACCCATCCTCCCCGCTCCTTTGCCAGAAAGTAATAAGCAAACCCTCCCCCATGTATGCCCACTGTGCTTTTCTTCCTCCCTCCCTCCCTGAAGGTTTTAAGCCCCTTAGATGTGGACCTGGCATTTTACGCTCGGGACGCCGTAGCGAAAGCCATCTACGGACGGACGTTTACTTGGCTGGTCAACAAAATCAACAGTTCTTTAGCCAACAGGGTTGGTCCTTCGTTGCTTTTTGTAATACTCACTTGTGTAAATGCCGCATCTCTTCAAGTCCCTTGCGGTCTGGGGAGGCTGATGGGTTGAGGGGGATTGCTTGGGGGCTCTGTGCCTGGGGTCCGATTTCTGCACAGGCATTCAGGGGAGCTTCCTGTCGGGACCCCCCACCCACTGCTTGTCTTCCTTCGGTAGGACTTCAGCAGGAAAACCGTGATCGGGCTGCTGGATATTTATGGCTTTGAAGTCTTTGAGACAAACAGGTAGGTCCCCGCTCAGCCTAGATCAAATCACTTTTTAAAACGATGGATGGATGCGTTTAAAAAATGAGATGAGCTAAAGAGATACAAGAACACACGCGGAGTCTGGAGGAAGAGGAAGGGCAGAAGGAGGCCGTGACGGTACAACCTCCCTTCCTCGGCTCGCGGGGTGGTCAAGGCGGTACAGCCCAGAAACGCTCCTAGAACACGGCTGTTTTAAAAGGACTTTGCTTTTTGCTCTTTTTTCTGTCCGCGTGTTCAAGTTTTGAACAGTTTTGTATCAACTATTGCAATGAGAAACTCCACCAGCTGCTGATCGAAATGACCCTGAAGACAGAACAGGAAGAATATGAGCTGGAAGGCATTGAGGTAGCTCTTGCTCTGCCTCCCTTCTTCCCCTTCAACCTCCCCCCCCCCTCGCCCCCAGGCTCCCCGAAGCAAGAACTTGCTAGGCTTGGCAGCCCCAGGGCCGGAGGGGGCGCAAAGGAGCCGGAAAAGCTGCAGTGGTCAAGCCACCCTGGAGGCTACCTGGGGGTGGGAGGGAGGGGGCCTCCTGCTTCTCAAGTGGGAATTTAGATGCTCCTGTAGGAGTCAAGAGGTGCTTCAAGAATCGGAGAAGACAATGATCTTTTGCAGAGCAAACGTGGTTGGGGAGAAGCTTTTTTTTTTTTTTTTTACAAATTTGCTCATTTTATCCAATCACTGAATCTGGTCAAGCAGATCTCACAGTATGTTTAAAGCCAAACAAAATCCTGCCAAATTTTACCAGAGCAGGATTCTTCTTGGTGTAAACTCAGTGTGTATTCTCAGCCCAAATTGTGGAAAAATTTTAAAACTCCCCCCAAACTTTTAAGTTTTCTTCCTAGAGTCCATCTAAATTCTGTCTCTACAGGCTTGTGGAGATGGACTCGCTCTTTTAAGTAGAATTTTACTTGGCCAAATATGGCCTTGCGGTGCCTTGACCGCCTGTGTTTTTCTCCTAACTGTAGTGGGAACCGGTCCCTTATTTTAACAACAAGATCATATGCGACCTCGTGGAGGAAAAGCACAAAGGCATCATTTCCATATTGGTAAGAAAACATTGATTTTTGAGTAGGTTTACTGAGTAAGTAAATATAACTTGAGTAAGTAAATATAACTTGCCCTCTAAAGCAATTTTGGGAACTGAAAAGTTTTAAATTGGCTAGGGATTTCTATCAAAGAGTCATGCACATTCTCACAAAACTGCAGTTCTGTTTTTGTGGTAGAGTGGCAGAGAAGGGAAAGTGGACCACAGGGTGGTTTTATAGAACCTGGGGCTGACCTGGGAATGAGGAACACATTGAAAGAATTTTCTTTGATGTTTGGAGGTGCTTCCAATGTCCACTTTTCTGGATCGAGAGTCCTCCAGATGTGCTGGCTGACAGCTGTAAACATAAACCTGGTTTAGATTCAAGAGCCAGTCACATTGGCTGTGCCCCACACATAACCAGGATTTTTCAGCGGGATTCATTGAACAAGTTAGAATGGCCCGGTTCAGGCATTACCTTAAGCCAGAGGCCTTGTTTATTGCTCAGGTGGGGACCCAGCAACGGTCTTTTGCCTTTCTTCTCTAAGGATGAAGAATGCTTGCGGCCCGGTGAAGCCACTGACCTGAGCTTCCTGGAAAAACTGGAGGAGAAAGTAGGAGATCATGCCCATTTTGTGACGTAAGTGCCAGACCCGCCACGCCAGAGGGATGGGGTTGCCTCCCAGGTGATGTTCACCTGCTAGTTCAGCCTCAGCATCCTGGCTTCCGCCTTTCATCCTGGTGCAGCAGCCGGTGGAATCCTCTCTGAGGGGGGGGGAAATTTTCTGTCTTTTTTTCTCCATCTCTCTCCGCAGTCGAAAGCTTGCAGACCAGAAAACCCGGAAGTCCATCGACTGGCTGGACTTCCGCTTGCTTCACTACGCTGGCGAAGTGACCTACTGCACCGTGGGTAAGAGAGGGAGGCCATCGTGGGAACTGGCTTGGAAGGCTGGTTGGTGGCTGGTTATTAGCACTGTTTTAACTTTATTTCCTGCTGCCCCTTAGGATTTTTGGAGAAAAATAACGATCTGCTTTACCGGAACCTCAAAGAGGTAAGAGTATTTTGGATCAACTGAGGTGGACTTCTATCTTGTCTTGGAGTTAAGGAATGGAAATAGAAGTAGAAAAGGTGCAAATAAAGGAAGAGTTGCAGAATTCGTAGAGTGGGTGGGCAGCTCTGGGTGAATTTCAAAATGGAAAGAAATGGGCGTGACAAGTTCTGCGTCCTTGTGCTTTAATCTGTTTCAAGGTGCTGTGTAATTCCAAAAATGGTATCTTGAAAGAATGCTTCTGCCTCTCAGAGTTACACAACCGAAGGAGGCCCGAGACGGTGAGTGCTTTCCTTGGCCCTTGAAATGTTTTAGCTTGGAGCCAAGCTATAGACCGGCATTTTGTAGAATTTGGGGAGCGTCTTTTAGTGAAGGAGAAATTCCTTCAGCTGGAAGGTTGCATTTCCTGCTCACGATTAACCATCGCGGACAATGTGCCCATGGAAATGGGGCTCGCAGAGCTCTTTAGCACACTGTGTCCAGAGTACACACAACACACATTTTCACACAGTTGAGGACCCCTTTTCAACATTTAACTGCCTGGGTAAGCTTGTAACTGTAGGACGGGCGTCCCATCCCCTCCATGCCCGTGACCGAGGTCTTCTTGCATGCACAGGTGGCCACTCAGTTCAAAAACAGCCTGTCCAGTTTGATAGACATCCTGATGTCCAAGGAGCCCTCGTACATCCGGTGCATCAAGCCCAACGGGGACAAAGAACCTGGTATGGAGACGCCTGGGCTGGAAAGGGACGGCTGCACCGCTTTCCACGTCTGCTTCCGTTGGTTTGTCCTTGGCCCAACAGGCCTTTTGAGGGCAACCTAAAATCTAGGCTGCCCTGGAAACAGCAGCTAACCTTTCTCAGCCCCCTGGAGAAATTAGAGTCTGTGGAAGTGCTGGTGAGGCCAGGGCCATGGCCTCAGTTCAACAGGGGGGAGACAGGCTGGGGTGGTAGAGATGGATGCTGAGATTGCCAGGCAGGTTGGCGCATTTGGGCAGCAGACCGTGGGCCCTGGGAGGCCTGCAGGTTTTGGTCAAGGAGTGGCGGAAGAGGGAGAGTGCCCTGAACGGGGTGCCGTTTTTGTTGCGCAGACAAATTCGACGACTCCTTGATAAGGCACCAGGTGAAATACCTGGGGTTAATGGAGCACCTTCGGGTGAGGCGAGCTGGCTTTGCTTACCGTCGGAAGTACGAGCACTTCCTGCAACGGTGAGACTCCTCCCCATCCCCTCTCGTTGCCATGGCTTCAGTCATGACTGGGAACACAAGAGTGGAGAGCATCTAATTCCCCCCCAGAGCCCCCAAATTCTGGTGGAGATTGGATAACTGACCGGCACCCTTCATCTAGTAGCACGTTAGGAAGGCGTAGCTCCCCCACAGAGCAGTGGTGTTGTGCAGCCCATCCCTTTGCCGTGGGGCTTACGGAGAGGAATTGGAGCTAGCATCCTCTAAACAAGCTTTGCCCATAATCATGAATTCTGATTCTGGGCGGAGGTTAGCTTAAGTTCTGTGCTGGGCAGAAATGATTAGGGTCCCCCCCCCTCCGACTCCTTCCGCTGTTTGAAATCCATTTCTCCCGACTGAGCCTAGATACAAGTCGCTCTGCCCAGATACCTGGCCCCAGTGGCGAGGCCCCGCAGCCAAGGGGGTGGAGAAGCTCATCCATCACATTGGCTACAAGCCCGAAGAGTACAAGATGGGAAGGTAAAAGCGGTGCCTGCTGTGTGTTTGGGACCAGTTCGTGCAGATGGCGACTCGCCATTAAAACACGGCTTCTCTCTCTCGCTCGCTAGGACCAAACTCTTCATTCGTTTCCCGAGAACGCTGTTTGCCACCGAAGATGCCTTTGAATATAGAAAACACCTCCTAGGTATGTACTTGGACGTCTTGGGATCATGCCCGGAAACATCTGTTTCTACCTGAACATTTTAACGAGTCTTTTCTCTGCAAATTCTCTTCTCTGAGAACGCAGTGGAAATTGTGGAATCCCTTTGGCTTGTAGGCGCTTCCTTCCGAGGGCCCTGGATGACCTCCTCATAAACACAACTTTTTGGTGCAAGTGTTACAAGGCTGCATGAAATCCTTGTTGGGCTCTTAGCACTGCAAGCCAATAGTCAGGTCTATTTAGGATTAATTTTGGGGTGATCTCCTTTGCATTACGATGGCCCTACGCTCAATCTCTGGTTTCCCTGACTGAAGAAACCAGGTAGATTTGGTGGGAAAGATATCTAAGAGCTACTTCCGGTCCCGTAAAAACGTCATAATGCTGTTGACGAATCAAAATTCTTGATTCAGGTTCAAAGAGTATCTAGGCTAGAAAGTCATTTCCAGTCAGAGGTGAGGTCAGATGGCCCCACTGGTAAAGAGAGCGGAGTTGTAGAGTCAGCCTTAGAAGTGCCTCCTCTTCCCGCTGGAAGTCACCAAAGGCTCCCCAAGGAAACAGAAGCGACTCTCACCTGGCAAAGTCATCTTTTTCCCTCTTTCAGTTTCCAGAATACAAGCCAAATTCAGAGGTTGCCTGGGGAAGCGAGAATTCCAGAAGATGAGACAAGCCGGTAAGGATCAGTTGGCAGGAACTGAAGAGAATCTTGAGCAGGACGTCAAGGCCCAGCGCTTTCCCACAAGGGCTGACGTCTGAACTCAGGTCCTGGGGACACTTTTTGAAAACTCGCATTGCTCGCCCCTCGCCTGCTAATAAGGAGGCCCTGCTGGCTGAGCTGGACACTCTTTCTGTCTTGCAGCCATCCTGTTGGAGGCGGCCTGGAGGGGGGTCCTGGCACGCAGACGGGCCAAGAAGAGAATATGGGCAGTCGAGACAATCCATAAGTAAGTTTCCTGCCTCTGCCTGGGACCATCCCTCCCTCTCCGTTGCCTCTCAGCTCTGGAAGGCAATCAGAGGGTCCCTGCTCATCTGGTTATTCCCTGTCTTGCATGGATGCAAAACACGCATGCGCGCACACACACACGTCCACACCTGGGAAGGCACCTGGACAGGATAAGAAAGATGGTCCTGAATGTTGCTTTTCTCCCTTCCGAAGGTTCTTAAAAGGCTTCATTCACCGGAGAGAGCCACTGAACTCCGACAACGTGGACTTTGTGAGGTTTGTGCAGCACACCTACCTCACGAAACTCAGGGATCACATTCCAAAGACCGTCCTGGACAAAAGCTGGCTTAAGCCTCCAGAGATCATGAAACAAGTGAGAACGGGCTTGCGGGAAGCCTCCAGGTTCAGGGACAGTTTGCTGCACAGCCAAGGGAGGGAGCCTCTGGCCTTCCTGCCTGGCGGTGGGTTCTCTCCAGACTGCTGGGAAGCGGGGGAGGGGGGCGCTCTGGAGATGCTGGGTCTCACCAGATCTTCTGAGGTTAGCTGAGGAATAGTCAGATTAAGAAGGTCTCCTAAACTTATATCCATATTTGACTTGTACAAAACTGGTGACTTTGGGTCGGAGCACCATCTGCTCCCCCAGGAACGGAACCCGGGAGGTCCACAGCGGTCTGTGACTGATTCTTGTGTCTGTCTTGTGTCCATCTGCTCCCCTTCTGCCTCTCAGACCTCTGCTCTTCTGAAGACGATCTGCAAAAGGAATCTCGTCCGGAAATACTGTTGTGGAATCACTGCCGAGAAGAAGGCCCAGGTAACAGGGTGGGGCCGCGAGACCTTCTGGCGCAGAAGCCTGCAGTTTCAGCTGAGGGTCTTCCTGGTATCCACAAATTCTTATTTTACTCCCAACCAGATGGAGCAAAAGGCCGTTGCCAGTGCCATCTTCTCTGGGAAGAAGGCTGGCTATGCGGAAAGCCTGAACGAACTCTTTGTGGATAGCCGGCTGAGTGAGTAACGGAGAGTTGGCTTGGCTCAAATGATGGGTTCTCCCTTGTTGACTGTCTGGATATAATTGGGGGAGGGAGTTTTGGGGGTAGCGCAGAACGGTGGAGTTGGAAGGGGCCCCAAGGATCATCTGAGGGGGTCAACCCATCTCCAAAGGACCTGAAGGCAGGACAGGAAGTAACGGATGATCAAGGAGAGAAGCAACCTGGAACTAAGGAGAAATTTCCTGACAGTGAGAACAACTAATCAGTGGAACGACTTGCCTCCAGAAGTTGTGGGTGCCCCATCGCCGGAGGCTCTTAAGAAGAGGCTGGACAGCCATTTGTCTGGAATGGTCCAGGGTCTCCTGCCTGAGCAGGGGGCTGGGCTAGAAGACCTCCAAGGTCCCTTCCAACTCTGTTTTTCTGTTATCTGGTCTAGCAGGAGAAGTAAGTCTTTATTAAAAGGTCACCTTCAAGTCACTTTCAGGTTGGTCTGTAGCTTCCAGGAACTCAAATGTACGTTTGATGTTACAAGACCACTTCAGAAGAATCCTTAAATGAAAAAAGGCGGGGGGGGGGGGGAAACAAAAGCATTTCTGGCATGCCAGAAGTGTCTCCGAAGGCCTCAGAAGAGCTTTCTGCCCCCTTCGCTCCCAGGTGAGAGCGAGCTGTGCCCGAAGGTCCTGCAGATGATCCGCCACGAGAAGGTCCAGGTAAGGCAGAGGAGGGCCTCCCCCAGGCCAGCGGCACAAGAGTTCTCTCCCTGCCTCCGATGCTGCAGGACAAACCCTCCCGGCAGCCCTGGCTAAAGCGCCTCTTGTGCTGGTTTCCAGTATGTCACCCCGGTGGTGAAATACGACCGGAACGGCTTCAAGCCCAGAGAGCGGCTGCTGGTCCTGACCCGTCTGGCGGCTTATGTGGTGGAGACGGCCAAGATCAAGCAAAAGGTCGAGTACGCCGCTCTCAGAGGTAACCTTTGAAACCGCTTCTCTTTGGCCTCGGCTGGTCACTCCGACCCCGTTGTGTCTTTGGAGCGAAGCGTTCGCACGCCCACAGGAGGGAGAAGGTCTCGCCTGTCCCGATTCTGCTCCAGAAGAGCCGGTGCAGGAAGTAGCATTTCTCACCCGATTAGTTCGGAGCTTTGGTCCAGGTACAGAGGATCCTCCTATATATCTGGAAGGGAGCAAGGCCGAGGAAATCGGGTGCCTTTCAATGAGCAGGAAAAGGAATGGGCAATTCCAAAAAAGTAAAATAAAAAACGGATGCACAAAGAGGTGAAGGGGTGGGCGGGAGGGGGCTGGAAAGGGGAGCCTCAGGAACAGGAAGGCTCCAACGTGTTGGGAAAAGATGGAAACCAGAGAATTTGTGGTGGAGAAGAACGTAGAGCTCCATCTTTGCAATGTCACCAAGAACACCTCAGGAAAGAATCAGGGGCATGAAAGCATTAGCTTGATTAATGAAACATTTTTTTAAAAAAAGAAAAAGTAGCGACTCGGTCCTGCTTCTTCCACATTTCCATAAAATGGACCCTGCGGGACAGAAGAAATATTGCTCCGTCTGAGTTACGTGGTCTCACCTTCTCCATGCCAGGCATTTCCACCAGCAGCCTCGCCGACGGCATCTTAGTCCTCCACGTTCCAGAAGACAACAAGCAGGAAAAGGTAAGAGGAATCTGCTCCACCTGGAGGCCCTCCTGCTTTGGGAGGCGATCAGAACTAACAGTCCTCCTCCGGTCTTGCTTGCAGGGAGACGCCATCCTGTGGTGCAAGCACGTGTTTGAGACCATCACCAAGCTCTGCATCTTGGCCAAGAAGCAGGAGCTGGTAGCCGTGGTCCAGGGAAGGTCAGTGGCCTTTGCTTGGGCAGATGCGGCCCTCCCGGGAGGCTTGCCTTTTTAATGCCGAGGAGGCAGCAAAGGATCTAAGGCTGGAAGCCTTTCCTAACATCTGAACTCCTTTTAAGTCTTCCAAATGTTTGTTTTCTCACCAAGATCTGCTTTGACTCAGGGCCATGCCTTGCCGGGCTTGGGCGGGAAGAGCCCTCGGTCTGTGGCCCGGTGCCACGGATGAGCCCCGGGTCGTCTTCTGCAGCCGGGGGCGGGGAGGGGGCTCTGCTGCTGAGCCTGGTCCTTGGCAGGGGCCGCTAAAGCCCCCAGCCTCTGGAGCCCTGGTACCGTATGATGTCGGTGGCTCTTACCTGTTTTGTCTTAGCCTCAAGTTCCAAATCAGTCCAGGGAAAGAAGGAACCGTGGTTTTCACCACCGGGCAGGAAGCTCACATCTACAAAGCCAAAAACGGACAGCTGACTGTTGTAAGTCTCTGGAGTGCAAAAATC
This sequence comes from Vipera ursinii, assembly GCF_947247035.1. Classification (NCBI taxonomy): domain Eukaryota; kingdom Metazoa; phylum Chordata; class Lepidosauria; order Squamata; family Viperidae; genus Vipera; species Vipera ursinii. The sequence continues at coordinate 589,548 of NC_139527.1, read as the reverse complement.
CAGGGTGTTTTGGTGCATCCGGCCAAGCGTGAACATCATTTCCCTCCCTGACCAATCGTGGTGTGTTTTTTTTCCTCAAAGAGGAAAGGAGGTTCTGCAGAGGCAATCTACCTCTCTTAATTCATTTAGCTAATGCAGTTTGCTTTTTTTTTTAAAAAAAAGAACTTCTTTAAAAAAAACCCAGCAGCCCCCATTTCTTCTTGTGTGTTTCTTTGGCTGCAGGAGCCTTGTGGCTGGCTACAGGCGGCCAAAGCGTAAAGAAGCTATCTAGAAATAACTCTTTTATGTTTAAACCGCAAAGGTGTCGACCAAGATAAAGTCCTGATGGGGAAAATCAACATCGAGGGAGGGCCATCCGTTACTCTGTCTGCTTGAAAAGTCCCTGAAATCGCCACCACCTCTGGGGAGAGTCAGTGCAAGTCTTCGTAAACCTGCTCAGATGCCGTCAGACTGTTGGAGTTGAGGTTATTTGCCTCTTTTTTTAAAAGCACAAAGTTTGCCCATTAATCCTAGACCCTGTGACAGCCTCAGTGAGCCTCTTCCAGAAGAGATGCAGAGGTTTGAGTTCAACCTTCCAGTTGGCAACAATTGAGCCGTTAACTGCACCAAACAGCCCCAAGCCACGGTTTTAAAATGCAAAACTCCAGAGAAGAATCTCAGCATAAAACACGAAGGACTCCAAACGCTGTTTCTAAGCAGGACTGGAAGAGGAGCAATAAGGCCGGCTGTGAAACTCTTGCCCTGGGTCCGAGTGAGAGTCTTGTCCTCATCAACCAAATTCTCCGCAGTTAACGGGGGGGGGGGCCAGCGACCATCAGCCCCATTTGTGAAACAAAAGACTGAGCTTCTTCCCTCTGGGACAAGCAAAGAAGTCCCGGAAGGCACTTCTGTTCCTGGAGTTATGACCCCACATTATTCTCTGTATTAGCAACCTGTGATGTATTTATAAGAAATTAAAAAGGTGAAAGGAAAATTAACTTCCACTGGCCTGCCCTCTCCCTGTCTCCTAGCCACCTCAGCCAGTCCACTTTCTAAGATGGGCTCCCTCCCCCCCATTTCTCAGTGGCACTCGAAGGGCTGAAGGGGGTCTACAGAATCAGTCACCACACACAGACCTCCTTGGGGGGAAATGCGTGGCAAGCTTGATCCTTGAAGTGTCATTCGCAGAGGAGGGCGGGGGGGGGGGAACCACGCAGAAGCATCCCAGCAGCCCAGGCTGTGTAGCAACGCGGAGGACAGGAAAAAAAACCACTTTGGAGAAGGGGGCTTCTGGTTTCCACTAGCAGGCAGTAATGCTGCGTTCTCTCCCACCACGATCTTTGTAGTTTCTCTTCGGGCACTTGTATCCACGCTGGCTCCTCAGTCACCAGCATAGCTGGGTATGTTAGTGACTCAACAGGACGTGTGAACCGTCCTCAGATTGGAGCCGGCTGCTGGTCTTTCTTCTGCCCAAGAAATTGAGGGTCTGCTTCAGTTCTGTGGCTCATTTCCCTTTCTGGTGGGCATTTGCTTCCTGCTAAAACCCTGATTTTGCTCCCTGACCTGTTTCAAAAACAGTGTCGGAAAGACGGTCTTAAATGAGGACACTAAGAGAAGCTGGAAATAGGAAACATGTCTAATTTATTTCCCGTATTTAAAATCTGTGTCAAATGCGAAACACTTACACAAACAGAAGAAATCACGTCAACAGAGAAGAGGAAGTGACTCTGCACAGACCCGATTCCTGCACGGCTCCTTTAAGAAGGCAAGGCTTGACTGGGGGGGGGTGTTTTTCAACCGGTTTCTTCACAAGACCCAAGGCTGCCTTGAGGCCAGAAAGCAAAGGCACTGCTGCTGGGGAGGGCGACCTTTTCCTTTGGCCAAAATTGCTTTTGGAATTAGGATCGCACAAGGACAGTCTAGAACAGAGGCGGGCATTCCTGTCCACTCTGATCCTTCGTTGGTCAAGAGTGGTTAAAATCTGATCTAATGCAAATGCCTCACCGACAGGCTAAAGAGATGAAAGCTTGCAGCTGCTCTTTCTTGGGTTGGGGTCCTGGTCATCCCACCCCAAAAACATTTCCTCACCGGTCCCCTTGATTGTTTCAGGGCTCAGCAGGCAGGCAGTTCCTTTTCTGGGAGCTGATGGCCCTCCCTGCCCGCCTGGACCAAAAGCCCCTCCCTCGCCCAGAAAGAGGAAACCAAGGGCACCCCCACCCCTTCCTCTGGGCCGGCTTCCCTTCACTGGGGTTTTGAGAGGGCTGGCTAAAACACCCAGAGAGACATTTTCCCATTCCACAGATCACAAACAAATACAACTTTGGAAAGTAAATACCCCAGGAAGGGCCGTAACAGGCGGCAAAGGATCCACTGAACGACCTAACGTGATGCCACCATTTTGGTTTGCAGCATCTTTCAACAGTTGCTTTTTGGCTACTCTGGTTTAGCTCCCTAAACTCTGAAACGCACAAAATAAACACTCTTTCCTAAACGGAAACAGGAATAAGCCAATTCTGGACTTTGGACGCTTTGCAGAACACGTTAACTCGGCAGATCTCCAGTCGCAGCTTAATCTTTGGTTTTTCTGCTACTCACACTCCAAATTTATTTCTGCTGTGAAATGAAGGCTTGGAGAGATGCAATAGACATCGATTAAAGAATGAACAAAGGCCTTCCTTCTCATCCCACCTGGTGCAGCAAGATGGAGTGTGTAGATTCCAGCTGGCCAGGCGCTTTCTCACCTACACAGGGGCTTTGGGGGTGGAGCTGAGGGGTCTCTGGGTGGGAGGCTGAGGATGGCATACTGCATGGAAGCCCTGGGCAGAAACGGCCGTCTGTTCTCCCTCCTTAGGCACCTTTTCCAATCCAAGCTGCTTTAGTGCCTCTTCTGAACCTCAAGGGGCCAAGGGAAGTTGCCTAAGGAGTCTGACTGCTGGGGCACCATCTTCCCAGGGCCTCATCTGCAAAATGGCTCATAATTTAGACGGTACAGCCAGGGAGAGGCTGCTGGTCCCAGAATATTTGCCTCTGAATGAAGGAGACCGAATCACATGTGGACACGGCCAGAAGAGCGTTGCTTGGCAAATTTAGCCTTTGGTCTTGGATCAGAAGGTGGGACTTGTGAATGCGGAGGGGGCAATGAGGAAGAAGGTCACAGGCACGCTTTACAGCATCTACTGAAGGCAAGATGGGGAACCGCCACCCTTGGGGAAAAGTGAAGAAAACGGGACGTTCCTGCATGGTCCTACCACTGTTTTTCCTCCTGTAATAGGAGATGGAAGGCCTCCCCTTATTCCCATCCCCTGCTTGGGTGGCAAAGGGGTTCAGCCACAGCTTTTCTCCCTGGGAACGAGGACTCCTCCGGACTTCCAAGAAGTCTCCCCTGAAGGAGCCCCCTCCACCCAGAGGCTGGAGCCAAACGGAGGCTGCTGTGTGCTGAACAGTTTTCTCCAAGCTCAGGACAGGAATTCAGAAGTGCCGCAAAGCCCAGACCTGCACCCCGGACAATCTATTTGGGTACAATGGGCTGCATCATCGAATACCAAAAATACTCTCGGTAGAAAAGGACAGTCCTGTCAGCAAGCCAGAGGCCGGCCGAGTCGGAGGAAAGGGGCCGGCCCACTGCAGCCGCAGCTCACTGGTGCAAGTGAGTGCGGTCATCGGGGCGCTTGATGTGGATCCGGCGCACCCTCTCGATGCGCTCACGCTCCTCGTCCTCCTCCAGGTGGTGGGAGCGCCCGGCTGCCCCCCCGGTGGCCTCCAGCAGCGCATTGTCAGGGCCTCGGCCGTCCTGGGCTTCGTAGAGCAGGATGTTCAAGGTCTCTTCGTAGATTCGGGCTTCTGGGAATTCAACCTGGAGATGCCAAATGGGGGGGGGGGGTGTAAGACAGAGCCCTTGCGTGAACCTTTCTGAGCGGAGGGAGGGCAGAGAGTCAGCCACTCACTTTGGTCTGCTTCTTCTCGGTGGCATACACAATTGAGGTGCAGCACACTTCTGCAATCTTGCGTCCCTGGCCGTAAAACGACCAACAGCAAATCTCATCTCCCAGCACGTCTTTGATGAAAAGGACCCTCCCGTTGAAGCGCAGAGAGAGTTTGTCAAACAGCTCGATGTTTTTCAGCATGTTGTCGTCTGAATTGCTGGTGATGGGGGTGGAGACCAGAAGGGAGAGATGGGGCAATGCTCTTAATTAGCCAGTTCCCCCCCTCCCGGCTGTTTCACTCCCCTCCTTTCTGCCTAACAAGGTAACTGTCCCCTTCGCCCCCTCTCCAAACTCTCTCCTTCTTGGTAGTGAAAATACTTTACCTGGTGTAGGAATATTTGTTATTGCTTCGGTTGTAGAGCAATTTAACCGCTGGCTGCAAAAACACAGAAGACAGATACAGGCCTTTAGTTCCATGGGTCACCACTAGGTGTTGAGGGCAAGCTGGTCCCCTACAGGGGATGGTTGGAACTGCAGAGGTAAACATCTGGAGACCAGTTGCTCCTCTCCAGGTGGGCCACCATGAAGATCTGGTGGAAGGGGAAAAGCACACACCCCCCCACTTCGGAACCCCCCTCCCTTAATGTGAGGCCTTTTACCTTGTTGGACGTGGCTATGAGTTTCTGCTCTTCCTTGGAGGATGTGATGATGGGCACTTTGCAAAAAGGCTCATAGACATCTTTGTTCTGAGAAAAGAAGAGGACGGACTGAAAGGGCAGCAGGAGGTTCAGAAAGATGCAAGCCCTTACTTAGAGTTGGACAAGTCCTCTCTGGCCAAGCTCAGGAATCTTGACAGACTCTGCAGCTTGCAGAAGTTTCCCTTTAGAACGGTGTTTTCCAACCTTAGCAACTTTAACATGGGTGGACGTCAACTTCCAGAATTCCCCAGGAGTTGAAGTCCACCCATCTTAAAGTTGCAAAGGTTGACAGAAAGTGCAATACCAAAAGGGTGTCCAACCCACAAGGCTGCAGTTCCTCCTGCCTCCCTCCACCCCTTCCAGGTGGGAACCTCCTCCACTCCCCATCAGAGGGGTCCACGGGGGGGCAGCAGAGTGGGGAAGGCCGGCCCCCGGGCACACACGGCGGATGTACCTGAAGGGCAGCCTGGCACTCATCCACCAAGCCTTGGACCAGGTAGTACTTGGCCTCGGCCAGCAGCTCCTCAATCTCCCGCCGGCTCTCCGGGAGCGGCACGGCACCATCACGCAGGTAGTTTAAAATGGTTCCAAAATGCTTGCCACAGCGGTCTATCAGGATCCAGCCTAGGAAGAGTCAGGAAACACAGCCAAGATTGGGAGGAATGCAGAGTCTCAGCTAACCCTAATCCTATCCCTGGCTTGCCGGCTGCCGTTGTTTCACTCTGAGCTTCGTCATGTGGCTGGCAGCATCAAAAGCAGCCAGCTCGGAAAAGGCCAGATCTCGCACAAGGGCGCAAGTTTCCATGAGCTCAACTTGTTTGTGGGCAGAGAGACAAGAATGTTTAAGGGAGGGGTGAAGATCAGAAATGTGCAAGGAGGCCGCTGGTCTGACAAATAAGGGCAATGTTGGCTGAAGAATGCAAGGGCGGTCGGAAATGAAGGGGCTTACAGCTAAAATCTGATTAAGCTCAATTCTGCAAGCTACAAATTTTATTCCAATGGAATCAGGAGTCTTTTTTGTTTTGGAGTCAAACTATAGTAACCTTTTGATATTTGAACGTGTTCATTCTTCTTAGCTTAAAATCCTCAAATGCAAACGATTGAAAAATCTGCTGAATTGTGATTTTCTGTCCCAGTTTCCCTCATCAATTTTCAAATGATCACAACAAGTCACTTTCCTTGAGATTGCAGAAAAGTATGATGCACAGGGGTGCGCCTAACTCCCTACTTTGCTTTTACGACAAAGTAAAGGGTCAAACTCCCGTCTCCTCTCGTTTCTCACTGCTGCCCATAAGTGGGACCCCTGCCGACTTACCTGCTACGACACTCAAAAACAAAGGCAAGAAGCTGCCGCTTACTCCAAGCAGAGTCTCAAAATCACATTGATCGATATGAGATGGATGGCAAATAAATTTCATAATTAAAAAAAAAAATCAGATCAGAATTTGGAAGCTCTTCCTTCCGGCCATTTGTATCTGGGCGAAACTGCAGGAGGTCAATCACAAGAACCGGGCAGGAAGTCGGCAGACCTCCCTGCCGGAAAAGCCACTGTGTGAACGGCTCCTCATCAAACAACTACATGTCAGCACACGAAGCCAAGGGCAGCACGCGTGTCGTGGGATCGGCTTGCGTGCTTCTGTCTCCTGGGGAAGCAGGGCCCACAGAAGCGCGACCTCTGAGGAGCAGTTCTGAAGCCGCTTGACCCCCAAAGCGCCCCTGGCAGAGCTGGCCCCGGGACCCCTTCCTTCCCCCGAGGCCTCACCTTCGCTGTCCGTGAGGACCTCCATCCGGCCACTGAACATGGCCTTCAGCATGGTGTCCTGCTTGGTCAGCGTCTGCATGGTGGTGTAGTACAAGGCGCCGCCGATGTTCAGCTTCACATACTTGGAGCTGGGACTGCCGCTTTTGAAGGACGTGGTGCGGGTCGTGGCTGCTGGCACGGCGGTGCTCACCACTGTCTCTCCGGACATCTCTTCCTGAAAGAGCAGAGCCCCTTCAGGGAGGCCCAGGAGCACCAGCCCCCCAGCTGGACCGGGGTGCCCTAAGCGGCAGCGGACCAGGCCGGGTCTTTCGAAAGGGGCTGGGGAGGGCGGGGGGCTCCCCGTCGCAGGAGGGGAAGCCCAGAAGCCTCCAGGGCCCCTTTGGAGACCCCCGCCCGAGGAGAAGGGGGCAAGGCCCAGGAGCCCTCCCGGGGACCCCGCCGGGCCAAGGTGGGCTTGAGACCCAGCCAGGCCGGACGAGGTCTCGGCTCCCCCCCCTTTCCCCGCCTGCCCCCCCTTCCTTCCCGGCTCCCTGAAGCCGCGCCGGCCCCTGCCAGCCCCGAGGCGGAAGGAAGCGGCGCCGGCTGGGCCAGGCGGCCTCCGCGGGGAAAAGTCCCGGGAAAGCGAGCCGCCCCCGCCCCTCCCCCGCGGGGACCGACTCAATGCCCTCCGCGACCCCTCGCCGCAATCGCCCGGCGTCCCCTGGATTCGCCCCCCGAACTCCTCCTCCCCCCCGCCAAGTGCGGCCCGCCTTCCCCGCGGGGGGGGGAGACCCCCGAAAGGGAGGGGGCGAGGACCCCCCCTCACCATGAACAGCCCCGCGCGAGGCCCCCTCCTCCCCTCGGGCAGACGGTGACGCTCGCGGCCACGCCCCTCCTCCTCCTCCTCCTCCTCCTCCTCCTCCTGCGCAGGCCGGAACTGGGTCTGGCGGGGCGCGTTTGCGGGCGGGCCGCAGCCTCCGGAGCGCTTCCGCTGCAACGGCCGGAAGTGCGCCCGGCTCTATGGTCCTGAGCGTTCCGCGGGGGGAGGCCGGGGGATGGGGGGCCGCGCCGTCGAGGGCCACGACCTGTAGCAGCCCCGCCGCGCGGCCGGAGCCCCCTCGCCCTTCGCGGGCCTGGCCGCCAGCACGCCCCCTGCCAGGTGGGACGGGGCCGAGGGGTCCGCTCGTGGGGGAGGCCTCTGCCGGAGGGGCCACGGCGCCAGCCCTCCCTCCCTCCCTCCCCCCTCCCCCGGGCCTTGTGACCCAGCGGATCCCCAGGAGACCCCTCCTCAACTGGGCTGGGGCGCTGCCCCTCCGGAGGCCTCCCCGGGACCCCCTTGCTCTGCAGGCCGATCAGGACCCCCCTTCTATCCCGTCTGATCTCCCTTTCTCTCTCCCGCCTGCCTGCCAGCACCCATCGATGAGCAGCGTTTGGAAACAGCCAAGAAATGTGATCTGGAGCTGCCTGGCGTGAACACGTTGCTCTCCTCAACAGCCAGAAGAAGCCGCAGTTTGGAGCGAGCGTGAACCATGTTTGTCTACGGGTGACCTCCGGGCTCTTCTGCAAAACACACCCGCCTGGGGTGAGCCCCACACCAGAGCCTCCTTTGTGCTGGAGACCGTCTGAGCGGTCTTTCTCGGACCCGTGTGCGAAGGTCCTGGTGCTCCTGCTTCAGGGCTTCTCTCCCTTGTCTCTTGTTCGCAGAGGCCAAAATGTTCAGCGCAACCCAATCGTCCAAGGCCGAGTTCCTGGACAAGGCCCGGCAGGCCCGGGAGGAGCGCCGGGAGCAGAAGGAACGTGAGCAGGCTGCGGTGCGGATCCAGGCCCTCGTCCGGAGGTTTCTGTGCCGCTGTTGGCTGCAGTGGAAAATCAGGTGTGCATAGCCATGGATACGATGAAGCTTTATCTGTGGCAGGTATCTGGGCGCATGGAAAAATTACCTGTTACCATCCATGAAATCCTCCAGTCCCAGAACAAGAGGCCTGGGAGGTAATCTGAGTCAAGATAGAGAACCCCAGCAGTTTCCTGGGTTTTTGTATCCAAATTCAACGCCTTGCCTGCTGCGCTACAGGCGCCTGTTGCTGGGACTTCATTGCTTCTTCTCCTCTTTGGCTCAGGAGCGAAGTGGATAATTTCTTTCACACCAGCGGTCCTGCCAAGAGGACGGCCCTTTCGCTGTTTAAAATCTCCCGAAAGCTGCTCTTTATTTTCAAGCTCCCTCAGGACAAAGAGGTACAGCGCCTCTGACTCTTTTGCAGACTTTTGGAATCTTGGCTGCTCTCTCGGTATTAGTTGGGAGGGGGCATCTATAGGGGGTGGATCCCTTGGTCACCCAGTTCTGGGATGGAAGAATCCCTCGTGGTTGCCCTTGGACAAGCGAAGGAAGGAAGCAGCATCAGAAGCTTTCCATTGATTCAGTAGCCATTTAAATTTAGTTCTGGGGAGTCAGAAATAAAGGTGGATGCTGGTAGTTTGGGAAAGGCTGATGCCATCTCACCTTAAGTCCATTTCTTGCTCTCTGCAGAGATTTGAAAAGCTGTGCCGCTGCATCCTTAGCAGCATGGAGGCGGAAAATGATCCTAAAGTAAGTAGGTTCGCTTTTCACGAGATGAGAGTGCAACTGTGCGTTTGGCTATTTATTTTCCCAAAACCAAAAGAGAAGCGAGGAACCATTTTGGTGGTGAAACCACAGCTACAGGTTTTCCCAGGACTGTTTGTGGCTGTTTTGAGACGTTTCTTTGCCTCAGTGGCTTCACAGGAGAGAAGGTTCCTTTGAATTGCAGGATTGCAGCATTTTGCCCTTTGACCTCTCAATCCAGTGAAACTTTCCCGCCCAATGGGCCAAGTTACTCTTATGGCTCTTTCATTTTGCAGGTGTGGTACGTATCCCTTGCGCTCTCCAAGGAGCTGACTCTCCTATGGATCCAGCAAGTGAAGGATGTGCTGTGGATTTGCTGTGAATTTTTGAAGCTGCTCAAGGTACAGACTGGTCCAATTTCTGTGGCATGGATTTTTTTAGGGGCATTTTTTCTTCTGCTCTTAGCTTTGCAGTATGTTTCCTTTTCAACTTTCTGGGGGTTCATTTTTGTAGCCAGACATCTTGCAAGATTCAAAACTGGTAAATTTGCACCTCACGATGCTGGTGACTTTTACGGACACCTCTACCTGGAAAATCCTGCAGGGAAAAGGTGCGTTTGCAGAATTCTGCCTCTAGATGCTGCTTTGTTTGCCAAAAAAAATTCCACTGCCTGGCCGCGAAGGGAAGTTGTAGCTGAGTTTTTCTCTCTGGGTCTTTCCGCAGGAGAAGCCCTGCGCCACGCCATGAATCGCATCTGTGCAAATATCATGGGGCATCTCAACCAGAAAGGGTTTTACTCCGTGCTGCAGGTTTGTGGTGTCTGGCTGCCTTTAAGTTCCTCTGCGTGAATCTCCTCACTGGGAAAAGATGGAAAGAGCTTTATGGGGATTTTTCCATCTGCTCATCTCTGGTTTGCGACACCCAGCTGTGATTTATTCATTCATTCAGAGCAGGGGTCTCCAGCCAGTTGGGGAACTCTGGGAGTTGAGGTCCACAAGTCTTAAAGTTGCCGAGGTTGGAGACCCCTGCTCTTGACCCTTAAATGCTTTTCAACATTTTTTTCAGATTTTGCTGACAAACGGTTTGGCAAGGTCTCAACCTTCCTTTTCCAAAGGCACTTTAACAGCGGCTTTTTCTCTTGCACTGCGGTAAGACAACTAGCCGAAGCTACGACTCCGTCCGGGTCAAAAAACCCTTTAAGGAGACCTTGGGGGCGCTCTGGACTTCTCAAAACCCTTGTGACGTTTTTCCCTTCCCCAGCCCGGTGGTTGCGGCTCAGTTTTCTGACAATCTCTTGCGATCCTTCTTGATCCACATCATGTCCGTTCCAGCCATCACCAGCCATCTTGCAACCCTGACACCGGAGGTAGGCGGGTCCCATCAAGGCGAGAAGAAAAGAGGAGGTGACGTGTTTGAAGCTTCCTTCTAGAATTCCAGAATGAAAGTCTGGTTGTCCTGCATCCTCTTCAGACGTGTGGACTTCAACTCCCAAACTCCCCAGCCAGCAGAGAGTTTGGGAGATGAAGTCCACACATCTTAGAGTTGCCAAGGCTGAGAAACCCGGCCCTACAGAGTTGTTCCGGCCATCTCCTTTTTGCCGTAGGGCTCATCCTTGATCTTATCCCTGCGAATCAGGGCTGGGGGTTTTCAGGAGGTGTAAGAATGAGGGAGAAGGGAGTCAGTTGCTTGCACAGTGCTGTAGAGAAAAGCTGACAGGAAACCTTAAGAGCGTGTTTGTTTGCCTTTCTTGGCCAGAGCCAAACAAATAGACTAAACTTTAATTCTTAAAGACCTGGAGAGCTCAGCTTGCTCTATCAACGTCTCTCCTTGGGTGAAAGTCTGCTTTCCTTTCAGCGCCTGGCAGTGATGGAATCCCAGGATCTCCTGCGCAGGTTCCTGTTGTACTTGAGCCGGGAAGAGCAATGCAGAGACGTCTGTGTGTGTCTGGAAGGGAGCCACACGCTCTGCCTTCTGGGTAAGATCCCCAGAGGACACGAGGCCAGAGTTTGCACCGGGCCCTGCAGAGTAGGAATTCCGGAGGCCAGGTTGCCCTCAAAAGAATTTCCTCCCTCTATCTATACGCCAGGTAGCATCTGGGCACAAGCATCATTCTTCACCGCCATATTTGTGATCCTCGGTCACGCAAGACTTCTCCCAGCGGTTGCAGGGGACAGGCGTTGGGGGCCGGGGTGGGGATTGGGGCTGCTCTGAAGGCTCAGCTGCGGCTTTTCCCCAGGCAACCTCGTCTACTTGGGGTCGCTGAATGAGAAGGTGCTGCAGGAGGAGACCCCCCACTTTGTGAGCGTCCTGACGCAGACGCTGTGCTACTGCCAGAGGTACGTCTCGCAGAAGAAGTCGAACCTCACCCATTGGCACCCGGTTCTTGGCTGGTTCTCCCAGACGGTGGATTATGGGTAAGCACCCCTGGCGCAGCCTTGCTCATGGGAACCTGCTCTCTTGGGGTCCCTCCTTGCTTCCGGGTTTGCCCCTCTGGGCGCCCAGCCGCGGCCACTGCCTTGCTCCTCCTCGCCTCTCTCCCCCCAGCCTGAACGAGTCGATGCCTTTGCTCACCAAGCAGCTTCAGCACCTTTGGGGGGCCCACATGATCCGGATCCTCTTCAGCGACGTGCTCAGCAAAAAGCTGCTGGAGAGCCAAGAAGCTGCTCGCCAGCCCCCGCCAGCCCACTCCCCACAGAGCAGCCTGCCCGTGAAGAGTGAGTAGTGACGCGCCCCCCCCCCCCACATTCCCCAGGGCTCCCCGGGTGGTTCCTGCGTCAGTGGTTCCCAAACTCTGCAAGCTGAAGAATGCTCCAGTCGGTATTTGTGGACTTCAGTTCCCAGATTTCCCCAGCTGAGGAATTCTGGGAGTTGAAGTCCACCCATCTGAAAGTGACCGCAGGTGAGCTACCTCTGAACTCGGACATGGAGCAGCTTCCCTCGGGGTTGACTCCACCTCCCTTGCGTCTCCGTCTCCCGCCAGGTCTCTTCAGACGCGCCTTCCAGAAATCCACCTCCGTTCGCAACATCCTGAAGCCCATCGGCGGCAAGAGGGTGGACTCGGCGGAGGTGCAGAAGGTGTGCAGCATCTGCGTCCTGTACCAGATGGCCCTGACCACGCTGACGCAGATCCGGCTGCAGATCCTCACAGGTTGCTATTTGGGGGGAGGAGAGGGGGCTGCTGGGGGGGTCACTGTCCGTTGGGTTATGCGGAGAAGCAAAAGTGGCTGAAAACCTCCTCCCCCCTCTCCTGGTCCCGCTGCTCGGCCCCCTGCCAGGCCTCACTTACCTGGACGACCTCCTGCCCAAGCTCTGGGCCCTCATCTGTGAGCTGGGCCCCCAGGGGGGCCTGAAGGTCTTCCTGGAGTGCCTGAACAACCACACGGAGGAGTCCAGGCGGCTGCTGGCGATGCTGACGCTCTTCTGCGACTGCTCACGCCATCTGATCACGTACGCTGGGGGGAAGAGGGGCCCGGAGGGGGGCTGGCCTCCCCCTGGGCGGATAAAAATGCAGCCTTTCCCCCTCCCCCTCTCACCCCCACCCCCCAGGATACTGGACGACATTGAAGTCTACGAAGAGCAGATCTCCTTCAAGCTGGAAGAGCTGGTCACCATCTCCTCTTTCCTGAACTCCTTTGTCTTTAAGATGATCTGGGATGGGATTTTGGGTGAGTCCCCTGGGGGGGCAGCGGCCCTCTCCCCCCTCCTGCTTTACGGGGAGATGGGCACGGGGGGAGCCTTCTCTCTGAGGCTGGCTTTCTCTTGGCCGCAGAGAACGCGAAGGGGGAGACCCTGGAGCTCTTCCACTCGGTCCACAGCTGGCTGATGGTCCTCTACGAGAGAGACTGCCGGCGGCGTTTTGCTCCGGAAGAGCACTGGCTGCGCAAGTAAGAGCTGCTCGCTCGCTGGGTTCCTTCCTTGTTTGGCCTGGGCTGGTGCTTTGCTTGCCCACCAGTCAGTTGCTGAAGCTCAGTCCCGTCTCTGCACCTCCTGCTGATTTTTCAGTGCGGTGTGTGTGTGTGTGTGTGTGTTGTTTAGGGACCTCAAGCCCAACTTGCTGTTCCAGGAGCTCGACAAAGATCGGAAGCGAGCCCACCTGGTCCTGCAGTACATCCCTCACGTCGTCCCCCACAAAAACGTGAGTGGAAGCTGGGCCTGGCGGGGGGGGGTGGAGGGCGAGGAGCTGCAGGAGGTGACAGGCCAGGGCTGACCCTGAAGCAGACTCGGGTCCAGTAGCAGTGAGACCCCAGGCGGGAAGCCCCACCAGCGCCTCCCCCGTGGCCCTTGGGACGGCTCTGCTCGCGGGCTCAACCCGCTTCTTTCCCCCGACGTCTAGCGGGTTCTTCTCTTCCGGAATATGGTCACCAAGGAGAAAGAGCAGCTGGGCTTGGTGGAGAGCAGCTCTGCGTCGCCTCACGTCACCCACATCACGATCCGTCGGTCCCGCATGCTGGAGGTGAGAGCGGAGCTGGCGGCCCTGGAGCGCTTCAAGGCGGAGGCGTCTTCCTTCGCCTCCTGATCCCGGGGACCCTCTTGCCTCCCCAGGACGGCTACGAGCAGCTGCGCCAGCTCTCCCAGAACGCCATGAAGGGCGTCATCCGGGTGAAGTTTGTGAACGACCTGGGCATGGACGAAGCGGGCATCGACCAGGACGGCGTCTTCAAGGAGTTCTTGGAGGAGATCATCAAGAAGGTCTTTGACCCAGCGCTCAACCTCTTCAAGGTATCCGCTCCGGGGCTGGGATTTGGGGACGGCCCAGGGGGACCCTGGGCTCGGCTTCTCAGCTCCCCCGCTCTGTTCCGGCACAGACCACCAGCGGGGACGAGAGGCTGTACCCGTCCCCCACCGCTTACATCCACGAGAACTTCCTGCAGCTCTTTGAGTTTGTCGGGAAGATGCTTGGAAAAGCTGTTTATGAGGTAGGCCAAGCTTCACAACCGGTGGGTCTTTCCAGATCACAGCTGCGGCACTGCTCACCCAGACCAGTGGGGGAAGGTGAGGCCAGGGAAGAAGGGCACGCGGGCGGCCTTGGGGGGCGGGGGGAACGCCGGTGGCTCTGCAGTTCTCCCCCCTCCCATCTACCAGGGAAGGGTCCCTGGGGCTCTCTGCGCTTGCTCGCTTCCTTGCAGGCGTTTCATTACCCAGACTAGGAAACGCTGTCGGTGCTGGCGATGAGGCAGCTAGTTGGGCAATTTCTCCTTTCAGCCCTGAGCTACAAATGTTCTCCTCTGTTGGCCTCTTCCAGGGCATTGTGGTGGACGTTCCCTTTGCCTCTTTCTTCCTGAGCCAGTTGCTTGGCCATCATCACAGCGTCTTTTACAGCTCAGTGGACGAGCTTCCCTCCTTGGATTCCGAGTTCTATAAGAACCTGACCTCCATCAAGGTCCGCTCCCAATTCACCTGGCTGCCTTGCATCCCGGGGTGGCTTCTGCGGGAATGGGAGAGGCTGCAGAGGGCAGGGAACAGCTGTCCCTCGTCACAGGTGACGGGGTGCCGCAAGGGGCGCACAGGAGGTGTTCAGCTGTGCTGGGGGTTCTGCAAGCAGCAGGATTTGCCTCTCTCTGGACTTGGCAGGATTTTTTGAGACTAAACCTGCCTGCGTGCTGGGCAAGTCCTGGTTAGGCATTTCCCTGCACTCCTTAGCAACGCAGCTGCTTTCTCGTCCTTTTGCAGCGCTACGAAGGAGACACCAGCGACTTGGGCTTAACCCTCTCCTACGATGAAGATGTGATGGGCCAGGTAGGCTCAGGGGCCCCTCGAGAGGCACCTGCTCGTTAAAGGTTATCGGCTGCTTTCTTGTCCCGTCCCCATTTCTGCAGTCAGGGCTAACTTCTTTCTCCTCCTCCTCCTCCAATTTTTGCTTTTCCAGCTTGTGTGCCACGAACTCGTTCCAGGAGGAAAGACCATCCCCGTGACCAACGAGAACAAGTGAGCCTGACTTTGCTTGCCCTCACAGCCCAGCGTGATCCGGCAGCTGCCTTAGCTGCAAAGCGCCCCTTTGCTTCTTCTGACCTTCACCCCCAAAGGCCTGCCGCGCAAAGGGCTTCGGAAACGCCTCTCTGGGGGGAGGGGATGTGAGGCCGGAGCCCAGGGCTCAGCTTTGCTTCCCCCCCCTCGTTGGCTTCCTCCCTCTGGCCAGGATCAGCTACATCCACCTGATGGCCCACTTCCGCATGCACACCCAGATCAAGAACCAGACGGCCGCTTTCATCAGCGGGTTCCGGTCCATAATCAAGCCCGAGTGGATCCGTGTCTTCTCCGCACCCGAGTTGCAGCGGCTGATATCTGGCGACAATGCCGAGATCGACCTCGAGGACTTGAAGTAAGGCAGGGGCCGGGCTGGGCCTGCCATCCGAGTCCGGTCTGCCCTGGGTCACCCTGTAATGAGACTCAGGCGTGCCCGAGCAAGGATTCGGCGCCTGAGAGGTGGGGCTTTGCAAGAGAAAGTTCAGGGGAGGGGTAGCCCAAGGAGGCTCCTTTCACTAGGGAGGGGAAAGAATTAACAAGCTGCCGTTCTTGGGGCCTGCCTGGTCTTGGGAGGCAGGCCAGGAGCAGGTCTGGGAGGCGCTGGGCCGTGTCCAGTTCCAACAGGAGAGGGAACTGCAGAAGGGGTCTCTGGCCCTTTTGGGGGGTGGGGACAGAAAGCCGGGGATTCTGCCCCGCCTGACCTGCTTGTCTTCCAGGAAACACACCGTCTACTACGGGGGCTTCCACGGCAGCCACAGGGTCATCCTCTGGCTCTGGGACGTCCTTGCCAACGATTTCAGCCCCGAGGAAAGAGCCATGTTCCTCAAGGTAAAGGCCGCCGTGCTGCCCAGCCAGTGTCTGCCTGCACCGGTGCAGCGAGCAGGAAGAACTCTGGTCCTGGCTGCCTCGCTGCAAGAAAGGCTGAGGGAACTCAGACTAAGAGCTGCAGTCTCACCCCTGGGGGGAATCTGTGGAGCGGCCCTCCTCTCCAGCCACAGTGCTGTGCCCCACCTCCAGAGGCCCTTTAGCGAAGCCCCTTCGGCTCACGGGGGCGACTGCCCGCCCTTAGGCACCCCTTCATCGCTCTGTTGTCTCTCAGTTTGTTACCAGTTGCTCCCGGCCGCCACTCCTGGGCTTTGTCTACCTCAAGCCCCCCTTCTCTATCCGGTGTGTGGAAGTGTCGGACGACCAGGTGTGTGTGGCTGGTGGCAGGGCAGGGACGGGGCCTCCTGAGCCCGGGCTGGCATTCCTGGGCAAAGTGCAGCAAGCTGGTGTTCTGTGGGGCAGATCCAGAGCCCTTGGGGGGCTGCCTGGCCCCAGGGGGGGGAGAGGGGAGGGCTGCCGGCATTCCTGGGATGTCACCGAGGAAGGAAGGAAGGGAAGGGGAGCCTGGCTGGCCTGCCACGCCGCACTCTGCTTGTGGGACTGGGGTTCAGCGTCTTTGGCTGCCAAGGTCCCCCCTTCTGCCCCTCTCAGGACACGGGGGACACCCTGGGCAGCGTTCTGCGGGGCTTCTTCACCATCCGGAAGAAGGAGCCGGGGGGGCGCCTGCCCACCTCCTCCACCTGCTTCAACCTCCTGAAGCTGCCCAACTACAGCAAGAAGAGCGTCCTGAGGGAGAAGCTGCGCTACGCCATCAGCATGAACACGGGCTTTGAGCTCTCCTAGCGGCCCTGCCGGGAGAGCAGGCCCGGGACCCGTTGGCCAGACGAGCAGCGCCTTCCCGGAGCCGTGGGAACTCCCGGGCCGTGCCCAGGTAGCAAAGCAGACGCCTGCAGTGTTGCTTAGCTCCTCCGAGACCGCAGCTGGCCTGCCATTAAACGTAGCCTTGCCTGCAAACCTTGTGCAGTTACCCGTTGCGGGCAGGGGGTCGCTGGAGGTTTTGCCGCACGGAGGGCTGGGCAGGAGGGCCATCCAGACTGCTGCGGGGGGCTGGGCGGCCGTTCCTGCCATCTTGCTCTCTTCCCCTGCCTTGCCCTGGTCAAACTTCCCAACTGCCCTGGTCAGGCTCTTGTAAGAAGCCGCTTGGGCCGGGTTCTGTCCGTGGCATCCGAGGCCCGGCTTGCTCAGTGGAGAGATTTGAGTTGGATCTGTTCTTCGCTGATCATGCAAGGCCGGTTTCAGCCCAGTTTTGTTACCTTGAACTGCTGGCCAAACTAGTTTGGCCTTGAATCAACTTTTCTCCAAAGGCCCCCAGGGCCCCCCCAGCAAGGAACAGGTAACCGTTTCCCGTTCTCCCTGTGCAGCCTCTCTGGTCGCGGGACTGGAATCCACCGGTCAGCCGTCGGTGACCAAGAACACAGGGCAGGCTGCCTCCCTTATGAACCCAGAGAGACCGCTCGGGTGCCAAGAGGGCCCTGTGGGAAGGCCTGGCCCAGAAGGCGCTCAGGTGCACTCCGGCTGAGGGGGAGGGGGCGATCAGTGGGTCCCTCTGACCCTTTAAGCCCCAAGGACTGGCAGAGGTGAGGGGGAATCCGTTGGGCAGAGCAGGGCGGTCCTGCGTCAGCTCTCTCAGGGACTTTGTTCTTTTGAAATTCAGTGTGGCTGCTTGTTAAAGGAAACACTAATTGCATGTGGTTGCAGATGGGTGTAGACCAGGGGGCTCCAAAGTTGGCAACGTTTAAGACTTGTGCAACTCCCAGAATTCTCCAGCATAGCATAGCTGGCAGGGAACTCTGGGAGTTGGAAGTCCACAAGTCTTAAACATTGCCAATCTTGGGAGAGCCCCAGTCTAGACTGAAGCAGCTGTTTGCACCAGCTCTTTGTCGCTCTGGGGCAGGTGGTCCCGTCGTCCTTTTGAAGTCTCTCACACGCCACAGAATGACCTTGGAGCTTGTGGCGGCTCTGCTGCCTGTGGATCTGGTTCCACCGGTCTTCCCGGGAGGGCGTGTGCGTGTGTGTATGTACAAATGAATATTTTGAACAAACACAACAAGCTGATCAAGAAAGGCTACCCAGTATTTTTCCTGCCTTTTGAAATAAATTGGATGAATCTGTCCATAGGAAAACATCTTTCACTCCCAGTCCAGCTATATATTGAGTGGCCATTTCCCACAGGGGTCTGCAGCTCAGCATGTCCAGGACCTAATTACGGCCCTGCTCCCAGGTAGCTACACTGCTTGTGTGAGTGGTTATTTTAGAAAGACGTATCATAAATCTCAAGTGTGTCACCCTTTTGCACAAATATTGTGAAATATGAAGAAGAGTTGGTTTGTAACAAACTAAAACAGTGCAAGATATTTTGGGAATGTTATTTTATTAAGTCCAGTTTTTTTAAATTTCAGAACATTGCTACTGCCTTGAAACACCTCCCCCCCAAAAAAAAAAATTAAGGGCTGGGCCCAGACAGGTTCATAAGTAAGGAGCTGTTCTGGATGCTGGCTCACCTCGTTTCCCTCCTGATTTTCCGTTAGGGATTGTGGGGTGTTGACCTGGGGCCGCTGCTGCAGGCCCCCCAGAGAGCTGTTTCAAATTGCCCTCTTGGAGGGGGGGGATGCGGCCTCTCCACTTCTGGTGCCTTCCTACTCACAGATACAGGAGTGGCCAGTCCCAACAAGCCTGGCAGCAGCTGCACGTTGCTTCTCACAGCCTTCAGGGTGCAAATGGGGGCTTTCTACCGCAGAGACCCCCATGGATTGTCTGGGTGTTTGTGTCACCTGGAGGTCCTTCAGCAGGAGCCTCGGAGGCAGTCGGCTTTCTTCTCTCCCCAGCACCGCCCTGCATGCGTGTTTTCCGAGGAGACTTTTGGCATTGGAAATCAATAAATTATTTTGTTCTTTTATCACTTAGTATTCTTTTAGTTACAGCACATTCTTCAGACTGGAAATTCAGGAATACAGGAAATAAAGTTGAAAAATTGGTTGAATGCAGTCGCTTTTCTTTTTTCAAAATGCACGACTGGCAGGAAACTGAAGCCACGTGCCAGGCTCAATTCTGGCACGTTTGCCGATGGCGTCCCTCTCTCAAAAGTTGTGCTTCTCAAGACTGTTGACAGGATGTGTCGGTGGACTTGGCTGAGGGAAGAAATCCAGACCCTCCCTCATTTTGATGGAAGAAAACTGGCAGGCAGGGCCATGCTGCCGGAGCCAGCGGGACGGAACTAAACCGCCTGCCTCAGTTCACTTCAGTGTTCCAAGAAGCTGCAAAGGCATCTTCAGGCTTCACAGTTGCTCTGAATTCATGTACGCAAGCTGGACTCCCAAAAACGTGGTGAGAAACCTGAATTTCTGTGGGTTTCTGTTGGCATTTCAGGTGGAGATCTGAGCACTTCAAATTTCCAGCGTTTTACACTTCATCTTGTCTTGTTAGTTCAAAAGTTGTACACCTCGTGCATGGGTGAGTTTAGTCTTGGGGCTCCGTCCGTCTGTAGATTTTCTCCTTCTTCCCTTCCTGCTTTGCAGAGAAACGGGCCAAGATGAACAGATAGTCGCTCAGCCTGGATACAGGGAAGAAAAGAATCACCCTCCGTCTGTGGGCGGCAGGCCTTGTTTGCCTCTAAACACCCAGATCCAAGTTACCTGTTTAAATACTTGGCCACGTTTGCATCCGCTTCTCCCGCTTTCACCAAAGGAACGACGCTGAAGGCATAAGGAGACAAAGGCCCAAACGTCAAGATAACACAAAACTTTACTGGCCGTCCAGACCAGGAATCACTGCCACAATTCTTTGCCTGCCTTGCCTCAAACACAGATGTCTTAATTTGTGAGTTTTGCTTGGACAGTGACAATTTAGGTGATGGCTTCCTTTCTCTCTCCCATGGCTGTGTTAATTCTAAACCCACAAATCCACCCAGGGTCTCCTGAAGCACTTTTCAGACGCTTCGCGTGTGCCTTCCCTCTAAAACCTGCCTCCAGGGTCTTGCCGACAGAACAGACCCGTCCCTTACCGCCTCTCGGCTCTGCGACACACAGCTCGGGAGAGATGGAGTGCAGCGCTGCTTTTTCCACCAGACTGAAATGATACAAGCACAAGATGCACAAAAGTCAATTTGCTTTTAGTGACTCACTAAGGAAGACCCTTGTGGCTGCCTTTTTTTTTTTAAATGTAGGGTGCAAAAGCATGGTGATCCTGGCAGGGAAAAACTCTTAAGGGTTTCTAGAGGCCTAAGTGCAGTGATTATATCCTGACTCCAGGGCGGAAGGCATGGAAAAGCACACAAGGATCTTACCGGTAAAATGAAGGACGTGAGCGGCGGAAGCTGATCTGAGTATTTGTCTATCCAGCTTTCCAACTCCAGCACAGGTCTCTCACTGAAAGATGTTCGCTCTGAAGAGGAGGAGGAGGAGACCAGTCACACTAGACGGGCCTGGAGGAAAGCCACTGGCTGAAGGCCTTGGCAAAGCCTCAAGTCCCTTAGAAAGTGTCCAGCTTCGTAGAGTGCTACTTACTTATGTGGGACTCCCTGGCTGAAGAGATGGGCGTTGCCACATTAGAGCCGGCATCTTGCAGCATACACTGGACCTAAGAGGGGAGCAAAGAGATGTGGCATCACCTGGAAGGCAGTCGGGCCTCCGTTTTAATCCGGTTATGCGCCTCTCAGAATAAGAGAGGAGTAACAGCTTGGCCCAGATAGAAAGGATGATTTTAAGGGGTTTTACACGGCCAACTAGAGCAGAGCCAATTTATTTCTCACCTTGTGAAGTTCTTCCACAAACGCGTGGCCGCTTTCGCTGCCAAATTCAGCACTTAAGCTGCAGCAAAAAATAAAAATGGACTCCAGTTGTGACTCCCCCCTCCGCCGTTGAAAAGGTTTGCCTTTAGTAATACGCAAGAACTATTAAGCCAGTCTGAAATCTGTGGAACTGTTCACGTTTACAAAAAAAGAGCCAAGAATACTCGACGGGAGGAGGAGGAGGCAACGCCCTTATCTGAAATATTTTGGCATAAAGCCTCAAGTCAGCTTTGCAATTACCCGATAGCCGAACTCAGTTCATCCAGGGTTCCCAAAGCATCGAAGACCCGGTCGTCCTTGGCTCTCCTCTCTCCGGTGAAGGTGCTCGAGAAGCCTTGAAATCCAACAGAAAACGGGGCGTCGGCCGAGGAAGGGAGGCCCCCCGGGGAGGGGGCTGCTGCTTAATGACCGCGCAGTCGCGGGTTTGGGGGCGGGTGGGGGGGGCTACCTTTGTCTCCCGTCCTGGTGTAGATCTTGGGGGCCGCGCCGCTTTTCCCGGGCTGGGGCTCCGGCCTGCAGGAGAGGCAAGGAGGCAGCGGTCTCCGGGGAGGAGGGCGGCCCGTCTCGGGGCTCCCGCGACACCCTCCCCGCGCCTCGGCCCGGCTCCTCGCCCCCCGCGCCAGCAGAGCGCGCCCCAGCCGCCCCCCCGCGCCAGCCATGCCCGCCCGGCAGGAGCGCGGAGCGGCCCGCGGAGTTTGTCCCTTCCCGGCCGCCGTCGCAGCCGCCGCCGGCTTTCGATTGGACGCGGTGTGGCGGCGATCGGCCAATGGCGGGGAGGGAGGCCGGCGCCCGAGTAGTCCGCGCGCGCGACGCTCGCCAGGGAGAGGTGAGGGTCTCCCCGGCCGCCCAGCCCGCCTCGCGCGGAAAGACCCCCGGAGGGCAGCGGGGGAGGCCTCGGGGCCCCGGGCGGGGCGGGGCGGCGGCCGCTGCGGCCCCCTTGGACGGACGGCCCGTTTCTCTCGGCAGGGCGGCGATGTGGGAGCGGAGCCTGGTGGTCTCCGCCCCGGGGAAGGTGATCCTGCACGGCGAGCACGCGGTGGTGCACGGGAAGGTAGGCCGGCGCCCGCCCCGGAGGGCCCCCCACCGCCTGACGGCGCTGGCCCGCTTGCGCTCTGCCGAGGGGGAGGGCCTGCTCCTGCTTCCCGGCGCTGGTTCGCGTAGCTAGTGAAGCAATGAATCGGCCCTAGGACGGTCACTAAGGACTCGCCTCTTTCCTCTGCCGCTCCTCCCGGCCGCAGGTGGCTCTGGCGGCTGCCCTGAACCTGCGGACTTTCCTCCGGATGACTCCGCGCCACGATGGGAACCTCTCCCTGCGGTTGCCTAACCTGGGGAGCAGATGGAGCTGGGAGGCTGCCGAGCTCCAGCCCCTGCTGGCAGCGCTCTCAGGTAGGCCCCAGGCGCCTTTGCGGAATTCCACCCGGATCCAGAGGGAGCCCCATCCAGAAAAGCAACAAGGGGCAGCCTCTCCTCCTCCTCCTCCTCTCCGGCGGCCCTTGGTCTGGAGCTCCAGAACTCAGCTTTATCTTAAAGCTTTTGGTTTGTGGCCCCAGAGAACAGTGCGCAGGGGCTGGGCTTTCCATCGACTCCTGGGCCTGTTAGCTCCCTTTGAGAGCTTCTCAACTGTTTCATCAGAGCATCTGATCGTCTTTGCCTTGCAATCGGGCTGTGTGCTTTCAAAATTGTATCGGTCAAACTTTTCCCCTAGAGAAACTGATCTATGACTTGTCTCCGGTGTTACTTTGATGCATTTGAAATAATTAGGGTTGTTTGAACGTGCTGAAGAAAGTGCTTTGCTTCCCTTTCCGGGCATAGAAGGTGATGTCTCCTGCTGTTTGTTCTCTCCTCAGCTGAACTACCTGAAGCGCAGCTGCCCAGCGCCGAACACGTGGAGAAGCTGAAAGAGTTTGCGGGGGGCAATAATGGATACGAAGCAGTCCAGAGTGTAGCTGCTGCAGCCTTTCTTTATTTGTACTTATCTGTGGCATCTAAATATGGGTAAGGGTACGGGTCTCACCTTTCCCGTGTGGCTCTTTTGCTCCTGGCAGTCAGGATTGCCAAACCTGTCTTGCCAATTTCCACATGAAACATTTGGAGGCGTTGATTGAGGGTGTGCAGCTGCCCTGCCCTCCTCTGGGAACGTCGGGAGAGTTTAGCGAACGTGTACATGTCTGTTAACATGGATCCTAAAAAACGTGCAGTACAAGACAGATTGGTAGAGATAAAGAGTGGGGTACAGCAAACTAAGGTTGACAGTGAAAGAGGAAAATAATGCTTTATTATTGCGTGAATTTAAAATCAGGCTGCAGATTATATCTATTTTAAAAACCTCAGGAAACTAGGAGTGGGCAACGTATCACACTTCTTACAGAATACTTGTTTCTAAGGCACCACATCTCGAAAAACCACAAGAGAAAATAAGCAAAGGAAAGACCGGTTCTGTGATCTTACTCTTTCTGTAAGCCTGTTGTGACTCGTCGTGAAAGCAGAGACTATTTAATTCTAGTCAGTGTGAGGGGAAAAATAAGTGAAATTGCAAAACTTAATTTCTGCGGTGTTCTTATCTTTCAGGGTTCTGCCATCTGTTGACATCTTGGTCTGGTCTGAGCTGCCCACCGGCGCTGGGTTAGGCTCCAGCGCAGCATACTCGGTCTGCCTGGCAGGGGCCTTGCTTTCTGGATGCGGCGCCATCGGCTATCCTCTGCAGGAGGGCCAAGAATTAGCTAGGTAGGAAGCGGGAAAGAGAGGAGCTGGAAAATGATTTCCACCTGTCCGGGAAGGGCCGGGCATGTGTTACGGCAGCTTGTTGTCATCTTAAAGCTCTTCATTTGGCTCTTGTTGCTCAAGGAGAGGATCCCGGTTCTGGGGACCCAGGTGCACTTTTCAGCCTGTCCAGTTTAAAGGACCAGAAGCAGCCGGCCAAAGGAGAACCAGGAGGGCTGCAGGAACAGGGTGGGGACAGGCTGATCTCGACTGAGGCCTTTTCTGCTCTTCCAGATGGAACGAGGAGGAGCTGGACATGATCAACAGGTTGGCCTTCCGAGGAGAGCAAGTGATCCATGGGAATCCTTCTGGAGTGGACAATGCTGTGAGCACATGGGGTTGGTGTTCTCTTTCCTTCTTTTGCATTTCTGAACTAGCTCAGGCGCAGCGAGGGGACCTAGCCCCTCTCTTAGGTGCTCTACTGGCTTCCGAAGTGAACCACCTTAAATTTTCCTTACGGTTCCAGGAAGGGATTTTGGCTCTCGTGAGCCCCAAGGCCTCCCTTCTCTTGGTTTGTAATAAAGGAATAAATGGCCAGATGTTTTCCTCTTGCTAGTTCAGGTGAAATTGAACAATTTTGCAAAATATGGAAAGATGAAACTTTCCGGGGAATTATTATTTTTTCCTTCTTTCCTAAACGTTTAGGTGGAGCCTTGCGGTATATTTCAGGAAAAATCTCCGCATTGAAAAGGTGAGGTTCATTTGAGCATCAATGTTTAGTTTTAACAGGAATTGGTGGCTTTATAAAAACATTTTTTAAGTTTGAGTTGTATTTTTTAGCATGATCATAAGTCTTGCTATTTTTTTCACGAAAAGATAGTTTTTTTCAATGTTTTGACCTACAGAATGATCAATGCGTTAAAAAGTTTTGATTTAAAAACACTGAAAAGCCTTGATAGGCTGATTAATTTCTTCAGACAGAAGGGCAAGGCCTTGTTTCTGAAGAAGAACGCTAGCAGCCTTCCACGGATCTCACTCTGGGTCTGAGGTCCCACAGTGCGAAGGTTGTCTTCGGCAAGCAAGCATCACATCGGAGAGTTTGCATGCTGAACGTTGCCAGGGCTGAGAGAAGAGATTGCCAGAGAGGCCTTGGCAACAGCTCCCCCCTTTCCCCCCACTTTCCGCCAGCTTGGCCTAATCGGACTTCATTAGAATCTTTCACAGGGCGTGAAATTGCTCTATTAGCAGCTAATGTTAGACACCAGTTATTCTGCTGGCAGTTATTAGAAAACAAAGTTATTTTGGCTTGAAAAATGTGGGCCTTGGTTGGGTCGTTCAGAGAACGCTTATGACATGCCAAGCTAATTCTGACTAAAACGTGGCTCTAATTGGCGATTAAGCTCAGCTAGCGATGGTCCCTTTCTGGTGTGACGCTGGCTGTGCGGCATTCACAGAAGTGAAGGCTACCAGGTGCTTCAGTCATCCTGGGGAGGGAGACGATGGGGCTTGTGATTCCACCTGCCTGCAGTGGTTCGCCTGGTGCGCCAGTTGCGGCCCTATCTTAGCCGGGATGATTTATGCACGGTCACTCATGCGCTCGTGTCCTCTCGTCTGGACTACTGCAACGCTCTCTACATGGGGCTGCCCTTGAGGACCACCCGGAAGCTCCAACTGGTACAGAATGCAGCCGCGAGAGTTGTGTTGGGAGTCTCCCGATACTCCCACGTTACACCGCTGCTCCGTGAGCTGCATTGGTTGCCAGTTGTCTTCCGGGTGAGATTCAAGGTACTGGTAACAGTGTTTAAAGCCCTTCATGGCATGGGGCCGGAGTACCTTAGGGAACATCTGCTGCCGGCATCAAGCTCCCTGCGCCCTGTGCGTTCCCACAGAGAGGGCCTCCTCAGGGTGCCACCGATCAGAGAATGTCGATTGGTGGCCCCCAGGGGGAGATCCTTCTCTGTGGGCGCTCCGGAGCTGTGGAACCAGCTACCGGTTGAGCTCCGGATGGCGCCCGATCTTCGCTCCTTTCGTCGCGATCTCAAGACGTTTCTGTTTGTTCAAGCCGGCCTAGCCTGATGGGGATTGGTGGGGTTTTTTAATTTTGTGCTTTAATTTTAACTAGGTGTTTTAGAATTTTATTCCAACTGTTTTAATATGGGCAATTATTTAATCTTGTTTTAATGTTTGTATTTAGTATTTTATTCTGCCCTGTGAACCGCCCTGAGTCCTCAGGGAGAAGGGCGGTATATAAATATTATTAAATTAAATTAAATTAAATTAAAGATGCTTGTGGAAAAAGACAAGAGGCAAAGTCCTCACTCCTCTCCCAGGCTGCAAACTTACAGGTCCTATAGGGAAATAAAAGCCATACCTTCCTCCTTTGGCTGTGCCTGAAGGGTCTGCATGCTTAGTCATTGCATAGCAATTTTGCAGACTGTTGAATTGATTTTTAAGAGTCTCTTTTTTTCAGGGTGCCCACTTTGCGGATTTTACTGACTAACACTAAAGTTCCACGCAGCACCAAGATCCTGGTGGTGGGGGTTAAAGACAGACTCCTGAAGGTACTTTTTCTGGTTCCTCTCCGAGGCTTTGTGACTGCCCGGAATGTATAGCTGATGATAGGTCAAAATACGTTGAAGGTTTGGAGAGAATTATCTGAAGAGGGGTGGTATAAGAAGCACAGCTTGGCTGAGTGTCAGGAAGCAGGAGACGGCTGCTCCATTTCAAGGTGTTTGAGATGATCACCAAGAGTTCTTTAAAACAGCATTGCTTGGGTCTCTGACCCTTGACCTTTTGGGCATCATTTTAGCCAAACATTCTTTGCAGCTCTGCCTAAATAGGCCGTTCACGAGGATCCCTTTCTTCCTAACTTTAATAGAAGTGGGTGTTTTTTAAAAAGTAAGTCCTATAACTGTGCCAAGATAGCTTAAATACTAATAAACTTCTTTCAGATTCTTTATGCTTTTTATTTTTGTTGTTTGTCCCTCTCTCTCTCTCTCTCTCTCTCCCCCCCCCCCCGTGCCCTGTCACATCGTTTTTCCTCCTGCAGTTTCCCACTATCATGGAGCCGATGCTCACTTCCATAGATGCAATTTCTCGGGAGTGCGAAGGTATTCTTGAGGCAATGGCTGAAGAGCCATTGCAGGAACACTACTCCAGGCTGGAGGTAAGCCCTTATCTCTTTTTTAAAACAAAAAAAAATCAAGCTAAGGCTTTTTGGCACACTCACTTCTGTCCGAAGTATGTTCCCTCCTTGAGCTACACCCGTCTTTTCTCATGCGTGTCTCTGCTTTTTTTTCCAGGACTTGGTGGACATCAACCAGCATCTCCTCAATGGCATCGGGGTTGGCCACTCCCTGCTGGACCGCGTCTGCCAGGTCACTTCTTCCCATGGGCTGCATAGCAAACTGACCGGGGCCGGGGGAGGTGGCTGCGCCATCACTTTGCTGAGACCAGGTGAATCCTCCCCAGCTGGCTTTTGTCTTCCTTTGCACAGGCTCCATTCTTGCTCTTGAATTCTCTGTTGGATGTGGGTAGGTTGAGTTCATAATCAAGCGTGTAAGCGAAGGAGCCCTACAGATGTGTTGCAGTACAGCTGTTGGGGGCACATTGGCTTTCAGCTGTAGGAGCTGCTTTCAGTGGCTTATGGGTCTCCTTTAGAGCAGTGCTTCTCCACCTTGGCAACTTTAAGACCTGTGGACTTCAATTCCCAGAATTCCCAGCCTGGATAGTTGTCAAAGTTGAGAAACGCTTCTTCAATAGATGACTCTATTGTGACACACCAGTGAATACCACACTAGCGTAAGCCGTTCTTAAATTCCACTTGAATGCTGCTGAGGTGTAACTCAGAGCAGCTTCCTGCACGCTGCTTCTTAAAAGCGCCTGTCTAGGTGGCCTTTGCTGTTTGTGTGTGACGCAAGGTCAGCGCTGAATGTTGCCACCTGTTCCCGTCCTCCTCTGCCTGCATGCGTGGCTCTTTGGTGGCACTTCCTTTGGCCGCTCGGTAACCCAGTCTGCTGTTTGGGCTGTCTAACGGGGGGGCACCATCTCTTGGCAGGCACCGCTCCTTCGGTGGTAGAAGGTGCCATCCGAGAACTGACCCGCTGCGGGTTTGAGTGCTGGGAGACGGTCATTGGGGCGCCTGGCGTGAGCGCACACAGCCTGCCGGGCCTGAAAGCGGAAGCGCAGGAGGCTCTGACGGGCAGTTGACGATGGCCGTGAAGACCGAGTCTTCCTCTGCCTGGGACCTGCCCTGACTACTCCAAGCCCTTCCCCCGCCGTTGACTTGGCTCTACTGCTAACGGAGGGCTCTTTGGCCACACGTGTAAATACCAGGCTTCTCTTATCCCTCCCCCCAATTGGCGAGGCCTGGCAAGTTTGCTTTGGGAATGTAAGTTATTAACTGTCTGTCTTCTTAACGCTTCCTGGGAAATGCTCCAAACGGCATTGCTGCATTCCCTGGCCGGTGGGTGGGTGGGTGGGGGTGCAGGGTCCCCCGTTAACGAGGTGCTCAGTGGCTTGAAACCGAATGAAAAAGGTGGCTTTTAAATCCCCTTGTAACAAGCATGTTTCTCTCAGGGCTGGGACGCCCTTTACGGGGTTCTGAATAAAGGCTGGTTTCAAAGATGGCTCTTCTGACCGCGGCTTTTGTGTCGGGCTTCCTTCCGTCCTGGGCTGCAGGGTCTCCCCAGCAGCAGCCACTGCGGGGGTCTCTGGGGCACCTGGCCTGGCCACTGCTCTGAGCGAGGTTTCTCAGCAGGCAGAGATCCTTTTCAGAACAGCAGAGGGCGCCAGAGACCAACTTACTGTGGGAGCTGCAGCTGGGGGGCTCTCTGGATCTTGGGTGGTGGGCCAGGGCGTCTCCTCCCCCTGGCCAGCAGGACCCCACCCCTGAAACGGAGGCCGGCCGGCCAGCTGGGGGGGTCTCCCTTGGTTCTCTCGGGCAGGGGACTGACTGCTCTTGCAGCTCGGCTGGGCCAGTTTTCTGCCACCTGGGAAAGTGGCAGAGCAGAGGGAGCTGGGTGGGCCACTTGGGGGGGGCTGCCTTCGCGTGTGTGTGTGTGTGTGTGTGTGTGTGTGTGTGTGTGTGTGTGTGTGTGTGTGTGTGAATGAATGAGAGAGAGAGAGAGAGAGAGAGACAGACACCCTGCCCCACATTGGCAAAGTGGGAGGGAAGCCTGTTGCCTGCAGAGGCCTCCAAACAGTTCTGGGAATTCAGTGGCTGTCAAATTTCACATTACAATTCATCCTGATTATTCTTCTTGAATTTCACACACACACCCATTGCCCTCACTCTGGCCTTTGAGAAGGAGGGGGCAGCCCTTGAAGAAACAAATAGTAGTTAAACAAAACCATAGTTTGATGGAATGTATAAAAGCAACCATGTTGGGTCTAGAATTTTAAATGGGTTTTGTTGGTCTGCTGGGTAGTGCCATCCCCCCCCAATATGAAAAGGGAAATCTCACATTGCGTGTCATCTTTCGAGAAACGGACCTTCCTCTCTTGGGGGGGGATGGCGGATGCTGGTTGAGCAAAAGGACCGTGAAGGAGCAGTAGAGCCTCCCTCCGGGAGGGAAAAGCAAGCAGAGCCAGGCTGGGTTGGGCAGCCCCGGCAGAGATCAATTGTGCAGAGATGCAGGAATGCGGGTCAGCGAGACCATCTGCTCCAGAAAGCTGTTTAATTTTGGGAGAGGGCCCAACTGAGACCCGCGGCCAGAAAAACACTGGCTGGTGGCCTAATGGGGTTTGTGGGGGGGGGGGGGCAGGTTATCAAAACAGTCAAGTGTCGGACTTAGCCTGCTGCCTGCCTTGAGGCAAAGCCTGAAAAATAGAGGTACAGCTAAGCAGGTGAACTTCAAAGGCTGAAAATCCTTAACTCTCCTGTCGGTCTCATTGGCATCAGTGGGTCTTTGGCCTGGCGGGTTGCCCAGCGCTCCGAGGCCAGCAGCCTCCCGGGCCTGATCCTAGCCATTAACCGTGAGGCTATTTATACCCTTCCCAATTATTTGCTCAGCTACTTTAAAAATGCATAACCTGCCTTTCGGTTTAAAGGTAATTTTCAGCTACATACCAATAAGAGCATCAAAAGCTTAAAAAAAATGTTGACCCAGTAGCACTGAATAATTGAGCAACAGGCTGGTAAGGAGAGTTGTATTGAAATCAGTCTTAACTCTTAATGGATAAGCTGGGCAAATGATACTGGTTTACATAACCCCTGAAACCATGCTCCACTGCCAAGAGGACGGGGGAGCAGACTTCCCCCTCGGCATAAGCGGGCTGGGCTGGGGCTGGGGGGCACAGCCCATCTGGTTGGACCAGCTGAGCTGTTTTCTGTCCTGGTGGGACTCAGACCGGACCAGCCGGGCACAGGGGGGCTGCTCTGCTCCTCCTGCCCCTTCTTGGGGTTGGTTTCTAGCAACCTTTGGGGGTCCTCCCTGCCTCAGACCCCACCGCAGTGCCCTCCCTACCCTTTCAACCCCGAGGGGGAGTCCCTTCTGCCCCCCCCCCCGGAGTGGCAGGTGTGGGAGAGCCAGGCTGGGCAGCGCAGATGGTTTTATGCTCAGCGTCAGCAGTGGCTGCTTTCGCTCAGCTGAATAGATGCTTGGGAGACAATGGCGTTAGGGGAGATAAGAGGAAGAAAAAGGGGTCAGGATGGAAAATGTCAGAGCGGGAACTGAAAGGCAGCCTCTCTGAGATCCCAGGGGGGCCAGCCGAGAGAAGGTGGCCCCCTCCCAAACATTGCAGCGCTCACAGCAGTTTGATCTCTACTTAATCCTGGTTGGGGGGGGAAACGGCTCCATCAGTGGAAAACAATGTCTGGACTGACGCTTTGTGCCAAGCCATAATTGCCTGACTTTGTACACACACTTAAGCCATGATATACAAGCTGCCGTGGCTGGTTCACTCGTTCACACTCTGAGCCAAAGCCCACCCGGCTACTTAGGGCTTTGCTCTGAGAATTGGTCAGGATTTTCCACCCTGGAACAGAACGGAAATGGGCCACCCTTGCCCAAAACCCACTTCTGGAGCCCTCCGAGGGGGCCCGATCCACCTGGTCCCCAGAGTGGAAACCTGCAGCTCTTAAGAGTGTGAAATTGTGGTCAGAGCCAAGTTAATAACGATCAGCTCTAGGGCAAGGTGGTCCTGGTCCTGGAAGACGGCTTGCCATTTACTCCCCAGAGTATCAGAGCAGGTTCTTGGTCCTGCTCTGTTGCCCACTTCTACCGTCTCCTTGGTTGGAGCGTTTCCTTCAAGGGCCAAGATCCAGGACAAGAGGAGAGCCCCCCCCCCCGGACAGGGAGCCTCCCTTAGATGGAGCCCCCGGGTCTGGGAAGCCCACCCTCTGCCCCAGATGACCTCAGAGCTCTCCACGGGGAAGGAAGCCACACGGCCCAGTTGTCTATCAGGGTCCTGCCAACCTGTCTGGAATTAGCTTTGCCGCCTTGTCCAGGGAGAGCAGAATTGGGTGTTTTAAGGCAGCACAGCCTATAATTGTTGAGGGTGTGGAAATGCTTGCTGAGACCCTGTGAATTTCTGCATCTTTTTGACAAGGGGGCCGCTTCGGGCAGACCCTCACTCTACAGATGAGGGAGGAGAAGGGCCTAGGCTTCCTTCACCCAGCGTGGAAGGGCACCCGTGGCAGCCTGTTACTCTGTGATGGATTTAAGGCATGAATTCCCCCCCCCAGGAGCCCCCCATGGCACCGTGAAGGTTTTGAAAGTTAAGTATTACTGTCGGCTTTGTTGTTGCCGAACTACGACAGACAAATTGAGAACTAGTTGTCAAAATGTCAGTGCACAACAAATCAACATTCAAAATGAGTCTCGGTGCAATGTGGTGTGTAATTAAAAAAAAATCCTTTTTAGAAATTTCGGCAAGCATTGGCTTGGCTTTATATTTGTCTGTGTGATTAATAAAGGCAGCTAATTTTCAGACTTTAAAAACCGCTAGAAAATAGCTCCTAATTACATATTAGGCTCCGAACGTCCCCCGCTGTGCTCGGCTGGTATTGGTGGGCCAGGAATTTTGGCAGGGGCTTAATTACATTCTGAGAGCTTCATCTAATTTTAGTTAAATGTAATGTAATCAGCAGCAGATGTCTTGAAATAAAATATGAATTATGAATATGAAGAAATTCCTTTAAATAATTCTTTAAAAAATAATTTGCCATTGAGTTTTCTCCAAAGCGGCACAGAGCTCAGTTGGAACAGATTGGAGGCTAGGAAGTGGGGTTCAATTACTGGGGGGGGCAGGCTGGGGGCTTCAAGGTCAAGTAGGAGGCACGGAGGGTGAAGCGGCAGTGCCACCGGACAGATGCTTCTGGTGGGGGGTATCCAAGGGAGATTAAATGTCGTTGCACCGCCGGGTCAGCTGGATTTCAAAGCAGGTCAGATTTCCTGGGCTGCTGAGTTAGCGTTCTGTGACATCCATCCTCG
Source organism: Vipera ursinii (assembly GCF_947247035.1). NCBI lineage: Eukaryota > Metazoa > Chordata > Lepidosauria > Squamata > Viperidae > Vipera > Vipera ursinii. Next base: position 557,859 of record NC_139527.1, on the reverse strand, counting down.
GCTTTATTGAGTTTTCCAAGCAATTTGGGGGTCCTGCCACTCCTGAGGGAGCCTCTCCCCCTCCGCCTCCCCCTCCTGCAACAGCCTGAGATCAGCTTAAATCTCAGCTTACATTGCATTTTTGTGCTGACACCATCAGGATTGTGTGTTTGCATCCCTGTTTTTTTGCTGTCTCTGAAACCCAGCGCCCCGAATGGGTTTGGGACAGGGGAGGCATCGCACGGTCAAGGATCAGAGCTTTTTTAAAAAAAAGCATTTGTGGGTGTGTTCAGAGTGGAGGAAGGGAGAGCCCCTCGGGTTTGTGTGATGCTGAGAGGTTATCCAAAGAGTTGTGAAAAGTGAGGAAAGGTCCGTGGCCAGCCGGGGTTCACCTTGCTGATAGAGCTGCCCCTTATTTTGGAGGGTGACGAGGAAACTGGGGCGAGCCAGCCTTCCTGCCGGGCCAGGAGCTCCCTGTGCTGCCCGTCCCTCGTGGGACACCTGGGCCTCCGGGAGGCACCTGCCAGAGCAGGCCAAGGCCTCCAGCCGATGCCATGCGTGCGTCTGCGTTCCGATCTGGTTTCGCCCGTGCTCCCCCTTGCCGGCCTGGGTTAGCAGCCCCGGCTATTCAATTCATCAAGGGAGTGACAGCTAAAATTCATTTGAAGATGAAGAAAATGCAGGCTAATCCTTTCTGGGAGACATTGATAGACTAGCGGCCGGGGAAGAATTGCACAGCAGTAATGAAATTAGGCTAAAACTACTGGTGGATAACAGATAATTGCCCTTGTCTGTCATCAGGAATAACATCTCCCCAAATGCAGCAACACGAGGAAGGGGGACGTTGAAGAAGCGGCATTTATTTCTCTGATTCCCCTTCCGCCGCCTTCAGAAAGGCAGGGACTCCCTCTCCGCCCCTCCTGGGCGCCTCAGGATTAGCCGGCGGGCTCCTCTCACCTTTCGGCTGCACGTGGATCCTTTCCTAACACGTTGCTGATCTCCCCCGAAAGGTGAAGCAGGATGGGTGGTACCTGCGCTGCCAGGTGAACCGAGGAGGGGAGAGGCTCCCAGCCCCAAGGGCGGGAGGGAGGGACCGCCGCTCGCTCGCTGGGGCTGCACTGTGCTGCTGGGGGAGCAGGTGGTCCCGGCTGCCAGCCCGCCCCCCCATCTCATGGCTAGGGATGATGGGCTGGGAAAACCAGGCTCCCCACTAAGGAAAAAAAGCTCTGCTGGCCTTACACCTGTGCTAGGGTCCTTCAGGCGTGATCTGCAGCAGGGCAGGTGATCTGTCAGCAAAAGCAGCCCAGCAATTCTCAGGATCAAGTTCCTTCTGGAAGTGGAGGGACTCTGAAACTGCTGTCTGGGCCCAGCTTGATGCTCCAAATATTTGCTCCAGCGCATAAATTGCCCCGTAAATTGCAGAGTCTCCAGCAGCCGCGTGGTTGAGACTCCAGGCTTGGAGTGACCAGCAGCCATTTGTTGGCTGATTTATCGCCAGAGGCAGAGAGGCTGGTGAGGGAGCACTTGGGCCGGCCAGCGCAGGAATGGTTTATGTGCCCCGGCCAGTGGGTGTAATTTACTGCGGACGGTGGAGGAATATTTCACTTCCTGTCATGCGGGTGAACATTACTTGCGTTTGAAATCGCCCGAGTACACGGAGGATTCCACTTAAGCAGCTCCACTCGGCTGAGCTGGGATGACGCCCCTCCTGCCTGGCTTGGCCCATCAGGTTAGGGAGCGGGTGAGCCGAGAAGGAGCCCCCCCCCGCTGCTTTCGGTGCCCAGGCGAACTGGCCTCTTGAGAGAATCGGCATGTGGTGCAGCAGGAGACGGCCTGGCTGAGCATGTGGCATCTCAGCCCCAGCGGATGGCTGGAGAGAACCTCCAGCCTCAGAGGCAGCTGTCTGAATTCCAGTCCCTCCTTTTGGGGACTTTACCCCTGCTTATATCTTTCCTCTGATATGTAAAGGACCTCCAAAGGGAGAGAGCCCTTCGTGGCTGGCATGGCACACCTCCGAAGCAGCAACTTCTTGGGTGCCCCTTCTGGGATGCAGAACGCATTGGTCTGTTTTGCAAACATCGGTGTGGTTTCGTTGCCCGCCTTGCTGAAGACGGCGTAGCTAAGTTGAAAATTGGAATCGATTTCCTGAGGACTACCCTCTTGCTTTCCCCAATGAGGTAGATTCCTGGCAGATTCTACAGCCAGCCTGCAGGGGGGCTCTGGGTACCAGCGTGCCCCCCTGTGAACTCGGCAGGCAGGATGGGGAGTTAGGTTGGCTCTGCTCTCCCAGCCTCTGGATGCCGAACGGTCGAAGGGCAGGAGAGGCTCTGAAAGGGCCGGGCTGGGCTGCTGAATTGGCAGCTCTGCTGGGCCGGCCTCCTCCCACCCGGCCCTTGAGGACCAGCTTCCCTTCAGCTGCTCCTGCGTGTGGAGGAGAGCCGCATCCAGAAGCAGTTCAGCCCAGGAAGCCGGCCAGTTGTCCGGGTTTCAGCCAAACAAACCTTCTCCCGCAGCAAAGTGTCCGGATGGATCACCTGTGGCCGGCACCTTCCTTCCCAACCTCTCCGTCCCGCACCTGTCCAGATCCAATGAAGTGTTTGGTTGCCAGCTAACGTCTGAAAAGGGGCAGCACGTGACTCCCAGGTTGTGTGTGTGTGTGTGTGTGTGTGTGTGTGTGCAGCTGGTTTAGACCATTTGGCTCCCTCATCTCAAAATCTGGGGCTGAGGCTAAGCCAGGCGCCTGAAAGGCAGCGGCCGCCCTGACCAGCCGGGAGGGGCAGCCCAGCCGCTGTGTGCTCTGCCAGATAAGGCCTCGTCTGTATCTGGGCCTGACACGTTGCTTCCGAGACAAATGAGCGGCCAGGCGCCGCCGGCACGGAGCGTGTCCTTGCAGAGCCAACAGATTGGCCTCTCCATCCGCCCGCTTATTTTCTGCTGCATAAGCCGAGCAGAGCAGATTAACCAGCAGGTGCCCGGTGAGGGTCCTGGAGTGGCTCGCCAGGAGGCCTGGCCGAGCCCAGCCGGTTGCTGAGCCTGGCCAGGACCCCCTCCCTTGCAAGGAGGGGAGTGTGCAGGTAGATTGCCTCTGAGCAGGAGGCTCCATCTAGCTCTTTTGGAACAGATTCTTCCCTGGGGGAGGGAGGGGAGGAAAAAAGCAAGTTCTCCACCTGCTTGGAAGTCACCGGCCAGGGCCCCCCCCCCAGCCTCCTTCCCTGTGTGGGTGCTTTCTTTAACACCCATCCCTGAGTTTTATGGCCTAATGGAAAACTCCTGTTGACACTCCACCAAACTGCAAACAGGAGCGAACATTACGAAGTAGCTGACAACCAGCGCAGAAAGAGGTGTGAAATATAATGCCCCTAATATTGCAATTAGGCAAGGACGACTCTTTTCTGTCTCTTTCATCCCAGGCCTTTTTTTAATTAGCAGGAATAATAACATCCAGGCACAAAAGCCCGAAGTGGAGGGAAGCTGCTGGGGGGGGGCGGGTTGGCACACTGAAAGGGAAGCAACCTCAAGGCTTTTCTGCCCTTCCCCCCCCCCCCCCCCCCCGCAGAGGGGGCGGGAGGGGCAGTGTCTTGGCAAGGGACAGGAGGGGAGGAGGCCAGCAGCAATCCTGCAAAGAAGGTGAAAAGCCCTTGTCTTTTTTTGCTGCCTTTTCCAGCAAGAGCTGGCGGAGGCAGTGAAATCGTGCAAAGCCAGAGCAACTTAGTCATATGCTGCTTAAATGGATAAGTGGGACTTAGGATATCTTTTTAGACAAAAGAGGATGATCAATTAAATGAGTATCAGTTGGAGATGGAGCCCTAAGTGGGTGCCTATAAAAATGCCGGATGGAGAGCAGCAGAGAAAAGGGGATGGAAAATGAGGAGACGAGGCACAAAAGATGGAGGAAGAGAAAGTTACAGGGGGGGATTTTAAGCATAAGTCAGGCATGAAACGGATCCGGGAATCCAAGGTTCATCTCTGTGTGCAAACGTAAAAATGGAGTTTTCAAAACATCGGTTTAAATGCTCTTTGAGTCCTGAGGCCCTGCGGAAGGGTCCCCCCCCCCACAAGGCAGCCTCCTCAAGACTTGAACAAAAGTGCCCCCCCTTTTTCCTCAGCCTTCCGTCAGCAAGATTGTAAGGCCTGGGAGACGGCTTTTAAAACAAAGGTAAGGCTTGAAAGAAACCAGCCAACGATAGATGTTCTTAATTTAAAAACTCAAAAAGTATCAGTGGACTTTTTCTAAAAAAATTTTTTTTAAAAAAGCCTAGGGAGCAGGAGCAAGTGTTTGGGTTCTTATTTAGTTTGCTTAATTGGCCGTTCTGCTTGATGTCAAGGGTCTGCCTGGGGGGGGGGGGGTTACCTCAAGAAGACCAGCTCAGCCCTTCCCATCCAGCCAAGAGAGCCGAGCTGCCTCTCCACGTTCCCTGAACCCTTTGGCCTGGGCTTCATGCAGGATTCACCCACCAGGTGTCCATCAGCCCTTCTGGCGAGGCTGGGGACAATGGGAGTGGTAGTCCTTTCAGCCTGTTGCAGGGGAAGGCCGTGCTGTTTGCCTGCATTGGCAGTTCCCCCCCCCCCGAAGCTCCATCCGGGAGAGTCCACCGAGGGGGCTCCCTTGGCTGCTGTTCTGGGTCGCCTTCCGAGCCCCCTCCCACTTGGAGCCCCAGGAGTTAATGGGCCTCCTTGCCCCCTTCTGAATTATTTAGTGCTCCATTTTGATGCACTTTCTTGCTAATTAGCCTTTATTAATGGAAGGCGACCTCTTCCCTCGTGGGTCACCTGCCTCTTGTGCCACAATCTGTCACTTGCCAGGCTTCGTGCCGCAGAGAGTGCCCGGTGTTTGTGCGTGCGTGCATGCGTGCACCAAAGGAGCAGTCAGGAGAGAGACTTTAGCTGTGGAGGGGAGCCCTCTGTACCACCCCCAGCCAACTCCTGGCCTCCCTCTCTTTGCATTTTAAGGGCATCCTCTGGTTTGAACACAGATACCGGCAAATATCTAAATGTTGCTGCAGAACTGTTGACTCACGAGCAGGGAAAGTTGTCCCCCAAAGCTCACAAATTGTGAAGGAGACAACAGGGTGGCCTACACAGAGATCATCTTGCCTGGAAATGGTGCAAAATTTCCCTTTAAGGCAGGGGTCTCCAAACGTGGCAACTTGAAGACTTGTGGACTTAAACTCCCAGAATTCATGGCTGACTGGAACAAGTCTTTAAAAATGCCAAGCCTGGAGACCCCTGTCCTAAGGAGAAAAATAAGATCCCATGCCGTGTCTGGACTCCTCGGCGCTCTGTTAAACTGGCATTTAGCAGAACGGTCCCCATTTGCAGCAGAGGTGGGAAAGGTGGGCCTGACAGTTTTCCATCCTCCTGGCTGGGCAGGGCAGGGGAGGAAAGGCCGGCTGTGGCTCCCACTGACCCTGCAGGGAACAGGAACTCGGAGGCCTCTGACTTGCTCCACTGCAGACCCTTTGGGTGGGGGAGCTTTGTCCGTCGCACCCAGCAAGCCCCAGAGTCGGTGCCGAAGCAAAGAATCTGCTGATCTTTGCATCGATGGTTGGTGAGGAGGAACTGCCAGCTGCCCTTGGAGACGCCTCTCCCTGCCTAGGCTGCAGGGTGGACCTGACCCAGGCCCAGCTTCTGGTGGACTCAGACAGGTCTTCCCACACTCGCCATTTTGCATGGGGGAATCGAGCTGCTTCCTTGCTTCTTGCCTGTGGCCGTGAGTGAGGTGCAGCGGCTAGAGCAGCTTCCTCGAACACACACACACACACACACACACACACACCCCGCAGTGGAGGATTCTGTGCTGGGTTGAGGGGCACCGAAGGGGTTCTGGTGCCAGGCCTAGTTGCCGCTCACCAAGCCGAGGCCGCCTCCATCTAGCCAGACCCCAGCTGGCTCTGCCTCCTCCTGGATTGGGGCCATGTGCCTTGAATTGCAATTGCAGTAAATAAATCCTATTAAGGGGGACTTTTTCCTCCCGCACACACTCATTACCATGTGCCAGAACTCCTGGGCTCCTGGGATCGTGACTCTAATGAGGCCAGGATGTATGTGTAGCTGGAAAATTAATGCTTATGCAGGTTAATTTGTTTTTATTAACTACATCACATGAGCAGCAGGGCTGCCTCCGAGGAAGGGAAGATGCCACTCAGCGCACCGGGGGCTGGAGGGGGGGCAGAGGGTCCCAGTGAGGCTCGGCACTGGACTTCCCACCACTCAGTGCCAGAGCCCCCGTTGCTCTTTCTGTCCCCAAGGGATGCTCGGCCCCTTCCTCAAGGAGCGGAGGAGCCTGGCTGCATCTCTGGCCTCACCTGCCCTGCCCTGCATCCCCCCCCCCTCAGACACATCTCAGGTGAGGGAGGCCTGTTTGGTTCCGGGGGGGGGCTTGTGAAGCTGATGGTCGGCTGCTAGGAAGGGTTCCTTTGGTTTTCTTGCCAGATGGGCTGTCCTGAGCTGCTCTGTCCAGAGGGTGAGAAGCAGGAGAACAGCTGGGGGCATCACCTGTGGCTTCCTTCAGGCTGCCAGTACTGGCCCAGTCCCGGTTTCAGGATCTGGCCCACTGGAGTGTTGCGGTGGGCCGGCCAGGTTCCCACAGAGCGCCTTCCAGCTTCTCCCAGGGTGGTGGTGGTGGTAGAAGGCGACATCTGCACCAACCAGCTTTGATCCGCCCCAACCCCAACCTCCCTCTTGCGCCCCCCCCCCCCCCGCCAGGTGGGCTGAACTGCCAGGTTACTCCTGCCTGTGATTTCACTAAGGGAGAGGCGGAAAGGGAGAGGAACAATTCCAAGGAGATAATTTTAAAAAACCCTCCAATTAGCAATTGATCCTTCTGACCTGGCCTCAGGGAGGCTCCCTCAGCCGCAGAGTCAGGCCCTCCTCCCCTTTATTGGAAGGGGGGGTCCGACACCTGTTGCCTGGAAGCCACTGCCGCCCACCTCCCGCCCTTGAGCAGTGGCAGGAAGGAGGGGGGGAGGCCTTTGCAGTGGTTGCACAAAACTTTCTTGCAACTGGATCTTCTTCCCTCCTTGATTGGCAAGCGAGTGGACTTGTGGTGGGCATTTCTGTCCCTTGGGCCAAAGATGATCCCCCTCCCGCTCAAAAAAAAAAAAGGCTCGGCTGGTCGCAGCGAAAGAGAAGCAAGGAAGAGGCCAAGACCAGCCTAGCAAATGTTCTCTCCGCTTTGGAGCTCATTCGAAGAGCTCAGCCAGGATGGGTGGTTGTTTGGAGGGCTTCTATACTCCACCCCCACCCCCCAAGAATTCACGGGCAGAAGCCCCCAGTTGCTGGCCCTCTGCTCCAAGGCTAACAGCTGGGCGTTGACTGGCAGAGCTGTGGGCCATGCGCCCTGCTGGTGGGAGGCCCTGGGACTTACAGCTCCGCCACAGCTCGGGAGCCGAGTTTCCCACCGGCAAGCCCGAAGCCCCTTTGACCGCCGGGCTGAGGGGAATCGCGCTCCTGGCTTCATCCATCCAGGAAGGGAAAGCAGAGGAGAAAGACGGGTGAAAAAGATATTTTTGTCCTTGCCAACTTCAGCTTCGCTTTGGCTCTCCCGCCTTCCCCTTCTTTGCATTGTTCTCCTCCTCCACCGAGGGAGATTCGGCATCCTCCTTTTTCCCACTGAAAAGGCTAAATGATATACTGACACCTTAATTACACCCCATTGTCACAATGTAGCTTGGAAATTGCATTACTGATATGAGAAGAAAGGGCTCTGGCGTGTGCGTGTCACTGCGTTTGATTCACGGTGGCAGGTGGGGAATGACACAAATAGGAGCTTAGAGGAGTCACACCCTGCTTTGTCGGCAAAAAGCGAAGGGCGGGGGGGGGAGCAGCCGCTGTCGCTGTGGGGCCGGAGGGCCGGAAAGGATGGGGCAGGCCTGGGGTTGCTTCCTGTACACAGGCCAACATAGCCCACAAAACAGTTTTGTGTCTAATGGGATGCTCAACCATCTCTGGATTTCAGTCTGAAGGATTTGACATAAAGGAAGACGGGATGGGGAGGGAGGAGGAAAACTCGAGCATCGGCTCTTAAAGCGGCTGGCCAGTTCTTGCAAGGAAAGCGGTTCGGGGGGAGCTGACATGACTGGTGGGGAGAAATGGATGGACTTGGGACAATGGCTGCATGCAGGACGTTGTTGTTTCGGGGCAGGTTGCTTTTGCTGAGTGTTGTGTGTGAATTCCCACCGTTGTGGTTTTTGAATCATGGCTTAGCAGGAACATTAAACCTCACTGACCAGGATTTATCAAAGAGAAAATGATTTGTATCCTGCCAGTGTATGACCTGACACCCTTCAGGTCTCAGATAACATTACTAAACGCATTTTAAAAATGCTGCTTGTGAGAGAAAGGAAGGGCTCTGGAAATAATTATTTAAATGAGGATATTTAGGCAGACTTTTCTAAACAGAGGAATCTGCCAATTCATCCGCACAAGCGCGGAGCACCCCAAACGGACAGCAAGCAGCCCTCGTCAGGCAGACTTTAAAACTCAGGGGGGGCTTTGCGAAGATGAGGCTGGCTGTGCCGGACGGTGTGTTCAAAATAACATTCCGGACACCCACCCACCCACCCTCCCGCTCCATCCCTGCCCAGGCTGAGGTGCCGAGCGGGGGAAACTTCTCCAAGAGAGGCAGAACTGGAGCTTGGATGGCAGCGTCTCCTGGCCAGGCACCGAGTCCCGTGGCTGCTCGGAAAAGAGATGATCAAAGTCCTGCGTTCCAGTCCAGCTGTATCATACGGAGCGGTTAAAATGGCTAGCTAATGGAATCTTTCTAACCAGAATGAAGGGTTGCTGGGTCTCCTGCAGCATGCGTGATGGGGCTTGCAACTTCCTGATCTCAGACACTGGAGCTCCCATCTTCATGGGTCTGCTTTAAAACTGCTTGTAGGGAAAAGAGTGTCTTGAGTGGGCGGGTCTCCTGCCCCTCCCTGCCGGGCTGCCTGCCTGCCCTCCAAATCTGAGAAAGGGACGGGGAGCCTTTGTAGCTGCGCACAGCCGGGCGTCTTGGCTGGAGGCTCCTCCGCCCCTTGAAGGTTAATTGGCTGTTAACATTTCATTGATTCGGGCCTGGCTTGGCTTTGGCCGCAGATGGTTGCTGCAGGGGGGGGGGAGAAGAGGCTGCCAAGAGAGCAGTGCAGAGGGTGGAGTGGGGCTCACAAACAGCCCCCCCATTTGTAATTCAGAGCTTCAGCGCATGAGTTCTGGGCTGCCCACAGGCCGCCCCGGTGCAGTTTGCAGAATTCTTTTACTTTGCCCGAGGAAGGGAAAAGGCCAGACCCACTTGGGGTGGGGTGGGGGAAGAAAGGGGTCTGGACTGGTGCTCCTCTGCTCTTCCACCGAATCAGCTCCTCCCCGGACTGGGAGAAGCCAGAGAAGGTGGCATCTTTGGCTGAGGCTGCTCTGCAGCTTGGAGACCTTTTCCCACCCCCAGTAAATCTTTCTTGGGGGATTTATTGTAATGGATCTGCACGAGAATCCACGCATCATCTCTGCCGCTGGGCGCAGTCCATTACCCTGGCAAACCTGCGGCATTTAGCAGAGGCCACGCGCTCTGGAGAGGAAGCCCCACCGAAGCCCTGCCGGATCCTGGCTGCCAAGCTGAGCCTGGAGGCAGCCAGAGGGAGGAAATGGAGGGTGGGGGGCAGGCAGAAGGCAAACCCTCACGGGGTGGGGTGGCGGGATCTTCTGGGGCCAGGATGCCCAGCCCAGGAATTGGAGGGCTGGGAAAGAGGGAGGGAGGGGGCTGGGATCTGTGGCGTGGAAGCCAGTCCCATCAAGCAGCTCCAATAATGATTTAATTAACAAAGCAGTTAAGGAGGGAAGATCTTTAAGCGAAGCCACCAGCCTTTTCGGGGGCTCATCAAAGCCGCATTGGCACAATCACCTTCCTGATGTCAGGAAGAGCAACAGGAGTCACATTTGCTGCCAGCTGAAGAGCAAGGGCTGAGCCCGGAGTCAGGTTCTCTCTGCCCTGATAAGAGCAGCGTCTGTTTATTAACAGGGACCCTCCTCCCTCCCCACATCCATGGGGCCGCTGAGAGAGGGGCTGGCTGCAGGAAAGCCAGCAATTCTGAGATGCTGCCCCTTGGAGAGGGCTTCTGGGGGGCTCTGCTGGGCCAGGGGTGGCTCTCTCCCATCACGGAGACCACCCGCCACGCTGCCTCCCCCAAGGCAGGGTGGTGCCAGGGCCCCAGGCCCCCCCCTTCCCGCCGTCTTTGAGCTGCCTCCCCCCACCAAGACCTGAGCGGGTCCCTTGTGCTGCCTCCCTTCCCCTGGGGGCGTGCAGGGGGAAGCCCCTCTCTCTACGCCTGCCTCCCCCACCCTCTTCCCCCTAGGGAGCAAAGTTGGGGTGGGGGGAGAGGAGGAGGAGGAGGCACTGTTTGCCTGCAGAGGTGGGACGCTTGCTTGCCCACCAAATGTGGGAACGGCCTTCCAGAGATAGCGTCATAAATCACGCCGACACCTTCTCTTGGCAGGACTGGGGACGGCTGACAGGGGCTATTCATCTGAATGTCACTGGCAGTAAACTAGGTAGGGGGGCCACAGCACAAATAAGCCCCAGGGAAGGAGGGGGGCTTTGCAACATTGTGGCTCAAAAATCTCGCCCCTGGAGGCCTGGGTATCGGGACCGAAAGGGTGAAAGTGAATCGCCAGGAAGGGCTGGGATCACTTTTTCACCCTCGAGTGAAAGTTTAATGCTGAGGATATTGAAATGCCCAAGAAGAAGGAAGGTAGAGATCAGCAGCAATCACATTTCTCCCCCCCCCCGCCGCCATTCTGGTTTGCAAGAAGTGGGGCCCTTTGAAGGACAGGAGAAACTCGGGGAATAAGAGGCCAAGAGCCCCCCCAAGTCAGCAGCAGAAGCGGCGGACCAGGAGGCAGGCTCCTGGCTGAAGCGCAACTATCACGGCAAGACCAAAGGGCTTCAGAGGCAGCTCATTCCTTCTTTGCGGTGCTTTGGGTGGCTGAAGCCGAGGGCAGGTGTGGGGCGGGCCTCCTGGGCAGAGAGGTCAGCCGCTCGTCCTGGGGCGGGGGACCCCTCCAGAGGCAAGCAGAAGACGGAGAGAACGACCGTTGGGGCTGATAGAGGAGAAACTAGGCAGCTCAGGGCTGAACCGTGGGGTGCTGGGTGGTTTTCTTGCAGACATTTCATGACCCCACTAGGAAACATCATCAGTGCCGTGGACGTGGGAGGCCGGGTTCAAGCGCTCTACAGCTCCTTCGTACAGCCTACAGCCACTGTGCTTTTGGCTCACACCAATGAAAAGACCCGAGTTTCAGGGAAATGTGCAGATTCAGGGGAACAGGACCATGGAGAGCTCCTAGATGAACCTCCGGTTGCAAGGAGCCCCAGCCAGGCCCGGAAGCAAAGCCTTGGACCCAACCGGTAGAGTTCAGCCAGCAGCCACTTCCCCGTCCCTGAGAGCTAAGCTTGAAGTCTGACTCTGTTTTATTCTTCTTCTTTTCCGTTTTGGATAGTAAAGTTGCGTTAATCCTGGAGAACTTCAGCTTTCACACTAGGGATGGGATAGCTGTCTCATCTTTGTCCGTCCAAAGCCACAACTTTTCTTCCTGGTTGTTGAGAAGTCTAGTGGAAGCTGCTTTTCAGAATGGAACAAGGCAGGGATTACCTTGTGGTGATGTTTCCATCAGATAAAAGGGTGGTCTGTTCCTCAGGTTGGAGAGTTGCAGATAGAGAAGTATCAGCACTTGGCTTCTAGTGGCGGGCTGTGTGTGTGTGTGTGTGTGTGTGTGTGTGTGTGTGTGTGTGTGTGTGTGTGTATGAATTCCCACTCTCCGTCTGAGATGGGAAGCCTTAAATGTTATTACGAAGAGTTTCCCCAGACAGAATCTGCACCACTTTTCCTTCAGGCGCTGTTTGCAAATATTGGTTATTAAATTGATTTTTGCCATGGTGCTTCCATGCTCAATGAACATTAAAATTAAAGTTCTGCTTAGTTTCTCACTAGGTTAAGGGTGAGGGAGCCAGAGGCTGCATGTGGGGAGGGACACAGCAATGGATGGGGGTCCCCAGAAGCACACATGCAAAGCAGAGCTATTCCTCAAAGCAGGCACAGGGGGGGCAGCCCCTTCTCTAGTATGCCTCCCAGGTGAAAATCCTGGTGGGGGTCTCTCCCAGGTGGCCCTGAATTGCGAGGTGTTTGCCTTGGCATGGTTATGGCAGCAGGCTGCCTGCATCAGCCCTGGCAAGGTCATTTGGCAGCCAGGTGAAGGAATTTGAGGTGGGCTGATGCCTGACCCTCGGCCCTGGGTGGGGGGTTTCGCCCCCAGGAGGTGGAAAAAAATAGCATTTCAAATGGCTTAATTTTCTCTTTAATGTGAGAGCCTGTCCCTAACCGTCTCAGAGCTGTGAAAAAATTCTTGATTCGGCCAGAGTGTATTTTCAGCCCCTTCTTAAAAACAGAAGGGATTTTTGAGTTTGGTGTGTGCACACAGAAACACACACACACACACATACACACACACACACCAGGAGCCCTGGAGAGATTCTGCTTCCAAGGCCACCTTCCCAGGACCACCACCCGGCCCCCTCCAGCAGGATGCTCGGCCAGTCCTGCAAGTTGATGGGCGCAGTGGCCTGCAATGCTTCTAGGTGCCTCTGGCTCCTTCTCCAGGCGACTCCGAGCCGAGGGCGGCCCTGTCCGGCTGCTTTGGCCCGGCCGCCGGAGAGATTGGCTGAGCCTGCAGGAATTGCCAGGCCGAAAGCTCTCCCCAAGTCCGAAAGGCTGCCTTCTCCCCAGCAGGGTTTGGGGAGACAGGAGATGGAATTGATTTTCCTCTAGTTTTACGCGCTCAATGAACATTTAAATTAAGGTGGAAGCGAAGGGCGGCGGGAGCCTTTCCTTGGGCCTTTGCTCCGATTGCCCACTGAGACGGTCCGATGGATCCAGGTGGGGAGGGTTGTGTTTCTGGAGTCTGCGGGTGCTGGGACAGGAACAGGGGCAAAGCTAAAGGGCAGGCAGGCAACGGGGGGGGGGGGGTAGAGCCCATGGCTCTGTGGAAGAGAGCTTTCTTGGCCTAGGGAAGATTTTGGGTGTCTTCAAGGGGAGAGGAGAGAGACTGGCTCCCTGGGCAAGGAGGCGCCATGCTGGGCTTCTCCTGCCCTGCGAAAGCAACCTGTGGGGAGCCTCTTTGGGGCACCCCAGGAAGGGTCCTTGTAACAGGAAGACCCTGAGCGCCAGATCTGAGGACCTGCTGGCCTCTTAGCAGAAGTGGGGAATCAGCAAGGTGCCCTCCTGCTATCCGTGTGTTTCGGTGCAGGCAGGAGCACCTGCCTCCCCCTCCCCCTCCCCACCCCCCAGTCTCTTCAGCCCTGCCGCCAGAGAGCCACTCATGCTGCACTGGTTCTTTTTATTGGTTTTCATCACTTTTGACATTGCCAACCGTGGACCTTGAAGCAAATTTTCAGAAGCGACTGTGTGGGGCGAGGAAGCGATGTGCCGTCATTTTTCTAAATTAGGGGAGATTTCCAGCCTGCAAAGAGGAAGGTGGCAGAGACTCATTTGGGGGGGGAGGACCAGAGATGGGCCAGAAGGATCCTCCCCAGCTTAGCTGCTCAGGAGGGCAGCGGGACAGGGGGGGGAGATAATTTGTCCTGAGGCGGCTGAGGAAAACTTTGGCTTGCAAAACTGACCAGTAATGGCTCCCAGACTGCCAAAGGCAGAGTTGGAGAACCTAAAAGGGGCCTTTCCTTCTTCTGTAAGCAGATCCCAGAAGGTCCCTCCAAGTGGGCCCCTCGGGATCCGATCCAAAGGCGTCCCCATGTCCCCCCCAGCCCAACTGTGAAGGAGAAGTGAGGAAAACGAGGAAAGACAAGGTTGGGTTTGCATAATCAGCCCAGATTAGCCCTGGGAGGCCTGGGCTTTAATCGTGGCGGGCGAGCTGAGCCTTGGGAAGAGCGGGATGTGATTTTGAAACAGCTTCATTAAGTGGCTGTTGGGTTTCAAATCTGATTTTCTGTCCCTGATATTAAAATGTGTCACATGTAACAAAGATCAAAACCCCTCAAATCAGGTTCCAGGAAAACTGGGGGGCTGCTCCAGCTAATAAGAGCAGGTGTGGGAGGAAACAGCACCTGGATGCGAAACAGGAATAAATGGAATAAATAGGGGTGTTCCTGGGCATGTACAAAGTGCCCTTCCCTCACTACTGACTCTCTTGTCAGCTGCCCTTTCCCTTCTTGCTTCTGCCCCGGTTGGGGAGAAGGGCGGCCCCAGGGTCCCCCGCCTGGTGGCCCCTCGTGGGCCGCCCCTTGTGGCAGAGGAGGCCAGGATGAATTGCCTGGGTGTTCCGGAGAGGAATGTCAGGAGGCGTGTGCCAAGAAATACACCTGGGAGAGGGAGGGAGAGCGAGAGAGCGTTCCCAGATGGCACCATCCATTTTGATGTCAAGCCCAGTTGCCAGGGAGGGAGATGTATTTCATGCCGAAGCCCATCATTCATGGAGGAAAAGAAGCAAGGAGGGGGAGCTGAACTTCAGGGAAGGGTGTTTTATGGACTTCCAGGTGAGCAAGATTCACAGTGGTGAAGATCCCTGTGTCTCCTCCTGCCTTCGCGAAATTTACTGCCAGCCTCCTGAAATTGTTGGCAGAAAGAGAGGTGGGGGCACCGGAGGTGGGCTTTCCTCCCCTCCCCATCAGCTTCCCAGGCAGAGGAATAAAAGCTGCAGATAAAAAGATGAAAGAGCATTGCAGCCCCCCCCCCAAAAAAGCTGGCAGTCCTCCTCTGAGTTGCAAAGCCAACCTTGTCCACCACAGCTGCCGGGGAATCCAGAGCACAATGGCCCAAGACTGACACTCACACACGCACACACACCCCGGCCCTTTGGCTCCCCCAGATACGAGATCTCCATACTCCTGCATAAGCCGGAGGTAACATTTATCTCCTGAATCACCTTCCCATTTTCACTGACATGGACAGTTTTTTTAATGCACAATCGATGCCTGATCCCTTTTTATGGCCTGTTAATGCACGGCCGGCCGGCTCCCCAGGCCAGGGGGCCCCTTGTCATTAAAACCGGATCTCTGCTGCAGCTGCTGCTTGGAGCCCAGAATGGCTGGCGTCTTGGCAGCTATCGAGTATCAGAGGGGGACTCTTCTCCCCCCCTCCCTCCCTCCGAGGATGGGCCCCACTGGCTGGCTGGCTCTCCCTGATGCCCAGAAGGATAACGTTTCTGCCGGCCTCGTCTCCTCCTCCCCTCCCCTCCAACTAATGGTTGCCATGTCTTCTTTGATTCACAGCGAGGCCAGCTCAGATCTGACCCCCAGCTGGGACTCCTCTGCCATGGGAACCCCTCCTGCTTAGACCAAGATTGACAGAGGAGGGCCTCACTTGTAAAATGAATCTGCATAGTGGTGCCACTGAAAATATCCTTGCTCGCCAGCAGAGGGAGCCACTGCTGTTTTGATAGACTTATGCTGCCCTCTCTGGTTAGGGTTGGAATTACCCTCCGGTCCCACAATGGGGACCTTTAAACTGGGGCAGCCTTGGGGCATTTGGTGATGGGGGCTAGGAAGGCGAGAAGGTTGCCCGCCAGTCCCAGACCCATGCTGGTTGGGAATTCTGAGAGTTGTAGTCCTGCTCTCTTGGAGGCTCCCCTCGTTCCCCACTCCTTTTTTTAGTGCCTGGAGCCTCTAAATTTGGTCGGCATAGCAACGCTGCAGGTGAGTCTCATTAAGCACCAGCCTGATTGCTCCCCCTTCAGTCCTGGGTAATTACTTGGGGATCGGATGCCCCTCCTCAGGAGACACTTTCTGACTTGGGGGGGTCTGCCTCCCCCCATCCCTCCTTTACCCCAGCACCCCCCACTGGCACTTGCGCCCGCCCCCGCAGGGCCAGCTTTTGTCTTCTGCTGCGACTCATCCCCATCATTAAGCCGAAGGTTGGTTGCCATGGCAATTAATCACTCAATCCTTCATCAGCAACTTTTGCCAAATGTCACCCTGCTCTTGATCAAATGAGGAGAGCAAATTAAGCCCGGCGCCCACCCGCACCCTCCTTCCCAGGTGCCTTCCCCAATCCCTTGCAAAGCTGCTGCAGATGGTCCCACAGGCTGGAGCTGGGGGGCCGCGAGAGGTTTGGCCCCTTTGCAACCTTCGGGCTTTCTTGCCTGTCCCCGCCTGCCCAAGGACCCTTGGCCAAAGGCAGGGCCCAGGGCATCCAGACTGGCTCCAGGATGCAACGTGGGGGTGAGTTGCCCAAGGCTGAATCCTCCATCGGCTCCTGGCCTTGGAGCGGAATGGCCGGTGGCGACTGCCCCTGAGCCCTGAGGAGCCCAAGGAGTTAACCCCGGCAGGTGCTTTCCCTCCCCTCTTGCAAACCATTCTTCCTAAAAATCATTTCCCTCTTCGCCCTGCAATTAGCGGAGTCCTGTGCCGCATGCAAATGCCAGCCTTTAATTGTCAGCTCTAACCTTGAGAAAAGCTGCCCCCCCCCCCGTGAGCCTTTTGCCTCCATCAACCTTGGCCAAGGACGCCGGCCTTGCATGAGGGCCCTCTTGGCACGAGGGAGTGAGGCCAGGACGGAGGCCCGGCACTTTGGACTGGGAGCCCCCCTACCCCCCAGACATGGGATGTCTTTCCAACTTCACTTACTTCCCTTGAGTTGATCTAGACTTCCATCAGGTGGGGAACGTCATTGCTCCTGGCTGTTCTCTGCTGTTCAGGATTCCTCTTTGCTCCACTGCTCTTCCCAGGGACCCAAAGCAATAGGCAAAGTCTTACAGCATGTGCTGGTCCTGAAAAGCTAAGCACGAATGGGGCGGTTAGTCTTTGGCTGGGAGACCACCAGGCAACCCCAAGTCTGGGTTAGACTGGAGGGCCTGGCATCCCTTCACTCCCAAGAAACTTCCAGAGCTGGGTTTGCCTTTTTTCCTTGGCTGCCTTGAAGGAGACATTAGGACAAGCAGTGAGGAGAAGGTCCAGCCACCCACGGGAGCCGTTTCTGACATCTTTGGCCAACCCACCAGGAAGATATTCCGGATTCAGGGGCTGTAAAGTGCCTGAGCAAGACAGGTGCAAGGGGGAGGTCACCCCCATGGCAGGTGCTTTGGGAGGCTGGAACAGCCCCTGCCACAGGGGGGGGCTGGGGGAGAGGGCAGCCCTTGCCCGCTTCTCTCTTCCCTGGACACCGTTGATCCAGTTCCAGGTAATAAGCAGGGAGAAAGCGAGGAAACTTACACAGCGACTCAATTATAGGAAATTGTAAAATTGCATTAGGGAAGGTGGTGTTTAAGGGCTGATGCCTTTGGACAATTTGTCTCTTTCTGACTTGGAGAAATTGATTAGCCAGCCTCGGGCTTCCCTTTCCGAGGCGGTTCCGCTGTCCTGACCTTGGTATCTCTGGGGAGGCTGGAATCGGCCCCCACTGGCGCCTAGCGGAGGTTTCCTGCTCCCACTGGGACATGGGTGGTCCGGCTCCCTTCGGCTTATCGATCTGGCCTCAAACTCACAACAGAGCTTGCCCATCAACCGTCACCCCGATGCGAGGTTTAGGGATGTGGGTTGCCTGTTAACCAACCCGACAATCCACAGAAGTTGCCTTTAGTTTAGGGCCGCCCTGATCTCAGCAAGAGATCCTAGCTGCAGCTTTGGGGAAAAGGGAATCTGCTGGCTTTGCCCTTGATCCACAATAAGAAATGGTTCCCATGGATTTGCCCTGGACACCCCCCCACAAGAAGTGGCACCCTGGCAGTTGCCAGGCTTCTTCTGCTGCCTGATCCCAGGGACAGATGGGAGCCATGGTGGAATTGACCTCTGCCAAGGCTGGGGATTAGTGTTCCTCAGAGCAGGGGAGGGGGCATCCCCTTTGCTAGAGCCCAAGGAAGGGGGATGGCAGAGCTGTGGGGGGATGAGGCTTCCCCAGGCATTTCTGTCCCCAGGCCCCTGCCCCCCTTCCAGGAGTTGGACAGCTCTCTCTGCTGTCCAGGACCCAGAGGAGGGTCTCCCACCTCCACTGAGAAGGGCAGTTTGCATCAACGGAGTCCCCTGCCTGCCCGCCAGCTGTTTGGGGGCCAGCCCAGCTGTGGATGACCCTGCCTGGCCCACGGCTGGGGAGATTAGTTCCCAGAGGTTTCTTTGCAGAGAGAAGAGCAGTAATCCTAGCAGCTCGTGCTAATTAGGGAGCTGCAGGTTGACCCACTGATTTCCAGAAGTGATTGACAGGCCTGTTCATGCGTTCTCAGGACCCCTTGGGGCCACCTTTGGAAAACTCCAGACCTTCCGGCTTGGGACTCGGGGCCGACAGGCCTGGATCTTGGGAGCCTGTCGCTGTGGCCCCTACGCAAGATTGGTTCCCATTATGGCTTTCTAGTGGTCAGGGCCTGCCGGTGGGGCTGGATCCCCTGGGTGGCCATCTTTAATGGGCTCCCCGCCCCTCCCTCGTCCCCTCCCCGGCCTCTGCTTGCTCATCAGTGCTTGATGGTGGGCGGCCTTAATCGGTTTCTAGGGCCCACTTAATGTTCCCGGGGACATAAAGTGGAGGCTAATCAACTCATTTTAGCCAGAACGGCCCCCACCCCGTTGGGGCTGCTGTAAAACCTGCCGGTGCCTAGAAGCCTCTGTAATTAAGGCCTCCCTCCCGTGAACCCATTTATAAGATGAGAGTTTCCCGCGTGCCCGGCCTTTTAGGCAGCTTCCTCTCCAGCGCCAGCCAGCCAGCCACACTCTTCAATTAAGCAGCTGTGGATAATGGAGGCTTCCGAGGAGGGAGAGGGAAGGAGAGAGAGGCCCACAGCTTGCCGTTTCCCAGAAGGGACGCACGAAAATAGCTCTTTCCCCTTTTTGTGCAACGTGTATGCGCGCACGCACACACACACTCACTCTCTAAGAGAGACAAATAAAGCCACATGCATAGTTAATTGCGCTGCTCGGTTTGCCCAGAATTTCTGCACTGAAGCTAATAAGAAGGAGGGGGGTGGTTTCCACAATCCTCTTTGGTGAAAGCCAGAGATAAAAGGGGGAAATTGCTGGCCAAGTTAATGACCATAATCAAGTTAATCATAGGCTTGGGGAGGGGAAAGGGCCCCAGTCCCCTTCCCTTTTCACCTGTAACTAGTCCCAGAGGTTCTCCAGTCAATGTCTCTACCCCCCCCCCCCATCCTCTCCTGGTCCAGGTGGCACCAGAAGCAATATGTGGGCGCTGCAAAGGAGGTTTGGGTCTGGTGGGGCCCTGGGCTCCTCTGAGGTTGGCCCCAGAAGGCCCTTCCCCACGGCATGTCTGCGTGTCTGGAGATGCCACGGGTGCCCTGTCCGCTGCTATGGCTGCCTACCGAAAAACTTGGGGGGCCAGCAGGCAAAAGGATGCAGCACCACCTTTTTCCCAGCTGGCTTTCTTCCCCTCCCCTTTCCTGGGAAGCAGCATGGAGCCTTTGGGGGGAAGAGTTCACAGCCCCTCCATCCTCCCCCTCCCTGGGTGATCAAAGCAGCCGCTTCCGATCAAGAGACCAAAGGGAGGGCCGAGGTGGAGAAAGCGGCTCTCCCGTGGCCTTAATCCTGATGGAGGGCTTGCTGAAAAGGCCAGTAAATAGAGGCCCGTCACCCTCTGCCAAAGGAATCTTGGAATTTGTGGCTCTGTTGTTTTGGCCTTGTTATTCCTAGTCTCTAGAACTGTGTTTTAGAACTGCCAATATTTTTCTCATTTCCATCTGGAATTTCAGCAGCAACACGCTTGTTTGAAAAACGGGCAACGTCCCAGCAGGAACCCAGCCAGGAAGGCTCCCGCCTTTCGCTGGCCTGCTCTGGGGCTTCTTTCCCACATCTCTGCTGAAGCCCCGAGTCCCAGACCCACATCGGGCACCGTGTCAGAGGGGACGGCGCTCCTCACAGCTCCCTCTGAATGTCAGAGGAGGTTTGGGTCACCCTGCCACGTGGGAATTCTGTCTTGATGAGAGCAAGTTGCAGGGCCAAGTTGCCCTGGGCCTCGCTCGCCCTGCCCAGCTGCTTCTCCCAGCTCTTCTGTGGGGCATCCGTCCTTCTTTCACCAAGGGGGGGCTTTGGCTGCACAACCGAAAGGTAACTATCCATTGATTTCCCTCCCCCCCCTTGCCCAATCTGGCACAGGCCTTCCTGTCCTGGAGCCAGCCTGTAACTTTGTGCCAGTTGCAGAAGGGAGCTGCTCTTTCTGAAAAAGCTCCAAGGACATTTTATGAGCTTTCTTAGGCAGGAACATTCGGAACAGTCTCTCTAGGTTTCCCTTGGTGAGTGAAGTGTGTGTGTGTGTGTGTGTGTGTGTGTGTGTCTCGCTGTGTCCTTGTGTGAAGGAGGCGTGACTTTTATGGGGCAAGTCTGGCTCTTCACTGGCCCCCACTCATCTGAAAACACCATGAAAGGCAGGCTGCAATTTCCCTTTCTTTATTGGCTGAGACTTCCGAAGAATCCCTGCCTCCCCCTTTGCAGTCAAAGAGCATCAGAAGTCCTTGCAGGATGTCCCTCCCCCCCAATTAAAGATCAAAGTCTTGTAGGAGTCACTAATCAGAGGTGCCAACCTGTTGCTGCAGGAAGCAATAAACACAGGGGCCCTTTGCCCCCCTCTGGTGAATTGCTCTGCCTGTCAAATGGCATCTCTTTGATTTCATGGGTCTGCCCTGCAATTTGGGGGCGGGGGCTTGTCCTGCCAGGATGTTTCCTGGCAATGTAGCCTTTCTGGATCCCCTCGGCTCCTTGCCTGGGAGAAGATGCCAGCTGATCTCCCTGTGTCCACCTCTGCCTAATTGCCTGGGCCTGGCCTGGTGGGAGTTGGGGGTCCCTGGGTGATAAATGCAGATAATCTGCTCCAAAATGGAAAACACTTTAATGGTGTTTAAACTGTTTTTGAGGCAGAGTTTAATTGGGACACTTCACTGGGGCTTGTGTGGAAATGAGACCAGCGGGCACTTCAAGTTGTCTTCAGTGACCCGACCGAGTGCCAGCCTCAGAGATCGGCTTCTCTCTCCAGATGTTTCATCACTGCTGCCCTGCAGTGTTTGAGCAAGAATAAAAAGGTCGCACAAGACTTAGAGCACTGGAAGGGAGAATCCCTCCTCTCCTCTCCTCTCCGGGGACCGGAGAAGAACCAGCAGGGTTTCTGTGCCTACATCTCCCCTGCAGAGGCATGAAATTGCCCCTGAATCGGAAATGATCAGCCTCTTTCAGCAAACAGGAAATACACGCCCTTTATGGGCCCAATTGCAAAAAGCGCCCCCCCAGGAAAGGAGGCTGGGGAGAGGGCCCCGCTAGTATACCCCACCAGCCCTCTTTCACAGCGGATGTCGGCTTTCTATTGCATTTCCTTTGCTGTCCCTTAGAGCTATCCCACCAGCCGGATGGACTGGCTGTGCCAGTGTCTGTGGTGGACTCATTTAAGCGCCAGGCCCCACCTGGGCCAGAAAGCTGATTCGGCCAGTCCTTTCCGTCTCCCTCCCTCCCTCGGAACAAGGTCCGTGCTCCTGTCTGTCAAGAGACTGCAGGACTCCGTTGTTGGGGCTTGGAATAGATGAGCTTCAGTCCCCTTCTCCGGTGAGGCGGGGTGAGATTGCGGGAATCTTATTTTGTATTTTGGCCTTTGGGCGGGTGGGCTGGGAACCTCTCTTGCTCAGGCAGGTGGTAGAAATTGGTTCCCTCTGGGCTGGGAAGCAGCTTTCCTATCTGAAGAATAAAAAGCTTTCCCTGAAACGTCCTGAGGAGATTAAGGGCACTTCTGACCTCAGCTGTGCGGAGAGCAAAGGCCCCACAAGAAGTTCTGTTTTCCTGACCCAGAAAAAGTTCCTGCCTCTCTAACTTCAGGGCTGGTTTTCCTTTGACTTTGTCACTTTAGGTGGTTGGTTGCAACTTAAAGGTCTGAAATATTTGGGGATGGGGGGGTGAAGGAAAGGACCCCAGGGGATGCTTGCTTTCAGCTTGCAAGTCTGGCACTCGATGGGTGGTGCGGGAAAGGCTTACGAATCCAGCTAAGCTGCAGCGGAGAGTAAGGGGCAACTGTTAATTAAATTCTGACATCTGGAAAGGCAGATTCTGAGGCGGGGACCTGTTCTCACTCTGTCTTTCTCCCTCGCCCTCTTTCAGCGTGCCCTTCAGCCTATTGTTCTCTCAGGAAGTTTCCGTGGAGGGCGAGGAGGCCTGATCCCCACCTATTGATGGCCGAGCCAATCAATGCTATCTTCTCTTCCCATGCCTGCAGGCCATTGATTTTTGTTGTTGTTGTTACCTCTCTGTTTATGTAATGTCTGAACTTTGCACAACTCAACCGTTTAATGTGCAGAAAAGGAGGCCGGTTGCCATGAAAACACGGCTCCCGATGACAGCATAATGCAGAGTGAGCCCTCTTTGCTTGGACTGCGCCGAGCGTATTTTAACCTTGATAAGTCAATAACTTTGTAGAAAAGAAAGCCGGATCTGACGGGGCTTTCAAGGCACTGAAGCTGGAGGAGAAAGGCCGGTTTCTAATTCCCAGAAAATCTCCCTCCCTCCCACAGCGCAGCAGAGCTGCGAAGAGAGAAAACACACCGCCCTCGTCGTCGTCGTCGTCGTCGTCCTTGTGATTTGTAGGCTCTGTGAACAGCCAGGCAGAGAGAGTTTGTGGCTTCTAGGGGGATGAAGGTGGTCGGGGCGCCCTTTGGGGCAGGGAAGCCGGAGGGAGGGTCGGACGAGAAGCCAGTGGGAACCGGAGCCCAGCGTCGCGTTAAGACGTCGCGGCCGAAGCCTTTTGCCCAAGGCGTTGAGCAGCCCGGCCGGGGACGAGGGGATCGGCCTGAGCAGAGCGGCCTACTCTCTCTGCTGGTAAAGCCTCAGCCCAAACCTCCCTCGCACCGGACGATTCTGCGAGGCGCGCTGAAAAGCGGCGGCGGCAGCGTCCGGTTGCCCCCCTGCAGCCACGGCAGCCATCCGTGTGCCGGTCGCGCGGCCCCCTCCTTCGGGGAGGACGCGAAGGCAAACCCTTGGGACCCGCATCAAGACCTCTGCAGCGCCGGGAAGGCGGCGGGGGGGGCGGCCGGGCCGAGCGAGCCCGCTTTCGAATTCGGCCGCGTGGCTGCCGAGGCCCCGCCCCCTTCGGCGGGGGGGGAGGACGCTCCGTGGCGTCGCCCGGGCAACGCGGGCCCGGGGAGAATGGGGGGCGTGGCCGGGCCGCGTGTGCCGCGAGACGCGGGGAGCGCAGGAGGCGCGCGCGCTGCGCGGCTCAGAGTCGCCGGCGCCGCCGCGGAGGGAGGTCGCGGCCGGAGCCTTCCGCTTCGCGCAGCCGGCCGGGCCGGCGCCGAGCCAGCCGCCGGAGCCGCCTCGCCTCGCCGGCCTCCGCCGCGCTCCTCGCTTGGAGGAAGGGAGCCGGCGGAGCGGCGTTCCCGGGGCTGCTCCCTCGCCTTCTCGGCGCCCGACGGGCCCGAGCCGCGCTCCGCACCTGACCGGCCGCCTCCGCCGGGCTCTGCCGCGCGGTCCCCGGGGACCCGGAGCGCTGCCCGCTCCGCCCGTCCGCCGCTGCTCGGCGCCGGCTGCTCGGCGCGGCGGCGGCGGCGGCGGCACACAAAGGGACCGGCCTCGTCGCCCCGCCGCCCTCCTCCATGTCGTCTGGGCTGCTCCGGCGACGGCGCGCGCGGCCCGGGCAGGATGTGAGCCCCGCTGGCGGCCGGCGACCCCCGCGGAGCCCCGGCCGGGCCCCGCCGCGCTCGGGCTGCCCCTGAGGATCGCGGCGGGCGGCGCCCTTTCGGCGGCGAGGCATCGGCGACGCTCCTGGCTCGGCTCCCTTCATGGCCGCGAGGACCCGGCAGCGGCGGCGGTGGAGGCGGCGGCGGCTGCTGCTCTCGGCCGAGGCGCCCTGAAGCCGATCCGGGGCCGCACCGAGATGGTAAAGCGGGGCGAGGGCCGGGCGGGGGGCGTCGGCCCCGGCCCCCACTTTGGGTGCAGGGCCGAGGCAGAGGCGCGCGTCCTTGGCCGGGGATGATGGGCAGGGCAGTCTGTGCGTCTGGCTGGGACGGTCCGCCCCGTCCTTGCCTTGTTCGTCCCTTCCCCGGCCGCTTCTCTTGGCAGGGGTTCTCCTCCCGAACCCAGAGGCCTTTTCACTGAGCAGCAGGGCGGGGATGGGTCCCCCTTGCTTTGCTCAGGCGTGTGTGTGTGTGTGTGTGGCGGGGATGGTGGTCCTGAGGGCCTCTGGCTCCCGCTGGGGGGCGGGGGGGTGGCTGGTCGGAAGAGGCGCGTCGGTTGGAGCTCCGGCGAGTGGCTGAGGGCGGCCGGGGCCGGGGGTCCACGTAGCCTTGGCGGTCTGGCCAAATGGGGACTCTCGGGAGGCGATTCAGCGGGCCGGAGCTTGGAGGAAGGTGGATGGGCCTCGCTGACCCGGGGCAGGTCAAAGTTGGTGTCTCTGCTTCCTTTGGGGGCTTCCGGCGCCTTCTGGACACCCCCACAGGCTCGGAGGGCCAGGAAAGCTGGAGCCACAGCCTTAAGGGACCCAGAGCCTGTGGAGGTGCCCTGCCCAAGTTGAAGACTTCTGGAGGTCTTTTTTGGGGGGGAAGATCCTATTAGCCCTAAGAAGGAAAATCCCCCCCAACTCCCACTCTCCCAGAAACAACCCCCCCCCCGAATGGCAGGTGTGGGCTTTCTGCAAGGGGGTCAATTCCCCTTGGGGACAGTTTCTGTCTGGGTGCCGGTTGGACGGGCTTGGCAGGCTGAGAAGGAAATCCGCTGGGGGCGGGGAGGGTCAGCCCTGGCCTGGTCTTGCAGCTTCACGGCTGCTGCCCTTGAACCACCCGGAGCTCTCAGCTGCCCGGCCAGCACCAGGCCCGCTTTCTTTCCCAAACTGGGAGAAAGAAATATTGCTGTTGCCGGATGGCAAAGCCGGGCCTGGTAGATGGGAGAGGCAGGGGAGGAGCCTCCGAGATCACCTATTTTATCCCCCCCTTGCTGCAAAGGGCTCCCCCTCCCCTCATTGCATTGTGGGGAGGGGAAATGGGTCCAGGGGCCGGTCTGTCTTCAGAGAACTTCCAGAGGCCGCTCGCTGGGGCCCTTGGAGAAGGCGGGGTGACTGGGGTGTTGCCCCCCACCCCAAAGCCTGCTTACGCTGGTTCCTCCTGAGCAGGCCTGGGGCTGTCTGGTTTTAGCCTCCCCTGAGCCCAGATCTCCCCCCACAACTGAAAACTTCGATGGTGGCATTGTGAAGGCCTTGACAGGCAAGTTGGCACAAACATAGCCAGGAAGATTAAGTCCTCTCCAGGCCGCAGAGTCTTCTGCTGACTGTCCCTGTTGCGCGAAGGAGGCTTCTACTGACGGGGACTTTGGCCCCCCACCTTCAAGTCTGCCTGGAAGACCTGCAGGTGAAGTCGGTGGCCTGCCTGCCTCTCCCCTCCCCCGTTCCCCATCTGCTCCGGGGAGGCTCTCTGGCGTGGGCGAGGTGAACCCAGAGGCCTTTTCACATTGGAGAAAGCGCCATTGGGGTTGAAGTCTGGGCACCCGAGTCCAGGGGTCAAGTGTAGGCTTTCGCTTTGGGACATCAACGCCTCACTGCGCAAAGTGTGTCGGGTGAAGTGTGCAGAATGCATAAGACTTTTTCCCCCGCTCTCTTTTCCCTGCTTGCTTGGGAAAAAAAGTTTTCAAGTTTCAGACTTCTCAGGGAATTTTGTTGGAGAGAATGAAAAAGAGTCAGAATTTCAGCACCGGAGTAACGGACCTGCTCTTTGGCCAGGCCTTCAAATAAGGAGGAGACTGTTTGGCCTGAGTTTAATTGTTGTTATGATGTGAATTCCCTGAAATGCTCATTCTGAATATGAAGGTACCGTATATCAGTTCCGTGAAACAAGGTGGTTTATGTGTAACTGCAGAGAATTTTTCCAGATGGACCAGGATGGAAAATTCTGTGAAATGTTAAAATCTGCACGCTTTTAATATCAGCTCACTCAGGCGAAACCTTTGGGCTGCGAGCACCTTGACCTGGACGCTCCTTTGAGTCAAAATTCTGAAACTGGAGCCTCCTTGAGCCTGTGAGGGAATGGTATGAAGGGAAAGACTTTTCCCCCTGGAATTTTATGTCACTTGCCTGCTCAAGAACTCTGCAGAACTCAGAAGCTTACACAATTGGCCAGCGCTTTGCTGGATCACCTGTAGGTCCCTGGTATTTTTATCTTATGATCCAGAAAGCGTCTCCTTTTATCTGGTATGGGGCATTTATTGGGAGAAGGGGCGGGCTGGGAATCCTTTGTGTCCTTCCTGCCTTTAAAAGCCTCCCAGACCGGCCTCTGCCTTCTCTTCTCTGCAGATCCGCCACTGCCTCGAAGAGGTCAATAAATCTCCATTCTGCCGCCTTCCTCTCAGTTTCACGCTGCGAGATATTTCAAGTCTAAAGAGGGAGCTGCATTAAAAATTTAAGCCTCCGAGCCACTGAATCTCCTCCGAGAGAGAGGAGCCTCATGCAGGCTTCTGGCGTGGGGTGGTGGTGGTGTGGGGGGGCGGAGAGTGGATTTCACGTGGATGGTTAGAGCAGAGTAGAGAGATGATGGGGGGGCTGTTTTCCTGACGAGGAGGGGTCTGATTCCACAACGTTGCTCACCCCTGGCAGAAGTGTTTGCTGCGTTCCGGTCAGTGTCTTCAGCTTGTTCGGATAAAGTGGTGAGTGTCAGGCCGTCCTCCGCCCACCCTAATTCCCAGCTCTGAGGCTCGCTGCGTAGGTCGATACACCTGGCTAAGGATCACAGGCTGCCTGAGCAGGGCAGGTTTTATTGTGACCATAGCTTGGGTCCACGCTCAGGTTTCGAGTCCGTATTGTGGAAGTGAAAGATCAAAAAGCAACCTGTTCCCAAAGGTCCACTTTCACCTTTCGGACTAGTTTTCCTCCTTCCTCTGCTTGCAGTAGTTCACCGTTTGGCAGACCAGTGGCTTCCACACCTGTGCAGAGAAGTCGCAAAACGGCTTGTGGCTTCTTCTGAAATTCGATTCTTGATGCCCCGGCTGTTCGGGGAAAGGCGCTGGCTGGCGGGAGAAGGAAAGGGGCGCCCCCCTCCCCAAGAGAAGAAGGTGATGCTTTAAAGGGGGGGGCAGTTGCACGGGGATCTTTTCACCCCAGCCAGGGGGAGGAACCACTAGGCCTTCCTCCCGCCCGGCTCATTCTTGGGGATAAGCTAACATTCACGCCAGGTAATTCAATCAAAGGGCAATTCCCCTTCTCTCTGGCTAATGCGGCGCACAAAAGGCCGGCTTTATTACCTCCTCCTAGCCAGGCGAATTGCTTCTCTCCCTGGAGTGAGCTGGCTAAAGCCGGCTTTATTGTGTTAACCTATTTGTGTGTCAAGAGCTATTGTGCGGCTGCCTATCGCTGTTTGTGCTCGCCTGGCACCACCGGGGAAGGGCAGGGGAAAATGGCTGGTCGCTCGGCCACTCCAGGGGCGCCGCTCCGTTGCTAAGTGACTTGCTCCCCTGTGCCCTTCTCTGAGGAGGGGGAGATGCCCTCCGTAATTATCAGCTGGCTGACATTGGTTGAGGGCTGCCTAACAACCCCCTCCCCCACCCTCCCTCTCCCCTCCCCTTCGGAAAGAGCAGAATCTGCACCGGGGAGGGGGGATCGGGACCTGCATGCGCTGCTGCCTGCACTCGCCACACCTTCAAGCGAGTCACCGCACGGCGGTCTCGCCCGGGGCTGCCAGGCCTGGCGGGCTGGCAAGTTTGGGAGACCTTTTCTCTGATAAGAATTGAAATGGTGAGCATCCCTCACTTTCTGAGTGAAACGCATTCACCCCCCTCCCCCCAAACATGCAGGTAATTTAGGATGATGGAAAGGGTCTTCAAGCCCAGTGTTTCACTCCCACCCACCCTGCTTCCAGGAAGGAAAGTCAGCCCTTCCTCCCCTCCCACTGATCTCTCCTTGCAGCCAGATCTCTCCCCCCCCCCCCCCGCCTCGTCCATCCAGCCCACCTTGATGAGCCCTGCAGGAGAAGAGAAAGACCTTCTCCACTCTGTGAGGAGACCGACATTTTGAAAGCTGCTGCTCCTGAAGAGGATGGGACAACTCAGGGGGGTCCCCCAGAGATGTGAATTTTATCCCAGGAATTGCACAGAGACACTGAAAGTCAGGCGGCGTGCACGTTTAAAAATTATTGTTATTCACGCCATCTTAACAAGTGGCAAGGAGGGGGTTGCGGTGGCTTCCCTGTCCCCCCTCAGCTTTGCGTCTGCAGTGTGCTTTGTGTGTTGCCAGAGACGGCAGCTGGCCCCGTGGGGTGGGGGTGGGGGTTGCACAGAGCAACCGAAGATGCGTGCAGGTGTTTGCTTGGCTGATTTATCGTTTATTGGCTTTCCAATAGGCTTTCTGTTCCTTCGACCAGCACAGCAGCTTCCGGTACTAAAAGGATAGAAGCAACATTCTTACAATTAAAAATCAGAGTTAAAATTAAGCGTTGGAATACAATTAATCATTAAAAGCTTATTCTGCTTGCAGCTTTTCTATTCCATATAATTATCTCTAGTATTTCTAGGCGTCCTTCCCACATCGGCTGCAGCTTAGAGCTTGCTTGTCAGTTTGGCGTTCCTCTGGGGAAGTTTGGTTGGAATTTCCTGTTCTTTGTGGCCAGACCTAGAATTTTTGAAACCACCTTGTCCAAATTTCGCCTGGACCACCAGGAATCGCCTCCTTCAGCCCATCCTTTGACAGCCACGTCCAGCAGGAGACGCGGAATAGCCGCGCCTCCCAACCGCTGGCTTCCCGTGGCGGATTTGATCCAGAAGGGGAAGCTTGAATCCTGGGATCTGAGGCCTGGATGGGGTGAGGGGCCCTGTTTGCTCCAGGATGTTAGCGATCCTTCACTCGGGCCATCTGAGGACTCTGCAGGTGGGTGAAGGGGCTTGGAGCCCCCTCCCACCAAGGCACGGCAGAGGGCAGCAAGGTTGGCTCTGTAGCTGCGGCCACTCTCTGTGAAGGGTGCTTGGAGTGTCTGAATTGTGGACCTGGAAGGGGTTGCCGGCTGCGGCCTCTTCTGGTTTTCCCCGGCTTGGCTGGCTGTGAGCGATTTCCTTGGCTGCCCCTCAGTGCTCTGGCCCCCCTTCCCACTCTTGGTTTGAACTTTGCAGGGGCCGAGCCCAGTTGCTTTCAGGTCCCCCAGTCTTTGAGCCGGGATTGAAACATGCAGGAGATGCTTTTTCTGATGAGATCAGACCGTCTGAGCCACCGGCGCTATCCAATCCAGAGCAACTTGCTGGAAATTGTGCTTGCATGGTTGGAGAGCCCCCTCCCCTTTCGGTGTCTCAGGGCTGCGGCTTTCTTCCCAGCTGCTGCCCGCCCCCCTTTCCTGGGTCTCACGATGGCTCTTTGCTGGAGAGGCAAAGAAAGGAATCTATTTATGACTGCTGTAAACAACCTTTCAATAAAACAGGTTAATGACCTGAAACCGACAAGAGCCTGCTGGGAATTTTTTATTGCCCGGGAAGACAATATTGGCGCTTTTGAGCCCCCTCCCAGGGCCGGCTGCACTTGGCCCCCAGCCTTTCAGCTGCCTGAACTCCACACGCCCCCACAGCGCCGCTGCCCTGGCCAGCCAGCCAGATGCCGGAGGTCCCTGCAGGGCTGGGGTGAGCTTCTGGGCCCTCTGGGAGCCAAATGAATTTTGCCTGCTTCTTCCCAGGAGTAGCCTTGGATAGAATGGAAGGAAGGGGGGGAACGCTCCTCACCCCAAGATTTTAATTGCTTTGCATTTTCCCTCCTGCAGATCAGCGAATTGGCATTTTAATTCCAGAGAAAGGATCCTGAGATGCACAGGGTTTTCCTGGAGTTCGTGGGGGGGCAGTTCCTGATTAATCAGCTGCTTTGTGAATTCTCTCCTCCCCCACTTCTATCACCTGCCGGCTGAACTTTTGGGGTGTAAGCTTAAATGCAGCTGGGTAATTGCTTCTTTGTGGTTCTGGTGGAATAAAGGAATCACTTTGTTTTGAGCATAGGGTTGTTGCATCTTCTGGCCGGGTGCCCCCCCCCAAATCTAGTTTGAAAGATGTAAAGGAAGGGTGGGCAGGGTGAAGGGAAGGAGATTTGGGGAAGCGACCTACAAGCAGCTACTGGGAACTAAGGGGGGCAGGCTGGTTCCCCCTTGTCCCTAACCCTACTTCCTCTCTCTCCCGTCAAGCGTGGCTTCCTTGCACCTCGGGCGTCTTGAAGGGCACCTGGAACCGGCTGCCACCCAACAGTGATGGCTGCTGGCTCCCCTCAATGTAGAAAAGAAAGGGAAGAGATCAAAGTGGGGTAGATTCGCCCCCCCCAACTCCTTGCCCCCCGCATTATCTGTATGAAAGCTGGGTCTTGGTGGACAGGTGGCGTTGGGCACGAGAGTGGGCAGGCAGAAATGGGCCTTCTTGCTTGGAGGCTGCTGCATGAAGGCGCAAAGGATTTGCATGCCAGCCTCTTTGGCCGGGGACTGTGGGTGTTTTGAAGGTTTCAAGGGGTGGGGGGGGAGCTGCCTGTTCACAAAGGGCACCTGTACGTTTACAGATTTTGCTTTTGAATTGTGCTTGAGGCTCCCTCTGCGGCAGGTAACGGCCCACCACTACTCAGGTTTTAAGACTTGGGCGGGGGTGGGTGGGCTCCTTCGTGCAGTTTCCATGTCAGGTTTGCAAACTGGTTCAGGGGGACAATTTCCTCTTTGTAAGAAGAGGTCTAAGGTTGGTGCTGTAAAGGAGAATTAAGGAGGCATTTATGGATGAAATATCAGGATGTTCTCCAGCCTCTTTCTGGAGATGGAAGGCCTGTGGCTGAAGGGTATTGTAGTCTAGCCTGTTTGGAAGACACGGGTGGGGGGGTTCTGAAATGATGGGCTGGCCAACAGAAAGAAAAGACTTATGTTCTGTCTTTGCCTGGAAAAGAATGTTGTTTGAAGCAGCTGACATCAAAATAGGAGTAAAAGAGACCTGGTGTAATTAAAGCATTAGCTGGAATAAAAACACATTAAAGTCCTCTTGGCAACAAGTTGGCTTGAATGCCAGAAGCCTGTTTGAATGGAAATCTCTCATTGGTGCTTCGGGAAACGGGAACGTTTAGCAGAAGTTTGGATACATCTCGTCCCCTGAAGCTTTGGGGGTTTGAAAAGGGTCTGATGGAGTCAGCTTGGTGGTCTCAAGTCTAATTTTTTGGGGGGGGTCTTAAAGAAGAAAAAGATTTTCGAATATTGGCTCGTCTCAGAGTGAAAAGGGGGCAGACATGTCCTCTGCGGGTGTTCTGCGTTCGAAGGTGGGACTGAGACTACGTATCTGGTCAGGCATGACGAAGCTCTAGGAAGTCTCCGGGTGGTGAGCTGGACTGTTGCTGGACGTGGTCGCCTCTTTTGTGTTTCTGGGCCCTCCGGAAGAGCTGGTGCATCCGCTGCATCCCATCCTGAGAATGTGGGGGGTGGGGACCGAGAGGCTCGCGACCCCTCCCCTAACTCAATAGTGGCCACGGCAAGCTGGAGTCTGTGGTCCGGAGATAGAATTGGTCAGCAGCCGCCGACAGAGAAAAACTTTTTGCACATGCTCAGAGTGTGTCCCCGCTTGGGCCAACTTGCCCTCGCGTCTCCTCCAGCTGAACAAGACAAGCTATTCTACCCAGTTGGAGGCAACGTCCCGGAGCTGAGATCGGAGAGCAGCTGGAGCAGGAGGGCTTGCTCGCCTCTTCCGCTGCAGGACGTCCCGTCTGGGCAGCCTGGTCTCTTCTCAGCACTCCTCTGGGCAGCTCTGCCTCTCAGCCCTGCGGCTTCTGCGGGTTTTTTGGCAAGCCAGAAGGCACCCTTGGAGGAGCCCCATCCCTGCCTGTGACTTCTGCGGGAGGATGGGTTTCAGTGGTGCACACACGTGAGTGAATGTGTGCTGCACAGGCAAAAGGGCGGGCCCTCCTGTGCGGCTCCCCTCCCCCCGGCCCTCCCCCCTTGCCCGCCTCCCCAGCTGTTCCTGAGTTATTAATGCGCAGAGCCGATCACGGGCTCCCATTGTAATCATTAAAACTATTAGAAGGGAAATGCTCGCTCGGAGCGAATGTCAGCCGCTCTCGGCGTTCTGCTTTGCAAATGCTCACAATTAATGCCAATCAGAACGCGGGATGAAGCCAACTTGAAATCACGTCTGTTTGATCTCATTTGTCAGCTGTTGCCGATCCGTGCTGTACACTTTCATACAATTGCTATAAACATGGAAGGAAGGAGGGATGGTGGCGGGGGGGGCTCTCTGTGTGCCTTCTCTCTTCCTCCCCGCCCTGACACCGTTTTTCCCATCGCACTGTTGTTCCGCCGATTCATTTTAATCGTTTGGCATTTCTCTGCCTGTCATTGGGCTCTTGCGCGAGGGAAGTGGCCTTTGGGCAACCAGCGACCGACGCAGGCCTCATTTCCTGGCCCAGTGGTGAGGTGAGGTGGGCTACGGGAAGCTTGCAATGGTCCCCTTCCTTCTGGTGAATTTCGGCAGGGCTCCAGGTCACTGAGTTGCTTTCTGGTCCGACCTTTCCCTCTCGACCTCCACCCTGTAAAAGATATTTTTTTCTCTCCCCCCCCCCGTATTCTGCTTAAAAGCCTCCCCATCCCGAGTCTTGTCTTCCCAGTGCTTGCCCTTCCGAAGTGGGTCTCAAGGGCATCTTGGCTTAGCCAAGAGAGAAAAGCCTTTTGCACATGCTCAGAGTGTGCCCCTGCTTGGGCCAACCTGTTTCTGACCCACAAAAGGAATGGCAGCCCGCAGAGTCTTTGAAGTCACGCCCAGGAAGCTTTAGCGAGGATGCTCGTCCTAGCGACTGAAACAAGAGGCTGAGGTGGGTGCTCATCCCAGGATGAGCCTTTTCCCCAAAGGAACAGAAAGTTGTACTTCTGCTTCTCTTTGGCTGTTTTGACCCCTTGCCTCCTTGGGCAGATCTGGGCGTGGGGATCCTGGCCTCTGCCCGTGACTCTCCAGCACTTGATTGACGCTCAAGGTCTTGCCCCTTGTTTGGGGACCAGGCCCGGCCGTGCCCAGCGCCACAGGCTGCTTTCGGCTCTGTCCAGACGTCCAGAGCGCCAAAGGGGCCACGTATTTCCTTGGCCCCCAGTTTGAGTTGCTGGGAACAGACTTCACTGGCATCTGATGTTGCCCTGAAGGGTAGGACACCCTTTTCTGGCCTGGGGAGGCTGCGTGCTGGGTGAGCCCCCCTCGCCCAATTATTTGCCTTGGCTTTCGTTTAAATTCTCTGCCCTCAAACTGTGTCTGTACATCTTTTCTTCCTCTTAATCTCTCATTTGAAGCAACTGCGTCTGCTGCCTCCCTCCTCCTTGCGCTAAAGGACCCCAGTCGGATGGAGACCCGGTCGGTCATCTTTGTACGCCTTGCTTTCTGCCCAGGCCTCCCGCTGAGGGCTCCTTATTTCTGCTCCAGCAAGAACAAAACTCTTGTCTCAAGGTCTCCTTGTTATAACAAGAAAGTGGGGGAGAGAATCCATAAATTGTAGAGCAAACACAATAATGGCACAACAGGGCACTTCGCTTGTTTGTTAGAAGATAAGAAATCAGCCCATGCTGTAGAAGCTGATAATTTTCTTATTTATTTACTTTCAATATTTGCGGACCCTCCTTCAGGCAGAAAATTGTCCGGAAGCCAGTTTGCCAGCATTTAGGAAATGCAAATGAGCTGTAATTAGGAAAATGTTTCTTCCTCTGTGCAGTGAAAATCTGTGTTCGGGTTGAGGGGAGCCCGGAGGGTTGGAGAGGACTCTTGGGTGGGGGGAGAGCAGAACCCTCATTGGAAATCAGCGCCACGAGGCTGAAATAGAAGTCACAGAATGTGCCCAAATACCACAACTTTGGCACAGGGTTTTTTGGGAAGAAGGGGAGAAGTCTGCAGCAGGGAGGGAACAGCGAACTTGTGGAGTCTAGATTTGAGTTTCTCAAAGGGTTTAAGATGGGTGGACTTCCACTCCCAGAATTCCCCATCCAGCATGGTTGCTAAAGTCCATGCATCTTAAAACTTGACCAGGTTGAGAAACACTGACCTACATCAATGACGGAGCACCTGCTGGGCCTCTGGGTCTGCCCACACAGCCCCTTGCTTCCTGGAGAGCCGAGGAAGAGGAGGAGCTGACAGGGAGCGTGCCTTTGGGGGTGACCGGGGGTGCAAAGACTGGGGGGGCTGGCACAGAGGAGCCTCGGTGTTTCAGGCTGCAATCAAAGTTCATGCAAGCTTTAAACAAGCGTTTAAACTTGGCAGCCCCCCCCCCAAATGTCCTGGCTGGTTCCTCCCTCCCTGTCGGGTCCCCCCTTTTAATCAGCAGCCTGTGTGGCATGAAGCTGGCTGGGCTCTGGCTGATCACACGTGGGGTGAGTGGAAATTACCCTTGGCTCCTGCGTGCTAATATAATCTTAAACCACATCTTATGGGCTGCAGCTAAAATTGCTTTTTAGATTAACATTTAATTATTAACCGGATGCGCTCCTCCGTTCTCTCCTCCACTGATTCCCCAGCAGGCTCAGGGCATGCTCGTGATAGGGGGGGCAGCCAGTCAGGGCCTCCCCCCAAAAAAATGTATTAGCTGGGTTTCATGGAGACATTTGCCAGCAGGGAAAAGAGGTCGCACCGCCCCACCCCAGGCCGCCTGCCTGCTTGGTTAGATGCCTTTGGCAAGGTGCCGGTGAACTTTCCTCTTGCGGTTTTATTTATTTGCCATAATTTACAGAAAGGTGACCCTTCTCCAGATTAACTCATTCCAGCACCCAAACTGTCAGCTTTGCTAATTGAGTTGCAGCCCTTTGGGGTTTTCAAGGTTAAGCATAAATTATTTGCAAGTTGCCTGACTAGCAGCTCACAGGAACGCAGGGGACAAAGCACGGGAGGGTGTCAAGAGAGGAACGGCATGCTTCGGAGCATAGGCAGAGTGCATCTGGGTCTTGGGTGCGAAGGGGAACTGGCTTTGTCTAATTTTGCATCCTTTGGACTCAGAAGGAAGTTAGATGTGATAGTTTCAAAGCTTGTGGCGTAGTTTGCTGGATCAGGCCCACCTTTGCACCAGGATTGTGATGCCCCTGAACACAGACCATGTTACAGCTCACCAAATGTAGGGCTCTCTGTTGGGCAGTCGGACTTAAGACGGGTGAGCGTAAACCCCTGGCAGGCTGGCACGAGCAGTCTCTGAATAGGTGTGCAGTGCCTTGGTTTTTCCTTCTCTCCACAATACTACCTGGACCTTCATAACAGCCCTGCAAGGTAGGATGGGGGAGTTCCCAGATCACTAAATGATGTGCATGGCTGGGGGGGAGGATTTGAAGCTGGTCTTCCTGTGCCCTCCCCCTCGATTGCAGGCATTTAGAGTTCATTCCTTACCTCCAAAGACGGCTGGTGCTCAGTATAATCAGATCACCCGACCACAACACAAATAGAGCAGAAGCCACGTGGCCACGTGAGACAATTCACAGCAAAGTCGCCAATGTCAGTCGAAGATGGCTGGCTGGCATCTTCATTGTTTGAAGGCGCTTCCAAAAGAGCAAGTAAAGCTCAGGTGGGTTATGTCCAGCTGTGCCCCTCCAGCATAGCCATTGAGGGCGCTGCAGAGGAGCTGTGATGGGAGTTGTAGTCCCAACACTTCTATGAGCCATCATGGCAGAGGATTGCTGCAGTGATGGCTTGGAAGTTGGAGCAAGCCTGATTTTAAAATTCTCTGTGCCACCGCCCCCCCCCCCCGTCTCATTGGGACTCAAGGCCCCTTTTATCAGCAACTGGAAGGTGCCAAAGAGCAGCCAGTGGTCTGCAGGGACAGGTGATTTTGGGGGGGAGGATTATTAAAGTCGCAGAGACCTTGGGCTTATAAATAGCCCTGCTTTTCACGGCAGGCTTTCAAAATTAGCAGGCGTTAGAGAAAGGGCTGTGAAATGGGTACTTATATCCGAATGGGAGGGACCGTTGGCGTGACTTTGAGAAGGGAGCTATTTTTAAGGCCCTGCAGTGGGTAGATGTTGTGTCCTGCGCGTGGCAGTTTGCAGCAGGAGGCGAGACCGGCAGGGCAGGGCCTGATTCAGCAAGTGGGAGCATCCTTCTCTGGCTGGAGAGAACAGGAGGGGTGAGTAGCCAGCTGTCCTCAACCAGGGACGGAGTCGGCAGATGGGCAAAACTGCTGAGTCCGGCCATGCTCTCTACGGATCCGGCTGCCAGTGAAATCCAGGATGGCTGGGATTTAACTCAAATGCCGAGGGACCTAAGTAAGCGGAAACTTTTTTGCTGAGCCTTTGCATTAGAGATCCTCCATGACATCATAGCAGATTAGCCAATAAGCTGGAGAGATTTGCAAGCGGGTTCAAAACGGGTTGCCGCTCGGGGCTTTGGAGAAAGAGACCAAATGGGCCGGGGTTTGGCTTTGCTTCGGTAGGTGAAACTCTCCAGGAAGAAAGAAAGTGCGTTTTTCACTCTCTGCAGTTCTGAGCTGTTTCCATGCCAGGCAAAGCTCTGCCATCTGGCCTGGGCAGCAGTCCCTGGCGGCCCAAATCCCGGTCGAGAGCCCCGAGCGGCGCCTTTGGGGGGCATAAGGGGGGCTGAGGATCTGACTGCAGGATTAACCTCAAGTGCCAGGAGGAGAAGCCGGGGCAGGAGGCCGAGGCTGGAGGCCCAGATGGCCAATCCTTCTTAAGACGACGGGCAGAGCAGCTGAGCAGAGCTCTGCAGGCTCTCATCCGCGTCCAGCCTGGCAGGCAGCAGGGCACAAAGAGAGCCACAAGTGCAGAAAGTCCCAGATCCTCCAAGTCTGCCTCGCGAGCCGTGCCCGGCCTGCTTTTGGAGGGCCTCCTCTGCAGAGCTTCCCTCTTGCCCTGCTCATCAGGAGGGGGGCGGGAGCCACCCCCAGATCTGCAGAGAGGGGCTCGCTTGCTTCCCTGCTCAGAGTCCCCGGGGCCAGCCCCAAAGTGGAAGGGCTGCGGGCACGGTCCGAAGGAGCCCGGCTCTGTCTGCGTGGGGGCTGCTCCCCTGCAGCCCCCCACTTTGGACCTATCCCCTTGCGTGAAATTACTAGAGAGGAAATGGACACCCGGCTCTTGCATTAACGAGGGGGCTCCGTAATCAGGGCCCGTTTTGCTTGCCTCTCTTTTCTCCTCTTCGAGGCGGTAATAGGCGAAGATTGGCTGCGAGACAGAATAAAAGTCTCTTTCAGAGTAAAAACTCGCTTCTTTCAAGGTAGCTTCATGGAAAATAAAATAGCTGGTGATGATGAAAAGTGCCTGTTTCAGACTCCGCTTTTCTTTTCTTTCCCCCCGCTCTTTTTAGAGAAAGGCTGGTACAGATGGGGGGGGGTTAGAACCTAGATTGAGATAATTACGTAGTAACGAACTCTTGTTGTGAAATTAGCATCTTAAGAAAGATAGTGAAAAGGGCTTTTATGCCTGAATACTTCATTAGTACCAGGAACAGGAGCTTGGCGACTCCAGGCAGAAGTTCAACAGGAGCAGCAGCAGCAGCGGATGTTTTGGGTCCCTCCGGCGCCACCTTGGCTCCCTGGCGAGAGGCCAGGCTGCTTTTGGCCCCCTCCGTGGGGTGTGCAAACTCTTGGGAAGCAGATTGCGTGCGCCTCCTTGCTTCCTCGGGGAGGCACAGCGGCTGGGCAGGCCCCCCCTGGGGAAAGCCGGAGGGGGTCGTGCCGTCTTTGGGGGGGGGCAGGGATGCTGTAAGGACCAGAGCGGAGAAGGCCCTCTGGGTGGAGACAGAAAAGCTTTGCCTGGAAGAGTTAGGTAGCTCCTTTCTCCGAGGGTAAGAAGCCACATCCGCCATTTTCAGATTTCTGGGCAAAGCAGCTTCTGGAGCCCCAGGAGGGGGGGGGGAGCCAGGAAGGAGCTGCTTGCAGGACTCCCTTTTGCTCATTTAGCAGCCCCCCCCCACATACACAGGGTGTCCATTGTGTGCAGGGAGAAGGACGGTGGGCAAAATCGCTCCGACAGAACAACCAGTTCAGTCCGAGGTGACGGGATGCCCACCTTGATTGGGGCTGAAGGGGGAACATGCCTGGGGGGGGGGCAGAAATCCTGTGGCAGCAGAGAGCGAGAGAAAACTCCTGTCCGTTGTTTTTCCCCCAATGTGTCTCTGTTTTTGAATCTCCCTTGCAAACCGCTTGGCAGGTGTGGGAGCTCTTGAACACAGCCCCTGCCCTAAAATTGTCACGGTGCCCGCTGCCCTTAAGGGAAGCTGGTTGCCTGGTCTTCTGAAGACTGCCGGCCGGCAAGAGAGCTCTGGGTCCCCGCCTGGAGCCAAGCAAGGGGGCTGCAAAGGGCCTGGCTTTGCTTTGGTGGCCTTGGGAATTCTGGGAGTTGAAGTCCACCCATGTTAAAGTAAACAAGGTTGCGAAACTCTGGTCTAGAAGCTTGGAAGTGTTGATTATCCGTAGAATTTTGCTTCTCCAGAGTGCACAGCACCCTTTGAAGCGGGAACCCTGCGCAAATCTTCCTTCCCTGCTAATTTGTGATGCGGGTGGAGGGGTCTTCCCCCCCCCCAATTCCAGGCTGATGGACTGACCCCATTTCTCTTCTCTGGGGTTCCTTGCAGGGTCTTCTGGAGTGATGCCACCAGAGCCGTCTCGCCCACTCTTCCGCCATGTTGGCCTGCCTGCAGAGGACCCAGAACCCACCGAGGCAGCCTCTGGGTTGTCCGAATAAGGCCCTGGAGCCACGCAAGGGTGAGTCGCTCTGGGCTGGTGGCTGCAGCCAGGCGGGCAAAGGTTCCCTGGTGGGAAAGGCTCCGGCTGCTGGCGACAGAGGCGGCCACCCCCTTTGTCTCTGCATGGTGGCCCCTGGCAGAGGAAGGGGCTCTTGGCCTGAGTGCGCCGGGGGCCCCTGTTGCCCCCTTCTAATTCCCACGCGAGCCCACCTGGGCTTCTGGCGGCTGAGAGGAGGGGGCCTTTTGCAGGAGCCGTAAATGAGTTACCTTAAAATAGGTCCCCAAAGGTCACTCGGCAAAGCACCTGTTCCTGATGGTTCTTTGCCTCTAAAGCCAAAGCTATGATTAAATGCATATTTAATGAGCCCGGTTTAGGCGGGTAGCGCTGACCTCTTCTTTGGCTGCAAAGGCGCATTAAGATTCTAAAGTGGTTATTGTGTGTTTTAAACTGGAGGAATTCTTTTCAAAAATGACCAGCGCTTTACGGCCTGGGCTGGGCTCTGGTGGCTGCAGGGGTTCTCTTTCTTTGTTCCCTGGCCGAGCAGTTCTGCCACTTAAGAAGGGGGCACGGAATCAGAAGCGGTCGGAGATGAGGCTGGCCTGTTTCATTTCTTAAGACCTTTGAAAACGGCCTTCCGTGCCCCTGGCTGGTGCTGAGCCTCTGCAGCTGTGCTGGCCCAGCCTTCTTCCCACCTGGCGCCTGCGGAAAAAGGGCCAATTTCTCCTTCCCAGGAGGGCTAGGCTGAGTTTTCCCAAGGGAGGCTTTGCCTTTGGTCCTTCTGCCTGTTTTCATTTGTTTGCTGGAGAGGAGGGTTTGAACTGAACTGAACTGAGTACTTTATTTGGCCGTGTGGTCATACACTCAAGGAATTTGTCTCCGTGGCAGAAGCTCTCAGGGTGATCACCACCCTCACCATCAAACTTGCAGGCTTCCGGTTTCACTTAGCATCAGTTTTAACTGAGCTGGGCACAAGCTGAGTTTGCTTGGGCCTCCCTCAGCCTGGCTTGATTTTACAGCTGCTTAGCAAGAGAGAAATCAAATCTCTCTCACCCTCCCCTCGCTTGGCTGCCAGGTAGCCCCACCCTGGGCGTTTCCTTGCCACCGCAGTTTTCTCCCTTGGATGTTTGTTCCACCCACAGAGGAGAAGCTGCACCAGGAGGCACACAGATGGCCGGTGGGGGAAGAGGGGGGGGTCTTTGCCTTAGCCTGGGGGCATTGAGGAAAGGGGGGGTGTCTGTTTTTGTCCTGTCCTTCCAGATTGCTCTCTCAGTAATCAGGAACGATAGCACTTCTTAAAACTAGACATGATTTAGAAGCGCCTCTGATTACTTAATTTGCTCCCAAGTATCTCGGTAATTATCTTTATGGGCCTTATTTCATGTCCTCTGGCTGCGTTTCCGTCAGCATGAAATAAGTCGGCCGCCCAGCACGGCCTGCCACGGCTGCAGAATCCTATTACGCACCCGGGCTGTTGATTAATTTTGGTATTAATTTTGCATGCAAGGTGTGCCTGCTAATATTTGCCCTCCTGCCTGTGCTGGAGCTACAGAAGAGAGACGTTTCCCCCAGCCCGGCCCTCCCCTGGCTTTCTGGCCCACTTGGCTTGGCACAGAGCAACCAGGCTGGCCTGGCTACTCTGCAGGTTGGTGAGCAAATGGGTGCTCTCCAGCGGGCACTCTTCAGCCACTGCCCAAGGGCCATGGCTGGCAGAGAGAGGGGAGGGGTGCAGAGAAGGGAGGGGAAAGGCCAGCTCTGAGTGCCTAGCAGCTTCTTTCCAAGTCAGGCCCATGATGGGCACAGCCCCCTTCCAGGACCACCACCACCACCCCGCAATGGTTGATTGTTCGTGAGACAGAAGGAAGAAGCACCTAAATATGTACCGATAAAGGATAATATTTGTAGCTCAGGGTTGAAATGAGGGGTCCTTGCTGCTCTCTCAGCTTGGAGGTTTCCTTGCAGACATTTCATTACCCTAATTAGGTAACATGATCAGTGCTACAAGAGAGAGGGATTTGCAGGGGGGGGGGAGGAGGAGGACTGTGCGGTCCCGAACTTGGTGCTTTCTGAACTTTGTGGTTTTCTTAAAGACTTGTGATGATGTTACCTAGTTTCTGTAATGAAACCCCTCATATCAAATGTGTCCTTGGAAAATTATGCAACTGACATCCTTGACCTTAGAATGCTTCTCTCCAGCCAGATTTGGGGAGGGGGACCCCACTGTGGCTCTCAAAAGACCTAGCCAGTGGTCCTGGGGAAGGGGGCAGAGTCGCATAATCTTCCCTTAATTGAATTAGTGAGTATGGACAAGCCTCTTCACCAAAGCACAACCAATTTCTTTGTGGGCAAACAAAGCACAATCTGTCCCATTGTGATGCAAACACAGCCCTGTTTCTTCCACTTGTCACAGAGCAAACTAAGCCATTTACTTTTTAGTGGCTCAGAGAGAAGCAGCCCCCCTCCCCCTCCCTCTCGGCTGGGTGAACCCATGCAAGCCTCCACTAATCAAATTCAGACATGCCCCTGTGTGGCTGAGCTCCTCCTTTAATAGCTGGGTTGCCTTGTGAGGCAAGGGGGGGGGCTCACCCGGAGCACGGAGCTGGCTGGTGCTTCTGTAGGGGGGAGGCAGGCGGTGGGCACCAGCGGTGGAGATTGTGGCCTTAGGCCAGGCACTCTGTTCCTGGCACAAATCGGGACGGGTGGCAAGAATAAAATGCCCCCCTCCTGGAAATTCCCGGGGGCCTGGCTGCTGCAATAAACAGGAGCATCTCTGGGCTGTTGAGAGAAAGGTCGCTTTAGCCGAGCAGGGCCTGTGGGCAGGCTGCAGCATCCTTCTGCCGGGGACCACACGCCTCCTGGCACCCTTTCTGCCTGGGCAGCAGCAGGCAGCCATTGCTTAAGTGGGAGGGGGGCTCAGTCATGAGACGTCTGTTCTAGGTTTGGTGAAAGGGTCTGGTATCTGTAGGGGTGACCAACACGCTTGCTTATGTTTTCTTCTCAAAAGAGGGAAGGAAGTGCAAGAAACCCGGAGAGTTGGCTAGAGTTGGCTTAGAGCTCCCAGTCCATTCTGCCCCTGCTTAGGAAGCGGGTGTCTTGCTATCCTTCTGCAACTGGGCGCCCTCCGGATGCCAGCTGTCAGGCTCTTCGGTCACCGTGAAGATCCTTGGCCAGGCTAGATAACTGGCTGCTTTTTAGGCTCTTCGTCCTACACACACGGTCTTCAAAGGCCCACTCCAGATGTTTCAGGGAAGGCGCCAGAATGTTCTGCACGCTGAGTTTGGGGGCTTGAGGGTCACGGAGAGAGAGAGAGGAAGGGATGATTCAAAACTGCGGCCTTGATGGGATTCACACAATGAGGAGGGACGCCCCCCCTTCCCTGCGAGTAAGCCCCCTTGAGTTAGCCCAGCATGGCAGCCAAGAGTCTCGCAGGTTCTCCAGGTAGCTCAACGCACCAGAAGCCTTCCGGGACTGAACCCCGAGAAAGGGCTGCTCGGTCCCCTTTGCGCTGGGCCCCTTGCAAGGCATGGAGCAGAGGGGGGAGCCCACTGGCTCGGTTCCCAGCAAATCGGGGCTTGCTTTTATTTATGAGTAAACACAACTCACCCTGCCTGTCACTTTGGCTGCTGTTAAGTAAGTCAAATAGGTGAGTAGTAGTGATAAATATTCCTGGGGGAGAAAGGGGGGAAAGCTTAGGGAGCCAAAGGCCATTTGTTATTCAGGGCAGTTTCTGGGGCATAAAAACTGGGTATTTTTCCTCGGGGGTGGGGGTGTTGGCTGGATCCTTGAGCAGGTCTCCTTCCCCTCTTGAAGGGACCTTGTGCCCTTGGAGTCTGCAAAACAGCCGGGAAACACCTCCGAAGGAGCTTCAGCTTTTTCCATAGTGCATTTTGTCACCCCCGTTTCCCCCCGGGACTGTCCCAACTCGGTGGTCTGGCGCAGGTGCCCTCCGTCCTTTGGCGGCTGAGCGGTGCCAACCTCGGTCTCTTCCCTTGCCAGACTTTTTATAAACTCTGAGCAGCTGAGAGCCACGTGTTGGGCCAGCCGAGGCGGGCGGTGATTCATCAGCATGAAACCGTTCCCTGAGCCTTCTAGGAGCCTTTAAGGGTCTTGGGTAGAAACCCAAGCTGGCTTTTCTCGGGCAGCATGGCGGGGCCCTGCTTGGTATTCAGGGAGTATTGGAAAATCTGTTAATGCGGGAGCAAAAATCCATATTTAATAGCTTCTCGGTGGAGATTCTTGTCTATTTCAGCTGGTTTGCTCCAAGTTGGTGCCACTTGCAAAGATGAATTCAATTGCACAGGACTAAGGGTGGGGGGGGGCTCCCAGGGAGGGATTTGCAAGGTGGGTTTGCTTTCAAGCAGATCCCCTCTTCTGTATTTCAGGAATCCTCCCCTTCCTCTTCTTTGGGGCATCTGCCAAACAGAGGGTCATTTTTCTCAGATTTTACTCAGCTCAGGTTCTTCGCTATTACATTACTGGAAAGTTGATCATGGCTGGGAGATCTCCTGGCTGCTGACAGGATATTTACCTAATTGGAAAAGGTG
Organism: Vipera ursinii; assembly: GCF_947247035.1. Taxonomy (NCBI): domain Eukaryota; kingdom Metazoa; phylum Chordata; class Lepidosauria; order Squamata; family Viperidae; genus Vipera; species Vipera ursinii. Next base: position 514,790 of record NC_139527.1, on the reverse strand, counting down.
GAAAAAAAAGACTAGAGGCAGAAAACTTGGCCAGCTCTGTCCTCTTTTGCCCAGGTGCACTTTTCTCACACTTAACTGGAATGTGCACAGCTCGGCAGATGGACAAGTGTGGCCTGCCAGGCAGAAAGTGGGTGTGTATCTCAGCAGCCAGGATAAGTGTTCTTGCTAGTGGAAATTTGCATAGCCTCTGGCAGTCTTGATTCTGCAAACTCTACATCCGTGTTTTCAAAGTTGGCCACTCAGCACCATCCTGGTCAAATGCTTGTCTAATCTTTTGCAAGCCTCCAGTGATGGAGCACAGTACAGTTTCATTCAGGCTGCTCCCCTCTTTTGTGGTTGTCTGGCTGGGTCAAGATCAGGGCTGTCTGCAAAGCTTCACCATTTGGAACCCTGGATGTTGGGGGGGGGGTGTCCAGGCAGCCAGCCAGCCCCTCCCTTCAGTCCAGACCAATTTTCCAGGACTGGACCTGAGTTCCCCCCTCCCCCCATCTGTTGGCCAATTTGGGTGAGCAGAAAGTCCTTCTGTTTGAGAGCTAATCTCATCAGCTTCCTGATGGCTCCATCTCAGCGTCCTGCTCCCGCTCCGGATAATATCAAAAGCCATCAGATGATTACCATGGGTCATGCATTTTTTCCATTTACTGTAATAAAATACTGAAGAAACAAAACAATTTAAAATTCTAATAAAATTCAAAGCCTATCTTCAGCAGCCGGGATGATTCAATTATTTGGCTGTTATTGAATGCAAAGTCGGGGAAATTGAACAGCTTGCAAGACGGAGAGGGGAAATTTTTGCTCCTGAGAGGGATTTGGGGATCTACTTTTTCCCCCTTCCCCCTTGAAAAATACGAGGAGATGAGAGGCCATGGAGGCAGGAGGAGGTGATGGTGGAAATGAAACGGCTGCCTTCTCCTCTGATATTTATCCAGGGAGGTTTAGCTTCCTAAAAAAAATTACAAATGATAAATATATATTGATACTCTTGCATTTTCCTTGCTGAAGGCCTGGAAGCAGTTGACAGAAAGGAAAAACAAACTACATAATAAGGTACTTAAGTTGAAACAAAAGAAGGTTCGGTAAACAGGCAGTTTGAAGGATTCTGGCTGGCTTTGTGCTGGTAACTTTGCACTGCAGGTCACTTCAATGTGCTTTTAAAGTAGGTATCACTTTAATTAGAATGGATTAAATTGGGTCTTAAGCTTTTTCTAGGTTAATGGGCTTATGAAAAGACTTTTTTCTAAAAAAGAAGTATTTAATCTTTAACAGTGCACAGACTTCGACCTGCTTCCTCCCCGTTCCAAACAAGCCTACGTACTTGTTAATGAAAGACATTAAAAACATTTTAAATTAAATATGGCATGGATTGGAGACCAGTCTCAATCCTGTTTTAATACCGCTGCCTACTGAGGATTTTGAAGGGTTGAGGGTCCCCCCCCAATTCTTCTCAGCAGTTTTGGCCCTGGTGCTTTTCAAGTTAGGCAGCTGACGCTCCTCCAGGCTTCTTGAGAAGGCAGGACTCCTAACAAAACCAGCTCATTGATACATCAGCTCTGTCGTGTGGTTTTCGCAGAATTAGGGGAGTTTATTTTTGAAAAATGGAGTAATTCTTAAAAAAGAAGAAGAAGCCAGTTGGGGAACTGTGGAAGGAAGCTGGAGGCTGCATTCTGGCTGCCAGTGCCCAGCTGGCCTCTCCCGGAAGCCCCCAGACCCAGCCTGGAAGTCAGGTGAGATCAGACGGGGTGGGCTTCAGGGAGAGACCCCACCCCACCCTGGCCCAGGGAGCATCCCTTTCTCTGGCCGCCTTGCCCCCGGCTGGCGTGGCGGGGGCGAGGAGCAGGCCAGCTGGTGTGGGCCAGTGGCAGCGTGGCAAGGCAAGCGTGTGGTGGCACAGTGGTGAGGGCGCCATGATGGAAAGCAATTACGGTCCCTTTGAAAGCAGTAATTACTGTGGGGAGGGAGGGGGGCTTGCCAGCCGAGCTCCGAAGCGCGCCAGGAGCCCCACAGAAATTGGTTCCTCTATCATTTGCGCAGCAGAGCGCTCAGCATCCCCCCCAGAGGTGGCATCACGGGGAATTTGTGGCTTGTCTTGTCTTGTGCTCAGCAGTGACGGAGTTGGTCTCCCTCCACCTCCGATTCGCGAGGGATGGTTTGGGGGCACGGGGGCATTTTCTGCCCTCCTGAAGCCAAAGGTGGCCAGGGGAAGCTGGGGACCAACCCGCACTGTGATTTTGAGGACACAAATGGAGGCCGGGTTGGGGGAGGTGGGCAAATGGCAGCTGCAGGACGGCTGGGCCTCTTTCCACATGGGGCGGCTGTTCCCCTCCAGTGCAGGCGGCCCCTTCCCCTGATAACTCTCAGGCCAGGAGCCTCAGGGGCCAATTAGTGTCCCTGTTCCTAGAAGGCTGACAGAGCCTCCCTCCCCCCCCACCTGCCCAAGGGACGCTGGGTCCTCATAGCGGGAGCCCAGAAGTGCCCTGTGCCTGGCTGGCTGGAAGGGGACACCAGCAGCCCCAAGTTGCTCCTCCTGGCTCTTGGCAGCCGCGCTGCCAAGCATTGCCCCGGGCGCCCCCGAGGGCATCAAGCCTGGCCTGCAGGCACAGCAGAAGGGGGGGGTGGCTGTGAATGGCCTCCCCTTCTGCTTCCCTCGCCTGGACTGGGCAACGGAAGCTGACTGGCCTTCCACCAGTGCCACTCTCCTGCCCGAGAACGACGTGGTGGCACACGGGTGTTTCATTGCAGCAGCTGAGCGCCTGGCCTGTTAATCGTGGGTTTCCATTAAGCAGCAGTCATTGAAAAGCTACATTTGCTAGGCATCCTCCATGCCATTAACACTGAGGCTTTTTACAGGTGTCTGGAATAAGCATTGTTATTAACCAGGCTATTAAGTCAATTAAAACCCCGTCCTTCGAGTTGGGTTTAATGTAGCTGCTGGCGGAGAAGGGAGGGGAGAAGGGGCCGGTTGCTGTTCCACCACAGCACAAGCGGGCTCTGCCTTGGTGCCCAGAGGGGCGGGCTTGCAGACGGGTGCAGGAGTTGGCAAGCACGAGGGTCCGACCCTCACTTCTCCCTTTTCAAGGCACCGGTGCTTGCCAGGGCACGGCATACTTGCAGCGGGACTCTTGTGTCGCAGCCCCCTCCCCTCCCCGTCCCAGAGTTTGCCACCTTGGAGGAATACACACGTGACACTTCAGGGCGTGACCCCTGCCCTCGCAGTTGGGAGAGCTGGAAACCTCCTGCTGCACTTTATTTCTCTGGACTCTTTGCAAATTCTATTTACTTTTTAGCATATATATATATTTTATGATTGCAAACTGCCTCCGAAACAGATCTCAGCCACCTTTGAAGGAGCCAAGCAGTGGCCTGGCTTGGTTTTAGAAAGTGGCAGACGGGCTATTCTGAGCTTGCTTTCAAAGATGAAATCATCAAGGAGCAAAAATAGGATTTTTGATCAACGCCCTTTCTTTCCCAGCTGAGTTTGGGGTGACAGACTAGAGAAAAGGATTTTGTGGGCCTGTAATTCTCCCTTATTCTTTGCATCTTCCCCAAACCCTTCTCCTCTTCTCAGCCAGACCTTCTTTTTCCCACCTTCTCTTCAAACACCTAATTTATTCAATCTATTAGATAGATTTTGTAGATTTAATCATTTTCACAGTTGGTGGCTCATTGGATACTCAAGATAAACTCCAAATGGAAGCATAATGGAAACAACAAATGAGCTTTCACACCCCAGACTAGCAGACTAGCGCAGGAGAGGAGTTTGAGAGAGGCAGAATCCACAGAGTCCTCCCTCCCCCCCCCAGCATTCTCCTCGAAGCTGCCTTCTGCTGACTACAGTAGGTTACCACAGTTAATTTCACCAGTTTTGTTCATCTGTAAAATTGCATAAAAGTGACATTTTTGTGCTCATTATAAGAAGTGCTGATTTATAGCTGGTAAATGGATTTTTTTCTATTTTTTTCCAGTGGAGCTCTCATAGTGCCGCAAAGCATCCATGAAATTGCTTGTATAATATGGTTTAAATCCATTCTTTCAGAGCAGTGCTTCCTCTCTCTCGCCCCTCCCCCCCCCCCGGTGTAAAGACATTTCCACTCTTCCCATATAGAATTACCGCCGCCCTTGCATAAACAACCTTGGAAGTCCAAAAAGAACAGTGGGTCGATCTTTAAGAACATGGAATCTGTTTGGAAGAAAGAAGACAAATTGGCTTCCTTTAGAAATGGACCAGACAAAGTGAAGGGAGAAATACAGTGTTTGGATTATCTTGAGTGGCCCTGGTGCTCAACAGAGCCTCCACAAGCAGGGGCAGAATACCATAGGAGAAAAGAGTGGGGCCACCCAGCCTTGATGGCTGGATTTCTAATGCAGGTTTGCTGCAGCCAGTGGGGAGATTGATGCTATTGGATGAGAATTTATCCTACGGCCTGCAGTTGGGGCCATCAGCCATCACTTCCAGGAGCAAATTCTGCAGTCGATCTGTGCAAAACCACCTTTGGCTTCTCAGCTGAGCCGAGTCGAGGGACCATGGCTGGAGGGGTCCCTTCTTTCTCCCAGAATTGAGGAAGAGACAGTATTGATCAAATTGTTGAAGGAAAAGTCTCCATCAGTATTTAAGCTCAGTGGGCTGATTTTGCTTGCTCTAGGGTACTTTGCATGCGGAAAATGCTGTCCCTGGATTACCCGGTGAGGACAGACCACCTTTTATTTTAGCTCAGTGTTTCCCATTCTTGGCAAGGATGGGTGGACCTCAACGCCCAGAATTCCTCAGCCAGCCACAAAGTCTTAGAGTTGCCAAGGTGGAGAAAGGTTGCTTTAACTGAAGCGTGGCTGCTGTCAGTGTTAATTGTGCAGAGAAGGCTCTAGTGACCTCTAGAGGTGACTACAAGCATTGCAGCGTGTCACCTATCTTCTTGGTCTCTCCTAGGTGAAGCCATGGCTCCCATCCGCTCTCCACGATACCCCAGCCCAGCTGAGCTCGACGCGTATGCGCAGAAGGTGGCAAACAACCCTCTCACCATCAAGATCTTCCCCACCAACATCAGGGTCCCCCAGCACAAGCACCTTAACCGGACGGTGAACGGGTATGACACGATGGGCCAGCGCTACAGCCCCTATCCTCTGCACGCCAGCAGCTACCAGGGCCTCCTGGCCATTGTGAAGGCGTCCGCCGGCAAAGGGGCGGTGAAGAGCGCTGAGGGCAAGCGCACTAAGATGTCCCCTGCCCACGTGGCTGTAGCCCCCTACTCAGTGATGAGCACTTTAGCCCCCGGGCCGTCCTGCACAGCCCAGCTGAACTATCCTGGTGGCCAGAAGCAGATGGAGGCGCCCGTCCCGCCCAACGTCACGGTGGCCGCTTCGGTCGTCCCGCACGCCGGCCAGAGCTTGGTGCTGCCCCAGGCCAACCTGCCCTCCATCCAGAACATTATTTTTCAGATCAATCAGCAGTGCCAGGCTCAGGCCGGCGGCCAGCAGGTGTGCCAGGGGGTGATGGTGACCAGCCCCAGCCCGGCCAAGCATGGCGCCGTGGGCAGCTTCACCACTATGGCTGCCGTGGGGGCAGCAGTGGCCTACGCGGGGGCTGTGTTGCCGGATTGTCGGAAGGGCGCTGAGCTGGTGACTGGCTCCAACCTGGGCAGTGGCCTGGTGGGACCCAAGGCGGGTCTTTACCCGGACGGCATGGATTATTTGCTGTGGCAGCAGAAGCAGCAGCCGCTGCGGATGTACAGTGCGGGCAGCGGGGGGGCCGTCAGCAAGTCGCCTGAGGTGTGTGCCGGGGTCTTGCGTGCCCACCCCATGGCTAGTGCCACCGCCGCGGACAAAGTGAGCTCTTCGCCGTTGAACTGCGTGGGCGTGCAGGGAAATTTCTCGGTGGGGCAGTACTTTGCCCCTGCTTGGAACAGCGTCTTGGTTACGCCCAACAGCAGCGACTGCTACAATCCCCAGGAGCTGCCCACCGGGGCCCGGGACCTGGGCCTGCACCCCTCGGAGGGGCTCCCCAGTCTGCCCAGCAAGGCGGTTTGCAACACCTCCGTCCTCAGCAGCAGCCTGCAATCCCTGGAGTACCTGATCAACGACATCCACCCGCCGTGCATCAAGGAGCAGATGCTGGGCAAGGGCTACGAGACGGTCTCGGTGCCCCGCCTCCTGGACCACCAGCATGCCCACATCCGCCTGCCTGTCTACAGATAAGGGCAAAGGTGCCCCGGGCTGGGCTGCCTGTGGTGGGGTACGGCGTTGGTCTGTGCGCTTCAGGAAGGGGTTTTATGGCTAAGAATGTGAACAGGGAGACGCGATCCGATTTTGCTGCTAATCTGGGGGTGCCCTGGGGGACGAGAATGGGTGTGTGCCTGCCAGTGGGCACTGCTAGCTGGACTGCCTGGGAAGGAGCCCCCCCGTCCTCTTTCTGCCCTGGGCGACAAGTGGGGGGCATTTGAAATGCATTGTGACTGGGGGAGGGCAAGGAAGGGTGCAGACTCCCCCCAACCCCTCCCATTAATCCAGGGGGCTTAGCGATTCTGCCTCCTTTCTAGATGAAGTCTGTAACTTGCACTGTTTCGATTTAAAGCTAATAATTGGGGTGGGGGCAAAAGTCTGGAAGCTGTCTAAAGAAGGAAAAAAAACACTTGAAAACTTGAAGTGACTTTTTTTAGTTTGAACCTGCTGTACAGTTTTTGGCTGCTATAAGATGGATTTTCCCACCCCTCCATCACATCAGCATTATTCCAGGAGATTTCTGAATTAAAACATTATTATTATTATTATTTCATTTTTAATAGCAGTATTTCATTTCATTACTATCTGCGTGTGAGAACCAGGAAGACCGTGTTTTGGGGGGGGGGATATTTGCAGAAGAGAGAGAGACAGTCTTGAAAAAGAGGAGGGTCTTCAGTCTTTTTATTGGAATCCTTGCTTGGGATCCACCTCTATAGCATCTGGCTGCAATTGCCCGTGTCAAGAAGTTCCCTGGGAAAAACGTCAAGGATCACTCCCTGGGGTCCCCCCAATCCCCAGCTGGGACCTGGCTGTTGAGTCCTTGCATGCCGAAGTGATGCAGATGCATCAGGGCTGCTAGAAAGTGTGGGAAGGCGAGCTCTGCATGTGTGAACCGGCCATTCCAGCCCCTGGTCCCGCTCTGTTCCTGCCCAGGCCGAGTTCTAGAAATGGGGATCGCCCGAGAGGGATCCAGTGAGTGGCCGTGGGTTCTTCTGCAGGCAGCTGCCTGAGCACCCGGCCCCCTCCAGCGTGTTCAGACGCAGCCTGCTTTAAAGGGCTCCAGGCTCTTAGCGTTTCGCATCCTTTCATTTCCGCCTTCAAAAAAGAAAGAAATGCAGCTTCTAAAAAAGTGTTCCTTTCACCCCACAGTTGCCGTGGTGGAATTAGGAGTTTGATAAGTTTGATGCCAGGTGATCTGCTTTGCAGGTATTTCAGATTTTTCTTGTTAGAGACAGAGATAGGAGGGGAGGGGGAGGGGCTCCAAATGCAGAGGTACTGTGTCCTTACCACCTTTTTCCAGCACTAAGTGCATTTACAAATAACCTGAGAATGTGTTTTTATACGAAAAAGCAACCATTATATTCTACTGTGACAAGTGCACTCTGCACTGTATTGTTTTGAAAATGATAGGAAACAAAAAACTTGGAAAAAACAACCAGAACCCAAATGTCTGTCTTTTTTCTCTTCCCTCCCACCCTCCTCCCCTCAAAGAAGACATTAAATCTGGGCTTTCATTGGATCGATGGTCTGCATCGTCTTTGCGTGCCGCTCTTGCTTGAACCCTGATTGGAAGAGGGTCCCCAGAGTGGGGGCTGGGAGGTCCCCTGGCTGGGAACGTGGACCAAGGAGGGTCTCCCGTGGGGTACACCTGGTGGGGCAGCTGGATGTGGGGGAACAACAGACCCCCCCTGCCTGGGAGGCTGTCTTCCTCTTTGGCTCCCAGTCTTGGGGGGGGGCTCCTCTCCACCATGGCCTGGCCAGCTGTGAAATGGGCCTCCTGCATTGGGAGTCCGGTCAGTCCTGCTCGGTCGGCCGCTGCCAGTTTCCAAATGGGCAGGATAGAAATTGGGGTTCAGGCATAGCCAGGGCCGAAGGCTGCCTCTCCCCACCCCCTGAGCCTCAGTTTCCTGCTCGGAAGCCCCCAAAGGGCTCCTTGCCAGCTTTGTTGTGGGCGTTGACTAGCAAAGTGCAAGCTTTGGCGTCTCACTACACTGGTTTGGCCTTTCTGATTGCTCCGTGGGGCTGCGCTGTCACTCCGAGAGCCCCCAGTGGAGAGGGCAGGTTGGTGTGCGGGCTGGTGGGACCTCTGCCGTGGCCGGGTTCCTTCTGAACGGGCTGACCGACCAACCACCTCTTCTGGGTGATGGGCAAGGCGGCCGCCAAGAAAATTCTCATCCAGTGTCAGAAATGAGATTAACGCGGGAGTTGCAGCAATGTTGTTGGAAAGCCCCCACCCCGCCGCTGCTGCCCCCTTCTGTGGAGGGTTAGGAGCTTCCCATGGGAAAAACTGCCCCTCCCCCAATGCATCTGCACAATTCTGGTCCTTAATTACAGGCAGTGGTAAAAAGATCCAGCCATACATCCAGTGGTGCATCATCTGTTGAATGCCTGCCTGTCTGACCTTGGGAGGAGCAGAAAACCTATCAGCGAACTTCAGCGATCTGGTGGGGGTTGCTGCCCTCTTGTGGCCCTGATCCCAACCTGCAGAAGGAAGGAAGGAAGGAAGGAAGGAAGGAAGGAAGGAAGGAAGGAAGGAAGGAGTACAATGCAGTGGGAGGCATCCTCAGAGTGAACCTCAGCAGCTTTTCAGAAACCAGTCAAGACCAACTGGGTAGCGCAGGGGTATTGTAACCCCCCTCAAAAGCACAGAGTACAATAGAGATGCTTTGGCTTTTATTTCTAAATAAATAATTCAATAAAACCTTGTGCAAAATGATACTATCAGAGGAGACTCACCGTCCCCAGGCAGAGTGCGCACCTGAGCCGGCCGGCCTGTTTTCGGACCACAGGGAATTCACGCAGAACTGGGAACGTGCCTATCTTCAAAGGAGCTTCTCTGGACGATTGCCTGGCGCCTTCTTGGCAGCAGCCCTCCTGGGCTCCTCTGGCGGAGTCCAGGCTCAGCATTCAGAGCCTCCTTTAAGGACAACACTCCGCTCCTGAGCTACGTCGGCCTCCGTGCAGAGCTGCCCTTGTGCACAAAGCGGCCACCTAAACCCGCTTTCCAGTTTCTTTCTTTATAGGAGTGTTTCGTTTGAAATGCAAGAGGCTCGACCTCTCTGGGAGGCAGGCTGGTCTTTCCGGCGGTGGGAGCCGGGAGGTCGCTCCATCAGGATGCCAGTTTGGGGGGTCCGCTGGGGCAACAAGCCGCTAGATCTGAGCCTCTTCCTTCCTCCAGCTGTGAGGGTAGCTGGGCTTCTGCGCGTTTGCTCCCGCTGAGCGCAGGCTGTCCAGGGGCACCACCACCTCGTCCGGCTGAGAGTTTTTGTTCAGCTCCACCACCCGAGGCACCACCGTCGACCAACGATCTGCCCCACACCGGAGAGAGAAGGGGACGTCATGGGGAGGGGAGAAAAAGCCAAGATGGGGGCTGGAGGGGCCTCCTTTATATGAGCATGCTGCCCGCTGCCCTAATTGACGCGCTGCCTGGGCACTGCAGCAACAGAGTCCAGAGTCCCAGCCTTGCTGTGGGGAGCAGAAGAGCCACCCGGCTGCCCACTCACCTCTGCGCAGGCGCCCCACGGTGTGGGAGAAGCCGTAATACTGGTAAGTGTCGTTCTTGCCGGGATCCTCGTTGATGATACCCAGGTTCTGATTCCAGTGAGACCAGTTCACCTCGTCCACTCTGCAAGGGGAAAAGCATCCCCTTTGGAGATCAGAGCGCTGGGGGAGGGGGGCGATCAGAAGGAGCAAGGGATCAGCTGACCGGCGGGCAGGCAAGCCCTTTCTCTGCCACGCTGAGTCTCTTGGCTCAGGGGCTACTTTAAATGGCATTGACCTGCCCAGGGCTTAATCCAGGTCTCCCCAGTAAATGCCTGTCTTGGGGATCTGGCTGGGGACTCGGGACCCTTTCACAACGGATCAACGGACTCAGCCATCGCGAAGTCCTTCCAGATCAGAAGAGGAAGGGAGAACCCGTTAAGAGACTTAGAACTTCTGAGAGCAGCTGGATGATCTCCAGATGTGGAAGGGGGGCTCAGAGAGGCTTCCATGACCATCTGCAGCTCCTCCAGAAGTTGGGGGGGACCAATAAGAACCAATAGGGGCTGATTCTGCACAGCTGGACTGGGGCCCCAGTTCCCTATTCCTAATCAAATAGGGTGGACGGTTATGGCCAGAACTCTGGGGGTCTCTCTCTACCTGAAGCACCATCTTCGGTCAGGGGCCCCGTCCAGAGACTTCCCCACAGTGACCATCTCTCCCGAGCGGAAGGCTTTCCGGACAAACACGGGGAAGGAGCGCTCAATGTCCAGGATGGTGGTGGCCCACTAGGGATGGAGAAGACAAAGGAGCCTCAGCCACGCTGCCCTCCACCTCCAGGGCTCCCTCGCCCTCCTAAGCCCACCAACCTGGAGCTTCCAGATCTTCTTGCTTTCCTTGGAGACCTGCCCAACCGTCTCCCCCATGAGGGCGATCAACATGTTGAGCAGGAGGACAAAAGTGAGGATGATGTAGGTGACCAGGAGGATGACAAAGACCCCGGGGTACTTGGCGTTCTCGATCATCTCCAGGTCCCCCATGCCGATGGTCAGCTTGAAGAGGTCCAGCAAGAAGGTGCTGAAAGTCTTGCTGTCGCGGCAGGAGGGGTAGGCAGGCGCCGTGCAGTTGGAGCGGTCCTCGCGGCAGGACTCGGCACTGGAGCAGGGGTTCAGCAGGGAGACCAGCGCTGCCGGAGGAGGGGCAAGCCTTTAGCCAGGTCCCCAACACGCTCCCTCCTGCCGTGGCGGGAGACAAAAGCCCACCTGGCAGGGCTGGCGCCAAGCTTTGCACGGGGAGGGACTTACCGGATGCGTAGCCGATCATGAAAAGGACGTAAACCAGGAGGAAGCGGAAAAGGTCTTTGAAGAGGATCTGCGGAGAAAGAGCGGCAGGTGGAGGTGAGTTCCAAGGCTGCGCCCTCAGCCGTGCTGTAATGTAGGTGGTCCTCAACTTAGGACGACAAGCAGGACAGAATTTGGATCTGGTGATCGTGGCGATGCTGCGATGGTCTTGTGAGTCACTTTTTTCACTCCTGTGGCAACTTCAAATTGTCACTCAACCGATGGTTGTGATATGTGGGCCACCTGGAGCCACCACCGCTGGGTTCCCCCCCCCGCACGCCAAGGTGAAGGAAAGGAAGGGCGCCTCGTTCTGCCTCACCTTCTGGATCATGATGCTGTAGGTGCCCGTCAGCTTGAGGCCGCGGGTGAAGTAGAGGGCGTTCATCCAGCCCAGCACCAGCGCAAAGACCATGACCGCCAGGTAGGCCTCAATGCCAGCCAGGTAGAGAGCAGCTGCAACCAGGACCAGGACGGAATAGATGAAGCTGTGGGTGGTGGAGGGGCAGGGTGGGTGAGCAGGTGAGTACACAGAGAGCCGGGGGGGCACCCACATGACCCCATCTGCGAGGCCACAACGTCCCCATTAGAAGATCCTGAAGGGGAGTCCTCTTCTCCAGCCAGCCCAGGTGGAGGGTTTATGGCTGGGGGTCACTATTAAAACCTCCCCACACCCTCAAACACACAAGGAGCCGATATTCTCTCTTCCACTCACTAGAGCAACTGAAAGGAGCCATCAATGAAGAAGGAACTGACCCCCGGGCATTTCTTCATGAACAGATCCTTGATCTGGAGGAGGGGAGAGAAAAGACTCCGCCGCTGCGGCCAAAATCCCCAGAGAGGAGCTGCAAAGGCCAGGGGAGCTCAGAAGCAGCAGCTTTCCTTGCTGGGAGGATTTGGGGTCACGGGGGAGGGGAAAGGGGAGGGAGAAGGGAGAGTCACAACCTTCCAGTGTGCAGGGAAAGGAAGGAGAGGTTGTGAAGGGAGTTGGAGAAGGAGAAAGACGGGGCCCCTCCCCAAGCAAGAAGACCCCCCCATCTGCACTTACATTGGTGAAGAAAAAGAGGACCCCTGTGAAGAGGGTGACGATCTCTCCAGCCAGGCGAAGATAGTCCAGGGTGGTCGTGTACGGGTAGGGGGGCTGGGGGAGGAAAGGAAGGGCGCTGAGGGCTGCCCCAGTCTCAGAGAAGGAAGGAGACCCTCTGGTGGACAGGAGCCTCAGGTTGCACCAGCTGGGACTCTCCTGGGCTCTCACAACTGCAGTGCCTGCCTCTATCTGCTCAGGGTTCCTGCAGTGGGACAAGGGGCGGTGTACTCACTGTGCCCTCCAGGGGGCGGTAGTAGGCCACCAAGGTGAAGATAACCATGGCACAGAGGTAGGAGACCACGCTGATGTAGAAGGAGACAGCCCCAAACTTGCGCCACTTGTCTCGCAGCAGCTCGTTGATGGGCTCCACAGCCAACATCTCATGGCGGTTCTGGACAGGAGATAGGCAGGTGCGCCGTGAGGAGCCGGCGGGCAGGATCTTCCCACTGAGGGTGCCCCCATTCGGGTCTCCTGCCAACCTCACCTCAATCTTGCTATTGTAGACCAAGATCTCCAACACGGACACCTCCTCTCCACAGGTGTCCAAGGAGGACAGGTCGTAGAGGGAGGAGTAGACAGGCCCGTAGGCCCAGTCTCTGAACTTGCGGGAGAGATGGCGCGCATCCTCGTCCTTCACCTCCCGGCGGATGATATGCTGGAAGACCTGCAGGTGGGGGATAAATCAGTCTGATGAACTGAGGAGGGGAACTTGGCTTGGCCAAAGCAACCAAGGGATTGGGGACAGGTTCCCACCTCCAAATGGGACCCCGGGAGTCTCTCTGCCACCCTCAAGACTCGAGAGAATCCTCAGCTCGGTGCCCCCAACTGGCCCTGTCTCACCCCTATCTTTCCGGTCTTGGCTGCCATCATGAGGGGCGAGAGGCCGTCGTTGTTCAGCAGGGATTCCAGGTTGGTGTCTGGGAACAGCTTGGCACATTTGATGAGCAGCAGGTCGTACATCTTAGTGACGAACTTGGTGTTCTCACGGGTGTTATCTGCAATGGCCACCAAGGCGTGGAGCACCGTGTTGCCCCGGGAGTCTTGCCGCCGGAGGTCTGCCTGCTTGTGGGCATTTTCCGTCAGGTAGTGGACGATGTGGGGCTGGTTGGTGCAGGCGGCCAGAGAGAGGGGCAGCTCCCCTGTGCAGAAGTGGATAAATGGGCAGGTGCCAAGTTTCCAAAGGTGCACGGCTCAGCTCATCCATAACACCCCCAAATCAGCTTGGAAATGTAGAAAATCCAAGGGTCTTCCAGTGTTATGGGATCCAATTTAACATGCTGCATGCCCTCCGTTCTGTTCCTCGATGGACTCCCCCCCCCCGATCCTTTCTGTGACTTGACCCCTCAATTTTCCCATCCATTCAGAAGCTCCCGACCCTGGCTTTTCTTCCTCCCATCCCCCTGAGGTCTCCCTCCTTCTTTCATCACTCTCATGGCCCACAGGTGAACTGCAGAATGAGGCCTAGCAACCCCTTGGACATCAACGGCCCGTCTCTAGGAGAAGGGCGTCCAGGAGAGACCTGAATCAGTTTTCAGTCTGGGAACAACTCCTTTACTCACCAAAGTAGAAGTAGCCACCCTCGTCTTTGGGCTGGAAGAAACGGCCCCGTGCCTGGGCGTGCACATCGGCCCCCTTCTCCACCAGCAGCTCCACGTAGTGCTTGCACCGTCGTTCGATCGCAATGTGCAGGGCGGTCTGGCCTGAAGAAGCACAACACCGTTTGCGGAAAGCCTCCCTGCTCCTTCTAGAGCCCCCTGCCCTTCTCATTGCCCCCAGGTCTGTGAGCCGCTGAGCACTTCCCGCCAGGTTCCACAGGCACGAAAGAAGCAGCTGCTGGGATGTGGCTCAGCGCACCCGCAGCCCACATTTCCATGCTGAAAACTCATAATTCAACCTGGTGCTCCAGAGAGCCAGGCTTCGGCTCCATCCAACTCCTCACCCACAGCTGTTTTCCAGGCAGCAATCTTTCAGATGGTCCCTGCCCCACACAGACGGTGGCTCAAAATTACCACATCTGGGATTCCGTATGGCAAGGGTGGTGCAGGTGACTCTGGCAAGCACAGAACCAGCCGTGGGGGACGGACTGAGCTTCTTTTCCTGGGGAAAGAAGCTGCCCAGGCAGCCTCAGAAGAAGATCCTCACCTCGGTAATAGACGTCTCGGAAGGGCGCATTGATGAATTCTCGCATGTTGCCCGTTTTGTCGGCAATGTCCAGCAGGAGCGGGATGGTGTCATTCCGGCCACCATTGAGGTTCAGCAGGGCCTTGGGGAGACACGTCTTGCCGGTGGAGAGCTCTGGAACCAGGCAAAAGTGGCACCTCTGTTACACGGACAGCTCCCCTTTCTTCCTGGGAACCCGAGGCTCTTCCCTCTTTTGTCCTCATAACAACTCTGCGAGGTAGGCCGTGCCAGGAGGAGAAAGCTGTCTTAACATTGCCAGCAGTGCCTCACCCACCTGGGTCCCCAGGCTGCCTTTGCCCCAGCAAGGGCTGACAACCGTCTTCATCCCCCACCCCCTTTGCTCCACCCGCTTCTCAGACCCCCAGCCTCGCCCACCTCGGAACTCCTCGTCTGTCAGCCGCTTCTTGTGGCTCAGCAGGAAAGGCAGGAGGCCGTCCAGCCCAGCCGTGACCCCCCGGGAGACGATGTCGAAGAGGATGGGCCGGTTGAAGACCTTGAGGATGGGTGGGGGGCTGGGTGCGGGCCCCTTGTTGCTGGGGCGCTTCTTCCTGAGGGGGGGGGGAGAAGGGAGAAGGCAGCTCAGCTCTGTTGGAGAGAGGCAGCCCTGCCTGACCAGAAGGGAGATCTGGGTCCCCCCCCGGCCAACCGCCCTGCTGGCTCAGGCCGAGGGCCCCCTACTCACTCCAGGACCCTCTTTCGCCTCCGCTTGTTGTCGCTGGGGAGGTGGCGGTAGGTGCCGTAGTCGAAGAGGGAGTCCATGGGGGCTTTCTTGGGCCCCGGCACCACCGAGGACTCATAGATGGTGGACTCCAGCAGCTCCATGGGGTTGGGGACCCCCTTCCGGAAGGCCCCGTGGAACTTCATCCGCAGGTTCTGCTTGCCGTCCCCTGAGCCGGGGGGGCTGCAGGGGGCCTCGCCAGACCCAGAGCCCTCCTCACCCTCGAAGAGGTTGGCCAGGGAGGAGAGCGGGAAGGCATCGGCCTGTGGGGAGGACTCCTCGGCTGGGGCCTCAGTGGCCCCGGCGGGGCTGGCCTGGTGGGTGTCCTCTGGGTCGGCCATCGTGCGCACAGCAGGGTGGGCTGGGGGAGGAATGGAGCTGTGGGTCAGGGGCACACTTGGCCTTGCAACACTCAGCCAGTGCTGCTGGTCACTCTGTTGGCCTTGAGCTGAGATCCCCTCTTCTGGCCGTGGTGGAAACCCACAGAGAAGCCCCCATCATCCTCCCCCCACCCTTAGCAGCGATGGAAAGTGAAGTTTTTGAAAGGTTCCGTCTGTTAGGAAAGGATCACAAACCACCTACAGGAGCCTCAGGGTGTGGGAGAGACCGTTGCTCCTCAGGTCACTAGGAAAGAGCTCTGCTTAGTCAAATTCTCTTTTAAAAGCGTTTAGCAACGATCAGATACTTCTTCAGAGGAAACGCAGGAAGGCTGGACTTGCCTTAAGCCCTTTCCGTGCCTGAACTGCCCCAGAGCAAGGGGGACTGGAGACTTGCGGCTCTTCTTTTTCAACAGAGGCTGAGGACTCAGAGCTCCTGCTCAGCCCCACTGCCCCCGCCCCCCAGTTAGGGCCCCAAGACCACCCACCTCTGCTTTCTGGCTCCGCAAAGCCAAACCAAGGCTCTGTGGCTGGTCCTCCGGGGTGGAGATGCAGCTCCACACACTGTTCCCAGATGTGGATGTTCTGGCTGGGGGCTGCTGTGCCTGACCCACATGGCCCCTCCCTCCCATGGGGCACAGCCTGCTTGCTACTCAGAGAGGCCTTTGAGAGACGGTGCGACTGGCCACCGGCCCGCAGCTCACTTCAGACTCGGCCCAGCAAGGAACAAGGAGTGCTTTCACAGCTCCTGCAAACGTCACCCGGACCCCACCCGAAATCCAGACGGGTGGAGGGGTGGAAGGAGGAAAGATGTGGCACTCCTGGAGGGGCCGCCAGCAGCCAGCCTCCTAGGCTCCCCTGCATTCTTGTGGGGGAAGAAGCCCAGCCCAGGAGGAGACCACAAGCCTCAACCCCTTTCCAGAGAACCGCTTTCTGGCAGTGCCCATCCTCGACCCCGGGGCCCTTCTTTTGGGGGGATGGCTGGGGAGAGAATCCCAGAAAACCCACCTGGAGGGCACCGGGTGGTTAGCCCAGAGGCCGAGAGGTGCCCCACGTGCTTTGAAGGCCTAAATCAAAGTGGCATCTCTCCATCCATCCCCGGCGCTGTCAATCCAAACCTTGAGACTTTTCCCAGGCTGAACCGGGGAAAGGAGAGAAACTCTGGTTCTCCAGGAGGGCCAGTGTTGGGGTGATAGACCTGTGCAAAAGGGCCGGCCTGTGAACCTGGGGCCCCCCTTAATTCTTGGGGCTGAACCCCAGCGCGTGTATGGAGCTGCACTGCCTGCCCTTCCTTGGTCCGGAGAGAGATCCCAGCCCCCTGCCAGCCCTTCACCCTCAGGAGACACCCTTCCCCTCTTTCCCATGTACAGAAGCTGGGACCACTCAACACCCTGGATTGGGGCCAGCCGCGCTGTCCTTAAGCAGGGAGGGGCCGGCTGTGCCCTGCCTGGGAGGGCCCTGGCGTGGCACCCAGTGGAGTTGGGCACAAAGCGATCCTCTATTGAGAGTTATAGCAATGGGCTTCCGGCCTCCTTCCTAACTGCCAGAGCCCAGATTGTAGGGAGACTTGGAGCTCGGAAGAGCCGCAGGGACCTAAGCACTTTTCAGGACTAAATTAGGAACTGGGAGTTCCAGAGCAACAGGGAAGGAGAGACTTGGAGAAGAGGAAGCCAAGCCAGGCAGGCGGGTTCGGTTGGGTGGGGACGGAGGAGCTGCAAGTCCTCTCAGCTGCCTCTCTGGGGCGATCAGAAAAGCCTCTGAGGCCACGGGTAGGAGGTTCACTAAGGTGGTTTCCTTGCTGCCCAGACCAGAACACCAGACCCACAAGGCAGCCTGAATACTGGAAATTTTGGCGGGGGAAAAAACGTCACGAGCGTTGGAGCGTTGACCAGCTCCTCACTGCCCAGGAAGTCAGGAGCTGAGCAGAGCTCAGACAAAGCGGTTCCCTAATCTGAGCTATTCAGAGCAGGAATTTGCTGGGTGGGAGGGGCAGCTCTCCTCCTCGGGGATCAAAGGGTCCAAATCAGTAGTTGGACAAACAAGGGAGGGGGGCCCTCTGGCAGGCAGCCCGTCCGCCCGGGCTCTCTGGCCAGCCCATCTTCACCCAGCAGCTCTTTTGCTGGCAACGGAATTCAGGAATTCAACGGTGGCACTCTCCAGCACCAGATGTGGCAATTGGGGGGGGGTGAGGGGGGAGATGGGATCAGGCTAAGCCTCAGCCTCACCCTCCGGCCCCTTTTGAGAGCTCCTCCCTGAGCTCATCCCGAACCTTTACAGCCCCCCCCAAAGTGGCAGTGTGCAAGAGAGGCCCTCCCCTCCCCCAGCCCTATTTTGAGAACCAACTCAGCTGCCCCACCACAGCTTTCCAAAGCCTCCATTTGTAGCATCACCGCAAGGAGCTTCCTTGCCAGCCCCGTTGGAGGGAGGCCTCGCTCGAGGGGGGGGAGGGGTGCCACCCCCTTCCAAAACAGGAACCGTTGTCTTATTGGGGGTCCTGCTGCCCAGGAAGCACGGGGTGGGGAGGGGGCTCCAGGCTGGAACTCCTCTCCCCCCAGGCAGAGGGAGGGGTGGTCTGTCCTGCAGCCCCAGAGGCAGCTGGGGACACGCAAGCCGGGGTGGAAGAGCCAAGCTGCATGTCTCAGCTTGGCCGGAAGGCGCAGTCCGTCTCCTCTGATGTGGTTGTGTCGCTGGCAGCGCTGGGGTCCTCGCCCTGCCAGAGAGTCCACGGAGCACAGGACTCCTCTCCAAAATGTGTTTGGTCAGCCTTGGGGGGCTGGGGGCCAAGGCTGTGCACGTCAACCTCCTGGCTATCCTGCAGCTTAAATGTTTGGAAATTTCACAGCTCAAAGGATTAATCGACATGCCTGAACAAGACCCTTTGGGTCTTGGAGAGAGAGGGAGGAACCCCCCCCCAGGCCAAAGGCTGGAGGTCGGCCAGCAGAGCGCACAGCCTGGCCACCTTCAGTTTGGGGCTGGGGGTGGGGAGAGATGGCCGAGGCAAGAACGGCACATGCTTTAAAGGTGATGCCCCAGAAGAGCGCTGCTCTTGCAGCCCTGCATGATTCACTGGCCTTTCTACCTCCAAAGGTGGTGCTGTTAATGGGAATACTGGCAAAATTAGATCATTCTGTCCCACCAAAAAACGGAGCCATAACTGAATGTGTGGAGCTGCGAGATTCAACTCCTCCCAGTAACCAGTGCAGAAAACACAGGGAGTGAATTCTGATCCTGCCCATCCCTTGCAGGGCAGGAGGAAAGTGCTCCCGCCCGCCCGGGCCAGCTCCCTTCTGTAATTCCACTGCCCCGCGCGGAGTGGAAGGGATTCTTGACAACAACCCCGATGGGCAGGCCAAGGATGGCCGCATGGGACAGAGAGCGGGGCGGCGGGGGGCTCCCCAGCATCGCAGCCGAAGCTGGACGGGAATCCGACTTACGCTCTGGATTGCCGACAGTCGCGAGTCAGGAAGTCAGCCTATTTCCAAGCCGGCAGAGCCAGATTCGGAGGGGGGGGGGTCTCACCGAGCCCACCGCTGAGGCTCTCTTAGTCCACGCTGCCCGTTCGAGTGGCGGCGCGGCAGCTCTTCGCTCTCTGCCACGAACGGTTCTCGCCGGGAAAGGCACCGCAAGCGAGCGAATCCCACCTCCCCAAAGTCCGGCAGTGGCCTCCGAGGCTGGCCGGAAAGGTGGCCTCACGAGGGCCCAAAGCTGAACGGTCCCCGTTTAATCTCTCCTCTCCCGCCCTCGACGGGCTAGAGGCACCGGGAAGACCACCGCCTGGGGCTCGTTGGGCTCCTTTAGCTGTCCTGGCTGGGGATGATGGGCGCTTGAGTCCCGGAGAGCCGGAGGGAGGAGCAGCCAAACGGCCCTTCCCTGGACGTGTCCAGAGGGAGCCGAGGGGGGGGACGCAGCCACGCCCCTCCCCCTCCCGGCCCCACCCCACCCCCTTCCTCCCAGCCGGACGCGCCCCGCTCACCTCAGCGGCCGAAAGCCCTCCGGCGCCGCACCGGCTGCTCCGCTTTCAGCTCCCCCGCGCGTGGATCTCCGGCTCCGCGCAGAGCGCAAGAGACACGACCCCCACCCCGCTTCCTTCCCCTGCCCTCCCCGCGGAGCGAAGGAGTTCGGGCGCCCCCGAGCTGGCCAGACCACCCTTGCGGAGACGTCACTTGCCTGACAACCCCCCCGTCTGTCCGGGGGGGGGGAGACTCTCGCCAGAACGCTCCGGGTATTCTCAAGAGCAACCCCCTCCCACTTTCCCGGATGGCTCCCCTTTGACCTTAAGACAGGCCCAGAGGCAGATGGGGGGTCTCCCCTCTGCGAGGGGCTGGATGAAAGGAAATCCCCTCCCCCAGACCAAACCAAACTCTCGCTGGCTGCCTCAGAAAGGAACTCCTGCAGGTGGGGAAACGAACAAGGAGTGGAAGGAAACTTTTTCCTTTAAAGGTTTTGCAAAGTGTTGTGCACACACCCAGCTCCTTAACTGCCTGTAGCCTGGCAAAGGAAAATAAGAAAAAAAAATGGGCAAGGGTGGAGCACAGGTGGGACTAAAACACCTTTTAGTAGCTTTATTATTCTCTCTGCAGTTAACTAGAGGGGCACAACGAAGTGAGTTTCTTCCCCCTTTTCTGCAGAAAAGCTGCAGGCCGGTGGGTAGAAAACCGGCAAGGGATGGATTGAAGAAGCCCCAAGGAGCAAAAGTTCTAAGACTGGAGGAGGGGGGAGGGGGGTCTTTAAAAATCATTCTCAAATAGGAACAAGTAGAGAAGAAGGATTCTGGCAGGTGTAGAGTCCAGCGGATCATCCAAGGACAGGAGAGTCTGGAAGCACTCCAAAGAGACTGCGGAACTGCCTGCCACAAGGGGTGGGGGCATCTTCCTGGCCACTCTGGATTGCTGGACAGGACATAACTGCATGCCCCAAAGGCGGAGAGGGAGGTGGGGAGCTGCAATCCCTCCACCTTTTCCCTCCGGGCTCCTTGGGTGAAGGGCCACCTTCCCTGCCAGACTAGAACCCCATTCTGAGTCTCCCGGCCTGCCGGCTTGCCCCCCTCCCTCTCTCCCTCGGCTGGGCTGATGGCTTTGGCAGGGAGCAGCCAAGGGCTTAGTGCTACGACGGAGGAATTTTTCTGGCCAGCCCGAACAGGCCTGGGTTGCACCCCTGACCCAGAGACAGCAGGAGCACAAGGAGCTAATTGGGGGGGGAGTAATTGAAAAGCAAAGGGGGGAGGCTGCAGCCCGGGGGCCTTGAGACAACACTCCGCTGGAGCTCAGTGGGTTGGACACCCTAGGTGGGGGGAGAGAGGAACCCGACCCAAGGACTCAACTCCCCATGGCCCACTCAGCCCCAAAGGGATCCTTATCAACTTTTTCTCCTTCTGCAAAACTTGGAGGGCTGCATCTGCTGACCCCTCCCTTCCTGGGTGTGGATGGCCAGCAGGAGTTTCTCCCCTCCTCCATCTGTGAGGAAAGGCTGCCCACTGCTGGTGCGATGCAGCAAATTCCAGCTACCAAAAAATGCCAGCCAGGAGTCCAGTTGCCCTGTTAAGTGAGCATGATGGGCAACCCCCACCCATCTCAAGACGCCTGCCTTCTACTGGGCACAACAGGACCAGCTGAGAAGGTGGGTTGCCCGCTTCTCTGTTCAGGTTCACGAAGGTGGAGTTGCAGATAAACACATGGGCTACCTAAAAGGTCTTTTCAAATTTGTTTGGGTGCATTACTTAAAGCAATATTTATCTACATATGACCCAAGTAGATATCCTAAAGCTGCCAACATCTGGGTTGGCCACTAGCAGAAAAGGCTTTACACTCAACCCCCGTAATCCCCAGCCAGTGTGGTCTAGCTGCCCCTCCCACAAGTCTTCTTTGGGCAAACCAAAAGAAATTGCACACCTCTTTCATTAAATTTTAATTCAACTGTTGGGTTTCCTAAAACCACCCACAGAAGGCATCAAGCAGTACTAACACCATTAAGGCTTGGCATAGATTTTATGCCCTGGAAAATGACAGCCAGTTTTAAGCCAAAGTCAGTTCCCTGAAGACACCCGTTGTGCAAAGAGGCCTTGTGGGTGTTCACCCCAAGAGTCGCTCGGAAAAGTCATGGAAGTCCAGCCACTCTGGGCTGGCTGGTTTCCCCCTCCAGAAATCAGCCGGGATATCAGACGAGATTGAGAAGTTAAAAGCCACCCAGAAGAAGGCAAGGGAAGCCCACTGTGGCCCCACGGCCGGAAAGCTGCCTCCCGAGGGGTGAAGCACCCCGAGGGGCGAGGCTTTCCTGCGTTACGCGCCCTCCTGGCACGACTTGTGACGTGTTTGCGCACTAGCCAGTCCTGGGGCACAAAGGGTGTCTCTCGTGCGCGATCCAAAGGCAGGCAGGCAGCCCCCGCTTTACGTCCCCAGCAGCAGAAAGGCCACTAGAGGAAGGCAAAAGGGCATCGGGGTCCCTCCGCCTGGGCCAGGCAGGAGACACACCTCTGCCGCTGCTGCAGAGTTTCGCTGGGGGTGGCCCAGAGAGGCTGGAAGGCACCTGCTGGGCTTCAGAGGGAAGGGAGGGGAGGCAAAGGGGCCGGCCCAGGCTGGCAAAGGAGGGGAGGGCCTGGTCAAGCCTTGTAGTTCAGCTCCGCGTTCATTTTTGTGTACATCTCATAGATGGTGTCGAGGATGGGGGTTGCTTTGGACAAGAACAGGTGGATCTTCTCTATGGTCTCTTCCTGCTTGACCTCCCGGCCTTTCTCCAGGGCCTTCAGCAGGTCTGACTTGTAGGGCAGAGCGTAGACGGAGCCCTGGAGAGGGAGGCGAGTCAGCCGGTGGCAGCTTTGGCTTCTCTGCCTTAGCCCCCCCTCCCCTGGGCCGGAGCTAGAAGACCCCCAGCGCCTTTGAAGAAGGGGAGGTCCAGGGTGTTGCCACCCTCCCCCAGGTACCCCCCCCAGCCTCCCCAGGCAGGCTGGGTCTCTGCCCGAGGCCCCATCGGCCCCCCGGGGGCTCACCAGGAAAAGCTTCTGCAGCATCCAGCCGTGGTACTTCTTCAGGGCCAGCTCGTAGGCTTTGGTGGCGTTCACGCGGATCAGGTTGGGGTTGTCCTTATCCTGCTCGCCATCGCAAAGGCTCTGCAGCAAGACCTGGATGAACCTGAGACCCCTGGGGGCAGAAAGGTTTCTGAGAGGCTGCCAGCCCCCCTCCCCCCACTTGAGCTGGGTCCTTGTGAGGTCCTCCAGCCTCCCCTCGGAAGCAGAAGTGGCTTTGCGGTCACCCCCTCACCTCTTCAGCCACATGAGGGCCAAGGTGGCCCCCACCTTTGGCCAGGCTGGCCCGTGCATTTCCTTCTCTGCTTCTAAGATGTTCTGAAGGGTTTTGAACTTGGCTGGGTTAGTTTCATAAACTGCCCGTATTTTCTGAAATTGAACCAAAAGAGAATGACGAGTTTGACCCAGGGGTGGTTTGGGTCCAGCTGGCAGGAGAGGGGGCCACAGGGGCCTGTTCTGATTAGCAGCCCCCTTAATCCTGCTTCCTACGGAGCTCCTCCTTAGTGCCTCAGGATTCGCAAACAGCTGCCTTCCCAGGAGCCTGATTTGCAAGCCACGATAGACATCAACAACCCCGTGGTGGCTTGATCCCAGCTCAAACCCACCACCCTCTTTCCTCAGAGGCCCAGGATTGGGGCCTTCCCTACCTTAATGTTCCCAGAGAGATCCGCCTTCACTGGGGCGTAGACAAGTGGGGTGCCCAGGCAGTCTGCGGAGGAGAGAGCAAAGGTCTCCAGAATGCGTGTTGAAGGTGGGGTGTGAGGTTGGTTAGTTGTTTTTTTCTTTTAAGATGGTTTATTGGACACATAAATGTTGCATCATTAATGCAAGTTAAAGTTTGCACTACAAGTTTGCATTGTGGCTTTTGTGGATTATTAGCCACCCAGAGTCACTATGTTGCAATGCAGGCTATATAAATGCTGGAATAAAACAGAGTAACAGAAGAGGCCTTCTAGTCCAGCCCTCTGCTTCAGCGAATAAATAGGTCCTACGGGTGAAGTTGCTTAGATCTGGCATTGGCAGCACTTCACGGAAGTAGATGGAAGCAGTGCGGGTGGGCTGGGGGTGGACAGCAGGGCTTCCCTGAATGCCAAGCGAACCAGCTTGCCAGCACGAAGCCAGATTTTCAAAGCAGGCTTTGTCCGTTTGCTCAGAGTTGGTTTGGGGTATGGAGAACAAAATGGGGCCGGGTGTCTGGGCTCTGGGGATGCCTGTTTTGCCACACAGCCCTCGGGGCAAGGCTGCCTCTTCCCCCGGACCCCACAGCAGTGGCCCCGTCCTTCCTGTTCTTCTCGTTTCCCCACTGGCCTTCTGGAATGGCTGAGAGCCTCTTGGCAGCCACTCAGCACTGCCTGCAGGCAAAGGCCACGGCTCTTTCCCAGACCAAGTGGCCCCGTCCAGTCTGGGGGCTGGTCCTTGCTGGCCAAGCCCACCTGGAGGCGCAGGGCCGGCCCACGGCAGACAGGGTCTCAGGACCTGCGCAGCGTCTGCCAGGCTGCTGGCAAAGGCGTCCCAGTGATGCAATCCGCCCATTGAGGATTGCACAAGGGAGAAGGGAGAGGCTGGCACACCCAGCAGGCCCTGGGAGCTTTTCCCATGGGGGGGACGGGGGGGGGGAAAGAGATGAGCAGCCAGTGAGTCTGGCCTGGGGAAGCAGCAGGCAGACTGGGCTTGGCTCCCGACATTCATCCCCAGCAGAAAAGGCAGCCTGCTTTCACGATGGCTCAGCTGTTGGTGGAGGTGGTAAAGCCCCCCAGTGGGCCCCCCAGGTTTCAAGTATAAGGGGAAGGGAGCAACCCGCCATCCAGCTGCACTGGGGCAGCTCTGCGGGAGGGGAGATAACTTGACAAGCCCCAAAAGATTCTGGGGAAGCTTGCCAGGCAGAGCCAAGGCTGAGGGTGATGTTGCCCATAAGCCACTCGCTGGTTATGCAGGGGGGGGTCTGGATCCCCAGGAACCCTGGGGACAGAATGCTCTTGCAGTCGCTCGGGGCACCGGAGCCTCCCTAAAAGCCTTAAAGGGGCCCTTAATGAAGTTCAGGGGCCAATCTAAGAAGGCCCCGAGTGAGGCAGCATTGTCTAGTGCCCAGTATTCCTTGGTAGGCTGCCCCTATTCATGGAGTGCCCATTTTTCTCCAGTGGCCCATCGGCTGTCTTAGCTTCCTCCACAGGATCCTCAGATTGCCCCTCCCCCCCAGTTCTTCTCAGGAAGGCAGTTTTTTCTCCCAGTGAACTAACCTAAACCTTGCAATGGCTCAGCTGAGTCGTGCCATAAGCCCACCAAGACACCTTGCTCGTGTTTTGAGGTGAGCACCCCCTCTTTTCTGAGGCCACCTTGGAACCCGTCCCCAAACAAAAGTGCTTCATTTGGCCTCTCCAGACCTTTATTGTTTGGAAAGCAGAGGAGGACTTAAGGAGGCTTGGCTGAATTTCTACAGGTGTCAGTTACGTCCATTAGCTGACAGCCCAGAGATCTCATTTCCACAAGCCTCTTGGCTGTGCCCCCCCCCCAGTTTGGGGTTCAGAGAGCGAGATGCCCAAGGGGGGGGCGGGCTGATCAGTAGAATTGCAAGAGGTGGGGAAAAGACTTATCCCCGGACAGGATAACCTCTGGTGCAGGGAAGACCACGTTACAGGCAACCACACTAGGGCCCTCTGCACGTGCCCCAACGCACAGACCTTAATGAAAGACCAGGCTTAATTTTAAATATTTAGCGACAGCACAGTTCTGCCCCAAAGGAGTAAAAGAAAACCAAACTCAAATGGAAAAAGAGATCCCCGACGCCTGGGATGTCTGCCCTTCAGTTTATTGAAGGATTCAAGTCTCCGTTCCCCATTCTCTGCAAAGGCTTTGTATCCCTGAAGCCGGTCGGGCAACTTCTGCCCCCTTTTGGCCCGCTGGAGCACTTGGACAGATCTGCCACTTCGCAAAGCCTTGACAGGTGACCGATCCGGCCCCCCGCTGGGCAGAAGGGCTGGCCAGCCCGGCCGCGGACTCTTTCTCTAAGACCCGGAAAGGGTCGGGGTTCAAAGGGCCCCGCACTGCCCACCTCTCGCGCCCCCTCCCCAAGAGGCTCCAGCTCGGCGTAGGCTCAGCTCCCGTCGGAGATAAGATCTGGACCGTCAAACCGATCATCCACAGAGCACAGCCCGGAAGGCGGGTGGGTGGGCGGACCGGTCTCTGGAGGCTGATCAGGCTCAGCGATGCCTCCTTCCGTTCTCAGTCGCCCCTCCGCACGGGACCCCCCGCCCTTAAGGTCGCCCTCGGCGCTCTCCGAGCCACGCTGCCCTCCCCTGCAGGGCTGTTGTGTCGAGGGGAAACTTTGCAGGCGTCCCTCCCCGGCTCTGCTCGGGAGGCCGCAAGCCCGGCCGGCCGGGGCGCCTCCCGGGGGACGAGGGGCGCGCCACTCACCGAAGAAGGGCGGCAGGTGCGTCACGGCCTCCAAGAAGGGCTCCGTGTCGATCTGCTTATCGGCCGGCAGCGTTCGGAACTCGTACTCCAGCAGCAGCGCCATGGCGGGAGCCCAGCAGTCCGACCGGGCGAGTCGGCAGAAGGAACCCGGTCGTCGGGGTGGAGCTCGGCATCGCCGCCCCCGAGGGAGGCGGAGCGCCGCTGAGCCTCCTCCCGCAACAGCCGCCTGGCTCAGGGGCAGTCTATCCCCAAGCCCGCGGGCCCGGACGCTCCCCGGACAGTGGAGCGGCAGCACCCTCGGATCCGGGGCGGCCTCGTCCCGGGCTCGACTCTCCCTGGGCGAAAAGCGAGGCGCCGAGATCTCGGGGTGACCCCGGCTTCGAAGGAGCAGTAAGCAAAGACGGGGCGGCACAACCCCTGACCACGTGCAGAAAGCTTTTGCGCTGCCCACGCTTCGACGGGTCTGACGAACATCTGGAGCCGCGGCCAAGGCTTCGGGGTCGCCAGCCCGGAGCCGGCCCCCCTTTCGGAAGCGCGACGCAAGCCCAGCTGGGGATGATGGGTGCGGCAGTCCAGCTCGCCGCTCTGAAGACCCCGCTCGGCAGCCAGCGCCGGGAAGGAGGTGCGCCTCCCGCCTCCTCCCGTCCGGGCAAGCGAGAAGGACCTCGTGGGGGTTCCCGGGCATCGCCAGGCGGAAAGCGGGTTGGCGGCCCCCCTTGCCCGGCGTCCGGTCGGGGTTGCGCTCGCCGCTCAAAAAGGAGGCGCAGCTGGCGGGGCGGTGACCTCGGAGCGGCGTGGGGGCGAAGCTGAGCCTGCGCTACCCTGCAAGGCTGTTGTGAACCTTCCCTGGCTTTGCCCGAGGGAGGGCGCTGCAGAGAATTCCAAAGGGGACGGGAGCCCCCAGTTACGGCGGCAGCTCCGTCGAGCGCGGGCTCGGTTCCGAAGAGCGCACCCGGAAGCCTCTGCAGGGAGACCCGGAGGACGCCTCTCCACTTTCTTAGCTTTGTGGGAAATCCAACTGTCCCGGCTCGGCTCCGCCCTTTGTGCGAAACGGGACCTCTTGTCCCTCGGCGGCCCCTGTAAAGAGACCGGAAGCGCTGCCCTGGAGACGCCTGGCGGCGCCGGAAGCGGCCGAACCGTCGGGCGTTCGCGCGGAGGCAGCGGCGGGCGGCGGGCGCGGTCTCGGAGGCCCCGGAACTATCCCGCGGCGGCGTGGCGGGTGACGTCAGGACGCGCGGCCGGGCCTCTGCGTGACGTCACTGCGCCGCGCCTCCCCGGGCAGCAGCGCCGCCGCCGCCATGGACGCGGCCGCCGTCCCGCCTTTCTGGGCCAGCCGCAGCCGCGTCCTGGAGCAGCAGCTGGTGCGCCGGCGGGAGCAGGAGGCCCGCCTGCGCCGGCAGTGGGAGTTGCACAGCCGCTCCCTCCAGCAGTCCGAGCTGCGCAGCCTCAAGCAGGCCGAGTGGAGCTCGCGGCGCTGCTTCCAGCGGAGGTGAGGGGGGGGCGGCGGGGAGGGGGGGGGCGGCGGGGAGGGGGCGGGGGGGCGCCACGCCCCCCTCCCTCCCCGCTCGCTCTCTCGCCCGCAGCATGGAGGCGCAGGGCCGGGAGCGCCTGAGGGCGGCGGCGGCGGCGGGCCTGGAGGGGCGGCGGCGGCGGCTGCGGGGGCTGCTGTGCCGGGAGCGCGAGGCTCTGGTGGCCGAGCTGCGGGGGCTGCGGAGCGGCGGGCAGGCCGAGCTGGAGGAGAAGCGGCAGCGGAGCCAGGAGCTGCGCTCGGCCAGGGAGGAGCGACGGAAGCAGGTCTGGTCCCGGGGCCGGGGGGCGCGGCGGGGGGGCCGCGGCTGGAGTTGCATTCCTTGCTCGGCTTGGCTCGCAGGTGGCGGAAGATCGTCTGTACGAGTGCTGGAAGAAGAACAGCGCTAAGCTGCGAGAGGTGGGAAGCCTTCTGGGCGGGGGGGGGAAGGAACCCCCCCCCAGGAAGGAGGGCGGATCAGAGCTCTGGCTCGTCCCCCGGGCGGACTAGGACGCCGCTGTTTCTGCTGAACTTCAGGTGAGCTCGGAGCTGCACAAGAAGCACGTGGTGGAGGCCTGGGGGGACCAGCTGGCACAGAAGCAACAGGTAGGCCCACCTGCCCCCTCCGCACCTGCCCAGGAGGAGGGTGGGCAGAGGTTAATGCCTGCTTTGCTTTCCTCCCAAACGAGCGAGAAGCGGCAGATCGGGAAGAGAAACTCCGCTCAGAGAACCGGTACGAGAGGGCTCGCGGAGAGGCCCTGGAGCGGCTGAAGCAGGAGGAGGAGCGCAGGAAGCAGGAGGAGAGGAAGCAGGCTGAGATGCTGCGGCAGCAGATGGCGGAGCTCCAGCTGCGGGACAAGGAGGTGCGCAAAGGGCGGATTCGCGGAGACTCCACTGCAGCGATCCCATCCCAGAGCGTCAAGGGGAGGGCAGCCCGTCCCATTTCTGGATCCGTAGATCATCTCCTTTCTATTTGGATTCCTCAGCTTGCTTGCCCTCATTCAGCCCATAGCTCCACACCTGCTCTGTTCTGGCTTTGGGGGAGTGGAAAGGCAAAGGTGGCCAGAGAGAGAGTTCTCTGGCCTTCACTCTTGCTCCCCTTGTCAGGCCACCCAGCTGAAGGAGGAGGAGGAGAGCCTGCTGAAGCAGCGTTGGGAGCTGCAAGCACTGGAAGCTGAGCGGAAGCTCAAGGATGAGCACCGGAAGAAGGTGGAGCTTGGGTAGGTGATGGGGGGGCAGGCAGCTTCTCTCCAGATGTTCTTGGAGGAGGAGGCAGCCAAGGAGGGGGCAGAATCCGTTGTCCAGCTGAGAGCTCGTATAGGAGGCTACAGTGAGAACGTGAGGGGGGTTAATTGCCAGAGGGAGCCGCTCACCCCCACTGTCTAGTCTTCCATAATTCCATGATTATCTTCCGTTATTGGAGCTGTTGCTGGGCCCAGCCAGCTGCGCTGTTGGCAGACGCTCTGCTGGGAAGTGCAAACCTTCCCGGGCTCTGCTGGCCCAGGTTGCTCCCAGGGCTGTCTGCCCACTTGTCTCTTGCCCGCCTCTTTCCCCAGGCGCTTTCTGAAGCATCAGGTCCAGGCCCAGCTACGGAGACGGGCTCAGCAGGTCCAGGAAGAGCTGGTAAGCTTGTCCACCAGGGCAGGAGGCAGCTGCTGAAGGGCTGTGCCTGCAGGAGTGGTCCCCCCAAAGATCTGGGACGCAGTGGCTGCGAAGGCCCCTCCCTGCCTGCACGGAAGCCACGGTGGCTTCCTGTGGCCCTGTGGTTCTAGGAGAAGGACAGGCAGGTCCTCCTGTCCCTGTCTGAGGAGGAGCAGGAAGACCAGCGCCTGCAGTCCGCCCGGCGGGAGGAAGCCGTGGCCGCAGTGGCCTGGATGAAGGAAGTCCTTGAACAGCAGCTGCAGCTGGAAAGAGAACGAGAGGCGGAGCTGGACACTGTCTTTAGGTGGGGGAGCGCCAGGGGAGGGGGTTGGAAGCAAAGGCTGCCGGGAAGGGTCAGTTGGGGAACCAGGATCCTCATCTGCCCAAGGCATCTGTGGACGGGCAAAACCGGGGGGGGGGGGGTTGGTGCTGCCTCTTGCTGGGCAACGGGCATCTTTCCCCTCCCAGGGAGGAAGCCAGGCAAGTTTGGGAGAAGCGAGAGGAGGAGTGGGAGAGAGAGCGGAAGGCCCGGGACAGGCTCATGGCAGAGGTAAGAGCAAGGCTTTGGGGGAGGGCTGCTCTTCCCGAGCAGGGAGGGGCGGGTCCCTGCTCAGCCCTCCCACTCCGGCTCCAAACAGGTCCTGGCCCAGCGGGAGCAGCAGATCCAGCAGAAGATGGAGCGGAACAGGCAGGCCCAGCAGGAGTCTGTGAGGTTCCGGGAGCAGCTGATCCAGCAGCTGGAAGCAGCCTGGCAGCTGACGCAGCGGGAGCAGGAGGCAGAGGCTGAGCGGAAAACGGCCCGCAAGCAGGAGCAGCAGGCCCAGGTGGAGCCTCCTTGCCGAGTCAGGTGGGGCTGGCTGGGCTGAGAGGTGCCCTGTCCCACACCGGCCTTCTCTCCCTTCAGCTCACGCAGCGGCAGCGGCAGCAACAGGAGGAGCTCCAGAGCCAGCAAGAGGCGGCCGCAGAGGCCCGGCTGCGAGAAGAGCAGCAGGAGCAGCAGGAGCAGCTGGAGGCCAGGCGCATGGTGGAGGCCGGCTATCGCAACCAGGTGGGAGCCGCTGCCCCGAGGGGACCCCAGCCTAGGACTGCTCAAGTGCGGCAGGCCAGAGGGCCCTCGATGAGCCTTGGGGCTCAGGGCTGCCATCCGGGAGCGCAGACCCCCTCGGTGGTCTTTCCCAGAGGGAGGATCTGATGCTACGTCTGCCCTGCCCCTTTCTAGTGCCACAGTTACCCCAAAGCTGCCTGGAGCTAAAGGAAGATTCTGCCTTCCCCGTCTGGACGGCTGAGAGCCTCTTTGCCAGCTGCTTGGGGACCAAGAGGGTGGGCTGGCGCGCCCAGGAGTGGCCTTCCTGCCTTCCCCCAGGGCGGAAGAGTGGCAGTGAAGATGGGCGGGGGGCTTAGGGGGTCAATAAAGTGCTATTTTCTTTTTTAATTGGTTTTCTCCGGCCTGTTGCTGACCAGAAATGCTGACAGCAAGTGATGGGCAATCTCAAGATTGTTCTGCCTATTTCTGTTCCACTGCCCCCACCCCATAGCCCAAAACTTTTAAGAAACAAACAGCTACAATGAAAAACAGCATTCAAAATATTATGGCACTTGTTTTTTATACATGTTAAGATTTACATATACACACACTAGCAGGATATTTTACACACACACACACACACACACACACACACCACGCTCCACAGTCTTCACTTAGCTGTGGTTTTAACATGGAGGTGGGGAGTTTGTCTCGAAGCAGCTGTGCCCCCATTCTTGCCGGGGCCCTGGGCAAGCCAGGCCCTCTCCGGCTGCAGGCGAGTCCTCGGGGCCAGGTGGCAGAGCAGCCTGTGAACAGAGGCTGTCTGGGGGAAGGCCAGGCTGTTGGCTGCTTCACCCGTCATTCTCTCGGGGGCTGCTGTGCAGCCTTGGCCAAGCAGCTGCATTCGCTTGGGAGCTTCTAATTCTCACTGACTCGGGGGGGGGGGATGACCACTGGAGAAGCTACCCCCAACTTCTCCCCCCATTTTTTTTTTTGCATTGACTGGCCATTGTGCCTTGACCGTGTGCCTTCTTCATTCTTCATACAAAAAGGCCTGCTGTGCTGTAACAAATGGGGATGGCGTGGCAGATGCAGAGCGCCTGCAGGAAGAGGGGAAGCCGGCACAATGGGTTGCCCGAACAGATCTCCCTCCCTGGCACAGCCCCAACTGCCAGTGGGGAGGCTGGGCGCTCACTGACCGTGCTTGGCCACCTCTCTTGCACAGGGCCCCCTTTTCTGGCCAGGCCTTCCGCAGGCACGCTGGAAAAGACCCTCGTGCATCCGTATCAGTGGGGCAGGGAATTTTTTAAAAAAGAGCAGGTAACGAGAGCTATCCATACTGGGGAAGGCACGAAGCCTGCCAAGGCATAGTTATTTCGCAAAAGCACTTTCCAAAAAGTCCAGCGTGAGGAGCCCCCGGGGGGGCCTGCCTGGCTCTTTTTCAGATGTGGAGGGGCCGTTTCTTCTTCCTTCCAATCGGAGCCACGAGCATCTCCTGCTCCCCAGACAGACCGAGCAGGAAAGTGGGGTGTCCTCCTGACTATTCCCTGTATCTCAAGAGATGGCGGGGTGCTGCTTAGTGGTTCAGTATTGCCAAAGCAACGGCACAGCAGGATTCCAGGGCAGATACCCGAATTCTGATCTGGGCATCCGAGTTCGCAACAGGTGTTAAGAGCGCAGGATTCAAACCTCCCTCGCAACAGCAAAAAAGTCCTGGAAGATGGTGATGGCTGACTCAAGATAAACTTCCAGCGCACACGCTCTATGCCGGCAAATACAGAGCACCAAATAAGGCAGTGGATTACAGCAATCCTGGGAAAAAGTCTTAGAAAAAAAACATGCAAAAAAATTAATACTGAGCTTCCTTTAAAAAAATGGCAATGCACTGCTTTAAATATTCCTGTAAAAAAGAGCATCCCCTGAAAACCTGAACACAGTTTCCAAGACAACAGCAAAAGCTGTGCCGGAGCCCGCTCAGTTGGCGTTCTCTTTGGTTGTGATGGTGACGAGCTGCTTGGCAGCCTTGGCAATGTCGTAGGCGCACTGGATGACCTGCTGGGTGACCAGCTGGACATCGGCCGTGGAGCAAGACTCGGGCGGGAGGGCCTTCGCGCACTCGGAATGCAGGCGGAAGGCACTGGAGGTCAGCAGCCGCAGAGGGGTGCGCACCAGCTCCGTTGGCGGCTTCTGGAAAAAGACGGGGAACGCTGAACATTTTGGCCGACCTGGTTTCCCACGGGGCCTGAAAAGGGTAACCTATGGATGCAGCCAGGGGCAAAGTTGTCCTGTGGCCTCCCGCCATGCCAGCGAGGGGGTGCCACGGATTCAGCTGCCACCAGCCTTCCCCAGCCAGACACGGGAAAGAGGCTGGGAAGGGCCTTCTTACTTTTGTTACTTACTTTTGGAAAGAGGGCTGCCATCTCAGTGACGGCCAGATGAATCCTCTCCGAGCAGGGAACGTAGCTGCAGGGGGGAGAGGAGGCGGATGAGTCTTCCCAGAAAAAGGGGTCTTGTTCCCAGCCGACCCACACGGCAGATCTCCGGCCTCCCCAGCTCACCTCTCGTGCTTGCTCTCCTGAGCCGCCCGCAGCAGCTCCTGGATATTCTTGGTGATCTGCTCGGTCTTCCGAATCACGTCCTCCGTGCTGGGGAAGCCAGAGCTGGGGTGGGCCTCGGGGTCCTTGCCCTCTGGCCCAAGGCCGCTCCGCTGCCTTGCCTTCCTGATGAGCCTGCCAAAAGGCACGTGCTGCAGCCCCAGACCGGCTCCCCCGGGCCCCTGGCGGCTCCATCTCCTCCCCAGAAAGGCAGAGAGTAGCCCCGTCTCTCTTGGGCCCAAGCTGGCCTGTAAAGGCCTCAAGGGAGTCCTTCAGTGGAGCCTCGAAATTACCGAGGGTCCTTGGCCCTTACCCTGTCTCGTCCAGCTCCAGGCCAGGGGCGGTGTTGTCATAATCCCCCTCGGGCAAGCTGCTCTGTTTCTCCAGTCGGGACATCTGGAACGGAGAGGGAGAGGGGAAAGATGGGAGTCCACCCACTGATGGAGGAGTCAGGCCGCAGCCAGAGGCAACCAGGCGCTCTCTCCCTCACTGCCGCCCGCCTCTCACCCCGGAGGGAAGCGGGCAGCCAGTCCGGCCTTTTGCCAAGGCTGGGAATCACCAGGTTTTGCGGGCTAGGGGAGTCTGGAGCTGCTGCAGAGGCCCTGCGGGAGCTGCCTGGGCTGGGGCAGCGGAGAACGAGGAGCCTTCGCCACAGAGATCCCCCGATTCCCTGACGGGGAAAGCGCAGGCAGGGCCGACAGCTGAGCAAAGGAGCTTTGGCAGCGACCGCAGAGGAATCGGGAGGCGACAGGGCAGCTGCCTTACTCACGTGGAAAAGCTGGAGCCGGGGGGCGGTGTGCTCCTCAGGGGGCAGGTAGGGCTTCTGGGCGGACCCCGTCTCGTACATCGACATGGGCCGGCTGCCGCGCAGGGAGGGCCGGCGCACGGAGGGCCTGTCTGCGTACTCGGAGCCAGCCGGAGCCGGGTGGGGGTTGGGGGTGGCCTGCCGTCGGAGGCTCGTGTTTTCGCTCTGCAGGGTCTGAAGCTGGAATGAAATGTGGAGTCGTCCCACACGCCTGGCTTCATTTTTAAAGACCAAGGACCAAGGAGAGGGGGATTTGGCAGCCGCGTTTCAAGGCCGGGCAGGGCTCAGCAGCTCCCACAACGTCTCCAAGAGACGGTGGCTTGAGCAACATTTCTCGAGTGAAGGACGCTTGTGTGGAACAGCGAGAGACGAGCTGCAAGCCGGGACGGGAAGTGTGGAAATGCCGAAGCCGCAGTGGGGGAGGGAACGAGAGAAGCAGGAAGCGCCGAGGCAGAAGGAAGCCGGCGCACAGCCCATTTCCTATAAGGCCTTCAAGCGGAAGGACCCAAGAGGGCGAGTGACTACAGCGCCCAACCGCCAAGCGGGCCCTGCTCTGCCCATTAGGCTCATCCCCAAGGGATGAACACTTAACGTCGAGCATCGAGCATTTAAAGAAGCCGCCCACAGCCTCCCCACTGAGGAAAAGGGACCCAGGGGTGGGCTGCGTAGCGCCTTCTCCCCCTCTGGAGAGGCCACAGAATCCCGCCCTCCCAGGCTGCTGCTTCGGGAGGCAGATTCTTGCTGGGAGGTGGGACTGCAACTTCAGGGGGATCCTCAATTCTCTCCCCAACTCACCCCCCTCCCTGCGTATCTGAAATACGGAGAGCGGCACCCGAAGCGTGGCCCAGGCCTGTATCCCCTGGCAGAAAGGATGGGGATGGAATGATGGCGGAAGAGAGGAGGGCGTTCAGTTTCTCAGTGCCTGAGGAAAGACACCCCCCCCCCGCAAAGGACCACCAAAGAACTTCCTGGAGTTCCCCACCTCCACTGGGCGGGGCTGGGGACCACCACGCTTCCTCTTTCTCTTCAACACAGGAACCTGCACCCGCTGCCGCCTCTGCCTGGCGATCTGCTCGCTGCCCTGGGCAGGCTGTGAAGCGGCCCAAGAGCCCGACTACAGCAGAGGAGTTCTGGGCCCACCTCCCCAAAGGGCCACAGCCTGTCAGCTGGAGAAAAGCAGGGAGGACGGCAAGGCAAGAGAGGAAGGAAGGAAAAAGAGGCCGAGAAGGAGGAGGAGAGCAGAGAAGAGGGCCCTCGGGATACCATTGGCATGTGGGAATCTGAACTCGCCTCCTGTTCCAAGCTAAATCGCTCACCGGCCCCCTAAACACCACCTTCAAACCCCAGGCAGCCTCCGGCAACCTGGGGCTCCTCTAGCTGGGTGGTCTTTCATTCCCATCATCCCCTGCCCGTAGAGCGTAGGGCTGCACCCGCAAGGGGTGGGGGGAACTCAGCCTCGGGGGAAACGCTGCTCCAGGCGGGCCACCCTTTTCCCTGCACCAGGAAGAGCCCTGGTGATTCTGCTCAACCGGCCGGCGGCCGAAGAGGCGCAACCCTGCAGGGCGGGCAGGGTGTGGAGGGCTACCTTCTTCTGCATGGTCCTCAGCTCATCGCTCAAGTTGACGTTCACCTTCAAAAGCTGCTGGATTTTCGCCTCCGAGGCCGCCAGGGCGTTTTTCACCTGCAGGTATTCCTGGGCAGTGATGGGGCCGTCAGACAAGTCGGAGTCCAGGCTCTGCAAAAAGCCCACCCACCCCTTTTACGCCTGCACACACACTCTCCCCCACCCACCCGCTTAGAGCGATGTGCCCCAAATTAGACAGCGTTCAGCTGAGGAGATTCAGAGACCTCGTGAGGGCTCTCGCTAGAATGCAAGAAAGATAGATGGCTGCGCTTCAGAATCTCGGGGGGGGGGGCTCGGTCTCAACTCTTTCCAGGGAGCACCCCCCAGAGCCTCCCCAGCCCCCCCCCAGGCTGCCATCGTCTTCACTTACCTTCTGCCGAGAGGCCTTCCCTGAGCTCATTTCCAGATCGCCTTCTTCGTCGGAGGCAACGCTGTCGTAGTCAGGCTGGTCGGCCTCTGGACCGTGCTGGCAGTTGACTGACTTGAGGATCAGCTCCACGTTTTCTAAGACCAAAGAGAGCAACCCTGCAGCGGTGGCCACTGGGAAAGGCCTTGGCAGAGGGGGGCTTCCTCCCAGGGGACCCTCCTTCCCTCGAGGCCCTTCTGGGCCTTCTCTCTCCTTGGTCCTTTTCCCCCAGAGCTGCTCCCGCAATCCCCCTCCCTTGCAGGCCGTCGTGTTGGCCCCAACGCCTCCAGAGCCACGATGGGAGTGGATCCTTCCGCCGCCCACCGGACCACCTCTTAAAAGCTGGGCTGCAGCTCCCAGGGGGCTGGAGGGCTCACCTGTGGTACTTGGAACAGGGTTCCCCTGCTGCCTTCGCTTGGCATCCCCCAGGATGTCAATCACCAGCGTGGCAAACTCGTGGGCATTGAAGCGGGCCAGCTTCTGCCTTCCCTGGAAGCACAGAGGAGGACAGCCTGTCGGGGTCCTTCAGGGCAGCCGGGACACGCGGGGCAACTGCTCCAGCCCACCCAGGGTGGGGTGCAGAGACTTGGGGCTCTCCCACCCAGGGCGGGGAGGAAGCCGACTCTCCCTTTTAACTCCAGAACCCCGCCCCCCCCTTTCTAATGGCTGCCCGCAGCATCTTGGCATGGGAAGACTGGCCCTGAGGCCCCCCCCTTCCACCCCAGACTGATGGATTTGCAAGGCCCAAGTGGATGAATGCTGCCATTTTTCAGCTGGGGGAAAACTCAGCCCTGCAAGCAAGCGGAAAGGGGCGCCTGCTGCTTCTTGTAACTGCCGGAGCCCAGAGAAATCACCGGAGATTCGCACCTGGTTCCTTGTCGAGGAGTACTCCGGATTGACAGGAAGGAAAGGGACCACAGTTGTCTCAGTGACCAGTGTGCTGTGGTTCTGGGTCGCAAGCCACACTGTTGGTGCGAGGAGGAGGCAAGGTCAGGGGCGTGTAGCGTTCCCTTCTTGTTAGCTGCCCTTCCCCAAATCCCAGCCTTTCCCCTCAGCAACAGAAAACCCCTCCCTCCGTTGCTACTCTGGACCGTGGCTTCATTCTGGATCCCAGCAAGGCAAAACCGGGGTGGGGCGAGAGGTGGAGTGGGGCCCTGCAGGCAGCTACCCCAGCTGTGGGCAGCCCCACCAGAGGAAAGCACCTGCGTCTGTCTCCCGCCTGTCCACCTCGTCGTAGACGTC
Source organism: Vipera ursinii (assembly GCF_947247035.1). Classification (NCBI taxonomy): domain Eukaryota; kingdom Metazoa; phylum Chordata; class Lepidosauria; order Squamata; family Viperidae; genus Vipera; species Vipera ursinii. Next base: position 478,128 of record NC_139527.1, on the reverse strand, counting down.
CATGGCCAGCTCTTCAAACAGGCGATTGCTCAACTAAAGAGGAGGGAGGGAGGGAAGGACCGAAGGGTGAGGCTGGGCCTGCCAGAGTTCCTGGGGACTGAGACAGGGCCGGCCTAGCCTTTGCGGTCCTCGGCTGCGGGCTTTAACCAGAAGCAGCCGCACCTCCTTTGGGAAACGTCTGAGAGCCAGGAGGGCGGCTGCAGTTCTGGACCGCCCTCTTTTCCCAGGGCAAACGGTGGGATGGGGGTCCCAGGGAGGGAAGGGAGCTGGGGAGGGCGGCAAGTAAGCTTCCCTGCCCACCTTCGAGGCCAAAGTGGAGAAACGAGCAGACTTACCAACTGAAGCTTCTTCTTGGCTGCTTTGGCCAGCGCCGAGACGTCTAAGCTGCTACGAAAACAAACAGCCCTTCAGAACATGAAGCCTCTTCCCCGGAAGAAAGACCAGAGCTGGGCAGAGTCACTGAGAAAGTGTGCGTGCGTGTGTGCGAACGCGAAGGGGTCAGGTAGGCTTGCTCGCGCTTTCTTGAACTTCCTAAATCACCTCCGTGCCTACAGCCTCTCCCCCTCCCCCAAACAACCGACCCCGGTTTGGTCTGGGCGGTGATGCTTTGCTGTCCCGCAAGCCTTATCTACCCACCCCCGACATGGTAAGACAGCGGCTGTCCCCCCCTGCAAGGCATCACCCCCATTTCAAAGCCCCAGAGGAGGTCCTGAGGCAAACCCTGGTCACACAGGAGACTCCAACACGCACAACTGAAAGCAACTTTTGATTTTGCCCCGCTAAATCATTAATTTGAATGAGCTGTTTTATCTTCCTCTCTTGTCTCGTCTCCTCTGGCTCCTGTACAGGCAGCTCAGGCTGCAAGTCAACATCGCCCAAGCAAAAAACGTTGCAGAAGCAGGAGGCGGCAACCTAAAAAACACACTTGCAGCTCCCTTCGTTCCCAGGATTCGGGGCTCAGCACTAACATGAAAAAGACTCTGTGATTATTCCTACCTTATCGTTCTAAACTGTGTTTATTTTGCTCTTCCCAGCCCAAAGAGCTAAAGTAGCCCGCCCAGTCTGATCCTGCTGGCTAAGGATAATGGGTTGGGATCGACATACTAAGAGGCGCCAGACTCGGCTCTCTTCTCAGCAGCTGAACAAACGCGCGTTGAAGCCACAATATGGAAGCCAAAAGACCGCACATTTGGGCCGTTGCTCTTGGAAATAGTTTTACCAAAAATTCTCAAGGTCCGAAGCCAGGTTCTTACCTGTCTGCCATCTGAGGTATAATGAAATGCTGCCTGCCTTTGTGATCTGAAAAGAACATTTCAAAAGCGCATCAGGGAGGTGAAACAGCAGGCCTCCTCCGAATCTGCCCACCTGGACTGAGGGGCAGAGAAAAGGGGTGGAGTGGCCCAGTTCAAGCAGAGAGGACAACCGGGATCCTGCCAGCCCATAACATCCAGTTACCTGGTTTTCTGCCACAGAGATAGAAGGCCAGCCGATCGGTGAGCTCGTACTGTATTTCCACCAGGCGCTCGGCCAGCTCATGGTGGCCTCCTTGCCTAGTGGAAAAAGGGGTCAGAGAGGCACTCGGAACTCACCGACATGGGGCTCCTAGGGGATAACAAACGGGGGGGGGGGTGCTGCCCAGCTCCGTTCTTAATTGGATCCTCTTCTGCTATTCTCTCCAAGGGGCCTCTGCTCTAGGGGGAGGTTTTCATCCCTAAAGGCCAGAAGAGTCCCCAAACCTGCCCTTTGGGCAGTGGCTACCAAGAGACCCTCCACTGGCAAAAAAGGGCTCACCTTGCATAATCCACCGGTGTCTTCCCACAGGAGTCTGGGGTGCCAGGATCAGCTCCATACACAGCCAACAACTCAGCTTGCAAAATCTGCCCAGTCTTGGCAGCAACATGAAGTGGGGTGTTCCCTTTCTCCTACAGAAGGGGCCAAGAGAGCTGGCTCAGCTGCAAGACCTCCACTCCAAACCCGTTTGGGGCTACAGAAAGACCCTCCGCCGTTCTCTCACCGGGTGGAAGAAGTTGGCCTGTGCTCCCAACGAGAGAAGCCTCAAACAGGTCTCCAAGTTGCCAGTCCTGACACTGGAATGGAGTTGCTGGAAGCAAAGGCAGGAGAGGCCTCAGGACCGTCTAGCCCCAAGCTTAACGCTTCACTAATCAGCTGAAGTCACGCACGATGGCACCTGGAAGACCGGACATCTTGGGCCCTCCCGCCATCTGCCCAGGGGTGAATCTACCTTGCTGAGGTCCTTGGCAGTCACACTATCGTCATCCCGGCACGGCAAGCGATGAACAAAGGCCAGCATCTGATATTTTGCCCGAATGAATTCTGCCTTGTTGGGGCTGCAGGAGGCGAAAGAGGAAAAGGCTGCAACGCAAGAGCCCAGGAAGGCCGGAGGGGTCTCTCCTGCTACGGACCAGAGTGGCAGGGGAGGGGGCAACACGCGGGGGAGGCAGAGACGGACAATCACGAAAGATCAACTGGTAGAGCTGCGACCAAGCCAGGAACAATCCGGCCAAGCTCTTCATCCTCAGGGCATCCCCTGATTTGGCGTAGGTGGGACGGCAACCCTGAGTTTCTCATTGTGTGGAGACTGAACTTCAGACCAATCACAAAGCGAACAATCTGCACATTCCCAAAAGTGGCTTCGCAGGGTGTACACTTACTGCACTCTGTCCTGAGGGTTTGCTTTGCGCCGCCCGCTCAACACTGAGGCTGGGTCCAGTAGCGAATGCTCCCAAATGGAATTGGCACCATTGTTGTATAAGGTTTCCACCATCTGCAAAACAGAAGACAAAGCACAAGCTCTGGAGCTGACTCTTCTCGTCCTCCACGGTGGCTTCGTGGCTGAAGGAACTTTCTCTGAAGCGAGGCAGTCGGAACAGCATCGCTTGACGTTTAAAAAAGCACTAAAAGATGCTTCCTTTTCCCAGCCTCTGAATCCTTTACCCGTTACTCCATCATCCTCAGTTGTTTTACGCCGTGCCCAGGAAACCTTTAGCTATAAGAACAGAGCCAGCGAGTCTACTATTGCTAGCTGCAACGAGCGCCGAAGACCAAGCGTAAAAGGAGGAGGCCTGGCACGGGCAGCCCTGCCTTCTGGGCCGCAGCAGGAAATCCTCTCCAGGCGAGTTTCTCAATCTCGGTGACACGAAGAGCGGGGTGGGCGGGTGGGGGGCCTTCACCACCCAGAATTGTCCAGCCGGGACGGGTGGACTCCAACTGTCAGGGGAGGGCAGGGAGGGTCGCCACCCTCTAAGCAAGCCCCTCCTCCCCCTCTCCTCCTGGGCCGGCCCTGTGTCCCCCCCCGTACCCCCCCCCGGTACCTGCAGCAGCGTGGCGGGCCAGGCCGTGTGCTTCAGGTGCCGCACCTGGGAGATGTGGCGGCCGAGGCTGCGGTGGACGCTGCAGCACTCATCGCACAGCAGGACGCCGCGGTTGACGGAGGCCCAGGTCGGCTCTGCCGGGGGAGGAGGAGGAGGAAGGGAAGCCGGGCGGCGGCGGCAGCTCCGGGCTCAGGGGACCCTCCCGCCGGCCGGGGAAGCCCTCCCTCCCTCCCTCCCCCCTCCCTCCGCCGGCGGGGCAGGGCGCCAGGGGGCCGGTCCGCGGGGCCCCGCCCCAGAGATCCGGCCCGGCGCCCCCTCGGGCCGGCCGAGGACCCCGGGAGCCGCGGTCCGCCGGGGGAAGGGCGCCGCCGCTGTGGCGGCCGCGGGGCGCTCTGCACGAGCTCAGGGGCCCCGGCACCGACCCCGGGCGGGGCTCCCCTTCCCGGGCGGTCGCCCCCTCCCCGCCGCGCCCCCCGCGGCCTACCCGCAGCGCTGCAGTCCGCGCAGACGTCGCTGCTCCGCAGCCGCTTGGACATGGCGGGCCGGGGTCGCCGCCGATCGCAGGTCGCCCTCCGCCCCGCCCGTCACGGAGCAGCCTGGCCGCGCACGCGCACGCCGTCGGCGCTCCTCGCCGCGCAAGCGGCGCCCTTCGCCAAGACGCTTCCGTACGTCGCGGGGACCGCCCTCGCGAGGGGCGGGCCGCCGCGGACGCCGTGCCGACGCCGGCCGAAGGGAGGCGGGCGCGGCCATCTCTAGGGCGGGCAAAACCGCCGCTTGCCAGAAAAGAAGCGAAAGAGGAGTGGGAGAAATTGCCCGCAATTGAATCCTTAACTCTCCCTAAAACCGGAAAACGCTACGCTCTCTTTTCCCCAAAGAAGCGTCCCTTGCCAGGTCTCTTCGGGACCCGCTTCCGCGGGCTGCCCTTCTCCAAAATGGCCGCGAGCGGGAGGAGCCGCGGAGGCCGACGGCGCCCTTCGTCAACATGGCGGCCGCGCGAGGAGCGGGGCGGCCGCTGCCCTGTCCCAAGATGGCCGGCCGGGCGTCACGGGGAGCGCCGGGGCGCGGCGTCGCAGGGCGGGGCTCCCTCCTTCCGGGCCCGGCGAGGGCGGCGGAGGGCAGCAGGCGGGTCGGTGGTCACCGGCCGGGCCATGGCGGGCCGGGCGGCGTAGGAGTCGGGGCCGCAGCATGAGCGTCGTCGCCCGGTTCCCGCTGCACCTGCTGGTCTGGCGGAACGACTTCCGGCAGCTGGAGGCCGCCCTGCAGGGCCAGGTAGCGCGGGGGGAGGCGGGGGCGGCGCTCAGGTAGACTGCCGCGGGCGCCGGGGCTCGGCCGGGGCCGTCTCAGCCGCAGGTGCTCTTCTCTTGCAGCTCGCCCCACGAGCTGAAGCCGGAGGCGGAGGTAAGGGGCGCGGGCCTCGCATGCCGGCCGCGCTCGCATCCGTGCCGTCCGGGCGCTCATCGTCTTTGTGCGCATCCCATCCGCCGAGAGCACACCCATCATCCGCGGCCGGGGAGGCCGCCCTCTCGCGCCCCCCCCCCCGTGTTGCCCGGGAACGGCGCGCACGGGGGAGAGGGAGGCCCCCACGCCAGTCCTGGCCGCCCCCTCCCCAGCAGGGCACCCCGTGGCTGGCGCCTGCTGTGGCCGGAGGCGGAAGGTCCGGCTGGGGAGGAGCCGCCTTTTCCCACTCCCCAACCCCCCCCCTCCAGGCCTGGATGGGATCAGGAGGAAGAGGAGGAAGACCCCTGCCCGCTCTGGGAAGTGGCTTCTCCTTCTCCCACTCCCCCAATTCTCCCCAATCTGGGGAGGAGGAACACCACCCCCCGAGAAAGGGCTTCTCTTGGCCGAGGGAAGGAAAGTGGGGAGGGGTCTCCCGGTTGCTGTCTCATCTCTGAGCTTGCCTGTCTGTGTGTCAGAGCGAAGCAACGCCATCTCAGGGCTGGAGCTGCTTCCGTAGGTTTCATGGTGTGTCTGGAAAAGAGTCACCGTCCCGTCCGTGACCGTGATAGGCTCGGGGGGGTCCTCAGAAGAGCTCTCCCTCTCCTTTTCCCAGGATGTCGACCAGCAGGATCCGCGCGGGCGCAGCTTGTTGCACCTGGCGGTCTCCTTGGGGTATGTGGAGTCTGTCCGCGTCCTGTTGCGGCACAAGGCGGATGTCACTAAGGAGAATGCCCAGGGCTGGACAGGTGAGCCTCCCCCCACCCCAAGCAAGAATCCGAGCAGCTGGCAAGGAAATGGAGGTGGTTGGAGACCAGAGCTAAATGCTTGGGCCGTAGGGCCCAAGACTGATCTCCTATAGATTGCAAGCGCTGCTTCTCTCCTGTAGATTTAGCTCTGTGTTTCTTTCTGCCAGTCTTGCACGAGGCCATCAGCACCGGCGATCCGGAAATAGTCCACATGGTCCTTCAACACCGTGACTACCAGCAGACGTCCACCACTCTTGGTGGTGTCCCTGAATTGCTTCAGAAGATCAGTGAGGTAAATTGAAGAACAGAAAAGAATAAACAATCTGGGTGAAAGCCTTTTGGGCCTTCCGTTAGCCTCCATGTTCTAAGGTCCTTGTTTGCTAGGTTGATTAAATCTCTCCTGAAAGCCATAAGGCTTTTACGTACCCAAGAGTCAGCCTTTGGGCTACTTTTGAGTACACACATTCAGATTTGTGCCATCAGCTGAACAACATTTCCGTTCCTCAAAATTCCATGAAGGGGAGGTACTGATTTCTCATCCCTTAATGCCACAGGCTCAATCTGTAGAGCTCGTTGCAAGCCAAATCATGTTTTCTCCTCCTCGTTCCCCTTTGATTCTTGTCTTATTTGCTCCCAAAGACTCCAGACTTTTACGTGGAAATGAAGTGGGAATTCACCAGCTGGGGTAAGCCTGAATTAACTTGCCACTTTTTGTTTGTTTATTTGCCCTCTTGGGCCAGGCTCACGCTATCCCTCTCAGCCTGGGAAACTGGCGTTCGTTTTGTGAGTTGTGCTGATTCCTGTGGCCAATCAGCATCTTTTAGCTCTTCTGCTCTCCCTGCGTCTCCCGACAGTGCCGCTGGTGTCCAGAGTTTGCCCCAGTGACGTTTGCCGCATCTGGAAGAGCGGTGCAAAGCTGCGAGTGGATATCACCTTGCTGGGCTTCGAAAACATGAGCTGGGAGCGAGGGAGACGCAGCCTGATTTTCCGAGGGGAAGGTGAGAAGTGTCAGAGTTCCCGGGGGCGGGGGGGGGGAGGAACCCTAACCCCTTTACCAGCCCATCCCACTTGGCTTTCCAGATACCGGGCACTGGGCTGAGCTGATTGAGGTTAACCACGATGACAGAGTGGTGGCGGCCGAGCGCTTTGAGATCACCCAGCAGATGAAGCGGCTGACCCTGGACTCCATGGTGCCCAAGAACAAGGAGGTGGAGCGGCGGCTGACCTCCCCCATCCTCAGCACCTCCCTGGACACCAGGAACATCGCCTTTGAAAGGTAGGGCAGGAAGGGGCCCTGGCCCCCCCAAGAGGTGCCCCAGGGTAAGAGAGCTTGAGGAGCGTTGAGTCACTCCTGGGCCCAGAATGTCAGAAGCCCAGAGGCCTGGAAACAGATGTTTATCTTGCAGAAACACCTCTGGCTTCTGGGTCTGGAAAACGGAGAGGAGCGAAGTGGTGAACGACTACGAAGCCAAGGTGAGAAGCCGCCCGGCGTCTGGCACAGGGGCCCCCTTGGCCCTGCCAGCAGCCCCCCTCGGGGTCTCGTTCCTTGGCTCTGAGGCGGCCGCCGTTGGGCTGCCTGGGCAGATCTCAGCTGCTTCCTCCTTTCTCCAGGTCTTCACGGCCAACAACGTGAACGTGGTGACCAGGATCCGGACAGAGCACTTGACTGAGGAGGAGAAGAGGAGATACAAAGGTAGCCTTGCCCAGGGTGACTGGGGGCGGGGGTGCCTGGGTGGAAAGGCCCGGAGCTGGGGGTGACTGGCCGCTCTCCCTTTCTCCAGCTGATCGAAACCCCCTGGAGTCCTTCTTGGGCACCATTGAGCACGAATACGGAGCCCAGCAGGTGAGTCTGCCTTTGCCGTCCTCCTCCCCTCGCCCCTCCCTCCCGCTCTCAGCCCTTCCGGGGAGGGAGCCGCCCCTGAGGGCCGTCACGCTGCCCTTTCCCCAGGACCTCACCACGGAATTTGCCTCGACCAACAACCCGACGGCTCTGACGCCAGAGGAATACTTCGACCCTCAGTTCGACTTGCAGGACAGAGATATTGGCAGGCCGAAAGAAGTGACCGTTCGGACTCAGAAGTAAAGTATTGGTTCCCCGGGTTCTCTTCGTGGTTTGTCCCCCAACCTGATTATTCCCCCCCCCTTTCACTCCACCAGGAAGAGGCAGCACCCACTTGGATGAGGGAACATCTTGGTGGGGGGCTCCTGTTTCCTCATGGCAGAGGAGCAGCTCTCCTTTCATAACTCCCACCGCCCCCCTCCCCAATAGGATTGGGCCCCACCCATGCAGCAATCCTGCCCTTCTTGCCCAGATTTAAAGCCAATCTGTGGATGTCGGAAGAGTTCCCGCTGTCCCTTGTGGAGCAGGTCTCCCCCATCGTGGACCTGATGGCCAGGACCAGCGCCCACTTTGCTCGGCTGAAGGACTTCATCACCTTGGACTTCCCTCCTGGGTTTCCGGTGAAAATCGGTACGGCCTTTCGGCTCTGCGCTTCTAATCCGGAAGACATCACAAGCCCAACCTGGTGGCAGAGATGACCGGGGGCCCCGCTGCTCAGTTCTTCCTTTCTCCTCCACACAGAAATCCCCTTGTTCCACATCCTGAACGCTAGGATTACCTTCGGATGCGTAAACAGCTGCAGCACCCTGGAAGAGGCTTCACCCCAGGGCCCCGAAGGCCCCCGGGGGACCGCCGGTGAGGCAGCTGCTCCGGGGGCTGGGCTGGGAGAGTGGTCTGTAGCCCCTGGGCAAGGAGGGCGTCGGGACCTACAGTCCGTTCGGATTCCCAAATGTGTTGGCAGCTGTCCTGATCAGAGCCCTGCTCTTCCCTCCAGCTGCTCCGGCCTCCCCCTTTGTGGTGGACCCCTCCGTCTTCGAGATCCCCAAATCCTACCGGGTCCAAGACGATGGCCGGAACTTGCACGTGCAAGACGAAGACAACGAAATCATGCAGTTTGCCATCCAGCAGAGCCTCATGGAGTCTGGCCACAGCCCGGTGAGTTTCGGTCCCTGTCCTCCACATGGCCAAGAGCGTGGCCCATTAGGCTGCCCTTGGGCCTTGCCATTTCCCTGAGGCACCCAGGCCGGGCTTTATGTTGCAACCAAAGACCACAGAGGCCCGTTTGGGGATTGCTCTGAAGGTGGGTCATCCGGGGATCAAGGCGCCCTCCTCACCTGAAGCTGCAGGGAGAGGGACGAGCTCCCTGTGACCTCTGTGTCTCCCCAGGAGCTTCTGGGGCCAGCCTTGAACGGGGACGTCTCCTACTCCCAGGATCTCCACCTCCACTATCAAAGGTGAGGCCGAGAGCCAAAGGGTGCCGGCGGCCTCGCCTGCAGTCCTCCTTGGGGTTCCGCAGGGGTTCACCTAGGCCAGCGGGGGCACCCCGGGCTGGTGTGCGGGAGGGGAGCCAAGACCCGTCTCTCTCCTGGCAGAGCGAGCCCTCCTCCTGGCTCCAGCCCAGCTCGCCTCTTGGCAGCTGCCACCTTGTCCAGTTTGGTCTGTCCCCCGTTTCCACCCCCCAAGTATCAGTGTTGGGGAAAACGTAGCAGGGAGACCCTCCCCCAAGTCTTAAAGCTGCCAGGTTTGGAGACCCCTGCTCTAGCAGATCCTGGCTGGGGGCACCTTATCCGGCCCGCCAGGGTAAGCGCTCCTCTCCCCCACGCAGGGCCCTGCAGGAGAGCCTCCTGGCAAGCAGCGGGAACCACCCTCCGCTGCGTGGTTCTTCCACCTTCGACCGGGATCTGCAGCTGGCCATGGTGCTCTCCCTTCAGGAACAGCAGGAACGGGAGCAGCGGAGGCAGCAGGAGGAGGAGGAGCAGCTGAAGGAGGCTCTCCAGCGCTCCCTGCTGGAAAAGTAGTGGGATGCCCGCCTGGGCACTGGACGGGCAGGCCAGGCCAGGCCCTCTTCCACAGGGAGGGAGCTCTTCCGCTTGCCCACCCAAGCTTTCAGCCCAAAGATCTGCCCGTCTTCCTCTGTGCTGAAGGGGGCAGCCCAGCTTCCTTCACCAAAGCCTGTTCTGAAGGGGTGGCGGACTCTTGCCAGCCTCGAAGAGGGGTAACCTGAGCCAAGGGAGGGGCTTTCTCGGCGTCAGCTCCTCGCCTACCAGAGATCCAGCAGATGTCAGGTGTCCTTCAGTGCCCGCGTGCCTTGGCCCGTCTGCCTCCACCAGAGTGCTGCTCCCTTCCCTTCTGACTGCTCCAGCCGCTTCTCCAGTCTCTGTAGCCTTCCCGTGCCCCTCCCTCTCGTGCCCCTCCTAGCAAATCGGGGGGGGGCTTGTGTTTTTAAATAAAGTGGGGGCAACTCCTGTCTTGGCTGAGCTCCTTACCTGAAAAAGAGGTGAGCGGGCTGCTCTTTAGGTTAAAGAAGAACAGGTCTTCTGGAAGCCTTTCAAAGAGGCCGATTACAGAGACACTGCGGTTCTGAACGGCCAAGAAGATTGCAAAGTTTTCTGTCAAGCTGCAGTTTTAGGAGGGCATGATCCGACTGCTGGATCAGAGAGCAAAAATTAGGAACTGCAACATTGTTTTGGTGGTTCTGCTGGCTGAGATAAGGCCAGATTCCCACAGGACTCGCCCTAAGATGAGATGGAGATCAGCTAAGCAAACCCACACTGACAACTCTTTTATTACGGACCCCAAAGTAGCCAATACACACCAGGAAAATCCCGTTAGGGCTCAAAAACAAAAGTACAGAATCATAAGAAATGCCAGCAGCAACGTGGGCAAACTGGGGGGGGGAGCGTGCTTTCCCTGCACATCTTCGGCCTGCTGGAGATCGCTTGAGAGAGAGAGAGGCCCTTAGCTCTGTTAAGGAGGTCCAGTCGAGCAAGTCACCCTGATCTCGTCCAGCCCACTGGGGGGAGCGCAGCAGCAGCAGGCCAGGCGATGGGGCGGAAGGAGCTTCCCAGGCTACCTGTGGCAGATCGGCCAATACACGCACACAGCCAGCAGGACAGTGGCGACCAGCCAGGAGGCCCAAGACATTGCCCAGCAGAGCTGGCGGAAAAAAAGGGGTCAGTGGGCCGGGCAGGCACCGCGGAGGAATCTTGGAAGACGCCCCAGAGATCCGCCACCCACAGACGCCTGCAGAGCAGAGGCCATCGTGGAAGCAGCCCCCTCCCCAGCAACTAACAGTAGGAAGGTTAAGGGTCTGTGAGCCCCCGCCAGGGATCAAAAGCCCCCACTGTGCCCAGGAGACATGGAGGTGGGGGGAGAATAATTCTGGGAAAAGCGGGTGCTGGAGAGTTGACTTGGGAGGTGGCCAGCCCATCCAACGGTGCTTGGCTGTTGTTTTGGGGTGCTCAGCAAAGAACAGCCTGTGTTTTGGGGGTAGCTCCATCAAAAATTAAAGGGGGGCCGGCACGTCCACCATCTCCAGGGACAGCTTCTGGGCAATCTCTGGCCGAAGACACAGGGCCAGGCGCTGGAGGGGGGGCAAGGAGAGAGAGGTGGGTTTAGTGTTCGGAATCAACTGGGAAAACCCCCCACCCCCCGAAGTCCTTAGGATCCTGTTTCCCTGACCTGCTTCAGAGAACCGGGGGTCCAGACCAGCTTGTAGACCATGTAGGTGGGAATGCAGAGGAGGGAGGAGACCCCGATCAGGTGTCCCAGCCTGATGCTCCACACTGGATACTCGTAGTCGAACAGCACGAGGGGGGGCTGGTCCAGGAGGGAGCTGATGAGAATGAACTGGGCAGAGCCAGGGAGGAAAAGGAGGAGGAAGTCAGGTGGGCAGGATGCCATGCAGTTCTTTTCTTCCACCCAAGGGGACGGGTGCACTGGGTAGCAACTGAGGCTGTTGGCCCTGGAGAGAGCTAGGGGTACCTCTGCCAAGACTGCGGTTTGAAGCACAGCAAGTTTAACGTCCCATTTACAGACTGGGGCATCCCGTACCCCTTTCTCATGGAAATGCCCCAGTTGGCTCCCCAAGAGGGCTGTGACCCACATATCTGGTTCCTCTGAAGGCTGGTATTGTTGGGGAGGGGGGAGTTAGGAAACGGAGCTCTTTGGCGCCTGGTGGGGCGATCAAAACTCAATACCTTCCCAATAGCCTCTTCTCTTAGGGCCAGGTTTTGTTCCTAACTCATGGGGCATAACCGCGCCTTTCCTCCTGCTCCCTCACTCGCCGCCATCTTCCCCACATTTGGGGGATGTTCAACCAAAACCATTGGGAGGGGCAGCGAATGGCCCCCTTGTGTCCATTTCAACCTCAGCCAGTGGGTGGCATAAGAAGCCATGATGGGGGAAGGGCCCATTACGCACCGCTAAGGTGGCTGGACTGACCACTCTCCAGCACACTTGCCAGTACAGTCCCGGCCCAAAGCCCAGCATGGCCTTCACGTCGCTGCAGAACTGCTGCATTCCTAGGAAGGAAGCCCAAGCCGTTCATCGCTGGGTTGCCGGCTTCGGCTCTGGCAAAGCCCAAACGTTTAAGTCTATCCGAGTGACCTTTAAGGAGCTGGGCCCTGTCCCTGGGCCGTTGGGGTCAGAAATGCTCAGAGCAAAAGGGGAGGCTGCTTTTAAAGTCCGAAGGCAGCAGGAGGGTTGGCAGAGACGACGGGAAGAAATTCTGCTGGGCTTTTCTCTGAAGAAGACCCATAAAGGGGCGCTCCCTCTACCAAATTTGGGAAACTCTGAAGGTGGCACTGAAGATCTTATAGAGGCTCCCCCCCCCGCCGCCAAAGGGTCACACAGCATCTCCTCACCGTAGAACCAGGAGACGGCAATGGCTTCCAGGAACACCACAGCTAAGATGGAGTAACCAGCCCCAAACTCTTCCAGGAGTTTCACGATGTAGGGACCTCCCTGGATTGGAACACCAGTAAAGAGCCTGCTGTGAAACTGGAAGAGGGGGGCTCTGATAGGCTGCAGGCCCCCAGAAGAGCTGAGTTCGGAGCAGCCCTTGAAGGTGGACAATACCACAATGCTGTGGCTGGCCTTTAGGGTGCCACTCTGCCCTTTTGTGGTGGGTTCTAGTAGGGGGAGTGCCACAATCAGCTCACTTGGGGGCTTCCAGCTTGCTTCACCCCACCCCCATTATAGGAGCAAAATACACTCTCTGCAAATAGCCAGCCAGCAATATAGTCTCTTTCTTGCAGATACAGGAGAAGTGCTGTTAGCCACCCTCTGCCTGCAGCTGTTTCAGGGTCCTCCAATATCCCAGCTGGCCTTTCTGCTGCATTAACCACAGAGGTGTTGCCTGGCCCTGAGGTCAAGGGGTCAAGGAGCGCCCGCCGTCCCCATAACTCACATTGGTCAGGGTGGCCAGGGAGCCCAAGAAGCAGACGGCGCTGAGTCCCAGCACAAACAGCTGACGATGCTGGCCCAGCACTTGGGGATACTCGTCCATCAGGGCAGTGATCACGGCTTCCAGGCCCCCAAACTGCAAATCCCCCCCAGGAGAACACAGTCTGAGGACACGCAGGGCTGCTCCGTTCACTTCAGAGCAATTCTGCCCTTCGAAAAGGTTGTGGACATTGAAGAGGAAACAGCAGATTGCTTGGAAAACAAATTGGGAGGTGCGGACTGTTTTCTCCACAATTTCTGCCTTGGAAACATTTCCACACGGGGCCTCTTTTTTAAGACAAAAGGATGGGCAAGTGCCACAGTAAGGTACATAAGGAAGCTGCTTTCGCGCAGCATGTAACGTGGAGCCCCACCCTGTTGCAGGACAGTAGTCGAGACAGTCTCCTGGCCTGGCCTTACCGTGCTGTCCAGTCCCAGCGTGATCATCATGAGGAAGAAGAGGACGGCGAAGAAAGAGGATCCGGTCATGTTGGCCAGGGCTTCTGGGTAAGTGATGAAGAGGAGGCTGGGTCCTGGAAGAGACCCTTGTGATGGCACCACAAGCAGGCCAATTCTGCACGCAGCCGATGGGCCAAAGGGAGGCACTCGAGAGAGAGAGCTCTCTGGGGCCTTCCCTGCCCCCCCCCCAAACAGACTCTTGGGTAGGTGCAGCGAGGGGACCAAGTGGGACCTGCCGGCAACAACATGAGCGAGGTGCAAGGCTGGCTTTCTCCAAAGCAGGGAGCCAGACATAAGCAAGCCCCCTGCAGCCGAGGGTGCCCCGTTCCTTGAATCCAGAGTTAATTCAATAAAGTTTGGTTTAGTTCATCTCCGGCAAGCCTCTCCTGAGAGCAATGGCACTGGGGCAAGACGGGGCTCCCTGGGCAGGTCAGGAAGCGTTGCCCACTCGGCCCCGGGACGCCAGCCGAGGGCTACTCTTGGTCATCACCAGGGGAGGAAGCTGTTGCAGCCCCTTTGGCCCCCCCAGGAGGCCATCACAAACCTTGGTCCTTTGCAACGTCTGCAACTTCCATGTGCCGCATTTCGGCCATGTAGCCCAGGACGGTGAAAATGACGAATCCCGAGAGGAAGCTGGTGAAGCAGTTGACCAGGCTGGTCAGGATGGCGTCTCTGGAAAGGAGTGACAGAGCCGTGAGTCCCCCAGACGGACGTGCCAGCTGGGAGAAGAAAAGGATTGTGCTGGCCTCCTAGAGAAAGAAGGGGGCCAGCCGGCTGATAGCTAGGGCCCAATCGGTTGCTCCGCCTTGGGATCCGCCCGCTGCCCTCTTCGGCAGCCCTGCAGTCCTCTTTGCCCCCAGCGCAGCAACCCACCTGGGGCTCCCACCTGGCACAGGTGCGAGGCGGCACCCTGGCACACTGGAAAGCCTGGTCAGGCTGATCCCCTGCCGGCATCAGCCTCCCAGATGTGCAGCTGCCCGACAGAGCGATTCGAGGGAGAAGGGCGAGCTGCTGGGCTTGAACCCTCACCGGTAACAGTTGTTGTTGAACGGGTTGTAACTGGCCAAGGCGAGGAGGACTCCAAATCCAGGGCCCAGCGAGAAGAAGATCTGGGCAGTTGCATCCACCCACACCTGAGCAGAGGAAGGCAGGGTGGCGCCGTGAGGCCCCTCTTGGAGGGGAGGGGGAGGTCCGTGTTCCTGCTGGCAGGTGCTGCCCTGGGACAGGTGCCTTAGGCAGAAGGAGGGCGCCAAGAAGCCCCTTGGAGGTTCTGGCCAATCTCTCCCTCCCCGCCACCCCCTTGGCGGTCATGAAAATGCATCAGTGCGTTTGGAGAGGTAATTATGGGCAGGAAGTCCATTGTCAATTCGGTAGGAAAGCAGGGCACCCTAATCAATTCCCCCGCAGACAGCAAATGACATGTGTGATTCAGTTCCTGATTTGCATTTCTAAGGGTGCCAAAGAATAGCAAGGGAAAGAACGACTCCCCCCTCCCCCCCAACTGGCCTTCTGATCTTCTGTGTGAGGAGGGGGAGTTGCCAGATTGGGGGCCTCTTTCTTGTGGATCTGCAGGAGAGGGGAGGGTGGGGAGGGTGGGGAGGGGGAGCCACGGGGGCAGAGCCCGAGCAAGTGGCCCTTCGCACACCTAACTGGAGTAAAAGCAGCTAAAGGCAGGGAATCTGGGATGAGGTAGATCTCAACGGTACTGCAGGGAGAACGAAGGTTTGGCTTCCTTCTGATCCCCTTAGAAAAGTCAGGATTGTGTTGGAATTGGAGAAGGGCCAGTGCTGGGCCAGCCAAAGTTGCGGGGGGTCCCCACTGCTCTGGCTCAGCTTCCCGACGCAGCAGAAGTGATTTTTTCCACTGACTCCTGCTGGGAAAAGCCAGAGCGCACTGAAATTGGGACCCTTGGTGGGTCCGTCCTGCCTGCTGAGCCCCACAGTGGGAGGAGGAGTGAGCCCCTCTCTGCCTCTAGATCCCAGGTCCTTTTGCTACCTTCTCTAGGTACAGCTCCTGGGGAGAAGAGCCTGGCAATTACAAAGCTACGTGCAGAAACGTACGGCCACGCTCCTCAGCTTCTGCCAGTCGGGTCGCAGGTAAAAGACAATCCCTCTCCAGGCCCCTGGGAGGGTTGCCCCACGGATCAGCAGGATGAGCAAGACGATGTAGGGCAGGGTGGCCGTCACCCAAACCACCTGGAGGGAGAACCAGGCTGTGAGGGGGGGCGCAGGATTTGGGCCAAGCGGCTCCCCCCACCCCTCCCTGGGTGGGCACTGGCCAGGCTGCCCTGGAGGAGGCGTCAGAGCCCCACAGACACGGCAGCGGGGCCCCACACAGCCCACACCTTCCCGGAGGTCTTGACCCCCTTCCAGAGGCTGAAGTAGACGATGGTGAAGATAAGGAAGAGGCAGAGCAGCAGCTGCCAACGGATCTTGCCCACATCGGAGAGTCCGTGCGAATTCTGCACCTGCAGGACGTGCCTCCTGCAGCAGAGAGAAGCTCTTGGTCGGAGAGGGAAAGAGAGCCGGAAGGATCGCCGTTGCTGGCCAAGGACCCCAGGAGGAATTCCAGCAAATTCACCCATGGGGGTAATTCCATCCAGGTGCCCTCCGTCTTGGCTCGTGCCGTGCCAGCCGTGCCGCCTAAGGAACCGGGCCTGGCTCTGTTCCCAAGGTCAGTTGGCTCCTGTCAGGGCTGCCGAGCCCCCCCCGGCCCCTCTTACATGTAAAACTCCTCGGCGGGGGACTTGGAGAGGTTGGTCCAGGACACGTTGCCAGCATCGAAGTAGCTGAGGCAGCTGGGGGTGTTCCAGGGGTTGCTGCAGCTGGCCCAGGGCAGGGTGGGGGCAAAGGAGGAGCAGAAGTAGAAGAGGGCCCAAGCGATGATGGTGTTGTAGTAGAAGGCCACGTACAGGTTGATAACGCAGATGGCGAAACCGATGCCTGCCAAAGGAGAAGACGGACAGGCAGAGGCGGCCCCCAGACCCATCCTCTTCGTCTCCAGGCACCTCATGCAAACCAGCCAAGGGACCCAGAGGCCGCTTAGCCTGCGTTTCTCTCAAGCACCGATTCACTTACCCTCTTCCAGAAAAACATTGAGACTGCCTCTCACCTGGGGGGGGGGAACCCTGACCTCCTCAAGCCCCCTCTTCCTTAGGGATCCTAAATCTTTAGGCAGATGTGCAGCTGTCTGCAGGCGCCCTGCCCTCCTCCCTTTTGGAAGAATTTCTGCTGTTCAGCTGGCTGGTTACCTTTAAAGATGGGGCAGATGTTCTTCCAGATGGGTATGGCTCCAACCCGGTGGAATTGCCCGAGGGCCAGCTCCATGTAGAAAAGGGGTACCCCTCCGAAGATGGCCATCAGCACGTAGGGGATGAGGAAGGCTCCTGGGAGAGTAAAGGGGTGTGGAGGGTGGGGGTGCAGCGTCCTCTCTTCTCTCTCTCTGGCCGGCAGGCTCACCCCCCCCTTGCCCCCGCCTCCGCCATCTCTCTCAGGGAAAGCCAACTTCAACTAGTCGTCACATTAAGAGGCTTCGTGAAGCTGCCTTGCTTCTCCCTAATTACTTTTGTATGTTTTAAAGGAGCGCTGTGGGGGAGGCATGGTTTGCTCCCCACCAGCTCCTCCCAACCTCCCCTTTTCTTAAAGCAGCCACTTGCCCACAATGGAAGAGATCCAGACTGTCCTCTGATTTCTCTGCATTCATGTGGTCTAGAAACATGCACAACCGTGCCACATATTCTTATGGCACAGCCGATGCGTCCATGGCAAAACAGGAAAATGCTGCAAGCTAAATTAATAAGACAAGCTGAAAAGCACAGACACCCAGCAGCGAGGAAGGCGAACAGCCACCCGTGTCCTGGGAAGATGCTCGGAAAGAAGCAGGTCTCCAGGCAAGACCCCGGCTGGGCACCAGACCTGCCTCGCTCTGGGGTGTCATTCTCTGCCTCTGAATGGCCCCCACCAGCTCCCAGAGGTGAACTGGAAACTGCGCTTCAGGCTCATTTACGAAAGGCATTCGGTCACTTTTCCTATGCTTTTCCAGAATTTGTTTTAGAAATCTAAAGGAAACATTGGACAATTTGGATACAGAGATTCAATCAGTGTTTGATTAATTTATTTCTCCCTCGATTTATTTCCATTTATTTTTTATATTCCCCTTTTGTTTTGTTGTGATCATTTGCATATATTTTACTTCACAAAAATCCCTAGTTGCTGGCAAATAGGGAAGAAATGTAAGAAAGAATTAGAGGAAAGAAGAAAGCAGTAACTTGCAGATTGCTAAACTTTGGTGTTGTGAATTAAATCCATAATGCCACAAAATAATGGTAAAACCTGTTTGCAACTTTACCACATTTTGGTTGATCTGCACTAAGCAGTGCCTTATTTCAGGTTTTATTTTTCCAAAGGGGCCAAAGAGAAACTTTATTGCCCACCAATGTCTGTTTGTGTGTCTCCCCCGCAATGCATTTCAGTGAGGTTGAAAATAAACACCATGGACAGCTCCCCAATCCCCAAAAGAGAGAAAGTACCATTATCTAGAGTCTGAAATATTTACGTGTGTCTGTGGGGAGGTTTTAGACCCAGGAAACTCTCCAGAACAGCAGAACAATCTTCCTACAGTGGCAAACTTCTCAAAAGAAGCTACGCTGACACTTTCGTGCTTAGGTTTTCAATGGGAAACACCCCCCCCCCCATTTTTCTGGGTCTTTCTTCCCCATTCTAAAATCCAGGCTTCCTAGTTGCTCTGGCAGAGAAGAAGGTGAGCTCTAGGAAGGAATGGAAGCAGAGAGACCCTCACCCAGAATTATAGCCCCCCTGAGGGCTGCCGGGGAAGGGGCTCCTTGCTCAGGGTGGAAAGTTCACCTCTGCCCCAAATCTGTGCCCAGCTGACGGACCCCTCCTTACCCCCGCCATTCTGGTAGCAGACGTAGGGAAAGCGCCAGACGTTGCCCAGGTCGACGGCGAATCCTACCACGGACAGAAGGAAATCCACCTTTTTGCTCCAGGTGTCCCGGGGGTCCCTCTGGTCAGGCAGAGAGCTGGCCCGGGTGGTCTCGGAGCCAGCTGGCCTGGCCAGGCAGGCAGTGGGAGAAGCGGACATCGCCCCCAACACCCCAGCTGGGTCTGGGCTGAAGACGTTGGCGGAGGACAGGCACACCCGGGAGGAGGGCCAATGCAGCAGGCGCTAGGAAGGCTTGCTCACTTCAAAGGGAGAAGGGCAGGGGGGAGGAGACAGAGGAGGAGCCCCCCCCCCGTTCCTGCCCTTGTCTGGCTCCAGGAGCAAGAGAGGCGCAAGGTGGGTGGGGGGCCTGGGTCTGCCCACACCCACAGCTGCGCAGCCTCTGTCTGGGGCCTGCAAGGCAAAATAGGTGGGTGACCTTTCCTTCTTCTGAGTGGGGATGGGGTCTGGGGCAGCGATGGGGCTTGCCCAACTTGAGAGCCCCATTTCGGCCCCACAGCCTGAGCCCCACCAAGCAGGAGGGCTGCTGTGCTGCTCCACCCTGCTGGGTCCCAAACCCGCCCAGATGTAACTCTGATGCAGGATCCAGGAGAGCCTGGTCAGCCCCTGCTAGGGGCAGCATTGGGGGTCTTTTGCCTCACGGAACTGGGTCCCATCCTGGCCCAGCAGGGATTAAGGAATTGCCAGAAGGGGAAGGTGACAGGAGAATTTGCTTTCTCCCCTTTCAGAATAACAGAATTGGGAGGGACCTCGGAGGTCTTCTAGCCCAACCCCCTGCTCAGGCAGGAGACCCTGGACTATTCGGGACGAACGGATGTCCAATGTCTCCTGAACACACACACCCCCCCCCCCCCGTGACGAAGCACCCACAACTCCTGGATGAGTTGCTCTTTCACCTCGGCTGACTTCTGGTGCTTTTCTCCTGCACATCAACTTGTCAGGCAAGTCTTGGAGGCTGGGTTAGGGGAGCTGTCCTTGGCCTCCGTGCAAGGACGTCCAGAGGGGCAGCTGCCTTTCCAACCGGGGACCCTCCTCGGACCCTGCTGGGGATCCCGAAGCTGCGGAGAAGCCTCTGGAGACTGCCGGCGAAGGGAAGGACAAGGGCCCCGGCTTCCCCTCCCTCTGCTCCACTGGATGCTCACACGGCCTCGCTTTCCGGCAGCCCCGGACCAGCAGAGGAAGTGGGGCCCCACCGAGGGGTGGCTGATTGCACAGATGCCCAGGGCTCTCTATTACGGCGCAGGCAGCCCCTTTTCACGCCTGGGCAGCTGCCTTCCCTTCTCCTCTGCCACCTGTCAGCCGGATGTTCACATCTCCCTTCAGCCTCGACAGCTCCCATGTCTGAACGTGTCACTCAAGGGGCAGGCGGGGGAGGCGAGGCCCTCTTTCCCCCCGCTGGGCTCGGTGTGATTTCACGGAGCGTGAACCCTCGGCCGCCCCTGGACGCTCTGCCCTGGTCAGCCTGGGCCCAGGCCGGGTCAGCTCAGCCCCCTTTCGGCCCAGCCAGCCCCGGATGGCGGAGGCTTCCTTCACGCAACGCGATGGGATTGACAGGTGTGACCAAGTGGATGCGCATTTGCCTGGGATAAGTGAGTGGAGGTGTGTGTGTGGGGGTGCTGAGCAAGTCAAGCTGAGAAGGGCAAAGGCCAAGAAAGCCCCCATCTCCTTCCACCCTGCCCCCCAGATACGCCTGTCCTGTCCTGACACAGGTTGCTCCCCCCCCCAGTCTTCTCAGCTGTGTCCTCAGGGGTTGCAGATACCTGGAGAGTCAAGTTTGGAATTACTGGGGCTGGGGGGGGGGGCTGCCCTGCCCTGTCTCTCTGCCCGTCTGGTCCCTGGGATCCGCTCCAGAATCAGGCAGAGGAAAGAGGGGGAAGGCGGCGCTTGGGCCCTGCGTTCCTCCAAAGGAGGGCTAAGGAAGGGCTGCCCCCCTTCGGGCAGGGGAGGAGAACCTCGCCGGTTGCTTCCACAGACCCCGATCAAGGGGAGCGGCTGGGGCTCAGCCGGGAGGGCGCCTTGACCAGCCTCGCGGGTCCTTCGGGAAGAGGGAAGGAGGCCCAGCCCCCCCCCGCCTCTTCCGCCGCAGCCCCGAGAGCGGCGGGCGCGGGGAGCGGGGCGCGGGGCGCGGGGGCGGGGCGGGCGCGGAGGGAGGGAGGGGCGGGGCCCGGCCGCCTCCGCCTCCCCCTCCGCCTGTCCAGCCCGCTGCGCGGAGCGGCCGAACGTCGCCTCGCCTCGCCTCGCCTCGCCCGCCCTCGCAGCTGCGTCCCCGCCGCCAGCCGGGCAGCCAGCCGGGCAGGCAGCGAGCGGGCGCGAGGGATGGCGGCGGCTCCGGCTCCCCCGGCGGCGGGCTCCGGGCGGCGGGCTCCGGCGGTGGCGGCCTCCGGGGGCTCGTCCGCCCTGCGCGCGCTGGCGCCGGCCTCGCTGCTGCTGCTGCCCGCCGAGGCCGAGACCCGCCAGCGCCTCCTGCGCACCGCCAAGAAGGAGGTGAGTCCGGGGGCTGGGGGGCTCGGCGCTGCGCTCCTCCCGCGCCCGGCCCCGCGCGGGCCTCCCTCCCTCCCTGCCTCCCTGGAAGGGCCGCGGCCTCTCTTGCAGAAGCGGAGCTGCCCGCCTCCCGGGCCGGGCTGCCGGCCGCGCGACCAGAGCCACCTGCGGCTCGGGCGGCCCGGCCTTGCCCGCCTTCCTGGGCGCCGCGTCCCAGGCGGCTCTCCTGCGGGCGGCCCGGGGATGGTCGGGCAGGTCTTCCCCCGGGAGAGGCCGGGCGGCGCGGGAAGGGAAGGGGCTGTAGGGAGCGGGGCTCAGGCCTGGGGGGCTCCGCTTTCCGCTCCGCTCAGTGGCCTTCAAAGGAAGTGCGGGAGGTGCCTGGCTGGCAGGCGGGGGGGGGGGGGGCGGGCTCCCTGGCAGACTGCCCAGATTCTGAAGGGGACGTGGGGAAAGAGAGTGCACGAGCGGAGCCGGAACTGTGTCCCGCAATGAAATATACTGGTTTAAAGTTTTAAAAAAGTTTTGGACCAAAATTTGGTCCTGGGAAGAAACTCCCCAGGTTGCCATGCCAACTCCATCCTGGTTAAGGGAGGATGGGGCCTGCTTCGCCCTGCATCCAGCCTGATTTGCCGCAGCTCGTGGTCCTTGGTCGTGGCAGGGCCTCAAAGCTGTGCTGGCCGTGCTGATTCTGCTGCTGAGGTTTAAATGCCTTTTAATTCACTGGCCTGCCAGCCGGGAGCTTCTCCTATTTTTATTCGTTAATGATGAACCGGGCACGTTGTGCCTGCTCTTAAGGCCTATTCTTGGATCCCCTTTCTGGTGGGTTATTGATGGCCTGGCAGTTGATACTGTCCATCCATCTGCTTGAATTGTGGGCTTGAGGCTGGCAGAGGGGGATTAATTGCCAGCACAGCCCCCCCCCCCCAGCTCACTGGCTGCCAAGCGTTCCTTGCATGGGCTGCCTGTCGAGCTTCAGGGGGACTGTTGGAGAAGCTGGCGTGGAAATGCTGCTGTACATGGCTGGCTGATTTAAGCGATTGTTTTAGCCCAGACATATCAAACACAAGGCCCGGGGTCTGGATCCAGCCCGCGAAGTGGTTTCATGTGGCCCGCGAAGCCATCCTGGAAACAGTGAGGGAACGGCCCCCACTGCCTTGGCCCTGGCCCAGAGACCCTCCTTCTGCCAGAGACCCTCAGATCTGTCCCACTCCTGCCCAGGCCCTCATAGGCACCCTTGATGCCAATGATGTAGAGCTGGCCACGCCCACCCAGTAGGCCATACACACTCTAGCCACACCCACCCAGTAGGCCACACCCACCCAGGCCACACCCACCCAGCCCCCTGAGGGCAACCACAATGCTGATGCGGCCCTCAATGAAATTGAGTTTGACACCCCTGTTTTAGCCGGACAATGGGTTTCAAATGTTTACATTTTTAGTTCTTCTAAAGCTGCAGTGGGTAAACCCTATTACTAGAATTCGGCCACAGCTTCTCTTCGCATTATCGTTGTTCAGCAGGACCCCAACGCTCCTTCTTAACAGGAGAGCATCTCTGCTACTAATTTGTAGCGTCTTCCCTGTCCTGCTGTGTCCCAAAAGACCCGGGGCTGTTAGGAGGCCAGCTCCAAGCCGAGATCTCCTCTCTCTTGTGGGCCATTGAGTGAGGTCTGTTTCCCTTGGATGGAGAGGCCGATGAGGTTCCTGCACCCCGTGGAGATGGGGGGGGGGCTGTGAGTCTGCCTGGCTCTGACTAACCCAGCACAGAAGACCAAGAGCTCAAAAGGGCCCCTCCCTTGGAGGGCTTCTGAGAGGTTGAAATGGTCTCTGGTGCCATTCTCTCTTCTTTGGAAGATGGCAGCCTGGGCTTTCTGCTGAAGGAGCCTTCGGGGAAGCCCCCCTCTTTCCCCCCCCAGCGTGGTGCCTCCAAGCCTTTTGTGGGGGGGGGTCCCACGTCCCTGGCTCTTCTTCCCATCCTTGCCTGGTGGTGCAGATTCTAGGTTGATAGTGTCGGCCTGTTTCCATGGGAACGGCTGCCTTCCAACGAGTCGGCGCCGGCCACACGAAACAATCCAGGGCCCGGAGTGCCGGCAAGTGCAACCCTTGAAGGGGCCGATCTGGAGTCGTGCGTCACACTCTGCAAGAGTGTGCAAAATTCTGTGCTTGTGAGAGGCTTTGACGAGAATCACATCAAGATAAACGATATCAGGCAGCCCCTCTTGCCCCCGTGTGTGCCCCCCAAATGCAGCCATTTGTGGGCATGCAGAGGCTGGAGATTCTGGACTGGCTGCTCCCTCCCTCTTACAAGTGCTTTGGATCTTCCGGCACTGTGTTTCTGAGCAGCTTTTTGTGCAAAATATGGAGCTTCTCCCCCAACCATTCAGGGCTTGTAAGCTCAGCTCTGTTGGAAATTGGAGGCTCTCATTGGGAGAAGGCTGGGAATCCGCTTTGCTTGTTCCTCAGCCAGGTTATCATCGGTGTAATGCAGAGCAAACCAGCTCAATGCTGGGAACATGGCAGGTGCTGTTCACTCCCTTTCGTCCCCCGTTTTTTAATTAAAAGGATCTTGTTAGGTCCTTCGTCTGCAGGGGTGGCTTTTTGGCCTGCTCCTGCAGGATATTGGCAGTGCAGGCTGACGACAGCTGATGGATAGACTTGAAAGGGGATTGCATAAGCCATTGGTTAGTCAGGACAGCCAATGGCCAGGAAAAGAGTTAAAGATCAGCCTTTGGGGCTGGCTAGACTGACACCCACAGAGCTTGGCTGACGTTGAAAGGCTTCTCTGAGGCTTCCTGCTGTGTTGTGTGCCTGGAGTGCAGAGCTGCACCTGCTTAGTTGCTTTGGGCTCATCTAACGGCGCCTCCCCTGACCCAGTGTTGTGTGTCTTGACTGCAGCAGGTCAGGGTCTCAGGTTTAATCAGGGTTACGGAAAACCCAGCAGCTTCCTTTAAAATAGATCGTGGCTTCTAAAAGCAGCCTAGGCAAAACTCTTAAAATTGCCCCAGTCCCCCCCAAAGGGTAAAAAGAGGGGCTCAAACATTTGCCCTGACCAGCGAGAGTGGCCCTCCCCCAAACGGACCGCCTCCCCCAGGGATGTGTTTGCTTTTTAGAAGTGTGGTGGGGCAGGGAGGCCCCCACCCAAACCTAGCAACTTATTCAGCTGTCCCGTTTAGGAGTGATTCCAGAGCAGAGCCGGTTGGGGAATGCGGCAGAACCTCCCTGGCAAGATTTAAGGTCCTTTCGGCAGGACGGAGGTGCCGTTCTGGGAGATGGACGAGCAAGTTCCCACCCGCACAGCCGGTGTGCAGCAGGCCTGGGAAAGGCCCCAATGCATTGCACGAAAGGCCAAACAAAATATTGTTAAAGGCGAGGCCAAGGGACGTCATCGGTGGGTTGCAGTTTTCTCTGAGAGAAGCAGCTCACGTGTGCAAGAGTGCTCTGGAGGGCCCCAGGGAGCGAAGGCCAATTCCTTCCTGTTCAGGAAGCTGGAAATATAATCGCAGCTCTGCCCAGCGGCCATTTGCCTTTGGACGGAGGGGAGCAAACTCTGGCCACTCGACTGGGAAGGGGCTCGGGTTGGGGGTCATCCTGCCCATCTCCCTCTGGTCCCTGGTGTGGCTTTGGGGGAAAATTTGCTGCTGGAGAGGATTCAGCCTGGTGGAGGAGATGAGGGGCAGGGCCGCAGGGAGGGGCTGCTGGGGAAGCTCTCCAGCCCTCTCCCTTTTTGCACCAAGGTTGCCATAGCAATGGGAAGGGATGCTGTGCCCGGAATAAATGGCCGGTGATGTTTTTTCAAGAGGAGCTGCAGAACCCTTGTGGGTGCATTTGATTCCAGCCAGGTTGTGGTGAAGCTGCTGTTTGCACTCCTGAGCCTCAGACACTTTTCCCCAAATCGCCCTCCCGGCACCTGGTTTTCCCTGCCGCAAAGCAGCCCCGAGTGACCAGCCTCGATGCCTCAGCGGCTGCAAAAGGCAAGGGAGGACTGGCCGGTTAATTTCCCTCCTTGCTCTTGTAAGGGCTTTAAGTCCCTTGCGCTCTCCTGCAGCCGAATAGGGACATTGTGCTGCCATCTGAGGGGAGGCCTCCCCTTTGCTCCTCCGCTCGCCCTCGAGAGACGGGCGCCTGGCCCGTTTTTCTCCCCTCCCTCTCTTTGGAAGGACCCTATTTGGTGCAGTTCTGAAACGCCTGGAGAGAGAGGGTTTTGTTGAGCTCGCACATTGTCTTAATACCACAACATCATTTGCGTACTGTGGGTTTGAGCGTAGAAGCTGTCATTCCTTCAGCCAACTGTGGCTTGTTGCAGTATGGGAACGTGGCTAAAGTGGGGCTGGCTCGGTCTCTTTGCTGGCAACAAAGAGGCGTGGATAGCAAATGACAGATTTCGCTAACAGGTTGGGAAAATAAGGTTGGGGGCCAGCAGTAGGAATATCTAGAGGCAGCTCTGTTCTTGCATCTTCAGTGAGTGTTTTTCTCCTCAAATGCTGGCCTTAAATTTGGTTTAGCAGAGAAATATCTTTTCGTTTATTAATTTTCTCGGAAAATTGTTTTTTGCAGGTAAAGCAAATAATGGAGGAAGCCGTCACAAGGAAATTTG
Organism: Vipera ursinii; assembly: GCF_947247035.1. Classification (NCBI taxonomy): domain Eukaryota; kingdom Metazoa; phylum Chordata; class Lepidosauria; order Squamata; family Viperidae; genus Vipera; species Vipera ursinii. Next base: position 452,838 of record NC_139527.1, on the reverse strand, counting down.
TGCACGAGGACAGCAGTCACATCATTTCTTTCTGCGGTAAGCCGGGTAGCGCCAGGCCTTTCCTGTCGTTCCCGTCGAGAGGCCCCTCAAGGAAACACGGGTGATTTTCCACCTGGTAGGTGGGCGTCCCTGTTCCCTGAGCTCCTGGCATTGGCTGCCACCCAGGCTGCCACCCAGGCAAGCAAGCAGGCAAACGGTTGGCACCCCTGAGCTTGACCTGAAAATCAAGAGCTCATTCTCTCTGGCCGCTTCTGTACCTGGCACCTCGGCAGGAACAAAGGAAGGCACCAGAAAAGGCACCTGAGTATTGATTTATTTGACTTACACTCCACCTGCAGGGAGCACCCTAGGCAGTTAGCAGAGTTTAAAAACAAAAGCTGAATATAAAAAGTTATTGTTACAATTAAGAGCACTGTAAGTACTAAACACGTTGAACGGTGAAACGTCATCTTTGCACATTGTCCGGGAGGAGAAGCTGGGCAGCAAAGCAGCAAAGTGTGTGTGTGTGTGTCTTCCAAAGGGCTTAAGAAATGTTGGTATGATCAGAAGGACAGCCAAGCTCTTAGTCTTGCTCCACAGCCTTCATGGGGCGGGGGGGGGGGAACCCAAGAAGTCTCCAGCCTGTCCAGAGGAAAAGGCAGTTTCTCAGCTGTGTGTGTGTGTGTGTGCGTATGCGTGTGAGGCTGGCAGGCTAAGGATGGACGTGGCCATTCCGCGCCTGATTTTGCAAGGAGACCTTTGTCCATCAGCCAGATTCCTGGCTTCTGGGGGGCCTCTCAAGATCTGGGGCTTTTCCTTCCAGCCGCCGTCGAAGGCTGCATCCTTCACGGACTCAAGCGCCGGGCGGCCGGTTTCCTGCGGAGCAACAAGATCGCTGCCCTGTTTATGAAGGTGGGCAAGAGTTTTCCCCCCGCCGAGGAGCTCTCCCGGAAAGTGCAAGGCCTGGAGCAGCTCATCGAGAGCACGTGAGTCGCAGGCGCCGGGGGAATGATCGGTCCGGCTGGTGCCGGGAGAGGCCTTGAGGTGGATCAGCTCAGCCCTGCTCAGGCCGGCCTCCCTGCTGGGCCTCTGGCTTGCCGGTGCTGAGCACTGGCTATTGGGGAGGGGGGGAACCTCAGGTCCTGCACCCCTTTGTGGTGGAAGGGGGGGGTTGCCTTTAATTGATGGTAACCTAGAAAAGTGGAGCTTCCAATCAGTTGAGTCTGTTCCGAGCGGCCCTTTGGAGAAGTCATTGCTGTTTTCTCAGCCAAAGCACGGAAGGGTTTTCCCCCCGGAAGCCTCTGGGATCTGGATTCAGATTCCCAGTCTCGTCCACGGGTTGAGGTTCCTTAGTGGCCTTCCATCAAAGTCTGGTTCATTTTAGATTTGGTGGGGTGCCTGTGTCTGTCAGCCAGATGAAATATGTAAAAAACAGGTTCCCCAAAGAGAACCCCTGATTTGGGGAGGGGTGATGGTAAACGTGGGGCTCCTTCTTCCCTGCCTCCTTCCAGGCGAAACCTGCAGGAGGGCACTCGCAAAGCTCCGAGGCCCCCCGGCCTCTCCCCGCAAGCCATCAAGCACCTCTGGATCCGGACGGCGCTTTTTGAGAAGGTCCTGGACAAAATTGTGCACTACCTGGTGGAAAACAGCAGGTGAAGGTCTCCTCCGCCCTGGCGCTGCACTCCTGGGCACTGCTGCCGTCTCGGCCGTTGGGCCTCTCTGGCAGCAGCCCCCCAAAATTCTGCCATGTGCGAAAAAGTTGAAATTGGGGAGAATGGCCTCTATCCAGCGTAACCCTCTTACGTCTCCCCCCCCACCTGCAGCAAATACTACGAGAAGGAGGCCTTGCTCATGGATCCGGTTGATGGGCCGATCCTGGCCTCTTTGCTGGGTGAGAGTCTGGAGGCTGCTGGGCGTCCAGGGGGGTTGCAGTCCACACCCACCTGGAGGGTCTTGACCTGTGGAAAGCTGGCGGGCTGAAGAGGGTGGGCCTGAGTCTGGGGGAGCGTGCTCTCTGTAACCGGCCTGCCTTCCTTTTTCTGCACCCGCAGTGGGTCCTTGTGCCCTGGAGTACACCAAGATGAAGACGGCTGATCACTTCTGGACCGATCCCTCAGCTGACGAGCTGGTCCAAAGACACCGGATCCACAGCTCCCACGGCCGGCAAGACTCGCCCACCAAGCGCCCGGCACTCTGTGTAGGTCTCGGGGAGTGGGGGAACGGTCAGGGAGGTTGGGAGCTGAGGATCAGCGGGGCTGGGCTGCATCCTTGAACCAAGTAGCTTGGGGGGGGAAGAGGGGGCTGCCTGGCAAGACACCCCCCCCGGGATTGAAAAGTGTAAAAAAGGATAAAAAGAGAATGCGGCAAAGCTCCAATTCAGTGGGGAACATCACCCTGGTTCGATTCGGGCAACCAAATTGAATAGTCCAATTATCTGGAGAAATAACTTTGCGTAGGGACAGCAATTTCCCCCTTTGGGCTTCCAGATCCAGAAGAGGCACTCCAGCGGCAGCATGGATGACCGGCCCTCCCTGTCAGCCAGGGATTACGTGGAGTCGCTGCACCAGAACTCCCGGGCCACCCTCTTGTATGGCAAAAACAATGTCTTGGTGCAACCAGTGAGTAGCCCGAAAGGGGCCAGTGAGTAGCCTGAGCTCCAGCAGGCTTTGTGGATGCTTTGCCTTCCCCGAGAGCCTCCAGGGACTCCTGCAAATTTGGGGTCCTGTTTGTCTGTGGGGCTCTTTGCGAGAGCCAAGAGAAGGGAGGGCTGGAGTGCAGCCCTGTAGGTTTCCAGAACCACCACCTGGCAGCTGTTTAACGTGAAGCTGCACATTCTCTGCATGCTGAAAATTTAACCCTGGAGAAACAACATCATAAGTTGGTCCTGTCTCCTGTTTTCCCTCTCCCGATAGCGAGACGACATGGAAGCCATTCCAGGCTATTTATCCCTTCACCAGACGGCTGACGTCATGACGCTGAAGTGGACCCCAAACCAGCTGATGAACGGCTCTGTGGGCGACCTGGACTACGAGAAAAGGCGAGTGTCCTTCCGTGCTCTTTTGCCTGACTTCCTCACAGCCCACCCAGCGAGGAAATCACGCGCCCCCTGAATCTGGCTTGTGCTCCCCTCCCTGGCTCAGTCAGGTCCTCTGAATGCTTCAGCCATCCGGGCGGGAGGGGGTCACTGTTAAGGCACCCTTGCCAGGTGTTGGTTCTTCCCTCTGCAGCATTTACTGGGACTACGCCATGACCATTCACCTGGAGGAGATTGTCTACCTGCACTGCCACCAGCAAGGTAAGGCGTGGAGCTGGCCCTCCGCTGCGTCCCCAGCTCTGAGCTTGCCCTCTCTTGCCTGGGCGGAGTGGCTGAGGGCGCACTGAGGGCGCTCCAGCCTTTGCCCGGGTGGGTCTCAGCCGGGCGTGGGGAGAGGCCAGGCCTGCTTTCTGTTGGGCTCCCGTTGGCCCAAGCTGCTTCTCACGCTGCTGTCTTCCTGCACTTCCTCCTCCCTCTTGCCAGCAGTAGACAGCGGGGGCACCGTGGTCCTGGTCAGCCAAGATGGCATCCAGCGCCCTCCGTTGAGGTTCCCGAAGGGGGGGCATCTGCTTCAGTTCCTCTCCTGCCTGGAAAACGGCCTGCTGCCCCACAGCCAGCTGGATCCGCCTCTCTGGTCACAAAGGGGAAAGGTGAGGCTGGGTGGAGCTGCACCCTTGCAGGCGGGTCTGGTCTGAACGGGCTCCTCTGCATGTCATCCAAGATGCTGGTTCAAAAGCTGGAGCCTTTTAGGGGCGCCCTGAATTTCGGAGGCAGGAAAAACACCATTGCTTTACCAGATGCTCCGGGGCGTCAGCTGCAGCACTTTCCCCTGCTTTCATTGGGCTGGTCCTGATCCACCAGCAGGACTGAGGGGTTTCCGCTCCTGTGCTTTGCTTCCCAAAGGGGAAAGTGTTCCCAAGGCTGAAGAAGCGCAACCTGCAGGGGCCTTCGGAGCCTTCCTCGGACAGGGAGGAAGAGGAGGCCACGGACTACGTCTTCCGGATCCTCTATCCAGGCATCCAAGACTTCGGTAAGGGTTGCTCGGGAGCAATAGCGGAAGTTTCTTCCCCAAAGGTTTGCTTTCTCCATGTTAGGATACCTTACAGCCACATGTTTCAGAAATGCAATCCATTTCGCTATTATTTTAATGCAAAATATTTCTGAAATTGGTTTTATTTTGTCAGCTGCCTGGAATGCATGGTATAGTGGGGGAAAACGGCATTGTTCCTAATAACTTTCGGGGGAGAGAAGGATCTCCAGTGGCAAAGCAGCCCAGGGGCATTTCATGATCCAGCTCGGCCCATTCCTTTATGGCTCCCTTGCAAAAGAGGGGACCTGTGAAAGCTGAGGGTCTGGGGAGATTGCTGGGGTGTGTGTGGGGGGGGAACAGAGAGGTTTGCTGAGAACACCTTTCCCATGCTTTCTTCTTGGGAGAAGTCTTATAATTCCTAGACGTTTCCCTCTTCCGCCAGCCCTGGGAGCCTGCTAAAGAGAAGGGAGGCTCGCTTAGATAAACGTGGACACAAACTCTGTGGGTGTTTCTCTTTTTTTTAACAGGATGGGTTGGGGTCCATTTTTATATTTTCCCCTTTTCTGCTTCTTCAGCTGTGGTTAACGGCTCTTGTCTTGCCCCCACCTCTGCCAACGTTGGTGCTTCTGGGCAAGAGACGACTCGGATGGCCCGGATCCCTGGCAAAGTTGTGGTGATCCCCAAATGGCCCCTGAGTCTTCCTGGGGGGCCCCTTCCTCCTCCCACCAGCTCGGAGTCCAGACAGCACTGCTGTAATGTTCCATTCACCCACTGGGGGGCGCTAGAGGCTGGGCAGCTTGCTGTCTGTGTTGGCATTTGTGACTGGGGAAGGCAGGGACCCTCCCTCCCTCCCGTGCAAGGGGGGTGGGGTGTCCTCAGCCCATCCTTCCTGCTTCCCAGGCAGAAAACCAAGGAGGGAAGAAGGGGCAGAGCTGGGCCTTCCATTCCTGGCCATCTTGCGTTTGGAGTGACTTCACTAACTGCCTTCAATGAAAGAGCCCCGAATAAAAACGCTTCTCAGATACAGAGAGGTTAAGCAGAGTTGAGAAAAATAAGGAGATTGTACTCCATGGCACACCTAAAGGTGTTGACTTAATCGGCTCCTCAGATTCTTACTATACATCGTCATTTGCAAGTTGAGGCACGAAGACGGGAAGATGGATGGGAGAAGGAAAAGGTGATCTTTGCAGGGGCTCCTCGCCCACTACAGGTGCCATCACAGGCCAAGCTCTTGACTGCAAACTTTCCTTCTTGGACCCCGTCAGTCTCTTCCCGAGTTCCGCACTCCCCTTCCTTGTTCCTCAAATGAGGCAGTTCTGTTTTGTTGTGCCCTCAGCGTGCTGCCACTCCTAGCTGGTCGAATTATGGCTTCTTTTGCAGTTTCGCTGGGTGATTCAGGACCCCCGAATTCTCTGGCCCTGGCTGAGCCTTAGATGTCTGCACCGATTGCTTTGGAGCAAAAGGCTTCAGCATCCTATCTAGTCTTCGAAATCAGCTCAGATTAGTCCAACTTTAGCTCATCTGTAATAGAATAGGGCAGAACAGAATAGAATGTTGGCTAAGGTTTCCGAGGAGCTTTTCCATGAAATCTAGAAATCCAGCAATTATTTACATCAATTACATTACTTCCGTAGGGGTTTAAATAGAGTATAAATGTTCAGCCCTGTAACGGAGAAATAAAACTGCATCAGCAAACAGACGCTGCTTAAGGTTTGAGAGGACAAGCAAAGCAGAGCAAACTGTCCCCCCCCTCCCCGTTTCTTTCCTTGCACCCAAAGGATGGAATGTCTTAATCTTGGACAGTAGCAGCCTCCCAATCCAAGTTAATTCCTGACTCCCGATTGGTTTGTCAGAGGAGAAGCCAGCTGGAGAATTGAAGGGCTGCGGTGGGCCTCTGAGCTGGGTTCCCAGCAGCCTCTTCTGATATGGCCGTTGTTTGAAGAGGCGAAGGCTGGTCCAGTTCAGGGCCTGGTTGAGGAGCTTGCGGGGGGCTGAGTGGAACGGGGAGTCTTGCGCTCTGCTTCTCTGGGGCGTCCCTTGATGGTGTCTCCACGCTTGATCGACGTGTTCCTGTTGATCTTCCTTCCCTGACTTTGCCCCCAAAGCCTGGCGGGGATGATTGGATGATGATTAAGGCCTTGACCGGAGGCCACACATGAAATGGAGGTCCCAATCTTTCCGATGATGCTTTTTCCTTGCTTTCTTTCTCTGCTCCTGACGTTGGACTGCTCCTTCCCCCTTGCGCAATACTAACAGTCCGTTTCCGGTTCTTGCAGCCGCCCAGGATCTGATGGAGGCGCCAGGTAGCGCCCTCCCTTCCATGTGGCAGCCAAGCACTCACAAGGCCCCCTGCTCTTCCTGCGCCCAGGGGGGACCCACCGAGAACGGCCTGTTGAATGGCTGCAACCACGAAAGGTGAAGGAGGCCAGCCTGCCTGGGGGGCGGGGCTGGGGGATCCTGGGACCGGAGGGGGCCAAAAAGGAGGGTGTGCTGGCCCCACGGTGCTTGCAGCGTCACCTTTCCCTGCACGGAGGACAACGTGCCCCTCCTACCCGCATTGGGCAGCCTGGCGGCCTCTTGCTTTGGGGGAAGCGAGATGAAGAGTGGCAGGAGGCCAAACCCTGAACAAGGTTGGCAGGGTTGAGGTCCAGCCCTGAGTGGGGAGGAGCGTGGGTCACTGGGGGAATATGGGACGCCTCTTTTAAAAAGGGGGGGTGTGGGGAGAGGGAGAGACAAGCAGCCCCAACCCTCCTTGCTCTTCAGTTCGGCCTCCAAGGAGCAGGTTGAAGGAAGGGCACTCGGCCCCCTCCCCTCTCTCTTTGCAGAGCCCCCCTGAAGCTGCTGTGTGACAACATGAAGTACCAAATTGTCTCTCGGGCATTTTATGGCTGTGAGTATTTCCCACGACCAGGTCTTTCAAGGCTGAGCCTCGGTTTCCTTCCGGATCCCAGAGCTGTGAAAGTGCAGCTCTAGGTCCAGTGGGCAGCGTCCAGCATCCACGTCTTTGCCCCACCCTTCGTGGCCATGAACTGGGGTCTCCAGGGGGAGCTGCTCACGTTTGGGGGGAGCGTCTCTTGCTCCTTCCGGCCTCCTCTCTTCCAGGGCTGGCCTACTGCCGACACCTTTCGACCGTCCGGACGCACCTCTCGGCGCTGGTCAACCACGACATCGTGTCTCCCGAGGTGCCCTGCGATGCCAGCCCGGGGCTGACGGCGGAGATCTGGGAGCGGTTTCTCCAGGACAGCACGGTAGAGGGGAGCCTCCTTCGGACCCCCCTCCCCCACCCCGTGTCCCCTTCCAGCGCATTTCAATGGTATTTTCTCGGCAGAGCTACCAGGAGAAGGAGCTTCTCCGGCTGGTCTACTTCGGAGGAGTCCAGCATGAGATTCGGAAGTCTGTCTGGCCCTTCCTGCTGGGCCATTATCGATTTGGGATGCTGGAGGCTGAGAGGAAAGAGGTGAGCCGGGTTCAAAACATTTGTGCTTCTGAGTTTTGTGCTAAGATTCCACGGAGGGGCTTCCAAACAGAGCCTCCTTTTGTTGAACCTTGTTTGGTTCTCCTTTGGGGGTCTTTGGGGGCTCCTGCCGTCCTATCCCCCGTCTCTCTTGCCGGCAGGTGGACCTGCAGACCCGCACCCACTACGAGCAAACCATGGCTGAGTGGCTGGGCTGCGAGGCCATCGTCCGGCAGCGGGAGAAGGAGTCGCACGCCGCGGCCTTGGCCAAGTGCTCCTCGGCGGCCAGCCTGGAGTCCCAGGTGGGGTCCCTGAAGCACCACGACTCCACCATCAGCAACGGCGTGAGCATCTCCCGGGGAGCCCCAGCGGTTGCCGGCAAAAGAGTTTCCTTTAAGTCACTGAGTGCAACGGGCAGGTTTGGTCTGGGCACCGTCCCTCTCCCTCCCTCCCTGCCCACCTTTGGAAATGGGCCAGGCCGGAAAGTGGGGGGTTGTTCCTTCTGTCCACGTGGAAGAGTTCTTGGACACTCCAGCCGACTGAGGCTGCCTCCTCCCTCCCTTGCAGTCTTCCCAGAGCAGCAGTTTTGGCCCTCAGAACCTCAGCCGGCTGCAGAGCGACTCCAGCGGCAGCACCCAGGTGAGGAAGGGTCCCCTGCTTATTGGGGGGAGCCTTTGTGGGGAGCTGCCGACCCCACCAGCTAGCTCAGACTTCCCCGAGGGGCCAGGCAGCAGCATGATGGGTTGTGGGCACCTGCTCTCTTTCTCCAGGTATTTGAATCGGTGGAGGAGCTGGAGCAGACGGAAGCGGAGTTGAAGCTGGAGGCTGGCAGGCGGGCGGCTCTGCCCGACGGGGGGGTCCCCGAGGCCGGCTCCTGCTCCCCTGACTCCGGCCATCCTTCCTCCCAGAACTTCTCCGTCGCCTCGGCCTATTCGGAGCAGAGCTTCAGCAATGAGGAGGGCTGGACGGAGGGAGGGAAAGGGGGGGCTGCCCAGACCATCGGGGAAGGGCCCCCGCCTGCCACAGAAAGTGGCCCCGTGGTCGGCAAGGGGGAGGCAGAAGGGCCCCAGGGGGGAGTCTCTGCGGCCAGGAGCCTGGATGCCTTCATCGCGATGGGCAAGGAAGTGCCCGGCAAAGAGGGGGGGGCCCTCTCCGTGGCTGACCGCTGGGCCCTGCCCAGCGCAGAGCAGCCGAGTTCCATGGGGAGTGAAGACGACCTCTCGGAAGAGCCCGAGATGGAGAGCCTCTACCCAACGCTGGATTCGCACTCGCTGGCCGTCACCGACCTAACCTTGAGCGAAGTCTCTCCTGTCTCCTCCTCGGGGGTGACCTACTCGGTGAGCCCCCTCCCACGCGCTCAGTTCTTCTTTTTTGGACATTTTCCACCCTACTGAAGTGTTGGCCCCAATTGTGGCCGTAAGTCAAGGACCCCCCGTATTTCGGTGGGGCTTGTGAGGACCGCAGCCCTCCTGGCAGAAAGGGGACGGGAAGCCGCATCCCAGGGTGGGGGAGGTCTTCCCCGACCTTTGCCAGGGGCGGCAATTCTGCGCTCGCTTCGATCCCCGTCTCTCGTCTGCAGCCGGAGCTGCTGGACCTCTACACGGTCAACCTGCACCGGATCGAGAAGGATGTGCAGAGGTGTGACCGGAACTACTGGTACTTCTCCCCGGCCAACCTGGAGAAGCTGCGGAACGTCATGTGCAGGTGAGGGTCCCGGCTCCTCCCCCCGCTGAAGCTCTGGCCCTCCCCTGGCTGACCTCTGGGCGGCTACTCACTGCATCTCACTCCTCCCCGCAGCTACATCTGGCACCACATGGAGGTGGGCTACGTCCAGGGCATGTGTGATTTGCTGGCTCCTCTGCTTGTCATCCTGGACGAGGGTGAGTGGCTTTGTGCCCCCGGGCGGCCTGGGGGTGGCAGAGGTCCACTCGCAGTGCCTGAGACCCCTGGGGGGCCTGGAGGGGCCCTGTCAGCAGCCTTCCTTCGACAGCAGGAAGAGAAACGGCCAGATGGACTTTGGGGCCCTTGGGCCAGGGGGAGGAGAGCCTGGCTAAGGGGAGAAGGCGGCCCCTCTGGCCCCTGTGCGGCTGCAGATGGGGCTGGGGGCTGGGGGGCAGCAGCGGGAGGGGGTCCTGGACGTGGCTTCTTTCTGCTCCTTCGGCAGAAGCTCTGGCCTTCAGCTGCTTCACGGAGCTGATGAAGAGGATGAATCAGAACTTCCCCCACGGAGGAGCCATGGACACCCACTTTGCCAACATGCGGTCCCTCATCCAGGTACGGATGGGCAGCTGGCCGTTCCTCACGCCGGATGCCTCGTGGCCTGCCTGGCCTGGCTTTAAGGGGCGGGGGGGGGCTGTTCATCTCAAACAGGCAGACATTCAACAGGAAAGGCTTTCTGGTGGGAAGGGGGAGAGGGGAGAAGGGGCTTCAGTTCCGGCAGTACGTCCCACCGAGGGAGTTTGTGGGGAAGGGGCCAAACTGGACCCTCTTGGAAGGGGCAGGGTGGAAGAGGGGGCTGCGGCCCGGCTCTCCTCTCCCCCAGACCCAAATGTGCTTTCCTGGCAGATTCTAGACTCGGAGCTCTTTGAATTGATGCACCAAAATGGGGATTACACCCATTTCTACTTCTGCTATCGCTGGTTCCTCTTGGATTTCAAGCGAGGTGAGCGTGCCAGGAGTGGCAAGATGATCCGTTGGGGGCCAGTTCGGGAGAGGGTGGTGGAGAGGGCCCAGGGGGCTGGCTGGCGGTTGGGGAGCACACTCAGCAGGAGGGTCCTTTGCTTGGCACAGCTTATCCCGCAGGCACAGTTGTTCTCCTGAGTGTGGGCCTGGGTGTGTGGCAAATCCCTGGTGGGATGGGGGGGTGCTTCTGGGGGTCTGTGGGGGGCCTGACAGCTCCCACGGCTTCTGCTCCACCCCCTCCCAGAGCTGGTCTACGAGGACGTCTTCACTGTGTGGGAGACGATCTGGGCAGCGGCCGAGGTCTCGTCATCCCGCTACGTCCTCTTCATTGCCCTGGCCCTGGTGGAGGTGTATCGGGACATCATTCTGGAGAACAATATGGACTTCACAGACATCATCAAGTTCTTCAATGGTACGAGCCTCGTGGGCTGCAGAGCCCCGTAGAGGAAGCCTTCTTGCCTCACCGGGAATCCCCAAAGCAGCCCCGCTTGAGGTGCTTCCTGGCTCGGGGTCCGGTCTTTGCGGAGGGCCCTCGCTTATCAGGAGACCCTCTAGCTGTCAGCAGGGAGACGTCCCAGTTTGGCGTTGATGGGCTGGGACCTGCCAGAAACTGCCTGCTTTCATCTGCTTCCGAAGGGGGTGCAGCCTAAGGCAGGGCTCTCCAAACTTTAAGACTTGTGGTCTTCAACTCCCAGAATTCCCCAGCCAGCATGGCTTTTCTTTGGAGACCCTTGGTGTAAAGTTTCCTCTGCTCTTTTCCTCCTGCTTCTCCCTTCCAGAAATGGCAGAGCGGCACAACACCAAGCAGATCCTGCAGCTGGCGCGGGAACTGGTCTCCAAGGTCCAGACGCTCATTGAGAACAAATGATTTGGGGAGCTTCTGCCCTCCGAGGAGGACGGCCACCCCCGCCTTCCTGGCCTTGGAGGCCGAAGGTGGCCGTGGAGACAGGATGCAAAGGGTCTCTGGGCTCCCAGCCCCTGGAATGGCAGCAGATGAAAGCCTGGCCTCGCCAGTCTCCCGGGGAGCCGATTCTGACACTTAACCAAAGAACTCAGCCCTTCCCTTTCCTGTCTTGGTCAGGTGGGGGAGGCATTTGACCTGGCACAAAGCTGGTTTCGAAGGTGGGGGGGGGCTTTGGAGAAGATGGCAGGAACTGGCTATTCCTTAGTTTTCCCCTCCCTTCAGTCCTTCCTGCCATGCATGTGAGCTGGGGGCGTGGGACCTTCCCCCCAGATCACGTCCCACCCCAGTGGAGGGCCTGGGGCTGGCTCTTTCCCTTCTCCGCCTTCAGGATTGGGCTGCTATTTGGGGCCATCCCTGCCCTGGAGCTTCTCTGCTCGTTCCCCAGGACTTTGTGCCAAATTCCTGCTGCCATATTGACTGATGGATTTCTGCTTTGTGAAAATGGACCGGGCTCCCTGCGCTGGCCTGGCAGGTTCCTGCGTTGTTTCCTTCTGCTCAGGGCTTGGAGCCTCTCGTCGCCCCCTGCTCTTAGGGAGGCCTTATCCTGGCTCCCTGTTTTCTGACAGACCACCGGAGGGAAGTGTTTCTCCAGCCTAAGTGGCTCCATCTTTTCAGTCTGTGGCTGCCCATCAGCTCCCCCACCCATTCTTCTCTAAGGCCTCCCTTCTGAGCAGTCGCCTTTTGAAGCAAGGCCTTGCGTGGGCCTTGGAGAAGGGGGAAACCCACCTGGTCCTGCTGGAGCCCTGCCTCTGCCTTGTCTTCCTGGCCAGCTCCAGAGTCGCCAGTCAGCAGGGACCTGGGCTTCTTGGGAAGGGTGGAAGGTTTGGTTTCTTTAAACTCAGGTGTTTTTCAAGAGAAGCAAAATGGGGCTTTGTTGCCTATCAAAATCTGCAAGAAAAAAGCATCCGTTTGAGCTAAGCAAGTACCTATGTTTTTGCTGTGAAAATGGTTTCCTGCAAGCCAGAAGATGTTTAGCCATAGCCCTTCCTTCCTTCCTTCCTTCCTTCCTTCCTTCCTTCCTTCCTTCCTTCCTTCCTTCCTTCCTTCCTTCCTTCCTTGTGCTGCAGTTCTTCTGTGGGCTTCTAATCTTCCCATTCCATTTTGGAGAGGGAAAACTAACACAAAGAGTAACTCTTAAGAGCTTCTGTCCTTCTCTGTTAGCTTGTGTGCATATGTGTTTGTGCATTTCTGGTACATATAGATATATATGTGTGTATATATATTTAACGTCTGTTGAACCTAAGCAGAACATTTGGCCGTTCTTGGCAACATCTTTGCAGGAGATTTGCTGGACTTCAGAGGGAGGGAGGGCAGGTCTGCAATTATGGTTCATTTCTAGCTGCTATTTTTACAGTCGCTTCAAACATTTAAGTGGGCTTCCTTCTGCAAATCCCAGGGAAATTTAGTTCAGGAAATGGAAGTGGCTGACTTCCAAATTGTATAGCCCAAGGAGGAAGTACACTTTGCAGAAGTATTATTGTAGGTAAATACCTTTTAGTTGAGGAGGAAGATGAGGATGTTGGGGGTGGAGGAGGCAAATTAGGCTCCCTTTGCACTTCCACAAGCTTTCTCAGTAAAATACTTGTTGTTTCTTGGGGTCCTGAGAACAGCAAGGCCATCTGGGTGAGGGGGTGTAGCCTGAGTGCTCTTATTGGTGAAAACACAAGGAAACGCTTGCCCTGGTTACCTGGTCCATTCTTGGCCACCTTTTCGTGCTCTCATTCTCTCCACCCCACTTTACAGAAAAGGGAGCATTTAGATGCCAAGATTTCTGGATTTTTGAAACCAACTCATCTTTTAAAACGCTTTCTGTGGGCTTTTTCTCTGGGCTATATAGGTGGGCAAACTGGAATTTTGGATAATCGGATGCCCAAAAGATACAGTACGTGTGTGAGTGTGTATGTGTGCAAATGTGCATTTTAATTTGCTGGGCTATCGAATTTTGGATATTGCTCTAGTGATCCTTCTTTCTTAAAAGCACAATCCAGAGTGAGTGATCTTGTTCCTTTTGAACAAGAAAACTAAGCCAGATAGATCCCTTTCAGAAATGCCTGGGTAGGCTCCCCCTGGTCGATGGGGATGGGGGCATTTCAGGCTGGGTGTGATGATGCCACAGTCGAGACCAGCAGTGACCCTCCCCACCTTCCCAAGCTGTAGGGCAGCAGCTGAACTGTTTATAAAGACCCCCCAGCAGAGTTCCTAGCAGGGGAGCAGCCCAGGTTTCTCCCTCCAGGCTTCACTTGGGGTGCCTGGCCTGTTCCGAGAACATTCAGGGCAGCTGAGAATCTCCCAGGGAGGGTGTGCTGGGCAAGGCAGCTCAGGCCCCTGGGAGTGACTCTTGTAGGACCAGGGGAAGCCAGCGGAGGAATTGTGCTCGGTCCAGAGAGCGGATTATGACTCTCGGAGAGCAGGAGCCGCCCGTGTGCACATATGGGGGAAACAGTTACAAATGCAAGGGAGACATTATTTATATGTGTTTATGAATTCTGTGCGTCCTGAGGTCTGTGTGCATGAATTCCTATGCAAACAGAGATGTATTTTTGTCGCCGTCTCAAAATGTTATGTTGTAAACATTTTAGCAGGAAATTGTCTTGTATATTGCTACACATTATACAGATAACTAGCTCATGCATTTATATGTGTGTGAGAGAGCAGGTGTGTATACACACACCACGTATGCATGCATAAAAAGATGTCTGGTTTAAGCAGGGCAGTGCAAGAGCTTTGTGTGATCTTGAGGACTTCCTTCCCTCCAGTGTGTGTTGAGGGGACGTTTTCCCTTCGGTGTCTGCAAAAGGAAGTGATTTGAGGAAAGCTTTTATCAGCTTGGTAACATTACTGTTTATTTATAACCGAAGTGTTGTGCTGCTTCCCATAAAATATCGGGGAACAATTTATAAGTTACCTTTGGCCAGAGCATCCGTGTCATCAGGAGGCAGGGTTCGTTTTCGAAGCAGCCTTTTCACCCGAGATAAGCAACCTTCTGCCAGGTCAGCAGGAAGAGGCAGCTGCCCCCTTTCCCAGCTGCCCTGAAAGGCTTATTCAGTGGGCAATGATAGCTTCGCTCCAGGTGGGCCAGGGAGCTAAATTGTAACTGGACCTTCCTCCCCGTGCTGGAAGCCGAGATAGGGGCTCTCGGCGATGCTAGGAGGTTTTCAGGGAGAGAAAAAGCTGTGTAGCAACTGCTGCCCAACACACGAATCTGCTGCTTGTATGTGTGCGGTGGGTGCTTATTTCATCCCTTCTGGAAGTGACTCCTGGCATCCTAGTTTCTCTGGTTCGTGTTTTGTCGGGTTTTAAAAACAAATGCTGCCGATTTATTTTTTAAAAAAAATGTTTGAATTTTGCCCTTGTTCCGTTGTTGTCATTGACTCAATCACGCTTTGGAATTTTGTTAATTCTGACTGTAATTTGTGTCTGTGGGGCCAGAAAGAAAAACAAAGATAAAGTTATATATATTGCCTATGGTTCTATGTATTTTCAAATCCAGAGTAAAAGAGGAAAAAGCATCGGAGTTGTGTGTTCAGCAGGTCTCTGAACCGCGAGCCCGAGAGGGGATGCCCGGGGCGGGGGGGGGGGGCGGCTCTCTGGCTTCCGGATCACCTCCGTGCAGTTGAGCAGGACCGAACGTGGGAACCCGGCCTGCGAGGGCATCAAAGGGTGTCCAGGATTTCTTCTGCGCGGATCTCCCGTTTCCCGAGGGGAAACGGCTCTTTGCAAGGGGGGGGGGCGCAGGGAGCGGGGCGGCTCCCGGGTGCGAGGACCGGCCCGTTGCGCAGCCGCGCCGCCCGCGGGCTTCTGGGAGTTGTAGTTCCACCTTGGGGGAGAGCAGCGCCGGGGCCCCAGGAGGCTCCGGAAGGGGGGAGGCAGCCTCCTCTCTCTCTCCCCGCGGGCGTGGGGGGGACTCCAGGCCCACCGCGGAGGCGGCGCTCGCTCCAGGGGTGGCGGGACCCGCTCCGGGCTGGACTGCGGAGGGCCGGCCGGGAAGGCTCGAACCGGCGTCCTCGTTAATGCCAAGCTCCGCCTGGCGCGGCCTCGCCCCGCCCACTCGGGACGTGGGGTCGCCATGGCGACGGAGGTGCTTGCCCGGCGCAGGCCTCGGGCCGACCAGCAGGTTAGGTTGCGCGGGCCACGCCCCCTCGTGGCGCTCTCGGCCGGACCGCGGAAAGGAGGGCGCGATGGGAGGCCGCTGCCCGACTCAGGTGAGGACTGCGGCCCGGTGGGGCGGCGCGGCGCGTGCCTGCGGGACCCCTCCCCACCCGTGACCCCCCAGCCCCGCCCCCGGGAGGAACCGAGGCCCCGCGGGGTCTCCGCCCCCCGCCCCCTCCCGGGCCTGGCAGGTGCTGGCCGGGGAGCATGGGCCTTGTCGTCCCCGCCCGGGGGAGGGGGCTCCGGGGTGGGGAGCAGCCGGCGGATCCTTCCGGCGGGAGAAGAGGACCGGGGGTCTCTCTGGATCCCGCTGGGCTTCCTGAGGCCATCCGGAGGCGGAGGGGCCGGGCTGCCCCGTGCCGGGCCGCGAGAGGGGGCCTCGCCCTGGGCCGAAGGTGGCGGTCTCGGCGTTGGCAGGTGACATGGAGCAGAATAGAGCTGGAAGGGACCTCGGAGGTCTTCTAGTCCAGCCCCCCCCCCCCGCCCAAGCGGAGAACCTATTTCATTTGGGCTCCCCGGGGGCTCCTCTCCTCCGGGCTGGCTCGCCGCCTTCCGTTTTCACCGTCAACCAACGGGCGAAACGGAGGGGGCCCCCATCCACTGTCCCGGAGTAATTTACTCTGAACGGAGGGCCCCCCCCCCCTGAATATTTGCTTGCATTTTCACCCTGCAAAGTGGGATCAGCTAAAGTCCCTGGCAGATGGCAGGAGTCAAGATAACCAAGCCTGATTCTTTCAGACATATGAAAATTGGCGGTAGAGGGTTGCTTCTGCCCCGGGGCCTTTTAAATGTTTCAGATCTGCTCAAAATTGTCTGTGGAATATGATAGTTAAAAGTGGAAATGCCATTTGGGGATTGTAGCGTATGACTGCTGGATGGGTCATAAATCTTTTTTTTCTCAGTGGCAATTATAAGAAGGTGTCGTGGCAAGAAAATAATAATAATAACCTGATCCAGAAAGTTTTTCTGCTCCAAGGAGCTGTGCTGAGGTCGGAAATGTATGCCCAGGAGTTCTTCTCATGTGATATGTGCAAACTGAGAGGTGTGCCCACATAATAATAGTTATGAATAGAGCTTCTTAAGTAGCTTTAAACAATGCATGTTTACAAAGGCTATGATGAAAATGCCTTTCTTTGGAAGCTGGCCAGAGGAACCAAGCTAAAGTTGTCAGGTTCTTCAGGGGAACCCATTACAAAGAATTGGGGCCCCAGTGGAGGAGACGCACTGCTTCCAGGCTCTCCTTTGGCATCCCAGGCCAGTCAGAGCCAGGTGGTCTGCAAGGAAGACCCCAAGTTGTGGGACACTTTACTAATAGGAGGTTTACTAGATGGGAAAAGAACAACATTACTGAAATCGCACTGAACAGCAGATTGTTGAAAACAGGCTCCAAACCCCCATGTGCTGAGGCTAATGTAGAAAAAAGGGTAATTTGAGTTGTCCTTGGTTTGCTGGGGAGGTTTTTATTTCCTGTAAATTCTTGAGAGTATATTTCTGTAGTGTATTTCAGGAAGAGAAATCCTGGCATTCTTCTCAGTTATGACAGGAAATAGAGCAGGTAATCGGGAAAAAAATCTGTATACGTACTTGTTTCTGTTGGGTTTTTCTGGCAAAGCCTGTCTTTGAAAGAATGCTTTAACAACTTAAATACTTGTGCATACTGTTATCCCGGGATATATCGATTAAAGCAATTGTTTTTAGTTTCTCCAAGGCTGGTTGCCTTGCTGTGATGGAAGACTTGACATGTGATCCCACTTCCTGGGATGCAGGAAGAGCAAAGCTCCGCAGGCCTTCTTCAGAGGGCTTTTGTTGCCCATCCAGGCAAGTCTTCCAGCCACGTCCTTCCACCTAATTACTTTAAATTTCAGCCTCAGATTTCCTGCCCAGCACCATGCGCCTGGACGCTGCTGCATGAGTGGTAACTTACTCATCAGAGCAGGAGTTAATTCACCCATTAAGCCGTGTGGACGGAGCTCTGAAGGAATGCGGAGGCCAGTCAGACCAGTTTAACCAGTGAGTGAGTTTAGTCATCCAGGCAGAGGCCGTCTCTCCTCAGCGGTGAGCTCTGTGCATCTTTTTAGGTGGTGTTTGAGGCTGTTCTAAGACGAACATGGTGTTGATTTGGGCTTAGTAAATAGCCAGCCAGATACACCTTGTGGATCCTGGAGCACATGGGCAGCACCATGTTTGGCAAAACAAAAATGAAATGGTAATGCTGGAGCTTACGATTTGCTAGAAGGGCGCTCCCTTCTCCCAAAGAATCTTGAAGGCGGAGAGGAAGAGGGGAAGAGACGGGAGAAGAAAGCACTGTGTGTTGACCTAAGCAGCTTCTTCTGCTGTGCTTGAAGGGGAGAGTTCCTAAGCTGTGTGGCTAGCCAGTTTGCACTTGCCTTACTTGACACGAATCAGTAAAGACAAACGTTACAGTACTTAAATGGGAAATTGCCGTTCCTGTCTTATTCCTGATGTTCATGGTAATAGAATATCGAAAGAAGAGTTGCAAAGGGCAGCTTAGGGTGAGGCTTAGAGATTATAGCTGGGTGAAACCTGACTGCTCTTTCCACCTAAGCTTTGGGGCTTCAACGCGAGGTCTCCTGCTTCTTTCCGAACTGTCTTTTCACAGAAATGCCAACCCCAGAATGACAGGAGGGGGGGGGTAGTGTACGTTCCACCTAAGTTAATCGAAACTGATGAAAGCATGCCTTGGGACCTGGGGGGGCAAGCATTCTCAACACTGATTTATTACCTTATTAATATAAATTCTAAGCTAATAGGTGGGGCAAAGGAGTTCTGCTTTTAAGGAAATGGGTTCCTGAGAGAGGTCAGGTTTCTCGGCTTTGAGGACTGAAATCAGGAGAGAAGCGTAGCAGAAGGTGTGACCCAGAAAGCTGCATGGGCTCTGTGGCTGAGCAAGCGGCCCACGTCCTGCCTGGTTCCATAGTCCATCTTGGAGGGTGGGGGGCTGCTGTGGGGGTTGGGCTCCACTGCCCTAGAATGGGGCTGGTGCCAGCTTCAGAAGGCTCTGAGGAGAACCAGCTCTAGCCAGAATCTCGGGCCAAAGGTCGGCACGGCACGCCAGGCGAGGTGCAGTGGAGCAGGTCTGGGCAGGCTGCTGCCAGTCCTCTGCAGGGGTGGCGGCGCTTGCTGTCTCCGTGGGTGCAGTTGCCAATAAGGAGAATGCAGCCAAGGCCCAGGGTCTGCCTTGGCTCAGTAGAGCCAGGTCCTTGCCCAGCGCTGGGGTGCCTGGCTCAAAAGGTGGATGGCTGCTTGCAGGTAAGGCTGAGGTGCCGTTCCGAGGGAGCGATCTGCCCTTAGGTTGGCAGCGGGCCAAGGTTCCTTCAGGTGTGTCCCTGGGGACCGACGAGGGCTGCTTGTCAGTGCACAGATCCCTTTGAGGACTGCCCGTGGGCCAGGCAGCTGCAGGCAAAGATCAGCCTGGTGTTCCTGGAAATAATTAAGTGCTCATAGTTTGGGTGAAATAAATCAGAACTTGTGATCGTACGTGGTGGATTTTGAGGGCAGTGAGAGGATTGTACAACTAACCAGTTGCTCCCTTAGCACCAATGACACCTGGCTGGGGGGAGGGGGGGACAAGGGAGCACCAGGGAGTGGGTGTGACCGCCCCCTAGTACAAGAAGTCAGGCCTTTGAGTAAGACAGGAGGTTGACCTATTTGATTTGAACAGCTTTCCTGAGTTGCAGCCCTCCTTGGTGGGCACCCAGTTGGGGAAGGACAACAGGCGAGCCACTCATTTCACCCGTGGGGACCCCCCTGGAGAGAAGCCTGGCTTTCTTGGGGAGGTTTCTGGGCTGTGGGAGTGGGGCCTCACAGCACGTGGGGCTCTCCCACTTGGTCACAGCCGCCCGTAGCTCGCCCGGTTCTCCCATGTGCCGGGTGCCAGGAATTGTGGGCTGTGTGCAAGAGCTCTTTGTTCGGCTGCCCGGAGGTGCTGCCAGTCCTGTGCCAGCTTGCCTTCCCCTCCCTGCCCGCGGCTCCCCCTTGGAAGAAGCAGCCTGGGAAACGGCTGGTGCTGAGAGTCTCTGGGGCAGCCTGCTGGAAAGACCCAGCGCCCCTTCTCTGAAACCGAGGGTCCTGTTCCTGGCCTCCGCTGGCTGCCAGCTTCGTTCTCCTGCACTGGGGCCATCGCTGCATTGCTTTCGAGGGCAGAAATTCGAGAGGGGGTTCCGTTGCAAAGCGTCACGTGCCTGGTCTTGTCTTCTCGGGGTACCTGCATGTGTCTCCAAATGTGACCCCTTGCGTTTAATGGCTTGTTGGTAAGGACAAAGAGGGTCAGTTATGCCTCGGAGGATCGCTGACATCATGGGCGGGGGGGGAGCAGGGGCTCTGCCGGGGATGCCTCTGCCTCGAGGGCAGCTTTTGCAGGAGGGCTTCGGCCCCAAAAGAAGCCCTCTGGCTTGACCCAGAGGCGGGCCTGTTTTCTCCAGTGGCTGCTCTTTGGCTGCATGGAATCAGCACAAAGGGGCTGATTTGCCCAAGGGATCTTCCTCAGGGAGGACAAAATGCATTCACCTCTTGGCAACTCTCTTCCTGCTCTGTTTGTGTGTGTGCCTCAAGAGCTTCCCTTTGGGCCTCGGAATGGCTGCTGCGGCTTGAGCATTCGAGGTGGGTCTGAGAGTCGGGCAAGGAAGGAAGTGCTGGAGCTCGGTGGCTGAGCCTTCAGCAGGGTGGGCTCCTTTGGGGGAGGGGGCTCGGGCTCAGAAGGTTAGGAGAGGAGCTCCTGTGGGGTGGATATCATTCCACTCTGTATTGGTGGGGCAAAGAGCCATGACTCGCCATCCCGGGACGGCCGCTCCCACGTTCGGGAGCCTCACAAAGACCTTTGTTTCCTGACGTAAGGCCCTCTGCTCAGCGCCTTCGGCCGAGGCCATTGTGTCCTTCCAGAGAGCGGCCAGCGTTTGGTCTCCAGTTAGCTTTGGGCCAGGGTCTGCACGAGGAGGACTGGGGTGGGCAGCAGGAAAGAGCCACTCCGGGTTGCTGCCAGAGGACGGTGAGGCACCAGCTTTAAACTCAGCTTGAAGAGATCCTGGGAAGCAGGTGGAACTGGGATCCGGGCATTCAGAGATCACACAGGGCGCTGGCTCCCTCATGCCCAGGGAGTAAGGAAGGAGCCTTGGCTGGAGGGGCACCCTGTGACACTGTGGGTCAGCAGCCCGTGCATCTGGCCGCCCAGAGGCCTCGGAGGACCGCCTGCAAGTGTCCAGGGGATGAGTCAGCCTTGCTGTGGACCATGGGCTTGTTCGCTGCTGTCCAAGAGCCTTGCCTGCAAGGTTGGCTCTCTTAACTATAACCCCAGTTCCCCCTCTGATCGTGTGAGCAGGGCGGAGTTGGTGAAATTGGAGGCGGCTGCAGGATTTGATGGCAGAGATCCGGACATCCATTCAACCTGGACAGCCTCCCGCCCCCATTTTTCTGCTCTGGGTACAGACGGGGTCTTCTCTGCTGAGGGAAAAAGACAGGTCCCAGTTCTCTCTCTGCAGCCCCTGGAGAGGAGGGTGTCCGGCTTGGTCCATGACAGTCCCCCCCCCCAATATTTTATGATAGGTTGTGGGAAGGTCTGCTTTTCTGCATCTGAGTGGATGGCCTTTGTTTTCCCCTGCTGCGGGATTTCAGCCGGCCTGGGGGATGATTAAGGTCTGCCGTTTACTGTAGAGCCGTCTTAATTGCTCTGCCGTAATTTCAGGGTCCAGGCCACAAGCCTGCCTGATTATAGAGACGTGTCTGCTTATAATACACTCCACAAACCACGGCTGCCTTTTGGTTAACGATCGAAAGATGGCTTGTTTCCTGTCTAAGCCAACAGACGGTCTCTCGGCCCGGCCTTTCTGACCCTGGGAGGCGAAGAGCCGGTTCCCTCCTCGGTTGACCCAGCCAGAGGGGGGGTTTGCAGGGACCTCTGCAAGGTGGGTGCACCCAGGGGCTTCCGGAAAGGTGCCTGGAAGCCCAGGCGGGTCATGCAGGTGCACCCAGCCCCCTTCCAAGCAGAGGAAGCATTTGGGAATTGCGCTGAGTTGGTTTGGATTTAGGGATGTTTCAAGGGGGGTTGTGCAAAAGAAATGCTGGCAGAAATGCTAAAGCAGAGCCACATCCGGGAATTGCCTAGGAAGTTGCTTGGACAAAATATTGGAGTGTATCCTCCCCCCCCCAAAGACCTTGCAGATCCCTCCTGGAAAAAGGTACCTGCTACCCCCAAATCCTCCCCCACCTTGAGCTATTTGCATCCCAGTAATCAGCTGTTTCCTTTGGAATGAAACGTTAGGCATGCAAATGTTGATTAGTTGTTTTTAATTGGATGTAGAGGTTTTCTTTTGTTTTTTAACCAAAGCCAATTAAATTCCTGGATGGTCAGTCCGGTTCCCAAGGAGGCGATCTCTGCTTGCCAGAGCCAGAAGCAGCTCTGTCCGTCTCTTCCCTGGAGGGGGGCGTGCAGCAGGCAGGAGGCCCCACAACTCTCCACTTGGAGGGGGCGAGGGAGGAGTCAGTCTTCTCTTTTTCATTCACAGGACCTCCTGCCTTCCCTGGATCCTTGAGGTTCTTTTTCTCTCCAGCTGTTTTTGTGGATCCCTTGAGGAGGTCTGCTTCAGAATGATCCTCCCTGGAGTCAGCTGCCTTCCCAAGTGGAATCCTTGTGAAACGGGTCAGGACGCTCAGGTTGTGTGAAAGGGCCTATTGGGAAGGGAACCAGGTTGGTGTTGGGAGGCTAATTGCGTAAAATGCACCTGCGGGAGTGTTGTGACGATGCATGAGCTCTGTGTGTCTTGGGAGTCCAGAGGAAATGAGCAGAATGGGGCGAGGACCCCCTGCAGGTGCCTTTTGGGGAGACCAGAGATCCAGAGGCCTGCTGGAAATCTTTTTTCTGGGCCTGAAAACAGCTGCAGTTTGGAACGTTTCTGTGGGAACCCGAACAGCCGCTCGGCACCACGTTAATGCCTGATGTTTCCATTTTTCGCAGGGTGCTTCTTCTGGCAGGACCCTCGCCGTCCCAATTCCATGAGGCGCTTAAGGAGAGCAATGGCCACACAAGTCGAATTGGGCTCTGCCCTGACCTCCCTGGCCGGCATAAGCAAGCCAAGGAACGAGGCCGCCTTCCCGCACAACTTTATCAGCTCGCTGCCTGACACCAGCCCCAGTTCTCTGGCCCCGCTCATCCTGGAGGGCAGGAACAAGCCGGGGAACCCCGTGGGCCCCGCCACCATGCCCTCCACTGCGTCCAGGCCACCTTGGACCCCCAGGCCGTTCTCCCGCGAGGCGTCTTCTGACACGTTTGCTACGGTGAAACCACCCGTCCCAGCACTCAAGCCCAGCAGCGCTACCCCAAAGTCCGCCACCTTTTCCCAGATCTTTGAAGACGCTCCCAGGGGATCAACTGGAAATGTCCCACCGCTGCTGGATCAAAAACCAATGGAAAGCCAAACCCCCAGGGAGCCGGTCGCCCACCTGCCCTTCTGCCTGAGTCCTCAGGCAAACGCCGTCATCCTCTTTGAAAGCAGAAGCCCTGCGAAGGGGAGGCCCGAAGAGGGAGGGTCCAAGGCCCAGGACAGGCAGCTGCTTCGCTCCCACTCAGAGAAGTGGCCCCGAAGGCAGCCCTTCCTCTCCACGGACCCCAAGCCGGTCTCCTGGGTCCCTCACTGGAAGGAGGCCATTGCGGAGGGGCCCAAGGGTTCAGCTAGCGGTGTTGAGCCACAGCAGCGTCCGACTCTGGCCGCTGAGACGCATTGCCAGGCAGGAGGGAGACCAGCGGCCTCGGCTGGCTTTCGGGTATCCTGGCAGGAACAAACGCAACCGACTCCTCCCGCGGCTGCTTCCGGCCCAGGGACTCCAAAACCGAGGCCGCTCCCCACCGATCTCACAGACAGATTTGCATCCCAGGAGCTCTCCTGGCAGAAGACGCCTTGTCTGGCTGAAAGCAGAGAGAGGAGCTTTCTGGCAGCTGGCAACCGGGCCCTGGAGGCCACAGGAGCGAGGAGCCCCGCAGCTGGCTTAAGTGGGGCTGCCCCGAGAGCAAGAAGTGCCAGCCAGCTGGCTGAGTTTCCCCAAAGCAGTTTGCCTGCAGCTGGAGTGGCTCCCCCAGGCCAGGCTGTCCCGGAAGACTCGGGGCAAAACTCCACAAAGGAGGAGAAGGTGCCCTGGGAACTTGGAAGCCAGGGGAGGCCCAGCATGGGGCAGCACAACGCCAGCACAGGCCAGCCTTTGGGGGAATGGGGAGAGGTCACTCCCCAGGAGACCGGCTTAAGGAACACCGAGGCCTTGGACGGCAAACACAGGGGCTGCGGGAAAAAGACTGTCCCGCTCCTGGACTCACCAGCAAAGCCTTGGGCTCCCAGCGACTCCCTTCCCGGCAGCCCCGGACAGGAGGTCCAGACACTGAACATCCAGCAGAGGATTAAAGTGCTGACGGCAGAGAATGCAGGTTTCAAGGCAGGAAGCCTGCGTGCCTCGTTCCGCTCACGGCCTCTTTCCACAGATTTGACAAAGATGTAAGTGTAAGATGCAGCATTGCAGGAAAGCATCCTCTGGGTTTGGAAGCTAATAATGGCCCCGAAAAAGAATAAAACCCAGAAGCAATAAAATGGGGGTCCAGTAAGGTTGAAGCTTATGGATAATTTTGTCAGCTCTGTCTGGATCTGAACGATGAAAAAAGGGGGCTCAAGGGGGTCTTGGACAAGTTTGGAATGTGGGATTGAACCCAAGGATGCCTTGTTGACGTGCGGGCAGGCCGATTCTAGGTCAGGGGGAGGAATCCTTTGCCAGTGGCCTTTGGGGGAGCCCAGCGCTAAGGTTTTGTACGCATCTGAAAAATATAGCTGACTGCATTTCAGCTGCAAAATTTGGTGGGAATGGCACAAAGGCCTGTGTTTCTCCTGTGTTTCCCCTCTTTAATGGTGTGGAATCTTTGCAAACAGGTTTTCTGGCCCCGTGACAGCAAGTGAGCTGAAGCCCAAGAGGCAGCCTGAATGGAACAACAGGAAGCCTGCTGGGGAAAGGCAGGATGCTCCAGAGGTAAGGGGGAAAACCCAAAGTCCATTTCCTCCCCCAGAGAGAAACCTAGACGGGGCTTGTGTGGCTCTGCAGGAAATGGGCGGAATCCTTAAGAGCTGATGCCTTTGGGGAGAGCCCAGAAAAATCATGGCTCTCCAGGATCCTAATAAACTCTGGGTTTGTCCCTTTAACCAGTAAATTAGATCACATTCTTGTTGTTAGGCCAGTCTTCCCAAGCTTAGCGTTCAGCTCCCATAATCCCTCAGTCAGCATGTGGATTATGGGAATTGAAGTACCCCAAGATTAAAGGAAGCGTCACACCTTTTTTCAGACTTCCTAAGCAGCCTGATGGCCACATGACCTTTGTCTTCCAGCCCTTTCTGGAAGGTTCTTCAACCTGATTCCTTGATCTGTTATGCTGGTTAACTGGCTGTATCCCGTACAAGTGAAAGTCTTGGTGTGTATAGCATGTTGTGGTAGTTTTGCTTGTGTAGCCAGTTTAGTAAACATTTGCCATGATTTATACATTTTTGCAAAGCTCTCAGCTACGTTTGCTGCGAAGCCTGGTGCAGTCTCTTAACAAAGCTTGTTCTGACGAGAGGGACCGCTCTATTGGCGAACCAGTGCCTGAAATTTAAAGACATTGTTTAAGGGGCAAATGCCCATCCACGTTACTGGGTGGACGGTGGAGTATAATGTCCTTTGTATTCTTTTCTGCATTTAAAAAAAATTAATATACTGCTAGGAACTATTTAAAGAAAAAGCCGGAGGTGTTTTAACACCGTGTTCCTGAACGCTTTCAGCTCTGACTTCTTAATGCATGCATATTTCTGCTTGTTTCAGGACGAGACGCTGCCTGCGGGTGGAAAAGATGTTGGAGAGGCCGGCACGGCTGGCAGTTCCCGGAAGCCTCCGCTGCTGGCAAAAGCACCGTCCATAGAGGGTGCCCCCAAGATAGAGGGCACCCATGCCAAAGGCAGGCTAAACGCCTCTTTGCCAGGCAGAGACCCTGGCTTGGTCCTCAGCCCCAAAGCAAGAACCTTCTCCAGTTCTTCCACGGAAGATGCCTGCCCTAAAACAGTCAGAGCCACCATGTTTGAGCACCACGTGCAGAGACACAGTGTGGTGACCAGCCAGCTGGGCCCTGAACCGGCCTTGCTGTCACTGATGGCGCCCTTTGGAGAGTCACCCTCCCGTGGTCAGGAATCGGGGGCGGAGAGGGTGCTGGCAGAGGGCCAGTCGAGCAAAGCTTCCGCCTGGGGGGGCGATGCTTCAGAGGG
This sequence comes from Vipera ursinii, assembly GCF_947247035.1. Lineage (NCBI taxonomy): Eukaryota > Metazoa > Chordata > Lepidosauria > Squamata > Viperidae > Vipera > Vipera ursinii. Next base: position 427,272 of record NC_139527.1, on the reverse strand, counting down.
GGGCAGAGGACCCAAAGATCCCAGGCCTTTAGCCAAGGACGAAGGCTCTCCAACGTGGGCTGAAGAGGCTCTGAGGGAGAAGGATGAGCAAAGGGCTTCCAGGGGCACGGAGGATTCCCTGCTGGCTCAGAGGATCCAGCCCAGGTACGAGGTCCTGCAGACCGTGGGGGAGAGGGCCCAGAGCGAGGCGGTGGCCGCCGTCTCCGGAGGGAAGGCCGTCACTCTGTGCCGCCAGAAGCCTTTGAAGGAGAACCAGAGAGCCGGTGGATATGGCAGGAGCAAAGACTGGAGCGGGGCTCCTGCCCTGGGAACCGGCCCCTCGAAGGACCTCCCTGCCTTTGGGAGCCAGGTTGCTTTTCCCGGGGAAGGATCCGGGCCGGACAGAAACCGGGCCGGACAGCAGCCGGCCTCTGAGAAGGCAGCGTCCTCCAGGATGAAGAAGGACAGCCACTTTGCACCGTGGCTGGACACCAGAAAGGAGAGGTGGCTTGCTCCAGCCGGTTCGAGAGATCACGTCCCGCAGAGGGCTGGAGCCAGGGTGCCCGGGGCCGATGGCTGCGAAGGTGAGAAGACGAGTCCCTTGCAGAGTGGCAGCTGCCCAGGGCTCCTCTTCGGCCGGGACCTGAAGCCACCTCAGGGCCCCGAAGGACCGAAGCTGCGCTTGGCCGGACACGGAGCCCAAGGAGGCACAGCGGAAGGAAAGGCGTTGCGAGGGTCCGGCATCGAAGCGAGGTGGACGAGCAGCTTCCGTAACGTTTCTGCCCAAAAAGGTTCAGACCGGTGGCGGAGGAAGACTCTGCCCCACAGCGCTGCCGGGCTTGAGGGCCCGACGGAGCCCCCTCAAGGCCCTGCCCAGTTGGCCAGCAGAAGCGACGCCCTGCATCTGATGGATGGTGCAGCTGCACAGAGGAGCCCCCAGGCCCCCCGTGGACTAGACCCCAGGCAGGCGGAGGTCACCTCTCCCAGCAGCCCAAAGAAGCCGCTCTCTCCTTCAGAGCCCAAGGCCACGTATTTTGCAGTCACCTGCCAAATCTCGGAGGAGGAGATCAATAACCAGCCCGGGAGAGCTGCGGCTGTGGCTCCTCCTGCCAGCGCTTCCAGGAGAGCTGATCCCTCCAATTGCCAGCACAGGGTGTGCTTTTCGGAGGGAGGGAGCTCTGCAGGCGGGCCTCTTAGCAGGCACAGGGGAGGAAGAGAGGCCTCGGACCATTCGGGGACTGGGGCTTCTCGGGAGCCACTGACCGAGGCCAGAGATCAGGGCCAGGGGCTGGAGGCGGCGGCTGAAGGGCGTCTGGCCAGAGCTGACCCGCCCTTCAGTCCTGGGACAAGGTCTCCTTACTTGGCACCCCTCCAGCAGGATAGCCAGCAGAAGAGATCCGGCAGAGGGGAGGAGAAAGCCCCCGATCACTACAGATCGAGAGTGGTTGACATTGATGAGCTGATGGCAGAGTATGGGGGAGAGTCCCAGAAGCTTTGTGAGCGGGAGGCCCAGAGAGAGAGCAGCTTCTTTCCTTGGGAGAAATGGCCCCCCAGGCGCAGTTTCTCGGCGAACCTTCCCTGCAGCTCCGACCAGAGAGACAAGGCCAGGGTGGAGCACTCCCTGGGCAGCAGAGGGCTGGGCACCGGGGCCAGCCGTGTGCGTGAGAGCGATCCGCTGGAGATCCACCTCCAGGAGTCGAGGGCCAGAGAGGGGAAGTGCAGCCCCCCTCAGTGGGGTAAGCCAGACCCAGAGAAGCCGAAGCCCTGCTCTGCAGAGCCGCCCGGGCCAAGGACAAAGACGAGGCCCCAGAGTGCCAAAGGTGCCGCTCCCGGCCCCCACCCTGCCTGTCTGGACCCGGGAGCCTTGTGGAAGGAAGCCAGTCCAGAGCAGTGGGCAGTTCTGGCCCCCGCCAGCAGTGACCAGGGTGGCAGGACTGGGTGGAGAGATGAGCCCCAGGCCGGGCTCTGGGAGGAGGGCTCTCCTGCAGCACATACTGGAACGGAACGGAGCCCTTCCACCACGTCCCCGGGCACAGGCGCCACGCCGGACCTGAAGCGTTCGTCCTCCGAAGAAGCCCACCAGAGCCAAGCCAGGCCCAGCGTCCCTTCGGGACCAAGGCTGGATCAGCCCCATGTCTGCCAGAGGTTCCCTCCTGAAAGGCCCGGGGTCTGGCTGAGCAAGGGAGGCCCGTTGCCGAGGGTACGTGAGGGGTTTCCGAGTGGGAAGAATGAGGCAGAGAGGGTGGGCTGGGGTGGGGGTCTGGCTCCCTTGGAGTTGAAATTAGCCCACCTGGAGACATCCAGGGATGAGGACAAGGGAGGGCTGTCAAGACCTGAGCAAGCGCCTGATTTGGGGGGGAGGGGGCTTGTCCGTCTGATGGGTCTCCTCCTGACAGGACCTTGGGAAAGAAGGCCTCACCGTGGACCGTGACGATGCCACAACCACCAAGCGTGCTCTCTACCTCCTTACACAGCGACGGAGTCAGAGCTTCTATAAAGAGAGGAGGACCGACCACTGGTCAGGGGTAAGTGCTGCAGCCTCTGCCAAGCCTTTTCTGTAGGGCCGGCTGTGCGCCCAGCAGCCCGTTTGCGAAGGTCACCCTGGGGTGCCGTGGGGCAGCGCTTGGTCCTTCCAAGGAACAGGCCACGGTTGGTCTCTGCCTTGGCTCAACAGGACTCAGCACAGCAGCTGGAGGAAAATGGCCTTTGGCCCGCCCCTCCATGCTCCCGCCACCGGCCGGCGGGAGGGATCCTTGGGGGACGTGGCTCCTCCCCACATCCGAATTGCTTCTAAGGGCGAGTCCAGCTGGCCAGCAGGAACCCCCAGCCTGTTGTGGGGGGGAGGTGGGATGTCCTCACTCTCCTCCCAGGCCTGGTCACGGGGAAGGGATTGTGTCTTGCCTTGATTTTTTTGTTGTAGTTGTCACAGCTCCCGCCTGGCAGCTCTGCTTGTCTGTGGCTTAGCAGCGAGGCGAGACCCGTCATTGTGGCTTAGCATTTGGCTTGAACCCGGTTGGTTGTGGGTTGTGGAAGAATCCGTATTTCCTCATAGAGGAACTGAGCTTGTGTCGTCCTTCGTTGTCCTCGGCGTTTCCTTCTGTCGGCCTGGGACTTTTGCTTGGCTTCTCCTCGGGAGAAGGGAAGGTGGCCCTGAGGGGGACGCGGACAGGGGCTGCCCTTCCCAGCCGTGGCTGGAGGTCAGGCCTGGCCTTTGGGTGTCTTGCTGCGTCAGCGGGGGAGGCTGAGAGCTGACAAGGCTGCACTCTAAAGAAGGTCCCGGGGCCCTTCCTGCACATCCAGGGCCGAGAGTCCCTTACCAGAGAAGCCAGGGTGGGGTGGGACCAGGGCAGTTAACCCCCCCCCCCGGATGGGGTGATGGGAAAGGAAGATTCTGGGAAACTGCAGCGCTTCCTCTTCTGCCCGATTAGAGCTTTGCGTATCTGCAATAAAAGTCACTTATTTACCTGACCCTCAAGTCCTTCTGGAAGGCTCCCAGGGGCAGGGCTGGGCTCCAGAGAGGCGTTTGGATGGCCGGCTCCTGGTGCAGCTCTGACTTCCAGCGAGTAACTCCAGACGGGGCCCCAATCCCAGCCAAGTGACCCTCCGGCAGTGGGGATATGGGGGGCTCCTGCAGCTGTGTAGACCTGCGCTGAGCTGAGCCCCCCTGCCTGCCTGCTGTAAGCTAGGACGGTCTGGGAGGGACGAGCCGGGCCTTCCTCCAAGGCTGCCTCCTGGTCCCGCAGGGCAGCGGCTGGCAGGCGGTCTCCCATCTGGGAGCTGGGGGGCACTTGGGCGCCCGTTGCCTAGGGATGAGGATCCAGCTCCTGCTCGGGGACCGGGAGCCCTTTGGGCGGAATCCCAACGGCAGCCTCGCCATGCAGAGATGAAGTTTATCGGGCCTGCAGCCGTATTGAGGGTGGATCCCCGAGCTCAGCTCTTCAGCTCTGCTGGGTCGAGAGGTGCTGTGGGCTTCGAGGCTCCCCCTGAATTCCCCTTGCAGCAGCTCCTCTGGTTCCGTGGAGGGGGCCGGAGAAGGCCTGCAAATGACCATGGCTTCAGGGCTCCCCAACGGTGGCGGGACCCTTCCCTCCAGGCGAATCTGTCTCCTGACGCGGGAAGCCAAATGCCAGGCTCTCGGGCATCGGTGGGCTCCACTGGGGTTCAGGGTGCGGTAGACGAAGGCCTCCCAGGTGCTCTCCTGGCAGGGGTGACCTGGGGGTGTGGGGGTGTCTGCCGAACCTCTTGTCCCGCTACCTTCCCTTCTTGCGATGATTGGCTTCTGCTCCGGGGCTGGAATTCAGCCAGAGGGTCTTTGATGGGGGGGCAAGATGGGCGAGCCACTTTGGAGGCATAACGCAGATCTTCCTGGTGGGCCCGTGTCCTGCAGATTCAGGGTCCCCCCCCCCACCGCTGATAACAAGCGTCTGGTGACCATCTGAGAGAGGCTGATAAATAATTTGCACGTTCTCAGTTGGTTCTGCATTTCAGATGAGGGGAGGGTGCTGAACGATCGCTTGCCGTGGGAAGGTTTTATCCTCCCATTTAATTTTTTAAAAGCGGCTTTAACAGGAACATGAAGCTCCTTTCTCCTCTTTTCTCGCAGCTGAAGGGGGAAATGAGGTCATTTACCACAAACAAGGGTGGTGACCTTGTGCTGTAGCCTCCCCCTGCTTAGCAACCCTTTGGGTGCCCGGGGAGCTTGGAGACGTTTCAGGAGATGGCCCCCCCTTTGGCCTTGCAGCAGGCGAAGGGCTGCCTGGTCCTCCCCCTCCCCCAGGGCTGCTCTCCCTCCGTGGCCGCCTCTGTCCCGGGCAGCTGAGCTCCGAATTCCTCGGGCTCCCACCACTGGGCTTGGCTGAGAGGAACAGGATGGGGGGCTGCCTGACCCGGGACATGGAGTTTTATTACTGCCCAAGTTGCTGGAAATCCCTATGCAGCCTCTGGGTGAGTAAGAAAGAGCCTTTCTCCTGCTTCCTGATCCTTTGGGGGGGCACTCAGTTTCCTGGCAGGGAGGGGGTCTCGGCAAGAGAACCCAGACTCTGAACAGTGATGAGCAAGGGGGCTGCAGTGCTGTAGAAACTTCTCCCCCCCCCATCTAGGGAGAGAGCGGGTCACACAGTGCCCCCTGCTGGGCTGGGTGAAGCTGAGTGCGCTGTTCCCCTTCCCTCCTCCTCATCCCCTCCGCTCAGGCTTTTCCGGGCCCTCCAGGGGCACCTGTGGGCCGTGCCACGGGAGGGCGGCAGCAGCCTTGCCCCCAAAGTGCCCAGGGACAGCTGATTTTCAAGGTGCTTTGCCAACCCTCCAGCACGTTGACTCTGGGCTTTCCGGAGCTGCTGGGCTGCCAGTTACCAGGGCTGCTTTGGCAACTTTGCAAATTGGGGAAGGGGGCGGCTTTCTCGTCTCAGTCCAGCTGCGTCGATGCCTCCTGGGGCGAAGGGCAGAAGAGGCCCCTTGGGCTTCAGGTTGGCCAGAGAGTTTCAACTCCCATTTGCCCCAACCAGCTCAGTCAGGGTAAAGGATTATGGGGTGCTGTAGTTAAAACCTCAGTGGCCTTCACAGAGGTTGGCCTCTGATGCAGTTCTGCACAAGGGCTGATCCTGGCTGGCTGTTAAATAGGGGGAAGGAAGATTTCCATCATCAGATTTCAGATAAACGAAGCTGGAAGTTATTTTTAATCATCGCTTTAGCCTGTCCTTAGGCCAGGGGTATAAACAGGAAAGGGGGGGCATTGTATGGTCCTGTTGAGGCAGGGAGAGCGGGGGCTTCCAAACACCTGCTCTCCTCCCCCCCCAGCTATTTTTAGAGGGCTCAGTGGAGGCCAGCCGGCTCAAATGAAGTCCTCTGTTGGGGGGCGGGGGATGCCTGGGCCACCAGAGTTGAGGAAGGCCTCTTGGGAGAGGAAGCCCGGGGAGTTTCCCTCCCTTGGCCCGGATGCCTGTCCCCAGCCCCCCCAGGTGTTTTCCCTCCCGAGCAGCCTTTCCCTCCCCCCCTTCCTGCTGGTCTGACTGTAGGGGGGGCTGGCAGCAGCAGGGACTAGAGCCTCCCTTCGGCTTGGCCGCCGGGGGTCTGCTTAGAGGCATCCAGAAGCCACCTGAATGGAGCAGCCTGGGCGGGGGCAGCGGGCAGGGGCGCCGCGGGAGGGGACGAGCGGGTTCAGGCGGGGCGGCATCAGGCCGAGATGCGCCCGAGTGGCAGAGCGGATGCCGCGGTTCCTCCCGTGGTTGCCATGGCGACCTCACCCGCGCTCCCGCGCCGTCCGATCCGCGTCCTGCCGCTCCCGGAGGGCGGGGGGCGCAGGGGGTCCGGCCGCCTCCCCGCGCGCTCCTGGCTGGGCGGCCGGCGGGGCTCGGAGCTTGGCCCAGGGGGCCGGGGGAGCTGCGCCCGCGGCGCTTTCGGGATGCGGGGCCCGGCCGGGACGGGCCCGCCCTGCACGGGGTGCGTGCCGGCGGCTGAGCGGGGGGGGTCTCCCTGGGCCTCCCCCGCGCAGCCCAGCGGTCGCCGCCCGCCCTCGCCCCTCCCTCCGCGCCCGGCAGCGGGGCCGGCGCTACCTGCGCTCGCTCGCGGGCTCCGGGCGGCCGCTCTGTCCCGCAGGAGGCGGCGGCGGCGGCGGCCATGGGGGAGCGGCCGGCGGGGGCGCAGAGCCAGGTGAGCCGCTGGGTGGGCTCCCTGCGCCGCTCGCTGCACGGGGCGCTGAGCTTGCTGGCGGCGGCCGTGGCCCCCGAGCGGGCGGCGAGCGAGGGGCCAGGCCGGGCCCCCTTCAAGCGCACGGCCTCCTTCAGGCAGCTGGCCTCGCGGGGCCGGGCGTCCTTCCGCCGGTTCTCGGTGCGCAGCCAGCGCCGGCTCTCCTCGCTCAGGAAGAGGCCCGCCGGCGCCCCGGAGCAGCCCTCGCCGACGCCGGAGCTCGTAAGGGCGGGGCCGGGGCGAGGGATGGGGGGTGAAAGCGGAGGGAGACCTGCCCAGCGCCTGGCCTCTGCCTGGGCTTTCTTATCAGCCCCTTTGTCTGAAGAAGCTGGGGGGGGGTGGGGGGCAGCCACAGAATCCTTTGGCATCAGCTGAGAGAGGCCAGGCGGACCCCCGCCCCACCCAGCCGCTCAGCTTCCTTCCCCAAAGGAGGGGGGCTGCTGTGTTGTCCAGCCCAGCACAGGGACCCTGGGAGCCAGGGCCTCCGTTTGTCCGGAGCCTAAGCAGGGCCCTGGAGGGGGTGCCCAGCAGGGCTCCAGAATGCCCCCCCAGAAGAGAAGGTTGCTAACCTCTCGTGATCCGGCTGGTATAAGACCAAAGGCATGGCGCTGGGTATGGGGGGAAGCTGAAGGTGGGGCTGGCTGGCAGGTCTGGGATTGACAGTCCCCTGCTCCTTGGAGGGCAGCGGGAGCAGGGCAGATGAGGGCACAGAAGCCCCTTGGGCCTGGAGGGCCAAGCCCCTCCCTAGCCTGGCATCCCCCTTTATACATGCCAGCCCACCGGAAGGAAACGGCCTTTGTCTGGAGACCTGCTTCCAGGTCTCCTCTGGCCCCGGGACTCGAGAGGCTGGGGGCTGAGCCACGGCCCCCTCCTTTTCCCTCCTTAGCCCGGGCCCCTTCGGCAGCCTTTCAGCAGATTCCTCTCCAGAGAGCTGCACCTTGAGTCAGGCCACCTTGCCTTGCCATTATGAGATGCTGACGCTTTGGGAGGCGGGCATGTTTATTCCCAGGATGCGCTTGTGCCAAGCAGGCCTGAGTGGCAGACGGAAAGTCCCCTGCTGGTTCTGGCAGCCTTCTGTTGACCCCTGAGCAGGCTGCTCTAAAAGGCATGGCTGGAGCATCCGAGCAGCCCCAGCACCCATGCCCCCCCCGGTGGGTGCCGAGACAGCCAGCAAGAGGAGCCTTCAGTGCGCGGGGGGGGGGGGAACGTTCTACGTGTGTGGAGAAGGCGAACCGGGCTCCCTCTTGCAGCCACAGGCTGCTCACCTGGCGGCTGGGGGTGGGAGAGAACTAGAAACACACAGCGGGGGCTGCCTTCTCTGTCCAGAGGTTGGGTTTCATTTCCGGTGCCCAGAGTTACAGCTGTTCTGATTCCCTCCTGACCAGCTGAAAGGCTGGCATTGTCCAGGCTTGGGAGTCGTGCCCTCCTGGTTTAAAAAGAGTTCGGGGTGGTTGGGGGTTTTCCCTCCAGAGTGAGGGTCCCTCTCCCAAGGGGAAGTCCTGGATCTTGAGTGGGTTGGGGTAGAAGAAGGCTGCACCCTTGAGTGGCTCCCCCTTTCCTCCCCCCCCAGCCCCACTTGCACAGGAGACGCTGCAGATGTCTGGCTGAATTGTTCTGGCTCTGGTTAAAAATACTCTTGAACATTTCAAAGTCTTCTGGGAGGGGTGGAGATAGAAAACCTACTGGAGTCACACTGAAGAAGCTTCAGCTTCTGGGAAGCCCTCCTGGAGGGGAGCAGTTGAAGCCCCCTCCCAGCTCCCGCTTCACCCCTCTCCCCTCCATCTTGGCTGCATGGCTGACTGTCCCTTTGGGGGCTTTTGTGACCCCCCCCAGGGCTTGTGCCTGAGGCCCCCCCCCACCATCCATGACTGAAGCCTTGGCTCCTTGCCCCTGCTGCTTCTAGGAAGGAGTCACACAGAGAGAGAGAGAGAGAGAGAGGAAAGAGCTGTGATCACAGGGGAGGGGGGAGCCTGTCATCGGTGAGGTCAGCCACTTCTAGGAACTGCTGCTTATCTGTGGCTGCAGCCCGGACTTGCTCTGAAGCAGGGGCTCCCTTCTCCCAGCGTGTGCGTGTGTGTGTGTGTGGGGGGGGGCAAGCCTTGCTGAGAGTCAGGAGCTGTGTGTGCAAAGCAGAGTTGCCCAGTTGTGTGCATTGGAAGGGAAGGCTTTGGAAGTGGGGCCCTTGTCTCAGGGGGACCAGTGTGTGGGGTTCTGCACTGGCCACTCCTGCTTTTTGCCAGCCATCAGCCGAACAGGAAGCGGGCAGAAAGGATGGGACGACAAGGGCCAAGTATCCGGGAGTTATGGCATGACGTAGTTTTGACAGATGGAGTCATCTTTCAGGATTGCCTTTGCTGAGCTGGAGAGTTGGGAATCGTGCTTTGTTCTGGATGAAGCTCTTCCGGGTCTAAAGAGAAACGCCGCTGCTCACGCAGACCAAGAGGAGAGGGCCCCTTTTAACACTCCTTGCCACCCACACTTTTGTGTACTGAATGGTGGAGATCTGCCTTTTCCTCTGGGAACAGAGAGCAGGTTTTGTTCAGCTCCTTGTTAAAGGCCTCTCCTCTCAGTCATCCCTGGCTCTGACCTGGTGAGCAGGGACGTCTCTCTGGTGGCCCGGGGGGGGGGGACATCACCGCACCCCTTCTTTGGCTGGCTCCTCAGGAGGGGGGCCTGCTGCGTCCAGGGTGTGTGTGTGTGTGTGTCCGTGCAGCATAGAGCTTGCCCCCAGCCAAGCAGGCACTGGGATTGGCTGCAGCCTGAACACGCAATGTGTATTTGGGTGAGTAGTTGTGTTGCAAAGCTGCCTTGTTGGGTGCTGCGCTGCCAGAAGGCAGAGGGTCAGCCCCCTGAGATGGCCGTTGGGAGAAGGCCTGGCCGTGATCGGGGTGGGCCAACTCCGTAGTGCCTGGGTCAGGTAAAAGTCTTTCTCATCATCTTCTGAAAGCTTATTGAGATCTCTATCCCTTCTGAAATATCAGTTATTGATATTTCAGTCCAGGTTTTTAAAAAATCTCTCTAATACAGGCATGTCAAACTCGCGATGTCAGGTGACGTTGCGCAACGTATCGCATTCCCCCCCCCCATTGCCAGCGATGGGGTGGGCGCGGTTTCAGTATGATGCATCCGGCAGTTTGACGTGCCTGTTCTAAAATAAGAAAAAGTTACAGCTGGCTTGCCATTTTAGCTCTTTTCTATCTGGTCTTTTAGTTCCCTCTAGCGACCATTTGCAAACTTCATCAAGCCTCCGTTCCTAGTGTGGCTTTGATTCCACTTCCGTCATTTCCCATTCAGTTACAAGCTTGTTTTTCAAATCTTACAGCAAAAATAACCAGTTTTTCAGATCTGGCTAGTCTCCCAGTCCATTTGGAACTTTCTTAAATCAAAATCCTTTTTTTGTTTTTGCCAATTGTATATTATTTAAAATTCATAAATCTCTCTTTAAAACTTCTTAAGTTCAAAGAAGGTACAATTCACAAGGTGTCAAATTAAGCTCACCGTTTTGAAGTTCTCCAATCTCCATAAAGTGGCTAAATCGAACACTTAGGAATGTGGTTAGGAAGGGGTTTTGCCCAGCTTCCCGTCCTTGCAAAAGGCTCTGTGGCTGGAGAGAGCAGAGCTGTTGTCTCCCTCGGCTCCTGGAAACCCACTGCGAAAGTCCCAGAAACTGCTTCCTTCCCTGGGGCTGTTACAAGACTTGGCCTGGTGGCCCCCGGGTGTGGAAATCAGGGGGTGCCTCCAGGGAGAGGGAGGAGCTGCTGCCCCGCAGCCCAGTCCACCTGGCACCGAGAGGGTTACGCCAGCTCTCCCTTCTCACCTTCTCAGGACCGTCTGAAGGCCTGCTTCGGCCGGCCATCAGCAGAGGCCAGGGACACCGACGTGCTCGTGCAGGAGGCCGACAGCAGGTGTGGCACCTGGGGCGACCAGCGGCAGAGTGGAGACAGGTGAGGGGCTGGGGGGGGAGCAGTGCTGTTGCTAGACAGGCCAAAGCTGGGGCCGCCAAGGGCGCATTTGCTCCCCCCCCCCTGTTTCCTGCAAGCCAGTTGACAAGCAAGAAGGGCCCGGAGCCACGACGGCCCCTCCCTGGCGCCAGGCAGGCCCTCAAGAGCCAGCTCTGGCTTCCTGCCTAGCAGCTGAGTGTGTGTGAAGGTGGCATGAAGGCACCCCCCCCCCAGCTGCTTTCTCCCTGGGAAACGCAGCCCACAGCGCCCTCTGCTGCTCACTCAGCTCCTGGCCAGGACACAGATGCTGCAGTCCTGCAGTAGGCCAGGTGGCTTCGTGGGGTCTGGGGGAGAGATGAGGCTGATTCCAGCCACCAGCCTCTCCTGCAACATTTGTGACGTGTTTATTGCTGCTACTTGGCTCAGGCGCACGATCACCTTTCTAGATCCCCCTCCCCATTTACCTGAACTGTTACAATCCTTCCCCTCCCCAGAACAAGCTGCTCCCTGGCCCAGGTGAGGGAGGGGTCCTTGCAGTGGGTCATGCTCCAAACTGCCACTCGGGCCTGATTCCACCCGCTGCTTGTCCTAGCTTCACCCTGGACTCTCCCTCCTGGGGGGACAGCGTGGCCTCCACGCAGAAGCCGTCCCCCGGCCGCCAAGCCTCCTTGTGCTCCTCTCAGAGGGATCTGGCCACTGCCGCTGACCAACAAGATCCGTCCAGGGAGCAGAGGAGCCCCAGCCTGGATGATTCCAGCCCAGAGGCAGATTCGGCGTCTCCCCCCACGGAGAAGGCCAGCCCGGACTTCTCCTTCCTGGAGGTGGGTTGCGGGGCAGGTCCTTCTGGCTTTGGGGAGGGGTCTGAGCTTCAATTGCAAGCAGTCTCTTCTCTCCCAGCACACTCCCCGGTTGGACTCGGGGACCCTGAAGAGCCGGGTCCTGCTGGGCAAAAGGCGGCAGCAGCGTCGGGCCCCCATCTCCCGCACCCTCCGGAGGAGTGCCGGTGGAGACGCCCAGCCGCCCCCCTTCTCTGCGACGGAGGGAGCGGTCAGCGCCCGGATGTTCACGGACTCCACAGGTGGGTCCTGTGGGAAGGGGGCTGCAGCCAGGAATCCCCCACCCCAGCCCCAGCGGGCATCTCGAGAGGCTTGAGAAGAGAGTCTGGCCTAATTGGGGGCAGTCTGAGATCCACCAGGAGGGGCCTAGACGCAGCCGGCCACTATGAACACACACACACACACACACACACACACACACACACACACACACACAGAGAGAGAGTCAGTTCCAGGCAGTTGCGGGACTTGGACCTTACTGGAAGTCACTGGGCAAGTGTCCAAGTCAATCATGGTTGCCTTGCCATGGGGGGGGGCTATGGGGAAGGGGTGCAGATCACCTGGCCAGTGTGGCCCCCAAGACAGGCCTGGCCCCCTCTCAACCCTGAAGCCTCTTGGTGGCTTCCAGTGTCTGTGTGGGAGGGCTTCATTCTGGTCTGGTGATGATTCTGCTCCCCACTTCATGGTGAAGAAGAGAACCCCCCCAGGAGGACAAAAGGGGAGGAGGAGGAGCCCCCTCCAGCAGAGAGGCGGCTCCGTGCCCAGCCAAGACTGCCGCTCTTCCAGGGCCTGGCCCCCTCCGCCCTCAAGGTACATTACAGAAGACCCCTCCCCAGGAGAAGCCCTCCATAGCAGCCCTTCCCAGGGCCAGCCTGCAGGCTACTAGAGGCTATTGGGGGGGGCCCTCCGCCTGCCCTGTTGGCCATCAGCTGCTTCCCAATTTTCTCCTGAGTGGGATCTGGGGCTTCCTCCACAGGCTCAGCTCAGGAAAAGGCAGGAGTCGGAAGGGGGGAGGGAGGAAGCCCCCCCTGCGCCCCTCTGCAAGTCGCCCAAAGGTCCATTTCTGGCCAGGGGCTCTGGGGGCCGGGCATCAGCGGCTACCCCCGAGAAGGAAGGGAGGTGAGAGATGAAACCAGATGGGGAGGGGGAGCTGGCACCACGTGGCCCTGTAGGCCAGAAGGGCCGGCCCGATGCCCTGATTCCCCCCCCCTCTTTTCCAGGTTGAAGCCATGACTGGCCAGAGGAGGAGCTGCCTTAACTGACCGCTGCCCTTTCCCTGCCCTCTCCCGCCTTGACGACCGCTCTGCGCTCAGTGCCTTCCTCTGGGGCCCGCCTGGCTCCAGCCCCGAGGACCTGTGGGAGGGGGCCCGGCCCACCACCCTGCAGCCAGGGCTGCCCCCAAACGTGACGCCTCCCTGCTGGAGGGTCGAACCGGGATGTGCCTTCCGCCTTCCTCTCTGCCGAAGTGGGAAAGGGAGAAGGGCCGCTGGTTCTTCCAGGATCCGCTTTTGTGGGCTTGCGGTTTGGAGGGGGGGAGGCGCCTCGTTGCCATTCAAAAATCAGAGGAGGTTTTTATGGTACAAGTTTTGCCGGCAGTGGGGAAATTGAGCAGTCCTTCCGGAGGAGAAAGAAAGCAATAAGGCCGTCTTCTCTCCCCCCCCCCCGGCGGCTTTTTCACCCTCTTCGGAAAGAGGGAAGTGGGTCTCCATCAGCCTCGGGATTGTCTTTGTCTTCACTGTAGATGTTCTTGTAAATATTCGGGGAAGGGAGTCCTGAATTCGACTCCAGTCCTTCCAGATGTCCGGATCTCTCCTGCTCCTAAGTGTGGGGATATCGGTCAGCCAATGAATGTGCCTGGGGGGGAGACCCTTGCAAGCCCTTTTCTGCTCCATCCTGGTCAGCTGGAGAGATCCCAAATTGGGTGGTTCTGTGAATGCTCCCGCGAGCGACGGGGCCCAAAGACCTCTGAAGACCCCTTTGGTTATGCGGTGGGGCAGACGGGGGTCACCCCTCCTGGCTTTTGCCCCTTTGGAGGCACTCTTAGCAGCACAGTGGCTACCCCAAGGCTGCCTCTGGCCCTGCCTGGCTGGCGAGGCTGCTCAGTCAGTCCTGCGCCCAGCCTCGGGGTCTGCATTCCTGCCCCCCGAGGCGCTGCTGTGCTTAAAAACTTGCATTCCCCCCCATAAGTGCTCTTCTCACACTACTCCGGCTTCCCAAAGGGTTCCGCCAGAGGGGACGGCGACAGCCGCCACTGGGCCTGGAGTGAAACAGCCAGCTGCCTCTGTGCCTCCCAGGTGCCGGTCCTGGGCCAGGCCTTTACCTTTCCTTTCTTCTTTTCTGTTTCTTTCCTTCCCTCTCCCTCCCTCCCTCCCTCTCTCACTTCTTCCTTCCCTTCTTTTCTTTTCTTTTCCTCCCGGCTGGGCAGAAGGAAGCCCATATGCTCCGCCAGGCCTCCAGCCCTCAGGCAGCCTGTCCCTTGTTTGGGGGAGATGCCCCCGCCCTCTGCCCACTTGGAGGAGGCCGCTCCTGGCAGTGCCAGCAGGAACTCCGGGCATCCTCACCGTTTCCGAGGCTGGGAGAACGTGGCTGTCAGATGCCCGGGGAGCTGCGCACGGAGGTTCTGCTCCAAGACATGTTGGCCTTGATTGTCTGATTAAAAAGCTTGTTCAGAGCAACCTGTATGGCTGAGGTCTTTTTTCTTCTCTTGGTGGCGGAAGCCACCCTGCCACGCTCTTCCTCTGGGCAGCAGCGTGGCTCCTCTGCAAAGGAGGACGGAGTGGGAGCACTGCGCATGGACACACGCGGGTGCCTGCTGCCTCCTGTCCTGTGCTCGCCTTGTGCCCTGCCGGTCACACTCCGGTCACAGACTCCCTCCTGTTTGTTGCCACGAGGGGGAGCTCTCTGTCTCCCAAAGCCACTCTCCCTGCAAAGACCCCAGAAGACCCCGCTTTGGTCTCCCTGTGAGCAAGCACTGGAAACCTGCACCGGGCCGCCTTCTCCCGCTGCTTGCTTGGCTGCCCCTTGCCAAATGCAGAGGGCCACCTGGGAGCCCTCTCTCTACAGGCTGGCCACCCAGAGCAGCTGAGCAGACGGGGCCCGCCCTGGCCAGGCTGCTCCCCAGCTCTCCGGACGGCCCTGGGCTGAAGACCGGGAGCCTGACAAGCATGAACGGTGGTAGCAGTTGCAGGAAGGACCTCCACCAGCCCTGGGGGGGCCTGCACTTGCCCACCTCTCCAGTCTGACTGGCCCACGGGAGGAGGGGCCTGTCCCTGGATCAGGAATGCCTGAACCTGGTTAGGGCGTTTGGACCCAGGGAGACAGGCTGCCCGGAGCCCTTCGTGCCATGGAGAAGCCCACCAGCCCACCCGTAAAGGGCCTGGTTGGGCTCATTCCGTGCGGGCGGGTTGCAGGGACTAGCTCCGCCTGGCACGGCCCCAGGGCCACTTGGGGGGGGAGGGTTTTGCAGCGCCAGGCCCTGGGTGGCTGCACCTGCTGAGGTCAACAAAACCGGGCTCTCCTTGCCCACGGAGCTGAGCAAGCAAAGCGGGCAGCTCCAAATTGAAAGCTCATGAAATAACTCTCCCAGGACAAAGGGAGGCAGGGGGGGAGCTGACTCTGTTTGCATTGTACTTTAATCCAGCATTCTTGGTTTGGGTCACATGCTGATCAATACTGCTGGCCTGGGACTCTGCCGCCCTCTATAAAGGATGGGGCTCGGCGGCGGGTTTTCAGCGGCAGAAGCAGATTTTGGTGCAACCGGTAGGCTTCTTCTGCTTGGCTTTTTTTCTGGGGTTGGCGGTCCCTTTTGCGTGGGGCTCTTTCCCAGCCAGGGTTGAATCTGATAGAGGAAAATGGCAGGTTGGCAGAGCAGAGGCAGAACAGGGAGATGGTGGGACCCTGCCCGCAAACAAGGACAGACTCCACAGTGGGCAGGGAGAGGAAGTCTGACCAGTTGGCTGCAACCGCCCCCCCCCCAGGACCCTGGTTCTCTTTGGGCTAAATATGCCAGGATCCCTTTTCTGCTTCCCAGGATTTTACTTTCCCCGCTTCCCTCTTGCAAATGCACCATGCTTCTTTATTGGCAAGCAGCCCTTGGCCAGCCTTTACCCATCCCTCTTCCCATGCCAGTCCCGAGCCGGGCTGTGGCCCAGCTTCTCCCCTGGGCTGGAGAGATGCCAAGCGTCCTCTGGAAGACGGGAGGGTGTTGCCCCTTCTGGAGCACACCGGGTAGGTGGGGTGGGGGCAGCCGCGTGCCCTGCCTGCTGTGACTTCTCTCCTCAGGAAGCAGCCCCCTTTCACCATGGCCTTGGACCATCAGACCTCGAAGCAGCTGCAAGCCGCTTCCAAGGTCAGTGGGCCCACCCCAGGCAGCTAAGTGTGGGGTGGGCAGGCGGAGAGGAAGACCCTCTGCCTGTGGGGCTGAGGGAGGCAGCAGCCATCTTGCTCCCTCCTCCACCGGGCCCCGAGGCAGGGGATTTCTTCCCCTCTTGGTCCAGGGCGCCCCAAAGGCTCTGACGGCCCCTCTTCTCACCCTCCCAGATCGCCCTCTTCGAGCAGGAGAACTTCCAGGGGCGCTGCCAGGAGCTGAATACCCCCTGCCCCAACTTGAAGGAGGCCGGGATAGAGAAAGTCAGCTCCATTGTGGTGCATTCTGGCCCGTAAGTGGCAGGGAAGGGGGCTCCGAGGCAGGGAGGCCGTGGGCACCCGCGGGTCACTTTTCCTCCCCCCAAGTGTTCCAGAGGGAGGGCGGCCGCTCCATTGTCTGGGCAGCCCCGAAGCTCTAGTGAGGTTCCGGGGGGGGGGGGGAGCTTCCGGCCAGGGGCTCACCCTGGTCCCTCTTTGCTGCCAGGTGGGTGGGATATGAGCAGGCCCACTTCAAGGGGGAGCAGTTCATCTTTGAGAAGGGGGAGTATCCCCGCTGGGACTCCTGGAGCAGCAGCCGCAGGAGTGACAGCATCTCCGCCTTGAGGCCCATCAAAGTGGTGAGTGCCAAAGGGGGTGTCTCGGAGGGGGCCTGGCAGCCAGACCCTTGGCTTTAGCCCGGGGCCCCCTGCAAGCTTCCTGCCGCTGTTTTCTGCCCTGGGGAGGGATCACGATGGCAGCCGGGTAAGGCCACGAGAGGAAGGGGTGGCCACGGGAAAGCTGGGGCTCAGCAGCTGCCAAGGGAGGAGGGAGAACGGCTCTGCCCCGCCGGGCTGTGGAGCAAACCCGGCCTGGGAAGCGCTTAAGAGCGTTTCAGGTTTGGTCCTGGGAAGCTCAGCCGGTACCCCCACCTGAGGCTCCCTCCCTCCCCTTCCTCCCTGCAGGACAGCCAGGAGCACAAGATCGTCCTGTACGAGAATCCCAGCTTCAGCGGCAAGAAGATCGAGATTGTGGATGATGACGTGCCCAGCTTCCACGCCTACGGCTATCAGGAGAAGGTGTCCTCTGTGCGAGTGCAGAGTGGCACGTAAGTCTCTGGGGAGGCAGCAGGACCCTCCCCTGGGGAGCCGCCCTGGGCTTCGGGAAGGGGCCGGCGACCCAGAGGGGTTCCCTTCCCAGCTGCCCCTTGCATGAGCAGAGGGCCGAGCTCCCTGCCCCCCTGACCCTGCCTGCCTCCCGCAGGTGGGTGGGCTACCAGTATCCTGGCTACCGTGGCTACCAGTGCCTCTTCGAGAAGGGCGACTACAAGGACAACCTGGAGTTTGGAGCCCAGCAGCCCCACATCCAGTCGGTCCGGCGCATCCGGGACATGCAGTGGCACCAGCAGGGCGCCTTCTACCGCACCAGCTAAGCCCCGGCTGGGCCCCGGAGCACCCCGCTCTGCCTCCCGGTCTTCCTCCGCTGCCCGGCCGGGCCCCTCTCCGCTCGCTGCCTCTGCTTCTGCTTCCCACCCTGAATAAAGCTTTTGACATCTGAAACACTCTTCCCGGTCCTCCTCCTCCTCCTCCTCGGTTCTGCTCCTCGGCTTCCGCTTCTCCTGGTGTTGCCCCCCCCCCCGTGGGGATCCAGGCAGGTCAGGCCAGGCTGCCCTCGGTTTGGAGGTGTCAGTGGGCAGCCCCGAGTGACCGAGTCATCACCCCCTCCTCCTCTCTCATCCCCTTTGAAACTGGGGAGGGCTACTCTGGGCAGCCGTGCCTGGCAGGGAGGCGCTTGGACTTCAGGATGCCCCCCCCCGAGCCAGGCTGCCCTTCCCTGCCAGTCCAGGGGCCTCCGCAGCTTTGCACCTCCTTGAAGGGGAGAAGGAGGCAGCCAGGCCAGGTGGACTCTCCTCACAGGCCTTGCTCCCCTCGCCCCCAGTTCCCTCTCTTCCCAGCCCGCCCTCCCCCCACCCGTGCCGAAAGGGCTTTGGCCTGGATCGGTGGGCTGGACGTTGAGCAGGGCAAATCTCTGGAGAGTCTACCTTGGGCTACACAGGAAGCAGTGACAGAACAAGGCTGATTCAGCTGGCCATTGGCCAGCCTCCCCCCCTCCTCCTCACTGCCCAGCCATGTGGGACCTGTTGGGATTAACTGGTGCCAGTGGACGAGAGTCCCTGGAAGGGGAATGGCTCAGTTTGCCCCGTGTCCAAAGATGGCAGAAAAAATGTGAGCGCAGGATCCAGGCATTGATCGGGTTGCTTTGCAAAATATTTAGATGCTTTTAAATTCTGCACAACAGATGAAGGGAAGGTTGGGGCAAAGTTGCTTTTGTCATCGCCGCTGGAGTTTTCTTTGCTCGTGGGGGGAGAGGGGAAGGGGCCTAGGCCTTACGCCCCTCTGGTTCTCCAGCCTTTTACCTTCCCTGCGCTTTGGCGCATTTGAGACCCCGACTGCAGGAGGGCTGTGGAGGTGGGGGGGGTCATTGCTCTGGGAAGATAAAACGAAGCAAGTCTCTGTGCCTCTTGGAGGCCTCTGGCTGGAGAAAGGTAGTCAGTCACTGGGCTCCGATGGACGCCCAGCAGCTTCGCCCTTCAGACAATACGCTAATCACAGCAGGGCAGCTGCTGTGGGTTCTTCAGGGTGGCTTCAGTTAGGAGGCCCTGGTTGCTGGAAGAGGCTCAGTAGAGCCAGGGAAGGTTTCGGGCTCAGAAGACCCTGGTTTGTCTGCCCATCTCCTCCCTTCTGGAGTCCCCAAAGATGCCAGGGGGAAGCCGCTTCGATGGTGCAGGCGTGAGCGTGGCATCTGGAGAACATCTGGCATCCCTTTTCCCTTCGCTTCCAGGCACCCAAAGGCATCACTGCAGAGCTGCCTTTGTGCAAACCTGCAAAGATGGGTGGAGTCGGGGGCAGCCCCCCCAGGCGTGATTGCCAGGCACCATGGCCAGTCTTGGCAGCTCTCTCACCACCATCCCCTGCTCCGTTTCCTCTGGCGCCACCATGTCGCCTGCTCCCCTCCTGCCCCTTTGCCGGGCAACCCATCGGTCCTCGGTAGGGAGAGGCAGTGGAAAAGCCTCCGGTCCCCTGTAACTTTCCCCAGGAAGGAGGGGGCAGGGGGTGCTGCAACTGCCTCAGTGCCCATGTGGGCAGGCAAGACAGCCTGGCAGTTTGAGCACCCTGGCTGGAGTTTTCTCCCCTCCCAATGGTGTATCTGAAGGTGGCTTTGGCAGGAGGGCTCTTCTGAATCCGAGGAGTGCTGGAAGCATCTGGCAATCCTTGCCAGGCTACAACCGAGATGCCCTCAGCAGAGAATTGGGGAGCGGCGGGCCAACCCCGCAGCCCTGCGAAGGGAGAACAAAGGCAGCTGCAAGAGGTAGCCGTGTCGCCCAGGCTCGTCTCGGCAGGAAGAGATTGGCTGGGTTTTGCAAGGTGCATCTTTTGACAAGAACGGGAGCATCTGGAGGTGTTCAGCATCGGCTGTCCCAGAAAGAAAGCATTTGGGTCTGCAGAGCCTGGCTCTGTACACAAGGAAACCCTCAACTCTGCGGGGGCCTGCTTCTTCCCGGCAGCCCCTCCGGTGGCTCCCAGCGGCCTCCTGGCTCATTAAAGACTTTTAGGGGAAAGGAAATCTGCAGAGCCAGGTGATTATGGTGCTGCCGCGAAAGGGTTGCTGTTTGTGGCCTTTTAAATTCCTGACTGGAAGGTCCTTTGGATGTTTTGCAAAGCAGATTGATTATGGAGGCTTTTCTCATGGCAAAACACGAGAAAAGGGCCGTCACTTGGCACAGTTTTCTTAAAAATGCTTGGCGGCCATTGCTGATCAGGAGATGCAAGGATTGCGATGGGGGTGTGTGAATAGGCCTATCTGCAAATGCGTAATGAAAGATCTCAAATATTTGGCTGAGTCGGACGGGGTCTTTGATGGAATCGAAACTGGAAGCCCTGTGGACACAGACTTCCCAATTTTGCTTGTGACCGAGGACCCGGGCCAAGGGGGAGCTGCCTGGACAGATGGGGACCCTCGGCCAGCAGCTGGCTTCCGTGTGCCGCGAGGGGCAAGCGAGGGTGCAATATTAAGGAAAGGATTTGTAGGTAATAATCACAGTAATAGCCCTAGCCCAAGTTAATTTTTCCCACCATTATCTGATATTTAACGTTTAAAAGGAGACAGCTGGCGAAGCGAGCGATGCCAGGGCAGAGCCTTCAGTGAAGACGCTGCTCTGATGCCAGAAATGCCCTCGGCTACGGCTTTTGCAAACATGATGCAATTTTTTCTTCCGCGCAATAAAATGAACGGAATTAGAATGAGCTTGTTGTTTTATTCAATTATTTGCAAATTTACTTACTTGAAAGGAGAAACACGGAAAACCACACCCTTTTTTAATCTGCCTGACTCATGTTCACAGCATTATTTTATTCCTTCTAAATTAAATTCTTTTAAATGCACCAAACGTGTGACTGATACAAACCAAATCTACAGCAAAGAAGGAAAAAAACCCCTGAGAAATCTTCCGGTGCACCGTTTGGTCGCTTTGATGACCGGATGAAAGAACTCGTAACTGATCCAATCGGTTGTAATAATTACAGCCGCATATATCGGCAAACTTCCAAGCGTCTCTTTTCTGTTCTTTGGGGCGGGGAGCCTCCCTCTCGGGGCGAGCGATGCCTCCGCCGCGGCTCCAGGGGCGTCGGGGTCAGCGGGTTATGGGAACGGAGGAAGCGAGTCAGGCAGGGAGTTAGAGCCGAGGGGCGGCGCAGCAGAGCAGCCTCCCCCCCCCCGCCCCGGAGACGCAGCCCAGCGCCGCCCCCCCCGCTCCTCCTCCTCCTCCTCCTCCTCCTCCTCCTTCCGCGGCGGCCGGGCCAGCGAGCGGCGAGCCGGCGGCGTGCAGCCGCGCGAGGAGACGCCGCGCCGGGCCGTTGCGCCGAGGACGATGCCGGCCGCCTAGAGCCCCGCGGCCATGCCCCCCGAGGGGCGCCCCTGCTGCGGGGCCGGGCCGGGCCGGGGGCGGCGCGGGCGGTAGCCGGAGGGGCGTCGGGGGTCCCGGGCCGGCGGGCCCCGCCAAGATGGCAGACCTGGAGGCGGTGTTGGCGGACGTTAGCTATCTCATGGCCATGGAGAAGAGCCGCAGCTCCCCCGCCGCCCGGGCCAGCAAGAAGATCGCCCTGCCGGAGCCCAGGTGAGGCGGCGCGGCCCGGGCGGCGGGGGAGCCAGCGGGACGGAGGGCGGCTCTCTGGGCCGGGCAGCCGCCGTGCCGGGGGAGCCCCTTTTCTCGGCCCTTCGGAGGCCCCCACCCCGGCAGCCTCCATCTTGCCGCCTTTCTGGTGCCAGCAGGGAGGGGAGGGCTGGCAGCCCCCTCCCCAACTCCCAGCAACGGCCTCCTTCCCCGCCTCCAGCAGCCCCCCCCCCGGAGGCGCGAAAGGGCGCCCCTTCTCCTTCAATTAGCCCCCCCGCCTTACGAGGCAGCCCCCCCCCGAACTGCTCCCTCACCCTGGGACCGTCCCGTCCTCCAGTTGCCCAAAAGGGGCTGGAATCCAGGGGGCTCCACGGGGGGGGGGATGAGCAAGGTCTCCAGGTGGCACCGCACCCCCTCCCCAAAATTGGCCTGAGCAGCCCCAGACCAGCTGCTGCTTCCAATAGCCGGCTGTGCCTTTCAATGTGTCTGAGCGGATGTGGACGTATCTTTTGGGGGGGGCTAAACTTGTCTATTGGCCAACTTTTCCTCCTCCAGGTAATATGCAAACACTAGAGTGACCCCCCAGATTCAGGGTGGCCCCTCCCTGACTGGGCACCCTTCTTGTCAGTCCCTCATACCGCTTTGCTCGGAGGCCTCTCCGGATCCCCCCATGGCCCCTGCCAGCTGCCAGTGGTGGAGTCAACCTCTGGCCCTAGGACCCGGTTGTCATACCAAGCCACCATTTATGGCTTATAAGGCTGCCTTCAAACCCAGCCTGTTCAGCTGAAACCCAACAACAGGTCCTTGGGCAGTGTGTGAACTTGGCTTAGGGGTCTGGCCTTGGTGTCTCTCTTTGCTGCTGCCTTCCCGCCCAGTTCTTAGAGTCAGGGTTGTCCCCCGTTGGTCTTTAGCCGAAGGGTCCTGACGCTGGATTCCCAGCTAAGAAATCCGCCCTGCATTCTTGGCCAAATCGTTGCAAATTTGGAGGCCGCTGCTCTGAGCCGGGGCCTGTTGTCCGGCAGCAGACTGAGCGTCTTGGCTTTGTCCCTGCAGTTGGCGGAAGCTGCTGCACCTGCTCCCCACCTTGCTTCCTCCCCCAGGGAAACCGGAACGGCTGAACTGGGACGGGCCCTGGAGGGCCCTTTCCTCAAGCCAGTCCCTGGGATGGAAATGGGCTCCGTGGCCCCGGGGAATCCCTCCGGGTACTGCTTGACCAGGGGAAGCAGAGACCGACTTGGAGACGGGGATCCCGGGGAACCCAGTTGCCACCTCTTGCCTGGGTCTCCTGCCCACGTGACTTCCTTCTGCATGGCTGGCTCCTCTCCTTGAGAGGGAGATCCAAGGGCAAATTCCAAGAGGGAGGAAGAGGGGGCTCTGCTGCCCACCCCACCCTAGAGGAGGGGAGGCTACCCGTGGAATCAGGAGAGGCCTGCTGGGATCAGAAAACATCCCTTCCTCTTTTGGGTTTCACTTGTGTGAACTGGGAGGTGGGTTCCTGCATGTTTGGTGGCTGTTTCTGGATCGTGGGTGGACGGGGGCAGTGAAAGCAAAGGGCCAAAGCTGTTCTTAGACCAGAATGCTCCAACTTGGTGTTTCCGTCATTCCCAGCTTCCGGAGATCCTGGATTTTTGCTCTTTGAAGATAAGAGAGAGAGGAAGTTGCCGTTTCTCAGTCTGCTCAAATCGAAGCACGCTGGCTGGGGAATTCTGGGAGTTGAAGTCTGCACAGCTTAAAAGTTGCTGAGGTTGAGAGAAGCAGGTGAAAGTCCCAGCTGACTCTCACCAAGAAATGAAAGAATGAGAGTGGGGGGATTTTCAAAACTCCTCTCAGACAAACTCTCCCATCTGTATTATTTATATTTTCTACAGCAAGAACTCTGGGTTGATTTTTTTTCTTGCCAATCGGCAGAACAGGAGTTCTGTGGCTTTTAAAATGAGCATCCAGACTGATGGCAGACTGGCTGTGGCTTGGCCAGGGAGAGCAGTGCCAGGGACAGCGGGCAGTTCTTGTCTGCCTAAGAATTGGGGGTCAGGACGGCTTTGGTTGTTGTGGGCTGAAATGTCTGCTCTGCCTTTGCTCCTTTACGCTTTCTGAGGGGGGGGGCGGATGGCCGGGTGCAGCCGGGGAAGAGTGGAGTCAGGCGCCCACTTAGGGCTCCCCTGGGGCACGTCTGGAGCACAAGGCACTTCTGCTTGGCTCTTGCAGGCTCAAGGAGGGAGAATGCCGCCTTAATTGACTTTTTCTCTCCTGCCTAATGCAACCTGTTGGTAAAGGGAGGCTTCAGAGGGAAGCCTTAAGCCTTGCAAGCTGAGAAAGGGGTGGGTGTCTGTCCCTGGTGATGAATGAAGGCAAACATCTTCCACCCTGTGTGTAGCTGCTGCTGATGTGCTTGAGCAGCAGGGCTCGCCCGGAGCTACAGAGGAGACAAATGTCTCCCTCTCCCGCTTCTTCCCCTGTTTCCAAAGACCCCTGGCGAACGGTTGCTGCAGGGGGTCACGCGGCCCTGTTAGCCCCGCAGAGCTCCACTAGTAACCCGGCTCCTGAGGAGTTCGCCCATCTTTCAAACGTAGCCAGGACTAACCCATTTCTTCTTCTCTGCCTTTCAGCATCCGCAGCGTGATGCAGAAGTATTTGAAGGAGAGGGGAGAGCTGGCCTTTGACAAGGTCTTCAATCAGAAGATCGGTAAGTCTCGAGGGGAACTGGGGTCCAGGATCACGCAGGGCGATGCCCAGCCTGAGCTTGGGGACTTTGCCTTGCTGGGACCAGGAGCCAAGCTGGACCTCCAAGCGCTTCAGGGGAGGGATTGTGACAGTGTGCAGATGTCTGAGCTGGTGCGCAGTGGGTGGCTGAGCCGTGGCCTTGCTGGGTGACCCCCCCCCCCCGCTGCCAGCAACGTGCACAGACCCTTGTGCAGCCCAGAGGAGCTGCTGAGCAGGTGTTCTGGCTCAGGCACTGGCTTTGGCCAGCTACGGCAGATCCCTAAACAGGCTCGCCCAGCGGGACAGTGGTGCCCAAACGGGCAACTCTGTGGCAGAGCCGGACCCTCGCCTGCTTCTCGCCTTCAGGATTTTGCCCGCAGCGGCTGAAGCTTCCTGGAGGGAGCCTGATGTGTGACGGGCTGTTCGAGTTGCACGGCACGGCTGCGTGTGTGGGTGTCCGGCAGCGCAGGCTTAGTGCTTGCTTTCGGTGGGGCTTTGCCTCCAGCAGCTCAGTGTGTAGAAATCCCGGGAAAGATTGCCCTTAGAAGTGTAAACAATGCCAGGGAGACGCTGAGCCAGAGTGTCTCATGCCTGCAAAGCCAAATCCCTAAGCAGGCTTTGTGAATAATCCGGCCAATTGCTCCGGGCCCTTCGGAAGGGGAGGTTCTCCCCGTTTCATTCTTGTTCCGATATGATCAGATTGGGGCTTAAGAAATCCTGGCCTCACGACGAGACGGGACCTGGAGGCTGGCGGTAGGAAGTCTTCTCTGGCGCCTGGAAAAGATGAACCCTTAGATCAGGGGCTCGGATTGGAAAGCGGCCCTTGCCGCGGTTTCCTCTGTGCTGACCTTCTCTGAAGGTGCTTGTTTGAATCCCCACGTGAGAATTATTTAAAAGATGGCTGCCCCGGCTGGCTCTTCGGCCCATGCGCTGCTCGGGCTGGCATTTCACAGTCTCAGCGGAGGCTTCTATGCGATTTATTTTCATTCTGATCAGTTTCCCCTCTCCTCCTTTTCTTCTTCCCTGCGGAGGGAAGATGCTTCTCCTCTTCCAGTGTGTGGCTGTGCAGCTCCTTGCAAGCTAGCAGCCATCTCTGTGTTTTTCGTGGCTCCGACTTCCCTTTCCTGGAGGGACAGACACGGGAGATGAAAGCTGGTGCCCCTGCCTGGGATCAGGCCTTCTCCTCCTTTCACAGCTGTGACCGCTGCTCGTTTGTCTCCTAGGATTCCTCTTGTTCAGAGACTTTTGCCAGACTGACCTTGAGGAAGGCGTTCCGCAGCTGAAGTTTTACGAAGAGGTGGGACCACGCACTTTTCTGATTCTCCCGGGCAGCTGGAGGTCTTTTTTAAAGAGATGAAAAGGGTCTTAGTGTGTTTAAGGAATCGGTGGAGTAATGGTGCGTTTAGACACTGAGTAAATCTGATCAGAGGACGGTGTGGCAAAGAGCAGAGAGAGAGGGGGGGAGCCTCCGCATTCCAGGAAAGTCATCTGCTGCTCTGTGAGTCACGCGGCAAAGTGTGATTCACCCTGGCTGTCAGGTAACGGGCGCTTTCTCAGGATGGCTTTCCAGAAGTTGTGTAGGCTGGTGTTGAGTTCTGCAAATGCTCTCTGTGGAAAGCCCACCCCGGGCTTTTCACTCCCGATCTGCAGCCCACCCAGAGGCGCCCCCCACCCTTGGGCAAAGCCTGGGCTTAACCCGCCCTTCGCCCTGTTGGCTCTTGCAGATCAAAGAGTACGAGAAACTGGACTCGGAGGAGGATCGTCTCATCCGGAGCCGCCAAATCTACGACACCTTCATAATGAAGGAGCTGCTGTCCTGCTCCCATGTGAGTAGTGGGTGGCCATCCCAACGCAGCCGGGCCCAGGGGGAGGTCCGGTGCCTTCCGCCCGGTCCAGCTTGGAAATCTTGGTCCCTGAGGGAGTCTCTGTTCGACTTGGGGTGGCTGGGACCCCACGGTTTGGGGTGTTGCTTGCCCCGGCGCTTCATTGAACAAAGGGGCCATTGGTGGGGGGGGTCTCAGAGCCCCCCTTTTGTGCTCCTCCTGCCTGAAAGGGTGAAGAGAGGCACCCCAGTCATGCTGGAAATGTTCTCAAGTCTTTTCTGTCCCCCAAAATACCCGAATGACTAAATACGAGTCCTTTCCCTGCAGCCCTTTTCAAAACAAGCCGTCAGTCACGTGCAGACCCGCTTGGCCAAGAAGCAGGTCCCAATCACCCTTTTCCAGGTGAATGCGAGATTCGTTTGTCTTTGCGGAATGACAGTTTTAATCAATCTGTGGACTGAAGTGACTCACTTGTGCAGAAAGCAAGGAACGGTTAAGATCCCGTTCCAGAAGAGAGATGGACTCTTAGTCTACATCAGCGTTTCACAAGTTGATAGCCTTAAAATGTATTGAATTCTGATGCCCATCATCCTCAGCCAGTACAGGCATAGCCCCAGTTGATTCCCCAGACTGGGGAAAGTTGATTTTATTATTGGGTTTGTGGTATGTAAGCCAGTGTGGTTTGGATAATTGCAATATTCTTGGCTTCCCCCCCCCCCCCCGTAGCCCTACTTAGAAGAAATCTGTGACAGCTTGCGAGGAAGCATTTTCCAGCTCTTTCTGGAAAGGTAGGGCTCGGATGGCGTCTTCCTTCTCTGCCGTGCCCCCCCCACTGATGGCCCTCGGGGGTCTCTGCAGGATGAGGAAGGAGGAGATGGCCGCTGGGATGGGATGCTGTGGGTGTTCTGGGAGGGTGGACCTTCTCCAATGTGGGTGCCCTCTTTGGGGCTACTTGCACCCCAGATGTTTCCTGCAAAATGAACAACAGGAACCTTTGCATTGTATTGGGGGGGCGCATCTACAAAGGGACTTCAGAAATAAGCGCACTTATTTTTAAATTAAAAACTAGAGAATTGAGTTCTCTGAATTGCAGTGTTCAGTTTCCCCCCCCCCCCCCCGAGTCATTTCAGCACTTTTTAAAATGCTTTTCTAATAGAATCTTAAGGGATTAGGAAATATGGAAGCTTGATATTCTTTCAGCAGTGATTTTTACTGGAATCTCTCCCACGTTTTAGGAGAAGCATCATAAGCAACTCTGATTTCAGGACACCTGATTAGGAAAAAAAATAGCTGATCAAGAGACCTTTTTAAAATCAGAAACTTGATTTTGTTTTCTTTTTCCAATTCATCTTAGGAGAAAATTTTGTTTTTACTGTGGTCATGGACTATAACCTTTTCCGCTCTTTCTTATTTCCAGTGATAAGTTTACAAGATATTGTCAGTGGAAAAACGTGGAGCTGAACGTTCACGTAAGTATTTTCTGATCTTTGAGGCGTGTTTTGCCGGATGTACGTCTATAAAACCAGGAATGGGCGGATTCGTCGCTGAGGGTTGTTTCAGCAAGGGCCATCTCAGAGGGGTCAATGTGATCCAGAAATATTCTTTAGCCAGAGTGCCAGTTTGGGATGACCCCACAGTATTGGGCAGTAAGAGTTCAGCATGTAATCGTGCACTGCAAAGGTTTTGCCAAATGTGTCCCTGTGAAGCTTGAGAAGATCAGGGGGAGAGTGGTTCTACGTTGTCGCCCTCTTCTCTCCACAGCTGACCATGAATGACTTCAGTGTCCATCGGATTATTGGAAGAGGCGGCTTTGGAGAAGTCTACGGTTGCCGTAAAGCGGACACAGGGAAAATGTCAGTTGCGTTGCTTGTCTGTGTGATGAGAGAAACGTGAACTGTTCCAGACAAAGCCATTAGAAATCAGAGGGGGTGGGGTTAGGCTTACTGCCTTACGTGCTTCATTCCCCCAGTGCTCCAGGAGTTGGAGGAAGGTTTTCTCTTTCAAAAGTCATCTTCCCCTCTTGCTTGAGTCGCGCTTCAGCTGTGGCCCAAACGTTTTCTCGGTTTTTAAACCCAAAATGTTTAAAGGCGACTGATTGCTTAACTGTGGGAAGGCTTGTTGCGCTGGTGCTGCCCCCGTGGACTCGGTCAGGACAGGTCAGCCCAAACTCTGAATGGAGAGCACGATTGCCCTGCTTGAGAAATCCCTGGCTTTCATCCTTTTAATTCATAAACCAGCAAATCGCAGAGCGAGTCCTGGGAGCAAGCGAGGATGCAGCCCGGCCCTTTCACATCCTGGGGCGGCCTCAGCCTCTTTGTGCAACTTCTCAGGTACGCCATGAAATGCTTGGATAAGAAGAGGATCAAGATGAAGCAGGGGGAGACCTTGGCCTTGAATGAACGCATCATGCTCTCCCTGGTCAGCACTGGGGTGAGTACGTGGTCCTCCGGTCAGGTTGCAGTGCAGGGGGAAACGCGGAGGTCTCCCTCACGGTGGCCTCTTGCAGGAAAGCTGCGGCTTTTTTGAGCAGCCTGAAGCTCTGCCACAGGAGTTGGCTCTTGCAGAAATCCTGGGGGATCCTGGAGCAAGAACGCCACCATTGGGGCCCCCAATTTGGTCAGTCCATCAGGAGCTGGGCAGCCCCTCTCCTTTCCTGCCCGGCTCACGGCCTCTCTCACGGTGGGTGGTGGGCCATTGTGCCTGGGAGGGGCTCTTTGCATCATGCCAATCTCAGTCTCTCCTCCTCCCCCCCAAGGACTGTCCTTTCATTGTATGCATGACGTACGCCTTCCACACACCGGACAAGCTGTGCTTCATTCTGGACTTGATGAATGGTAAGTGACTGACTCGGTCTGCTGCTGGCCTGCAGGGAGTGGGGCCAGGGCGTGTGTGTCTCTTGGATATGTGCGGAGAGGAAGGCCCAGGCCACAGAGACTGCCACAGCAGGGGCTGTCCGTGGGGGTCTGGAAAGGCCATCCCAAGGACTCCCGCAGGGCCCAGGCGGTGCGGCTTGATCCTGGGGATTTTCCGCACAGAGAGCTGCTGTTGAGGTTGGCCCTTCTTGGCCTTAGGTGGAGACCTGCACTATCACCTCTCTCAGCACGGGGTCTTTTCGGAGAAGGAGATGCGCTTCTACGCCACCGAGATCATCCTTGGGCTGGAACACATGCACAGCCGCTCCGTGGTCTACCGAGACCTGAAGGTAACCCCTGCCAGGTTTCTGCAAAGGGCGCAACGGGCCCTGTGGGCTGAGGGGACGCTCTTTCAGGCCAGTGTTGCAAGGTCTGCAAGGTTCTGGGGCTTTACGGAGACCTTGCGCCCGTCTGCTTGCCCTCCCCTCCCCTCCTCTCGGGACGTCTCGGCAAAGGGCTCAGAGGAGGGCTGGGCTCCACTCTCAGCCGTCTGGCGTGACTTTCTCTGCATTTGCCCTCGTCCTTGGGCTGCTGCTCTGCCTGGCCGCTTGCCTGGCAGAGCCACAGGTGCCTCTGGGTTTCTCCCCAGCCGGCCAATATCCTTCTGGATGAACACGGCCACGTGAGGATCTCCGACCTAGGCCTAGCTTGTGATTTCTCCAAGAAGAAGCCCCACGCCAGTGTGTGAGTAGAGAAGGATGGCCTGCTCTGCAGGGGGGAAGCCTGTCAGCCGAGCCCTGAGTTTGGCTGCCCCCCCCCAGCAGCAGCTCCCCCTGGATGCCTTCTGTGGGCAATGGCAGAGTTTGCGCCTGGGGCCTGTGCTCAAGGAAGAAGGCGGCTCCCCCTTTGCTGCTCCTGGGCATCCCCCCCCCGCCTGGTGGCCTTGGTCTCTTCTGCAGGCCCGTCCCATGTGTGCATCCCTTTTCCAGTGGAACTCATGGCTACATGGCTCCGGAGGTGCTGCAGAAGGGAACGGCCTACGACAGCACGGCCGATTGGTTCTCCCTGGGCTGCATGCTGTTCAAGCTTCTCAGAGGGTGAGTCCGGCCCCCTCGGACTGGCCGAGCCTCCTCGGCCAGGGTGCTGCTCCTGGGGGGGGAGGGGGGGCGCTGAGGGACGAAACCTCGGTTTACATCTGGAAGGGAGGAAAGTCACCGCTGGCTCCTCCGGGGCCCGGGAGATGAGCAGCTGGCCGTTAATATAGGGGGCTAATAATTTCCCCCTTCTCTGCCCTGCTGAGTCTCAGCTTGCGCCTGTGTCCTCCTCCTCCTCCTCCTCCTCCTCCTCCCGGCAGGCACAGCCCTTTCAGACAACACAAAACCAAAGACAAGCACGCGATCGACCGCCTGACGCTCACTGCAGTAAGTGGGGCTTCCGAGCGGCGGGTCAGGCCCCCTTCCTTTGCGCTCAGCAGGCACACTTCCTCATCGACTGCGCCCAGCAGTTTTAAAGACATGAACAAAAACGCAAGAACCGGCAGGGCCAGAGGCATTTCATGGCACTGTATTCTGGGGCTTAGAAGGAAATTAACGGTGCAGGTAAAGCCGCAGGCTCCAGTCTGCGTGTGCTGCGGCTGCAGCTCTCCTACCTTGGGGGGGGGGGGGTTTCTGTCCTGGAAGCCTCGCGGGGCCCCCCGGCCTTCCATTTTGGGGGAGCCAAGGTCTCCGGCACAGGGGATCCGCCGGGTACTCTTGGAAGATCGTAAAGCTGCCTCTCGGGGCAGATCCAGCTCCCCCCAGAACACTCTCCTTTGCTCCCCCCTGCCCAGAACGTGGAGCTACCGGATTCCTTTTCGCCTGAACTCAAGACTCTCCTGGGGGGGCTTCTCCAGCGGGACGTCGCGAAGCGGCTCGGCTGCCAAGGTGGTGGGTGAGTCCCCACTGGAAAAGGGGAGGAACGGGGGCGGTGGGGGGCTCCGTGGTTTACCCAACCTAATTGGCTAAAGAACCTTGCGTGTATTTTGCAAAAATCCTGATGCTCTTCCATGCCAGTTCAAATAATTGCAGAGAGGGAAGGGCCCCATTGACTGCTCCCCACCTGCAGCTGGAGCCCCCCTCCCTTTTAGCCAGGGCTGAGCCCCGAAAACAAAGGGGCTCCTGGTTGGGCCCCTGAGCCTCTCCTGGGCCAAACTCCTCTGGCTGTGTTGGGGAAGGGCTCTTTGTGGGACCAAAGTGGATTATTCCAAGGCCGACTCCTGGTTTGTCCAGCCCAGATCTTCTCACAGCCACCCGCCTACCCTGTCAGGTGGATGCTGGCAGGGCGGGCCCCTGCGCTTCGATTGGGCAGTGCCTGAGTTCCTGTCCCTGGCATTGGTCCTTGAAGATGATTATCACCGGGGGATCCATTTTTCCTACTGCGGGGCTGGATCCAGCCGCTCGGGGTAGGAGACGGGACAGCCGCGCTCACTTTGTGTTTGTGCTTCATCCCACAGTGCCCAGGAGGTCAAGGCTCACCCTTTCTTCCAAGGAATTGATTGGCAGCACGTTTACCTGCAAAAGGTGAGCCCAGCGGTGACCCCTCCGCATGCAGACCCCTTTCCCCGACAGATGATGATGCTACAGAAATTCTGAATGAACACTTCGCTGGCCCTTCATTGCTGAATTTCGAACCCGATTGCTAAGACCTGGTTTATGTTGAAGCTTCTGATGCCGCCCTTATAAATAAACGAAAGCCAGGATTTTCATCTCTGCAGGCAGCCCGTTTGTAACTCTGCTCTCCTTGCCTTGCCAGTATTCACCCCCCCTGGTCCCCCCCAGGGGAGAAGTCAATGCGGCGGATGCTTTTGACATTGGCTCCTTCGATGAAGAGGACACAAAGGGCATTAAGGTGGGTGGGGGGGCTTTTGGGAGGAGGAGGGGGGCCGATGATGGGCAGGAGAGGATAAGGCTGGTACGGCGCTGGGCATCCAATGCTACCTCAGCCTTACGCCCTGGTGGAATGAAGGCTGTTTAAGGCCAGGGGGCCTCCTGAGGACTAGTGTGCTGGTTGGCTCCTCGAGGTGCTGCGTAGGAGCTGCGTGTCGCTTGCAAACCAGGGGATGGTTCTGGAAGCGAATCCTTTCTCTCCTCTCCCTGCTGCCAGCTGCTGGATTGCGACCAAGAGCTGTACAAGAACTTTCCCCTGGTGATTTCTGAGCGTTGGCAGCAGGAAGTGGCCGAAACGGTGTTTGAGGCGGTGAACGCCGACACGGACAAGGTGGAGATGCGGAAGCGAGCAAAGAACAAGCAGCTGGGCCACGAGGAAGGTACACCTCAGCTACCCCAAGGACCCAGGTGTTGCCACCCTCCGTTGGCAGGGTGGGCCACTGAGCTGCCTCCTGCCCAGGAAGGGCAAAACTGTAACTGCTGGGCTTTTGCCAGCTATGCGTTCCTTAAGAAGTGTATGTCCATCCATGGCGGTGGCTCTCCCACTGGGCAGCCCTTCAGCTCGGGCCCAGCCCAGCCCAGCCCAGCCCTCCTCCTGCTTCGCGTGCCAGCTGTGGGGGATGTCCAGACGGGTCCCTTCTGTCTTACTCATGGCGGCTTCCCCCCCTCCCCCAGATTATGCTCTGGGGAAGGACTGCATCATGCACGGCTACATGCTGAAGCTGGGGAACCCCTTCCTGACGCAGTGGCAGAGGCGCTACTTCTACCTCTTCCCCAACCGGCTGGAGTGGCGAGGGGAAGGAGAGTCCCGGGTGAGTGGTCCCCCCCTGCCCCCGCCCCCACCCCCGCTGCTCGCAGGCTGGGCAACCTCTGGATTCCTTTCGCCCCTCAGCAAAACCTGCTGACGATGGAACAGATCCTCTCGGTGGAGGAGACGCAGGTCAAGGATAAAAAGTGCATCCTGCTCCGAATCAAAGGAGGGAAGCAGTTCGTCCTGCAGTGCGAGGTAACCGGGGTTGGGAGAGGGAGGGGGTATTTGTTGGGAGGGGCTTCGTGGCTCCTACCTCACCAGCAGTTTGAGCTGCTGAAAAAGTGATAGCGTTTTCCTCCCCTGCACCTGGTCTGCAATGCCGGGTTTGTTGGGGGCGGAGGCGGCATCCTCTGCTCTGTGTGGCAGAGATGGTGGGTTCGTTCTGTCCTGGGCAGCCCTCCCTCCCGGGGGCTGGGCGTCGGGGGTCTCTGGGGGGTGCTGCAGCTTCATTTGCTCCCTCCTAGAGCGACCCGGAGTCCCTGCAGTGGAAGAAGGAGCTGACGGAGGCCTTTACGGAGGCCCAGAAGCTGCTGCGAAGGGCGCCCAAGTTCCTGAACAAGTCCCGTTCTGCGGGGGTGGAGCTCACTAAGCCCCCGCTGAGCCATAGGAACAGCAACGGCCTGTGACGGCTCTTGGGGAGGAGGCTGGCTGTCATCCCCCCTCCCCCCGTTGCCCCAGAGTGGGGTCCTGCAAAGGGCAGCGTCTGGGCAGGGGCCAGGCAGGGAGACATGCAAGGGGCAGGGGCTCTGCCAGGCCACGTGGACCGAGGGAGATGCCCAGGCCGGAGGAGCCCAGCCCTCCGGCCCTAGCATTGGGAGAGGGCTCCTGCCTGCTTCATGGGACTGGGATGGCACTGTGGACCTTTGGGGCTCAGTGGGGGTTCCCTGGCTGCGTCCACCCATCCGAAGGGACCTCTGGGTCTCACTGGGGCCCTTCACACATACGGACCAACTGAAGACATGTTTTGTGTGGCTTCCAGTGTTGTGCTGCTGCTGCTGCTTTTCGGCAAAAGTGACTCTGGACTCTGGTTCTATGTCCCTCACCAGCTGCCCAGCCTGCCTTGCCAGCGTCCGCTGTGGGCTCTGCTCTGTTGACCTTGGCCTGGACTGGTGCAAGCAGGAGCTTGGCTGGGGAAATATGGTGATTGTGCGCTTGTGTGTGTCTGTCTGTCTTCCTCGTCTCACACAAGAGTTGCCGGGGAGAGCCACGTGACGAATGCTTTTGTGACTTTTAGTGGCACTTTTAAAAAACACTTTAAACAAATCCAGTAACTAAAAGTGGAGCATGTGAACACTAGAATTAGCCTTCAGGCAATTTCCTTGCCCCCGATGCATGGGGGGCGGGCTGGGTCTCTGGGTGCATTTAAAAGCTGAGGAGTTTGGGCAAGGATGCCCCTTCCTTTCCTAGCTTTTGAGATCAAGAAAGGAGCGTGGCCGACAGCTTCTCCCTGGGCTGGGAGAGGTGTGAATAACGGGGAGGGACTTCATACCTGTAATAATACAAATTATTATCAATTTACTAATGATAATTAGTAAGGGAAACATTTCACTGGGACATTTGATTGGTGGAAGATGGGAAATACGTTCTGAAAACGAAGGTTTGCAGAGTCCTTTTTAAAATTACCTTCCCCGTGGTTACTTGAAAATCCCGCCATCGTCTCTTGCCCGTCCGTAGCAAGTTGCAGCTCCTGGGGCTTCCTGCAAGACCAGCCCTTGCCGGAGGATCTGGCCGTGGTGGCGATGCCACCGATTCGGAGGAGCTGAGGGGCGCCAGGGAGAGCGCACCTGTGCAGCATCTCTTGAGGGCCAATTGCAGCTTACCGTTTCCCCCCCTCCGGCAATGCACTGCTATATTAGAGGTCTGGTTTAGAGCACTTTAACCCTCTCGAATTACAATATATGCATACTCTTTTTGAACTGTGCTGTAGAGAAGAACTTCTAGCTAAAAACCAATAAAAAATGTTGGGATAATATACATTTTGGGAGATCTTAAGATTCTATTGCTTACTTTCAGTATTACACAAAATGGGAGAAATATATCTAAAAAACACTGAAAAATATATGTATAGCCAAAAGTTCATAAAAAATTTTTTGTGCCTGCTGTCATATTCCATGATGTAAATATGTGGTTTAGCACTACTGAATATTAGAGCATCGGATAATTTGTTTTTTTTAAGTGTTAATCTAATAATCAAAGTTTTATTTTGGTACAACATTAAGTTACTTTTGTCTTCAGAAGTAGTTTAAAAAAATCCAAGAATTACGTTTTGACTAAGAGGCATTTTTATGTTATTTATTTTTAAGTCTGGACACCTTGGTTTACTTAATTCCCTGTACATTTTTTTCTTTATCTTATGTATGTTATTTAAGTAACAAGGATCCTTTCCCAGTTGAATTCAATAACTTTTTATTACAGTTTTCATAAACGTGCTGTTCAAACAGGATTTTCTCTGTCCAGCCATCCCCAATAAAACAAGTTCAGAGAAAAAAGATCTCTTTCGTTTTCCCCTCCTCTGGCCTTGGGGGTCTTGGGAATGCACCGGCCTTTTTCCACACGGGGCCGCGTCCGGGATTTGAGGGTCGGTGTAGCCTGCAGGTCTGCCAGGCCGGGCAGGCTGGTTCTGGAGTGCCAGTCTCCAGAGGTGAGCCTGGGCAGGGTCACACCTGGATTTCAGGAAGGA
Organism: Vipera ursinii; assembly: GCF_947247035.1. Taxonomy (NCBI): domain Eukaryota; kingdom Metazoa; phylum Chordata; class Lepidosauria; order Squamata; family Viperidae; genus Vipera; species Vipera ursinii. Next base: position 392,534 of record NC_139527.1, on the reverse strand, counting down.
ATCGGGGGCTGCCACGGAGAAGGCCAGGTGGAGGTCCCAGGAAGTCTTTAGGAGGGCAGCTCCACAGGAGGAAGACTATTCCCCTTCTGCGATTCTGACCAGAGGACAGAAAAGAAAGGACTCTGCCACTCCAGGCTGACAGCTTGGACAGTGACTCCCACCCTGCCTTTGAAAACGTTGCAGTCTAGCTTCTCCCGGATGCAAACCAGTGAAAGATTATCCGGTTTGTTCGTTTATTTTCCAATCCTTCTGCCTTGTTGTGCATTTAAGCATGCCTGAGCGGAGGCGTTTGGGGCTGCCTCCCTCTCCTCCACTAGCTGAGGAAAGGACTTCCATCTGGAGGTTTGAACAGGAGCAGGAGGTCTTCCCTGGAGAGCTTTACGTGTTGCTCTTCACCCAAAAGTTCCTATCTGCTGCCATCTATTGGGTGATTTTTTTTTGAAAAATCACATTTTCACATGAAAATGAGCGAGGATGGAAGAAGCCTTGGGAGGACTGAGATCCTAATGACCACAGTCACAGCTCTCTTGTGAGGTCTGCCTGCAGGTGAGGAAGGGACCTTTAGGGTCCCCCCTCCCCCCCCGCCCCCACAGGGTCTTCTACGGGGCTATTGAAGTTTGCCCCTGTGAGAGTAGAGGAGACGATTGGGGGTTTTCTGTCGGTGTCCTCTGCTGGGACGCTGGAGTCTGGACCAGGAGGCCTTTGGCCTGATTCCACCAGGGCTGCTCTTGTTCCCATCAGGGATTCAGGCAGTTTGGTCAGCTCGGCCTTTTTAGTAACCAAGTCATAGATGTTTTGTCCTTTCGAACCAGATCCTGAAGTTGACCAATGCCCCGATTGTGAGCATGACGCATTTAATGGAGGGACAGCAGCTGGGAGCCAGTTGCGTAGCTGAATCAGCTCCCCCTTCCGAGCTTCCCAGCCAAATTTTTTCAGCGTTCCTCCCCCAAAACAAGTAATGGCTGAGTTTTTCAGGGTATCCAGTGACCACAGATGATATCGGAAAGCTTATCCTCCAGAGCTCTCTCGAGACGTTCGTGTAAGTTGGAAGACTAGAAGAAGGAAGTTCTCGGACAGCCACTTTAGGGGACCTCAGTCCATCATCGTCCTTTCCTTCTGAAAGGAAAGTTGAGCATTTTCAAGACCGCATTTACCTTTTTGTGGTACGTGATACTTGCTGGCATTTCTGGCAGTGGACGTGGGGCGGCTTTTGTGTCTGCACCAGGGCTGTTTCTAAGGTGGGTCACTGGTTTTCCCTAGAGGATGATCCCCAGGGGTGAGTGGCCACGCTGGACGTGGTGGAAGAGATGACGCAGATGGACAGCAGAAGCAGCACAAAGACTCCCGGGAATTCTTGGAGCAACGTCTGGATCTTCCATGTAAGTCATTCCTATTTCCAAGATTGTGCTTGTCCTGAGACTCATGGAGACTGTTATGGGGGGTGAGTGCGTTACAGGTTAAAACTCTTGTGGTGCACATGGGAGCCGGGGCCTGCCAAAAGTCCGGCAACCAAACACCTCTGGCCCAGCAAAAGTAGGCAAAGCCATATTACTCTATGGTGGGCAATGCTGGTCAGGAAAAGCAAACAGCGTGGGTGCCGGTTGGGCTGTAGCAGCTGACAGCCAAAGTGGGGGAGGCTTGGAAAAGGATCCAGGGATCTTCTTGGCCACTCACCAAGACGTCTTGGCAGTAGATGGATCTGGAGTAGCCTTTGGGAAAAATGGAATATTCATTCCCCTCAATGCTCTTGGAGTGAGATCTAGAAGTTGTGGTTGTGTTGGGTGATATTATTCAGCTTAATGCTTTGTGGTTAATTGGGACTGCTGACTTGCTGGCTGGGGGTGGGGGTGGGCTGGCCCCTCTGAGCTTGATAGGATTCAGCCTGGGGGGCAGAAGTCACAGCCCACACCGACTCCTGTTCTTCTGGGTGGGTGTCCCAGGCCATACGTGCAGATGCTGGCCCCCCGAGTGTGCCCAAGGGAGAGGGCACCAGCCCCCCTTACCTCGGCCCCGCTGCTTGGCAGGGTCCCTCTGTCTCAGGCAGGCAGCCTAACACCCGGGTGTATTTTTAGCCATGACATGTCCTCCTGTTCAGCTGCTGGCTCTCATCGGGGGTGGGAGGGAGGGGAGGGGTCCGCTTAGCTGCTTCCCCCGTCCTCCTCCTCCTCCTCCTGCTTCTTCCTGCCTGCTGGGAGCCTGTAGCTGCTGCTGGGGCTGTTTGTGTAGGAAGCCACTCACCTGTTGCCGGCCAGGTGGCTGATAGAGAAGGTAGGCGACCTCTGGGGCTGCGTGGGGGGGGAGAGAAGCTGGGGAGAAGGTCTGGGGTGGGCACCTACCTTGGCCTCTCAAATGCCGGCTGAGGGTCAGCAGGTGGCTATTTTTAGCCAGGCTGAAAGAACAGCCTGCGGAAGCGTCGGAGAGCAATGGTGGAGCAGGGCCTTCCTTCAGCTCAGGCTCCAGGAGCAGCTCAGCTGGGAAGAAGGTCCCGTCCCTTCTCCCTGGAGGATTGTCTGCCGGAAGTGCTTCTGAAGATGTTAATCAGGAGAGGCCTTTGGACCCCTGGAGGGCCTTCCTAGGCCGGTCTGAATCCTGGCCAGATTTGGGCCTTCAGCTGCCGATCCCAGTTTGGCCTTTGAAGAAGACGTGGGTGGCAGAGTTAGAAATCTTAAGCGATCAAACTGGCTTTTCCTTTGAAATGTTATTTTAACGTGGGGATGTGGGTGCTCCTCTGTTGTAGAAAGGGGCCTTTCTGTAGCCCAAATCTGGAGAAATCAGAATCCAAAAGGTGACAGGTGCAGCGATCGTGTCTGTGTACAAAAAGAACAAAGTTGGGGGGGGCACTCATGTACCGAAGAGCCCCGGGTCTCGTGGTGGCCACAGATAGTGGCAGAGTTGGGTTTTCAGGATTTCTAGTGATGGCCACCAAGTTTCGTCTGGGTAACTGCTTGCTTTGCTGCTCCGGTGTGGCGGGAACCCGCAAACAAGTGTACACGTCTTGTACCCCTGTGGGGTGGGGGCTGACCTGCAGTGCCAGGGAGCTCCTGCCATAAAATGGGTTTGCAGTTGTTTCCCAGTTCTCAGCAGTAACTAGATGGAGGTTGGCCGTCTGTCATGTTTGGAAATGTCAATAGCTGGACCATCTTTTCTTCCTGTCACCAAAGAGTGATTGGATCTTGTCAATGGGTGGAGCATACTTTGTTTTAAACTGATACAGGCGCCCAGTTAATGAAATAAAATAAGGGTGATCCAAGACACTCTTTTGCTCCTCCCCAGGAGTGCCTTCTCATGAGCCAAGTTGCCAAACACTTTGGGGGGTGGGGTGAGTGAATTTCTGATGCTGTGTGTTCTGTTAATCCAGAAACCAAATGAGGCCTTTTGTATCAATACAGTCTCTGTGTGTGGCAGGTCCGTGCCTTGCACCGGGCCATGACTGGTTTCTCCTTAGGGTGTTTTGTGACCTTAGGCCTTGCAGGGTAAGCCAGGATTGTGTAAGCAATGGCGGCTTAGCCCAGAAGGCAGGAGGAAACGGTTATGGGAGTACAGAAAGCAGAGAGATGATTCTGGTGCAAGGTGGTTGAGAGGGACGTGGCTGGACCTAAGATCGCAGAAGTGGCCACGCACAAGGACGCCTCCTTGTTGGTCTAAGAGAGCCTCGTCGGGACGAAGCGGCAATGGCCTCCCACCATGGTTTCCAGCTGGGTGCCCTGGCCGTGGGCGGTCGGCGCAGCAAAGGAGGCCTTGGCAATGTGGCCGCTGGAGAGGCGGGCCAGGCTCTGGCCAGGCAGGCTGATCCAGACTCTGCTGAAAGATCCGACTGGCCCAGGGCAGCCCCTGTCAGCTTCTCCGCTGGGCAGGAGGGATCGGGTTTCTGCAGAAGGCCCACCTCTCTCGCCCACCGGGCAGCTGTGGGTTGGCGAAGCTCCTATTTCAGCCTGTCCAGAGAGAGGAGCTGGAGGTGGCAGCCCAGGGCAGTTTTGCCAGTGGGCCGAGGGCCGAGGGCAGCAGTGCCCAGGTGGCCACGGGACTTCTTTTTCAAGTCTTCATTCTTGCCTGAACTGATGGTTGGGGCTTTTACTGTAGGGGTGTTTGAACTGGATTTCTGAGGAGTTTCGCCTGTGGTCGAGGGACCCAGCCAGCTGGCAGTTCAAAATGTCTCCATGGTTACGGGGAGGGGGGATGAGAACCACCAAGAAGACATTTACATTTAGGTAGATTTTAGCACTTCCCAATTGCCTCAAGACACACTTGGAAACAGAGAGGCTTGGTGTATGTGTGTATATAATGACAATAATATGCATGCCCCTGATTTAGAGGCTCTGGGAGCCTGGAATGGTGCCCTACATTCAGCTCTTGTCCACAGCCCTCTTTCCAGCCAGCACAAGCCCTTATACCAGCCGAAATCCGGATGGCCCCCGACCTTCGCACCTTTCGGCGAGATTTAAAAACCTATCTATTCCAGCAAGCCGGCCTGGCCTGATAGATTTGGGGTTTTATTTGTAGATCTGGGGTTTTATTTGTTTTATTGTTGGTTTATTGTATACTTACTTTGCTCTGTACACCGCCCTGAGTCCTCCGGGAGAAGGGCGGTATATAAAACGAATAAATAAATAAATAAATAAATAAATAAAATAAAGGCCAGAGCAATTCCGAAGCAGAACAGCTTTGGAAAGCGGCTGCTGGTCGCTGATGGGTTTGGGAGGATCCCCCGGGCGTGATCCAGAGAGCAGAGTCAGCAGCGGAGGTGACCTCCCAAGGGCCTCCTCTTTCCAAGGGCTCTTGATAAAGCCAGGCTTTAATCAGGGTCGGTCCTGATCCCCGTTGAAAGCCGGTGGGAAGCATTTGAGGAATTTCTCTCTTGGGTGGCCCCAGCTTGCAGGCTAAGACTCAGCCCAACCCCTGCAAAGGTCTAGCAGTTCCTAGACACATGGAGCTGGGGGAGGAGGGCTGTGTTGCTTGGCATGGAGTCCAAGCTCAGAAGACCCCACAATATTGTGGAGGGGCTGCCTGAAAGGTGGGCCTGCTCAGGTGAGGGTCCCTCCAGGCATCAGGGTTTCTGACGGTGGAGACCTCAGCTGGGGGGTGGGGGGGAGGGGAAGCCTTGGAGTGGGAAGGGCTGGCAAAGGTGGTCCCCGTGAGAAGGAGCCAAACAGTGTGAGAATTGGGGCAGCCGTCTCTCCTTCCAGGGGTCTGGAAAACCAGAGGCTCAGAGTAGGGTGCCCTGCCCTGCCCTGCCTGGGCCTCCGAACGGGGCGAGGGGGTCCGACTGAGCCTGACCGGTCTCTCCTCTTCCTCCGGCCCGTCTGGGTGTGCGCTCCATCCGGATGCAGGCTGCTGTTCCTGGTCTCCATCCGCCATCCTTCCTCCTTGTCTCCATCTGTGAAGCTCTCCCCACTCTGAGCTGCCCGTCAACATGGCCATCTCGTCACGACTCGCTCTGTGGGAGCAGAAGGGAAGTGGATCTCCTGGCAGACGCAGCCCGCATGAGGCAACGTGGAGAGCGGCATGAGCTGGGGGGGGAGCTTTGGTGCCCTCAAAAGGCCCCCGCCGCCCTTGCAGGCCCGAGCAAAGCCCCGGTGGCTGCTGAGCTGCCCTCCTTGCTATTAACGGCTTGATTCCTCCTCTGCATTGTTGGCTTCTTTTCACGAGCTGCTCTGCTTCTGACTAGCAACTAATTCGAATTTTCACCCCAGAGTTGAAGGCCGCTGAAGCGTCACATCTAGCCAAACAAACTGGCAGTTTCCTGTACCTTGAAACTTGCAAACGGTGTGTGTGTGTGTGTGTGTGTGTGTGCATACGGATGTACAGAGTAGTGCAGAGCCCCCCCCTTGCAGCGCATCTGGGGTTTCAGCTTGGTCTCCGAGCCATCTTCTTTGTAAGGGGGGGGAGCTTCTCTGGGTTGGGGAGGGGGTCTTCTGTCCCCTGAGGCAGGGCGGTTGGGGGATCTGCTCCAGTTGACCTCTTCCATTTCCCTTTGGTGTGAACAGATTAGGGAAGAGGACCGGAGCCCCCCGCCGGCCTCCCCGCCTTTGCCTTTCTCCATCATTCCTGGGGGGTTCATCAAGCAGCTCGTGCGGCAGAACGAAAAGGAGTCCAAGGCGCTGAGGCTGAAAGAGGAAGTTGCCTTGAATTCCCAGGAAGATGTGAGTGGTGGGGGGAGGGGGGGGCTGGTGGAGTGCAAGCTGCCTTGAGATCTGCTCTGAGGTCGGGGCCCCCTCTGGAGAGGAAGGTGCCCCGACAGCCTTCCTGGGGGCATCACGTCCTTGCTGGGCGCACAAGCAGAGCCAGACTGGATCTCCCTGCAGTGTGTCGGGGGCCCTGGAGGCCCCCCCAGTTCTCAGAATCCTCGGGAGGGGCCTACTCTGCATGGGTTCCCACCTGCCCCCCGTGCTTTGCCTCCAGGGAGAAATCTCTGCCCCCTTGGTGCCCTTCGGTCCCTGGGCAAAAGTTCTGATGGGCTTTGCTTTGCTTTGCAGCCTCCCGGGAAGCCAGTGGTGGGGCCCGTGCAGCAGTTTGTGATCAAGGAAGACGACCGCTTGGAGGGGGGGGGCAGCATGGCCCAGGGCAGGCCGAACGGGGAGAAGCCATCAGGGGAAGGGAGGGTTGCCCTCCCAGAGAAGAAGACGCTGCCCTTCAGGATAGGCCCCCCAAGAAGGAACGCTAAGCTCTTTGGGCCCGATCCGGCCCCAGCTGCTACCCCCAAAGCAGAAGAGAAGGTTCCCCTGGCCGGAGCGCCTGCTGCAGAAGCAAGCAAAGGCCCGCTGGGCTCCAGGCCTGGCACAGCAGCTGCCCGGGGCAAAGGCCTTGAGAGCCCCACGAAGGAGATGGCCCAGGGAAGGACCGAGCTGGGCAGGAGGGCGAAAGGGACCAGGGCAGGTGGAGAGGAGCCGGGAGAGGAGGGGGAGCCGAGGGAAGAAAGCCGGGAGAGAGGGAAGGGAGGAGAGAGGGAAGGGGGCACCGTGGCCGAAGGCACGAAGGGGCCAGGAGAGGCGCTGGCAGCTGCCAGCCATGAAAGGGGGCCGGAGGGAGCCCAGCAAGCCGAGGCTCCGGCTGGAGGAGGGCGGGAGCAGCCCCCCCCTGGAGCAGCAGCAGAGGTGAAGGGGGGCCCGGAAGAAGCAGCGGAGGTCTTGGCAGGAGACGGACCAGAGGATCCGGAAGAGAGTCCCGATTCCAGCCAGGTGAGCCTGGAGCTGCCCGGTGCGTCCCATGCCTGGCAGGACCGAATGCTCAGAGCCCCTTGGGCTGCCTCCTCCCCAGACTGCCCACCTCTTGCCCCCCAAAATGGGAAACGATGCTTAGAATTCTTTTTCCCCCCCCTCCTTTGAATTCCCTGGGCAGCCCTCTGGCTCTCCCCATCTGCCTTTCCATCACGGATCCACTTTGCATCAATAAAACAAGGCCACTCATGCCCCCCCCCAAATCCCGCTGGGATGGCGGTTGTGGCCTTTTTGTGCAAGAGATGAGAAATAAGGAAACGAAACCACAGCGGTTCAGGGCACTGGGAGACCCCAAGCGGGGGCCGAAAGAGGGGGGCCAGGCCTTCAGGGGCAAAGGGGGTGGGAGGGCACGGGGCTGGACACTCCCCAGATTGCAAAGGGTCCTGAGGAGCTCCCACCCCAGCTTTGCTAGAAAACCAGTGAAATTTTTCGCTGCCAGCCTCCCCTCCTCCAACAGGTCCCTGAGGACGTCTGGTTTGAAACGGAGAAAGTCTGGCTGGTTCAGAAGGAAAAGTTTGCTCTTGGTAGGTTTGGCTTCTGCAGCTGAGGGGCTGGGGGGGAGCGTAGCCCCTCAAGGCAGGTAGGAGCAGCCCCCTCCCCAGTGACTTTGGAAGGAGGGGAAGAGCGGAGGGACTGAGTTCATGCCTTATGCCGGGTTTTATGCTTTGGCTTATTTTATTTGTACGTTTGTCACTGAGATGGTTTATTATTTTAGGATTTTAGGATTTAAGATTTTTTTTGATGTTTCATGTACCATGGATGTTTTAATTAATTTTTCATATCGTGAAAACTGCTGAGAGTCCTTGAACTCATGTGGAATATCAATGTGATAAATAAGTAAAAGGCAAAGATTGTTCTCCCCTTGCTATTTGCATTTGTGACTGGTGTGCATGTGTGTTTGTGTGTGAGGAAGGTGGGCAGTGATTGAGGCAGGCAGGGTCACTGGGGGAGGCGCCAACGCCTTCCGTGTGGCGGCTCCTGACCCAGAGCAGACCCCGGGTAGCCCCCTCCTCACGGGCTGAGAATGGGGGCTCCTCTGAGCTGGGGGAGGCTGGCTGCCTTTGCAGAGTGGCCCCCCGGGGGCTGGAGGGGAGGTTTGGCCTTACAGTTAGCCTTCATTTTGCAGCCACTGAGCTGAAACCAGACGTGGGCACTCCAGAGCTGCCTCCAGGGACCGTGCGCGCTCGCCTGGACGCCGATGGCTCCATTGTGGAGGTGGACGAAGAGGATGTCCAGAAGGTGGGGGCTTCTATCCTTGCCTGAAGGCAACTGAATTTAGGGGGTCATTTTGGCACGATCCTCTGCCTGCCCTGACTCTCTGGAAGCATCCGGGTGGGGGTCTCTTTCATTCCTTTGGCTGCTGGAGAGACGAAGGGAACCGGGCAGATGAAGGCGGCTTCCTCTGTGGTCAGATGTTCCACCTCCTCCCCCCCCTCAACAGGCCAATCCGTCCAGCCTGGACTGCACTGAGGACCTGGCTGCGCTGGTCAGCCTGAACGAGGCGAGCGTCCTCCACGTCCTCCGCCAGAGGAGCCAGGCGCAGCTGCCGTACACGTTCGCTGGCCCTCACTTGGTGGCCCTCAGGCCGGCTCCCTCCCTGGCCAGCAGCTCCAGAAAGGTACAGAAACCTGGCTGTTGGGTGAAGGGCCAGTTTGCCCTCTAGGTCCTCTGGCGGGTGACCAGGTGGCTGTGCACGGAACACACTGGGCCATACTTTCCCAGGCCTTCCAGGGCAGGAGGGACAGGATGTCTCCGCACATCTTTGCGGTGGCGCACAGGGCCTACTGGCGCATGCTGATGCAGAGGCAGGACCAGGCCATTGTGCCCCTGGGCAGAAGCAACACGGGAAAGACGGCCGCTTGCCAGAGCATCCTGGAGTACCTTGTGGCCACCGCGGGCAGCGTGGACAACCGGGTCACAGGTAGGACATGTTCTGGGCAGCCCCCCCAACCCAGCAGCCTTCAAATCCCACCAGTCCCCATGGCCAGAGGGAGGGGGTGTTGAGGGACACGCCTGCGTTCTCCAGAATGTTTTGGCTTTGCAGTGGAGAAGATCCAGGCCATGTTCACGGTGCTCAGAGCCTTTGGCACAGTACCTGCTGGGCCTAACGGAGCCTCCACCCGCTTCTCCATGGTCATGGCGCTGGATTTCAGTGCCTCTGGGCGTGTGACGGCTGCCCATCTCCAGGTAAGAGGGCTGGAGGTGGCGGTGGGTGGGGGTTTCTGGGGCACAGCAGCGCCTGCCTTCCGACATCCTCAACGGGGTGACCCCAGCTGTGCCCAGGTGAGGTGCCAGCTTCAGGAAGGAGCTCATCCGGAGTCCCCCCTCCTCTCTCCCGCCCAGACGATGCTGCTGGAAAGAGCCCGGGTGGCGCAGCAGCCCGAGGGAGAAGGCACCTTCAACGTCTTCTCGCAGATGCTGGCAGGGCTGGACTTGGACCAGAGGTGGGCTGGCAGGCAGGGGGCAGAGGGTGAAGGCAGGGTGACCTTCAGGCTCCCTCAGAATGTATTGAATCTGGGCATGGCTGGGGTGGGGCACATCGGCCTCCTGTGGGAAATGGGCACGGAAGTGAGGGGAGCCTCCTCCTCCCCCCTTCCTCCCCCTCCCCCTCCCTTCATGACTCTGAGGAGGCTCTAGGGTTAGGGTTAGCTCACCAAAACAGACATTGCCAACAAACCCGGAGCGCTTGGGTATGGTTAGGAGGGCGCTGACTTTTCTAGCCTGCCCTGTCTATGTTTCCTGGTAAAATACATGGGGAGATCCCACTGGAGGAAAATTCCACTTAGGGCCTCCCCACTCTAAAGGTGAGGTTGCTGTACTGTAGCTGCTCCTGGCCGCCTTAAGAGGTTTCCCTTCCCCAGCAGAGGGGGCCAGAGAGCCAGGAAAGGCTGCCATGCGTTGCTACCAGGCCTGGGGGGGCTTCATCATTGGCAGCGCCCAGCTGTGAGCAGGGGTCCTTTTGTGGACCCTTCTTGATTGCTGTGGCTGGCACCAAAGATACTGACTGGCTGCTAAATATTTGCAGGCCCTTTGGGCATCCACGCTTTCTGCAAGTGCTTAACTCTGTGCCCCCCTCCAACCTCTGCCAATAGGTCAACTTTGCATCTGCATCAAATGGCAGAGAACAGCTACTTTGGCATTAGAGCCAGCCTCAAGGTGAGTAGCTCCGTCTCCCGCTCTGCCCCCTGGCTGGGTGTCCCCCGAGAAAGTCTGTGGGTCAGGCTGGTCCCCTCCCCCCCGTGCTGAGAACTTGTTCCATCAGCCATTTCCATCCGAGTCCGATTCTTGCTGAGGAGAGCAGGAAGACCAGCAAAGGCCTCTGGGGCGGAGAGGGCAGCCCCGCTTCCCCCTAGTCTTGGCCATGCTGAGTCTCTCCCCCAGCTCACCCCCAGCCGCTTCTGCCTTCCCCACCCCCCGAGGCTGGTGGGGGATTCTGGGACACTCGTCCTTCTTGCAGGGAGAAGAGAAGCAGGAGGCTGTGGCCGCCTTTGCCCAGCTCCAAGCTGCCCTGGGCACCCTAGGAGTGGAGGCAGCTCAGCAGGAAGCGCTCTGGCGAGTCATGGCTGGCATTTATCACCTGGGGGCTGCTGGTGTCTGCAAAGGTACAACCGGGCAGAGGGGGCAAGAGCCCCGTGGGGCGGCCCCTCCCCTGCCCTGCTAGTCTTTTATCTGGGATGCTGCCCTAAAAGCCAAGGAGAGGGGCACTGACTTAGCGGGCGAGGCTGGTCAAGTGGCTCTTGGGGTCTCAAGTTGGCTGGAAGAAGCGCAGTTGCCAGGGCAAATGGCCGTAGAGTCCAAGGTCTCCCTGTGCCCTGAGCCCCGTGGGGGGCTCGGAGTGGGCTGTGTTTTGGGAGGGGGGGCTGTGTGCCCAAAGGGCTAAAGAGCTGCTCAAGTGCCCTGTTGGATTCCGTTGCCCAGCCATCTTTCTCCTCCCTCCCCTGTGAGTTCCTTGTTTCTGGGTCGGAGTTAAACTGGGGGGAGACTCTTTGATGGAAACCCTGCTGGTTTGCGAAGCCCCTTAAGATGGAGAGAGAGAGAGAGAGAGAGAGAGAGAGAGAGGGAGGGAGGGAGGGAGGGAGGGAGGGAGGGAGAGAGAGAGAGAGAGAGAGAGAGAGAGAGAGAGAGAGAGAGAGAGAGAGAGAGAGAGAGAAGCTGTGAAGTTGCTCATAAATTCTTTAAGGCTGCCTGCTCTCCTGCAGTCGCTCCTGACGATTTATGCACTTCCCTTTCAAAGAGACAGGCAGGCAGGGGCGGGGAATCTGCTGGGACTCCATTCATAAATGTCTCCCTAGCATGCACCGCACCTTACGGTAATTTCACCCATGAATCAATGATTAATTATTAAGAAATTAGGAAGTTGGCACCTCAGTCTTCCAGGCACAGGCATTTTGCCCCTGCCAAGCTTCTCCATCGAGGGAACAAAAGTTTTAGAAGAGGCACAGCATTGTCGGCTCACTTTTGGGGGGACCCTCAGGGTCTCTCATTGTGGCCTGGTTGGCCCTTCCCTGATTTTGAAGGCCAGGAGTTCGGGACCCTGAATTGGGGAGGGGGGCCTTACCATTTCATGCCCACCTCAACAGAAGAGTCCTTCCGGTGGATTTTCCGCATGTGGGCCCTGCCGGCGCCCAGAGGCAATTTGCCCACTGGGCCTTTGCAACTGAGCCGGGACCAGCAGGAGGCAGGTGGAGGTGGGCAGCAAGGATCCCGGTTAAAAAGTGGGAGGCTTCCAGGCGATCGGAGGCAGGTGGGATGCGCCGGCGGTTGTGGGCCCGTCAGTGAAGCTGCTGCAATGGGGTGCCTGGAGCGCCTCCCCTTTCCTGGATTTTGAGGGCTGGGAAGAGGGTGCAGCGGCTGGGCCTCTCGAGTCGCTGCTGAGGCCTCCTTCGTGTTGCATGGCCAGGCGTGCTTGGTCGCGGGCACCCCAGCCACGGCTCAGTCCCCCTGTGCCTCTGCCCTCCCTCGGGCAGCCTCGTCCCTCCTTGGCCCTTCCTGTTTCCAACCTTCGGAGAAGGCTTCAGGCTGCTTTCCTGCTGCCTCGGCTGCTGCTTTCATCACCAGGCTTGTTCTGCCCCCCCCCCTCTCTCTCCTAACCCGCCAAGCAGAACTAATTGTCCCGGGGGTTAAATGGCGATTCTGAAAAGGCACATTGTGCAGCTGGGCTTTTCGGGTTGGGTGGGAGGCGGGGGCAGTGTTTCCTCAGGCAGGGCTGTCAGGGAGGGTCCCGCAAGGTCCCTTCAAAGCCAAGCCCCATTTTGGCAGGTGAACCCGTAGCCCTCCTGCAGCCGGAGAGGGGAAGTGGCCCCTGCCAGGCAAAAGAAACCCAGTGGCTGCAGTCAGGGTAATTCTACTCTCTCCTTGCGAAGGAGGGGGCCGTATGGAAATTACAGCTCATTAGCCCCTGCCCATTTCACCCGAGCAGCCATTAACTTGGACTGCTTCCCTCTCCTGTCGAAGAAGGTTTGCAAGCAGAAATTGGCCACTGATCCCCACTCCTGGTGCTCTGCCCTTGCAGCGATGGTCCCTCTTTGGCTGCTCTTGGGGGCTTCCTGGAAAGCCAAACCTCTGTGGCTGTTGTGCTGTCGGGGAGCTGCAGCCAGGGCCCGTGGGCAGCAGCCATCGCAGGGCGCCTGAGACCCAACAGAGGGAATTCCTCAGCCTGCTGCTAACCTCAGAAGGGACAGCGCTGCTCCTGTTGGCTCAGTTGGGGTGTGTGGAGGGCCTGAGGCGGCTCCCTTGAGCCTGGCCAGGCGCATCGCCATAAGGCAGAGGCCAGTGTGGTCGAAGGGCTGAAACAGGGCTGGGCCACTCAGAGTGGGAAGGGGAGCTGGGGAATCCCGAGGGGGGCTTCCTAGATGGCTCTCCTGCTCTTCCTCCAGTGGGCAGGAAACAGTTCCTGAAGTTTGAGTGGGCCAACCGGGCAGCGGATGTCCTGGGCTGCGAGGCGGAGGAGCTGACCACAGCCGTCTTCAAGCACCACCTGCTGCGAATCCTTGAGCAGGTCACCGCTGGAGCTGGCCTGGAGGAGCCATCCGACGGTACGGCTGCCCCCCACTGTTTTTAATGTGCCTCCCCCCCTCAGTGTGATTTCTGCTTGGTCTCCCTCTCTGCCCTCACAGGCCCCCTTGACCCAGGTGGGGCTCCAACCTCTGAGCCTTGACCTTTTGCAACACGGGGTCTGCTCAGGAGATCCCTGATCCTTTCTGCTTTTCCACCCTGTCCCCGAGTTCTGCTTTGTTCATCTTTGTCTGTCGGAACCATGACACCAGGCACACACACACACACACACACACACACACACACACACACACACGGCCCTTGAGGGCTACCTCCACGCAGGAAGACAATTTGGAGGTGTGAACAGAAAGGAACGAAGGAGGCAGCCTGGCCACTCCTCCCTGGGCCGAATCCCCTTCCCCAGCTGCCTTTCCATCCCCCTCCCCTCCATTAGGCCTGGGTTTTGCGCTCTCTGTTGCCACCAGGCCTCGAGTGGGACTCGCCAGGCCCTGCTGCTTAAAGGCTGCTGCCAATTGGGATGGTGTCCTAGCAACCAGACCAGGTGCCAGGTGAGACCTGCTGGGCTGGCTTGTTGCCGGCCCTTTCCCTTTGGAGGAGATGACAGGGGCGTTTCTGCCTCACGGGCTTCGTCCCCTCCCTCGCACAGCCAGCGCCAGGATGGGCAGCTGCTAAACTAGGATGGGTGGTCGGTGCCCTAGTGGCGTGGAGCCTGTGGCCTGGCAGCTCTGGATTATTCAGCTTGGCAGAAAGGCAGAGAGGGATGGCGGGTGCAGACAAGGGAGTGGGTGGGTTGTCCCCACCATCGCCCAGCTGGTGTGTCGCCTTTTCTTTTGCTTCCTACACACTTCCGGTCATCTGTCTACGCACAGTCCCATCAAGTCAGCTGCACACTCAGTCTAAACAACTGCGAAAATTCTTAGTTCTCCTATATTGATGGCTTCATAATAAAAATGTGGGGGGGCCACCTGTTTCCATCATCGCAGGACACCCTGGCTTTTCTCCACTGAAATAAAAGCTGGAGGGTCCTGCGGAAATGTCACTGGAGAGCGGGATGACGGAAACGGGTTTCCTGGCTCTAGCAGTCCAGGGCAAGGCTGGGCACGCCGTGTGCCACAGTGGGCAAAGGGTGATTCCAGAGTGACTGCAACAAATCTCGGTTGGAGGCATCAAAACTGAAGCCGCCTCTGATAAGAACTGGAATCTGCTATGCTCTCCAGACGCCTTTTATTCCACTCGGGTGATTGGGGGGGGGGGCTGAGCAGATTCTTAATGTCTTTTGCTCTGCTCAGATTTCACTGGTCCTTCCTTCCACAGGCCCCAAGCTGAGCGGGATGGAGTGCCTGCAGGGCATGGCTGCTGGTTTGTACGAGGAGCTGTTTGCAGCCGTGGTGATGCTGATCAACAGGTGGGCTCCCCTGTGGCACCCGAGGGGGTGAGGGCAATAATCCATTAAATGTGTAGGATGTCCTTAGGGACATTGCCTTAAAACCAATAAAACCAAAATTAATTAGGAAGGTGCATAAGTGATAGGGCAGCCAGGAGAGACTCTTCTCCCCCCCCCCCCCGGCCTGGGGCCCCTCCCCTGATGAAGATGGGCTTCCAGGGGGTGGGGACTAGGACACCTATGGCAGGTGTGGGAAAGGCAGGCTGTGGGGGATGGGAGGTGAGGGCAGAGGGGCTGCTGCCTATTAATAATGGATGCGACTTTGCAAAGGTCGCCGGTATGTTCAGAGTCTGGCTGGGAAAAGCAAGCAGACCCCACCCCACACTGCCTCCCCCTGACTGGGGCTGGCCTTGCTCTGGGGGGGGCAGCGAAAGCCCAGGCGGGAGAGGCTGCCCCATCCGAGGGCTGGCCGGCGTGATGGGAAGCCGTCCTCCTCTCTGGCAGGTCCTTCTCCTCCAGCCACCTCTCCACGGCCTCCCTGATGGTGGTGGACGCCCCCGGCTTCCTCAGCCCCCGGCACCAGAAGGGAGAGCGGGCGGCCACCTTTGAGGAGTTTTGCCACAACTACGAGCAGGAGCGGCTGCAGGGGCTCTTCTACGCGGCCTCCCTGGAGTCCGAAGTGGGCAGGTACCAGGAGGTGAGGCGCCTGCCCTGCTGCTCCCTCAGCTGTCCAGCTTTGCTCCCAGGAGGGGGGCAGTGGGATCCCCTACCCGGGGGCTTGCTGGACATTGGCCTCAAGGAGGACTTTGGGGAAAGGCCACGGAGAGGTTGAGGCAGCGGCCTTCAGATCATGGAAGCTCAGAGCCTCAGGAAAAGAGGGGGGGCCAGTGGGGAAGAGCCCCAAAGAGGGGACTTTCTCCACCCACTCGCCTCCCATCCATGTTCCCCAGGAAAACGTTGAGGTGCCTTTTGATCTGCCTGAACTCTCCCCGGCGGCCACGGTGGCCCTGGTAGATCAGAGCCCGTCCCAGGTAATTCAGAGGCTGGGGAGGGGGAGGGCGGCAGCTGTCCTGGTGCCAAGGCAGGGCTGGCACGAAGCACGAGGGGTGGGTGGGTTGGAGGGTGGGGAAGATAAAGCCGTGGGGTGGCCTGGTGCCACGTAGCCGAGTCGGTCTGTCCCCCTTCAGATGCTTCTCTCTCCCGGGGGCCCCTCGGAGGGCCCCCAGGGCCTGCTCTGGATCCTGGATGAGGAGGCCCTGGTCCAGGACTCCAGTGACAGCAGGGCCCTTGACCGCCTGTGCTCGGCCTTCGGGGAGGAAGGTAAGGCCCAAGGGGAAAACCTGGTCGATGCCAGCCGCATCGGGAAGGGCAACGGGTCTCTTCCCTTCATCCAAGGCAGCCCCAACTCAGGAGCTGTGCACTTGCTCTGCCCCACCAAGGAAGGGGCAGCCTGGCCCTCCAGACGCTTCAGAGAGGGCAGCTTTGGGGCCTTTCCCTGTCAGTGGCAATTCATGTATGCGTTGCCCACTTCATGCCCAATAAGGCCGTAGAACAAAGGCTGCTGGGCATCGTGGGCCCCTTCCTGCCCTCTCCCCCCCCACCCGCAGAGCAGCTAAGCTTTACTCGGCCTCTTTGCTGCAGAGCAGGGAGTCCTGCGCAGGTGTGAGCAGCCCCTGCAGTTTGAGGTTGCCCACCGCCTGGGCACGGACCCCGTCCGCTACGACGCCACCGGCTGGGTGAGCAAGGCCAAGTGGAACCTCTCTGTGCAAAACGCCATCCAGCTCCTGCAGCGGTCCAGGATGTGAGTGGGGGTGGGCTGCCTCTCCCTCTGGGCGGAGGGGGTCAGGGCCAGGCCGGGCTGCCCACCTTCTCCTGCCTCAGCTGGCCTTGCACTTCCTTTCCTGAACAACCAGCTTTCTTTGAACTGGGTGGGGGGGAATCGGCCCCTTGGCTTCCCTTCAGCCAGAAAGAAAGGTGGTAGTGGGGGGGGGGTGATGGGGGCTGCCAAGCAAAGTCGCAACTTTTGTCGCTATTTAAAAAGGCAGCCGATGTGGGTCAGCATCCAGGCGTGCCGCTCAGCCTGGGAGGAGGTGTAGATCTGAGGGGGGTTTTCAGAGCAAGCTCTTATTATCTGGAACGGCATGGCTGGGTGGCCGGAGGGTGAGAATTAAGGGGTGCGTGGGTCTCCCTTCCCAGAAGACCTGGGCGTCCCCCGACTATTCCCACAACATCCCTGCAAAGTAGGCCAGGCTGAAGTAGGCCAGGCTGAGAGTCGGATCCGCCATCCAACAGCTGAGCCAAATTAGAAATCGAGGTGCCCATTTGGGTGGATTTGGGGAGGCTGAGGGGGGGGCCCCTCCTGCTGACGAGCCCCCTTTCTTCCCCACAGAGAGGCTCTGAGGAAACTCTTCCTGCCACGCACCCACGTGCCCCTGCTCTGCCGGTCGGTGGCGGGCTGGGAGGGCCACTCGCAGCAGGCCCTGCAGCGCATCGGCTGCGTCAGGAAGACCTTCACCAGTGCCTTTGCCACTGTGAAGAAGAGGTCCGTCTGTGCCCAGATCAAGCTGCAGCTGGTGAGCGAAGCGCCCAGCCAGGGCCATCCAGGGTGGGCTGGGTTGCCTCCTCATTGATCCATTTGGGTCCTGGCTGGTCGGCTTGCAAAGGCAGCTTCCGGCAGGGAGAACCGAGGCGAAGGGAGGGGGAGGCGGGGAGATCCTCCTTTGCTTTCCAACAGATCTTTTTACACAGAAGTTACTTGTGAATGTGGTTGGCAAGGGGGAAAGCAGTCTGAGCAGGGGTTCTTGGAACTGCAGGAGCTCTGTTTCCCAGAATGCCCTTGGAGACAGGCACAACCCCCTCCCGGGGGGCCGTGTCGAGCCACCGGGAAACAGAGCCTCTGCAGGGCATGGCTGCTGCTCCTGCCGCCCCAGGAGAGGCGTGGGAGATGGATTGCTGAGGGACCTCTCAGAAACCACCTTTCCTCCCACCGCAGGACGCTCTCAGCAATCTAGTCAAGCGGTCTCAGCTCCACTTTCTCCATTGCCTTGACCCTGGGACGCCGGAAGACCCCCGGCCCCCCACCCAGGCCTCGGAAGCCACCCCAGGACCGGCCTGGGACATTCCCACCCTGCGCGCCCAGCTCTCCGGCAGCCTGATCCTGGAGGCCCTGCAGCTCTACAGAATCGGTGCGGAAGGGAGGGCTTCTGGGGGGCCCTGCCGAGTGCAAGGAAGGCACCGTGCAGGGCAGGGAATATCGGCCCCCCTTCCCGGGGAGGGCAGTTGAGGGGCAGGTTAGACAAAAGGCGACTGACGGATTCAGGAAGTGAGGAAGTTTGGCTGGAAGCTGGCTCTGATATCAATCACGCAAGGAAGCCAAGAAGCAGCTGAGACCAACAACCAGGCTGGCTGGGAATTCTGGGCATTGTACTCTCCAAAGAACTGGGGGTCTCCTAGGTTATTCCCTCTTCCCCCCCCCCCCCCACATACACACATGGCTTGCTGGTTTGTGCTGCCCTGAAACTCTTCACTTTGCGAGCAGCTTGTTAGTATTTGCGATGACAAAATGCCACTTCTCTTTGCTTGCTTGTTTTGGGGGAATTTATAAAGTGCGTTTCAGCACATGGTTCCCAGGACAGCGTGCTCTTTAAGATAATAAGTGCAAACACAATGAGCTTCAATAAAAGAGCAGCGTAAATCTCAGAAACTGCTATAATGTCAATAAAATCCAGCAGAAGCCCTGCAAATGACAGCCCAGAGCTTAACCACTTACAGGCCGTTGGGCAAGTTACAGAGGAGGCCAGCCTGGGAGCTCTTTCCCTGATGGACAGGATCTCAGGGCCTGGGGGGCTGCAAGGCCCTCTATCAATCTCGCCCCCCCACACCCCCGTTTAATTTCCAGCTGGGCGTGTGGTGGGATTTCTGAGGGCTGGCTAGGACTCCGATCTTTGGGGTCGGTAGGCAGGCGAAACTGAACGCACAAGATGGGACTTGCTCCTCCGGCCTCTTGTGCACTAAGCACATCACCACCTTCCCTGTTTGGGCAGGCTATGCAGATCGCATGGAGCTGGCCCAGTTCCGGCGGCGTTTCCAGGGCTTGGCTCAGCCGGAGATGAAGAGGTTCACCTCGGCCTACGAGCGGACGGATGAGAAGGAGGTCAGGAGGAGAAGCCCCGGAGGAGGGAGGGAGGGAGGGAGGGAAGGGCCCCGATGGCCCCTGTAGCTTCAGCTGCTAAGAAAGGAAAGCCAGCCGTCAGCAGCTGCCTCCTGGTGGTCCCTGGGAAGGACGTGGGCTGCCTTGCGTGGCGGAAGCAGCCGCCCCGTGGATCCTGTCGGGGGGGGGATTCAGGCTGAGGACTTAACAAGAGGCGCTGACAGCGGGGAAAGGTCAGGCCTGCCATGTTGCGCCACGGGGAGACTCGTCCGACAAGCGCTCTGACTCTCGTCCGCCCTGGGGGGTCTTGGGTTCTGGGGATCTGAGTGGCAGAAGGAAGGCGGGGGGGGGGGGACGACAGGGTAACTTTTCAAGGTCAATTCCGGTGACCCTGGAGGCTGCTTTGAGCCAGAGTCTCCCCGCAAAGGAGCCCCCAAGAGACATCCAGCTGCAGGAGGGGTGGGGCGCAGGGGCCTTCTGCTGCAGCCCCAGCGGCCACTGAGCTCCGCTGGGCGAATTTATCCCTTGTTACGTCCATAACAATCCTGGCTCTGCGGATGCACGAAAGAGAGAGAGAAAATCTGTGTCCCTGCTTGGGCAACTCCAGCTGAAATGTTGACTGAACGTAGCCACTGGAGACATCGATGCCAGCTGGGCCCAGCCTCTCCTGTGGGTCTGGCAGGACGTTTGTGCTTTCCCCCCCCTCCCCCCCCCCCGCAGGCCCTGGAGGAACTCTTCCGAGCCCTCGACCTGGAGAAGAAGAGCCTGGCGGTGGGCCACACTCAGGTACTGGAGCCAGCCGCCCGGGGGCCCCTCCTGCCTGGCGGGCAACGGGCGGTCTCACCCTCCCCCCCTCCCCTCCCCCTTGGCAGGTCTTCCTGAAGGCCGGCGTCCTTCCGCGGCTGGAGAAGCAGCGAGAGAAAGTGCTGTCCCAGAGCCTGGTCCTGCTCCAGGCGGCCTGCAGGGGCCTCCTCTCCCGCCAGAAGTTCCAGAGGTTAAAGGTAGCCCTACCTTGCGGTGGAGGAGGGCGGGGAGCAGGGCCCGGGGCAGTTGGAGTGGGGAAAGGACCCACGGAGGAGGCTGGGCGGCCTTCAGCAGAGGGGAAGTGGGTGGCTCTAGCGGCCCCTCCCTACTCCGATCCTGTCTCTCTCTGGTGGTGGCTTGAATCCTTTGGCCCTGAGGTGTCCCCCTCTCCCGCTTCAGATTCAGAGCCTGGCTGCCCGATGCATCCAGAAGAACCTGGCCGTCTACCGAGCCGTGCAGAGCTGGCCGTGGTGGCAGCTGATGTGTGGCATCCGGCCACTCCTGACCATCAGCCTGGCAGAAGGCCAGCTCCAAGTCAAAGAGGCACGTGAGTTGCCAGGAGAAAAAGCGGTCAAGGCTCAAATCCCCTTTTTCCTTAGATACAGCAGAAGCTAAATCCGTTCTCTAAAAAAGAGGTTCTAGCAACTTCCCCCGCTGGCACCCCCAGATATCTGGGCTGAGGTCCCCAGCCCAGTGCAGGCCCGGCAGCGTTCCCTTTCCTTGGGTCGCCTCCCCAACGTCAGTGGTCCTCAACTCGAGGTTGCAGGTGGTGGATCAGCCCCGAAGAAGTTCCTCTCCTTTCCTTCTTCCCCTCAGGAGGAACTTGCAATGCTCCAAAAGAAGTTGGAAAACTCGGAAATTTCTCGCCAGGAGCTTCGGCAGAACAGCGAATTGCTGGAAACCAAGGTAGGACGTGATGCTGCATCGGCAGACACAGGAGGGAGGTCTTGTGTGAACAAGGCGTTGGGGGGGAGGGGAGTCTTTGAAGCTCTCTTTCTAGCATGGGAGGGTCTGTGGAAGCACCAGAGGGCAGTGATGGTGATGGTGCCGGCATGGACAAGCTGTGGGGCCTCGGCCAGCTGGGCTAAGGCTCAGCCCATCAAATAATCAATTTTGGCCCCTTTCTTGGCAGGCGGGTGGCTTGCCTGGCCTCTCCCATCAGCTGGTGTGTGTGTGTGGGGGGGGGGCTTTTTCTCTGGTCTTGCTGAGTGCCGGGGTCCCCTGCCTGGGTGCTTGGCATGTTCCTCTGCTGCAAGCAGGTGAGGTTCGGCATGGAGAAAAGCCATCGTCAAATGCTTAGAAGCCCCCGCCCGCCCCCTTTTATCCAGCCCTGCGGGGGTCTGCTTGGCTCTTTTCAAAAAGGGGGTTACAAAGGAGCACAAAAGGGTTGTGCTTTATTATGGTGATGGTTTAGAGCATTCCTGTCAGGTTCCTTATCAAGCCTGACTCCAGAACGAGCAATTGCAAAACGGCGTAGCACAAAAGGGGAGGGGGAAAGGAAAGTCTTCTTCGTGCTCGCCCTGAGCAGGTCTTGCAAACTGCCCTGGTCCCATTTTAAGAAACATCCACGGGAGGGTCTTTCTTGCTCTGGTCTCCTGGGAAG
Organism: Vipera ursinii; assembly: GCF_947247035.1. Classification (NCBI taxonomy): domain Eukaryota; kingdom Metazoa; phylum Chordata; class Lepidosauria; order Squamata; family Viperidae; genus Vipera; species Vipera ursinii. The sequence continues at coordinate 371,364 of NC_139527.1, read as the reverse complement.
CGCTTGAGAAGAAGCTCTAGAATTTTTGCACCTGGCCTCTGCAGCCCTTCAAGGTGGACCGACTGGGGGCTCTGGGAGCAGGAGGGTCCGTTCCTGAAAGCCTTCAGGTGGCGTGCTCCGTGCCCCTCGGCCGAAAGAGGCCCCTCGGCAGTTCCCGCTCCCTCTGCCAGGGCCAGCCGGCCCTCCTTCCCTGCTTCCCACGGAGATGCTGAAGCTTTGCCAGATCAGCTTCCCTCCCCCTCTGCCCCCCACCCCGCCCTGAACTTGGCAGGCGTTTGTTGCACATTCGGCTGTGCAGGGAATTAGACAACAGTTGTTTGGCATGTTCCCGCCAAAGCCTCTTTTCAGCAATTAATTAATTAACACTATCGTTATGCCCCCGAGCACCCGGGAGATTATCAAAATGTCTCAGGTTTCCAATAAACTTGCAGAGAGGATTTGTGTGAGGCAAGGAAAACTCCCGAAGCTACAATCCCAGTGCTGCATCCTTTCCCAAAGCTCGGAGGGGAGCCCAAAGGGGCAGGTGGTCCCTCTGTCATCCCCCCCCTGCTGAATGGAAACCGGTTTTCCCCCAAGTCCCGGCCAGCCTCTCAGTCATTGCTGTGCAGCCACTCTGGAAGCCACTAGAAGTTGGCAGATACTGTGAGGGCTGGCATCACCGCCAGGGTGTGTTTAGCGAGATTGTGGGGAGACTCTGACTCCCAGAATTCTAGGAGTCCACCCATCTTAAAGCTGCTGAGGTTGGGAAACACTGGTCTGCCTGTCTGTCCTGGCTCTCGATCCACACAGGGAACAAAACCATGGGCTTTTCTTAAGTCTCCTATTTGTTCCCTTTCTGCCAAAGTATCCCTGCAGAGTGTGTGTGTGTGTGTGTGTGTGTGTCCTTGGAGAAGGCTCCCTCCCACCACTTGTTTCCGCTCTCCTTAGGTCATAGACCTGACAGCAGAGCTGTCGGACGAGCGCTTGAAAGGAGACGTCGCCTGTCGGGTACTGGATGCGGAACGGGCCGAGAGGCTGCGGGCATCGAGGGAGGCCAAAGAGCTGCAGGTCCGTGGGGTGTGTGTGTCTGTTGATGGGCGCAGAGAGGCTGCCAGCGGTCTCCATGCCTGACATCCACCGAGGCAAATTGCCCCCCTCCAGCAATCCTCACCACCTCTCCCTACAGCCGTAATCTCATCCTGCCACTCTCCGCCCCCGCAGCTGCCCTCCTTTCCACCCACCGGGGTGGGTTCATTTCGTTTGCAGCTCCTCCCCACCACTCGCCCACCTGGGAGACTTCCAAGTGGAGCCTGAACCCTGCCCAGCTCAGAGAGTTTAGCCATTCAGAAGCAGCCGTGGGGCCCAGTGGAGACCGCCTACACATAAGGAGCCAAAATGGTGATAAAAGAATCCCCCGGTCTCCATCTTCAGTTTGGAGCAGCTGCTGGAAAATCAGCTGAAGCCGCTTCCTCTTTCGGGCTGCTGAAGCAGAATAATGCCGGTTTGAAGAAGGGCTCTGAAAGGAGGAAGCGGAGCTGACCCATTCCTCTGGGGTGGCGGGCGGGTCAGGCATTACCGTCCCACCACAAGGAGGCCCTGCTTGGACCTGCCTTTTCCTCCCAGAGGCCTCGCTCCTTGGCCAGCCACGCAGGGAGCCTCCCGCAGGTTTGTTCCCCAGGGCCCGGTGCAGCTGGCTTGAGGGGGCAGAGATGGCGCTAGAGCACCCCAGAGCAATTTAGCCGGAAGGTCCGTCTGTAGCCGGGCCCCCGGGCAGTCAGCGCTGCCTGTGAAGAAGCCCCCTGGGAGTGGAGGAAGTGGGGCGACGGGGGCTGGCTCCCAGACCCCTAGGGCCCTCCTTGGTCAAGCGGCGCAGACCGGCCCCAGGCTCCCTCCAGAAGGCCGCCTCCCTTGAAACGGGTTCAAAGCCGGGGATCTTCCGACCGACGGACGTGTTTCTCTGGGAATTCCAGCCTGTTTGGGGAACTTTGCATTTCATAATATAACAGGCGGATTTCTACGCCTCTCTTCCCTTTCAGAGCAAGCAGCTCCAACTTCAGAAGCGGCTGGAGGAGGCCGAAAAGCAGCTGGGGGAAACGCAGCAGCAGCTTCAGCTCCGTGAGATTGAGGCCAACAGCTCTGCGAAAGGTGGGGGGCAACAATCCCAGGACGTCCTTGAGGCCGCTTTGGCCGTGGAGCAGCGGCACCCCCTCTTCCCCCCCCCCCACTCTGCTTGATTGGGGCTCTGACAGTTCTCCCAAGCGACACCTGTCTCTCCCATCATTTTGACCTGGGGGGGAAGCACCGGGACAAGTGGGGGGCGTTGGAGTATGTCAGTTTGAGTCAAGCCACTAGGCGCCTCTGGCCGCTCCGAAGAATTTCTGCTCCAGATCTGTCAGGACGTCTTAGGAAGCCTTGGGAGCCGGGCTGAGTGCAACATGGAAGGTTATCGCCAGCCTGGCGTGAAAGGCACCCGGCTCCCTTTCTCTCCAGACGCCTGCGAGGAGGACCCGCCTGCGAACGCTCGCTGAAGGTTCTTGGCCCCGGGGGGGGGCTCACCAGGGCTTTGCTCTAGAGGAAGGCTGTGCCACTCAGAGCTCCCTGGACTCCATGGGCTTGTGAGGATGAGGCGGCCTCGGTCAGCGAGGAGATCCCTTCAGCCGGGCGGCCCTTTTCGCTCTGGGTTCAAAGCGAGTGGTTCAGGTCTGGCTTCAGAGGCTTCAGCACTGTGGGGCTCATTAAATGATTCCTCACTTTGGATTTCTGATCCAGTCAACAGCTGTAGATATAACCCGGGTGAACCAAAATTTCTGGGGGTCATTTTTAAGGCTGCAAAGGGGTCCCAAGGCCAAAATGCTTGAGATGCACTGGTCTCAGAGAGCATTTCTGGCGTTTTGAATTGCCCAGGAGGGCAGTGGATCCCTGAGCCCCTCCAGCCTTTGTGCCCCCACTGCAAGCGGCCCGCCTTGGGGTTGGGCAGGGCGGGCAGGCCGTGCAAATGCAGGTCCTTTTGCACCGACAGGGGACGAGTGGCAGATGCGCTTGGATTGTGCAGAGACCGAGACTGCATTTCTGCGGAAAAGGATCGCCCAGCTGGAAGAGAGGCTGCAGCGGGAGCAGCAGTCCAAAGCGGACTTGGAGCAAAAGGCAGGCCGTGGAGAGGGCACACGTGGGTGTAAGCGGGCACGTGGGAATGCAGGAGGACCGCAGGACTCGGTCACCTCACAGTGGCCTCTCCACCGCTGCCTGGCGGCTGCCTTTGGTCTCTTGGCATCTCTGCCGGGGCCTGCCCGGTGCCAAGCCAGAGTCTGCTTGACCACCAAAAGTGCTAATCCAGCACAAAGTCACACTGCAGCAGCCAAACTCCTGCGTGCCAGGGACGACACGCCTGGCATTCAGGGTGTGCCATAGAGGGGACGGCTCTCTGGCCTGGCCCCCTCTTTTTACGGGGACCTTCCTGCTTTGCAGCTCAGCCAGGTCCAGCAGCTGTACGGGGAGGCCAGGCGGACGGCCCAACAACTGAAGCGGAAGTGCAAGCAGCTGACCTGCGAGCTGGAGGACACCCGGGTGCTGATGGAGAACCAGCAGAGCCGCAACCACGAGCTGGAGAAGAAGCAGAAGAAGTAAGAGCCTGCTGGAGGGGGAGCACAGGAGGACCCCCCCCCGGGAAGTCCCTGGGCTCTTTCAGGAAGGCAGTGGCAGCCGTCGATACTCCAATGAGGCTGAGGGGGGTCTTCCCCCCCCAATAATGGCAGGATTCTCTCGTGAGCAGGGTCCGAGGAGAAGGGGAGACCATTGTGGGAGGCTTTCTCCAGGGGTGTCTTGCCCCGGGGCTTCCCCAAAACTGTGCCCCAAATGTCATTTTTGCTCTTGGTGCTGCAACTTTAGTTCCTCTCTTGCTGGTGGAGCAGCCAGACTGTGGCCCACGGAAGTGGGGGCTGAGTCCCACCAGCTCCCAAGCACCCAAGACCTGCCAGCGCAGACCCTACCCCCCAAAGTCCACCTTTCCTCGCAGGTTCGACCTGCAGCTGGCCCGGGCGCTGGGGGAGTCGGCCTTTGAGAAGAGCCTCCGTGAGAAAGTGGCGCAGGAGAACTCCGGCCTGCAGTTCCAGCTGGGCAGCCTGCGGCAGAGCCTGGAGGCAAGGCCCGGCTGGGCAGAGCAGGGCCCCCGAGGAGCGGGCGGCTGGCGTGGGCACGGCCGGCAAGGCCAGTGGACCTCAGACCGGGCTCCAGAACAGTCCGGCTCCCCGAAGTCTCCTCCGGAGTGCCCACTTCCTTGCTCTCCCCCCCCAGCGAAAAGAGTCGGAGAACGAGGGCCTCGGCCAACGGGTCGCAACGCTCAACTCCCAAGTGGAGGGGCTCAGCAACACCGGCAGCCCAGCCACCCTGCAGAAGAAGTTGTGGGACCTCGAATCCAGGGCCTCGGAGCAGCAGCAGGAGCTGAGCCAGCAGACAAAGGCTGTTGAGCAGCTGGAGCAGGTGAGGCCCCTCCTGGCCACCCTTTGGCCACCGGCCTTCCTTTGCAGAGTGGAAGCCAGCTGGGGGGGAGGCCCGCCCCAACATCTGCCCCCCCTCATCCTGGTCCTTCTCCAGCTTCACCTGAGACTGGAGCTGCAGCTGGAGCGGGCGAAGCAGATTCACCGGAAAGAGCTGGAAGACAAGGAGGAGGAGTTGGAGGACACCCGCACATCCTGCCAGAAGCGGGTAGGGCCTGCCTGGGGAGGGGGGGTCTCTGTGTGTGTCCCCTCCCAGCCTGTGAGGCCCCCCCCCCACGTCTCCTTTGCCTTGGCTGCAGCTTCGCCAGCTGGAGATGCAGTGGGAACAGGAGTGTGACGAGAAGCAGGCCCTCCTGCGAGAGAAGCGGGATTTGGAGGGCCTGGTGGCCACCCTCTGTGAGCAGGTGAGGGAAGGGCAGCTGCCTGCCTCCAGCACGGGGCGGGGGGGGGTCCTCCACTGGGCTCAACCCTGGCAGAGGCGCCCAGAGCCTACACACTCTGCAGGCCAACTGCAAAAACACACGGCAACAGCTGGCATGGGTAGCATCTGGAGGGCCCTTTCACCATGCAGAAGGGAGCCCCCGTGGCTGAAGCAACCCCCCCAACAGAGAATTAACAACGTTCATCTTTGCTCCCGGTCTGCCCAGTTTTCTCCTGGATCTTTTGCTGCATCAGGTGGTTGAAGCATTTGCTTAGAAAAAGTGGATGCAACAACATTCACCATTTTTGCCGTGGTTCTCTGCTTTGGGCACCCCACATAAAGGCCCAAATACAAGCCTCCCCCCTTCCTTCAGATTGGCCATCGGGACTTCGACGTGGAGAAGCGGCTCCGGCGCGACCTGAAAAGGACCCACGCCTTGCTAGCCGACGTCCAGCTGCTGCTGGAGACCTCTGGGGCAGACCCAGCCCCGTCAGGCAGCCAGGAGGAGTGGGCCAAGCTCCACAGCCAGGTGAGGGGTGGAGCCTCCAGGAAGAGGCTCGGTGGCCAGGCAGTGACCGGAGGTCCCTTGGGCTTTGCCTGGATGGCCTCTGCTTCACGGTCGTGAATCAGTCCTAAGCTTGAATTAAAAGCTCCACACTTTGCAGGCTTCTTCCAGCCCAACAGATCACGAGAGGGCGGATCAGCCAATCTTTGCTGAAACTTGAACCCTGAGCCTCTGAGCCGGTCTATGTTCATCCTCTCGCTCTCCCTTTAAAGCAGTGTAGAGAGGAAGCTTTCTCGGAGTGTTTGGAATGTAATTAAGGCAATTCGTTTAAAGGAGGGTGTTCCCTGGTGTCTGTCTACCTGGTTGTAATTACCAAGCCTTGTGCTCAGCATCTGTCCTGGGGGGGGCTGGGGGCCCTCGGGTAAGTGGTGTAGCCGCTGGGGAAAGCTGAGGGTGGGGTGGAGGGGGGAGAATTTGGCTCACCAAAGTCATCTCCAAAGTGTCGGGGGAGGGGCTCAGGGACAGACAGAAGGGTGTGGGATTGTTGGAGGGCTTGGGAACCTTCCCCAGCAATGAAGGGGGCCAATGTGGCTGTTTGGAAGTGGAGAGGCAAACCCGCCCCCCTCCTGCTGGCTTTGGGTGCAGCAGCAGCGGCGGCGGCAATGGCAGAGCGGATGGGCCCAGGGGCCGAGGGCTGGGCGGGAGAGAAGCCAAAAAGGAGGCGGCCAGTCTTGAGGACCTGAAAGGGGGGGCATGGCTGGGGACCCCCAGGAATAGTAATTCCAATTTAGCTGCACAAGCATTCTGGAACCATTCAATAAATAATCTCCCTTGCTTGTCTCCATCGAAAACACGCCATTCTGGAGATGCGAGCAATTACAGCGAGCGCAGACGTTGGTAATTGGGATAATAATTCTGTGTAAACAGCATCTGTGAAGTGCAGATGTTTCTACCTGGTTTGGCAGAAGCGGCTGGGGGGGGAAGAGTTGCAGGTCTCTGGCGGGGCTGTTGCCCTGCTGCCCTTTAGGCACTGGAAATTTGCTGCGCTTGGCATGGGGGGGCACTCTGGGGGCTTAGCTGATAATAACCAAGGGTGGGGGGAGAGATTGGAAGGTACCTTAGCCTGCCCTCTGCCTGCTGCAGCCCCTCCCTCAGTTCAGTTTCAGCTATATGGCTGAGAGGGGGGAGAGAGAGAGCAACCTGCCCCACCCTCAGCATATTTCCAGTTGGGTCTGTCTCGGGTGGGGGGCTTTTCAGAACTCGGCCTTCCACTGCCTTTCAGGAGAGACCCTGAACTGAGCTTTTCCAAACTTGCCAGTGCTACACTGTAATGCCTGTGTCTTCTCAATAGGGGTCACTGCAACGCACTGTGCATAGCTAACCGTAGGAGGACCCGCAGGGCAGCAGCCACTTGGGCCGCTGGGGGCTTCTCTCCTGAACGGTATCCCGGTCAGACGCCGTCGCCCAGTTTCATTGGATGAAACCCCAAGGACTCTCTTTCTGATAGGTGCCTTTAAATCCCTGCCCTTGGGTGTTGCGGAGATAGCCTGTCCTCATTTGTCCAGGTGGGGATTAGGGGCATACTGCTCCTGGACGTGGAAGATCTACTTATTCAGAAGGGGGGAGATGAAAGGCCCCATCATAGGTCTGACTGTTGCTGTATAGTCTCAACTTGCTGATGCTCAGGATCGTCCCCTTTTCATGCCCTCTAGACAGGCAGTGCCGGGGAGGGAGGTGCAGGCAGCAGCCCCTCTTTCGCTGGGCATGAGAAGGGCGTGAATTTCAGGCCCCTCACTGGGGGGATCGGTTTCTCCATTCCACCATCCCCGGTTGGTTGAAGCAGCAGGGAAAGGGAGGGGTGGGGGGTGGGATGGCTGGAGGGTGAGGCGCTGAAGGAACCCCCCACCCCCACCCCCACCCTGGGCTGCTGCGAGGATTAAGAACCAGCCCCGGAGGTGCCTTCCTCCCATTCCCAGCAACGCAGCCTTTGGAGAAGGGAGCCTGGTCAGCAGGCAGAAGAGGCATGGAACAGATGGTAGCGCGCTGCCAACTTAACACGTTTGATCTGTTCATACATTATGTATCATTTTTGATGGGAATTTCAGTTTGTTTGCTCCCAAATGGGAAAAATTTATGCAGATTTTTTTTTAAAGGAGGAAGCAGAACAGGCAAATGGAGGGCTGGGAGGGAAAGGGGAGGGGGGACGAAATCAGGAGTGGCAATCAGGCCTTAGGAGCTCCGGGGCTTATAATCTAAATTGCGGGTGCAAAATGAGAGTGCTGCTCTGTGTTGTTACAAATCTGTTTCCCCTCACAAATTGGAACAAGCAAGACTGGAAAGCAGAATCTTTAAGTAAAACTCAGCGGGTTGCTGGGACTTGGCCAGCTCTTGGATTAAAAGGGTGAAGCCACCTCCAGGAGAGTCCCGGGGGACAGGAAGGAGCTGCTTCCAATTGGCCGGCTGGCCGGTGCTTGGGCATGGTTCACCAAGGGCCAAGAGGGCCACGGTTTTTATTCCAACAGTAGCCAGCCAGCTTCCTTTCAGAAAGACCCCATGCAGTCTTCCCCCTCTGGAAATGGGGAGGGGGACAGCTGGCTTGGCCAGTAAGTGTTTGGGGCTTCTTCTGCACTTAGAGCCTGTCCCCACCTCCCGGTTGGCTCTGCGTGGACCAGTCCTCTTTCTGCCCTGTCAGGGATCAGCTCTGCCTCACTTTCCCTGCACGGAGAGATCTGGATTGTGGGGCAGCCCAACGGGGCTCATGGGGGGCTCCCTCCAGACTTGCCAGCTCCATGCAAAATCCTCTGACCCAGGGATGCTCTTTGCTGGCAGCTCAAGGTGCTATCTCCCTTGCAGAATTTTCTGCTGCTCTTTCAATCCCCGTTATTTAATATTGGTTAAAGCCACCCCCTGGGTGGGAGGCTTTAATTATCATCTCTGAAGCCTCCACATAAAAAGCCGATGATGCTGGTTTTAGGGTAAAATTTGGCCACTGAAATTTCCAAACACTCAGCTGCAGATCCAGCCTTTTCAGTCAGCAAACAGGCAAAGGCCCCATAAGGGGTGGGGGAGAGCGGGGTGGGGGGAGGGCACAAGGATTGCTTGGAGGCTTCAGAGAAAGGCCGACTCGAGCTGTGCATGAGCGCAGCAAAGGCCCAGCTTAGCGGGCACAGTGGGCAAAGACCAGGTGCTGGCAAACGCCAGGAGTGAAGAAGACAAAACGGAAACTGGGTGTGTGGGGGCCTTTGGGCTGCCCAGCCAGGCCCATGTGGGGGTGGCAGGGGGCTGTTCCAGGCCTCCTCTACTCAGTGGTTGCAGTCAAGGCTGCTTGAGAAACAATCGTTTATAAACTGTGCCTTGCGAATTGCTTTAATCTCTGCAAATTGGAGGAGGTTCACCTCATTGGCTAATTAATGAGCCCGGCTCTTCAGCTCAGCTGCTGTGAAAGAAGCTGTATGGCAGCTGGAGCGTGGCCCCATTCCTCCTCCTCTGAGGTGCTCCCACCACCCAGGCAGGAAGAGGAGGAGGAAGCCTCCCCCCAGGGTCCCTTGCACCAGGGGCTAAAGCTGGACGTAGCTGTGTGAGAGCCAAGGGGACACCAGCAACAACAGAGGGTTGTTTAAAAGCTGGCGGAGTCCAGCGTCCACTGATGCCCTTTCCTCCCTGCTCTGCCAGTGGGAAGACAGCGCAGCCAGGTGTGCCGAAGCCCAGGAGTCTCAGAAGATGCTGTCATTCGAGGTGGAGAATTTGCACTCGGAGCTGGAGACGGCCACCAGGAACAAAAACTTGGTACAGAACTGGATAATTGCCTCCCCCCTCTGCCCCAATGAGAAGCCCCTGCCTAGAGGACTTGCTGTGTTTTGTGCAGGTGGACGAACAGCTGTACCAGCTGCAGCACGAGAAGGCCGACCTGCTCAAGCGCATCGAGGAGGACCAGGAGGATCTGAACGAGCTGATGGCGAAGCACAAGGCCCTGATTGCACAGGTGAGGGGGTGGGCAGAGGAGACCTCCCTCCTGAAGGGGGTCTGGCCTCACCCCCTTCCTTCCCCTCCCTCCAGATCACCAGGCCTTCCGGCATGGACCCCATAGGAGCTGGTGCTCCCACCTGCCCACAGAGCCCCCTCCCCTCCCACTGACCACCTTTCCTTTTCTGAGAGTGCTGCTGTAATTGAGCAAACTACACAAGGGGAAGCTCTGTGTTTCCAAGGCCTCCTTCTCCAAAGCCAGACTCTGCCAACGTTCCCCCCCCCCACTGCTCAGAGAAAAGGCCAGGCTGGTGGGAAGCAGGGTTGATGTTGCTGGCCAGTTCTCTGGTCAGTGGCCGTTATGGCAACCACGTTCTGAGGTGTGCTTGGAGAGATTGCCTGCCCTTGCCGAGGGTCAGCCAGCACGTCCTCCGTGTCGTGGGGCTCCCGCCTGTGACCTGCCCCCCTCCCGGCCTTCCACCCGGGGCCGCTCTGAGGCCTTGGCTTCTCTTCCTGCTTGCAGTCGGCCACAGACATCGCCCAGATCCGAGAACTGCAGGGGCAGCTGGAGGAGGTGAAGAAGGAGAAGCAGGGCCTGCAGGAGAGAGTAAGACCGGGAGCTGCATGCTGGGCTGGGGCGGGGGCTGGCCAGGAGGTCAGCAGAAGAAAGAAATGCCTTTCTGGAGCCAGGGACCTCTCTCTCAGAGAGGCTGCCAGCCTGCAGTGGTACTAAAATTAGGTGGCGATGGTGTGGGGAGGACCCCGCCTGCTCCGTCCTGGTCCACGGATTGATGGAGCTGTAACTTTTAATGGTGCTTTGCTGCAAGACCCCCACACACCAGAGAAGTGTGTTTGGGGGGGGGACAAAGTCCACCTTCCCTTCTCCTCTGCAAACAGCTGCAGGCGGCCCAGGCCAGGCTCTCCTACCTGGAGCAAGCGATGGTGGAGCGCTCCATCGTCAGTCGCCAGGAGGCCCTGATCTGCGACTTGGAGAACAAGATGGAGTTCCAGAGCATCCAGGTCAAGCGGTTTGAGGTACGGCGCTGGTGATATGGGGAGGGGCTCCCTGGACAGGCTTCGCTCAGCTCCCCTGAGGTGGCCATCTGGCCCCCGCAGGTGCTGGTGCTCCGTCTCCGGGACAGCGTGATCAGGATGGGAGAGGAGTTGGAGAAGGCGAAGGAAAGCGAAGCGCGCGAGAGGGAGAACGCCCACTACTGCCGCCTGCGGCTGGAGGAGATGAAGGCCGACATGAGCGAGCTGGCGCAGAGGGAGCTGGAGGCCAGTCGCAAGCGGGTGGACCTGGTGAGAGCGGTGGGGGAGGGGCGGTGGTGTCCGTGCGTGAGAGGCCTGGCCTTGACGCAGAGGTCTTGCAATGTGCGCTGCCTTTATTGACTTGAGAAGCTAAGATCCCTTTTCCTTAGCAAACAAACACAGAAATCGTGGTTTGTGCCTGTTACGGTCTGCAGCGAGGGACTTCCTTCCCTCCCCATCTCACCTGAGCCTTGGAAAAACTGGGCCCTTTCTCATTTCACCGGCAGAGGAAGATCGAGGGCGATAGAGCGAAATCCCAGGACATTCAGTGGCAGAAATAAAATGAATTCAGACAATTCAGATCTGCAGGAAGGGAGGCTGTCCTCGCCTGCCGAGGACACGGCGGGAGCCGAGCCGGGAAGGGAGTTGGGCCACGGCTCCCTTGACCGTTTCTCCAAATTGGTTCTGGTTTTTCCACCCGGCTGGCTGCAGCTCAGCCTCCTGTTTGCTGCTTGATGGTTATTTCTGTAGGTCGGTTGGCTGTGAAAAGAGGGTGTCTCCTTCAATGCCCACTTCAAAGGTTCCAGTGCTGGTCTCCTCCCCCTCCCCCTTTCCAGCTTCCTCTTGGACTGCTGAGGTTCGGTCTAGGAGCTCGATTAGTGCACCAACAGAATTGATGGTCTTTAAAAAAATATAATTGAATTGTAGATGGGATTGTTGAAGAGATTTTACGTAAGACACAGGCCCAGTCTTGCTGTCGAGGTTCAGAAGCTATGAAAAATCCTCCTCAACGAAATAATCGGTCCGTAAGTGGAAACAATGATCCTCCATCAAAGGGAGGAGGTCTCTGCCTTGCTCCTTCGGGAGGGGTGTGTTGGCCTCCTCACTTCTTTAATTAGCCATTTTTCACTGTCTGGAAGAAGGCAGAGAGCAGAGTTTGAGATCTGTCTGTGAATTACTGGGTATTTTTTTAAAAAAATAATGGCATTTATTTTAACAGAATAAAACATAGCAAGGAGTTTGAGAGAGGGTGGGCACTCCACTCCATTTGCCCCTTGGAAATATGAAACTCGGGTTGCCCTTCAGCCTTGGCCTACCTCGCAGGGCTGTCGGGAGGAGGCAGCGGGTGGGGGGAGGGAAAGGCTCACCTGCCACCCTCAGAGCTCCAAAGGGAGATTTTGAGCAGGTTCGAGATTTCAGGGTGTGCTTTAAAATAGCAAAGGGCAAAAAAAGAGAGGGAGAGAGAAATATATCTTTAGAAATGTGCAATTATGCCCGCCCCCTCACCCGTCTCCCTGTCATCACACACGTGTATCTTGATGCGTTGGCATTAAAATATCTCTCCGCATGCCGAGTTTCCAAACCACCCACAGGAAACAGGAGCCACCTCTTTCCGATTCTAAGCCCTGAAGCAGCCACAACCAGCAACGCAAAACCGCCACAAGTCCTTCCCTGGGTGGCCTGTCGCTCCCACTTTTTCCTTCCAGAGCAAGTGGGGCCCTGGTCTTCCGCATGGCCCACTGGTTGCATCTGCCTGCCTTTCGTGGAAGGACGCTGGCTGCTCCCTCCCACCGTTGGGCTGTTCTGCAACCGGCAGGCCCCCTGCGGGGTTATTCTTCCTCCGCACTCTGCATTTCGTGGGCTTCTGTTTCCATTTGACTCATCCAGCCCACAAACCCCAGGCCTTCTCTGATTTACTCTCAGGCCTTCACGGCCAGGCCTGCTGCTCTTTGTCGCCTCCGTGATGATGATGATTTGATTGCTGGCAGCTTCAATCAAGAGGGATTGCTGGCCCCCCGGCTGCTCTTTTGCAGGGTGGGAGGGGTCGGCCAAGTCCCGTTTTCTAAGGATACAAAATGGGGTTCAGTTGATGCAAATGCAAGAGAGTTCCTTGTTCTGAAAAGCTTTGGCCCAGCGGTGCCAGCGGGCGCTGGAGAAACAGCCGGGTTGTTGCGGCTGCTTCAGGGTAGAGCAGACTCACCAAGGGGCTTGTGCAAACCAGCCGTGTTGCTTCGCTTACGGTCAGCATTGGGGGGACTCAGAAAATGGCTTAATGCAATAACTGAGTTAAGGCTATTGAGAGTCCTGCGTTGTCTCTCCACATCCATCACTGAAATAGCTTTCAAGGCCTTGCCCCCTGAATCCCCCTCCCGTTTCCCCAGGAGAAGCAAGTGGACGAGCTCTCGGCGGTTAGGCAGACTCTGCAGGCAGACCTGGAAACCTCAATCCGGCGCATTGCAGACTTGCAGGTGGCTTTGGAAGAGGTGCAGTCGAGCGATGAAGGCGAGACGGAGAGGTGAGTGCGCCAGAGGCCGGCCCTGCTCCAGCTCCTCTGTCCCTGAAGTCGTCTGGGCAGCTTTTACCCCTTTCCAGCCAGAGGTTGGCCTTTGCCCAGCTGCCCACTTTCCAAGGTCCTTTCGGCTACTCGGCCAGAAAAGCTGGAAAGCCAAAACAGGGCCCGGCTGAACCGAGAGACTTACAGCACCATGGACAGAGCCCGGAAGGCAATTTCCCTGATGCTGCAAGAACCCCAATGGTGACCCCCGCCACCTGCTTTGGGGGAAGGTTTGATAACTGGCTCCAGCATCTAGACCAGCTGGGCCCTCCCTCCCAGCTGAATCTTATCATGCAGCGAGTGGCCCTCCTTTGTTCTGGACAGGTCTCGCTGCCCTTCCCGGGCGGCTGGGAGGTCTCCCTCATCCTGGGATCTGTGGGTTTAGCCGTGGAGTTGGGTCGCATCATGCGTACACCCAGGCAATGCTTGGCTGGCCCTGATTGTCTTGCTTCGAGGCCTCTGATTAATGCTGAGCTCCGTTGCAACATCCTTTGGCTTGAGGCTTGGCCATTTTCGCCTCAGCAGGAGACTTGGGGAAAGGGGGCCCAAACACAGGGCCTCTCTCACTCCTTGCAGAGTCAGGCTGCCTCTCCTCCTCCTCAGTGGCCCCCACCTTCCTGTTCTCCAGCTCAGCTCGGGGTTTGTGTGATGAACAGGAAAGGGAATTGATCTCAGGAGCCAAACCCACAAAGGGTCCTTTTCAAAAGCAGACAGCCTAGAGTGACACAAAGAGAGAGAGAGAGTAAAGACTGGGCTGATTGTGATCTGGGCCTTGCTGAGCTGCTGAGCATGACTGAAATGGAAGCCAGGGAAAAGAAACGGGGGGGGGGGGGGCAAGCACTGGCCTCCCTCCTCTGCCTCCATCAGAGCAGCTTAAGCAAAGTCCAGCAACAAGACAAGGGGGTGACTTGGAGCCAGGGGCAGGGGAAGAAGGGAGGATTGCAAAAAAATATGGGGGCCTTCATCTCCCAGAATTCCCCAGCCAGCATGAGGGTGCTGGTCTCAAGTGACACGGCACGCTGCCTGGGGAATTCTGGGAGATGAAGTTCACATGGCTCAAAATTGCTGAGGTTGAGAAACACGAGTGCAGATGTCCAGATGTTTGCGAGCCTTTTGCCCAAAAGCCCCTCCCTGCCCACATCTTGGACTCAGGAACTTCAAATCATAATCACAATAATGCATTAAATGTGTGGAGGCGAGCGGCTCTTCCGGATGCTGCAAGGGTCTGGGGTTACCTCCGTGTACAACCCTTCCCTACTGTGCCTGTCGGGGAAGAGCCATGTCTCCTTGGAGGAGGCCTCCTCCTCCTCCTCCTCCTCCTCCTCCTCCTCCTCCTCCTCCTCCTTCTTCCAGGGAGAGCCAGATGAGTCTGGCTTCAAGTTCATCGCTGAGCTTAAATCTGGAGTCCGAAGGAAGCGTCCGGTCGTGGCTGGAGACGGGGTCAGGTTGGACATCCCCATCGGCTCCCAGTCTGGCTGGAAGCAGCTCTCAGCTCTCGGTGGAGGGCCGGAGCCTCCCGAGCCTGAGGTGAGAGTCATTTTGCTCTCCGGCCTCTGCGGCCCCTGAGCATGGGGTCCCACAGCCTGAATCAGTTTTAAGAAGCCTCAGCTGGATTTTCCCAGCCTCTTCATGACCTTCCTACGACTTGCTGGGCTGTGAACCATCAGGGAGGGGCTCAGCGTGGGTGTGGAAGGTTTGTGCAATCAGGAGGAGTGGGAGTTCCCAGGTCAGCTTAAAGAGGGGGTGAGTGAGGAGGGAGGGCCCGCAGGAGCGATTTTCTGACATTGTAGGGGACATTGTGGGGCCCGGGTGGGAGGGCTGGAAGGTGGGAAGGCTGCAGGGGCCATGTGGTGGAGGGCAGAGCATTGAGCTTTGGAGGGTCCCCCAGTGGTTGGAAGAAAGAGCAGAAAACCCTGGGCTCGGTTTGGGGAGAGGCGGCCGCTGACTGGAGGGTCCAGCTTCATCTCTGGGCAGAACAGTTGGGAGCCAAGCAGAGCCAGGAAGAAGCTCCTTCTGGGGGGGGGGGCAGCTGCCACCCCCCACCCCCCATCCTGGTGTCCATCTCCGGCCTTGCAGGAGGCGAAGCAAAATGGCTTTCCAAGCCTCTGGAGGAAGATCTGGTGGCAGCTGGCACATGTGTGCCCGGGATTTTCTGATGCCACCGGAGGGTTGAAGCCGTGTTGTATCCCAGGCAGTGCTGGCTTTTCTCGACAGCACAAACCAGCATCGTTTCAGTTGGTCCGTCCCTCTGCGCAATTACCACTTCTATCCTTTTGTCTCTGGACATGCTCTGTGCTTCAATTCGAGCACAGATATTATTGCATAAATTATTTCAACTAGCATAAGCATAATAATCATCCTAATTGCTGTGTAATCTTCACTAATTACTGTTGTATGTCATTTGTTTTGGTGCAGATCGCACACTGCAAAAATTCCAGTTGGCTTAGGGATGCTTTCAGATTCTCCCGTTCGAGGCTCCCTCAAAAACAGGCTGGGGAGGGAAAGGGGGGGACGGAGAGGCAGGGCAGCCTTTTGTTCCTCAAGGGGGGAGAGAAGAGCTGCTTCTCACTGGCCAGGAGGGCCAAACACTGACCTGCAACTCCCCCTCAAAGGCTTGGCTGTGGAGGGTCTCCTTCACCTTTGCCCCAAGGCCCACTCCCTTGGAGGTACCTGCAAGGTGGGGAGGGGTCTTGCTCGGCCACCAAGCCGGTCAGAGGTAGAGGAACAAAGGTTTCTGCCGGGACCAACCTCCCCTCCCCCTCTGGCTTCCCTCCTGCAAGGATTCCCAGTTGCTGGTGGTCTCCCTCAGGGTGGTGGCAGGAGCAAGGGTCCCAGTCCCCTTGCCCATCGGTGGGCGAGCAAGGTGAGATGCCGGTCTGTGAGCCAGGCAGGAGCAGCTTTGCCCTGGCTGGACAGCACCGAGCCCTGGCCTGGGTGGCCTCTGAGTAGGGGTCTCCTGGGCTGCCCATTTAGGGGGGCCGCCCAGGGCAAGTGTTTTCTGGCTGAGGGGCTCTGGTGGAGGGAGAGCCCTGGGTCTCTCTTCTGCCAAGCCTCCTTCGGTGCTCTCTTTGATGGACTCTGTGTCTGTGTGTGTGTGTGTGTGTGTGTGTGTGTGTGTGTAAGAGAGGCAACAAAGGTGCAAGGAGTTTTTGCCCTGGACCTTCCTGGCTTGGCTAAGCAGAGCAACCGGAGTGGCAGGCTGGAGCCTGGGTGCCTTGGGCTTCCAGAAGGGCCCGGGAGCTCCTGGTCCTTATACGAGGCCTGGCGCCTGAGCCCAGTCCAGGGCCTCTGAGTGGTTCTGATGTCCTTTCACACCACACTGTGGAACTCTCTCCCACCCACCCCCAAAGACAGTCCAGGCGCTGTGGGAAATGGAGGGGCGGGTGCCAATCCAGGGTACCCGCCTTTTCCTGTAAACACACTCTGGGATGCTAAGCAAGCAGGTGGGCAGGATCCGGGCTGTGCCGTTCTTTGGCAAGTGGGCGGTCGGGAAAGCAAGTGAGTCAGGGCGCCAGCGAGCAGCCTTCCAGGGGAGCTGGGCAGACGGGCCGATGGATCGAGAGGTTGTCTCGAGAGAGATTTCATTTCAGGGCAGCCTGGCTGTGGTCTTGGCTCTGCAGATTACAAGCTGTGGAATGTTGCTATGGCAATGGCATCCCTTCTCCTTAGCCAGAAGGGTTTATTTCTGCCAAGCTAAGTGTTGTTAAAACGTGTATTTCTGAAAACAGAGCAGAAATTGGGAAAAGGGAAGGAACCCTATGCAATTTTTCAGCAGGACCTTTTTCACTTCTCACTCCATTTGAGAGGCTTTTGTGTTGCCGGCCTCCCAGCAAAGGGCAAAGGAGAAGAAATAGCCCAACTCCCTGGCAAACTCAGTTTGGGATCCCCACCGTTCAGGCCCATGCCGGGGGGAGGGATTCAGATCGCCATTCTGGCAGTCCGGGGGCTTTTCTCTCCCCGGTTGGTCCCGCAGAGCCGGAGGGAGCAACTGGCCTTTTCCAGCTGCGACCCGAGCCTGCGTCCCACCAGCTTCTCTAATCTCAGATTTTAAGTGTAAATACCTATTTCCTGTGTGGACCCCGGGCGGGTGTGTTTTCTCAGCTCCGCTGACTGTGGTGTGAAGCTTTGGCTTAGCATCCAGCTCAGGGTTTCTTGTCCAACTCTTTCCTCGTAGGGCGAAGAAAGAGCAAGAGAGAAGCTGGCAGTCGACGTCCTTGCTAAGTGCGCAAAGGAAGGGCCACGGACGGTGTGGAGGAGATCCAGAAAGCCCTTCCCTTGGCTCTCTGAGGCGTGACTCTGGGCGGCCCCAGGGGGGATCTGACAGCGCCCCCCAGTCAGAGGCTGCCTCCCTCTCCGCAAGGAGGCCGGTGTCCTCTTCAGCCGCCGCTGAAGAGACGCTTCCTCTCTCTCCCTCCCCAAGCAGAAAACTCTCTCCTTTGGCAGACCAGCCGCCCCTGTCGTCCTCTGCGCTCTCCGAGTACGTGGAAGGGCTGCGGAGGGAGCGACTGAAGGCCCAAGCGCCCCTGGAGGAGGCCTCCTCCTTGCCCATTTACCAAACAACCGGGGCTCCCTTCCTCAGGAGACGCAGCACCCTGAGGGACAACGAGGACTTTCAAATCAACCTGGAGGAGCTTGGTGCAAACCCTGGGGTTGACCTGGTCCCTTCCTCCAGTCTGAGAAGCATCTCGCCGGATTGTGGGCTGCGGCCGTCCTTCTCCCCAGTTCTGAAAAGGGCCTCCCGGTTTGGCTCCTTTGACTCCCTGGGGCAGAACACGGAGGACCCTTACGCCAAAGTTGCCTCTCCGATCCTGGGTGGAGACGTGGTTGGCCCCTCGCGGCCGAGCCCGTGGAGAAGCTGCCTGGAGCCCTCCTTGGAAGAAAGCCTGGATTTCGGGAAGGAGCCCCTGACGTTCCAAAGCAACAGGCTGGGGGAGATTCCGAGTGAAGGAAAGGGTCCATTTCCTTGGAAAATACCAACACTAAGTTATGAGCGGAAAACAGATGGTGACTTGGATGACTTCCTGCCTGCCATCCGGAAAGCTCAGTCCACCAGTAGCCTGTCCAGAGGCCCCAAGGCGAGGAAGGATGGACAGCGGCCCCCCAGTGTCCATTTTGAAGACCACATTGCCCCTCAGCGCACTTTCTTATCTGAGATAAAGACCGTTTTATCCCCACAGTGGAAACCTAAGGAGGATCCCGGCAATCTCTCCGACTCCGACTCCTCTTCTTCGGGCTCGGCGGTGTCTTTCAAAAGCGCCGACAGCATCAAGTGCCGGCCCAGAGTCCGAAGGCAGGAAGGGGAAGGCTGTGTGGGCCAAGGGAGCGCGGAAGGGGTGAAAGTTGACCCACGGTCCGAGGCAGAAGGGAAGGAAGACGACGTGACCAGCATCATGATGAAATACCTTGGAAAAGAGTAAGGTAATCAGTCAGTCCTGCTCGGGCAGCGTCGGCTTCAGCCATCGCCAGGTGCTGAGATGGGTGGACTGTCCAGACGGACCTGGCTGTGCCTTCTCCTTGCAGCCCTAGGGGTGGAAGGGCCGGCCAGCGGAGATCCCTCGTTCACACCACCGTCCTGCGGCTAGTTTGGAGGCGGCACAAGTCATGCTTTGCGTGATGACGTTGCCTGGCTTTCCTAAGACCGCCCACCCCACCTTAAGGTCAGCTGAGCCATTTCCCCCGACTGAGACCCAGGACCAGGCCTCTTTCCTCGGCCGTAGATGGGGAAGTCCTCACCAACTCTGGGGGCTCCTCGGCTGTCGTGAAAAGAGCCCCTCTGCAGCTCTGGCAACTCACCCCTGGACACGCAAGCAGCTTCTGGCTCCTCTTAGCGTGGGTCTCCCCTCTTCTTGGGGGTCTGACAGCTGTCATTCAGCCAGCCAAGCTCTTAGGATGGGCTGCTGCCTGTCTCTCATGCTTTCCCTGCCTGGCCTGAGGAGACAGACGGCCCACCCAGAGATAGAGAAAGCAAGGAAGGACCGGAGGGAACCTTCGCAGCCGTTGCCCTCCTAACTCCATGGCAGGTTCCAGTCTTTTTGCAGCAGCCCCCCCTCCCCCTCCCCCTCCTCCTCCACCACCACCACTTTATTTTGGCCTCCTCTTTGCCAAGTTGGAAGGTTTTGCATTTTGGCCTGTTCCACTGACAAGTCAGCTGATTAAGAGCCAATTAAGAGACTGGGTGGGAGCAGCTCAGCCCTAGCAAGTGTCCTCTTCGTTTATCTGCAAATTGTGTGACGTTTCCAGGGTGGCTTTTACCCGAGCAGGTTTCTCTAATCTGGGGAGTTGGCTTGGGATGTCGGCTGGGCCTGGGAACTGCCCCGGGCGTTGTTCCGAAGCAAGGCAGGCTGAGGGTCTGGATGTGGGGGGGGGGGAGGGTGCCATTCTAGAGGGGGAACTGCAGACCCAGATTTCCTCCAGCCCGCCCTCTTTCCTTCCTCTTCAGGGCTTCAGCAGCGGCATGAAAAACGGACCTGCAAGCAGGTTTTCTTCTGTGGATGATGGCTTCTCCCCCACTGGTGCTGCCGGAACCATAATGCACAACCATGGGTGTGGGTGTGCCTAGGTGTGAAAGAGACGAATGTGCAGGCCTTCCCTGTCGGGAACCGTTTGAACTGACGCCAAATAAAACATTTTGGTTCTTGGAGAGGAGCCTCGGTGGGTGGCTTCTGTTGGATTAGGCGGCTTTAGGAATATGGGGGGGGATTTTTCTGGGGCTCCGGGAGGCCGTGAGTTGGGGTCTGTGGTGGAGGTGGGAGAAGGATGCTGCCGCTGCCCATGTAAGAGGGAAGGAAGCGCCTCTTGGAACAAGGGAGAAAGAGAGCGCCCTCGGCCGGCCGGTCCTCCTCCGGACCCCTCCCTTTTTCCTTCACACACACAACACACACCCGGGGTCCGGCCAGCTGTGCAAGTGGGATCTCTGCTTTGCAGCCGTTTCAGGGCTGGGCTGTAGCCGGGGAGTTTTCCTCCGAGGAAGCAACAGGCTGTTTGTTTAACTAGTGTTAGCCCTGAAAATAATGTTTCCGTTTATAGCTTTCTTGTAGGAGTTTAAAAGAATCCCGGAACATAAAAATAAAAAAGTAACTAAGTGATGGAAAGGAATAAACCCCAGCACAGCCTGGAGGAGAAGCAAAGAAACCTTTTCAATGAGTTCGGAACAAATTGCAGGTATTGTGTGTAAGCGCATCAGTCAGAACTGACATGCGTTGCTAACAGAGGAGGCGTTTATGGAACACGGGAGCCGCGCCTGAGTCACCGCCAGGCGCTCTCCTCGGCTGAGACAAAGAAACGATCCCGTTCAAGCGATTCCCTTGAACTTCGACTTTGAGTCAGGAGGGGAGGGGGTCTTGCGCATTCTGCTGCTCCCCCACCTTCGCCCGGTGCAGCTCCAGGCGCTCTGCGTGAGGCTCCTCTGACAGTTACCTCCACAAAAGCCCAGTGGGCCGGGCCGAGACAAGCGGACTGGCCAGCATGACCCAGATGGCTTCTGGGCCTCAGTGGGGCCGGGTGGGGGGCTAGAGCTCCACCGTGAGCCCAAGCAGGGCCCGAGAAGGTCTCCTTTGTCCGTTGGGGGGAGGGAGGAAGGGTGGGGGGGCTGGCTGCAGGGGGGCCTCCCACCCCTGCCAAAGGCCGGTGTCCATCCACTGATGGGCAGGGGCTCCAGAGGGGGACCCTCAGCACTGGAGACCTCGCAGGCGGAATAGCGAATCGGCCCGGATGCGAGGAAACGCCTCAAATACAAATGAGCTCGGAGCGGGCGCTGCCAAGGGCGATTTGAGAGCGGGACTCCAGACCACCTGGAGGCCACCTGAGTGGCACACACACACACACACACACACTCAGTGGCACAAAACACACAGCTCTGCCTGTGCCCCTCTTCAGTTTGGCCATAGCTGGAGCCGTCTGGGTAAAGGGGATTGATGCAGCCTAATTACCTCGCCTTCTCCTGGGGACCCCCACCCATCTGCTAAGCTGACTCCTGAGACCACAGTGGCAGCTCCGAGCCCCCCCCCAGCATCCCTGTGCCGAGGGTCCCCCTCCTCCCGTTTCATGTCCCTGTTTACATCCTCTTTATGGCTTTATTAAGCTGCTAGCTGTGCTTCAATTAAAGGGGTTGCTTTTTCTGCAACTGTAAGCACATTTCATCAGAATAAATGTCATTTGTTAGGCAAAAGTGGGGGGAGGCTCTTGACTGCAGCTGCTGAGGCAGGGAGACTGCTGAACGGCCCCCCACTCCTCTGGGGCTGATGCTGAGATTCCCCTCCCTCTGGAAAACCCTCTGCCACAGGACAACTTTGAGCACAACTGTCCCCAGGCAGGTAGAAGGCAGGGCGAGCTCAGCTTCCCCCCACCCCCCATCTCTGCCCAGGCCAGGAGAGTCTTCCACAGTGCCAGATTCTCCCCCTCCCTCCTCTTATTTGCAGGAGGAGCTGCGAGGGGGGGCGAGATGCAGGTAGAGAGGCTTCTGAGGACTGATTCCCAGCTCCCCCTCCCCAAGGGTCTGGGCTGTGGCTCAGGGAAAGGTGGGCTTGAGGTGGAGAGGGAGGAGGAGGCTGGCTGATGTCTCAATGCAAGTCTGCCTTGGCCAGACCCAGCCAGGGTCTTTCTCCACCCTCTGGGGGTGGCCCTGCCATTTCCTCCTGCATTTGGATTGCGGAGGGCTCCTGATGCAATGGGGGTGCGGGAGAGACTGGGCTTGAGAAGGCTGGGGAAGGGGGACTGAGCCCCCACTCCTCTGCCTTCCTGAGAGGGGGTGCTAGCTTAGGGTGGCTGGGGTGGGGGCTCCCTCCTTCAAGACGGGGGGGGGGGAGGAGAAGTAAGCAGCTCACGAAGCGGCATCTGCATTCAGAGCCACAGATGGTCCTGGCGGCTGGTGGGGAGACGTGTTCGAACAGTTTGTTCTGAGGCTTGATGGGCTTCGGAGCACAAATTTGGAGGCTTCTCTGTGCCTCTGCAGGGGTGCTAAAAATAGAGCACCCCCCTCGCTCTCCATGAGCAAAGCACCCCCCCATGGTGCTTGCTGGGGGAGGGGACCTGGCGGGCAGCGGGTGGGTCACTCTGGGCAGCCGTCAGTCCTGCGGCCTCAGCTTGGTCCACAGCAGCCATTGCAAGCAGAGCCCCTGCCTGGGAGCCTGGCGCTGGGCCGGCCAGCGTGGCCATCAGCCAAGGGGGCTGAGAAGGGCTGGCAGGTGGAGGGTTCTTTGCGGCCTTTTTATCTGGGCATAAACAGAGGGCCTGGGTCCCTCTGGAGGCAGCCTCCTTCCTGGCTCCCTTCCTTCCAGAGCCTCTGAGCCCATCTTCCTCTGCGGCCACCCGCTGCCTGGCCTGGACATTAAGGAGGGTCTCTGCTAGGGGGTGCCTTCCCTTTGCCCCCTCCCCAGCCCCACCATTGCAGTCAGAAGCAGGGAAACAAATTCCTCGCTTGTGGCGCTTCTCAGTCCCTTCTCAAGAACAGTGTTGTGTGTGTGCGTGTGCGTGCGCATTCAAGGGCACACTCCTCTCTCTCCAATTTGCTGACCCAAACAGTGTCTATAAACATTTTGTGCAACGCAGCCCCTCCAGGCCGCAAGCCCTCCAGTGGTCTGGATCCACCCCACCAGCGTAGCCCAGCCTAGCCCAGGTATCACAGGTGGGGCAGAGCCATCCCAGGGTCAGCCACCCCACTCTTGGTCTTCCTTCCCACCCTGCTGAATCAGAGAAGCTGGCCACGTTGGCCAGATCCTGGTTGCGCAAATGCCTCGGGATCCCCTCCTCTTCCTCCTCCGTGGCGCTTGAGGCCAGCCTCAAGGAAAAAAGAATCCAAGATGCTCCTTTGTCTTCTGTTTTTTTAAAAAATTAAAAGCATTTATTCCACCCTGATGAATAAAACATCCACTCTTGTGAAAGGGAAGCTCAGCTTGCCAACTGATGGGCCCACAGCCAGACCCGGCCAAGAGGCGGCTTGACTTGTGCCAGTGGGGGGCAGAGCTGGCCGGATCTCCTGCCCTGTCCAGACTTGGCTTGCAGGAAAGGAAGCCGGGACGAAGGTCGCTCAGCCTTTGGACAGGTCCAGGCTGGAAATGCATCGCTGCCCTTCATGAAGGCCCTCCCCAGGATTTAAAAAGGTGTTCTTCGCATGGCATCCCTGCAGGGGAAGGTGCCTCTGGGTGCTGTTGAGAGGCTCCGAGGTCATGCCCCCTCTGGCTCCCTCTCTCTCCTGCCCCATTTTGCCCAGGGGTGGGGCAGGATGGCTGCAGCCGTCAAGGAGACAAATGGAGCAACTGAAGCGATGCAGCAGCCTCTTCCCAGGCGGTGCTCAAACAGGCTGAATGGACGGAATACAAATTTGTGGCTCTGAGCTGCTCGCTCGCCTGCCCACTGGGGCTGCTGGGGGGGGTTCTGGAGCAGCAAACACAAAGCCCCCAAAGACACACACTGCAGCCCTCCCCCACCCACCCAAGCATTCAGCCAGCAGTGTGGGAAGGCCAGAGCCCCCAATTATGTGCTAGACATTGGGGAATGACTGGGTGGGATCTAACCTGAAAGG
Source organism: Vipera ursinii (assembly GCF_947247035.1). NCBI lineage: Eukaryota > Metazoa > Chordata > Lepidosauria > Squamata > Viperidae > Vipera > Vipera ursinii. Next base: position 347,898 of record NC_139527.1, on the reverse strand, counting down.
GGCTGATCCTGCCTGCTCATGCAGGTGAGGGCCCACAGACTCCTGGGCCACGTGGGGTCTTCAGGATGCCCAGTTCCCCCTCCTCTGGCTGGCTGGCTTCTGAGACACACTAGATGGCTCTTCTTTATTAAATAATTGAAACCAGCAAGCGAAATCCAGGTGTTCGGAGGCCTCCAGTGGATTCCTTGTCCCCTGCTCTAACTGGCTGGGGGTCTGTCCATCCATTGTCTCCCAGGTTGGGGCTGGAGCATGTTCTTTCCTCCTGGAGTGAAAGGGGTCTCTCTCCATTTTCCACTGCAGGAATCATTGATGGAGAGATGGGTGGATCCAGAGAGGCATGTGGCTGTTTCCTAGGGTTCACTCCAGAAACCCTTTCATAGCCCCCTCCCCAAGATTCTGCAGTGGTCCTTCCCCCACCTGGTCCTTTTTCCTTGGACCCAGAAGGGTCTTTCTGAACAAATATCCCCATTTATATTTTTAGAAGAGGACAACAAAGTGGTTAAGACAATTACAGCAGAGATTCTGCAGCAGTTCACTTGCCATAACAATTAAGCTGATAATGCCAGAGATTACCTTCTTTGCTTCTTGCACGCCTCTTCCTGGTACACTCTGAATTCTCCCTTTCTTAATAAATTCCAAATTGCAAGAAGACTGCAGTGCCCTGGGGCTTCTCTGCTACAGGGCTGTCTCCTTTCCCTGCTGCGTTCCAGAAAATTTAGGCTAAAAGGGAGATTATAGAGCTGGCCGGCCAGCCTCCCACAGGCTGAATGGAAGGGCTCCCCAGGCCGCTGAGCCTTGTTAGCCCCAAAGGGCAGCTGATTGCAGGCAAAGTTCCTCCTATGTTCTGTTTACGGCTCAGTGGTTTTCTGCACCCACCCACTTCAGGCTAACCTGGTGGATGGAACCCAGGATCTGGTGGGATCAACTGTTGGTCACCTGGACAGGCACCCTGATTCCACAAGGCAGGCAGCCTTGACCAACCTGTCTGTAGGTTTTCTTTCCATTAAAAAAAAAAACACCCACAGGGAATCACATTGCTCCATCTGGTTGGATGGGCCCAAAGTGAGGCTTATCCTAGGGAAATGTGTCTCCGTGTGTGTGTGTGTGTGTGTGTGTGTGTGTGTGTGTGTGTGTGTGTTGTATGTGCAAAGCAGAGCACAAGCCTTTGCAGAAAGATGAGAGTAAGGAATAAACTCCAACTGTTATAAATCTCACCTGCTTGGAAATGTCAGGTTTGATTGGAAACATCAGCAAATGACTTGAAATCCAGCCAGTGGCGCGGAGATTAGCTGCTGCTTCATTTTCCCCGTGTTGGTGTGATCGAAATGGGTGTGGTAGCCGGTTGAAATAACATGTGCGAATTCTATGTTGACATGGTTGCCTTAAGATTGTACAACATGGACCGTAGTTAGAAAAATCTCCTGCTAATCCAAAGTGAGGATGGAAGCCCCCCCATCTGTTCCCCAGAAGGGAACGGGGGACAGTCTCTGCTGCCAGGTGCAAGGAGGCCTCAAGTCACTTCTGTTGCCTTCAGCCCTCCGAGGCCTCCTGGAAGCCAAGAGACATCCCCCCCCCCAGGCTTGGAGCAAAACATTATTCCTGTCCGGTCTTTGGGTAGGGGGCACTGGGAAGGGGGGAGCCATTGGGAGGGGCCCTCTTGTGAGCAGACAGCAGAGCTTGCTGGCCCCTCTCTGTGCAACAGGTGCCAGTCACGGTGGCAGTGATGGGGTTGCCATGGGAACCAGAGCCGTCCTTGGAGCGGTCCTCGTGTAGCTGCAGTCCCAGAGCCAGCAGAGCTGCCCCACCACAGAGAGAGGCGAGTCGCTTGGTGTTCCCCAAAGTCTCTGCCCAATGCGGGCCTCGGGGGGGGGGTATCGGCTGGAGCATGCCCCCCATCCAGGTGGGGGCAGGCTGAGTCCCTGGAAGGTTCTCTGGGGCCTGTCCCAGAGCTGTGCAGCTGCTTTTCAAAAATCCGCGACTTCATTAATTGGTATCGGGGCTTGTTACTTCGATCCTGGCTCTTCTTCCTCTCCCTCTTCCCCATTTGCTGCCCTTGCTGAAGGTGCGGTGCTGCCTGTCTCCGTATTTGTAAGCCTTAGATTGGCCCTTTTTGTTAAACAGATTTACAGTCCAGGCGACAGACCAGCGGTGGACGTCAGCCAGCACCGTGTGGCCTGCGGGCAGCTCACGTTAGGAAATGGAGGATCAGGAGGCAGGAAGGCAAACAAGCCCCAGCCCTCTCAGGTTTGAAACGTGATTACAAAACAGTTTTCCCCTCTCCCCCGCCACTTCTCAGCACCAGTCCTGGCTCTGCATATACAGGGCAGAGAGTCAGCATTGTACAAGAAGCTGCTTACGATTGCAGCTCCTGGTTCCTAGCTGGAAATAAGAAAGACCTAGTCGCTTTGTTCCCCCCACCCCACCCCGTCCGTGTAGGGGCTTTGCCTGGACTCGGTCGTTTGGCACCGGACGTTTTTCACACCCTCCTGCCCGCCCAGCCTTCCTGCTGCTGATGCCTCGGTGCCCTCTGAGCTGGGTTGTTTCCTTGCAGACGTTTCATTACCCAAACTAGGTAACATCCTCAGTGCTAGCACTGCTAGCTAGCTAGTTACCTGGCCTGGGAAATGAAATGTCTGCAAGAAAACAACCCAGCTCAGAGGGCACCGAGAACCCCTCGTTTCAACCCTGAACCGCAAATATTCTTTGTTGGTGCTGGATCCCCACCCCTCTCATCCCCTTCCAGGTGCAGAAAATGGGGAATGGACTCTGCAGCCCTTTGGACGGGTCTGTGACAATTCACTGTGGCCAACTCACCACTGGACAACTCGTTACACTGATAACAAAGAAATGGAATAGAATCATTGCAGAAAGGATGCAAAAGGAGGGACAGGATGAAATGTGATTTACAAAAATTAAAATATTTTTAAAATTTATTTTAAATAATCAGAACTGTTAAATTGTTCCGCAGTGAGTTGGCTGTGGCAAGTCGTCCCATTCCCCTTCGGACTGCCTGGGGGCCATCCTCGCCTCAGGGTGCGTTGCCAGGAGAGAGGGGCTCCCACAGGACCAGCCTTTCCCAGCCCCTCCCCTCCTCCTCTCTCTCCCTTCTCCTGGGAGGGCAAGAGAGGGGCTAATGGGCCACGTTGAATAGCCAACCAGGCAGGAAAAGGCTTCCCTTTGGGGAAGATGGAAATACCTTTTCCCTGGGAGGATCATCCTGTGCCATTTCCGGTACATTAATTGAAGCCATTTTGGTTTTCCCAAGTATTTGGCGTCAGTTCTTCTCTCAGTCCCTTCTCTATGTTGTTCTCTGCTCCCCCCCCACTTCTTCCTTCCTGCCTGATTTTGCCCCAGGCCTTAGTTGCACTTCTGCCCAGAGGGCAGAGGGAAGCCACCTGCCGGAGACCTCCTCTTCATAAGACCCATTAGGGCTGACATTTGCCCACAGGCTTGGAGATTAGGACCTGAGGAGGCCACGCAGGGCCCTGTGGTTAGCAAGCCTGCTCTGTGGCCATGGGGGGGGGGGCAAGGAAGGTGTGGTGGGACTGAGGGGGCACAGCCTCGGGACTGAGGCCCACGGGATGGAGACGAGCAGTTGAGAGGAGAAGTAGCGGAAGGAGCCGCAGCCAAGCTCCTTCGCCCAGGCCTGTGGCTCTCTGGCCAGAGGGTGTGGGCTTCAGATCCAGGCCTGGGGCCATCCGGATGCTGCTGAACTGCAGTTCTGGGCATCCTCCCCAATGCCCCCCTCAGCCCCCAGCCCCAGCCCCAGCCGCTGATGGGTCTGGTGGTGATTTCCAGGCTGGTTTTTTGGCGCCGGTATGGAAGCCACTTGCCGCGTGTTCTTGTGAGTGGTGTCCCTCCTCCCAGGGCTCCTTATAGGTTCAGAACTTCCTTGTGGTCTCTCATCCAGCTGTGGTGACCTGGAACCTTCTTTGGGTCTCTGAGTGGGGAGATTTCCCTGGAGCAGAAGCTTTGGGCCTGTGTGGCCACAGCTGCCTTTGCTAAGCGCCTTCTGCTCGCAGCCCACGGGAGGGAAGTGGGGGCCAGCCGGGCTTTGGGGACCATCGTGGTCACAAAGACCCACCTCTCCCTTCCAAGGGCCTTGGGGAGGGGGGAGGCCGGCTGTCAGCCTCAGCCCAGGGAGTGAGAAAGGGAAAGGGGTTTCTCCTCCTCCGCTCTGCGCCCCTACCTCGAGCAGAGGGTTGAACTGCGGCAGCGGGCGGGGCTCGGTGCACTCAGCACGCGCTCAGTGGCATTCTTGCCTCTTCTTCCTCAGACCGGATCAGTCGCGAAAAGCTCCGGTTCGGCCCCGGCTTTTTCCTGCGGGGCGGGCAGGAGGCGGGGCAGAGCGGCAGCCCATTGCTGCCCCCTCCCGCAGCGCCAGCTCGGATTGGCAAAGGAGGGGCTTCCTTGCCGCGGCCGCCACCGCCACAAGCCGGGCTGCGCGAACAGGGAGCGGCCGGTCGGAGAGCAGCTCGTCTCGAGGAGCGGGATCCCAGCAGCATGTCGGGGCCCCGGGGGCTCGCGCTCCTCCTCCTCCTCCTCCTCCTCCTCCTCCGCCTGCTGAGCTGCCGCTGCGAGAGGAGCCGCCAAGGTAGGGCCAAGAGGCGGGGGCGGAGGGAGCGTCCGTTCGTCTCCTCGGGGAAGCAGCTGCGGCGGCCCTTTTCGGCTAAGAAGGAGCCCCCGGAGCCTCTTCCCGACCGCAGACTTGCAGCCCCGGAGCCCCAGGGCGTCGCGGGCAGCCTTGCCCATCCCGGGCGCAAGTTCGTAGGCGAACATCAAAGCGGGGAGGCCAGGCGGACCGGGGAGGGGGGCCCCCAGCCCTGGGCGCGCGTGCTTGTGGGGGGCCCTCGCCGCCGCTCCGGGCCGCCTGCCTTCAGCACCAGGGCGCCGGACAGCTCCCGCCGCCTGCCCGCCAGTGCCCCCCCGCCCGAACAGCGAGTGCCGGAGTCGCGCTCGGCTTGGCCGCCTCCGGGAGCGGGAAGTTGCGCGGCCTTTGGGCTGGCTGGAGTGTTGGGGGCGGCGGAGGCCGGCGGCCTCTGGACGCTGAAGGGGCCACTTTGTGCGTTTCTGTGGCTGCTCGGCCCGGAGAGCCAAAGGAGGCCGGAATTCGCCGGCGCGCCCCGTTGGACCCCCGTCGCGGGCGGCAGGGCAAGGGCGGCAAGGCAGGGAGATGGGGCCGGATTCTGCGCCTCCAGCTCGGGGGAGCAACAGGCTGACGCAGAGGATTCCTGTCCCGGGTGGAGTGTCTGTCGTGAGAAAACCCAGATGAAAGCGGGGGTGGAAAGGAGCGGGAGGCCTGAGGACCGTTCACCCTGTCCCACCCCATAAATTGGGAATCCAAGGCCTTGGTGACTCTGGCCTCTTCTTTCTAATGTTCTTGAAAGAAGGTCCGGATCATTTTATTTCTTTTATTAGATTTTTGTCATTCTCGTTAAACAGGAGACATTAAAAGCTGGGGCTGGTATTTGGGGGCACCTTCCTCCTGTAGGGAAAAGGAAAGGTGGGCTGGCCTTGCAAAGACCCCCAAATTTGTCCTTTCTGACAAAATTCTGGCTTTGGTTCTTCCCCTCCCCTCCCAAGGATGTTGAAGCGCTTCTGTGGAGCTTCTCCAGGCAGGGCAGGTTGCAGCCCTTTGCAGAAAGTTTTTGATGAGCTTAAATAATCTGACATGTTTTTAAAATGCGTGTTTAATCACATTAGTCTGGTGAGTCTGAGCAAAGCAATGTCAGGAGGAGGGGAGAGTGAGAGGATTGGGGAGGGGAGGTGGGGATCCCAAGTCAGTTTGCCTCCCTCTGGGCTTCCTCCTTGCCTTCAGTGGCCATTTCTGACCATTTCTGCTGCAGGGCAGGAGCTGAGGTGTGTGTGTGTGTGTGTGTGTGTGTGTGTGTGTGTGTGCCATGAAGCAGCAGCAAACTGCAGGTGGCTGGAGCTCAATGTGGCTCACAAAGAGATGCGCCTGGGGTTTTCAGAAGAAGGTGACTATCTTTGGGGCTGTGACCTGGGCCGTTTTCGCACCAGCATTTCCTTTAAGCAGAAAATGGTTGCGACGTCCAGGCTGTCTCCCCCCCCCCCGATGCTTTTGAGGTTGGCTCGAGCAGGGCTGTAGGGGACACTGAGCGGCCCTGAGGTAGAAATTGGGAGATGGTGAGTTCTAGTTTTGCCTGAAGCCGATTGGCTGTCTCCAGACCCACGAAGAGGAAGGCAAAAGCAAAACCAGTTCTGACAATGGTGCCAAGAAAATCAGAGGGGCTGGGCAGGAGACAAGAGGCAGAGGAGAAAAGAGAGTGGGTGGAGACAGACACAATTTCCCAGGAAGAGTTGATTCCTCAGCTACTGGGTGTGATCTGCTGTTCTTGCAACATGATTCCCGGAGGGTACAATTTCAAGATCCAAGAAGAGGACAGTTACCAAGAAAGCCATTTTGAGGGTCTGCAATGAGATTATTCTGGGATCGAATTTGCTATACAGCCTTAACCCTGCAAAAGAATTCTTTTTGGCTTGTGGAAGAGCTGGCAACCTCAATAAGCTCATCTGGGCCCCACCCAGGGGTTTACCCACAAGGTGCCTCCTGGCGGGATAAGGCTGCTCATCAGACGAGCAGAATATGGCAGAATATGGCAGTCGGGGAGGGTCCTGGAGCTGCCTCGGGGTTCTTTCTGTGCCGGGTGTCCTGCAGTCATGACGCTGGCAGCCTCTCAGCCTCTCTCCCAATTTAAAGGGCAGCAATGTCAGGTTGAAGGGTGGAGGGGAAAGGGAGGAAGAGGAGGGAGATCAGAAAACAATTAAATGTCCATTTCTGTGTACAAAGCACGCCAGGTAATCCATGTCAGGCAAGAGATGGGTTTGATTCTTCGGTTCGACCCCTTCCCATTCCTTTGACCAGATGCACACAACTTAGAGAACAGGAGCGCTTATAGGAAGCAGGAACACACCAGGGTGATACTTCCTACTTTTAAAATCAAAGGCCCGAAGGAGGGAAATGAAGGTGGAGGCAATTGATGCAAGGGTGAGCAAACCAACAGTCACACAAGGAAGCGATTGAATGTCTCTGGATCAAAACGCTGCACAAGAATTTCAAATGGTTTTTTTTCTATCTTCTCTCTATGCAGGCCAGAAACAGGGAAGGGGTGCAAAAGCCACTCAGAGGGAAGCTGCTGTCTTGTGTGGCCGCTTGGTTTAGATTGGCTTTGCCTGAGGCCCCCCCTTTCCCCACCGCTGCCTTTTCTTGATTGTGTAATGGCTGGAGAGGATTCTGCGAAGGGTTGGAGGTGCAATGGAGGGGGGGGGGGGTTGTCAGTCGCAGGGTAGGGGGCTCTTGGCCTCCCCCGTCTTTCTCCCCGGGGTGCCAAGTGTTGCACTGGGCCTCCCCGTCCTGCTGGGATCCCTTCCTGGATGCCAAAGGTTTGGGGGGAGGCCAGGACCTGCTTAAGACTCCCGCTGATGGAGAGGCCAGAGCAGGAACTGGATCTGTCCAACTGTGGGAGGCTGAGCGGCCAGGGAAGCCCCCAATACCAGGCCTGCCGGGCCTTTGGGAAGAGGGCCTCCTGCGCCCAGGCCTGCAAAGCTGCTCAACTGCCAGGTGAATCAGCTTCCATAGGCGGGTTTTTTTTTTAAGGCTGTAGATTGGCTGCTGCTGTCTCAGCTGGAGCCAGGCCAGCTCTATCCTCGGCCTGAGGGAAACAGTCGCTTCAGACAGCAGCTCAGCCGTATCCTCAGAGCACCCTGGCCAGGATCAGAAGAAAGCCGGGAAGCCCCCTCCCCTCCGCACCTGGTAGCCCACTCCCGACTTTGAAACGTCGGATCTGGTTCCGTTCGACACCATGCAAGCCTTGGGGATGGTGTTGTGGGAATGACTCTGGGCTGGGCAGGGCAGCAGAGGGGAGGCCTTCCTGGAGCCAAGGCTCCTCTCCCTTCTCGCTGCCTCCAGCGCTTGGCAGTGGGGAACTGGCTTCACCTCGGCTCCCGCCAGCCAGCCGCAAAGACTCATTTTCCCTGGATTTTATGCTGCCCAGGAAGACCTATCGGCACACCTCCAGCGGCGAGTCTTTCCTGTGCAGGCATCTTGGCCAAGAGAGGGGCCCCCTCTCTGGATGGGCTAATGGATGGTTGAACAACCTGCGTTTCATGACTCCTGCAGCAGCAGCACCGGAGCAGCGGAGTAATAATCCAAAGTCCCCTCAGTGTTATTAATACGCGGAACAGCCCGCAACCCTCTGCTTAACAGGTTTTCATCTCTGAAAGTCGCTGTGGGCTCTGTCTTGTCACTAGGAATAAACCCACTCAGCACCACTTTGTAGCGTGCTGGGGCCATTGCCGGGCTTGTTGGCCTTACTCCTTAGAGCCGGAGGCCTGGTCTGCTCTGCGGCTGCTTCCAGAAAGGTGGGCCCGTGTCCCAGAGACGACTCCCGGCTGGACTCTGAGCATAAGGCCCACCCAGTGCTGCTCTTCCTTGGCAATGGCTGGGACTTCTTTGTCTCCCAGCCCACCCACCTCGTCCCGTAATACTTTTCAATCTTTATCCGGGGGGGGGGGTGTCTTCGTTTTAAGGCCCTAGCCCCCAGAGCCCTCCCCTCTGCTTTCTGGCCATCTGGCAGCCGAGCTCTTGGCCAGCAGAAAAGGGCTTCAGAGCCAGAGGGAACCGCAGGCAAAGTGCCGGGCAGAGCAGTTGGAGCTGCCGCTCAAAATGTTGTGGAATAAAAACCGCTGTCTCTGTCGCGGCTGCCGCGATTCCTCCAGCCGTCTCCTCATGATGAGGGTGATTACCGCTGAGAAGCGGTCCGATGGAATATTGATCAGGCCTGGTCCCTCCTCACCTGCCAGAAGAGGCACCTGGAGCCAGACCAAGCCAGGACCACGGCTGGGGGAGGAGGAGGCCAGGCCTGGTGCAGGGAGGCTGCTGCGGCACAGAGACTGTGCTGGCATTTCATTTACCCCAAAGGGGGGGGGTTCTGCAATCCTGTGGCCGTCCGTGGGGCAAGAGGCAGGAGCACATCTGGGTTCCTGTGCAAAGAATTGACACAACTGGGAAGAAAGGAAGTTTTAAATGAACACTGTGGGGAGAAGGAGGGGGGACTGCACCCAAGTGCGAAGATGCTTCTGCAGTTTCTGGGTTTCGGTTGAGAACAAGCTCTTGCTGAGAGGCAGGGGGAGCTTAGGATCCCTGAGCTTGGCTAATCGGCAGTCTGCATGACCTCTGCATGGCCCCTTCTCGGTTTGCATGGCAACACCATCCCTTCCCTCAGGCCTTTCTTCGGGCACCATACAAGGGGCTCCTCCCAGTCAGGTGGCACAGAGTTATATTTCCGGCAAGCCCCCTCACCCCAATAGGGAGGGTGTTGTTGTTGATGCGGCCTTTGTGCTGGTTGGTCTGATCTCCTGTGCTGTGACCAGAGACCAAATACAAGAAAAGGAGTAGATTATTTGGGACCAGAGAAGATCCCAGCCTCTTCAGAGTGAGCCCATCAGCCCAGCCGTCCCCTTGGGATAACTAGATGGATTGTTTGTGGCGCACATGGCAAGGGTCCTGGCTATGGCATGGGCCACTCCGGACTGGCAGATGGAGGCAAAGGGGTGGGGGGTGGGGAAAGTACAGGTGGATGAGTGATACAGAAAGGAGAAAGGGTGGGTGGTGGGAGAGACCCCTCCCATGGCAGAATAGGTGCCTGCTCCTTCCCCATCTCCAAACTCCTCTGCCTGTTTGGGCCACCCCAGCCTTAGGGCCTCCCAACGGGCTGCTGAGTGCTGCCCCAGGCCCATGTCTCCATCCACCTGCCTGGGGGAGCCCCATCTTGGCCAGCCTTCCAGGCCATCCCAGCGGGCATCTTTCTGGCTCTCTGCCTACTCCACTGGCCCAGGCCTCTGCGATTCTGGCTTCTGCTCGCTCACCGGGCACAGCCCTGCCAGTGCTTGTCAGGCGAGTGGCCCTCCCACTCCTGGAAAAGGGCCATCGTTATCCTTTCTAATGTAATTAAGACCAATTGAGCCGAATAAAAAGCAGAGGTGGCGGAGGAGGGAGGACCTCCTGGGGGAATGGAGGGGCTGGTTGGCCACCTTCATCTAGAGGAGAAAAGGAAAACCATCTCCGCCGCGTTTCTATCTTCAGAAATTACTTTGCAGTCCTCTTATTCCGTCTGCTTTAAAGTCCCAGTGAAGAGATTGTGAGGAAGAGAACATTGAAGCGCCTGGAAAGTGGGGGGAGGGTCCATCCGAGATTCGATGGGCTCTCCTTGCAGAATTCTTTTCTTTTGGAAATGGGCGTCAGATCTACCCCTTTTTTAAAAAATGATGAATTTTGACAAATGAATGTCTTCAGATATTTCAATTTTTCCCATAGTCCTTTATTTTAGCATGCAGGGATATTCTATTTCAGTGGCAGCAATAGCCCAGCCCAGCAGTGAGCCATGGGGGCTGGCTGGCAGGGGCCCCTGTCATTTGGCACTGGATTGTTACACGCGGGCAATCTCAGATGGAGGTAGTGCTTTCTCCTAACACTGCAGCCTGTTTGCGTCTAATTATCATTCTCACAATGGTTGTGTGAACATGGGCAGCTGCCCAAGACGGGACTTAGACGGGACTCCAGGCATCAGAGTGACAAGTGGGAGGGGTGGGCTGATCTGGGCAAGGTGGGCTTCTCCATTCTTGCCCACCTTGAGGTACATAGCCCTCCCCAAGCCCTCCCCCTGCCCCTGGGGGCACCAGCCTGGAAGGCCAGCGAGAGGGGCTGGGAGGGCAAGGGGGGCACGGAAAGTGCAGCAGAGCCCAATTGGCTCTTCCGGCCACCCGAGCACCGTGTCCTGACCTGTGGGATGCTGTTTGCAAGCATCCACAAGGCTTTTCAGGCCCCACCAGGGCCTCCCGGTTGTCCTGAGAATTTGGGAAGCAAAACTGAGAAGAGTGTGTCCAGATCCATTAATCTCCAAGTCATTTCCCAGGGCACGCTGGTGCAGCGAAGACTGGCATGGGAGGGATTGGGCAGGGGTGGGTGGGAGGGGGCTGCCAAGGAGAAGAAAAGAGACAGTGTCTCCTAGGAAAGGTGCAATGGGGCGGGAGAGATGGGGCAGTATTGCAATTTGGAAGGGAAAGCACAGGTTGTGATTCAATGGGCCAGTTTCAGAAGGGGCACCAGGCTGCAATGACACCCCCCGCCTTGTGAGGCAGTTTTGAACTGCAGCTACTTCAACCGTGTTTTCTTTGGATTCCAATCAAGAAAAGGGGCAGCAAACAGCAGCTGACAATGCCAAGCAAGGGCTTCGGTTATAATGAGCCACTTTCTTTTTGCAATCCGCCAAACAGCCTTCCGACATGCTGGTTTTAATTTGGCCATTGCTAAAAGGGGTCGCTGACTTTTTCCTGTTGCTGTAGGGATTTACTTTGCTGGTTTCTTGTCCATGAATCCCTCAAAGAGAGGATTTTGCTAAACCTAAGAAAGACAGAAAGCAACGCATACATTTTACAAAGTGTAAGCTGTGAGAAATTCCTGAAGTTAGAGTCTGGACAGTTTCAGGAAGGAGAGCGGCCTTTCCCAGCTGTTTGCCAAGGCCTGTTGCCATACGTGGAATGGCCCTGTTCAGTGGGACCCTAACACCACGCCTCTTAGCAGCTGAGTAAAAACTATGCAGGAGATCTTTTTCATATCCAGTAAGGAATTTTTTTTTTACCATTAAAAACTTTTCTGTCTCCCAGGGACTCAGAGCAGGACACCTGTGTTCTCTCCCCTTCCTGTTGCAATGTGACAATCCTTGTGAATTTCAGATTTGGACATGGCTGTGGGCCCCAAAAGTGGGTTCTTTTTTTCTAAAAACTTTAGCAAATTTTATAAAATACAAAAAAGCAAAAAAAGAGAGAAGAATTTAAAAAGAGGGAAGAGGAAAGGAAAAGCAAAATTGATGATTGCTGACAAAAAGAGAAAAAAGCTAACAGAAAAAAAAGCAACTTCTTACTTTCCTCAGTACAGATAAAAACCTAAAAATCAATGAAGCAGACTAAATCAGAACAAACAGTACTTCTATCATCGTAACAAGTCTAATCATCAAAACCCAAGTTAAAATTTCATTTCTTTCCAAGCAGAAAATAAGGTAGGGAAAGTCTTCTCTTTAACCAAAGCAGTCAACCAACAAAGCTTCAGCTTATCTGAGCTGAATTAGAATCTGGGTCTTGCGACACGGCCACCCAAAGCTTCCCCCCTATTGAAAAAGAGCATCTATTCTGCAGGGCATTTAAAAGAATGTCTTCAGCCCTTTAAAAACTCATTTCTTTCCCGCAAAATGGCAATGCCCTGAGATCGTTCAAAGACCAGGATTTTAATTTAGCAAGGCAAGGATGCCTCCCTCTGGGTTTTCCAGTCTGGGGAAAAGTGAGGATTTCTTTCTCCTTTCCTAATTTTGCAACAGGGGTGGGTGGGGGTGGGGCGCAAGGAGCTGCTAAGGGTCCCTTGAAGTCTGAGTCCCTGGCAGATTTTGCGCACCAAGAGGGATGTGGGACAATTCTTTGCCTCTCCCCTTCTTTACTGTTTCGATTATCCGGTTAATTAATCTAGCCAAGAGAGCCAGGATGGGGAGGTCCGTGCACAAGGCAACAGGAATGGGCTGACCTAGAAAAATCTCTTGCAGAAGTGGCTTTAAGGCCCCCTCAGCGCAAGGAAGGAAGAAGGGCTAATCCGTTCGGGTTAGGCTTACATCACCATAAACTCATAGAGCAAAATGGACATTGCCAACAAACCTGGAGTGCTTGGGTATGGATAGGAGGGCACTGACTTTTCTAGCTTGCCCTATCTATGTTTCCTGATAAAATACATGGGAAAATCCCATTGGAGGAAAATTCCACTTAGGGTTAGGGTTAGATCACCATGAACTCATAGAGCAAAATGGACATCACCAACAAACTCGGAGTGCTTCGGTATGGTTAGGAGGACACTGACTTTTCTAGCCTGCCCTATCTATGTTTCCTGGTAAAATACATGGGAAAATCCCATTGGAGGAAAATTCCACCTAGGGTCTTTGAGTCTTTCAATTTCCAAATTGCCATCATATTTCATTCTCTTTTTGGAAAAATGCACAGAAGGACTGTGTAATAGCCACCTACTTTCACAGTGCAGCAGCCTGTCAGGCGAAGGGAGCCTGGAAGAGGCAGGTGCTCCCTTTGGCATGCTCTTGGGAGTCAAATCCCCACCCCCACCTCCATTTCAGGGCAAAGAAGCAGATCGTTGAAGTCAGCCCTTTGGCCTCTCTGCGGGGTGCAGGGTGCCCCCCCCAGACTTGGCCAGTGGCTGAGAGGAGATGCGAGTTCAGCTCTCCTACACTTAAGAAGCATCGTGTTCTATAAAGATGCAGGAGAGTTCATTAAGAAGATGGCAACAGAGCTTATTTTAAAAAAACGAAAAACCCACGCACGTTAAGCTTGTAAGTGTACAAATAAAATGCAATCAAACCTGAGAACAAAATCCTTATATGGGGGTTTCAGTGACACATCTTGTCATGAAGAACACATTTTCTAACCTGCGCTGAAAAAAAACACCGATTTCCCCGCCCCCTCCAGGAATGGTCAAATGCAGGTAAGCAGGATGCAAAGGGCCCCTCTGCTCCTGGCTGTGCCTGGCCAGGCCCCATTCAGCCCTCCCTGCAGCCGGTGGACTGTCGGGCCTTGGTCCAGCAAGTTCCCAGTCATTGTCCGAAGGTCTGATTCAATGGAAGTTCTGTTACCGGACTGCGTTGCTTTCCTTCTCTTCCCACAATGGAAAGACCTCCTTCCCAAGATGGCCTCCTCAAAACCTGGGCAGGCTGCAGAGTCAGAAATGCTAGAAGGTCAGATCCTGATCCACACTCTGATGCTTTCCTGTGTAGCAACTCCAGGGACCAAGACCAGCCTGGGCCCTCACTGGGCTCTCCCCCTCCCCCCTCCCTCCAAAGGAGACAGGAGTAATCTATGGCATGGTTTTCCAGAGATAAGCAGGAACAGAAGATCTATTAGTGGCTGGAAGGCAGAGCCAAGACTAGACCCTGCAAGGCTAGCTTAATTATCCCTGGCAAGAGAAACACACCGCATTTATCAGTGAAGCCGTGGAAGAAAAGGCGAGGGAGGCTGGCCCAGCAGTGGGAGGGTTTCCAGCTGCTCTCTTCGCTCGCCTGGGGGGGTGTGACACCTCCCTTTTTTGGCTAGACAATCAGTTTGACCTTTGCCTTCACCTTGTCTGCCTTGCTTTGTCACTTGGCCACATTTTGCCCACGCTTGCACATCCAGGCAAGTAAAGTCAGCACTCCGTTGATTCCTGGAGGATGAGCCATCAACAACTATAAGTGGGGGCGGGGGGGGAGCCTCTGTGGCGTGGAAGAGCTAGAGGCCGGAGGAAAAGGACCACTGGTGGGTTCCTGGGAGTCCTCCTGCTGGCTCCAGATAGAGACAGGGTGCATGGACCCTCTGGACATCTGGAGGCCAGAGGCTGGCTTGGAATTAGGGGTGGGGTGGGGGTGAACCAGACCCATCCGCTGGGCAACAGAGGTTTGAATGGCTGGGGTCCCACGCTAAATAAGGGCAAAGCAAGAATGCCAGCGCTGCTAGCCACCTGGCCAGACTATGAAGCCGAGGGACATCCACTTGCTGGCCCAAGGAAGGGGGCACCTGACGGGAAGCCTTGGCTGAGTGGGAAAGAGTATTGTGTGTGGGGAGGGACTGGATGGAGAACAAAGAGTGCAAATGTGTACACACACGCACGCATGCACACACGCACCCGTTCCCAACTGAAGTGAAAAGAGAGCCTGGCCCCGGACTGGCTCTCATTTCTGCCTCGTTGAGCTGGAATTTGTTTCAGGGCCCTTCCAGTTCCTCTCCCCCCTCCCATGAGAAATTGGTCAACTTGCTAGAGGCTGTTATTCTAAAACAATAACATTCGCTTTTTAAAGTTGTCACAGAAGGAAGGAAATTATTTTTACCTCCACAGGGGGAAACCTCTTTGTGTTCAGGTATACTTTTTTCCCACCCCTTTCTCAGAAATAAGATCATAATAACTCTGCCCACCTCCCACTTTAATCTCTTTTAAATGCACTTAGCAAACGACTCTCTGAGGGTTGCAATTTTAAGCATGCAAAGTGTGGCAGTTTAGCTGTAATTACTTCCAGTTCCGACAGAGTAATTGCAAGGCGCCCCCTGCTGGCAGTTAGAGAAAGGCTTGGCAGCGTTGCCCCTCGCCGAGCGTGAAAGGCAGCGCTAGAGAAAACCTGTTGGGGGGGACTTTCTGGGGGCTTTGGGTTAAAATGATAGACCTTAAAGACAAGGCCAGGAGGGGCTAAGATGCCACCTTTCCTCTTGTAGCAGGCCCACACAAAGAGCCCCCCAGTGGGCCTAAGGGAGGGGGGCCGCAGCAGCAAACTGACAGCCATTTTCCAAGCAAAGGTGCACAGCTGCGGCAGCTGTTGAGGGGCTCTTGGCCTTCCCATGAGCAGCCCGGCCAGCCTAGCTCTGGGCTTGACTGTGCCGTCACCATCGCCTCTTCTTTCCGTAGCCAACGGCTCTCACTTCAAGGGCTGCTTGTCCTCAGATAAATCAGGATTTCATAGCAATTAATCTCCGGGCTCCCACGGCAGTGATCAGATTGCTCTGGAGAGGTTTCATTAAGAGCCTGCTTGCTCTACTCAGGAACACGTCACTGGCTTTCCACAAAGGGGGTGCGTGACTGTAACCCGGCTGCTCTCCCCCTCCAATTCTCCCCCCCCCCATGAGGTAGCAGATTCATGGAAACGCTCTTTGCCCACAGCCAAGAACAACCTGTTTCAAGTCTTCCACCCGCCCGCAACCAGGAATGGGACCTGCCTGGGCCCCTCTGTCAAAGCTCTGGAGCCAGAACCATCCCTGCCTGGAACTGCTTAGATGCCCACAGGAGCCCAGTGTTCCCCTCCCCCACAAGACTTCTGGTGCTGATTTATCTCCAGTTGACGGGTTGCCTGCTTTTCTCCCCTTTTCTGCTCCAGGTATGAACTCTGTGGGGAAGCCCACCAGCTCAGTGTCCCATTGGGAGGAGCTTACCAACAGCACCTTTCTCAGGAGGAAGACGGGGCCCTCCAGATACCCCACCCCAGAGAGTCCAGAGCAGGTGCCAGAAGAGTCCCTGGGTGCCCTGGCTCCCAAGCTGGCCTTGCCCCCAAAGGGGGCCTTCTCAGGGCCCACTGCACGACCAACCCCTCCTGCCAGGAAGAAGCAGGAGAGCCAGCAGCTGAAGTCGGCCACCAGCCTTGGACCCTTTGTGGAGAGCCGGCAGCCCCTGGAGGATTTGGGGGAAGGTCTCCCCGGGTCTCTGGAAGAGAACCCCATCATGCCTGGGGGGGACGGCAGGGAAAGCAGCCACGGCGTGACCAGCCATTCCTCGCTCCAGATCTCTCCTTTCACAGTTCCGCTGGTGACCCAGGGTCCCGGTGCTTCTCCTCAAGGGGTGACCGAGACCCTTGAAAAGGAAGCCGGGATCCTGCCCAGCAGCCGCCCCCAGAGTGCCACGGGGGGATCTTCCTCCAGGGAAGGGGGCCGAGAAACGACTTCTGCTATCATGAACCCCCCGGAGCAGCTGCCAAGTAAGTGAGCCGGCCATCGCACCACTACTGTCCCTGCCTTCTTGTCAGTCTTTTGTTTCTCCACCTGCTCTGCTCTTGGGAAGGGATAGATGCACCTTCCAACGAATTTCGCCTCAGCCGAATGGTGCCCATCTCCTTGGCCTGCCTGCCTCCTCCGAGGCGTGGGCTCTCAGCCCAGCAAGGCTACCTCTGGGGGGCTGATCCCGGCTGTGCGTGGCTGCTCTCGGGTGCTCTGGAAAAGGCCAGATGAGGGAGCGTTTGGCTGGCCTCCCTTCCAGGTCTCTGCAGCATGAATCTCTCTGAACCGGAGGGTTACATCGACTCAGCTGAGGCTCCGCTGGTGCCCAAGAACGGCTTCCTGGAGTGCACCTTCCGGGTGACGGTTTACACCGGATATGGCGTGGAGCTGCAGGTAGGGAGCCTGCTGGAGGGCTGGCATGGGAGGGGGCTGCTGAACCTGGGGAGTGGGCTTGGGGAGCCTTCACTCTTGAACACACCTAGCTATTACTGCTGAGGAGGGCACCCTGGGCACCCGACTTCCCACCCAGCAGCAGAACGAAGCCTTGAAGCGGGACCCAGAGAAATTGTGCCTCAATCCGGAGCCTTCTGGAGGGTTGGACTAAACCCTCCCTCCCCTGTTGCTCATCCTGGGAGCTGTAGTCCTCTGCCACAGGTAGAGGGAAGCAGGGTTGGGTGAGCCTGTTCCAAAGGAAATATCTCACAAGTTACATTCCTATGGGGCACCCAAAGACTCATGGGCAGACTCCCTCGTGCCATCTTGGCCCCGAGTACCTTTCCCCACCGCCCGTGTGGTTCTGCATCCAGAACGGGTTCCTGATGCTGTGCAGAGTCTCCACCCTTGCTCCTATTTTGCTTTCCTGCCGAGCCAGGCCAGCTGGGGCCATTGCATGCAGCCCTGGTGGGAGCAGGCAGCTTGCGAGGAGGTGGGGGCGGGTAATTCCTGGGGCTGTTAAAGCAGGACGTTTGAGGCAGAACAAATGTCAGCCTGAGCATGAGTGACGCTTTCAAAGGCTGCTATTCAGAGCATGAAAAGCTTTCAGTGAAGAAAAGAACCATGGGGCTCATTCAACAGAAACCCCCCACACACACACACACTTCCTCATCTATTGGTTGGGTGATCCCAAGACCCTTTATTGGGCTGCCCACCCCAGAGGGACTTGGCGAGGCCAGGTGCCTCAGTTCAGGTGATAACTATGTCCACATAGTGGAAGCCGTCCCCCCACCCCACCCCCAAGTGGAGCAGCTCTGCAAGGGTGAAAATTCGGATTCCGCTCCTCTCCCTGATGTGAAGGTGAAGAGCGTGAACCTGTCCGAGGGGGAAGTGTTGGCCATTCGCGGTGAAGAGGACGGCCACTTGGTCACGCTGGCCAACCAGACCCTCCTGGTAGAAGGCCAGGTCATCCGCAGCCCCACCAACACCATCTCGGTTCTCTTCCGAGCCTTCCCAGATGACCTTGGGACTTTCCAGCTCCATTATCAAGGTAAGCCAGCTGGGACGGCCCCCTCTCCATACAAGATCCCCCCCCTCCAGCTCCCTTGCAGGACTTCCTTTCCAAAAGCAGCAGCTGGTTTGCCGACTCTGCCTCCTGCCGAAGCTGGAAGGCCCAAAGAAGGACAGAGTTGCCCTACTGGAGGGAAATGGAGAGGGCAAAGTGGCTTAAAAGACTTTCAGCGCAGGTGGTGCCCAGTGGCACAGAGGGCAAGGCCCGAGGTGGCATGTGGGGCTGTGGGAAGGAAGGGGGCTGCGGGTGAAATTTCCAAGAAGCTCTGGAGGGCATCCAGATTAGGGAGGGCACCATTCTGGGCTCACTCCCGGGGGGGACTCTCTGGTCCGGTTCCCCCCGGGCAGACCAGGATGCAGAGTCTCCCTGTCACACAGCGGGTCTTCCAGCACCCAGAGTCAGTTGACAGCATTCCTCCATTCTGTGCTGCTTGGCAAACACTTCCCCACCTGTCATTTTAACCTCATCTGCGCACTTTTCCCAACAGTATTTATGCTGAGCTGCAGCTTCCCACGGAGGCCTAATTTTGGGGAGGTGGCCGTCATGGGCCTGCACTCGGGGGGCCTGGCTCACTTTCACTGCCACCTGGGCTATGAGCTGGAGGGGCCCCAGAGCCTGACCTGCCTCAATGCTTCCAAGCCGCACTGGAGCGCCCCGGAGCCTAACTGCTCAGGTATGGGGGACTGGCGGGCAGTGGTGGCTGGAGGCTGGCAGGCTGGGCCTTGACCATCTGGGCTCCACTTGTCTCTGCTTTCAGCCCCCTGCGGAGGCACTGTGCGCAATGCCACCATTGGCCGCATCTTGGCACCGACCTGGCCACGGAGCCCCTCGGGCAGCAGCCTGGCTTGTGTGTGGATGGTCAGTGCCCCTCAGGGTCAGAAACTTCACCTGAACTTTGAGAGGCTGCTGCTGGGTGAGAAGGAAAGGTGAGGCTGTGGGCTGAGAAAAGGCTGGGCTGATTCTCTGAGAAACAACAACAGCGGCAACAAAATATCTCTGCTCTGATTTGTAACATTCAGCTGTGTGCTTCAAAAGTAAAAGCACCAGCTTGTGCATCAGCTGTTCAGAAATAAGGATCCTTCCCCAAAATACACCTGGAGCATTTAGCTCCCCAGCACTGCAAGGCTCATGGCGTTTGAAGTGGGAGGGGTGGGTGCTTAAAGGAGCAGCAGTTCTAAAAAAAACAAAAAATTGAGGAACTGGCAGACAGACAGTAAACAACTTTAAGAGCTGTGCTGTGATCTCAGGGTAAAACACCTGCTTATGACCACAGAAAACATGGCAGGTTTCATGGCGTGCCTTGGCAGACATTGCCCCTCTTGTATCTGAAGTTATTGTAATATGACCCCAGGAATTATAGCGCAGCTTCAGAAGTGTATTGTTTTAAACAAAATGGATTCCCTCCCCAGCTGAACTGGGAGCAAGGGCAGCGAGGTGACTCCGAGCATCCTCCTCCTGGGCTTCTGCCCTTTCCCCCCTTCCTGACCACGATCTTCTCCTTGTGCTCCAGAATGGTGGTCTATGGTGGAGAGTCGAACCGCTCAGCCGTGCTCTACGCTTCCCAGCAGGGCAGCAACGTGCCCTTCGAAGGAGTGATCAGCGAAGGAAGCTCCTTGCGTGTTGACTTCACCTCGGAGGACCCCAACACAGAGCCCACGTTCAGCATTCGATTTGAAGGTGACGCTCCTCATCCTGTTCCTCAAACTCTCTGGGATGGGGTGGTCGGATGTGGGGGGGATTCTCTGCTGCTGCTAAACTGGACAAATTAAGGCAAGAGCAGGGATGCAAACCTCCCTGTGGCAAAAGGGGCAGGTCAGGGCACTGGAGGGGCTGCTTGCAGTGGGGCCAACCCTCCCACCTTGGCGCTGAAGAACAGGACTAACTGAAGGCTGCCCATTGGTAGATGGGCACAGGTAGATGAAGGCACTGAGGGAGCCGAACTCTCTCTCCAATGCTTGCCAGACTGACCTTTCCACAGGTCTCACGTGTGTGTGTGTGAGGCAATTCTTGAAATCCTCCAAAGGATGGATCCCCCTCCCCCGGGGTGGCTGGAAGGGAGCCCTTCTCAGCTCCTCTGCATGGCTCTTTCTGCCTGGCATGGGGGGGGGGGGAGCTCAGCCTCTCTCCCATCATCTGGGGGGGAATCAAACAGAGAGGAGCCGAGAGGGCTCCCAGCTGCTTTGGAGCTTCTCAGAAACAGGAGCAAAATGTCTGGAGGAAAAGCAGGTTGCTGGAGATGAAGCTTTTCCTCTTTTTTTGGTGAATCAGGAACCCTCAGCCAAGGAATTCTCTTCTCTCTCGTGTAGAGCACTAGTTTTCTGGCCTTTGCTGCTGATTATTACTTACTGCTCCATCTTTCTCTCCATTTAAATTCTGCCACACTGAACATAATTTGGTTTTGCGCTGTCTGCAGGCTGCGTCTTCCCACCCAATCCAGCCTGGAGCCCCCTTCCTCTTCCCCCGGTTCTCTGGTCTTTCCCTGTCTGCCTCGGCAACCCTCATGCCACTCAGGCACGCCCAGGGATCTGCTGGGACCCGCTTGGTGCCCTGCAGGATCGCTTGGCAGGAATCAGAACCTTGGAGAGCTCCCGGAGCCTGGCAGGCCTGACTCGGCCAAGCAAAGCACACAAAACCCGAAGGGTCCAAAGCCCTGAACTGAATGCCTCAGTTTCCCAGATCAGATCAGAGTCGGAAGTTAAAAAGGTCTCCTGCACATGTGCAAAAGACCTTTTTTAAAAAAAGCTGAACCCAAACAGTGAATAAAATTGATCCTCTTTGACAGTTTGATTCAACTGGTGGAATCAGAACATGAATTGAATCCTTCTAATTTTCCAGCAAAAATTGGGTTCGTCTCACAACCCCATGCAAAATAATCCCCCCCAGGCTGTTTCCTGGCTGGGTTTGGCCCCTTCCTTGCACCAAAAGGAGACATTGGGGGGCAAAGGGGGTGCTGGGGCTCTGCCTGTGCCAGTCCTGCCCTTCTGTGTCCTTCCCAGCTTTTGAGAAGGGCCACTGCTATGAGCCCCACCTGCAGAATGGCAACTTCACCACCTCTGATGCTGCCTACAACCTCGGGACCATCGTGGAGTTCACCTGTGACCCTGGCCACACCCTGGAGCAAGGGCCGGCAGTCATTGCGTGCATCAACCTCAGGGAGCCCTACTGGAACGACACGGAGCCCCTGTGCCGAGGTGGGTCGGGGCAGAGGGAGGGGCTTTGCCTCGAGGGGGGCTGCTCTTGGTGGCGGGGGCATCCTGACTCTTGGCCTTGCAGCCACCTGCGGAGGAGAGCTCTCCATGGCGGCTGGGGTCATCCTGTCCCCCAACTGGCCAGAGCCTTATGCTGAGGGCGAGGACTGCGTCTGGAAGGTCCACGTGGGAGAGGATAAGCGAATCTTTCTGGACATCCAACTGTGAGTATTCCCCCCCCCCCAGCTGCAGGGGCAATTTCGTGCATCTGTCTTCAGCATCGGGGAGGGACAGTTTGCACTTCCAAAAGGCTGGGGGGGCGGGTAGTTTGCCTGCCTGCAGAGTGAAAGTGGGGCTGGGTCAGGGGTGGGGAAGGGGGCACAGTCAGATCTGCTAGGTGGTCTCTCCTGAATGGAGTTGCCTGTAAGCCACAGCCACAGATGTGGCTGCCTCCCACAAATGCATCCAATCCTGCAAAAGACAGTCTCTGGATTTGCAGCCCCTGGGAGCACTAACCCTTCCCGTCTCTTGCTTCACACACACACACACACACCACAGCCAATTAAAGCCTCACTTGGGACTTGTGATTCCTCCCTGCAGAAGCCTCTGTGTGGCTCTTGATAATCCAGCATGAACGACAGATACTTTGATCATGCTTTCTATTCCACCTACAGCAGCAGAGAGAGTTGGAGGGAAAGTCTGCTAAAACTGCTTTCTTCTCTGTTGGCTCTCTACCAACACAGCATTCCTGATCTTTTGGTGATGTTCCTCTTGTTTTTCCCTGCTCTGGATTAGGAATGAATCCAAGCTGGGAAGAGCCCATGGCCTCTGCTGCAAGGGAAGAGGCTGCTCCCGTCTCTCTGGGTTGGGAAATGTTTGCTTTCCAAGATGCTTTGGCAAAGCTGCCCACCCCCTCCTTGCACCACCCCCCCCAATCCTTGTGCTGCTGCCTCTGCTGGCATTGGAGTGTCCGGAGGAGACGTGACGGGGGCACCAATGCCAATCCAGCCCTAACCACTTCTTGGCACAGAAAGGCCCAGTGCAATTACAGAAATGGGGAAGCTTTCTTTAGTCAGCTGGCAACCTCAGGTTTCTCCCTGGCATTGACAGCTGACTAAAGAAAGCCCCCCCCCCCCCACACACACACATACACACACAAAGTAAAGATTGGCATTGCTGGGCCAGCAGTTC
Source organism: Vipera ursinii (assembly GCF_947247035.1). Classification (NCBI taxonomy): domain Eukaryota; kingdom Metazoa; phylum Chordata; class Lepidosauria; order Squamata; family Viperidae; genus Vipera; species Vipera ursinii. The sequence goes on along the minus strand of NC_139527.1, from coordinate 325,440 downwards.
CCTCTGCTGGCCAGCAGAAGCATCGTGGAATTGAAAGCAGAAGGCAGTGAGTAAAAACGGCCAGAGTAAAAAAATCTTCCTCTCACTTGGTGCTCCAGGCACCAGTCTGGGCTGTGGGTCACGTTCTCAGCCAAGGAAAGGCTGCAGTCAGCAGCTGCTTGTGCTTGCATCATCTGAGAGCCCTCATATCCAGGAACAGTCTATCTGTTGGCAGCAAGAGCAGGAAAGGGTGCCACTTATAGGCTTCTCAGGGCCAGCTGCCTCGATTCCTTCTTGCCAGTCAGGGCTTCTCTGGAGGGAGGTGAGGTCCAACACTTTCAGCTCCGAGAAGTTGCCAGCAGCTGCTGATCCCAGGAGATCCCCACAGTCTCAGCAGGGCCTCCCCGCTCCCCTCCTCTCTCTCCCTGCAGCCTGAACCTGAGCCAGAGCGACATCCTCACAGTCTACGACGGGGATGATCTCAGCACCCACATCCTGGGCCAGTTCCTGGGCAGCAGTGGGCCCCAGAAGCTCTACTCCTCCACGCCTGACGTGACCATCCAGTTCCACTCGGACCCGGCTGGCCTCATCTTTGGGAAGGGGCAGGGTTTTACCATGAGCTACATCGGTGGGTGAGCTTGGACTCCCCTGGGGTACCCCACCTTTTGGGCAGGAACTGGGCCTCTCGCACCCTGCCCGTCCTCACCGGAGCCCTTTCTGGCTGCAGAAGCCTCACGGAACGAGTCCTGCTCTGACCTGCCAGAGATCCAGAATGGCTGGAAGACCACTTCTCACACCGAGCTGGTTCGGGAGGCCAAGATCACCTACCAGTGTGACCCGGGCTACGATATTGTTGGCAGCGACACCCTCACCTGCCAGTGGGACCTCACCTGGAGCAGCGACCCCCCTTTCTGCGAGAAAAGTATGTCCCTGCCCAGATTTTATCCCCTCTGCAGCTGTGAGTTGCACTGAAGACAACCTTGTCTTTTTCCTGTTCTCCTCCTGCGACATTAACCAAAGTTCCAGGCAGAGAAATTCAGTTTTTAAGCCATTCCTTCTTGGATCCTCTCTCTGGGTCTGCTGTTACGACCACAGGAGCCCGGCTGGAAAAAGGATTGGCAATCCCAGGCTGTGCGGGGTAACTGGGGGAGGGCAGGCTGTCTCTAATATCTGCAGTAGCCAGTAAATGAGGAGTCAGTCACACACACACAAACCACACATACACACCTGAATGAGATCCAGTGCGATGGGCTGTGCTCCCAAAGAGCTGTTTTTAAAGAAGCAGGAGACACGGCTGCTTTGACCCTGTTTTATGGGGAGGGTCAGGGCTGCACCAATGCAGAAGTGGGGGAAGGTACAAGATGGTCTGGCCTGAGCCTGCGGCATGTTGGGGTGCTCCAACCTGACCTCCTGCTTCTTGCCCTAGTCATGTACTGCACAGACCCCGGAGAGGTGGAACACTCGACCCGCTTGATTTCGGACCCGGTGCTTCTGGTTGGCACCACCATCCAGTACGCCTGCAACCTGGGCTTTGTGCTTGAGGGCAGCTCCCTTCTCACCTGCTACAGTCGGGAAACGGGGACCCCCATCTGGACCTCAAGGCTGCCTCGCTGCGTGCGTAAGTCTGGAGCTCGCCTGGGGATGGCGCTGCTTTTCCTGTGTCTGCCGCTTGGGACGTGCTCGCTTGTTTGTGGGCATGCAAGAAGGAGCTGGGGTGGGGGTAGAGGAGGGTCACTGGGAGTCGCATGGAATAGGATCCTATTGGGCCACCCCCCCTTGCTAACCCGCTCCCCAATTCTCCCCAAGCAGCGGAGGAATCCCTGGCCTGCGACAACCCAGGTCTGCCCGAAAACGGGTACCAGATCCTGTACAAGCGCCTGTACTTGCCGGGCGAGTCGCTGACCTTCATGTGCTACGAAGGCTTCGAGCTGCTCGGGGAGCTGACCCTCAAGTGCATTCTGGGGCAGCCCTCCCGGTGGAGTGGGCCACTCCCCACCTGCAAAGGTAGCTCCTCCGGCTCCTGGGGCCCCCGGTGCTGCTCTGCTAGGCTCCCCCAGCTGCCCCCTCTTGACAACAGGAGCTGGGGAGGGGTCAGAGGCAGGAGCCCAAAGCCCAGTTCTGCCACAGCTCTGGGGAAGCCACCTGATTCCCTGCTTCTCTTCCAGTCAATCAAGACAGCTTTGAACACGCCTTGGAAGGTACGTCTCAGCCAGTCCCTCCTCTGCCCGGGAGCCCTGGCCATCTGGGAAGGGCTGGCTGTGCCCGGGAGCCCTGCAGCCTTTTGTCTCTTTAGTAGCAGAAGCTGCGGCAGAAACGTCCTTGGAGGGAGGCAACATGGCGCTGGCCATCTTCATCCCTGTTCTTGTCATTTCCTTGCTGCTGGGGGGCGCCTATGTCTACGTCACGAGGTAGGGAGGGAGGGTTAGGGTCTCGTGTCGGCATGCACAGCCACCCTACATGCCCTCCTAGCTTCTGGCAGCTTTTCCCTCCGGAAGCTCCGGGCAGAAGCTGGGCTGACCCACGGAGGCTTTGCTTCCTCTCTCCTTCAGATGCCGCTATTATTCCAGCCTGCGGCTCCCCCTCATGTACTCGCATCCGTACAGCCAAATCACGGTGGAGACGGAGTTTGATAATCCAGTTTACGAGACGGGGGTGAGTTGCTGCCTCTTCTCAGCCCAAGGCAGAACTGATTGGGGGTGAAACGGAGACTGCCGGGACACCCCCGCAGCAGGTCACTGCTGTCCTTCCTCTAAGAAGGCTGCTGGACGTGTTGCGAAGCCAGATCCAGTTCAAAAGTGGGTCCACTCTTTTGGCTGGGTGGACCCACAGCATCCGTGTGGCTGGGGGAGGGGTCTCTTCCAGGTGCCCTAAGAGTGGCCAGAGCAGGAAAGGGACAGGGAAATCAGCATCTGGAGGGTTATGTCAAGGTTCAGTCTGTCTTGGGCTGCGGAATCCCCATTGCTGTTTCCCCACATGGAAAAGCCACGACGCCCAGTGACTGGACCATTGGGTCTGCCGGTGTTTAAATCAACATTTCCATTTCCCCATTTTTCTCCTGCACAGTGAGAGAAAACTAAAAAAATGCAGGGGATTCTACTAAGCCTGTAGCTGGCTGTTCTCCCAAAGGTAACCCAGCAAGGGATGCGCCAGGTGCTCCCATCTCCAGGTCAACCTCACAGTCAGATGCGGAGATGCCCTTCCTGGTGCCTTTTTTTGGGGGCAAAGTGTTGAATTTGAACCCGAGAGCTTCCCTTTAAGCAGGTCATCTGCGAAGATTCATCAGTGACCGGTCCCATCTCTCTCCACACAGGAAACCCGGGAATACGAGGTGTCCATCTGAAGCAGCCCCCTACACACGCACCGCCTCGACGTCCGTCCCCAAAGCCCACTTGGAGACGTGGTGGAATCTGCCCGAGAGCTGGAACCCGCTGCTCTCCTTTTGCTTTCAGTCCAGGTGTGCCCACTTCTTCCTCCTCATCTTGGTGGACCCTCCCTCAGTGGTTTCTCAAGTCTCCTGGCAGGTGCTGGGCTCAGGCTCTGCCGGCATGGAGCTGAGCCCGCTTGGCACCACCGCTGCTCTCGTGGCCAGCCACAAGGGACACCTTCTTTCGGATCTTGTGTTTTGAAAACCTGTGGCCGAAAACTGAGGCTGCCCCTGGCGAAGGAGTGAGATTTGGCTTGCCTCTATGGCCAAGTTCCGACCACTTGGCAGGGCTGCTCTTCTCTTGCCCCCCCCCCCGGGCACAGCTGGTGCAACTTCTGCCTCTGCCTGAATGGGGGGGGCTAGGGAGGAGGAAGTGGAGCCCTCATGGGAAAACACAGCAGCCCCGGGACTCCGGGGCCGCTGGCTGCTGGGGGAGACCCAGAAGCCCAATCAAGGGAAACCCCTCCCCATTTTTATTTTGAGCGTGAGGTATGAACTGCAGCAGCCCCTTAGCCAGGATGAGTGAGGAAGCAGCAAGGCGGCTCCTGGCGATGGAGGGCAGGGGACCTTTCGAGGGGGGTCTCAGGCACGGTCCTTCTGAAGAAAAATATCATTGCAGCCTCTTCTGTCATCCTGGCCCTGATCAAATGCTGGCTCCATGCAAGCCCCCTCCGCAGAGGAGCCCCCCTTGCGGGCTTTGAGGGCTTTGGCCAAGGCCACCTCTGGGGATCTCCTGTCGGCAAGGACGGGGAGAGGAGGTGGACTGGGCTGTTGTCCCACCAACAGAGCCCCCTTTGCAAGCGGAGTGGCCAGTGGTCAGGGGTGTTCCAGAGGCCTCTGGCCCAGCCATCCACCCACCAGGGGGCATCAGGAACCCCCCCCAAACCTTCCTGCCTTGCGATCCTAAAGGTGGCTCAAAATGCAGGGCTAGAGGTCAGCGGGATGAGCTACAAGAGCCCCTCAGACAGGCTGACACCCGCTCCCCCTGCATACACGCTTGGACCCTCGGCTGGTGGTCCTGCTGGATGCCTCTGCTCTGGAACAAGTCGGGTCTTAAGGAGGAGAAAGGGAAGAAGGGCCGACAGGCTCCCGGCTGCTCCTCTCTCTGTGGAAACGTGATGAAGACAGAAGACTTTGCCTTGTGGAAGACACGACCCTCCCTCCCCACCCCCTTGCCCCCCCTCCCGATCAAGCCCACTCCTGTAGTGTGGATGAACTGAAGGAGGCAGATGTTTGGCTGATTTATTCCCATCTTTGTAAAAACAGTGAAAATGTAACCATGACAATTTTTTAAACATGTCTGTTTTAGATTAGAAATCCAGGCTGGTGCATCTCTGCAATTGTGAGGGATTTGGGAGTGTGCATGTGTGTTTCCCCCTCCTTCTAAAGCATACGGGCCAGAGCCCCCTTCCTCCCCCTCCCTTGAGAGTGTGTTGTGATTTGCGAAGAAGGCTGGGAAAGGCGGTGGGCCAAACAGCAGATGTACACAACTTCTCTCCTTCTTCTCTTTTTATAAGTGTGATGGGATTAAATATTTTTGAAGATGACACAACCTGTTTGGACAGGGCCAGCACTCAATAAGGTCACCGTCGACGGTGCTGGATTTTCAAGTGAGCACGAATGCGCTTTCCGTGCTTCTGAGCTGCTCCGATCGTGCGTGTGGCCATCCTAACAGCGGGATTGTTGACACCTAACAGCTTGGGTGTTTTTGAGCCAGTGTGAAGACACAGCAACAACACACTTCTCAGCTGTGATCTTTCCTCTTTAGCAGGAAACCCTAACCTCGCAGCTGCCAGCCGCTCAGGGCTTCCTTGTCTTCATGATGCAAAATCTATGCAGGGTCACGGAGACACGTAAGGCAGGCAGGAGTCCACGTGCGCCTCGCCTGGCTGGTTTAGATCAAGCTGAGTCTAACTGGGAAGACCGGCAGACAAGCAGGGCCCCCAAACCCCAGATTGGAAGGGCCGTGGGGCCAAGGGGGCTCACCACGCAGGAAAGAGGGGAAACTGCCTGCTTTTTCCCAACTGGCAGGGGTCTTCTGAGGAGCTTTTGGGGAGGGGTCAGGAACCCCATGCTGCCTGACCTTTCCAAATGACCGGTCCAGCAGGGTCAGATGGTGCTGCCTTCATCCCAGTGCAGTTCTGCCTGGGTGCTCTCCAATGCTCTTGCCCCCTCCTTGGCTAGGATAGCTGGAACGGCTGGGGGAGAAGAGAGACCCAGGCCGCTGCAGGGAGGAGCCAGAGCCCCCATCCCATCCCCAGAGAGCCAGTGTGCACTGGGCGGTTGTTCTCCTGCCTGAGAGGCTAGTCTGACAGCTGAACATAAAAAAGCAGCTGGGGGAGTCTGGTTGCTAAGGAACACCACCCCGTCTGCTCTCCAAGGCCTCAATTGAAGCCCCCCCTGCAGTTCCCCTGCTGCACCTGGCTTCAGGAGAGGGGGGCCTCAAATATGCTGCCAGGAAGCCCACCATGTCTTCAGCCACTCTGACTGGGACTCTGGGAGCTGGGTGGGAGGGAGCGAGCGATTTCCTGCTGCTCCCCATGCCGGAGCAGCGGAGGGATCAAGGCTGCCTGTGACCAAGGCAAGCAGCAGCACCCACTTCCAGCCTGAGTGCTCAGAAGTCCCCATGGGACCCTCTCATTGGCCACTGGCGGGAGGCCTGGGAACAGAGTGGTACTCTCCATCCTCATTCCCCTTTGTTGAATGGAGCCCCCCCCCTGGCTTTCTCCATCTTATTCCTTTCAGCAATCATCCGGGGAGGACAGAAATCCAGATAACCAACAGATAGAAATGGGGGGGGACTCCACCATGACCTTTTGCTGTTAAGCATCTTCCCGATCTTTCTGGCTAAATCCTGCAGGAAGGGCTTCGCACTGAGGATTATGGGCCCACCCTCTCTGTGATAGGATGGACTACACTTCCCATCATGTTTTTGCATAGCCTCCAGATGAGACTTGGAAAACCACAGCACAATTTGGGCTAATTGGCCCTCGAGGAACAGGTAGCCTCCTGCCAGCCAGGCCTGTAACAGAGTACCCCCCCTCCCCGACCGTGGAGACCAGCAGGCAGCCCCAATATCCCCCCCTCCCCACCTTCCGCATGGGAGAAAACACCCTCAGCTGCCCTCAAATGCCTTGATGCCGCTCTGGGGCAGGATGAGAGAAGGTTTGTGAGTGCAGCTGCTCGCTAGCTGGGAACCATGGTAAGAGGGCATGCGTTGCTCTGCATGCTTCTCCCAGCTGAATCCTGTGCCCCCCTCCCCCAAGTTGGAATACAGACTTCAGATTTGCCTCCTTATTGTTCCTGAGTAACCGCATCAACAGGCTGGTCTGCCGCCAGCTAAGAATTGTCAGCCTTGCAGAATTTAGTGCCAGATGACGTGTTGCAACACAAAAGGAAGCAGAGACTCAAAGGCTGCAGCCAAGGAAGGGTCGGATCCAGGAAAGAGAAGAGTTTGCCGACCCCCGCAAGAGTTCAACAAGTGCCCCACCCACCTCCGGGAAGGGCCCAGAGGTGCCTCTTCACTTCTTCCATACAGATCAGTGTGGAAGGCACTCTGTGCATGCTCCATGGCATTCTTGTTTGAAGCCTCGCGTTTTCTGGGCGCGAACGCTGCCACTCAAAGTGGGTTCTGCGGTCAGGTTTGGCTTGCGGTAGGTAGTCCTGCTAAGGTTGGACTTCAAACCGTGGAGCACCAGCCGGTCTGCTCGTTTTATTCCACCCAATAATGCCATTATCTCAGCTGCAGCGCCGGCCTTAAGGTGAAGCTCCACGAAGAGGTCCCAATTGCCCCCTCGTTTGGGGCGCTCCCCGGAGACGCTCCGCACTTTCTTCGGCTTTGAAAGAATCCCACGCTCTCTTAGGTCCGTGCCCGTTTTAAGAGGCGGGCGGGCGGGTAACGTTGCCCGTGGGGGCCTCGCCTTCCCCGCAGGGCGCCCCGTCCCGTCGCGACCGCCGCCAAGCCCAGCCGGCTCCGCAGACACCGCCCGAGGGGGCAAGACGCGCGAAGCTCCCGGCCGCGGCGGCATCAGCACCTTCGTCCGCTGGGCAGCGCACGAGCCCCTCTCGGCTCCTGCCGGCCAGGGCTGCCCACGTGGCGGCGGCGGCGGCGGTTGTTGCGCCACGGAGGCGGGCCCCCTCCCGGCGGAAGAAGCGCGCCGCGCCCGCAGAGAGCCTCCACGCTCCCGGGGCAGGCCAGGACGCGCGGCGGCGGCGGCGGCCCTCCCCGGCGGGGCGGGGCCGGCTGCTGGGAGTTGTGGTGCGCGCCGCCGACGGGCGAGCGGAACCCGGCTGCAGGTTAGGCGGGCAGGCGCGCGCGACGGGCCGGAGGCAGGCGGGCGGGCGGGCGGGCGGGCGGGGGCGCCCCAGGAGAGGGTCTCCTGCAAGCAGGCGGCGCGTGGCGAGGGGGCCCGAGACACGTCGGCCACTTGCCCCGCGGCGGCGCCCCTATCCGGCCGGGACCCGGAGGGCTTCCAACTGTCTCGGCCCTTACCCCGGCGGGCGGGGCGAGGGGGGGGGCTCCTGGCGGCAGGAAGGACCTTTGCCGCAGGCTCGGCGGCGGGGCTGGGAGTCCGGCCAGGGGCGTCTGAGACCCCTTATGCGCCGCGGCGGAAGTATCTCCCGGCCTGCTAGATTTCCCAGCAAGCCGGAAAGCCCCCGCGGTCCGGGGCCGCGTTACATAAGGCTGCTTTCGCGCGGGAGGCCCCGGGCGGCAGCCCTAAGACACTGAGTCCCCCCCCGAAAAAAGACCCCCAACTGGGGTAAGGAAAGCCAAAGGCTGAGTCAAAACTGCAAGCTTGGGGGTTCAGCGTTGGACCGTTTGCCCATGGGCGCTGGCGATTGCAGGTGGGGGGGCCCTGCCTTGCTGTCTTCTTTAAGGGGTCCCGTCCAGGCCATTTCGCCCAGGCAGAGGTTGGCATTCGCGTCCGGCTCTCAGGAAGTTAGGACGCTTTCCCGGCGCGGGTCCCTCTTGGCCCTGCCTTGGCTTGTGCTGCCCGGATCCTGCTGTTTCTGGAGGGTGCTTCAGCTTGAATCTTTGTTTGGCGCTTGAATCTTTGAGGAAGGGCCCATCTGGTAGAGGGCACCCCCCACCGTCTAGGGAAGAGGGGGTCCCAAGTGGGCGCCTGGGCGCTGCCTTGGAGGTTAGTCCCTTTCCCAGCTGTTGCTGAGCTGTAGTTCCGGGAAGGCAGCCCGGATGGGAGACAGGAAGGTTGCTCATTTCACCCAAGCAGAGATGGGGGGCACGGCTCCACCTCTGGCTCAGGTAAAGGCATTGCGAGCCCTGGGAATGACAAGCCACAGCTGGGTCACCTCTGGGTGCAGAGCCTTCCGAGTTGGTGACTCACCAGCTTCCTGATCCCTGACAAGTTGCTGCCTTGGTGCTAAGTGGGTGGAACGCTGTGGGGGTGCAGTTAGGCAGCTGGGCAGCTCAGAAGCCAGCTTCTGCCTGCCTCTTCTGCACCTGGCGGGTTCCCTTCCAGGGCCATCTGCTCCGCCCACTAGGGAAGGAGGCAGCCCTGCTAACCAAAGCCGGGACTGGAAAAGGGCTGGCATGGTGTGCAAACCTGGGAAGATCAAAGGGTTGCACGGTTCAGGAATGGGGGCGCTTCTTTGGGGCACCAGGTGACGGGGTGAGGGTGGGCTGATGGAACAGGCAGGAAGCCCCCTACCCAGCGCCCCTGTGTGTTCTCCTTTCAGGCTGTCCAAGATCAAGGCAGAGGCTGGATTCCAGCAGCCAGGAGGAGGGAGGACGAGGAGGATGACCTTTGAGGGAAGGACCAAGGCTCTCAGAGCAGCAGCCCCCCCCCTCAAGAGACAGGATGCCGCCACGGGAAACCCCTTTGGTGGGTCAGGAGCCCGGGTCCTCAGTGGGACCGGTCTCACTGGCCACCTTGCGCTGGGCGCTTGGCAGCCAGCTTCCCAGGAACTCTTTCGCTGCATGACCTGTCTTCCTTCGATGGGTGAAGCTGCCCAGGTCCAGCCCAGCTTTTCCTGTTGAACTTCTTCTTGGGCCCGTGTGAAGCAGGGGCCTCAGTTGCGAGGCTTTGCACAGCGGCTGCCAAGATGTCTCTGGAGGGGCTGATGTGCTGCCGTGGGTCCCTCGACTGGCTGAGGGAGTTCATCGGCTCCACCATCCAGTCGGTGCGGGACTGCGACCCCCCTGCACTCAGCACCATAGCCGTCCTGCTGGGCCTCTTTGTCTGGTACTGCTACCACGTCGGGCGGGAGCAGCAGCCCCGGCCCTACGCCACGGTGCTCCCGGGGGGCCTGGAGGCGGCTGGCCTGCAGAATGGCTTCAGCCACTGCCGCTCCCCCGAGTGTGTGCGCTGTGCCCACAGTGACGGGTTGAACCAGAAGCTCTACCACAATCTCCAGGAGTATGCCAAACGGTATTCGTGGGCGGGCATGGGCCGGATCCACAAGGGCATCCGCGAGCAGGGCCGCTACCTGGCCAGCCGCCCGTCCATCCAGCGGCCAGAGGTCTTCTTCCTGCCCGACCTGCCCACCGCCCCGTACTTTTCCCGAGAGGCCCAGAAACACGACGTGGAGCTGCTGGAGCGCAACTTCCAGACCATCCTGTGCGAGTTCGAATCTCTCTACAAGGCCTTCTCCAACTGCAGCCTGCCAGACGGATGGAAAGTCAACAGCACGCCCAGCGGTGAGTGGCTGACCTTCTACCTGGTCAACCAGGGTGCCTGCGTGCCCCGGAATTGTCGGAGGTGCCCTCGGACATACCGCTTGCTGGGAAGCCTCCGCACCTGCGTGGGCAGCAACGTGTTTGGCAACGCCTGCATCTCCATGCTGAGCCCTGGCACCGTCATCACTGAGCACTATGGGCCGACCAATATCCGCGTGCGCTGCCACCTGGGTAGGTTGTGCAGCCCCCCCCCGCATCCTGGCTAATGTTCTGGCAAGTGAGGTGCCCATCACCACCCAGCATGAGCCCAGGGCGGCCTTGAGCTAGCCAGCTAGTCAAATTTTGGCCAGGCATCCCTTAGAGGCTTGAGTTGCCCTGCGCTGCCTTTGCGCTAGAATTCTACCTGCTTAGACTGTGCCTTGCAAATTTGGGGGCTGCATTAGGGAAAGGAGATTTGCCCGACTCCTGGGGTCATGTTCCCAGCAGCCAGAATCTTCCAAGATTGTCTGAAAAGGCAGTTTGTGGATAGTGCTGGTAGAAATCAGGTCCTCTGCCTTTCCAAGTTGCATCAGGATTCAAGAGACCCCTTTATGTTATAAGCCCTTCATTTGCATGGCTGGCACAAGTTGGCTCCCATAGCAGTCTGGGCAGCTGCCATGGCAACAGCAATGGTGCCCTGATCTGTATTCTGCCAGGCAGCCACCCAAGACTGAGGTCTTCGGCTAACTCGGGTTGTCTGCACCGCCTGTCAACTCCTCCCTGTTGGGGAGCAGGTGCTAGAGATGCGTGTGTGTGTGTGTGTGTGTGTGTGTGTGTATTTGCTTCTCCTTTGTGACCAACTAGAAGGATAAATGCTTTGGATAAGGTGAGTCTTTGAGCGATCCGGTGGGCGGGGGCTGATAGTGGAGGAGCAGCTCCTTGGGCGGGGGGGGGGGGGGGCGGCTCAGCTGATGCCCTCCTGGCCCACCCTTCCTCTCTCTCTTCCTCCCCGCCTTGCAGGTTTGAAGACGCCCAGCAGCTGTGAGCTAGTGGTGGGAGGTGAGCCCCAGTGCTGGGCTGAAGGTCGCTGCCTGATTTTTGATGATTCCTTTCTGCACACAGCCTACCACGGAGGCAAGTCTGAGCCCCCCAGCCCCCCCACCCCACCCTGAGCTGAAGGCAGCATTGTGCAGCAGAGACTCAGAGGACCTCCCCTCCACGGGCTACCTGCAGGAGGTGCCCCAGGTGAATGAAGCCTGGGGATCATCTCCGTGCCCGGCCCCCGGGACTGGGGGCATTCCGGACCAACCTCCTCTCTCTTTGCCCCTCCAGGACCCCCTGAGGAAGGACCCCGGGCGGTGTTCATGGTAGACCTTTGGCATCCCAACGTTGCTGCGGCTGAGCGCCAGGCTCTTGATTTTATTTTTGCTCCTGGACGGTGAGATGGTGCAGGTTCCGTGTCTGCGGAGGGGGGGCTGCCCTCCCGCCTGTGCACGTTCAACACAGGCACAGTCACCCACGGCTGATGCGGGCTTCTCCCCTTGCACCAGATTTGGCACCCAGGCCTTTTCATCTGGCAACCTCCTCCCAACGGCCATTTTGCTTGGGGCTGGGCTGCTGCCCCTTTCCCTGTGTTTAGGCCAAGTGCTGCTGTAGTGTCCGTCCACCTTCCTACTTGTGCGTCGCTATGCCCAGAACTTTGCATCCGCCAATCCTGAGGCGTTGATGAACCTAGTTGTACCAATCTCTCTCGTGTCCATCCTCAGAAGGCAAACCACCCATCCCCACTGAAGCTTCAGAAACCACAATGGGCCTCCCCAGGCCGGATCCTGTTCCTCATTTGCTCCCCTGGGACAAGAAAAACACACACACACACACACACACACACACACGCTTCCCTTTACAGAAGTGAGTGAAAGCAACGCAGGGTAGCCAAAGGGTGTGTGTGGGGGGGAGGATGGCCAGCCCCCCCTTTTCTTTGTGCCTTGTTTGGGATGCTCCTGCCTGGACTAGGACAGCATCCTTTGCGCACCAGTGGGGGAGGGGCTGCCGTGGGCTCTTCCCGGAATATGGCAAGCAGGCAACAGGAGGAGCGGGCTTTCTGGCCTGCTTGGGGGCAGAAGCTGAAAACAAGCCAGCCCCAACTGGGTGGCCACGCTACTTTTCACACATCAGTTGTGGGGCACTCACTCTGGTGAGACTCTGCCCCGCGCCTGCAACGTGGGCCACTGCAGCCCTGTGGCTTGGCCAAGGCCAGGACTTTTCAATAAAACACTCCTGCTCAATTCCGGGTTTTCTTCTTGTGGCTGACGGTGGTCACACGCAAAGACTCTGGGGGCCAAGGCTTTTGCCCTAGGAAGGGGTGGCCCTCTTCCCCTGGTGGGCAGGGGGCTAGGAAGAGGCAGAGTTCTCCTCTGTGCTGGGCTCCAGTGAGCGCCCTGGGAGTCTTTTAAGCCAGAGCTCAGCCATCCCGAACAGGCTGCAGTGGGCAGGGGCCGAGCGCACATCAGGCGGGGAGCCTTGGGGCTCCCCCAGAGACCATCCCTCTGGAACCCTCAGCCCCAGAGAGCAGGAGGGAGCGCAACCCACGCCAGAAATTTCAGCCCGGTTCTGGTAGCTGTAACGACAACCCCCCCCCTTCTGAGAACTCTCTTTACTCCAGGCGCAGGAGGGGGCAACTCCTGGGGCTCAACTTTTGGGGGGGCGGAGTTGGCAGGTCAATCCCCAGAAATTGGGGTCTCAGGGGCAGCTGGCGTGGAAGCCGTGCAAGTCACGAGTCCAGGATGAGCTCCCAATGGCTCCTGCACAGGCTGCCTTGCTGGCTGGGGCTGACAGACGGCCTGCACAGACGGCAGCCGAGGCTTTTCTGCAGCAACTGTGAGCGCAGAGGGTATTTCCCCTCCGTGCCTCTGTTGCTATGCAAACATTCCTGCCTGGCTGAAAACACAGCTGTCCACAGCGGGGGGCTCCCTCCCGGGGCCCAGGGCTCTGCTGCTAGAGGCTGGGCTTCCGTTGGGGAGCCAGAGCTGGGGGTCAAGAGCACAGGACGGGCCCTCGTTACGAATGCAGGCTGGGAGAGGCACAGAGCAGAAGTCGGCAGCTTTATTCTCGGCTGAAGGCTGCATCTGAACCCAGACCCCTATTCACCCCCCCACCCTCCGCTGCTTTTCTACAGAACAAGCATTTCCAGAGAATCCAGAACAGTGGGGAGCCCCTTCTGCTTCTCAGAGGAAGTGCAGGAGAAGGGGCTGGAATCCCTTAGGGAAGCCCCCCCCCCAGGAAATGGGAAAGCCTGGAAGAGTGCCAGCAGCAACGTGGGTGACAGCAGGGTGGAGGAAGGTGCCACCACCTGCCACTCAGAAAGCCCCTGCCGGAGAGACTGGAGGAACGCCCTCAACTGCTGCAGCTCCCCCCTCCTTTCCTTCTGAGGGAGGGAGCAGCAGTCGTGCTCTGCCCTGGAGCCAGGTTGCTTTCCCAAGGCTCTGCCAGTGCAAGAGCCCCTCTGTTTTCCCAAGCCTGAAGGGGGCCAGGAAGGCCCTGGGGAGGTGGAGGGGCAGAGAGTCCCACCAGACAGCTCCCCCCGCCTGAAGATGGGAACAACCCGGGGTGGGCAAGACCCGAGATGAGGCTGCAGCTGAACTGCTGCTTGCTTTGGCTAAGAGGCCACAGCTTCTTCAGGCAGAGCCACCAGCGGGGGACCCTTGGGAAGACATGGTAAGGAGTCAGCGGGCCAAGGGCCTTCGGCAGGGCTCAAAAGCCTCTGCACCAAAACTGAGGCAGTCCTGGATGGGTGTGGAGTCCACGGAGACCTGCGCCAGGAGCGCCTGTCCGGCTTCAGAGCAGGTTCACCCCATGCTTGAGCAGCTTCAGCCTGGCCTTGCCGGGCAGACCGATAATGCTGTCCCGGGGGTTGGGCACCCCTGAGTTGTAGGGTGGTAAACCCCTCTGCTGAAAGTAGCTCTCCTGGACGGCGTTCCGGCAGCCGTAGACAGCCGTGGCAGCGTTTCTGAAAGAGTCAAGAGATGGGGAGGGGGTCTTTTGTGCTGGGGGAGCTGTGCAGAAAACAGTGGCAGAGCTTATTACAGCAACTGGGCCAACCACACGCTTGGGCAGCAGCTGCCTGGCAAAAGAGCTGGGTGAAATCAAAGCAGAGTTGTGACTGGCTTTGGTCTGCTAGACGGAGGGAAGGCACCGATCCTCTGCCGTCGCTTCTGCTTCTGTGCGCCACGGAGAGCAGGTGGGCTAATGGGGGAGGCAGCGTGCCGTGGTCTAGTAAGATCTCACCCAAACCACACGCCCCCCCCTGAGGCCCCACTGCCCTCAGCCCAGCTTTACCTGAGTGTCAGTTCGGAGGCTGTGGGTAGCTGCTCAAAGGTGGTGTGGATCAGGCCGGTGGCTTGCAGGAAGAGTTGGTCCTCGGGGCTTGTGGTCTGCAGGACATTGGCTGAAGGGACAAGTTGCACCATCAATGAAAGTGATGCTGGGACTGGAAAGGGAAGGCTGCCCTCCATCTTAGCCAGAGGCTGCCTCCCAGCCCCTCCCCCACTCACTGGTGAGGATGTTCTGGACGGTGTCATAGTGAGCAAAGTTGTAGGCGCTCCTGGACGAGTTGAGGGGGCCCTTGGGAAGGGTCTCTGCCAGGTGGACCTCCAGGCCGTTCAGGGAGGCAAGGCTGCTGTGATACTGTTGAGTTGGGGGGGGGGAGAAATATTTGTGGGAGGCCCTCTCCTCCAATTGTCCTATTTGGGAAGCTGCTCCAGGAGCCTGCCACAGAGAGGGTCCTGGAGGGCAGGGAAGCTGGCCTCTCTCCCTGCACTGCTGCCCTCAGAGCCTTGTTGGGGAGGTGCGCACTCTCCTTACCACGTCCTCCATGAAGTCTGCGGAGCTCACCAAGGGCTCTTCGGCCAGGAGGGCCAGCACCAGGCCCCGGACGTGGTGAATGTACAAGGCCATCCTCACCAAGTGGGCCACATCTGCCCCTCCTGAGGGAATCTCATCGCCTTTGCTGCTGGCCAGGTCCCTCTGGGACGCCCTGTGGAGGCACAGCAAGATAGCTGAGCACCTGCCCCGTCCCCATCTGCCCCCCCCGGAAGCTCAGCCTCCCTGCCACCCCTGGATAATGGCTGGCTGTCTGCACAGAAGGACTGCCCAGACTGGCTCCTGCCCAACCCATTAGAAGGTGGTTGGGCCATCTGGACTGGCACAGGGGGGCCAGAGGGCACCTGTGCTGGCCACAGAAGTGAGAGCGAGGCTCGGAATTTCATCAGAGAGCCTGATGGAGTCACTGGAGCCACAATGCCCAGCCTGGAGGGACCGTCACAATTCTGGCCTTACCTGGTCATCCATTCTACAGGCAGTTCCCGCAGGGCAGCTGCTTCGTCCTCCAGGAGGTAAACAGGTATGACACACACACCCGGCGGTAAACTTGCTGGCCCAAAAGTGGTCAGGGAACCACCTAGAGAAAAGAACAATTAAGAATCCTCGGGGTGCAGTGGGGCCTGGGGTGAACTACCCAGCGGAGCCAAGCCCAGCCCCACAGCTTACCCTCTTTGAGCTGCACTGTTGCCCCCTTTTTCGGCCCACTCTAGAACGGAAGCAGAGAGTTAGCCAGGTGATGCCAAATTGCAAAAAAGGTTATCGTTCTCAGACCAGGATTATTTCATGACACACACCCCCGCCCAAGATTATTACACCAGAACCACCCAAGTGATATTGCTACATTTTCTACCCTCCACCACCACAAGGGCAGAGCTACAACTTACACCTCCATCCTCTGTTCCCTTCTGCAGCAGAACTTTGGCAGTGAGCTCAGGTGGCAGCTGTGTACTGACCACCCTGCAGGGGAAAGGAAGGAGAGGTCACCCAGGGGGCCCACACTCAGTTATAAACCCCCATCCCTGAAGAACGAGGCCCGTACAAGACGGCCCTTGCCCACTCTGCCACCTGGAGGCCTTCATGTTGTATTGGGCACATGGGGTGATCCGATACACAGCCACGGTGAATCTGACTGTATTCGGGGCTGTTCAGCAAGGGCCAATGGAGGAGACCCTAAGCCTCAAGGCTCCCCAGATACTTACAGGCCTCTGTAGAGGATGCAGCCGGCCAACACGTGGCGAGAACGCTGGCAGCTCTGCAGGATGAGGGCAGCTTTCAACAAGAGCAAAGGGTCCACCTGTTGGGGAGGAGGAAGCCGGAGCAAATGACCTTTCTAGGCCCTGTGCAACAGCTAAAGGGTCCTGTCCCATCCAGCCCTTTCCACCGGGTGCCGTAAGAGACCGCAGGAAGTAACAGGCCCCAGCCCTCCCAGGAGGCACCTTGGTTTTGTCTAAGGCCCAGAGGGAGTTAAAAACCCGGTGAAGGTCACTGGAGCTTTGCTGCAGGTGGTTCACATACAGCTCCCACTCCCGGTCCAGATCCTCCTGTGAGCGCTCCTGGGAAGGACAGAGAGCACCGGTCAGAACCGGGGCAGAGGACAGCTCAGGAGACCAGCTGCCCAAACCCGCTGGCCGTGCAGAAATGCCCTCCTTTGGGAAGAGCATTCCCTCGGGGGTGTACCTGGAGGAGAAGCTTGAGCCGTGGCTGGAATGAACCACAAACTGATACAAGGCTGAGCACAACTGCCAGGACCTTTTCCAAACTGTTCCCCTGGCTGGAGGGGCAAACGACGCCCTGAGGCTTCAAAACATCCCTGGATGTCTCCCAGGGTTACACACAGCTCGCGCCCCGGCGATTGCTATGCACCTGCTGCTTCACGGACTTATGACAGGGGATGGTTGCATAGACCCACCTGGTGGTGGCTGGGCGTCACTTGCCGTCAGCTGCTGCCCCCCAGCAGCCGGCCAGCCCAGTTCAGGGCGGCTGCACTGATAAATGGCAAAGGCGGGTGCTCCCAGGGGAAAGAGCAGAGCCCCACCAGCCCTCTTGCAGGGCCGCAGATCATCCCTCAGGGATGCTACCCTCTGCAGAGTGCAGTCGCCCAGCACCCCCAGCTGACGGTCAGACGAGTCCGGAGGGGGGGGGAATGTGCAGCCGCCCACCCACCAGGTAGGCCCGAGAAGCCGGTCCGTTGTAGAAGCGGAAGAGGCCGACCAGCCGCTCCAGGAGCCGCCTGCAGCTCAGGTCCGAGAGGTCAGCGGTGCAGCCCAGGACCTGCAGGAGAGAAGGGCTAGGATGGACCGGATGGGATCCGCACCGATCCTTCCCCCCCCCCCCCGGGCATGCCGCGCTCCCCGCTCCCCCCCAGGGCCGGGAGCGAAGGGGGCTCGCGCCCCCCACTCACCCACAGGTAGCTGCCCTGCGCTTCCAGCGCGAACTTGAGCCTCCGCAGCCGGATGAGGCCCGGCGGGGAGCCGGAGATCTCCAGGGCGCAGCGGGCCACGCCGGCGATCTGTCCGCACAGCAGCTCCTGCTCGTCGCGGGGCGCCTGCAAGGCAGGAGGGGCGGCGGAGGCGGTGGGGCTGCCGAAGGACCCGGGAGGGAGGGAGGGGGGGGGAGGGGGGCGCCCGGGACGGGGGGCCACGCGGGGCTACCTGGCGCGGGTGGAAGCAGCAGATCCCGGCGCGGGTGGGGTCGCCCTCGCCCCGCACCTTCGCGGCGTCGTAGAGGAAGAAGCAGCGCCACCTGCGGGGACAGCGGGGGAGGGGCGGGTGTCAGCGGAGGGGGGGGCGGAGGGGCGCGGGGGGGGCGGGGGGGCGTACCAGGCGGGGGGGGCCGCGGCGGCCATTCCGGGCTCTCGGCGCCTCCGCAGCGGGAGCTACGCGCGGGAAGAGGGGCGGGGGGTCGGCGGGGGGGACTGCCGCCCCCGGCCCCTCGGCGGCTCTCTGCCCATGCTCAGAGGCGCCCTAGGCGGCCGTACGAGGAGAGGCCGGCGGCTTCCGCCAGGAAGTCACGTGGGCGGAAGCGCCTTCAGCGCTCCTCGCCCGGCTGAGCGGGCGGCGACGGGTGCCGCGGAGGGACGTTCCTGGCGTTTAGCGCTTCCGCGGTGGTGGCATGTCCGGGGATGGGGGCTGCGCGGGAGGAGGGCGGCGGCGGCGGCGGCGGCGGGGGAGACAGGGGGCGGCCGAGGACGAGAGCCCCGCGGCGGCGGGCGAGCGGCAGAGGCGGCGGCTGCAGGAGGCGCTGTAAGGACCCCGCAAAAGAAAGCAAAAAGGGGAAGAGGTGGGAATGGAGCTTCCACCGACAGGTGCAGTCTATCTCCGTCTTAGCCCCGAGTTCCTCCCTTCTTCTTTTTCTTTGGCAGCTCCGAATTGAAGGATTCCGACTTCTGGGACTCCAGCCGAAGTGAGGCTTTGCCCAGACCGCCGCAGCCGGGGAAGCGGCCGGGGCTGGGGGGCGGGGACTCCCCTCCCCGGAGACCCTTCTTGGGTGCAGCAGCGGGAAACGCTGCCGGAGCCGGCAAAACGCGCTTCCTGCCCGGCAGAGTCAAGTCCCTAGCTCGGCCGCCGCCCGACCCCCTCCACAGGGCAGCGCTGGGTGGGCGAGGAGGATGGAGCCTGCTTGGGGAGAGAATGACCTGGGAGGGGTGGGGAGCGTTCGGGTCCTGGCCTGATCTCCCCAGACCCATCTCGATCTTTTCCTCCTCATCCAGGATCCATCTTGAAGTCCCTCGGGCCCCCCCTGACAGTCGAGCGGAACGCCTTGGCAGCCTTGGGGGAGTTGCAGGAGGCCCTTCCGGGAGAATCGGACCCGACGGGCCCGGTGGGCAGAGCGGGGGGCCTGCGGTGTGTGTGCTACGGCCTCGGGAACTTTTGCTCGTGCGGCAAGGCGCGCCTGCAGCTGGCCTTCCTCTTGCTGCTGCTGGAAGAGCTCAAGGTTGGGGCTGCCGGCTGGGGGTGGGGGTGGAGGGGAAGGGCAGGGGAGACCCTGAGTTCGAGTCAGCCCCCTCCCTGCTGTTGCATTGCAGATTCCCCCAGAGATGTGCTTTATCTTTGACCCCATCTTTTCCACCCTGGAAACTGAGGTGCTGGGTGGCCTCGGCCTCACCGTGCTGCAGTGGAACGAGGTGAACTTGGGCGGGGGGGGGGGGGGGGGAGGTGAGCATGCGTGCCAGCGTGCAGAGTGCCTGCCAGCACAATCGGGGTCTCTTCCCTGAATTTGGCTCTGCAGTCCTTGGCACGTCCTTTGTTGCCCAGGAGGGGAAACGGAGCATCGAGGGCCCCACGCTCTTCTACATGATCCACTGCGGGAAGGCGCTGTACAACAACCTGCTGTGGAGCAACTGGTCTGTGGAGGCTCTCTCCCAGGTGGTGGTCATAGGGAACAGCTTCAGGGGCTTTGAGGAGAGGTACGCGCTCCCCCTGCCACCTGGGCAGGGAGCGGGCTGGAGTCAGCCGCTCGGCCTGCACGACCTTTTCAGGCCCTGGCTGAGTTTGTGCAATCCTGGCCTGTTGAACCAAACTGTGGATTCCCACACTGCAAAGGTGTGATTTGCTGATTTGGCCAGCCCTTTCCTCGCTCCCCTCCTGGCTGAAAGCTGCACAAAGACCTGCCCGAGTTTTGCTTCCTGCCCTCCACGTTTTCTAATATCCCGTCTCTCCCCCCCCATTCCCATTCTAGGCTGCTGGCCAAAGTCTTCCGTGAGAATTACAGCTACATTGCCAAGGTGGGTCTTCCTCTCTGGCTCTGGTGGGAGGGGCCCGTCTGCCCCCACTTTTAGAATCTGAAAGCCCCCTTCAGAACTTGCAAGCCAGAAGCCATGGGGCCAGCGCTCGGTCACGACGATCCTTGGGTGACCAGTGGCCTTGCAGAGGTCCTGCAGTGGGAAGAGCTGAAGTCGTTCCGGATGGCCTTCGGTGTTCGGCCACCGGTTAGCTCTTCTAGCCTCTGGCTGCCAGTGTGCCTAAACCCGACGCCTTCTTGCGCTCACCTGCGACCAGGTGCTGGAGGCGTCCCAGGAGGAACCCCTTCCGCCCCACCCGCTCCACCCCGATGTCTTCAACGACACATCCGTCCACCGCTTTCCTCTGGAGAAACTGAGGGGCCTCCCCCAGGACTGCTGGGCCTGCCAGCCGGAGCCCTTTTACCCAGAAGAGACTCAGCTGGAAATCATCAGAAACAAACCCCAATAACACCCCCCCCATGCACAGGAAATGGAGGGAACCGCAGCAATGGAGCCCAAAGTCCGAGGGCATGCAGTGAGCCCCTCCCCACAAATCCCACAACTCTTGCTTCTTGCTGAGGAAGTACTGGGAGGGGGGAGATGGAAAACAATGATGGTAGGTCTTGCTTCTTCCAGGATACCATGCCAGGATTTCTCCCAGAAACTGGAAGGGGAACTGGGTTGCTGTCAAACCCATGGATCAACTAACACCTTATATTGTAATCATTAAAAAATCTCTTGAACTCTGTGCCTTTTATTAACAGCCGTTACTCTTCTAACTTTCTCAAGCCCCTTCAATGATTTGCCCCCCACTGAAGGGTGGGCAGTTTTGAGCATTTTAATAGACAAACAACAGGATAAAGCAGGTGCTTCATTCACAGATAAAAGTCTGTTCGTCAGGGCTGCCTCTTTCCAGCCTGGTTTTCTTTTACAAGGAGCCCTAAGCACACACACACCCCCGCTCACTTGGCCATGTCGATGAGGCTCTGCAGAGAGGTGGGCACCCAGGTCTTCTCACCCTGCACGAAGACCACCCCCCGGTCAATATAGATGACGATGCGCCCAAAAGTGTAGAGCTGCTTTCCCTCGTGCCGCTTCCCGATGACGGGCATGAAGACAATATTGTGTTCCTCTGCTTTGGTCTGGATCAGGTCCTTGAAGTTCATGGGCACAGAACTGGCAGCCATGCCGATCCCACGCTGTGCCATGTTCTCGGCTTCTCGGCGCTCTTGCATGGCTTCGTACTGGAAGTCCTTCCGGCGTTCTGTATGCGTGAGGTAGGCGATGTTCTCCCGGGCACCGGGCTGCATGTAGCCCCCTGGCAAGAGAGGAGGAAAGGGATGAGGAGAGAGAGCATGCAGCCTCACATTTGCACTGCCCTCCTCCCCCGTGACTGGCCGAGACCCGGCCAAGGGTCCCGTCTTGAAGCATCGGCCTGCGTGCCCAAGAGCCCCCACAGCACCCACCGACACTGGAGGAAACGGCTCTGTTCATGATGTCCAGGGCTTCGTTGAATTTCTCCTTGATGGAGGGGTGGGCCAGCACCTGGTCGGAAAACATGGACTTCCAGCCCAGGTACCACTTGGTGATCTCCTCATAATTGGGGTTGTTGCTGAGCCAAGAACAGAGCACCTGTGGGGGGAGGGAGGGAGAAGACCACGGACTTTAGGGGCCCTTCCACACCGCCCCTGGCAACCCAAGAGTTCAAAGGCCGAGGAAATGCTCCTGAACAAGGGAAGGAAGGGCCACCTTCTGCAGCAAGGCTGAGGGACCAAGAGGCCCAGTGGCTTTAGGGCCCCAACCGCTTGGGGCACACGGTGGCTCTTAATCCCGGCCAGTCCCCGAGGGCTGCCCACCTGGAGCCACTTGGGGAAGAAGTGCTTCTCCAGGAGTCCCACCAGGCTGGAGACAGAGATCATCCCTTCCCAGTCCATCACCCAGAAGAAGGCGTCCATGTGCTGCTGGTGGGGGTTGATGATCAGCTCGTTGAGACACAGGCCTATGGGCAGGAAAGGCCACCAGTCATTATCTCAACCTCCTGGGGGGCACAGCACAGCTGCTCCCCCATAAGCAGTCCAGCCTTTATATTTTGCATTGCTTAAAATAACTGCTTAGTTTTCCAAAGCCTGACAATCTTGGGGGGGCTGCAGGGGGACCCCAAAAACTGGACCAGGGAGGAGAAAAGGAAGAGCCACAGCTGGAGCTGGCAGTTGTCTTCTCCCTTTGGGGGGATGATTCCTGCCTCGGCTCTAAATCTCCACATGGGGATCATCGACTGACAGCTAAGCTGGCCCTGATCCGCGGCAGATGAAGGCTGAAAGCAACGGCCTTCCTTTGCCAAGGCCAGATAGACAGTTGCCGGCCAGAATCTTAACATCTGGGATTTCAGGGCCAGACCACCCATCCCTGCCCACATTCATGTTCCTGAAAAAAGATGCTAACAGCCTGCCTGCCTGGGGGGGGAGGGCTTTCTCTCTCTCTCCCCTGCTCTGCTGAGAAAGGGACTCACCCAGTTTGGGCACAATGTTCTTGACCATGAAAGCCTCCCACGAGCCCGGGGTGAAAACCTCCTTCCAGGGCTGCAGAATCAGCTTGGCCGAGGAGTCGCTGGGGTGCCATTTCTGGAGGGCATTGGACAGCTTATTGCGGATGGGCGAGTAGAGGGGCTCGAGCCGGGCCTGCATCAGGGGAAGCCAGGGGTGTATCCACGAGTGGATGGGCACGGTGTCAGTTAGCGGGTTCCAGTTCTCCACCTAAGGCAAGGGTGGGAGGAAGCCCTGAGGAGAAGCGAAGAGCCCGGGGCCAGGGAAGGAGCTTCTCCTTCTCTTCCCAGCTTCCCCTCAGCAGCCCGAGGGATTGCCCACCGCACCTCCTTCTGCAGTTTGGGGAAGATCAGCTGGTCCAGAATGTTATCCAGGATCCACATTGGAACGATGTGCCTCCAGCTGTCGAGGAAGTCCACAATCGGGATGCAGTTGCGGGGCTGCCACTGGGCCACAATGTTTCGCACGTACGGCATCCACGTTTCCCACATCAACCTGAGGACCCAAGTGAGTAGTTCAGGGCCCAAACCGGCCCGTTTAAAGGCTCTTCTGGGGAAGGGCCTGTCTGCCCTTCCCTGCTGGAGGCTCACCTGTGAAAGGCATCTGAGCCGAGGTCCTGTGCGCTGTGGGAGAGCAACCGATCGTTCTCCAACAAGGCTTTCCATTTGGCCAGGATCTCTGTGCCGGCTGTGCAGTCCTGCAGAGAAAAAGGGAGAGATGTGGCCCCAATCCCAGGCCTGGTGAGAGGCGCATTCATCCCCAAGCCTTCAGAAGCTCGTTCGGAGCCGCAGTCGGAAGCCCACAAAAGCCCCACCTTGAGGGGATCCCAGTTCTTGAAGTAGTCCTTGACCAGAGGGAAGACGATGGCCACGGCCAGGTCCACGCGGTCTGACATCTGGTACTCTTCGTAGTACTTATCCTGGAGGGTCTCAAATATCTTGACGCACTCGGGGAGAGTCAGGGGGTCTTCGCAGTTGGGCTGCATCCGCCTTTCGCACTCTTCCACCAGCTCCAGCACCTCGCCGAGGTTGCGGATGTCGGTCTCCTCCCGCAAGAGCACCGTCTCCATCTTCTCGATCTCGTGGCTCAGGTTGACCACCATATCCCGCTCGTACTGCAGCTGCCGGTCATTCTGGATGATCTCCTGCTCTGTCAGGTCAATCAGCAGCTGCAGGTTGTGCTCCAGCTCCGGCAGGGAGAAGCTCTGAGACTTGGCCTCCTTGCCCAAGGCAGGCAGCTGCTGAGGACCGTCCTCTGGGATGTTGTGCTTCTGGCTGATCTGACTGTAGCTGTAGTAAACCTTCTGCTCACGGCCCGTCATGTCAATCACCTTCCAAGAGAGAAACCCCACGGAGTGAGGAGGCGGAGGGGCACAGTGGAGGAGGACTGCCAACTCAGAGTCATCTTGTAGGGAAGACGGGTGGCATAAGTGTGTAATAAGCAAACTTAGGCTGCTGCTGCTGCCATCCATTCCACAGCCAAAGCCCCAGGCAGGCTGCGAGCTCAGTCCACGGCAGAACCTTCGTTGCTGTCTTCCCTGGATGGAGCAGGACTGCTTAGCCCCCCCTTCCTCCTCCCCCCCCACCCACCTTGCTGCCATCCCCCGCCTCACCTTGACCTGTGCCAGCTCCTTCTGAGGGGCAGACAGCGGCTTGCCTGCCCTGCCCTTGGCTTTCAGCTCCTCCACCGTCTTGTAGGCATACCTGGGCTTTTTCTTGCCCCCGCTGGGGTCCTTCCGCCACTGGCTGAGCTCCTTTTGGAATTCCTGGGGGGGGGAAGGGAGAGATGTCAAAAACAGAGGCAGGCAGTGCGCAACCCACAAGGCACCCGTTTTTTTACTGAGATCAAGCGGGAGGTCGCATGGGGTGGGGGCTGCTGTTCCCCCAAGGAGGTGGGAAGCGACAGGAGGTGTTCCTTGCAAACCATGTTGGACAGCAGGAGGCAGAATGGAACTCCCAGACCTGCAGGTGTAACATCGAGTTGTGCAAACTGTGCCTCAGGCCTGAAACCTCTGGCATGAACCACTCGGACGCAGAAAAAACAATTTACCATATAGAAGCATAGTAGGACATTCCAGACGTCCTTGTTTTACTACAAAGCCGGGGTGGGGTGGGGGAGAGAGCCTTCTCCCACGCCAGCTCTAACGTGGCAAAGGAGAACACGGGGTCATACCTCCTCCTCCTCCTCCTCAGAGTCAACAATGGGGAAATCTTGCAAGGACTGTGTGGTTCGCTCCGAGCCGTATGCCCCAATCGCTGCCTTGCCTTTTCTCTGCTTGGCCTCAATGGGGTTGATGATACCTAGGAAAGTTCTTCAGGGTTAGCAAAACAGAGAGCTCCCTGCAGACGCCAAGGGAACGGCTTGCCTCCCAGGGTTGAGAGGCTCCATCGCTGAAGGTCTTTAAGAAAATACTGGACAACCGCCTGTCTGGGATGGTATAAGGTCTCCTGCCTCGGGCAGCGGGTTGGACTAGAAGATCTCCCAGGTCTCCTCCAGCCCTATCCCCTGAATTTTATAAATCGCTAATTTGGGGCGGCCGTGGATAAGCACGTGGTTTTCGGAGAAGCTGTAATGCAAAAAAGGGACTAAGGCAAAGGTGGGCTTGAGGGAGAGCCGGCCTACCTTGGGCGTTCTTCCCCAGCCCTCGGCCAGGCACGTAGCCCATCTTCTGCAGGAGCTTCTGCCCGATGCCCTTAGTGTGCCTCTCCCAGCTGCCAAAGTCCGCGAAGGACTTGCTGCCGCCCACGAAGCCCTTCTGGCTGGGCTTGAAGTTGCCGCCCTGCATCGGTTCAGAAGGGGGACAGGGAGGATGAGCACCGGGGGGGGCGGCGGAGGGAGGGGGGCGCCCCGGCCCCGCTCACCGTCTTCAGCTTCTTCGGCACCGCCTCCTTGGGGGGCTCCTCCGCCCGTGCCCCGCTCTCCCCGTCCTCCTCCTCCTCCTCCTCCGAGTCCTCGCCGGGGCCTTCCTCCTCCTCCTCCGCCGCCGCCGCCGCCCCCTTCTTCAGCCCGGCGCTGATGAAGCTCACCGGGGCGGAGTAGTCCCGGGACCTGGGGGGGGAGGGAGGGAGGGCTTTTAGGGAGGGGGCCCCGCGCCCAGCCCTCCCCGCTCCCGGCCCCGCGCCCGCACCTCTTCCCGCCGAAGCTGGGCCTCTCCTCGTCCGAGTCGCGCTCGGCCCACAGGCCGTAGATGGCCTCCTCCTTGGTCTGCCGGTGCCGGTGCCGGTTGGGGTTGAACTCGTTCTGCAGGTCCCACTCGCTGATCTCGAAGCTCTCCATCTCCACGCCGCCGTCCTCCGCGCCCGCCTCGCCGCCGCGCCCGTACAGGTGCGAGAGCGACATGATGCTAGCGAGGCACCGAGAAGCGCCGGAACCACCGAGCGCGGCCGCCACAGCCCGCTTCCGGCGCTCAGGGAAGCGCCTGCGCCTGCGCGGGAGGCGGCCGCTCTCTCTCCCCATCTCGGTGACCCGGCGGGACGGCTCGGGTGCTGCGGCAGCCTGCGCGTGCGCAGAGCGGCGCTTCCGCTGGCGTTTGGGGGGGTGGGTGGGGGCCGCAGGGACGGGAGATGGGCGATCTTTAAGCCGCCTCGTGGAGGAGTCTTGCAATTGCCCAGAAGGCGGCCGGACCCCCCAGCTCTGTCTGGCTTCCCCTCCTTGGAATGCTGCTGGTTGATTGATTCCTGGGTTTTGCCACCCCTGGAGGACACAATTCCTGCACCCATCAGAAAAGGCAGCTTCCTCCCTCCCCCACAGAATCCAGCTGCGGCTCCGCCTCGCCCTTGCCCGAGCTCCGGGCTCCTTCCCCAGGCCAACCTTAGGCGGGTTACCCCGCGGACTCGGGTTCCCTTTGAAGCACGACCGAAGCAAGCAACGTTTGCTGGCTGGGGTTTTGAGCCCGGCAATCCCACTTGGGATGCCAAGAGATCGCACGTTTCCTGTTCTGTAACTGCATGCCAAGAAAACAAATAGGAACATCCCCATTCTAGGGAGTACCGATAGTTACCACCGATATTTTAAAAGTTCTCAGTTAAAACAGGGTTTAACTGTTCTCTCACAAGAATAAAATCTGAAAGGCTATCTATCTACATCTATCTATCTATATCAGAATTAATAAATAAACCTCTTTAATTTGGTAAATTACAGAGAAGAGAGAATTAAAAGAGACAAGTGTCAGTAAGACGGAAAGCGCTATAAAGAGGATATACAAACAGCTAGTTTGCAAATTAAAGAACAAAAATTACAAGATGGTTTTACACAGAGCTGAAAAACCTATTCCGCAGACAAGTATAAAATCTCCAATATTCTTTATGGTTCCTTTTATTTCTACATACATGACTGCAGAGCAGTGTCCAAACTTGGTACGTGACTTATTTCCCGGAACTGGAAAGTTCAAACTTGACAAATTAATGACAAAATGAAAAGTATTTCACAGATAACACTTGATTTGGCAATATCTGTAGCAAGCAATATGCTTGGATAACAGATCCCCACTCTCGTTGTTTGCAAATTTTCTTCTCTTCAGAACAAGGGGAAGAAATTTGCACCTAAAAGAAAGCAGAATTACTCCTGGACGGTGTCCAAGCACAGTCTTCAAGCGAGGGAGACCAGGGTTTCCTCCTTTGGTGTGAATCCAGGGCCGAGAGGATGACGCCCTGGAGAAGCGCCCTCCCAGCATCAGGATGGCTCCTGTGTAGCCCCACCTGAGTTGGAGACATGATCTGCTGGGACACGCCAAGACGTACCTGGAAATCATTGAGTTGGTCAGTGAAAAGCAGTCGCGTTCGGAGTCCCCTGCAAAGATCAAACAGAGGAAAGGTCAATGGCTTCTGAGCTGGGCAGTTTCACTTTTGCACCGGTTGTCTGGGGTTTCTAGCTTTCCAAACAGGTCCAGATAGGAGCAAAGTTAGTCCAAATATTTTAAGGGATACTTACTATTGGATTAGTTATTCCTGGCTGCAGGAAATTCGTATATCAAATCTCAAAGTGATTTAAGCTGTAGTCTCTGAGGAGATGCAACAGTCGGAAAAGAATGACAGGGCAAAGCCACCCAGAAGAGAAGGCGGCACTGCCTGACAGGATCCTCTCAATGGAAGGTGCAGAGGGGAGCACCCCTACTTTGGCATCCTCCTAGTCCCCTCCCTTGAAAACTACCCAGCCCCAGAAATAGAAAGCATTTGGGGAGGGGACACTGGTGGACCCCAAAGGACTATGCCTAGCTGAATTAGGATCATTTCTGCAGCCTGGGAGGACGGAGGCGAAGGAGCTGACCTGAAGGTGTCCCTTCAGATTGGCAGGTGTTTTGAAGTCTCCGTTCAGGACCTGGCAAAGAGGAGCACGGAGTCAGCCGGGTAAGCAGGATTGGGCCCTGCAGCCCTTTGCTCAGCCAGGCAGTCTCACCATTGAAAAGATGGGCTTGCCTCCCCCCCTTTCAGTGAGGAAAAAGACTGTTTCTCTAGTTCTGAGCTAGGAGGGGTTTACAATAATCCGGATTGTGTGTGGAAAGCCCCTTTCCTGCGGCCAAAGGGAGGAAGATGCCAATCAGGCCGGGAGACCCAGCCCAGGCAGGGACCCTGCGCCACTCACCCGGTGGGTGTTGTTGATCACCAGGGGGTCTGGGCTACCGTAGTTGGGAGGGTTTGCATAGGGGTCATAGCCCAGCCTGGCCAGCATGGGGGCAATCTGAGCCATGTCCTGCACTACGTCGTCCGGAATGTGTCCCAGCCACTTGGTCAAGGCCTCCATGTTCACAGGCTTGATCACTTGGTCCGTGGATCGCTCGATCCTGTGCAGAGACCAGAAACATTTGTGTGTTGCGCTTGGCTTTCCTGCAGATCAATGTCAGCCCGAGGACTTGCAAGCTAAATCTACAAAAACTTAGGAGGTGGAACTGCAGAATTGTCTCCCCCTGTGCCTGAATTTTTTTTGGGGGGGGGCACCCTGGTCATGCACCCCAGACCTTCAAGGGGATTCCAGCCCCTGAATTAGAACTGCACCCGACCCGATCCAGCCCAACCAGGCGGTGATCCCCAACCAGCCCCTCACTTGGACAGGGAGACGCCGCCGGGCTTCCCAATCAGCTCCTCGTGGTGCAGGACAGCATCGCTCCAGGCGATGCCCAGGAAGTCCATGATGGCCCGCATGGACTTCTGGGGGTGCAGAACCAGCTGCTCGTAGTAGACGGGGAGGCAGCGCAACCGCCCGATGGCCAGGCACTGGGAGTGCATCACCTCGATCGCTTTGTTCCACTTGGTCAGGCAATCCCGGTAGCTCCGCAGGTCGAAGCCGGCAATGGTGACCTTCCTGGTGATCATGGAATGGACGGAAGCCCGCCCGTCGCGCACCATCAGCAGGAATTTGGAGTTGGGGAAGAGGTGGGAGAGGTAAATGGAGGACTTGAGCGTGAAGGGGTCCTTGTTGCAGAGGTAGCGGGCCGGCTCCCCATGCTTGGCAATCACCTCCAGGATGAAGGCCTGCATGGCTGCGTCCAGCACCTGGTCCGTCACCCCGGCTTCGTCCAGGCGCATCTTTTCTTGCCCAGATCGGGACCAGGCTTGGCGCATAGCCAGCACCCGCGGGATGATGCGCGTCTCCTCCCCGCAGCGCACCTCCGGGTGGGCGTCCAGCATGGCTCGCATTAGGGTGGTCCCGCTCCGAGGAACACCCCCGATGAAGATGAGCGGCATCTCCTTACTGTAGCGATACTCAACTCGGTTGGCGTCGAGCATCACCAGCTCCTCGCTCTCGGGACGCATCAGTGCCCGGCTGGAGCCCTGCCCCAGGATCTGTTGGCACTGTAGCATCTGCTGGCCCAGCTGGACGGAGACCATCAGGGCAATGGCAAAGCCCACCACCATCAGCACTCGTCTCACGGTCAGCCGCATCCTCGCCTCCTCCACATGGGACCAGCGGTCGCGCCACCGTCAACATCTGGATGCTGCTGGGACAATAGCGGAAGGGTCTTTAATCGTCTGACTTCCCTCTTGGTGGGCAGAGCCCACCCTGCCTCCATGAAGGAGAGCAGAGGGGAGCTCCACAGTATTCCCCCCCCCCCGCTCACTGCTCTTCAGCAAGGCTTCCTGGGAAAGGGTCTCT
Source organism: Vipera ursinii (assembly GCF_947247035.1). Taxonomy (NCBI): domain Eukaryota; kingdom Metazoa; phylum Chordata; class Lepidosauria; order Squamata; family Viperidae; genus Vipera; species Vipera ursinii. The sequence goes on along the minus strand of NC_139527.1, from coordinate 296,191 downwards.
TGGCCGGATTGCTGGGCAGGGCAGCCTAAGATCCCAGCCTCAGGACCGACACAGCAAGGACGCTTTGCCTCCACCCGCCCTCCTTCCCTTCCTGCTGCTCTTCCATGCCAATCAGCCTCCATTAACAGTTCCTTGCAGCTTTTGAAGGTGATCAAATATTAATGGCACAAAACACGGGCCTGAGGGGGGGGTTGGGGGGGCCATCAAATATTCATCCACCGTGGCCGAGAGACATCAGGGGAGTCTCTTATGGCTCACCTTCCCTGGTGGAGTTCATTTTCATGCTCGCTCGTTGCTCCCTCTCAGCACAACCACGAACCCTCAAATCAGGGAAGTCCAGCCTGGGGAAGGAAAGCACAGGGTCAGGCAGAGACTTTGCAGGGGCCGCATCCTGCACTGGAGCTCCCTGGCTTGGGTCCCTCCTGCCTCCTGGAGGGGCCCCGGACAGCTTCCTCCCGTGCAGAAGCCCCACCTGATGCTGCTGGGCGCCTTGTGGGATCAGCTGGGCTTAAGGCTGCATTCCAGGCCAAGCTGGAAGACACAGCCTGTTTCGGGGACAAAGAATGAGCCTGTTGCCATGACAACAGACAGGCGGCCATGCTTCATCAAGCCAGGCAGCTGGAGAGCTCCACAGAGACCCCTCCCCCCCAAGGCTAGGTACACACACAATGAGCACACATGCACACGTATGCATCCACGCACACACGCTGGGTGGCCTAGATAAAAAGGCTGCTCAATCCTGCAGAAGGCAGCTGCTCGTTAATTTGCTGCATTAGGTAAACAGGAAACTTCTGTCCCGCAGAATCCAAGGAACTCTGCCGTCCGCCGCATTTTCAGAAGAGGCCAAAGGTGCCATCTGCATCATCGGGTGGTGGCAGGGGGGTTGAAGGGGGAGAGGGGTTTTTTAGGTTTGCCAACCCAGTGGCAATAAAGGTATTTCTATATAAAAGGTGTTTCTACGAGTTCAAACTATCTGGAGAGACCTGTTAAGGTTAATTATATCTGCTTACACAGACCATAGAAGTCTTACAAGAGATTAATTATAGCACAACAGCTTCGATCCAGAACATTTAAGGAATCAAGCAGTACACCACATGTCAGGGGGAGTATATATTCCCCCAGGAGTAAAAGACAATTTTACCCAGCATTTGAAGTATATTGAAAAAAATAGAGGGGTGTGCAAAAGTGTGTTTATTGGTTAAATTCTAACTTTGAGCAACTGGCACCCAAAGGTTCTTTCTGACTCTCAGGCCAGCCGGCTGAAAGTCCAGCTTGTGTTCGGACTCCCAGGCTCCCTGGGGATAAAGGGAAGACAGCCAAAGCCAAATAAGAAGGATCGGGCCAGGCTTGCAATGCTACCGGTCTGGGACCTTGGTGGCGCCCCTCAAGTGCAACACCAGTTTCCTGAAGGACGCACAGTGTGCCAGCTGCAGTGCCTGGACAGACTCTGCCCACAAAATGAGAAGGCTGGGATGCTTTGGAAACTGCCTCCTGCCAGAATGGGCCCTCCCGTCCCCGTTCCTCGGTGCTTCTGGCAGGAGAAGCCAGAGGGAGCATCACTCGGCAAAGGCCACCAACTTTGGCCCTTGCTGGGCAGGCAGGCTGCCTTCATTGGGTGGCTCCCAGAGCAGTTCAGCTCTTACTGTGGCACACTCCTGCTCTCGGTTCCAGCAAAAAGAAAGGCCCTCTCATGGATCAGCATTCTGGAACCATCGAGCTAGTTGCTAAGGGACTGTGAGCCACACAGCCGGATGCACCACTGTGATTCAGGCCGGCAGTTTCTCAGCCACCCACGCCTGCCAAAAGGCCTCGGGAGCTCTTGTGATGTCAAGGAGGGCATTTCAATTTGCTCTTAAGCGCCAGAAGGAGCCTCTGCATGGCAAAGACTGGCGTGGATGGGGGAGAAAGTACTTTGAAATGTGGGCTCCAGGGCACACCCTCCCCCCGCCCATCCAAGCCTGGAGGGAGTCTGGGGTTCGAGTTTGTGTCCAAGCCTTGCAAAATGAATACAAACGCACCTGGCAGAGATGGCAAAGATCTCGGCTTATTTGAAAGATCACTCGCAAGAACGTTATATTATGGAGTGGAGAAAATGGATTGAGTATATCCAGAACAAATATGGGACTAAAAAGTTTCATGTAGCATTTGAATAAGTCTTCCTTTCTTTTTTCTTTTTTCTTTTTTTATATTTAATATTAATAGTGCTTGTAGTTATCCTATATGAGCTAGAGAGTGATAGATTTTAGAGTTTATGGTTGTTAGCATATGGATGTTCATGATTGTTTTTTTGTTTTTATACCTTGTACTTAGCTCTGGGAAGTGGGGGGGGGAGGGGGGAGGGGTAGGGAGGGATGGGTAGGGGAGGGGGAGGGGGGATTGTTAAAGATAAAAGATAAAGATAAAAGATAAAGATAAAATGTATGTTAAAACTTTTCAATAAAAAAAATGAATACAAACGCCTAAACCATGGTCATGTGGGAAAACCACGGCCTGCGGTGGGAGGGAGCTGCCTGCCCAATTGGTTCCAGGCACGGCAGTGTTTACTAAACAGAGCCCACTTAGCTGAAGAGCTTCCCGTCCAGGGGCAGGGAAGGAAAGCTCAAGGAGGCAAACAGATGCTGCTCTGCTGGGGAGCCCTGCCCTCCACACCTGGCCCTTTCGAAGGGTGGAAAGGGGCTCAGGAGGAGGCCAGGTGGCAGCTCTGGAGAGCCCCCAGAGAAGAGGAGGCAAGGAGGAGGATGCCTTGAGAACAGTTCAGGCTCTCCCTCTGCCTGCAACAGGAAATCAAGAGCTACGGGCCTGCAGCAGCTGAGGAAGAGATAAAATTAGTTTCCTGTGCCAGTTACGAAACCACACTTGTGGGTTTTGGTCTTCAGTTTGACTCAGCCTTCTCTAAAATAGAGCACTTTTCCTGCAAATGGCCTTCCAGTGTGGCTCATGGCTGGTTCCAAGGGTGCCAAAAAGGGGCAGTAGGCCTGGAGGCCCCTTCTGCATCTTAGCATCCGTGGCAGGGGTGAGCACAAAGGTCTCATCTACTCCTGAAGGACTGAAGCCCCACCAAGATCTGGGCTGAAGCCCATCTCTAGTGTGGATCAACTGCAAGGCTTGGGCAACCGTTTCACCTGTTATTTATAAAGAACAAATAAAAATAATTTTCCCTCAAGGTTGCCTGTCATTTTTCTCCAACGGTGCAGCAGCAACTAACCATTTACCATGCGGGTATTATGTAGGTTGTTCAAAAGCAGCTTAGGGACACTTACATACATGAGCAGATGCGCGCGCGCACACACACACAAATACCCAAAGAGGAAAGAGAGAAGGTGGAGGGAGGAGGAGGCTGTCCAGTTGGGCTGTTTTGGATGCAAAATGAATTTTCCGGCAATGGAAAAAAAAGATTCAAAACAGCAGTGGGTGGGTGGGTGAGTGGTAGTGGAAGCTGGGAGGAGACCCAGAGGAAACTCCCCCCCCCCCCGCTCTTGCCCAAAGGCAAAGCAACTCCTGGCCAGGGGGTGGCAGCAGAGAAGAAGAGCGGGGGGGGGGGGACCTGACCCCCAACTCTCCACACCCTGCAAGCCAAAGCCGTCTCACAGGAGCTAAAGTCAGTCGGGATGCGGGTGGGTGGAAGGGCCGCTCTGTTCCGATGTCCAGAACCAGTCCCTGAACCTCTGCTTTTAAGCAGACCGTATCTGGTTGATGGGGAGAGGGGATATTTGTCCTGCGGAAGGGGGACCTATCGAAGGAAGCCTCCAGAGCCAGGAGCACTGTATCTCTGGACCCTACTGGGTTCATTCCATACACAGGACCACCGTCCTTTCGGAAGAAGAACTGAAGATTGGGGGTCGAGCTGGAAAGCGCACAGAAGCTGCATCCGGGTCCACCAGGCACTGCCCAAGCGGCCTTCGCGGCGGCGAGGGGAAGCTAAGGGGATGTGTCGGGGAGGCACCCGGGGTAAAGCGGGGAACCGGCCGAGGCCATCGGAGCAAGCAAAGCGGGTCAGTAGCGGTGCCGGGAGAAAACCTTTGCGGAGCCGAGCGTCTCCCGGCCCCCTTCTACAGGGAGGGCGCCAGCTGGCAGGGGGCGCCGGGGACCCTCGCCGGGGAGAGAGGAGGGAGCGAGGCGGGGGGCGCCGGGGGTACTCACCGCTCGAGCCGCGCCGGTAGCGGAGCCCCCTTCGGCCGGTGAGAGCGCAGGCAGCCCCGGGCGGCTTCGCTCCTCCCGCTGCCCGGCCGGCGCCGAGAGACGTCACGCGCACCGAGGAGGAGGAGGAGGAGGGGACGGGCGCCCCGCCCACTCCCAGCCCGGGGGACTCGCGCGGCGGCGGCGGCGGCGGCGGGCGCAGGTGGCGCTGAGCTGGCCCTGCCGGGACGGGGACGGACCCCGCCAAAGCCTCGCTCCCCGCAGCTGGCGGAGGCCGCCTGGCCGCCGGGAGGCTCTTGTGGTCCCACCGGTCTCCGCGCGTGGCTGACCTCCTCCCGGGAACATACCCGAGCGAGGCCGAGGGCAAAGCTAGCAAGGGGCGCCTTGTGAGGCCGGAAGGGAGGGAGGAGCCCGCCCAGCTAGGAAGGGGCGCACTTCTCGCGGCCCCGGCCTGTCGGGACCAGACGGGCTCGCTGGGCCGATCCCCGCTCTTACGCCTAGGGGGCGGAAGAAGGGGCGGCTTCACGGCAGCGCCCGCATCGCCACTGGGGTGGCCAAAGCGCCCGTCCCAACGACAGACACGATCCGGGAAGGCGGCGGAATCGCGGTGCTGCGAAGGCTGCGCCGCCTTTTACGATTCCGGGCGCCAGCGGAGGAGGAAGGGGGCCGGACAGGCGGCCCGGCGCAGACCGTCGAGAGCGTTTCTCCCGGGCAGAGGCGAAGCGCGCGGAAGGAGGCGCTTGGAGCATCGCCGCCCCCTTCCTCCTCCTCCTCCTCCTCCTCCTCCTCTCCCGGCCCTCAGGCGAGGAGGCGCCCCCCTCTCCCAGGATCGGGCCCCCGAACTCCAGGGCTGAAATCACCCAGAGCCACGACCACCGGTCACGTGCCCTCGCGAACAGCAACCTGTCCATTCTGGGAAATGTAGTTTTCATAAGCAAGGCGAGCCCCTCGCGAAGGAACTACATCTCCCACAATGCCCTGAGAGCTTAGTCTTGTGTTGCAGGCGTGCAGTCCGCACGTCGCTGAGGTGCAAATCGGTGGTGCGGTGACGCCCGGAGGATGCCCTCTTCCCCGCCCCGCCCGCCCCGCGTATGTTTTTGGATTCTTTAGATTGGGACTTCGCTGCCCATCGCGCACGGCAGCCAAAACTTCCTGGGAGTTGAAGTCCAAGCTTCGTGCCTCCTGGCTGGAAGTCACGAGCGTGCCTGGACAGCGACCGCCGCCCGCCCCATGCTGCGCCCCGGGCCTCCCCTCCCCCGTCCCGAGGAAAGCGGTCTCCCTTCCCTCGACCCCCCGAACCGCCTCCCCCCTTCCTCTTCTCATCCACTCCGGAATGAGCTGGCACAGCAGCCCGGCCCTCCACGCGCCGCCCGGGTCCGTCTCGCCCCACGTGGAGCCCACCCCTCAAGGACTGATCGAACCGGGCTTCGAAGCCAGGGCGGAGAGATCCCGGCTGAGCCCTCGATCGCGAGTGAACTGCACCCCGGCGGGCTGTCATGGGACCCCCATTCCTTCGGGGGGTGTCTGGCTCTCCCCTTGGAGGGCTCCCTTTGTCAGAGGAGGGCGGGGGCAGCCCTGGAGGGAAAGGCGCCACGCAGGCACTTCGGGCGCCAGGTGGCGACTTAGGCAAGGAAACGGCTCGCCTCGCCTGCTTCAGCTGCGTGTCCGCGGTCCCCTTCCTCTCCGCTGGGGAAGGCCCGGGGCTTTGCCCGTTTGGGGCGCGGGCAGGAGGGTCTCCGGCTTGGCGAGGGGGCGCTGTCGCCCAGCAAACCGTTGTCCGGTTGAGTTTGCCTCCGTTTATCCCCCAAGAACTGGAGACGCCACCGGCACCTCGGTTGCACCAGCTGAGACAGTATGAGGGACCAAGTAAGTGGCCCTGCGGTGCCTGTGGGGCTGCTCTGTCCAGGCCCATCCTTTGGCCAGAAGGGGTGGGGGTTGCCTGACCTGCAGTTCACCCACAATAACTAGGGCTGAGACTGGCTCTCACCCCACCCCGGCCTGTGGCCTTCCTCCTCTTCCTCTTCCTCGGCCCTCATCATCTCCTCATTAATACCCCCTCCCTCAGCCAGCTGGTCATAATGAGATGCTAACTGGATTTTCTGTAATATCGGGTCAGAGAAGGCCAGGAATTATGGCTGCAGTCAGCGTATTGTTATTATCAATCAATAACCTATTTATTTTCCAACACTCCTATTAACCTCGGCCAGCCAATCACCATTTCAATTTGAAAAGGCTTTGCAGGACACTCTGCTGAGTGGACAAGCCAGGCTGCTGAAAAGGTCTGATTCTGAAGGTGGCATGCGCCTGGGGTCATCTTCGAGGGGGGGGAGTAATATCTGTTAACTCTGCATCCTTCTGCCTTTGCTGGGAGGCAGCAGAAAATCCTCTTTGCATCTTGGGGTGTTCTGGGTCCCTCCTCAGCCCACGGGATGTGTGTGTGTCTGGGTCAAGAAGGCCCTGGGTCCAGCACAGTCCTGACCCTCCTGAGTATGCATCTGCAACGGGTGGTAAGCGCTGTGATTGGCTGAGGCCCCTCACTGGGCTGCCCTCCCTCTGCCAATCACAGCTGTTCTCAAAATGAGGAGGGTCTCCTGGGCTCCAGGCTGCTCCGAGGTTCCCTCCCCACAACTGCTAAGCCAGGAAAGATGCTGGCACAGCTCAGTCCTGCCCACGGGCGGCTGCGGTGTTGACCGAGGATTGGGGAGATCCGGGCTCAGTTCTGAGTCCCATCGAAAACTGGATCTCTGTCCACGGCCCCAAGGATGAAAAGAGGACTGAAACTGGTGGGCATCATCCTCTCAAGAGCCCGTGGAGGTGGGCTAGCCCGGGGTGGGTCACCGGGGTCCCTGGCCTTCTTGGAAGGGCCACTCTGGTCCTCACCCTCGGCTGCCTTTAAGGGGGGAGGTAGATTGGCTGTGACCTGCTTCAAATCAAGTCACTGATTTGATCTATTTTGACACTTCAAATTGATCCAGAAAATTGTTTTGATTTGATTTTCCAACTCAATGCAGGGAGGAAAAAAGAGGCTTTTTGTGCATGTGATTTGATTTGATTTAACAATTTGACTCAATTCAGAGATTTGATCGAATTGGCTTCAAATTGAATCTCTGGATTAAACCTTGGCCCTATCAATGCCCATTTTGACAATTATTACTGATTCTCTACATAAGCGAACGTTTTTAAATATATTAGCTAGCGGCGTTTCCGATTTCATGTTTTAGATTGTGAGATGATGTTCATCACAAGGCCTGGGGAGTGGGCTCCTCTGGCATGTGCCCGCTTCCCCCTCCCCTCCCTTGGACCCCAAGGAGATAGGCCAGCCCCCTCCTCCTTGTCCTCCCTTTGCCCCACAAATCCTTTTATCACTGCATCTCTTTGGTGGGCTTGCTCTTTGATTTAAGCTGCGTCCCTCCCCTCCCCCTTGTTTTCATCAGGCTTGGCGCTGGCTATCTCCCCGGTATTTATCCCCCCTTCAGTCTCTCCTCTCATTTCTCTGGCCCTGATCAATATGCTGGTTGGCCGGTCGGCCACGTAGAGGCTGCAGCACATCTCTCTCTCTCTCTCTCTCTCTCTCTCTCTCTCTCTCTCTCTCTCTCTCTCTCTCTCTCTCTCTCTCTCTCTCTCTCTCTCTCCTCTCTCCCCCGCCCCGCCAAGGCAGCTGTAGTTTTTCTTGTGCAGCGTTTCTCGTTAGGCTTCCATCTCCACTTGTTCTTTTTCTCATTAGGGCTTTGCACAAGGCTAGTTGTATTTCTTCCAGGGCTGTTTTCCAGCTGCCCTCTGGGTCTCTGGCATTCTCAAGAACAAGACTTTTAAAAGTTTCATTTAACTCAAGAGGACTCTGGAGCCTCTTCAGTGGAGTTTTGATTTTCCAGGGGGAAAAGGGAAGACCCCTGGCATCCTCCCCAGCCACTTTTTTTCTCAAGCAAAAATAGGCTGTGCAGAAAATTATTTTTTATTCTTTTTTGTTTGCTTGCTTTAGTAAATTTAGTAAATTTGGAGAAACAAACAGCTTACAGCCTTGTTGAACAAGGTTATATATTTTTTCCTACAAAGAAGAGACACATTCTGGGTTGTTCAGACCTTCAAGTATAGGAAGGTAAGAGCAGCAAATCTTGCTCCTTTGCTTAACAAAGAGGCACAACGTGTGACGTTGCAGCAGATTTGGAGATTTGCTCTGAGGATCCAGTCTGGTGCTGGGCTGAAGCCAAGTCCTTCCCTGGGCCAGGACCCTGCCCGGTCCACCACCTGGCCCCTTCGGGCAAAAAACAGCCACCTCCAATCCAGCCTGGGTGCAGAGGCATTTCCAGGCGTCTCTGCCACGGGAGGGAGGGGGAGGCAGGCAGGGAGGGAGAAGCCCCTGTGCTGTTGATGAAATTCAATTTCATCTCCAGCCTGATTATGATAATTTGCAATGCACCGAGAAAAAGTGAATTATTACTAAATGCAAATAAAGTTAAATAATGCTGTTTGGGAGCAGCTCAGAGTGACATAAAAGTCATAAATTAGGAGGAGAGATGTGAGTGGCGGCTGATGCACGGCAGGAGGAGCAGCTAAGCGTCACTTACTGCCCAGCCAGATGAGGCCTGCCTGGCTCCTGTCTTTGGCCCGAGAGGAGCCTCCTGGAAGGGCCCATCTGGGCAGCTGGCCAGCAGAGCAGAGACTCCTGCCTGCCCTCTCTCGCTCGGGGTCTTGAAAGAAGCCCCACCGGAGGAGACGTTTGCTTCTGGCATCCTCTGGGATGGAGGGGGCTGAAGGGAAGGCATCTGCCCACCTCCCTTGGCCAACTCGGCCCCAAACGCACGGCCATGCTGGCTGCCCTCTCTGGAGCCCCTTCTCTCGGCATGTCAAAGGCAAACGGAACCACGGCTGGGGCACTTGCTCTGCCCGGACAGTGATATTACTCAGCAAGGAAGGGTGGAAGCCACCGGCTGCAGTGCTCAGAGGTGGAATCTGCTGAACTGTCCAGCGGTTGCGGAGCATGGCTTGGAAGTGTGAAAACACCTGTGTGCCTGCAGTTTCCCCAGCACAAAGGACACCCGGAACTGGGTTCCAGAAAGACCCACAACTATGGGTGGGCAACACACAAAGGCTAGTGAAGGATTTCCCCAATGTCTTTATGAAAACAAAAAGTAGACCATTTTTCTGACTTCTGTGAGCATTTAATTTCTGAACTAGAAATCACAATTTTTATCAACAAAACCATATTCAGGATTCTTTCGAGAGCTCAGTAACAGAAGTAAGTAAGTAAATAAAACATGGGAAATGTTACATTTCATGTATTCTAGGTGCCGTGTTTGTTTGTTTTTTCCAATTAGCAGATTTGAAATCTGGGTGACATTTTAATTTCAGCTCTAACAAGGCTGCAGGACACAGAGCCATCTAAGCCTCTACCTGCCTTGCATTTCCTGAATGGGGTGCCAGGATGCTTCTGCCCAGGGTCCTGGGTCTGCTCATCCCCAAGAGCAGTTGAGCTCCAGAGGGCCCTTCCTGCTCCCCAGGGGGACACGTGGGGCAGGCTCTCTGGGCCTCCTGGGGAGCAGAATCTGCGCCACATCGTTCTCTAATGGTCCTGCCACTATTATGCCATGGAGGCTCTTTGCAATGTCTTATCATACCAAATCCCCCAGCGAGTCCTCGGTTATGTCCCATTTTATTAAAGCACCATTGAACTATAGCCTATTGATTTAGATTTCACAGACAATTGAAATTTAAATTGACTCCAAATTGAATGCCTCCGTGCAGCTTGGAAGAAGACAGGCACTTCTTTTGGGTGACAGCGAAGCGTCTCTGCCTGCCTGAAAGGAGGGTGGCTGGAATATCGGCTCTTTTGAAGAAGCTGCTGCAGGATTGAAGACGGCAGACTTACTTTCCCTTCCTGCAACGCTGTAGCTCAACGTTCATTATCCCACCTTCTTCGGCTTCTTTGTGTTTCCCTCGCTGGATAAGCAGGCCCTACAAGTTTGATTTCACAAGCCTGCTTGACCAGAACATTTGGGGGTTTCCCGAGCCAAAAAGGCACGTGGCCGGTCCCTCTGGGAAACCCTTTGCCTGGTTCCAAATCTCTTAGAATGCCTTTTGGGGGTCCTCCCAATAGCAGAGGTGCTGCTTAAGAAACGGGCCAGAGAAGTGGCACAAGGACTGGCACCAGGTCTGGGTTGGGGGCATGAGTGGGCTCCATCCGTGCTCAAGAAGGCCTTGTGCAGAAGGCTGCGGTGGATGCTATTTCTGAAGAGATTCTCACCCATTCAGGCACGGGAAGAAAGTTGCAGACACCCTTCTGAAGAGGCAAAATATGCAAGGGGGGGGGGGAGAGTGGGAGAAGGCTGGGTTTGGTTTCCTCCAGTCTGAGAATTCAACCCTGCTGAAGGTGGCTGAAGAGACGGAGGAGAGCCTCCACCAAGCAGGAGGATGCAGGAAGGGCCAAACAAGGCAGGAGTCTGGGTACCCTTGAGAGAAGAGGGAGGAAGGCCTCCTCCTTCAGAGGCTTCGGCTCGACCTTTGACTGAGGAGAGCAATGGGTGGGGGGGGGAGAGAGAGGCAGCACCACGGGAGCTCAGGACCTTGGAGAGCTCCGGGTGGCTCCAGAACCCTTGGACTGGAGTGATGAGTCCCAACCAAGGGAGGTTGTGGGCAGCTTGGGCCGAAGCTGATGATGGCCAAGTGTCCATCCAGGCTGAGATGGATCACGAGGAAGCAACACTAAACTGGACACACTGCAGCAAAGCATCCAGGGAGGGCTGAGAGGGTGACTGGAGCAACTTTGGTTCTCGGAGACCCTGGAGAGAGTCTCCCTTGGGGTGAGGCCTCCCCCACACCCCCAAATGCCCTGCCAGAGAAGGGGGCAGTGCCCAGGAGAGCCTCCCGTCAGGGGGGCTGCCTGGTGGGGGGAGCAGCTGCAAGAACATTAGAAAATTGGAGAGGAGAGAGAGTGGGGAATCCAGAGGCCACCTGCTCTTAAAAAATCTCCTGTGTTTATGGTCGTTCTTGGCCAAGGAGATGCAGCAGCAGCTTTCCTACATCTTCTATAGGAGGGGCAGGATTGATCAGTGCAGCTGTCCCAGTGCCACACGTGGTTATTTCAGGAAAGAATTACCCACCTTTTCTAATTACTTTAATCTCCATCCTGTCATAAATCGGGAGGGAATATTTTCTCTGCAGCCCAAGGCCTTAAAGTATTGAAGCCTCCCACTTTGCTTCCTTTTTGCCGTCAAATCACGGGGTTGATGCTAGAAGTGATCTGGAGTCCAGAGAATGCTGTGGGCCAGAAGACCAGCCTGGACAGCTTGTCAGACAGAGGAGGTCCCCCTTGCCATGGGGAGGGGAGTCCAGCCAGTGGGAGAGCCGGCCTCTTCCACTCCTCAGTAACCCCATCATCTTTCCAGAGAGCTTCAAGGAAGATCATCCGGGACTCTGAAAGGGCCGCCAGGGATTCCGCAGACGGGCGTCTTCTTTTCACCAAGTGGGCATTGTAAGATGTCATAACGCTCATCCTGTTCAGCTGTATTTCACCTGCCTCATCTAAACACAATTCAGTGTGTGTTGTGAGCATGCATTATGCACAACAACAGAGATATTGTGCCATAAATGTGCCGTGCCCCCCTGGTTAAAAATTGCCAAAGGGTTCTCTAGCAATTGAAACAATTCAACCATCTCAGCCATTATGTAAACAGCCGATTCGTAAAAAGATGCAAGGAAGAAACCTCATCTTTGGATTAATATTTTATGTAAATAGGACATATTTGCATTCAGAATGCCACGTTCTTTCTGCCCCCACCCCCTGGAATTTCTACTAATCACAATCACAGTTGCTGGAACAAATCTTTTTCCATGAGGAAATTGGTTCAGATCTGCAACGGTGTTTCAAAAGTAATCCCATCTCTAAGGAATAAAGTCCTCCTTGCTGGACAACTCGCCAGAAGCCCAGAAAGAGTCAGAGGTCAGGCCAGATCCAGGCCACTTTCCGCAAGGGAGAGAGCGGCTCCCTGTCCATTTGCGCTGAGCTCCGCCTGGGCCAGAACTGGGCGAGGAAGCCCTGGCGGCCAGGAGGCAGCCTACCGAAAGGCCAGCCTGGGGCATTCAGCTCTGCCCAGGAGCCCTTCCTTGTCATTGCAGCCCCCTCCAGTGGCGGAAGCCCTTGGCCCCCACACCCGTCCAAATCTTCTGTCCCCCACCCCCCGAACCCCACTAAATGACTTTTCTTTCCACTATTGGGAAGGCATTATTCCTTTTCTCTCTCTCTCTCTCTCTTATAAAAAGCCAAATCTTGTTTTATGCAGGGATGCAAAAATTATTACACGTAATTAGAGTCATTTTGATTCCGATCTCGGCTTGGGCCTGACATATTTTGCATACTTTGCTGGCATATAACAAGCCTGCTCATAAAAATGCAGTCAGCTTGCAAGAGCCGTGCGACTGGGGCGAGATCGGAGGTTGTCTAAACGGCGTAAAAACTGCCTCTGCTTTGGAGAGGGGGGGAGGGGGGACGACACGGTGTAAATTTATTTTGTCTCATTAGAGAGAGAAGCAGAAGCGCATCCCCGCATCCCAATCAGGCTGCACTTCCTTTGCCCGGCAAGGGAGCAAGGACAGCCGACACCCTCCTGGGCAGAGACTGGGGACACGTCTCTCTGCCCGTCTTGGGCTCCCCATGGGTGGCCGAGGTGAGGAAGGGGCCATGGGCTTCATGGAACTGCTCTACCAGCATGCAGGATGCAGGATTGGCCAACGCGGCCCTCTGCCAGCCTCAGCGGTTGAGGCCATCTCCCCGTCTCCAAGGAATGGATCCCGTGTCTCTATTGCAGCCAAGATCAGCTGAGAGGGAGCTGGCCTGGCCGCCATCTTGGCCAAGGCTAATATGGGGAGCAGCCCTGGCTGGTCTGCACCTCCTGCCTTTGCCATCCGATCCAAGGCAAGGTTCTGGAATTGGTTGAACAGGAATGAGGCTTTGGCTGGGGAGGGGGCTTTCTGGTGGATCTTTCTCTCTGGCTCTTTTTTTTGGGGGGAGGAGGAAGATGAAGGGGGCCAGGATGTGGGCAGGGGGATTCCCAGATCAGGGTTGCTAGTTCAGCCCAGGGCAGGCCTGGCATTATTTTAGCCCCCTCTGTGCTTTCCTCACCAAACACTGATCTCCCCAGGAGGTTGTGGAAAGGGGCCAGGCCGTTTTAAATGCTCTTTCTGACCCTTTGAGCCTCCGTCCTGGATCCCCCGGAGACCGATCTGCCTGTAACTCTCAGTTGGGATCCTGTGCGGATTCCCTCCTACACCCAATGCAACTATGATTCCAAAGGGCCCCTTTCCATTTGTCTTGCTTGAAAATGGCATTTTGTGAGAATCAATCTTTTTCTTTTTAACCACAAGATGGATTGCCTGGAGCCAGAGACGAAGGTGACGGGAGGAGAGGGGATGATGGATCGTGGACCAAAGGAAGGAGGACATTTTCCTAGAGGGACAAACCTGCTTTTCAAACGGCATTTTCCTCCCATTCGGGGTCAGTTTGCGTGACCCGGCTTTGAGGCTGAGAAGGGGCTCCTGGGGAGAAGTGCTGAGGCTTGCAGAGAGCTGCCAGCGGAGAAGAAAGGAGACTGCCCTGGGCTCCAATGCCCACCCTCACCCCCAAGGTGGGAACCCACGGCTGAGCAGGTGGGCCCGAAAGTTGAGGGGGGGTTCAGCTGGGGCTTCCTTTCTCTGGGTAGCTGCCTTTGGCCTTGGGTGCAAGCCCTTTCCCCAGGATCTCCCCGGGAAGCCCTTTCCTCCCTGCTCGCAGGCTTTCCCAGATGGGTGGGGAGGAGCTTGAATTCCCCAGCCCTTCCCTGCCTTTGCGGATCCTCCGGCTGAAGAGAGGCACACGGGAGATGGTCACAGAAGCCAACAGCTGGAAGGAGAAACGCCAGGATCTTCAAAAAAGATACCACAAAGCCTCTGCTTCCTGCTCCTCCTCTCTTTGGCCTGCCTGAAATGACCTGTGTTCAGAGCAAATGCCCCCCCCCTTTAAGACCTGTACTGACCCTTCCCCAAGCCAAGACAGACCTGCCCACAAAGCTTCTGGGAGAACAAGGGGGCTCAGTCCCTGGGTAGCTGTACCCAACACAGCTGAAGAAAGAATTTATTCCTTATTTGTGGCATTATTTTCAAAGGATGGCACTCGGGAAGCTTTAAAAATGAAATTATAGTATGCAGTAAAGAAGACACATATAACCCAGGCATGTATTCAAATTATCCGACAACAGTAATGTTCCAAGTTCATAAATAAACATCACTTATTAACCCTTCTCTTCACAAAAGAAAGAGGGAGTCCCTGATCCAAGGAATGACTGGTTCTCCTGGGGAGCAGCTGCCACCTTTTGTCCAGGCAGATGCCAGGCTGCCCATGCCCCTCGAGTGCCCTGCCCACCCCTGCCCCTTCAACCCCCGAGAAGCCCCAGGCGGGCACTGAAGCTTCGGTGGGTTTTTCCCTTCGTCTCCAGCGGATGCTAAAAGGGCTCTGGCACAAGGCAGCTAGAGGGCTGGGATGGGCCCACGCAGTGGAAGGCCAGCAGCCTCCCAGTCGGTCAGACTGGACTCCTAGTTGCCACGTGGCCTGGCCCAGCCCAGCACCAATGCAGGGAGGGGTAAGGAAGGGGCAGAAATGGTTTACCCCTCCCCAAAGGAACCCAAACCAGCCGCTTGTGAAGTCTGCTCTGCACCTGTTTGAGCCAGCTTCATCCTTAAGCAGCTTCACCTGAACGCTAGGTGCTCTTTGGCCTGAGCGCCAACTTTTCTGAGTTTTGGCAGATTGCAAAGTGCCAAATCAATCTGGTTGCAGATTTAAGTGGGGAAACAGCTGTTCCATTAGTGCAAACTGGATCTCGCCCCCCCACCCCAGGATCCTATCCCCAGTTTCCGTCATTCTCTTTAAAGTTCTTGAGAAATGTATGCTTAATTATATTTGCATATGAAAAATTGAGCCTAATTAGTGTGATTGATTATTATTTTAACCTTAATGACATTTTGAATATCTGTCCCCCTAATAGCAAAAGTATCGCTAATAAATCAAGGGTTTGGGCTATTGAGCTGCTTTCTGAAATATATTTTATTAATGTACCAGAATGTATTGAATCTGAAACAAGTCAAACAACAGCTCATTTATTAAACCGTTTAAATGTCAGCTTTATACAGGCATAATATTACAGAAAATATGTTCCTGTGAAAGACATATGCAGGCCAAGCAGATTCAAAATATTAGTTATTTCACTCAAATATATGAAGGAAATAAAAATTCAATTATGTAATTTATGGCACTAAATAAATTTATATGGTCTAACATAACTGTTTTGAATTAGACGTGTACTTTTCTCGCAAAGAGCCTCAGCATCGCAGCTGCCACTTGATCGCGACACAAGGAAGGCAAAGGCAGAAGACCCCAGGAACCCACCTAATGCCAGGCCGACCTCACTGCAGAAGGAACTGGAGGAGGAGGACCACCACTCGGCCTTCGCCGGTTGGTCTGCCATTTGTGTGTCCTGCTGCATTTCTGCCTTCATTCAAAATCAGGAGAGCCTCGCTGGCAGAGTCAGGTTGTATAAACAGAGGGGTAGAATTAAAATCACGTGAAGCATTAGTGCTGCTTTATGATGCCTTAGTAAGGCCACACCTGGAATGCTGCATCCACCGCATTACAAAAAAGATGTTGAGACTTTGAAAAAAAGTGCAAAGAAGAAGAGGATTAAAGGCCTGGAGACTAAAACATATACAAAGAACAGTTGCAGGAATTGGATATGGCCAGTCAAGAGAAAAGAAGGATCAGAGGTGACATGACAGCAGTATTCCAGTATTTGAGGGGATGCCACAAAGAGGAGGGGGTCAATTTATTCTCCAAAGCGCCTGAAAGCAGGACAAGAAACAACGGATGGGAAGTCATCAAGGAGAGAAGCAACCTGGAATTAAGGAGAAACTTCCTAACAGTGAGAACAATTAACCAGTGGAAAAGCTTGCCTCCAGACATTGTGGGTGCTTCATCCCTAGAAGTCTATGGAGATTCTCGGTCACCCAGGTCAGGGTTATCCCAAAGGAGCTTTTTCAGGAGGCAACTGGACTTCCTTGTTTTTCTTTGAAGAAGTTTCGCTTCTCGTCCAAGAAGCTTCTTCAGCTCTGACTAGATGGTCAGAGCTTCCGTTGCTTCCATTCCCCACTCGGGGCCCTTTCTGCAGCTGAGGTGCTGCAGGCCTGAAGGTCGTGGGGGGGTCCCCCCAATTCGGAGCCCCTCTGTGGCAGAGGCCTTATCACTTTTATTCATGTAATAGAGATGAAGTCACCAGGCCTTTCTGGAGCATCAATCTAGAGATTTATTAACCAATTTAAAATACTATTGTCTTTCACTTCAGAGGGAGATTGAGGTGTGTTGTCGGAGGAATATAAAGCTACAATCAGCTAGGCGCTCTCTGCCAGACGCCACTACCTGGAACTCAATAGATATTCATGAACCCGCCCGTCTTTAGTGAAGGAAATAACTTAATGCCGACAGAGTCGATGGAATAATGGCCGCTTCCTGGCTGACTTGCAGCCCTCAGAAAATGAGATTGCACCTGCCTTCATTTTTCTTGTCTTTTCCGAGTTTCTTGCAGCAGAATGCGCCAGCAACGGGGATGCGCCCTGCATTCCTAATGAGATGCAAGAGGAAACACACACACCCCGGCTTTCCTGACGGGCAGGAGCCAGTCCTGGCGGGCAACTCCCCTTTCCTCTCCTTCTGGCCAGGTGGGGTTCCTTTCATGCTTGCTTGGGTTTGGAGGAGGCAGAAGGCAGCTCCCCATCTTTCAGCACCCTCCTTTGAGGCTGCCCCCCTGCTCCCCCTCCCCTCCCTTCCCTTCACCAGCTTCTGCACAGACACCTCCAGCAGACTTTGCCCAGGAAGCAAAACCTCGGTGGCTGTGCATTTCCTAAACATGCCACAGAGAGGACAAACATCAGAGTGTTGACAAACGGGGGGGGGACGACAGTTTCCTTTGGGACTGCTGTTCAGAAAGGCCCCTGGCCCAGGGGTTTAACTCCCTCCCTCTGCAAAGCTGTGCTTTCCTTCTGGGACAGCTAGGATGTCCCTGGCCCTAGAGAAGACCAACCCAAGCAGGCAGGGGAAAATGGACAAGGAGGTGGCGTGGGTTGGAGGAAGTATGGGGGTGGGGGTTGAACTCCTGTGCTGGCAGGGCCCTAGCAGTGTGGGGAGAAGAGAAGCTGCGCATTGCTATGGTAACTTAATCAGTTAAAATCCTTCTGTGTCTTTGCATGAGGAGGGGAGGGAGGAATTCACCTGAGCAAAATTGGCTGATTAAATTAATAGCTATGGATGACTGGGGCTCTGTTTCAAAAGAGCTATTTTTAAAAAAGATATGCATAATTTTAATTACACATTGACACTAGGTCTACAGTGTTTCTAATGAAGCAGGGCCGACTACAAGGGCAGGTGCTCTTAATTAGCTCCAGCAGAAAACAGCCCAAGAAGTGGGGAGGGCCCAGCATTGCCCCCTGCCACCCACGCCCATTAGCCTGAGCAAAGGTTGGCAACGCCGGCAGGACTCCCGGCCTCCCCTCCCTGAAGTCCTGGCCTGAGTCCCAGCTGGGCATGGTGGCTGGGGAGAAGAGATACGGCTCTTCAGAAATATGGGGTCACCCCTTTCCTCTGCCTCTTGAGTGACCAGAGAGGACACCCCCCCGCGGTCCTTTTTCCCTCTGGCCGCTTCTCTGCCCTCCCACCAATGGCTCTCTGGGGATCTTGCCAGTTCCTGGAAATCCTGAAGGAGCCGAGTGGGTCCCCACAGCCTCCCCTTTGGGCTTTCCCTTCAGCTGCGGTTAGACCGGACCCAGATGTTATTCATCCTGGTCAGATAGCGCCAGGGGATGCCTAAAACCTTCCAGAATATGCCTGTGGTGGGATAGCTTCCTCTCTGCCCCCCACCCCGAGCTCGAGGTAGAGTGTTGTTTGCGGTTCCCTGTTGGCCTTGTGAGCCAGTTGCTGTTCAAACACCCAAGAAATGATGGCAAACGTGTTTTAAAATTTTGTGACAGTCCATGCACAAATCACCAATTACGGGATCCCAAACCGCCCATTAACAAGATAAGTTATAACAGCACCAAAAGAGACATTATTGTTTATCATGTCAGCAACCCGTAGATTAAGGGCTCCCTGGGTGTGCCTTGGCAGCCCCACACCAACAGCAGCAAAGCTGTGCCTCTCTCTGCATGCGCCCAGGATCTGTGGGAAGAGGAGGAGGGCCGAATTACCTCGCCCATGTGGCACCACAGAGGGGAAGCTGCTCCTTCCTTCCTTCCTTCCTTCCTTCCTTCCTTCCTTCCTTCCTTCCTTCCTTCCTAGCACACCTTAGCACAGTCATCCAAGACGCGTGTTTCAGCAACTCTCCTGGAAGATTTCCGCTTTGCTCTCCAGCCCTGCCATCTTCCTCTTAGCAGCAGATCCACCCAGAGAGTCCACAAAGAGCCCCAAGGGACCCCCTTCACCCCTGGGAGTGGGTGAGCCTCGTGCCCTGGATGCTAGCTGGACTTCAGAGCCTGCCTCGATCTGAGCATCACCAGCCCCTTCCCCTTGTGCACGTTGGGTCCTTTAGTCTGCCCCCGCCCCCCATCGCTGCCCTGGCTCTGTCATGCCTAAAATGAGGCCAACCCAACTCCGGGTTCTGCATAGCCCCTGGCGCTCCTGAAGAAGAGGCTCACCCTCGGCTGGGCTCGGCACTTGCCCTCCGTGTGGCAACGGTTTCGGGAAGAGGCGTGGGCAGCCTGGGGCGGGGTTGGGGGCAAGATGACTGGTTACCAGTAGCTCCAGCAATGCTGTCGCTTCCAACCCCATAAGCCTGAAAACACTGCAGCCCCCACCCTTCAGAAAAAAAGCTTTGTGCAACTGGTGTACAATGTTCTATGTGCAATGTTATGTGCTTAACTTCAAAGCACCCTCTTCTGACAAACGAACTAAAAACATGTTCCCTGAGGACCAGGTTTAAATTTGCTCCGTTTCTTCTCACTTTTACATCTGAGTGTTCATTTTAGCTTTAAAAAAAACTTCATCTGCTCACTCTCTTCTGGTCAAAGTGCATTTGTAATCACACAATTATCCTCCTGCTAAATTAATATATTAAAATGTTCAAACATTTGTTCCAGTAATTAAACAGATATTGGGGGAAATCTAGAAAAAATATCTATATACATATATATAGCATGGCCCCCAGAATATGCCAACCTTTCACCTTTTTCAAACTGCTACTCAGACGGTGCAAAAATGGTTAGTTAATTGGATGTTTCATGTTCCTGTGAAACCATCAACCTACCAGGAGGGACAACTCCGCCCAAAGTTTATCCTGAACCCTGCGCAGTTTCATTAATTAGATGTCTCTCCCTTCCTCCAAGCTCCTCTCCATATTCATCACTGGAATGGACAAAATGTGTTCTGCGAGGCTGGCCAAGGCCCTTCTGTGAGCCGGGTGGCAGCTCCAGCTGCAGCAGAGAAAGAGCTCCCCCCCCCCGTCCCTCCTGCTTCCTTTGCCCTCCTGTAGGTGGGTGATTTGGCCCCAGGGGAGATGCCGGCTGCTCCGGCTCTGGCTCCCCCCAGCCTCAGGAGGGGCAGAGAGCCCGTGGGGTGCCAGAGGAGGCAAGGGGAGACGGGGCCGATTTCCAAGCAGGGGCAGCCTCTTTATAGAGGGCACCCAGCCAGATGTGGAAGTCAAAGCACTTCCCTCAAAGCCTCTGCAGCATGCCGGGGGTCTTCACCTTCTTGAGTGCGTTTCACTCACTAAGCCATTTATTTCCAGCTGCTTCCTGCCATCGCTGCAAACTGCTCCTCAGTTACTGACCGTCTTTGTCACCCGGTTCTGGCAGGGAAGCTGGCAGGCACAGAGGGCCAGGTGCCTGGGAATCAGGACCTTGGAGAGCTCCTGCGAGCAACCTGACCTCCGAAGCTCCCGGCCAGCAGGGTCAGATGGAAGACCGTCCAGCCAGGGTGAGGGCCAGGCACTGCTGGCCAGCTTGGGAGCCCTTGTGCAGCTTCTGGGCAGCTTCTGGTTGAGAGGGAGGCCCATCCTTCCTGATGCAGAACCACATCGTTGCTCCCCTCTGAGCGGCTTTCCTGGCTATTTCTGGAAAATAACCCACCCAGCAACTGAGTGTTTTAATTTCAGGTCAGAATTGGTGCCGGCTCCCCTCCCCACCACCACTCATGACAATGACAGCATGCCAATTCAGGTCTCTCTCTTGCGGCTGCCTCGGGAAAAGGGCTCCCTTCTGCAAAAGGGGTCACGCTGGCAGGACCTCCTGGGACCCAGAGAGCAGGACTGGAGGGTGGGAAGCAGTTCTGCTTGGCCAGGGAGGTGGGCAGGGATCCGTAAGAGTCGTTCATCAAAGTGTGCCATGGAACTAAACTGAAACTGACACATGGATACATCTCACAATGCTCTTTCCCACTGTAGAAACACTTCAGGAATCAGCCCAGAGTGTGCACATGTGTGCATGCACAAACACACATCTCTCCCTCTCTGTGTGTGTGTGTGCATGTGCGTGTGCGCGTGCACGCGCACACGCAGGAGCAAATCAGAGATGAGAGAGAGAAGGGGAATGGTGGGTAATTTATAAGAGAAGCAAAGAATAATTTTCAGGTAATTAATGGGCCAGGAAAGTGTGCAAGATAGTGCCAAAGCAGAAATAATTACTGGGAATGATTAATAGAGCAGCCATCCATAATTCTGCCAGTGAAACACTCCTTTCCCTCACGAGCTCCCTCCCGCCAAACATCGCCCTCTTCATTGGCTAATTTGATGGAAGAACTAATTTGATAGAGATGAATTTCTAGATAAATGAGCTTCATATTTATCAGATGGATACAATTTCCTCCAGAAATCAAGGGGAAAAGCTCTCCCGAGTCCCCAGATTATTGGGAAGACAGAGACCCTCTCTTCCACGTTGCTGCTTGGACCTCAGTTCTTAACTTCCTTTTATCCTGAAGAGCCAGCATCTGGATCCTGCCACCAGTCCATAACACAGAAGTGTCTCTGAACGAACAGGTGGTTGCCCAGAGTCAAAGGTGCGAGGTCCCTTTGCAAAGGACTCGGCCCACCCAGCCGACGGCCAACCCAGAGCCAGCCCTCCCTCAGGGAAAATGGGGCCTTGTCGGAGTGCCACCACTGGCATATGATGATTTGAACAGGTCTGGTTATCAGCTAGGAACATTATTTGGTATCCATTTTAAATTCATCTTTCCCAACAGATAGAACATAATAAGTGTCAATTTTGAGATTATCTGAAAAAGTTTCCAGATTTGCCTGCTGTTTTTTTTAAAGAAGAAAGACACTTGTTTTCAGAACATTTTTCAAAATGTGCATTATTGTGTATCAGCAATAAAGCTTCCCAGGATAAAGTCCTCCAAGGGTGCCATCAAAGTGACTCAATGTGACTCTCCAATTTCCCAGTTGCTAATTCCACTTAGGCCTCCTTTACAATCAGTACAGTTGTGCCTTCTGAGAAAGGGCAGACTTGTGAATGCCTGCTTAATATACCGCAGTTTAATATGCAGATTAACACAACTTGAGATATCAATTTGTAAGTGGCAGCATAAACAAAATCTGACTACCAGGCTTTAAAAACTCCCCAGTGAGCAGAGGTTGGCCAAGGTAAAGGTACCTGGGCTTTTCCTGGGATTTTAAGGAGCATCTGCTGCAAAGTGTAACAGGCCTCATAACCCCACCTAGGTCAAAATTCGGCTTTCAGATAAGCAGGAGGAACCTTCACGGGCAAGCTCTGATCAGGCACGTGACCTGGATGCATAACACGCTTCCTTTCCTCCTGTGCCCTTTGAGAGGGAATTGATTTTTAAAATATAGATTCTCCAGTGCACAGCCTGCATCATGCACAGATGCTCTGAATAAGGCGCTGCTATCACCCGGGTTAAGGAGGGCTCCCCTCTTTAAATAGGACGGGAGTGACAGGAATAGAAGGAAGTAGAAATCAAGGGAAAGCTGCAGGAGCCCACCAGTCCCCTAGGAATGGAGGGAGGGAAGGAAGGAAGGAAGGGAGGGAGGGAGGGAGGGAGGGAGGGAGGGAGGAAGGAAGGAAGGAATGGAGAGAAGGAAGGAAGGGAGGGAGGGAGGGAGGGAGGGAGGAAGGAAGGAAGGAAGGAAGGAAGGAAGGAAGGAAGGAAGGAAGGAAGGAAGGAAGGAGGGATCCTTTGAGGGTAACCGGGCCATTGGGGCAGGGTCATCCCAGCAGTCCAGACCCCACCATTGGGCTGGGCTGCCTCAGTCCTGGGCCTGGCTCCCTCAGTAGCCCTGGGCCTCAAGGGCACCGGGGAGAAATGGCTCTCCTTGAAGGAGGCTGCGAATACCCACCAGCTTGTAATCCCACTGAGACAGGAAGGATTTGGGCTGCCCCCCTCCCCTGGTGTGGCCTCCATTGTCCTCAAGCGCGGAAAACCTTCCCCCTCTGTAAGCAGCCACCGAGGCACAGGGAGCCCCATTTCAGAGGCTCCTTTCTGGAGAAACCTGCCTCGGTTTCCTCTCCGCCCTTCGGGATTTCCTGGGAGCATCTCAGCCTGTTCTTGGCTCCCTCCAGCCCAAAGTTGCCTTGCAAATAGGCTCCCTTTCATGTCTGAATAGTTTGATTAAAAATGTGTTGAAGTACCTGGCAGAGTAATGAACCCACTTTGTTTGGCTAATCACAGCTGCCCATTTCCCACCGGCAGGCCGCCGTATGCGAAGCAGAGCTGTGTTCTGCGATCACATTAGAGTTTATTAAATTCTCATTCAAACATTAGCATATTAGGTTCCTAATCCCATTACAGCCAATTAGCTGCCCCTCTGTAGATTGCCAGCCTGGGTGGGCTGGGCTTGGCAGCTCTTTCACAGGAGAAAATGGCTCCCGGCAGGGCTGGAGCGTTCGGCTGGCTTCCCTGAGGCAGATTTAAAACAAGACCAAGGGAAGCCCCTGAGCCAGAGGGGAATTGAGGCTCCCCTTCTCCCGTGGAGCCCGTGGGTGCGGGAGGAGCAGGCCGGAGGGCGAGACAGTTCCTCCGAAAGGAGCCCCGTTGCCTCTCACTAGGCAGCTGTCCAATTTTTTAAGACTGCAACTGCAACCCCAGGCACACCCGGCAGGTCAGGGCTCCACTCCCCCCTTGTGAAAAAGCAAGCGAGTTTTCCAAGGCAAATGCTCACTTACCCCGCTGGGTCCCTAGAAGACATTTCTGGCCCCCTCCAGGAATCCGCTGCCCGTGGGGCTCCCTAGGCCGGAGGCCTCCAGAGCTGCCTCCAAGCTTGGCCCGCTTCTTCCAACTCCAGCTGGGCTCTGCAAGAGGTGACCAAAGGCGTGCTCCGGGAGCCTTTCATCTGCAGAATTGGCCTGCCCCCTCCCCCACTCCCAGCCTAGCCCATCCCATCTTATGTCCCCGAATTTTATAGTGTGAGTCCTAGAAGGGGGAAAAAAGTGTGTGGGACGGGAGGTGTCAGGAGAGGGTTGGGGGAGCAAGAGGACCTTGTGTCTCCGTTCTCTGAAGAAGGGCTGCCCGCTTGGGGGCACTGCTGCCATCTCAACGATGAGTTATAGGCCTCTGCCAGGAAAGCAGCCAAATGCCCAGCCCAGCCTCAGCCCAGAGGAGACGGCTAAGAGGAAGCGGCTGGCCCATCTTTTCTGGACAAAACACACTTTTTATGCGCAAGGCACAGCTGGTTTATAGGTTAATAAGCCTTTACGATTTGTGGCTGAAAAAATCTACACAGGTAGACAGGAATGATTTATTCCAATTAACTACAAATTAAGATCAAGCCAATTTAAGCCTATTAAAATGGAAATGTTCATTGTCTTCCTTTCAAATGAATTTACACTTGATACAAACGTAAGAAATTCAGTAACTTTTGAATATTTTTCTAATTTGTGGTTTTAAGCAGAGCAAAGTAGAGGCCTTTCCCCAAAAAATATGACAAACAAACACCAGAGAGAACAGAAGGAACAATAATTAGTTATGTAAATAATGTGGCATTCTTGTTTATAATTAGTTCAGGAATAAAATAAAATTCACGCATGTCACAGGACTAATTTTCGTATGCAAATGAACAATCAAAATTATAAACAGTAATAATGCAGTTTGGGAGAAGGTGGCATTTCCAATTTATTAGCAGCTATGCACGAGAAAGCTGATTCCAGCTGACTGACGTCTGGAGCTTCCAAAGACAGCCAGGGCCCAGCATAGCAGAGGGAGGGGGGAGCTGCCAAACCTCAGGGCCTGCAGGAAATTGTGGGGGGGAGCACCACCTGTCCCCTATCCCCCGCAGCTGTCCAGTGGCTGTGCTTCGCTTGGAAATGCATCTGGCAGCCTGACCTGCAGAGCTGACTGGACGGAGATGCATCGCAGACGTTTTGCCTCTTTCCAAGCACAGACTTTTGATCTCCTTTTCTGCACCCAGGTTGCAGGCCAGGGCTGGCCCTGGACAAGGCTTGGTCCGTGCAGGATGAGACCAGTGGAACAAGCTGGGGGTTCCCTCCCAGAGGAAGTTTGGTTCCCGGATCCAGGAAGCCAGGCAGGACGTGGGCAGCCCCAGGCCAGCTGAGCACCTAAGAGGGGCCTCCTTCCCCTCTTCAGCCCTGGATCTTCTGCTCAGCCCTTCCCCCTCCTTGGCCAGGATCCCCTTGGGGAGCTGGGCAGCCCCCTCCCACTTGATGAATGGGCAAATGGAAAGTCCAAACTGCCCAGAAGTTAATTGTTATCACTCTGAGAGGTTCTGTCAAGGTTTTTTCCCCCATCTTGCCTTTTATATTTTGCCCATCAGAGAACAGATCTGTTGGAGATGCAGCACTGGAGCTGGATGGGCGGGGTATCAACACGTCTCCTAGAAATAAGAGACCCTTGCAGGCCAAAGGCCAAAAGGAAGAAAAATCAGCTGCACAGATTTGTAAATGCACAACCTCAACACATAACAGGACAAAATCCCTTTTTTTCGAAGAAAGATGGGCTTCAACAGAGAGAGGCAATTTCTTGCGGAGAAAACAGCTTCACGTGGGCAGGGACAGAAAAGGAGGTAAAGGGTGTCATCATACACACGTGCCTAACCTGGCTAGGAATGTGCCCATTTTCCCAGTTTGGTCTAAAAATGGGTCCATTCAATCCCCCTAAGCCAGAAAAACGGGGTGAAGGGAGCCACGTTGAAACTGAGAGCCAGGGAAGGAGCAGCTGTGGGTGGAGATATCAGAGGGTGGTTCATTCCAAGGAAATGGTGCCCACCCCACTCGCACTCCCACCCCCACCCGGGGCCAGAAAGGGAGTTTCTGGCCAAGGAAAACAGGGGAGCTGTGTGGCCCGTGGCTGCTTCCTGCATAGCAGCCCCACTCTGAATCCCCCCTGCTCTTCCTAAGAGGAGGGGGGGAAACCCTTACCTGGGCCCAAGGAGAACCCCCACCTGTGGGGCAGAGGCAGCCGCTGCTGCCAGCTTGATGGGCTGCCTGGAGAGGATGCTTTGCACTGCCTAATTACAGCCCCATTAAAATTCACCAGGCAAAATTTGCCAAGGAGAGAGTGGGGTAAGAGGTGAACAAGAGCAGAGTTATGATGTGCAGAGGGTATTGGTCACCCCCAGCAGGGCAAGTTTGTCTATAGATCTCAAAAGGCATAATTGCTAATTGCTGGGGAACACGTTCATTCATTGAGAGAAAAGCCTCACCAGGCACAGAGCGCGCAGGAGGGGAAAGATTTAAATCTCGCAGTCCTCCCCTTTGGGATGCTAAGGGTCTGAGGATTGCGGAGGATTGCTTCTGCCTTGCCTCATCCTCCCTGTGCCCCACTCCTCACTTGGGGACCCAAAGCTTGTGACCAAATCTCTCCATTGTCAGGTCTCTCTGGATGGGATGGATTTGGGTGGCAGCTAAGCTGCAAAACCCTGCCTCATCTTGCAGGTGCACCCAGGCTTTTGCTGGAACTGTGACTAGCAGCTGAGAGAGCCGGTCCCGGAATCTGGCCAGACAGCCTTGGCCGGAGGGATCATCAGCCAACTTGGTGCCCAGCACAGAGCCCCTGACTTGGATTCCTGGGATTTCAGTGCTGGCCCAACCCCTAGTTGCAGAAAGGCAGATACCATTTGCTTAGGGTGAGAGCAAAACAAGCCACACAGCTGCCCCCATCCTTGCCCATGAGCGGAGGCAGACATGGGCACCCAGCCA
The DNA here is from genome assembly GCF_947247035.1 of Vipera ursinii. NCBI lineage: Eukaryota > Metazoa > Chordata > Lepidosauria > Squamata > Viperidae > Vipera > Vipera ursinii. The sequence goes on along the minus strand of NC_139527.1, from coordinate 269,887 downwards.
GGGGGGCCCTCTGTGCCCAAAGAGCCTCTCTGAGCTTGAGGCAGGGGCCAGCTGCAACATCCAGCAATTGCCCAACTGAGGTGCCTCTGACGCGCTGCTGGTTGGGCAGCAGAAGCATCTGGGCAGCCGGGTTGCCCACCGACTTTCCTCCAGGCTCACCTGTGGCTGCCAACTTGGGCAAAGCAGCCGCAGGTGGAGGCCTGGCAAGGAAGCCGAGGAAACCGTGGAGTTGCTGCCCACCTGCCTGCCCGCCGTGGAGGAATGGGACCCTCGCTCTGACCTCCGAGGGGGTGGCAGCTGCCCAGCCTCTGCGGCTAAACAAGCCAAGTAAATCATCCTGGCAGATAGATAATTAAATAATTATCAGCCACTTAATAACGAGGAGTGGGTGTTCAGCATTAGCATATTAGACAGTGTCTTTAAGGGCTAATTGTTGCATTACATCAGAGTTACTCATTCATTATTCCTGTCATTTCGGGTGGTAATTTGCACTTTAGAAGACAGAGACAATTTTAGCAGCAATTAGAGGCATGTCAGCTTTGGCCCAGTGAGTTACTGTCACAATTAGAAGCAGTTCGCTTTTGCTGTTTCTTTTTTCTTTTTTTAATCTGGGCATCCTCACTTGCTGGAGGAATGTGTTTCAGGGCTTAGCAAGAAAGCAGGAAGACGTTCTTGGAGAGTTTCAGGCATGATGGTGCCCGGTGGACTTTCTTCCAGGAAGGAAATCCGGTCCCACTTGCCAAAATATCAGGGGGCCAAAGCCGGGTGGGGGGGAGAGATGCCTCCAGGCCAAGGCAAAAGGGGCCACAAAGCCCAGTTCTGGTTCTGAGCAGACCCTTCCTGCTGCCTGCTGCCCACCGCCCCAACTGCACCTACTGCTCTGGGAGCAGTCAGAGTCTTTGCCCAGGTGATGGCGACCAGGTGCGGCCGAGAGGGAGAGACACAAGGCCAAGGAGGCAGGTGTGTTTCCGGTTGGTGTGTGAAGCTGTGCACAACTTCTGGAAGTGGAGGTGGGTGCCCCCCCCCCTGCAGCAGCCAGCCACTCTCACACCGTTCAGAAAAAGATGAGGGACCCGTTCCCCACCCGCTCTCCTTTCAGGGCAAAAGAGAAGGAGCCGACTTAGAATTAGTGTAAAGATTAAATATTTCTTTAAGTACAATAGAAAAGGGGAAAACAAAATATGTATGCCAAAGACCAGGGGAAACATGCATTATAAGGGTACATATAGTCATATAGAGTTAATTAAGCTAAAACCACAGTAAATCTGTCATTTTTGTATTAATGTGACGGTCAAATTTGGAGGAAATATAGTATTTTGTATAATAAATTGTGTCCCGTTGCAGATTTATGCTGGCATCTGCATACTTACCACAGTTTTACAATAATCATTGATCAATCAAACTTTTATGACAAAACTATAATTTTTACCGCATTTTACTTAGTTTCTGAGTTTGCTTAATTCCCAGAATGGGGCCCAGTAAATCTTGTGCTCCGAGATATAAAGTAGATAATAAGAATGCCATGTAAGATTTGCTTATATTTTAAGCTGTCTTTGCAAATGATTTATAATTAGGACAAAATCTAAGACAAAACATTATTAAAGACAAACACCAGTGTGTAAATCACTGGAGTTTGCTTACGTCTTTGGTAATTTATCAGAGAGTTTTGCCCACAATGGCCACAGACTTACATGTCACAAGTAGAAAATATTTACGATTGGGAGAACAGGATGCAAAACGCTCCTTCCCTCAACGACCTGGGTTGCGGAACCCTCTCTGAGGCCCAGGAATTGCGGCCAGATCCCAGAGCAGAAAAAAAGCAGAAACATCTGCAAAACGCCCGTTGAAGTCACCGCCTCCCGCGTTTCTCGGAGGAACAGGTGGCTAATTGACAGAACCGGGGAAGTCTCCTTTAAGCCAGCCCCAGAGCGAAGAGCCCTTCCGAGGAGAAGCAGAATTTGAGAAGGAAGCCGGAGGCGAAGGAGGGAGCCGCTCGGCTGCTTTTGGAGCTCTGCGCAAAAGCGAACCTTCAGCTGCCCTTTGAGCTGCGGCGTTTTTCGGCTGTCAGTCCTCAAACACGAGTAAAATTTGAAAGAATATATCCTTATTACTATTTATTTTAAATATCGATTCAATAAAGCCCTCGCTGAGAAGCTGGCGTTTGAGAAAGGTCTCGGACGATGACCGCAGATTGACCGCAGCCAAAAGAAGCCCCCGGGGGCGGGGGGGCTCTTCGTCCTCCGCCTCCAAAGCGGGCTCCGGGGTCGGGTCGGCACACCTGGATGGGACCCCCTGCCCGAGTCTGCCTGGGCAGAGCTTCGAAGACTCCCCGGTTTGCATAGCGAGGGCGCTGGCAGGACCTGGGTGCCCCAGCCGCTTTCCACCCGCCGGCCCCCTCTTTTCCACCGGCCCTTCCGGGGCACCGGGGAGTCCCGAGAGAGAGAGAGAGAGAGAGAGAGAGAGAGAGAGAGAGAGGCCAGCCAAGAAACTGCAGCAAGTCTGACCGAAGGCTGGACCTTCCTCCGCTGGGTCATCTGGAGCAATTAGGCGGTTGCTTCATGGGTCACAGACCAAACATATGAATTTTGAAAGGGGTTGCGATTAAAACACCCCCTTTGAACCTCATTCTGATGGGGGCCAAGAGATCAGTCTGCCCTTCTGAGGTGATTCCCCCCCCCTCCACAGCAGACGCACTGCAACCTGGCTCACAAGCTTGTTGGCCTTGGAAGTTGGGTGGACCCAGTCAGGTGGTTTCTTCAAAAGCATGCTGGGGAGGGCCAGGTGAGTTTTAAGAGCCCCTCCTTTCCCAAAGGCAGAAAGTGAGTTGGCACCTTCCCCCCCCTTTCTGGCCCAAACAGGCAACAGAGTGAAGGGGCTACTGGGAATTGGGGGCTCCTGTGATGAACTCCCGGTGGCCCCTTTTTTCTCACTGTAGCTCCCTCTTCTTGAGGAGCAGCTCTCTTTCAGACAGCTTGGGGCCACCTTTGCCCTTGCTCCACCCCGAGGGGATCCCCAATTCAAGAAGGGGCATCTCCAGAGGCCCAGCTCGCTTCTCCTCTGAAGGGGCCAGCTCTCCTCTGCTGCTCAAGAGGCCTGGGCTGCCTGATCACAGAAAAGACCTCCTCCTAATCAGGCCTGTGAGTTTGGATCCATCTCCTCTCCTGCTCCTCCTGCTCCCCCCCACCCACCCCGGGTCCTCTGAAGGCCCAGCTGCTGCAAGTGCTTCCTTGTTCTTCATTACACCCCCCCACCCGGCTGCTCATCGGTTATTCTTCCCTCTGGTTGGGCTGCCACAGCCCTGCCCTCTGCCACCTGGCTCCTCCCGGCCCTCCCCCCTTTTTCAGGGGGCCAAGGCAGAGGGGGGAAGGGCTTAGAATACAGAAATATGCAGATGAGGCCATTAACATTTTATGGGGACTTGGGGAAGGAGCCCTCCTTGGCGTTGACTCTGTGACGCAAATAGGTATGAAAATCCTGGCGAGGCGCTTCATTGTTGCAAAAATCAAATGGCTGAACAGCCACTAATGAGGCAGACAAGAGCCGCGCTGAGCCCCGGAGGACGGGAAGGCAGGCGAGAGGACGAGAGGCTCTGCATTATTCATGCCGCCTTGCTTGAGTTTCCAATCATAGGAAATCACAAGGAGAGGGCTTTGCATTCGGCTGGTGACTGACCTTGCTGGGGAGACAGCCGAGGGGGGGGGGAACAGCCTGATTCCCAGTTCTGCTCCAGCCTGGAGACTGCCCAGCCTGGCACCCTGCAGAAAGGACGGGCTTTGTGCCCAGCTTGTGCCCACCTGCGGACAGGCTCCAGATGGTCCGGCCACTGTGAATCAGCAGCAGCCTGGCTTCTGGGGGGGGAGATTTACATCCCCACCCTGGCGGCCCAGACCTTTCCCCATCCCTTTGAAATGACCTGGGAGGATGGGAAGATGGGATAGGTTACAAGCTCCCAAGGTGGGGGGGGGAGGACAAGAGGGTGAGGCTGGACCGAGGAATCTTTTTTGAAGAGTTTGGCTGCCTTGTCTGTGGACCCTTTTTCCTAGAGGGATCCCAGGGAATCCTGCCTCATAGAACTTCAGCATTTTTGGTGCTCCCCCCAATTCTCCCCAATACAAAAGAACAACAATTAACACAAACCACATGACTGTTGCCTTCAAGATAATTCAACCACTTTGAGGCTTCAAGAGTGGAAGGTGGTTTTGTTTCCATGCAGGATGTCAGATCCCAGAGCTGGACAGAACGGGCTGCAGCTGGGGAAACAGGGCAGCTGGCCTGAGCAGGAGGTTCCCACCTGCCCAGCCCAGCCCAGAACGAACCTGGGGCCGGCGGCTGCCTGCCTTCCCTCTCACTACCACAGCAGACTCCAGGGGGCAAAATCAAGTCCTTTTCCTGGCCTGGGGACTGAATGGAGCTTCTAATATTTCTCATCTGGGAATCATAACCCCAGCATCTGCTAATGCTTAAGTCGATGGTCTACATTATAGTTAGGGTTATGTCACCACGAACTTGGAGAGCAAAATGGACATTGCCAACAAATTTGGAATGCTTTGGTATGGTTATGAAGGCATTGACTTCTCTAGCTTGCCCTATCTATGTTTCCTGGTAAAATACATGGGAAAATCCCATTGCCGGAAAATTCAACTTAGAGTTAGGTCACTGTGAACTCATAGAGCAAAATGGACATCGCCAGCAAACTCGGAGTGTTTGGGTACGGTTAGGAGGGCACTCACCTTTCTAGCCTGCCCTATCTATGTTTCCTGGTAAAATGCATGGGGAAATCTCATTGGCAGAAAATTCAACTTGAGCAGCAGACCATGGTTGGCACTTGCAAAACCCAGGTTGTCCATCTTCTCAAATGAGGCCACGTCTTGGACATTGCTCAGTATTGGGGTGCCAAGAACCCTAAGGTCATCTGCAAGGTCCCAGGGTCTCTGGGCCTGAGCTGCCTTGCAGAACCAAGCCAGGCATCTGGGATCTTCCCCTCTCTCTCTCTCTCTTTGCCCAGTTAGCTTTGGCCAAGCCGTGCCAAGGGAGAAGGCATCCAGGCTGGCCGGAGGGCTTAGGAAGAGAGTGGCAGGCAACGGGTGTTTTGGGTGGCCCAGCGCAGCTTCTGAACCCCCACCCCAACCCGGGAAGAAGCCTCCTCCGTGGCTTCTTTGCCCCCATCCCATCACAGAAGTGAGCCTTTTCATTTCTGCTCAACCCGCCGTATCCCTATTATTTTTATAATCGTCCAGGGCTTTAATGATAGATTAAATATCAAATAGCTTAACATTTGAAAAATGACATTTATTATACCGAGTAGTAAATAGAGAGATGCGAGGAGGGGAATGGCTCTCCAATAGTGTCAAGCTACCCAAACGGCATCACTTTGGTGTATTGCCTGTGATAATGTCAGTGCTAACAAGCAGATAATTGGCATCAGGGAAATAAATTTTGGCACCTTCTGCAGAGAGGAAACGGCACTGCATAATTATTTTACCTAGGATTATTCTTTATTTAACAGGCCAATTTGCATAGCAGCTCAACCTTCGCTCCCTTTGCCACCACCCCCAAAAGCCATAAGGGGCATTTTAATGGGCAAGTTTGTTTTAGCCACAGAAACAATTGTTTATTCATGAGAGCTGGCACCTGAGGAGGACTTGGCAATTAGGTGCCCCCCGCACAGTAGGAAAAGCCCCTTGACTCCTGGGCAGCTCGGACAGCCCGTGCCGGCCAGGAGCTCAAAGAGGTTAGAAGCTCCTCTGGGAGATGGACGGACCCTCCTGCTTCTGGGAAGAGATCCAGAGTCCCTCGACTGTGGGCTTGGCCCAGGAGTGGGCCGAGAAGCTGCAGTCCCTGGAAAAAACTGCTGCCTGTTCAGTTGAAAACTTGGTTTAGGTGCCCGTTGTGAGAACCCTGGTTCCTCTGCCCCTCCCCTCTGCTACTCACCCTCCACTCCCTTCCCTTTGGGGGCTGGCAGGGGCTCTCCATTGGAGCAGCAGCTTGGGTGCTCAAGTCCTCAGGAGCCCACCCAGCCCCACCGCCTCCCTGGTGAGTAGGAGAGGGGTCTCCCCTGGCTGCAGTGGAGGCCTGAGCAGCCGAGAAGGGGCCTCTCCTGGCCGGTTTCCTCCTCCTGGCAGAGGCAGCATCTAGTTGAGGCTACCTGGTTTTCCTCTTGCACGGAAATGTGGGACTAAATGATCTGCCTTTCCAGAGATGGCCAGTGCCTCTGCCCAGTTGGCATGGGCAAGCCCTGGAGCCTGCCAGCACCTCCAGCAGGTAAAAGCCATTTGCTGCCTGCGGGGCAGTCTGGAGCCTTGGATAGCCAGTTGGATAGTGCACCTGTAGGCAGCTGCTCCCCCCATCAAGGAGGCCTCCCAGAAGACCCCTGGATAAGCCCTCGGCCACCCCTGGAATCTGGATGGAGGAAGCCTGACACACACCCCTTGCCCTCCCTGCCTCCCCACAGGTAAGTGATGCTGGCTTTGTTTGCCAGGGTGTGGAGGAGAGGGGGGCCTCCCCGCCAGGTCATCTCAAACATCCCGGCCCCTAAATCCCTGCTGAGGACAGCAGGCAATTTAGACTTGAGAGCAGCAGCTAATTAAATCAATATGAGATAATGAGGAGCAATTAGAAGTCCAGCTAGGCACATCTTCTCTTGTAAATACTGTTTCTCTCCCAATGGGAATCTCTTTTTTAATAATCTGTTTGTGTTTCGTTTCCAGGGTAGTAATTCCCCAAAGAAGCAATTTGGGGAAAGTGATTTGCTGGTTGGCATAATTGCCAAAGCATTTAGTGGGGCTTGTTTTGGGATGATTCTCCCCTCCTGCCCCTTAGAGCTGGTGCTTGGGAGCCACAGTGGCCCTCTTTCTGCCCCCCCCCAGTCTCTGGCCTACCCAGCCAGGTAGGGCAAGGGCTCCTGGAGTCCCACCCAAGGGCCTGCAGCTGGGATGCTTCGAGGGATCCTCTGCTCCCCCAGGGGATGTTGGCAAGACTGGAGAAGAACTTCAGTGCAGATTCATTTCTTTTCCCAAAGGGGGGCTGTTAACGGACCCAGAGCAACAATGAAGAAGCATCCAAAATGGTCCAGCCAAGAGAGGGAGCTGGGGTCTTAGATGGAGGGAATATAATAGGAGGGGAGGGGAGGGGAGGGAGGGAGGGAGGAGCCACTGGGGAGTGTGCTGGGAGAAGGGCCCCCATGTGCCCTTAGACCCAGCTCCGTCTGATTTTGATCTCTGGGGCTTTTTCTCCAGCTGTGCTGGCTGGAAGGCTGAATTGCAGCAGTTTGGGGGCTGGACATTCATTCTATTTATTACTCAAATTTAGCCCTCAGTTTTGAGTTTCATTCCAGAAGCCAAAGCCACCTGAAGGCCGGTGGTGTAAAACAAATCGGCTATTCAGTCTCAAAAAGCTCTTCCATTCTTCAGGAGAGGAGGCAGTCAGCAATTCCCGCTCCTAGCCCCTCTGGGTACAGGGTCGCGACCTCCCCCTGGCCAGACCGGGGTTGTCCAGGCAGAGTGCAGGCCATTCTTGGCCGTTCGGGGCTCTTGGGTGCCAAGGCTGCCCTTTGCCTCTTGGCCAACCGCTGGAGGAAGAAGGAGCACCAGGCTGCCAGGCTGGGCATCACCTTGGCTGCCACAGGGGGGTGTTGCGCACTGCCGGCCAGCCAGCCTCCTGCCTGCCTTCCGAAGCAGAGCCAAAGCCTCATCTTATTAAATTGCCATAAGCTTCCACATTAAGCTGAGCCCTCTATTTATTAGCCGCTAAGCACTTCCCCAGCTCAGGACAGAGGATGCTCGGAGCGCGGCCCCCTAATTGGATGACGGCCCTGCTTGGTCTGCAGCCAAGGAAGGCCCGGCAGGTCAGAGGTTGCATGTCTGAAATACAGTCTTCTGGGGCATTGGGCACACGGTTATATGTTTAGGCATGTAGCTTAGCGTGTTTTATATTTAGGACATCATCTGAGCCCAAAAAGGGAGTCAGAGGCTCTTTGTAGTTTGCAGGAAGGGAAGGTTTTAGGTGGAAACACATCAGTAACTCCGGCCGAAAACTTAAAATCCTGGAGGTGGAAATCAGAAGGGCCAGCAATCCCCTACTGACCCTTCAGCCACTGACCCTCTTCCTTGCACCAAAGCTGCCCCCCTCCCTGGCTGCCCAGTTGGGAAAGCAGCCATTCCAGGAGACAAAATCTGCAGGGGTGGGGGTTGACCAAGAGGGAAGTTGTGTGTGCATGTGTGTGTCTGTCTGCGTGTGTGTGTGTGTGTGTGTGTGTGTGTGTGTGTGTGTGTGCAGGCATCACCCACCCCGATCTAATGGGACTTATCAATTATGATCCGGGCCGTATTTCTTGGAGGAGAGATTGTTTCACAGAGGCTGACATCTCATAGGGCTTTAAATTACTCACAAGCAGGACGGGGGCTTACAAGATAGCGGTAGAAGCAGCCACGATTGGCCGATGTAATTATAGTATGGAAATGATGTTGATCGTTCAAGCAGGGAGCAGACCTTGAATCCAAGGGAGGGGAGAGAAGCGGCCACCTGCCCCCAACCCACCACCCCTGGGGGACCCAGAGCGCCCGCCCAGCGGGGTCACTGGCAGGAGGGGCCCGCGGGGATGCAGTGCCGGGGGGGCACACAGGTTCACTGGGAAAGGTGCCATCTTTGGCGAAGGAGCGCCAGGGCAGGCTGCCCCCACCCCAAGCCCTAGCAGGACACTTCCAAAGCGGGGCTTGCTCCCCACCCCCTGGGTGGAAAAAAATCACTTTCATCCTGACCTGGTGGAAGGTCCTCCTGGGGCAGCTCCCCCCCACCCCGTTGTAGGTGTTGGATTCTCTGGTGGCCCCCCTGCCTCCCCAGGGTGCATCTGCTGCATTTTCCCCTCTTCCCCCCCCCCCCAGAAAGGTTCTTCTGAGCTGGGCAGGGCTGAGAGGCAAAGGGGAGGGGGCCAGGGAGCTTCTCTGGCTGAGGGAGAATGGAAACCCAGGGCACTCTGCTGCCAGTCAATCCCACCCCTTCCGCACAACACCCCACAGGAGCCCTCCATGTTTACAGAAAACTTCCCTGGTTGAGTTAGGATTTTGGCTGCTCTTTCTCTGTGTCTTTGTGGCTGCTTTGTTTTCAAGAGTTTTTTTTAAACAGCTCCCCCCACCGTTCTAGGCCCAGGTTTATCTCCCCTCTAAATGTTTTTTTTCCCCCATCCGGGACTTCCTTGCTCCTCTCTGCAGCCCCAAAGGGACTCCCCGTTTTTCCAGCTGTACCAAGAAAAGTCTCTGGGCATTTGCAGGGTATTTGGAATGGGGGGGAGGGTTTGAATTAACTGGGCCTGCTCCCCCCCACACTCCCCACAAACTCTGGGGAAACTATCACCTTCATCTGGAGCCAAAAGCGGGAGACCACTAGCTCCTGCCAATTTCACTTCTGTCTCCCAGTGTGGACTCAGAATTGATCTCTCTTTCAATTCCATCTGAATTTCCAAGCAGATTTCACATTTACAAAGCAGGGAAGGATTTCCAAGCTCATAACAAAAAAAAAAAGACAATGCTAGTATTAAAAATACTGCCTGGCTCTTTCATGGCAGAGGGACGGAAATGAAGAAAAGAATTTGGCTCTCTGAAAAAGCTCTGCAGAAAAGTGTTGGGTCACCTGGAGAAAAGAAAAGTGGAGCCGGACTGCACAGGGGGAGGAAGGGAGGCAGCCAGCTCTGGACACAAGAGAGGCCGCTCCAGCACGGCTGCCCACATTTAACCAAGAGGTTGAGGCCTTGGCGGCTGGGCAGAGTTGATTGCCGGGCTCAGCCGTGCCCAGGAGATGGCGGGGGCACGCCAGGTGGCTCTTCCCCAGAGGCATCTGGGCAGAGAGGTGCCCGTGCTGCCCCAGGAAGACCCAGGGCTTAGGTTGGAGCCCTCCTGAGTTGAGCTGAGAAATCGGTCAAGAGAAGGCTGACAAAATCCACAAGATGGCTGTCCGTCGGTGCTGTGAGAATTTCCATTTTGGCAGATTCTGCCATTTTACTTTAGAGGGAAATAACAAGGCAGAGAGCACCAGTTGGGCAGACAGATACACATGCGCCCGTCTTGAGTCCAGGGTGCAAAATAAGACAAATGTGCTTAAATGTGTGTTGCTTACAGAGTCTTTGTTTTCTCTCTGTACAGACTCTGGACCATTGCCGAACACAAAGTTTGTGTTCTTTCCTTCCATCGCCATCTGTGGGAAAAAGTGGGTGGGGTGAAAACAAGGGGGCTTTTGGGGGGGAGATGGATCGGGAACACCTGTGGCCTCAGCCCTTTCCTCCCAACTGATGGATTCCCATATATTTGAAAACCTAACATAAACAGCAGAATGGGAAATTTGCATTTGAGACAGCAAGGAATGAAAAATGCGAGGTGGTGCATCTTATGGCCGCTAACAGAAGAGGGAGGACCGTGGAGGACCCTCCATGTGGAACAACCCCCAATCGGCGTGTGTGGCCACCTCCCTTCGGAGCAGAACACATGAAGGTTTCACCTGCTGAACAATTCATGGGCATCAAAGAAAGATGGCTCCCTCTCCCATTGCCACAGATGGAGGGCCTTCCCTCTGGCTGCATTTCCACCATTTTATTAAACCTTTTATATAGTTTTAATACAAAACAAGCTATTTTCCAGAACATACATCTGTTCTCCTGCCCTTTTAGGAGTCTCAAAGTTTCCAAGGGTTAAGAGGCTGCCTTCTAGGTAATTGGGGGGCTGTGGCAAAGCTAATTCCCCTCACCAGGTGGTCCCTCTAAGGGCGAGCGTGGCTTCAACACTGGAGCCCCCCCCATTTGTCCCAAGGCCCGAGTTCTTCTCCCCTTGAGCAATGTGGACCAGGTGAGCCCCCCCCCCCAAGCCGAATGTCTTGCAAATGCTGATCGGCACTCTCGGGCCCCTTTCCCAGAACTGAATTCCTGGTTCTGTCCCCCTCCCCTCCTGCCCCAGAGCCCATCTGCCCCACATTTCTTCATTGCCTTTGGGTTTTCTCTCCCCCCCCAGAAACGCTTTCTACAAAGTCAGCTGAAGTTATAAAAATCGGAGCCCAGTGATAAATGGGAAGAATGTGAGCCTTTTATTAGAAAAGTGCTGTCTTTCAAATGTTTAAGAGATTTGTAAAAATAATTTCTCCAAAAGGTTACAGTTCCACTGAATTCCATTAAGGAGACAAAGCTTCTAAATCACGCTGCCTGCCGGCTGGGGACAGGAGCTCAGCCCTTCCCTTCCCAGCCTGGTGGGTGGGCTCAGCTCTGCTGGGGGGGCTTCGAGTGGAGGGATTCTTTCACACATACACACCCGCACACACAGAGGCGGGGGGGGGCTTCAGCTCAAGAGTAAGGACGCGAGGCAGGCGTGGAAAAGGACCACTCGGAGACGGAGACGCGCAAGTGCTCCGCCCGCTGCCTGCCGTGGGAATGGTCCTGTCCCTGCTCTCTCCACGGCGCTGGCCTGTTGCGTGCCAGGCGGAAAAGATTGTATTTATCACCTGTCAGGGTTTGGCAGAACTGAGTTACGTGGAGCAGGACAGCATAAAATTATCATACACAAGCATGAAATTACAAAATCGCTCGGAACTGAACAACAAAATTATTTCATTTCGGAGGGAGCCCATTCCATTTTTTAGTCCTGACACCTTCTCGGCTGCCAAACTTTGAACAGAAAATTGAGCATGAGGGGAAGGAGAATAGAGATACGAAGAACAAACCAAAGCATGTCAGCGACCCAGGCAAATCCACGCGCATTAGCAGACCCTGGAAATTTCCACAAGGGAGCTGCAACTAAAGCAACGCCACGCGCTGCCCCCAGTAGTTCAGCTCCTCCTGCTGCCGGGAAAGGAAGGCGGTCCCAGCGGGCAGCCAGGATTCCCGAGGAGACCCTTGGGATCCTGGTTCTTAAGGGCAGGAGACCAGGGTAATCTCGGCCCAGGCACTGACCCCATGAAGCATGCTGAGTGCCAAGCCTGCCCAGGGCATGCGTGGATGTGCCCACCAGACTGAGTTGGGCCTGTTGTCTGGCATATTGTCGTATTTGGCCTGTGCAGGAGCTGAGGGTGGCCCTGAGGCTGCAGTTGGGATTCCCTTCAGAACATCCAGGGGCCCCTGGAATCCCCCTCGAGGCCACCCCTCTTCCCTGGCTAGCAGGAGATTTTTGCCCCTGATGGTACCTCCTGAGAGCCTGGCCAAGGCCCCTCCTTGCCCTCTAGCAGAGAGCGTCCCCCTTGCTTCATTCTTGCAACCACAAAAATTGCCTCCCCTGCCTTATTTCCCATGAAGGACCAGGAGAACTTTCTGAATTTAGCAAGGAGGAACTGAGAAAGGAAGACCACCACCCAAAAAAGGTTCTAATACAATCTCCAGGATCCCCCCCCCAGCCTGGCTTTGAAGCTGCCCCCAGCAACCCTTTGCCACCTGGTGCTAATTATGTGTGGAAGATGGTCTGATTTCTAATTCAAACCAGGGAAATGCTGCAGCACAAAAGGGAAGCTGGGGCCCGCGCCTGCTGGTCCCCTCCAACACATGCCTCTCCCCAGGACTGTCTGCAAAGGAAGCACGTTCTGAGGTGCGGAAAGGGGCACGGGCCTCACTCCACCCCCTTCCTTAACCTGACAAAGGGGCAGACCGGACGGGGCAGCCCCTCCTGTCTCCATGCCTTGCGAGGCAGGCCTGGTGGCACTTCTCCTTTGATGGTCCAAGACCTGGGAGAGAAGGAAAGTGGCCGTAGCCTTGCTGGAGACAGGCGCCAAGCCAGAAGCTGGACAGGGCCGTGCCTAAGTGAGGGCTCAGCATTCCTGACTTCCTTGGGCAAACTCAGCTGCTGAGCGAGGGGCCGGTTCCCCTCCCTCCTCAGGTTCTGCACCAGGTATCCAAAAGGAGGATGGCCCTTGGCATTTCTTTGGAGTTTGGGGGGCAAGATTCCCTGGCACTTCCATGGTTGCCTACTGATGCCCAGCAGCTTCCAGGGAGGGGCAGTTTGGGGCATTGCATTGTTTTAATGCATGGAAAAAGATGTGGGTTGAAATGGGGGCTGAACCCACTTCCTCCTCCTCCTCCTCCTCCTCCCTCAATTTCTCTGTCAAAGGAAAACAAACTCAGGACTGCAAGTTTGTCAGACTCCACTCACGGAGGAAGCTGCTGGAAGAGCAAGAGGCAGCCAAACCCCCCCTATCCACCCGTCCCCTCCCCTCTGATGGGCTCTTTTGTGTCTTTGACATGTCAGGAGGAGCCAGGCGAGAGTCTGGAAAGAGTTAAGCGCTGCTCTGCCTGCCCGGCTGCTGCAAATTCTGAGCCCTTCTCCCACATGCAGCCCCCAAACAGTTTGACATTTTCCATCCTTCACGAGAAAGACAAAGGCTTGAAGATATTCCCATGATCCCTTTCTGCATGTCTAACGGTGAGCTCAGGTGCAGGCAGCATTTGCCCTGGACCGGCCTCATCAACATGAAGGGCGAACTCATCCGCTTCTGCATCTTTCCTCACCACGGCTTGATTAATTGGCTGGCAAGGATGCCGGCTGAATGCCTGATGCCGCTCTACGTCCCTCTCCTTGCCCCCAGCTCCGGGCTGCATTTACATATACTTTATATTCCATAATTTTCATACACACACACACACACACACAAATGGGAGCCCATCTCAGTAATTTGATGTAATGACGGCATGTCACCAAAAAAAGAGGAATTAGAAGAAAAATCTGTAGGTCCTTAATTTATTCTTGCACTGGTTCACCCCCCCCCCTCTCTTTCTCTTTCTCTCCCTCAAATCTCTCTCTAAGAAAAGCATTAATATTCATGCACAAAAGGAGGAAGGGGGGAGGAGTGCTCTCTCTAAAATAAAACTCCTGCATTTTAGCCTTAAATTAAAGGCATTTCCAAAGAAACAATATTTAACTAAAAATGTTTAAAGGCGAAATGAATGTGGGGAGCCCTGATTTTTAACCCCCAAGTTGAAGTTTGCTCTCCTTCAAGGGCTAAATGGGACCCTGGCAGGAAAATAAGGCTGGCAGATTAAAGGGAGGGGGAGGGAGAGGAAGAAGCAAGCCACGTTTTCAAAGGACACGAGATTATATTAAAACCCCTTAACTTACACCAGCTGGATAATATTTCAATAATGACCAAGATGTTTTTCAAGGGGGCTGAATGGCAGAGGACCCTCCGAGTGAGCAATCTGCAGGGGGGGGGGCTCTTCCCCAATTAAGCCTGGAGAGGTCAGAGAGGGCAAACCCTGGCTGGCTGCTGGGTTCTCTTTGGCTCCCGTGGCCCTTTCTCCGGTGGTGAGTGGAGAGCCAGGGACCTCTGCCCCACCACAAAGGCCCTGGAATCCAAACCAGGCGGAGGTGATTAAATCAGCCTCAGTTGGTCCAAGCAGGGTCTGAGGGCAGGTATAAAAGCAACAATTTGCCAAGGCTGCTTCTCCTGCGACCTTCCTGTGCCTGCCAGCCGCTCTCTTTCAAGGGAGGGGTCCCTGGACGTGCAAGCTTTAAACACTGCAGAGATGCAGGCCATTCAGTGGCAAAGATCTGGGGGGACAGCAAAGTCCCCACCCTGTCCCAAATCAGAGTCTGGAAACAACCCCTCCCGTGTAGCTCCCTCCTAACCCAATTATTGTGGGGGGGCCTTGAGGCCATGGAGACCAATCTTCTGCTCAGCCCAGGAATCCGGCTTAAATCCACCAAGGAGACTGAAACGGGCAAAGCTGATTTCCAAAAGCCACCTCCTCTTCCTCCTCCTATTCCCTTGCAGAGAAGCAGAGGGTCCCTCCTGAGACCCCCATCCATGCACTCCTCCTCAGGCGTTGCTTTAGCCCTGGCCGGAGAAGAGGGGCCCTGGATCAGAGGCTTGGCAGAGCCCTGATGCAACTTCATAAAATCACTGGCGTTTACAGTTAGGAAAGGGGCCCTTAAACAAATCAGTTATCTCCCCACTGCTTTTTGAAATAAAATTAATTTACTCAAAGTAATGCTCTCCAACTGCATGAAAATGAAGCTGCACTAAAACTGTTATTTTATTGTGCTGTTATCATATATCTGCAAGACAGACCATATAAAAGGCAGGGAAGGTAAGAGGAATCTCAGAGAGGCTTGCATGCCTGGGGAAGCCACCAGAGGACCCCGGGCAAGGGAGGGCACCAGGTGGCAAAAGAGGAGAAAGAAGGTGAAGAATCCAGGGGCACACCGGACGCCCACCTCAAATGCCAAGGCCCCTAGGGACCCTTTGGGTTCAGGTTTGGGGAGGGGAATGGCCGGGTGAGAAACGTTGCTAGGCACATGAATGCTGCAGACTGGAGACTAACCAGCAAGAGTGAAACTTCGTCCTCTTGCCGCTGCTGGTAAAGACGGGGCCATGTGCTGCCACCGGCTGCCAGCCTGCCCATCCATGCCAATTTGGCTCATCTCAGCACCAGATGCCTGTCCGAAGGAAGCTGCCCGAGAACAGGCATGGAAGCATGGCAGCCAGGACCCCAGGGAACGCAATGTGGCAGCCCAAGGTGCCAGACGTCAGCCCAGGAATGCCAGCTGGCTGTCTGCAGGGAGTTGCCAGTCAGACTGCCCATCTGCTCAGAAAGGGCCGTGGGAAGCCAGCCCAGCCAGATGGGCTTTGTGCTCTCCCCACCAGGCTGTGGGCTGACGGGAACTGCTCCGATCCGCCAGATCCTCCCTCCGCCATGGAGGGGCCGGCTCTGGCCTGGTGGGCCCAGCCTCCCCTTCCCATCCCCCCCATCTCCCTGGCAGCTGAGCTACATGTCCTGGGCTTGTTTAAAGGCTGCCAGGCGCCCCAGGCCCTTCTTTTCCTCCAGGAGGTTTCTCCCACTGCTGCCAGTGGGACTAGCGCAAGGAGGACATCTTTGTATTCAGCAGGGGAGCTTCGGGGCCAGCAGTGTATGTGCCCACATGCCACCTCAGAGGGCTTGGGCTGCTCTGGACCCCCAGCGGTACAGGGGCCACTGCCCAGAGAGCTGCTCAGAAGATGCCAGGAGGCCAAGCCAGTGGGGGGAGAGACTTCCTTCTCCTTTGCCTTCCTGGGAAATGGATGCAAAACCTGGGCCGTCCCCTTGCTGTGCTCCCCTGGCAGTGTGGGGTGACATTCAATCTGTGTATGATCTTTAAGCATCAAAACACCCCGGCTCTAATATCTCTGTTGCTCCTGTCTCCCTGCGATGTCCCCACCTGGACAGGCTGGTCCAGGCCTGCTTGAACGTCCAAAGGAGGATATCTAATGAAATTGTCGGGTGAAGAAGAGCGGAGCCAGAGCTTGAGCAGCCTCGTCCCCCACAGGGGCCTGTGAAAAGGGAGCAGCTTCTCCCCAACTGGGGGCTGCCCACCCTTCCCTGGCTTGGCTCACAAAGGTTGCTCTTTCGCCCCTGCTGAAGCCAGGGGTTGCAGCAGCTCTGCTTCTGCTGTGAGGGGATATGTATTGGGGGGGGTCTATAGAAAAGTGTTGCATTAAAGAGATGCCCACAAATTCTGCAGATGGCATGAAGGTGCCCCTGGCAGTGCAGATGGGACTACAGATTGCAGGGGGAAATCTGGCCTTCAAGGGAGGTGGTGGAAAGTTAACATTGAAAACAATGTTTGGGGAGCAAGTCTCACCTTGGAGCCCCCAAGGAGTCTCCTCACTTTCACCAAGCTGAGTAGTGGCTGGGCTGACTGGCAGCTGCTCCCTTCTGGGACCCCAGACTCCTCCTTCCCAGAGCATCAGCCCAGAGTGACCCCCCGCTGGCCCCACGGAGAGAGGACAGCTTTGAGATCCATTTGGAAAGGACGGACAGAGAGCATGGAGGGGTCCAACCCGCCCTCCACAATTTAAGGCCCCCTTAATGTCGCTCCAGCCCAAGGGGGAATGGACAGGTGACCCGTCCCTTTGCTCCTCCCTCCCCACCCACCCCAGCTCCCTTCGCCCTGAGACCGGTCTGAGGTGAGCCCCTTGCGGGACTGTGCAAAGGGCCTTGCTCGGGGTCGCTTTTCCTGGAAGGAGCCGGGCCAAAGAAGAACAAGCTTCACTGGAACAAAGTTAATTGGTGCTGAGTAATTAGACAAAGATAGTTGGCAATTGCTCCAGCATAATTAGCTTTCTGTGCTTCACGTTAGTGCCATAATAACAACTCCTTTGCTCCAGCATTTGACAACGGAAATCCTCACAAGGCAGAGCAACATATTAGTGTGTGTGTGTGCGTGTGTGTGTGACCTGCAGTAGTGGGTCCCACCGGCTTCCCTGGGTTTTTTTACCTTTTGCAACTGCTTATTGTTTGAATGTCTGTGTTTTGCAGAAGATGATACTTTCCTTGTGAAGCTCTGAATTTGTGGGAAAAGCTGGGCTACAACGTTTCAAAGACATAAAACAGAAAGAAGGAAGTAAAAAACAAGAGGTTTTTTTCCCCAGCACAGTCCTCAGTTCCAAGGAGAAGCTAAAAACCGGGAAGATTATTTGTGTTTGTGGGCGGGCTTGGCGTTCACGGGAGGTCTTCCGAACACAGCCAAACGTGGCTTGTTCAGCAACCATGTTAAAAAGCCCTGGCTGTGCACAACATGCAAAGCCAAACCGGTATCTTTCCCGTTCCCTCCCCCTCCACCCAGGACCCTTTTTCAGAGGGAAGGAGCATTGGGGGGCTTTAGAGGGAGGAAGCGAGGAGACACTCATTGGGTCCAGGGTGCCCTGGGGCAGGAGGGCCAAGGGCTGGGCTCCTCTCTCCCAGTGAGAGCCCTGCTGGGCCTGATGGCCGACTGACATTTCAGTTTGGACAAGGAAGATGTTCCATCCCTTAAGTACCTACCTTTTCATCTCCCACTGCTCTGCTGTCCTGCGGGGCCCATGTTTGCTTGGCATTAATCTCAATCACGGCAGCCGGCCTTTCTCTGTGGCTCCTCCTGGCCCTGCCTTCCCCGCAGGCTGGCCATGGCTTCCCTTCCCAATCTCTCCCTGCCAGAAAGCCAGGGTTTCCTTGGCTGTGCGAATCTGCACACAGGCACACTTCTGCCTGTGATCTACAAGAGGAGGGCTTCGTGGTTGTTGAAGTACTAGATCCCTGAGCTGAGTAGAGGCTGGACTAGATGATCTCCAGATCCTTCTGTTCTGCGATCTTAAGTAATCCAAAACAGCCGGGCCCTGAAGGCACAGTTCACTGGCCAGAAAGGTCCAGGTGGCTGAGGCAATAGAGGTTCCTGAGCCCCATTTCTCCCAGGCTGGGATCCTTTAAGATTTGGGGTTCTCAGTTTCCCGGCTGGAGAGTTTGGCAGCCCACTGACCAAGCCGAGGAGGCCTCAGCAGGGGTGGAGATGGAATGTGGCCTAACAAAATTCATTGTATTTTATTTATTCCATTTCTTTTCCTTCCTCCGATTTATCCCCAGTCGGAGAGCCCTGTGGGTAAAGGAGAAGCATAACAGAAGAGGAATTGCCGGGGGGGGGGGGGAGGGGGTAGAGAGGTTTTCTGCCTGTCTTTCACTTAATCCCTGTCTGGGGTGAGGCGCATCAGGTTTCCAAGCAGGCTCTGTCTGGACCCGGGGCTGTCCAGGCACAGGGCTCCTGGGCCAGGTGGTGGGGGCTGTGCCCCAGGGCTGGTCACTCACTAAAACCAGGCCTTTGCCAACGCAGCGGGCATCTTTCTTCCTGATGGTGGAAAACTGAAGGGGAGGGAAAGAAGCACCCAGGGACCGCTTCCAGTGGGGTAAAAGGAAGCCAAGCTGGGAAGCTTCTCCTGCAAGTTGGAAACAATCTTTGGAGGCCGAATAATGGAAGCCCTCCTGCCCCCCCCCCCCGCTCCCAATCCCAGGGATCTGAGCCGAGGGATTTCAGGGATTAAGCTTGCTCTCTTCAGGGGGCCTTCCTGGCCATCGCTCCTCTCCTCTCAGTGGGGTCCTTGGGGTCACCTCTGAAAATATTTGCAGGCGTCTCTGCAGGGAGGTGCCCCCTGGCAAAGGCAGGACACCCCCCTGCCGCCTTTGCCTCTCCCATGCACAGGCACACACACATCACTGCCAGGGAAAGGCTGCTCTAGGAATCCTTCTCACGGCTCCAAAGGGCTTGACACCCCCACCCCCACCCCCCAGAAAGCATCTCAGCCTGTGCCAATCCCAGCTGAAGCAGCTGCGGCTCCAAATGGCCAGGACATTGGGCCATGGAAGACAGCTCCTGAAGTTCGCCTTTTCCCAGAGGCCATTTGGCCTTGCAAGCATGCCACTTCCTGGGGCAAGTCTGGATGCTCCCTGGGGGGCCCTTCTGCAACTGCAGCCGTTTGACCCCTCAGAGGGGCTTTCATTGGGGAGGAACAGCAGAAACCAGGAAGAGAGGGAAGACGGAGAGCAAGTCCAAATATTTTGCAGAAGCTGGAGGGATAGAAATGCTCAGTGAAGCGATTGGTGGGAAAGGGCTGGAAGCGGGGCCAGAGAGAAAGCCTCACATTCCTAGACAACGGCATCATGTTTTGGGAAGCCAGGATTCTGGCAGGTGGGGGGAGGAGGATATTTGGAATTCCTAGGAACCAGCGGCATCCAGCACTGGGGAGGGGGGGTCTCGGGCAAGCTGAGCCGCTGAAATGCAGCTCGCCTGTGAAAATGCCTGTGGGGGCCGTGGGGGGAGAGGAAGAAGGGGAAACAGATTAAGTGATCTGGACAATTAAGCCTGCCTGCCTGGAGACAACAATTTATTCACAAATTAGATCTGTCTGAGGCTGGGCTGCTCCCCTCCGCCTTTTGCCCCTTTGGCCTGCTGGGGAGGGTCCTCCCCTGGCCGTGTCAGGCGTCACTCGGCGGTCACAAATGTTAAGCTCTCCAGCTCATTTTTATTTTTTTCCCTGCCAGGACACAGCCGGGTCTCCAGCCCAGGTACCTAATCTTGGTCTTTAAATAAATATGCTTTTGTCAGGTTTATGAAAAATAATCTAGCCTGCGATTTTTCATAAGTCTGGACCGGACTCCTGATTTCCCTTTGGCTCAGCTCAGGCCGTCAAGCTCAGCCTCCTTCCCACTAAACGATTTCCTCTCCCCACCCCCACCCCACTTCAGTGCAGGAGGGGAGAAACGTGGGGGAGGGCCGGCCAAGGTTCCTGACGGATTATTGACAAATTAAAAATATAAGCTATTGAGCAAGGCTGGGATAGATTTGCAGAGCTGCTGTCCGGAATCTCAATGAGATTCTTGAAAATGCACCGATCGATACTGCTGCGATGTACCCCGGCTGGGCGGGCAGAGTCAGGCCAAGGCCTGAACAGTGTAGGGCTGGCATCTGAGGCTGAGCCCCTGGCCTGCTGGGTGCCTGTTCTCTAAAGGCAGGTAGCAAGCTGGCGCACCTCGGAGACAGTGGCTGCTTTGGCTGATGCATGCCCAAAGTGTGTTCTGCACATGCTCAGGGGCCCAGTCATCACCATCTGATGGCTGCACGCTACTTGAATACTGGTCTTTAAGCTGACAGGTGTCCTTGCCCTCTGGTCTAGCCTCATCCAGCCAGGCTGAAATGCCGGCTGCCCACCCCTCTTCTGGGCCAGAGGCTGCTTCCTGCCTCAGCCCTGCTTCCCATAGGCACAAATAAGGCTGTCCCAGCAGGAGCTGCCCCACAGCGTAAGGGGTGTGGACACCCCAAAAGTGGGCTTTCTGGAGGCATCTGGAGCCCTTGCTGGAGAGGAGCTTTCTTGGCCAGCAGGCAAAGCTGCATATAGGGCATCATCCAAGGGGTAAACAAATACTTCGTTCTGGTGCTAGAATCAGCTTTCAAAGGCCTCTAGGTGAGGGGAAGCGACCATAACTGTGTTCCTATTCACCCGAAAATGTGAACCTCCATGCTTTGAAAGATGAAACCTATAGCTGGGGGGGGGCTTACATTTTCTGAGACTTTATTTATGTATTTATTTATTTATTTATTTATTTATTTATTTATTTATTTATTTATTTATTTATTTATTTATTTAATTATTTAATTAGTTTTCTATACCGCCCTATTCCCAAAGGACTCAGGGCGGTTTACAGGGCAATATTTAAAAGATAATATAAATTAAGATAAAAATAGAATTAAAAAGAACTAAATTAATACTAGCCCAACAATAAAACAATGTTAAAATTTAAAACTAAAACCCCCCTCAGTCCAGGCCAGATAAATCGAAAAGCCAGGTTTTCAGGTCCCGGCGAAATGAGCGCAAGTCAGGGGCAGTCCGGAGTT
Source organism: Vipera ursinii (assembly GCF_947247035.1). Lineage (NCBI taxonomy): Eukaryota > Metazoa > Chordata > Lepidosauria > Squamata > Viperidae > Vipera > Vipera ursinii. Next base: position 248,756 of record NC_139527.1, on the reverse strand, counting down.
CCACAGGTAAATCATTCCAAAGGGCAGGCGCGCCCACAAAGAATGCCCTCCCTCTGGGTATCACCCGCCGGCATTCCCTGACCGGCGGCACCCTAAGGCGGCCCTCCCTATGGGAGCGCACAGGACGATGGGAAGTTGATGCCGGCAGCAGGTGTTCCTTTAGATAGTCCGGACCCAAGCCATTTAGGGCTTTATAGGTCATCACCAGCACCTTGAATCTCACCCGGAGGGCAACCGGAAGCCAATGCAGCTCGCGGAGAAGAGGTGTTACACGGGAGTATCGGGAGACTCCCATCACAACTCGCGCAACCGCATTCTGCACCAGCTGAAGCCTCCGAGTGGTCCTCAAGGGCAGCCCCATTTATTTATTTATTTTATTTATTTTATTACATTTATATACCACCCTTTCCCGAAGGACTCAGGGCGGTTTACAGGGTAATTAAAAACCAAGATACAAAAGTTAAAAACAAGTTTAAAACAAGTCCCCATGTAGAGAGCGTTGCAGCAGTCTAACCGGGAGGTCACGAGCGCGTGAGTGACTGTGCGTAGGGCATCTCGGTCCAGGTAGGGTCGCAACTGGCGCACCAGGCGAACCTGGGCAAAAGCCCCCCTGGTCACGGCTCCTATGTGATCTTCCAAACTGAGCCGTGAATCCAGGAGGACGCCCAAGTTGCGAGCCCTATCAACGGCGGGGGGGGTAACACCTCACCCCCCCACAGTGATCTGTGACTACAAAATCTTTAGGAAACCCTGCCCAAATCAGGGAAAGCTGTCTTTTCTTTTTGTATTTTTGAAAGTCCTTTTTTTTCTGGCAGGAAACACAAAACGGTCAACCTCATTCCAGAGTGTGAATGAGTGGAAGCAGTCCCCAAGTAATATCAGCTTCTCATCAAGATAACTGGTGATTTTTGAAAAGTGGTTACGCAAAATGTATTACTGGTTCAAGGCAATTGACAGGCTCAGATTCCTGGGTCTTTAACCAGAAATTACTAGTAGCTTTGGTGATTCTTGCGGCTGGGAAAGGGTTATGGAGAAAGAGAGAGAGAGAGAGAGAGAGAGACGCTGGCTGCAGTTCTACCTGGGCAGGATGTGTGCAGCAGGCCCGGGAGCCCGGCTCTCCTGGGACTCCACCAGTCAGATTGCTGCCTGGATGTTGGAAAACACTGCCGTGGCCTCCCCAGCAGAAAGGCGGCTGCACTGATCGACAAGGTCTGCTCCCGGCAGCTGTTCCAGAGACCGGAGAGAGCCCGACAGGTGCGCCCGGCCGAGGAGCTGCCAGGGACGGGGGTCTCTCTCTTCTGCTGCTGTGGATGCCTTCCTGGCCCAGGAATGCCAGTTTGCACACAAAGCTCCCGGGGGGGGGGGCAGCTCTCCCGCTGAGTCTCAGTTTTGCAGACAGGTAGAATACAGCAATTCTCCATCGCTTTTTGGCAGGCAAAACTACTCTCCGAGAAGACCCAGCTTTCCCTGGCAGGCTTCTCCTAGACACCCTGCAAACGTGCCCACTTATCTCTGCAGTGAAGTTGCGTGGACAGCCGTAGCTTGACGTTCCTCACCTCCGGTTTGCACATTTGTGTTGCTGTGCAAAGTTGCACTCTCAAAGTCACAGTGATGCCGATCTAGCTGATCAGCAATGCTGGCTTTTGAGGTCCTCCGTTGCTATATTTTAATTAAAAACTAAGCTATTTGAAACAAAGCTCTGCCCGTTTGCTTACAGAAATGTATTTTAAAGATTGGCTAAAGGAAATGTGAAAGTTGATGAGATCCATTTGCAGCACCAGGTTTCTCTCTCAAAACCATGCTGGGACCCAGCCCACCCACCCCCAGACCCCTCCATGCCCCAAACTAAAGACTGACCACGAGGGTCTCCCTACCCCCACATCAGCAAAGAAGGGGAAGCTCACCGAGCAGGAGCCCCCCCAAGAGGCCCTGCGACCAGGCTCCTCAGGTGGAGACACCCCACATCTTTTTGCATCCCCCCCCAGGAATTTACAGAGGTCAGGCAACGCATTCCCAGCAGAGCTTGGGAAAAGGGGTGTCTGTTAAAATTCTCCCTTTTGTATTTCTCTGGAAGTGTCTGCCTAGCTTGTCTTCCCCCCCCCCTTGTTGGTGGTGGCCTTGTATGCTCCCCTCTGCCTCTGCCATCCACGGCCTGCAGGGAAGGCCTGAAAAGCTGAGGGTGGCTGCCCGCCTTCACAGAGCCTCCCATCGCTCCTCTGTGGGATCGGGCTCTACGGCTGCTGCAGCTGGAGAGCTGACTGCTTCCTGGAGCCAGCCGGACCTCTGGAATGAGGCCCCCAGGCGGAGGTCCTCGCCTACAGCCTCTCGGTCCCTCCAGGCCCACTGCAGACTCACACGGAGGCTCTCTTCCTAATGAATTAAATCAGGAATGGAGACACGGCAAACAGCTTAGCAGCGAGGTGGTATTTTGAAGGTGAGGGGCAAGTCTTAAGTAATATTCTCCTTTTTTATTAAAAGCTGTCACTGCAGATCCAGAGCAAGGAGAGGTTTAAGCGCTGTGCAGCTACTAGTGGATTCATTAAACTCGCTCCAGAGCAGCTATAAAAAATCAATTTAGTTCACCAGGCAGCTTGAACTGCTGCCAAAGGCAGCCACCGTCTCCCGCGTGGGCAGATGCTGCTCTTCCCCCAATGCAGCAAAGAGAGTTGCATCCCTGGGGGTGGCAGTTGGGGGGGCTCTGGGGAGCAGAGGCAATGTGGTTTTGGAGGACACCTGCTGGGCAAGGGTCTGTTCTTGGGAGCACCTGACCGGCCTGTGGGGTTGTGGCTGCCCCTCTCTTAATCTTGCCTTGTAGCCAAAGACGCGGGACCCTCCTTGCTCAGCCCTGCTCTGCAGTCAGCAGGGCAGATCCAGACTGACCTACCTTGCAGGGCTGTTGACGAAGCCTGGGCTGTCTCTGAAGACTCCCCTCTTTCCTTCCGCTTCCCCTCTGGTGTGTGTCCAGTAAGGAAATGGGCTCAGATGTCGCTGAGTTTGTTTAGAAAGGTTGTGTAAACCCTCTGAAAGCTTTTAAGCATCTTCAGCCTACTGAGCCTCTGAGGCGGTCCAAGTAGCAGCCCCTTTGGCCAAGGCCACAGCCTGGTCCTGGGTGCCTGAGGAGGAGCCTGGGACCCCCGCTGGGCTTGGAGGAGGTGGAGGCGCAGCAGAAGGCAGGGGACTCCCCCCCCTGCCAGCATCCCTGCCTTTCAAGCCTTGCGCCCGTCCGGTGCCCAGAGCTCTGACCTCCATGGAGCTGCCCCAGAGGAGGCCAAGGAGCAGCTGCCTTGCTGGCTCGGAACCCCAGTCTCCTGCTTCCAACCTGTTTCTTCCCAGCCCCCAAAAGGGGGGGGGGCTGCTTCTGAGCTCCCCAAAGATGAGAGCAGCTTTCTTTGGAGGAGAGGGGGAGGGAAGGCCTTCTTGTCCCAGACCAACCAGCTTATCTATCATGGATGCCTCTAAGTTTTGTGTTCCTGAGGAAGCTCTCCATTTTTTACAGAGAGAGATGAGTACTACTAAAAGATGAATTTTTTATACGTTTCCTTTGTTACTTTGAATTTTTTATAATCTTTGTGCCTTAAGGAAGTGGGGTTTTTTTACAGCAGGCTATAAAGTATGTTAATTTCATGCTCAGAGGGAAATGCTTGCTTGCTCTTCATTAAAATATTCCACACACTCAGACCCTCCTGCCTCCCCCCCCCTTCCCAATGTCTGCTCTCCTGGCGGAGGAGGCTGCCATGTCTGCGGTGGGGGCCTTGAGGAGTCAAGATGACTCTGTCCAAAAGATGCAGCACCGTCCTCTGGCAGGAAGAGGGACGGGTGCCCAGGTCTGTCGGAACAGGCTCTGGAGAGCTGCTCAGGATGGGAGGAGACCCTGGGGCAATTCTCTAGCCAGACGCGGCTGCCTGACCTCTCCGACCAGACCAAACCGCCCGTAGCAGGGAGGGACAAAGGACTCTTCCTCCTGGCTCCATTTCGGGACCTGCCTTGGCTCCTTCCCTGCATCTCCGTCCTCTGCTGGTGACCTCTGTGTGTGTGTGTGTTTGTGTGCGTGTGTGCAAAGCAGGGCAGAAGCCTTCTGCTTTGGGAGACACCTGCCCACCCGGGATGCTGAGCTACTAGCAGCAGTGTCTTGCCTTCCCTCCCATGGCTGCACCTCTCAAGAGGGGAGATTCTGTGGGGAGGAGGCAGAGCCAGGGACTTTGGGAACCAGGATCAACTGCGCATGCTACAAATCTGGAACTCATCATCAGAAATTCCCCAGAATTAATCCAGCAGGCCAGAGGAATGGAATGCAGGATTCCCTATAAGTGGGGGTTGTCCCTCCACCAGCCTAGAGTGAGACTTCTAGAGGCTTCCAGAGGACTGGCAGTCCCCTCCCCCCTGCAACCCTCTGCAGCCCGTGCAGGCCTGCCCGTGGATTGCTTTGCCCTGGACGTCCTTGCTTTCAGGGGAAGGGGCACTGCAGAGAGCCTGGCCCTCCGGGGAGGGTCTCCCTCCTCGCCCCTCCTCCCTATCCTCGGATTGAGCCAGGCTCCTGCCCTCCTCCGGGCACTTGCTCTGCTTTGGAGCAGACAAAGCCAGGGGGCCTGTCTCCTTGCTCAGCCCCCCTGCCCGTTGATTTCCGCCCCCTCCCTCAGCCGGGAGGGAAGCTGTCAGCTCCCATCTCTCCAGCTCACTGCTCAATCTGCCATGGAGATTGGGGGGGGGGTGTCTTTCTCCAGATCTGGGGTGGGGGTGTAGGGATTCAGGCCTGACTGCTTCCCCATCAGCTCCTGCCCTTTAAGAGGCCTTGGAATCCACGTTCTGAAAAAGTATTTTTTCTTCACATTATACAATTTATTTTGGTTTGGTTTGGTTTGGAGCTGAGAGCACCATGAAACAAGCAACTTTGTGAAAACAGTGGGGAAACCCATTTCAAGCCCCCTGTTAGTGGAGGCTGGGCAGATGTAATCATTTCATAATAGATTTGAGTTTGTGGGGCCAGTTCCCCCCCCCTTTCTACTGAGAAACAGAAATTGGTAAGGATTGAAGGGGGGAGTTAAGAATGTACCATTTGGAAAGAGAGAATGTTGTAAAATATAGATTGGATCAGAGAAGAGTTTGCAAACATCCAACACAATCATCTTAATTAACATGAAGCAGCAAAAAGGACAATGTCATTTCTCCCCCCCCCCCATAAGGGACCCACACTGGGACCCCTCACTATATTTATTTATTTATTTGTTTCGATTTATATACCACCCTTTTGCCGAGGGACTCAGGGTGGTTTACAGGGCAAATTAAAACAGTGCAATGTACAAATTAAAATAAAATTAAATTAATAGCCCCAAAAGAGTTTAAAATTTAAAATTTAAAATCTTAAAATCCCTCAGTCCAGGCCGGCTAACTCAAATAGCCAGGTTTTTAGATTGCAATTTTAACTGCCCCTGGTAAACTGACAATTACCAGTTCTTTGCAGTAATGATTTAGTTTGTCTCATGGGCACCAACCAACAAGTAGGAGTCTTTGAATTAAAGATGCAGCAATTTTTAAACTTCAGAGCAATTTACCAAAAATTGTTAGCAATGCAAAGGGATTGTTTTAATGCTGCAAATCAAATCTGGGGAAGCAAGATCGGTTTTTGTTTTTTTGTTACAATACAAGACTTAGAGCCCATCCTCTCAGTTCCTAGTATAAAGGAGTGGGGAATTCCCAAGAAATGGTGGGGCGGACCTGGCCTCTCTCAGGAGCAGAGGAGCCTTAGCATCCTAAAAAGAAATGGGAGTTCTGGTCCATGTGAAAGAGGGGCCGATCACGAAGGGGTTTATTTTACTTGCCATCTGGGTGCCCTTTTCATGCTTTTGTTCTTCTTCAGCTCAAGATGAGCCAAAGACAGGAGGGCAGCATGACCTGCTCACGCGCGCGCGCGCACACACACACATACATACACACACACCCCACCATCGGCCCCTGAGCGGGTTCTTTCCGGCCCTCCAGGGAAGACTTGAAGGGAGCTGTTGCATGGAGCATTATCACACACACACACACACACACCCTGCCCTAAAATCCCACCTTCTCTAGTCAAGGAGAAGTGTCCTGCTGGGGGGTGGGGGGGGTGAGGGAAGCCGTTGCACCCTGGCCATCATGCAAGCTACGAGGAGCGGTGGCTGCGGACTTCTCCTCGCCCTCCTCCCAGAGCAGGGCCAGCGGGGGCGGGGGGGGGAAGGAAGGCGGCCCGCGTCTCCCCCTTCGGACAAGGAACCAGCCAAGCTGCCCATGTCCGCCGGTGAAGGCTGCTTGTCCGAGAACATAAAACGCTGGAACAAGCCGAGCGCACTCAAGGGTGACAAGCGGCGCGGGCTTCCTCCCTCGTAAAGCACCGGAGGAAAGGCAGGAAACATGAATCGGAACACAACAGACGGTCCTCCTGTGGGGTGCGTCGCTCTGGCCCTTCCGCCCAGCAGCACGCCAGAAACTGGGGGTGCCCTGAGCAGACCCCCCTTTCTTTCCCTTGGCGTAATGGGGGGAGGGTTGTCAGAGAAAGGTGCGGGTTCCTCCTCTGCCTCCTCTGCACTGTGCTAACCGGGGTGTTCCTCGGAGGGAGGGGGGGCTGAACGTGTTGTGAACATCCAGAGAATTGAACTGGGCCCGGTTAGGTGGACTTGGGCTCAGCCCTTTCCCCCATGGGGGGTCCTGGCTGCAAAGGGCTGCAAATAGAAAGCTGGGGGTGGATGGGGAAGCAGAGGTTGGTCCGCATTGGCTTTGCTGCTGGCATTATCGGGCCATCAAGAGCAGCTCCCAGGGTCTGGGCCGGACCCCTTCGCCTCCTTCCTCCTTTCCCCTCCTCCCGGAGAGCAAAGCCTGCTCTTTGGAGGACGGGGCCCAGGACAGTTGCCGCCCCCGCCTTGTCTTTGCACAGCCCCCGTCCCAGATGGAAAGGGGGGGCTTCCACCTGAAGGGGCAGAGCGAGCAGGCTTTGCAGGGAGCCTGTTTTGTTCAGAGCCGGACGGAGCCAGCGAGGCCCTTCTCGCTTCCGACCTGCAGATGGAGCAGCCGACATTGATCCTCGGAGGGTCCAACTTTGAAAGCTCGAAGCGATGCGGAGAAGGACTTGGTGCTTCATCCTCTCATTCCACATCCGCCCCTGCATCCTCCCCCCCCCCCCGGAAAATAAGCGAGGCTTCTCATCACAGGAGGACCGTCTGTATTAACCTGTAAATCGAAGAAACACGCATGGACATTTGCCGGGGCCCTTCACCGGAAGGTTCCCTGCCCAGCGAACTTTCTCTCGAGGTCTCCGTTCCTCAAGCAACGGGCTACCTGCCGGGAAAGGAGGCGACCTTCGTCCAAATGAGGAGAGCGCTGCCTTGCTGCCCTCCAGGGGGGGCCACGCTCCTTCTGCAGCCACCGTCCTTGCAGAGAGCCGGGGCTCTTCTCTCCTTCGGCCAGCCTCTCCTGCCCTGGGTCCAAGACCTGGCCTTTCCACCTCCACCCACCCTCGGGGGGCAGAGCCGCGCAGGGGTCCTGCTTTGCACCCCACAAGGCCCGTGAAGTTCCTCGAGGGGCTCAAGGCGGTGGCAAATTGGCTTGTTATTAATGCCCCCTCGCTGCTCCGTTTCGCCCCGGCCTCCAATTAGGTATTCATGAGGCAATCAGCAAGTGGATCCCCCCCCCGTCAAGGGTAACCGGAGCCCGGCATCCGAAGAAAGCGAGCCCCATTAAGGAGCCTGGTGGTCACTGGGGTGGATCGAGTGTCCTAATAGCCCAGCCAACAGCAATTAAGTCAATTAGCCGTTCAAAGGCCTGCTGTTCCCTCCTTCGGCAGCCCTCGGCATCTGCCGAAGACTCGGAAACTTATTTATGGGCTAAGCGGCTGGGAATCGCTATTAGCGGTGGAGAAACGGCAAGAGTTAGGCGGCTTGTAAAAAAAAGTAACGACCGCAGCAAAAGAGGCCTCCTAATTGCCTGGGGAGAGGACGAGGGGGGGACGCTCCCCCGTCATCTCTTTCGGAATTTACCCACGTAGCACTATGGGCACCTCCCTGCCCCAAGGGCCAAAGCAAGGAGAGAAGGCGGCTCCCTGTAGCACAGGGGAGAGCCGAGGGGCTCCGGAGACCTTGTCCCAACCGGACGTGGTTGAAGAAAGACAACACACACACACACACACACCAAACGCAGATCCTGCCTAGATGCCGCTCTCCCTGCCGGCAGCCTCCGGAGTGGGTGCTCCAAAGTTGAACGTTCCCTGTTAACGTTAACCTAGCCGTATAATGCCCGGGAGATATCCCCCATAAATACAGGTGAATAGAGATGGCAGAGATAGCTAACCAGCTGGGGTGGCCAGGGGGATAATGTGCTCTCTTTACTGCAGGGCCGTAAAGGCGAGGGGGGAGGGGGCGCCCGCCACGAGGGCTTCGCTGTGTTTGTGGCAGCAGCAGAGGGCTCACACTTAGTGAGCTAAAGATGCAGTGACATGCAACGCTTACAGATAATTAAATATTGATTTTTTGTTTTCTAATCCTATATAAAAATTGTCCTGGGTCTCCCGATGGAGTTTCATCTCACCAGGACAGGCAGGGAGCCATTAACCCTGCTGGGTTTCAAGCTGTTGCAGGACAACTAATAACAAGGAGGGGCTCTCCCCTCCTCCTCTTCAAGGGGACCAGGCCAGCAGAGGTGCCCAGAAGCTCTCCCTCCTCCCTTCTTTCTCCAGGACTCCCAGTGGGGGGGAGTGCCCCCCCTCACTTGGCAGAAATTTCCAGCTCTCTCCCATCGATTTGCTCTGGCACTTGATGAGGATCACACAAAGACAGGCAGAATGCAAAATTCTTTGTGCCCTTTTGTGGAAGGGCATGGGTTGTGTGTGCTATAGGAGGGGTGCTGCTTAGGAAGGAAATGGGCCCCAGCAATAGGGCAGCCCCACCCCGTGAATGCCCCCTGCAGGCACAGCTCCTTTTGAGCAAAGCCGTGATGCACATATGAAGCAGCTCAGAGACCTGCACTGGGAAGGTGCTTACGGAGATGCCCTCCGTGCCAGGATGTACCTTTTGCCCTGGGCTGTTCCACACCAACCTGGGTGCTGAGCAGAGGAGACTCTGGGGTTCCTGCTCAGCATGAAATCCCCCCCCCCCGAGCGGCTCCTCTGTGGTTTGCTTAGCACCCTGCAAAGCACTTTTGTTTCCAATGGCTTTTCAGATGCCTTGCTGAACTCCTTGCAAGCATTTTAAGTCAGGATTTGTCCGGGACCAGGGCTGCCCTTTCCTGTCCCCCCAGATGACAAACTCGCCGGCTTCCTAGCTCCAGATCCCCCAGCCAGGTTCTCAGGGAAAAGCCCCAAGGCGAAGCCTAGCCAAAGCAGGGCTGTCTCTCAGCTGAGGCCCAAGCCTGCTCAGGAAGGGGGCTGTGCCAGGCCAGGCCAGGGCATTGGTAAGGAGTGGTACAGAGGTCTCTGCCCACTTCCCTTCAACTTTGGCCACCCTCCCACCTCTTGTTTTGCCACGGAGCCCAGTTGTGTCAGTCACGGGGAACTGGCAGAAGAAGGACAGCTCACACAATTTACCCACAAAGTGGGTTGCCCAGCCGACCCTCCCCCATTCTGGGGAGCTGCCTGAGCAGGAGGACTACAAGCCACTCAGGGGAGTTACGGAGAAGCCCACCCACTGGCATTTGGCCTCTTTTCCTGACAAGATCTGAAGACCTTCTCAGAATCCCACACGGCCAGGAAGGGAGTTGGTGGATCCATCCACGCAGTGCCTTTGCCTCCTCAAAATCACTAAGCAACAAGAGTCAAAAGTCCCCCGTTTGATAGAAATGCTTATTGGCAGCAGAATGTCTTTCAATCAATGCTAAAATAAGAAAATGCCTGTTCCTCGCTCTCACCCCAATTTAAATCTGGAAAGGGTTTCATAATGCCTTGCTGGTCCTTTTCAACTTCAGAAGCAGGAAAAAAAACTTTAAAATAGGACCTCAGATGTGGTTTCAGAAATGAGTCATTTGGCTTGGGGGTTCTGGAGAAAGAGGGAGTCGCATAACAATGTGGGGCAGCTGCTACAGAGTGGAGGGCCAGGAGGGGGGTGCTGGAAGCAAGTGGTGGGCCCTGGCACTGGCACTGGGACAGCCGGTGAGACAAGCGAAGACTTGGCAACCAGCTCCCGACCACCAAGAAATTTACATTCAGGTCAAATCAAGTTTGAAATGTGGGTTTGGGTGCCAACCTTTGATATTTGAATTTCAGATTCTGAAGTCTCAAATCTTTTTTAGAAACTCTGAATAACAAACACTTCTTTTTATGGAATGTCACTGCGAAGGAACGGGCAGGAGATGCCTGGGGCCAGCAGATCCACTTCTGGTGCTGGTCCCAGCTCTCCCAAGCCTCCTGCTGAGACGCTGCTGAAATCTCAGGGGAGCCATCCCCCAAACCCAACAGAGCCCTTTTCTTCCGGCCAGCACTGGCTCAGTTCATTGAGCAAACCTAATTTTTATGGGTATCCAAGATGAGACATAATTGTTCTTAAAGTAGGGATGAGTAAGAATTTATTATGCTTCTTTTAAATAAGAATAAAAAGGGAAAAGAAAAAAGAAGGAAGGAAGTAGATCAGAAAGCTCTTGAGACCTAAGAAATTTGGGCGAGAGAAAAGCAAAACCATCCGTTCTGGAGAGCGAGTGCATAGCTCTTCACACTCCAGCTTTGAATTCATTTGTGAGGCTGCTTCTTTTCTTTGGACAAGCTTTGCATCTGTAACATTTTTAAAATATTTGCAGCATATTCCCTTCTGTGCTGGAAATAACTGTACCTACTGAATTTGGCTGATTCAGGTTAGAAAGAGGATTTCATTTGGTTTGGGGGTTCTTGTTTTCACAGCAAACAAGCAAGGACGCTTTACAAAGGGGAAGGAAACATCTACAGAATTGTTTAAAACTGGCAGGTGAGAGACCACCTCCCCTTTCTACCCCACTGGGCTGATTGCACAGCTCCCTCCCCTTGGGCTGCCTTCCCCAAAGCCCCTCTCCGGTGGGCCTCCTCCTTCACTGCAGAAGCCTCCGTGGGGTGCTGGAATAACACTTACACTTTCCCAGCAGTCTCCCTCCCGATAGACATTTTATATATCATTACAATCACAGAATCATTACTGTGCAGCCCATTAGGGAACAAATGGGAAAACTCAGGCAGCTGTGGGGGGGAGGGGTAGACTAATGTGTTGAAGAGGGAGCTGCATGCCCCCCTCACCGGGCCCAGCCAAAAGCAGCAGAGGCAGCTCTGCCCACCCGGCCAGCCAGCGCAGTGTCTGGTCCCTCCCAGGCCCTGGAGGCCTCCGTGTCTCTTTCCTTCTCCAGCACCCGAACAGTCATCCCTTGGCTGATTTTGGCCCTTTCGCCAACTTTCCTTTGGAGTTTGGGGTCTGGAAAGCATCCTCTGCTTTCAAAATTGCTTTTCTGATCAAAATGTTGTTTTACTGACATCTGACGCCCCAGAACAACAAAGAGACCCATTGGCTTGTTTTCCAAAGAAGAGCCAAGGCAAAGGAAAGGCAGCGGTGGCTCAAGGTCACCGGGTCAGGTGGACGGGCTTGACGTCCGTGACAGCTCTTGAATGAGCCGGCCCTGGCCAGGCTCAGCTTTCCCACAATGCAGCAGGTGCTGCAGCCGATAAGAGCGCAGGCCGTGTCGCCTGGCCGTACGTGAGGGGAATGGAGAGCAGGATAGGGCTGGGAACGGCTCTCTTGGCCCCAGAGCTTCTGGAGACCCACACCCTTCACGCCCCCAACCTGAGATGGGAATGGCAGCCCCGGGGCATTTCTTGCCATGTGCCCCCCACACACACACCCAAAGGGGAGGCTGTGGCCCAGTCTGCTGAGGAGGATTGCCGGCGCAGTTCCCAGGGCACAGGCAGAGCGAGGCCAGGAAGCGGAGAGGCTGAGCCAAAGGGCAGATCTGAGGCTGCTTCTGCTGGCAGCACTCTCTGAGTCCCCAGAAAAACAGAAGCGGAGAAGGACCAGAAGCTGGGACCCTTGGGCGGGGGGGGGTATGTGTGTGTGTGTGTGTGCTTTCTGGCAACCCTCCTCCATGGTCAGCTGCTACTGGGGTTTGCAGATGGGATTTGGGGAAGGAGGAGGGATGATGGGGCCGTTGTGGTTCAGAGGAAGAGCAGGGCAATCTATCTGGTCTCCAAAGAACTCAGGGATGATGGTGAGCCCTGCTCTTTGGGTGCTGTGTAGGATTCTGAGGGGGCCGCTGGTCTGGCCCCTTAAAGCTGTGGGGGGCTTCTGGCTGGGCCTCTGCAGGGAGGCAAGACTCCCCTGGCAACCCCCCCTGGGTGAGGCGGGGGCACTTCCAGTCTGAGCCATTGCCTCCCATGTTTGCCCTCCCCCGCTGCCCAGACACCCCCAGGCGGCACCCTGGAAGTGGGGGGGCTGGGTCCTGAGCCCCAAGTGTTGTGGGCTGCCTCCCCTCCTTCTCCTGGTGTCTTTTGATTACAAGTCTCCTTGGAAGAGACACTAATTGTTACTTCCACACAATGCTCCTAATTACGCCCTATTACATTTTGAATCATTTCCATATGTCAACACCACAACGAGGGGGTGTGAATTGTCAGGGGGGAGCGAGAGAAAAGTGAAAGGGTAGTTTTTATCATCGGTTATTATCTGAATGCACACAACACCAAAAAAACAGACACACCAAAGGGGAAAAACCTACCATGAAACATGAGTGAAGTCGTCTTTGTTGAAATTGAAAATAAGATTATAAATAAAAGTCTTTCTGTGACAGTCGCAAAATGGACACTTTAAAATAAATTGCCACTGTTGATCAAGAAGATTGCTAGCTACCTTTTTCACTAATGATGCCAAGCGTCTTCTGGTCTCTAAAAGCAACTTGCAGAAGCGTCTGTCATTCAGGCCTCCACTCTTAATATGGTCTCACCCCTTGGCCGTCAGCCTCTAGGTCGGGTGGAGTCCTGCCAGCTGCCCCGGAGCCTCTCTGGAGGGTCAGCATAGCTCCTCCTCTGTTTCTACCCCACTGTTCTCTTCCAGCAGGTCCTCAAGGCAGCCAGCAAATGTTAAAAATAAATTTCAAATTTAAAAATGCAGTAAAATTATTTCTGAAATTAATACCCTAATCAATTAAATATTAAAGCTGAGTGGAAAATATGCATCTTCTGTGATGCTGGGCACAGCTCTGGGCAAGCTGAGGGAGGGAGGGTCTCTTTGATGGCCCTAACCCTAACCCCCCCTCCTCCTCCAGCCATGAGAAACCTCCTCTGCTTTAAAAGTTCCCAGAAGTCAGGGGGGGGGGCTTTTTCCACCCGGATAGTTCCCAAATGGATGAGGAGTTTGGATCAAGAGCTTGTCTCCTAGGATTTTCACTCTCTTGAACTGTGCCTTCCTGGGCTGCCTTGCCCTTTGGAGACCCTGTGTGGGTGGTGCCCTGTGCCCAGAATATGCTTGGTTTTAGGGGAAAGTCCTGTGCGGAGGCCTCAGGACTCAAGCTGATGCTTGGAGCCTTCCTTGTGGAGGGCAGGAAGGACCCCCAAGTGCACAAAGCAAAGCAAAATATACCAGCTGTTCTTATCCAATTATGGCTGGTTGACCTGCTGGCTAAAGAGGGCCCGGGTGGCTGAGGACGCTCCAGAGTGCCAACCCTGCCCTGAAGCCCTTCCTGCTGCTCAGCAAGGAAGAGACGAAGGATCTGCCAGATGCAAGGGGCTCCCCGCACACCTCCTTTGCTGGCAGCTCCTCCAGTTTGTCCATTGTGCAGAGAAGCTGCCCTTGTTTTACCTTCCAAGAAGGGCATCATCATCTGCCACCACCACCACACACACCCCCGCAAGCTCAGCAATTGAGTCTGAGAGCCAGAGAGCTGGGGGGAGGCAGGCCCCTGCACATCCACAGTTGCTCTGGGCAGCTGCCAGACAAGGAGGGGTCTTGGGACAAGAGGAGGAGGAGGATCCCCAAGGGGAGATTGGGGAGGAGAAGAGGGTCCCCTGAGTCAGAAGAGAAGTAATCTTGGAGGCATCTGTGGGGGGCTTTGAGGGTCCAGCCAAATCAGAAGTTCCAGGCAGAGGTAGGGTGGGGGGAGCCACAGAGCAGCCCAGGAGGAGAAAACGAGGGATATGTTTCAAAGCACAGCCACATCCCTGGAAACTGAGCAAAGTAAAGCTGTGCAAAGGTCACCCTAAATGACCCATCTCTGGGGGGGGGGATTGTGTGTGTGGACCAGACATTGGAAGGAGTGGTGTCACCTCAGCAAATGCTTGGAAAAAATGCCTTTTTAAAGGACTATGGAAAATATGAGGACTTTTCATTCTGGAAGAGCTTTGACTGGCCAAGAATCAAATATTCAGAAGCTGTTTGGGAACAAATAATAAATACCATAAGAGTTAGAAAGCAGTTTTGGGAGTGAGACTTTGCTTTAATTTCTCCATTTCTTTTTAAAGACGTTTTTGTGTGTAAGAAACTGTTCATTGCTTGTTTGTTTACCTCCAGCATGCTTCACGTTATTTATTTTAGACCCTGCCCGTAAGAAAAACATGACGTTTCTTACCCATTTCGGCCCTTGTTGCATTTTTAGATTAAAACCTAGCAGAGGAGGCACCGAGTGCCAGTCAGAATGGGCACAACACCAGCAGCCAAGAGCAGCAGGGTCACCTGGCAAGGTGCCCCTTGCATGAATGGGGAGGGCTGGGCTTTTGCCAGTGACTCTCTCCATCTGGGAAGGCCTGAATGAGCCCACCCTGCTGAGAAAAAACAGCCAGGCAGTAGAAGGCCTCCCCCCAATGGGACATCTGACCCACACCTCCCCCCACCCACCCACAGAGGGGAAAAAAGACTTTGCTGAAAGACCCCCCCCCTCTTTTTGTGTGTTTCCATCAGGGCTCCTCAAAGAAACACAGCCCCAGAAAGCATTCCCCCCCCCAGCTATGCTTGGAAGGCAAATGTCAATCTCTTTCTGGACCCCCTAGCCTGGCCGGAAAGGGCCCTGCCTCAATCCTGTTGTTGTTCTTGCTGTTTTGTGGGTGGGCAGCACCATGCTCCCCCCCTCCCGCACTAAGCAGCAGGGCTCCCCTGCCCTATTGTCACCCAATGCCTGTCTGTATATCCCAGCCCCCCCCCTTTGCTTCAGCTCCAGGGGTGGGCCCGGCAAGGGAGGGGGCTGGTCAGTCTTCCAGCTCACTTTGCCCTCCGGGCTCTGGGACGGCATCCAAGCCCTCTGCAGGTTGGCGGGCAAATGGAAGCAAACTGCGCTGAGCAAGATCCCTGGGGGGGCTCAGGTTTTGGGGGAGCAGTGACGGGGAGAGGGCCAAGCAGGCAGCTGCACAGATGGAAAGGGACGTTCTTTGCAGAGCTTATCCTCCGAGGTGTAAATTACACTGGCAGATGCACAGTCTGGGAACTCTTCCAGTTTTGTTTCTTAAGAAAGGGAGACCCCAAAGTGTGAGCCACGTGACCACTTGGGAGAGCTGAGCCGGGTGGGACAATGTATTGCTTGCACGGGAAAGGTTTGAGCCAAAGAAACCTCCTCACACAAGGCCCAGCTTGGAGCTTGTTGGTGTTCTACACTGGACAAAAAAGGCTGAGATGTCCAGGGCCTGGTGCAGTGGGCAGCAGAGCTGACTCCGCCAAGGCAAACAAGGACAGAGAAGCATCTGTGTGTGTGTGTGTGTGTGTGTGTGTGTGAGAGAGAGAGAGAGAGAGAGAGAGAGAGAGAGAGAGAGAGAGAGAGAGAGAGAGAGAGAGAGAGAGAGAGAGAGAGAGACTGTTTCTCTCCACTTTTCCCTCCTGTTGGCCTTCATTCCCTGGGCTGTGGCCCAGGCCCCCTCCAGGGGTCCCCTTGCTCCAAAGGCTGTTCCCCTGATGGAGACGCCTCCCCTCTTCTCACAGGAGGGACCCTTCTCAAAGCAACTTTGCAAGTAAAGTTTTTAAAACATATTCTAATCTAATGTAATCTCCATTCTGGAGATGTCTCAGTTTAAGGTGCCTATTGTGAATTTCCTTGGCCTTTAATTGTAATTATTAAAATAATAGATCTCTACAAATAAGGTGGGGGGAGTCTTTAAAGCTATAGTTTTATTTTCAAAATAATTTGGTGGGGGGGAAGGACTGGTCTTTTTTTCACCCAAGCTTTGAATTCAGCACATGTTTTCAACAGAAAAGGGAAGTAAAAACAATCCATGAAGGACAAAAAAATTGACTATGATAAAATCTGTAAGAAATAAGGAAAGACTCCTAAGCCAAAACGTGGCTCAAGCAACAGTTTCTTTTTGCGCGGAGCAAAGAGCTGGAAAAGGAGGGTCTGCCGGAGGAGAGCCCCCTGCCTCGGCTCTTCCGGGTGCAACGGTCTCCTTAGGAGGGAGCCCTCCTCTTCCCCCCCCCCCGCCCCAAGGAACTCGGAGACGCTGGTCCCGCGTCGTGGTGCTGAAGAGGCGAGGAACAGCAGCGGCTCTTCGGCTTTTCCCGGGACGGACCTCGCGAAGCCTCTCGGGGGCAGAGGAGCCGCTTCCTTCGGCCGTTTCTCTCAGCGGAGCGGGGTGGGGGTGAGTGTGCAGCCCAGGAGCCCGTTGGGTGCCACCTTTTCCCCTGGCAGGAGGGGCGAAGCGAGGCGAGGCGCTGGCTTGAAGGCGGCCGGAAAGGCTTCTCGATCTTCCGGTGCCAAAAACTGTCCCGAAGCTGCTCTTAATGTCAGGTCTGGGAAGGCGAGCGAGATTTCTTGGCGGTGGTGATGAAGGCGAGGAGGGAGGGATGTTCTCTGCCTGGGTGGGTGCTGGGTTCTGCTGAAGGCCAAGCGGGGGTCGGTACCCCACAAAAGCCTCGCAGCACCCCGCAATAGGAAACCTCTTCCCAAAAGGAGGCTGGGCCTGGTGCAGGCAGGGAGCCCCCTGCCACGCTGGGTGGTGCCCTCGTCTCCTTGTCGGGTCCTGCACGTGGCGCTCCTGGCATTTGAAGGGCCGGCCCAGGGGGGAAATCGCTGCCTTCCCTCTGAACAAGGAGCAGGCTGCCTCTTCAAACTCCACACCAAATCACAAGCAACAGAGCAGAAAACCAAATTATTCTCAGCTGTTACACTGCTTAATTTAATATTTCCAATGAACTCCTTTGCCTTCTCCTCAAGAATGAAATGCATATTTGTGCTGTGTCACAAAACATTAGATTTTGTCAAGGCTATTCATTTCTCGATGGTAATTTGTAAAGTGTGCACCCTCCCTCCCCCAAGCCGAGGGTCTGGGGCACCGCAGAGCTTCTTTCAGGAAAAGAGGAAACCGGAGGCATCTGAAGGGCTGTGGGAACAATGGGGGGGGGAGGAGAGAGGGCACCCAGCTGGAGAGGCACCACTGATAGATGGGAGGGGGCCCTCCCTTCCTGGCAGCCAGCCTTCAGCCAAGAAGGAAACCAGAGCAGAGCAAGCTGGGGGTGGGTCTCAGTCAGGCAGACCCACCCCTCCCTCCCCAGGGAAGCATCAGCTCCTACAGCACTTTCACATGGCCTTTAATGAAGCATAAAATGGACCGAATGAGATCATCAACTAATAATAAAACAAAGTCAGCCTGGTATTTCTTGCTTTTTCTCCCTCCTTGAAATCAAGAAAGAAACATCTCATTTCTTCCAGGGCAACTACAAAAAACGCCAAGGGCAGAGGGAAGATCGCTTCCTGGCCAGCCCTCACCACCCTCTCCTTGGATGGAGGAGGAGGAGGAGGAGGAGGAGAGAAGCCCAAAGGCCCAGGCCTTCCTCAGCTGGGTGCTGGGCTGTTCCTAAGAGCAGAAGCAGGCACCGTACTCTCCAGCGGGTGGGGGTGGGGGTAACGTGAGCGTGGATCTCTGGGACCCAGCCCTTCAAAAAAAGGAGGGGGGGTTAGGCCAGGTGGTTGTGCTAAAATAAATAAAGCAAGGAAAGGAAAGGAAAAAGTAACAACTGTGATTATGAAAGAACTAAGATTGTAATTACTGAAATAATGAGCAAACCATGACCAATTATTTTCAACCTCATTAAAGTTCAGCCTTCTCTCTTCCTTAAGTAGACTTTGAGTTTTGCAATGCTGCAGCGTTCCCTCAGTTATTAGTAACAGAAGGAGATTAATGACATAGATCCCCGAGCACCATCCTTGTCCGCTGGAACACAGGTGTGGACCCTGCTTGGCTGTGCATCTGTGCTGGATCAGGCCAGAAGACCCCACTGGTGACCCCAGCCCTCCACTGCTCCAGCACTGGGCCTCCCACCTTCAGACGGGCCTCCAACCTGGCCAGAGAAGCCACTCTTCCCAAGGGCGAGTTCCTCTAAGGAAGCCCCATATCCAGCAAGGGGGGGGGGAGAGAAGACAAGTTGCACAAGTCACCAGGAGCTGCTTTTGCTTTGACTAGAACCATGGACTGGTACTGGGCCACAGCATGCCAGCAACCAGTCCGCACAAACGAACAAAGCCCTATCCGCTGGATGCGAGCAGAACATGAAACCACATACCCTCTGGTCCGCAGAAAAACTTTTCTCCACGGAAACGGTCCCTGGTGCCCAAAAAATGTGATGAGCTTCTGTCCAGCCTGGAGAAAGGCTAATGAAATTTTCCAGGCAGATCTGTCACAGGGCAACGGGGCAGGGTTGGCTAGGAAGCTTGGCCATCTGACCTGGGACGGCAGCCTTCTTGGTCCCAGCTGGGTCTGAGGGTCTCCTGAAATGGACCCCAAATCAAAGCAGGAAGTTTGCCCTCTCCACAAAGGCAAAGAGGCTCCCATCAATGGGGCTAAACTGGATTAATGGGAAGGCAGTCCACAAGAGGGCTGGCTTGGATAATTTCAGTGAAGGCAGAAGTCTACGAAGGAGGCAAAATGGAGCTAAAGCAGTGAAAATGGCCGAATTCATTAGATTGCCCAAGCTCTGAAGAGGGTGTTTAATATGCAAGCTATTAATATGCAGATAGATGCAAATGAAGCCCTGTGATAGGGAGGGAGAATAGCTCTGCTGAACAAGGCTGGTGGGGGGGATCAGCACACTCCAATTCACAGGACTCTTCTCCAACTGGCCTGCAGACACACCAGGCCAGAAACAGGTCAGCCCTGGCTGGTGGTCCCCTCTCCCTTGGTTGGGACCCTTTGCCAGAACATCAGCTGCTACTTGACCACACGGAGGGTGGGCGTGGCCTTTCAGGAGACAAGAGCAGGGCTGGAAGAAAAACTGGCAGTCTGGCAACAAATTCCGCTGGGAACATCCCTGTTTCTCCAAAATTCAGACAGGCTTCAGCTCTGTATGAAGGTGGGATCTTTCCGGGACTGTTCAGCATGGGGCTCCCAAGCCAGCGAGGGCCCTTTGCCCAGTGTGCAACTCTCAGCCCTAAGAGCTCTCTCATGCATAAGGGGAGGGGGCATCTCTTCCCACTACAGCCGCCCTGTGCTTTTTCTAAAAATTTCAAAGAACAGAGCAACTGTCCTGATGCAGACCTTTGCAGCTAAAGGCAGCCTACCTCTGCATCTGCTGGGACAAGAGTTATTCCACCTGTTTTCCCCCCGTTTTTTCTTTTTAAAGTGGTATTTTATGGGTGGCTCTGTAGAGTCATTTGAGTTTTATTCATTGTTATATTTTTAACCATTATAATCATGTCTTATGCTACTTTGGAAAGGGGCCAAGTGCAAAATAGCAGAGTAGTATGAACATAGTTCCATGATTTGGGAAAGAACAAAAGATCAAGAGAGTGTGAGTTATTTCGGAGTTTGACGTGAGTGTTGGGCTCCTGCTCCGTGCTTCTCGAGATGGCACCAGGATTCTCTGAATCTGCCACCATTTACAAATCAGTTTGGCTGTTGGTTTAGCAAATGTGTTTATTGCTTTTCCATTTCAGCTTCTTATGCAGTATTCAGTTAAAAGGACAAGTGTTACACTAAAATGCGCATAATCAGAAACTAGGGAGAAGGTTGTGGGTTTTGCCTTGGAAAATGCAAGTGCTTGACAACAGATCGATTTGGCTAAGAGAAGCTTAGGGAATGAGGAAGACTTTGCACTTTACAGAATAAGACAGGGGTCTGTTTCCTTGTGTGAAAAGTGTGAGGATAGGAAGCCTTGCCACCAACAAAGTTTGGAGTGGGAGGGTGGTCCTCTTCCTCCCAACTGCTGCTACTCTACAGGTACCCTCTATCCCACTGTGATGGAACTGGGACTTGGGGAAAGATGGTGTGTGTGTGTGTGTGTGTGTGTGTGTAGGCATTACCCTAACCTTAATCCATTGCAAGGAGCAGGCATCAAGACTAGGGTTTGGGGCAGTGATGGCTGGGGTTTGGCAGCCAAGGATGGCCAAAGGAAGCAAGCTAGTCTACAGCCCTCGAAGAACCCAGATTCAAGGTGAAATGTTTGGTGTTTGGGGAAAAAAGGGCCTTTTTGGGGCATTGGTCAAGGAAAGCCCCAGCAGGACTGACATTTCTGAGGGCGGCACAGAGATCCTGCCTGTAGAAGAGACTAGTGGTTCATCTCCTCTTGGAGCTTGTAAAAAAAACCCATATCTTTTGCTTTCCAGAAAAGACTGAAGGCATTTTTTACTAGAATATCATCTCTCATTTCTTCTCCATAAAATATTTTTGTTGAAAAAGTCTGCACAAATTCTGGTCCAGATGAAACTTCAGGCTTCCTATAACCCACAGGAGACTGATCCAATCAGGAAGCTGTGATAGTATTGAAGAGTAAGAATAATCTGCCCAAGGCTTCTCACGCAATAGTCAATGCTGGACCCTCCAACCTCCGCAGACTTCACCTCTGAATTTGTTTTGTTCTGGGTGTTGACCCCTGAATCCCTCTGGGCAGGGATTCTTCTTCGCCCAGTGGAAGAGTCAGGGAGAAGCTGGTCTGCCTTAATTGAGGTCTCCTACTAAGCATCTGTTGCTCATTCTCTGCCAGCCCAAGCATTGTGCCCATCCTCGTAGCAGGCTGTCCTCTTCCTCCTCTGCTGCTGGGGACACCTTGCCTGCCACTACCCCTACCTCCCACCCTCCCCCTGCCCTTCTGACAGCTAGAGGGACTGCCTGAGTCAGCCCCTGACTCAGGGGTGAGGAATGCAAGGCGGGGGGGTGGGTGGCGTTCTTGCATTACTTCCAAAGCCCCTTTCATTCCATCCCAGCAGCAATGGAGGGGGAGGCCCTTGAGAGGGTGCACCAACCCGCCTGGACCCTCCTTTGGTGGCTTCTCCAGAGCAAAAGAGGTCAAGTGTCCCTTCCTCCAGAGGAAGTGGGAGCAGGCAAACATTGGTGATTAAGTGTGGCTTTGTTTAATTAAGCATTTTCTAATGACTCTTAACCCAAAGAAAGTAGAGAGGATTCCCAGTTCTGCCCAGTTTGCTGCAGGCAAGTTGCAAGGCGGGCGGGGGGAGGGGGATTCCTAAGCCACCTTGCTCTAGCAGGGGGGGGTTCCTCTGACTCAGAGAGGACGGGATCTGTCCCAGCCCAGGAGGGGCAAGGAAGTGCTCGTCCAAATCCTGGGTCCCCACTAGGAAAGAGGCTGCCTTCAAGAGGGAACCAGGGTTTTCCACCCTCCCTCCCTTGGCTCTTCCAACTACCAAATTTAAATATCTTAACACCTTCTCTGACTTTGGGCTGGGAGCCCCCTGCAGACCTAATCCTAAGCCTTGGCTTTTTGGCTTTTGGTCCCACTGCCTTTGTGCAGCTCTCCTCAGAATCCTTCTCAATTTGTCAACTTTGTTTGTTGGAGTGTGGGAGAATTGCCTGGAGTGGTCTAATCGCTCCGCCACCACAACTGTTTGGGGGCCATTAATCCTGCCACCTTTGGGGCGAACTCTTCCTTCCTCCTTTCGTCTGATTCCAAACTCTGCCTTGGAAGAAGTCGAAAAGAGCTTGCAAAGGTGCCCCAGTATGATTTGGAATGGACCACGTCCGGCCAAGATCCAGGCGGAGAGCTTACAAAGGCATCGTGCAAGATCAACATCAAGACACATACCCTTTTCGCAGCTCTGTGTGGGTGTGAGTGTGTGTCCATGTGTCTGTGGAAAGAATTTTGAGGCCAAATATGTTTCTTGGACCCGAGGATTCGAGGACTGGGTTCTCTTCACTGACACTTCACTGGGATAAATGTATTTTCTTTAAAGGGGCCACAAAAATACTTTGCTGCTACAACAGATTTTACATGTTTCCCCTTCCAGAATAACTGAGGCAGAGAGGCTCTTCCAGAAAGGCTTGAAAAATGCCTTGGAAACAAGAAAAATAAAATAAACAAAAGCTAAATTGGCAGCTAAGCTCAAACCAAATAATAAAAATGAAAGAACATAAACCCCGCGCAGATTTAATTGCCAGAGAGGGATTGCAAAGGGTTTGGAGCAAAGCTTCCTTTTCACCAGACCGGCTCTCCTCCCTTCTATGACCAGCATCTGTTACTGCTGGGAAGGGACTCCAGCTCCCTTGCTGGCCTTTCCTTTCCTTCTTCCTGGGAA
This sequence comes from Vipera ursinii, assembly GCF_947247035.1. Classification (NCBI taxonomy): domain Eukaryota; kingdom Metazoa; phylum Chordata; class Lepidosauria; order Squamata; family Viperidae; genus Vipera; species Vipera ursinii. The sequence continues at coordinate 226,370 of NC_139527.1, read as the reverse complement.
GGCACACACACACACACACACAGAGAGAGAGAGAGAGAGAGAGAGAGAGAGAGAGAGAGAGAGAGAGAGAGAGAGAGAGAGAGAGAGAGAGAGAGCTGTTTCAGTCGCTCAAAGAAGTTGGCTGCCTCTCTCTTTAAATTGCAGTGCTAATCAGAAACACATTGTCCAGATTGTCAACACTTTGTTTAACCACTTCTATAAATTCAGTATTAGTGTTAGAAAGAGTCTGCCTTGATGGATGAAATACTTCGACATTTAGAGGCACAACCCCAATAAAAAGTAAGCTAATAACTCAGAGAAATAAGAGAGAAGAGATGGCTCTGGAGAAGAAGGGAAGGGAAGAGAGAAGAGAGAAAAGAGAAAGAGAATGAGGGAGGGAGGGAGGAAGGAAAGAAAGAAAGAAAGAAAGAAAGAAAGAAAGAAAGAAAGAAAGAAAGAAGAAAGAAAGAAAGAAAGAAAGAAAGAAAGAAAGAAAGAAAGAAAGAAAGAAAGAAAGAAAGAAAGAAAGAAAGAAGAAAGAAAGAAAGAAAGTAAAACCATCCTGCAATTTGCATGAAGCCAGGAAGCAGTTGCCAATGAAATAATGACAGAAAAAAACAGCTTTGGTGCAAGTATGGCAGGATTTGATAGCTTTTGGCAACCAAAAATGTACTGGGAAAGTAAAAATCTGGAGGTTTTGACAACCAAACATTTGTGCAAAATGGAGAGTTTTCCCTTTTTGTAAGCTGATAATTTAAGGGTTTTTTTTAGTAACAAGAAAATGCTACTGAAACAAACAAAAAAAGTTTTGTTTTTTGATGTTGCAGGACCAAAGGAAAGAATAAAATATCTAGAAGGTGGGCTGCCAGCAGCTTGTTCGCTGACCCAGATCCACTCGCACAACCCAGCTGGGCTCAGAAGGAAGGGCAGTGCCCGCTTGGCACGTGGTTGGAGCAAGGGGTACAAGGAAGGGGCCTCTTCTCCATTCCAGAAGCCCAGGGGGGGCAGGGAACCTCAAGAGCCTCTGGGAAAATGCTGGCGCTCACCCTTCAAGTCCGCTGCCTGCGCCTGGAGAGAGCAGCCCTCCTCTGCCTGCTCTCCCCGCCCCTCCCTCGCTGCTCAGGTTATGCCTTTGCCTGGCGATTAAAAAGGGAACAAGGTGGCTTTCTGCCCTGTAGCAGAAGGCCAGGCTGCCTTTGGAAGTCAGTTGTATTCTGATTTTACTCTGGGGAAAAATCAGCTTCTTTTCTTTTGAGCCCAAATCTGAGCAGCCCCCGTAAGGAGGCGTCCCTGGAACCTTGTATTACAGCAGGAGGCATTCTCTCTCTCTCTCTCTCTCTCTGAGGGGGGGGGCATACAAAAGCTGCATTGGGTCAACCTTTGTTTTGCTGAGGAGAGAGACAACATGACACCCAGGTGGGGCCACCACACTGCTTGCATCCTATGAAAGTTCTCTCTCGTGCGCGCGCACACACATACACACACCCTGTCAGATTAGAAACCTGTTTTATCTTATACAGGAAAATAGAATTGGGGATGTGTCTGGAGTCTGACCTACAGTATTTATTCTATATTTCTGGTGGAATGTGCAGGGAGACCTTGCTGACTTTTGCACGTGGTTCCTCTTCTGGGCCTGGAGGCAGGCCTGAGACAGGGGGTAGGGTGGGGGTCCTGCTGCTTTTAACCCTTTGCTCTTTCAAGACCTTCTGTCTATGGAGTTTGAGCACTGGTAGGAACCACAAAGCCAAAAGAACAGCTCTGCTTTTGGAGAAGCTGGCAGTCCCTGGTCTGGCTGGTCAAGCAGCCCCTATGCTGCATTGGAGGTTCAGGGAAGGCCCCGCATCAGCCCTCAGCCTCTGCTCTGCTTGCCACCCAAGGCAGTAAGCTCTCTCCCTTCCCCAACTTGTTCCCAGAGCACCCATAGACCCCCCACCCCACCCCCCAGCCTGGGAGCTGGTAGTGAAAGGAAGAGCGGCTCTGTTCCTTCCCCTGCGCTCCCCCCTTCTTTCCCTTGGCTTCCTGTCTGTCCTGGAGAAGAGGGAGAACAGTCTCTCCTTTGCAGGCAGAAATCCTTCCAGGCTATGGTTACAGTTAGCTCAGAGCTTTGCTATGAGGCCTAGGGTGTGTGTGTGTGTGTGTGTGTCTAACTCACAGCTCAATCAAGCACTTCCCTGTAATCTTGAGATCTGCCTTCTCCTCTGGGTTGCTTGCAGGAGGGGGGAACAGCTTCGCTTGGGAGGGGGAGGGGTTTTGGTTGGTCTGGAAGCAGCCAAATGGACAGTATTGCAGATTGCAAATAATTAGCCTGGAAACACAGATTCTTTCCAGACCTTCAAAAACAGATTTTAAAGTCCATGAGCTACTTATATTTCTAGACTGCCTTGTAGCTGTTTTGGTTCCTGAAGCTACTGAAAACTTATCCCAACATGTAACTTATCCCATTCAAGTAAGCCCAAAACCGAAGAACATGTTCAACGAAGACCTTCCTACTTTGCTGAGAAATGAGAAAGAGAGCAAGTGAAAACAGTCAGATCCTCTGCATTCAGTGCTGGAATCCAGATGAAGGCGTCAAGTGAAGCATTTCCCAGCCTTCTCTGAAGCCCACCTAGCAAAGGGGAGCCGAAACCTTCCCTCTGCAGCAAAGGGGAGCCTAATCCTCCCACCCACTCAGACACACCCACCCACTCACAGTTGCAAGCCAAGCATTTCTGGCTAACTAAGGAATTGGTGAAGGGGCAAACAAAGGTTTGCTTCACCCTCCTGCCTCCTCTGAAAGGGAAAGAGAGGCTAAATTGCTCCATTGCCCACCTTTTAAAGAACACCATCTGTACACCCAGAAGCCTTGACTGGCCAACCTCATGGCCTCCTTTGCAATCTGCAAGCCAAAGAAAGCACAGCCTGTTCTAGTCAGTGGGTTCTCCCCCCCCAACCCCCCCCCCATCCAGCCCTGAGAATCCGATCCAATGCAATTCTTCCACTTTCCTCTTTCTTCAGGCATCCTCCATCCTCCCCCCTGGCTGGCCACCAAATTTCAGCCAGGTGTAGCAGTGGCCCCTGTAGCCCAGCTGGCCTCTAGTGTTTGTTAAACAAAACAAGAATCCTTTTAATTAGAACCTGGGAAAATTATTAGTGGCAATTTCCTGCCCACATTTTTTTTTGTAAAAATAGTCTACCACTGAAATATCTGAGCAGCATTAAATTATCCCAACGTCAAACATGTTGCAGCTGAGAACTGAGCAAACCAGGGGAGCTGACCAAAGATGGAGGGACCATCCGACTTTTTCCAGCGATGAGGAGAGGAATGAACTCTGAGGGACAAACCGCCCCCCCCCCCCATTGAGCTGAGGATTCTGTCTAGATCTCAGAGAAGAGAGAAGGGACATTGGAGATGGGGGGGAGGTTGGATCCCCCTGGAAAGGAAATGGGAAATCCACAGCTGGACACCACCTCATGGCACAAAGTCATGAATCCTTTGTCTTCTCTGCTGGGCTGTTTCCCACAGGGCGGGAGGTCCTCCATTGGGTATCCGGTTCCTGCAAAGTTGCACATGGGGTAACTTCACTTGGGGAGGGGTGGCAACAGCAAAGCAAACCAAAGAGGAACAGGCCTATGACAGGGGAAGGGGGACATCAAGAGAAGAACCTTGTTTCCAGAGAAAGAAAAGCCAGCTCCATCCAGCACAAGGCATGGGCAGGGGGGGTGCCTCAGACCCCCAAGTCTTCAATCCTCAAGTTTATCTGTCTTTTGAGCAAATATTTCTCTGCATTTCCTGCCTGTAACAATTCTGCTTGTCGTTCTCAGGGGAAGATGGCACTTGCAACCCCCCATGCCCCCCCCAGGCAGAAGCAGGGCAAAAGGAGCCAGGGGAGGGAGAAGGGCAGGGATGCAGAGAGAAGGGGCTTCCTGAGACAGGGCTGGGGTTGCTGCCTGCCCTCTGGAGTGGCTCAAAGCCACCAGCCAAAGAGTGAATCATTGGAACTTTTGCAAAGAAAAATTTCTTATTTTAGAAAGTTCAGTCGTAATGCATGGTGATGAAAACAAGTCCCAAAGTACAGCTATAAATAAGGCACCATAGCAACGTGCCTGCAACCCCCTCCTTCTCCAACGTGCCTTCTTGCAGCCATGCTACATGCTGTGGGTTGGGCACAGCCCCGGAAGTGATGGTATCGGTTTGCCTATGATTTTGCCAGTGGAAAAGAGTTCCTCTCTTGCACTTCCCTCCATCTCAGGATTGTGCAATCTTTTCTGCACGGCCCTCTCCTTCCTCCCTTCCTGCTCAAGGCCTTTTCTCCATGACTTCTCAGGACTCCTGCTGCTCCCCTCTTCCTTCCTGCCTTCCACGGCTGTGGTGTGTGTGTGCCTGGGGCACAGCTCTAACTTGCCCCTCTGCTTGGCAGACCCACTGAAGAATTCTTGCTTACCTCTCTGAAGAAGCTGCATCCAAGGACAGAACTGACATGGAGGGGGATCCAGCACCCATGAGCCCTGGGGCTGCACTCTCTTTGTGGCCTTGGGGCAGTGCACTTGGCTGGGGGGAGTCCCTTAGGGTTAGTGTTAGGTCACCATGAACTCATAGAGCAAAATGGACATCACCAACAAACTCGGAGTGCTTGGGTATGGTTAGGAGGGCACTGACTTTTCTAGACTGCCCTATCTATGTTTCCTGGTAAAATACATGGGAAAATCCCCTTGGCGGAAAATTCAACTAGGAGAAAGGAAGGCGTCTTCGCCTTTCCATCACCTTCTTGGGCGACATTTTCAGCCTTCCCTGGGAATTCTGCCGCTCTTTTGCACCCTCTTCCAAGCCAGGCGCAGCCAGGCAGTGTGGAGACCTGCAGGCAGCTGGAGCTTACAATCTGGGCTTCTTTTAATTAAAGAAAACACACAAAGGAATGTGACCATGGGAGCAGCAAGCAGCAGCGGCAGCCGAGGATGACTGTGGAGAAGGCGAAACCGGAGAGTTTGTGCCCCTCATTAGTCAGTCGGGGTCAGCAAAACCAGACTAAATAGTCTCATGGACAGCAAGTGAGGCGTTCTGGCCCAGCCTGTCTGGAAACTGATCTGAGGGCCTGGGAGGATGGCAAGGGGGAATGGAGATGAGGGTAGCCAGCCAAGAAAAACTGGGGAGGGGGCTCCCACCAATGCAGCCAAGACAGGCCCAGAAGGAGGAGGAGGAGAAGGACTGAGGAGGAAGCCGCCTGCCTCTGTGTCTTTTCACCAAACATGGAGATGAGGAGCTTTGCGGTCAGGAGAGCCAGGATTTCTCGCTGATGGGACAGGCCTTGTTGTCTAAGCTGCCCCCCTCCTCCTTCCCGTGAGGTGACGGAGACCCACCCGGATGGTGCTCTTCTGCCACCCTCCACCAGGCTTTGGAACTTCCCAGGCCTCTCCTGGGTGCTCAAAGAGCAGAGGCCGAAGCAGCAGAGTCCCAGGCTCTTTCCTGCCTCTCTGGGCAACCAGCCCTGCCAGATGTTCTGCTCTTGGCAGAGAAGCACCCATGTCTCCCTGAGGCGCAGCTTGGGGGTCACCGTCTGCAGCTGGCCAGCCAGCTAGGTAGTAGCAGCCTTCGGCTCCTCCCTCAGTTGGAAGATTAGAGGGGCCCAATTTTTGCCTTTGCCGCCTCTAAGGAACCCCTGGGCTCTCTCAAATAATCTTAATCTGATATCCAGGGCACCCACTTTTGGAGGGGTGAACTCCAAGCCACTGGGCCACCCCACCTTGTCTGCCTCCTGCTGGGTTTCTGCTTTTCTGCTCCTCTGAACCTCTCCAGCTCAGTTGCCAGAAGCCTGGATGGCTCACCTTGCCATCTGCCACGTAGGCTGCCTGTTCAGTCCCTGCTCTGGGAGCAGCTGAGGATCCCCCTGGGATCATGGAAGCCCATTTCTGTTAGCATGCGAGGCTCCCCCTGGGAGTAACCAGTGCCAAGTTCACAAAGGGAGACAGTTGCCTTGGCAGAGTGAGGGTCGTGCAGGCCAGCAGACCTGAAACTTGTTGAGCAATTATTTGACCTCCGTTACCTCCCTTCCCTGTATGGAAAAATATTGCTTCCACTTGGCTGCTTCTTGCTCAGGGCCCCACGGGGTTCTGCCAGGCCCCAGAGATTGGCCTGTCATTGCCAAGATGTCGGGCAAGACGTTCTTGGTGAAAGAAGAGGCTGGGTGAGCAAAGAGCAGAGAACAGAACAGAGAGAAAAAGACTTGGGGAATTGAGGGCACCTATAAAATCCTGGGAAGAGGCCCCGTTTATTGGCCCTTGAAGTTCCCTTCAGCTGAGGGAAGTTTGCCAGCCTCCAATAAAAATCTTCTCTCAGTCGACTTCAGCCATTCCAGCTGCCTTTTGCCTTTCATGAACAACTGGAACGGAGAGGTTAGGGTCTCATTTTAGTCCATTTGTGGAAGAAGAAACTTGGCCCCGTTGTCCCGTGGGTCCTGAGCCTACTTTCAGGATGTGCAGTGGTTGTGCAGCAGCTGCAGCTGCAAGCCACTACAGGTGGCTGCTGTCAGACCCATCTCAGCGGAAGGGAAGCCAGGCTTGCTGAGGACTCTGCAGAGGCAAGTGCTGTGGGGAACAAGCAGGACCAGCCCTCTGGGGTGATCCCTGCCATCCCTGTCTGGTGGGGTGCCCCTGTCCCCCCTGCCCCTGCTCAGCCAATCTTGCCCCCTGTCCCTTGATGTTATGCAGCAGGGAGGGAGAAGCCCCAACACAGGCCTCAAAGGCCTCCTTACAAACTGCATCAGTAATCAGCTAGTTAGTCTGGCAGCTCCCCAGGGCCCCAGGGAATGCAGAGGGGGCATGCATTATTCAGCAGCAGCAGCAGCAGCAGGAAAGGGAAGGAGAGCGGTGCCAGGCAAGGCGGTGGCGACAGGAGAGTAGCCATAGGTGGGTCGGTCCTGGTCTGGAGGGGAAGGAAGGAAGGAAGGAAGGAAGGAAGGAAGGAAGGAAGGAAGGAAGGAAGGAAGGAAGGAAGGAAGGAAGGAAGGAAGGAAGGAAGGCCCAACACAAACCATTTGCCCACCCTGACTGCTGCCTTAGGTCCCTGCTCTGGGACCCTACCCATCTTCTTGGAGCATTCCCAGGGGCTCAGGTGGATGAGATGTAGGATGAGATGTCAGATGAATAACAGAAGAGCAGAAGGGACCTTGGAGGTCATCTAATCCAACCCCGTTCAAGCCATTTCAGACAAATTGTTGTCCAATCTCTTCTTAAAAACCTGCAGTGCTGGAGCATCCACAACTTCTGGAGGCAAACCATTCCACTGATTAATTGTTCTCACTGTCAGGAAATTTCTCCTTAGTTCTAGGCTGGTCCTCTCCTTGATGACTTTCCATCCGTTGCTTCTTGTCCTGCCTTCGGGAGACTTTGGATGATAGGTTGACTTTTGTGGCAGCCCCTGAGACATTGGAACGCTGCTATCATGTCACCCCTGGTCCTCACCACGATTGCAATCATTTTCTTTTCTTTTTCTTCTTCCCTGCCTTTTATCTGCTCCCAAGCCCAGCCCAGCCCAGCAGACCTGCTTACTTGATTTATTTTCTAAAAATTCAACTGATAACCAAAGTTTGAAAAATAGGGAAGGAATCCTGTACACCTACATGGATGGGTTATAAATCCAGAAAATCAAATCCTAGCATGTAAACAAAATTGCACATCAGCAGCAAAAAGGGTTTCATTTCAAGACAGGAATGGCTCCTTTCCACCCACCAGCGTCTTCCAAGGAGACTCTTTAAGAATCCTGATCTTCCGTGTCATAAGGGTAAACATTAGCTGGTTGCTTTAGAAATGAAGAAACAGCTGACCTCTGGGGATTTGTTGGTGGGAAGGGAACTTTAGGCACTTCAAATTTGAAAATCCAATTTAACTGTCCATTATAGGAAGAATTAAAAAAAGAACCAGTAGGGAGGGATAATTTTGCAGTTACACAGCATTTGACTAAATCTGATGCCAGGGTGACAGCTTACACCTTAAAAGCCTCATGTCTGAATGTAAAGAGACAGCAGATGATTTATTTATGATTGCGATCCAGCCTTCTTCCTAACAAGTTAACAACTGCGCCAGCACTCCAGGGCCCAGCCACGCATGGCAGCCTGTCAGCGCTTTGGAAAGGGCCTCTCTTTGAAGGCCTGGGAGGGTGGCAAGGGCACAAAGTGGCATGGTGGAAACATGGGGTGCAGCTAGCCACCATCCTGCTCCCTTTTGCACCCCACCAAGAGAAGCCTGTGCAGCAGAACCCAGAACCATCCTTTTCATAAGGAGAGGAGACTTCGGAGTCTGTCTGAGATGGCCCAGCTGTGCTTCACTTGCCCCAAATCTCTTGCTAGCCAGCTGCTTGGCTCTTCTCCCCCCCCCATCTCCTTCACCATCATGGAGCATTTGCAGCTCTTCCAGGGGGTCTGAAGGGGGAGCAGCCCCTTGGCTACTTCCATAAGGAGCCCCTCAAGGTCATGGTCAGGTTTGAAGATGTGAAATGTCCCATGAGGTTAGAATTGGTTTGCACCCATAGCTGCACCCTAGGAAGGAAGAGTACACAAATACACCTAGGCCTGCCTCCTTTGGGACAGCCTGGATAAAAAGGCTGAACAGCCAAATAATGCTTGAAACATGTTAAGCGCTTCTTCCATTTAAGCTCTAGATTTCCAAGAGTCTTGTGGGATCCAGCTGAAGAGAGAGAGATCATGGGGGGGGGGTGTAGGAGGAGAGTGAGTTTGGAAGAAGAGTGATTGTGCCCCCCCCCATCCTCCTCCTGCCCCTGGAAGCCCCAGATGCTTGCTCTGCCCAGGCAAAGTCCAGAAAGGGAGCCAAAAGGTTCTCCTGCCAGCCCTGCATTGGGCATCAAGCTGAGCATGAACTGGCACTGCTTCTCAGCCAATGGCTGTCCAGGAACGCTTCAACAGCCCACTCGCCTTTCCTGGCATTCAAGGGCCAGAGGTGGGAGGCCGGGCTCCCAAACCCTACATTGTCCATAGATGCTCTCCAAAGCTACTAGGCTTGGCTTCCAGCTTCCCAGAGCTGGGTTTGGGAAGCCCGTCCAACCGAGCCAGACAGGGGAAGGGAGATAGGTCTGGATCAGCACAGTGGGTTGCCCAAAGTGATGGGCAATAGCCAAGGGCCTCCTGAAATGCCAGCCACCCCAGCACCAGCACGCTAATTAATTTCCTTTTTGTTTCTTCAAAGTTTCATTTTTAAATTATAGTCTTCCCTCCTCTCCAATAAATACTTGACAATTAAAACTGTCTCCCTGACATGAGATGCCAGGGTAGGGGCCGCCCCTCCCCCTGTCACCTTCTCTGCCATAAACAGATTCGTAAAAACGGCTTTTCAAGCCCCAGCTGCCATTAGCCACTTAAAATCCCATAATTATCATCCTATCATGGGCCTGTTAACGAGCAGTAAAAATAAGGCCATTGAATATGGTAATTTATTCGTAAATTAGCCTAATGAGAATAGGTTTCAGACACTGTTTACTTTCTTCCTGCTTGTTCCGGTAGGAAGCTGCCTGGCTGTGGGAAGTGGGGGGAGTGGGCCGGGGGGGGCGGGGGGAGGGAGCTAGGGCTGGGTGGCAGACAAAGCTCCCAGCTTTTCCAGGAAAGATTTGTTAAATTAATGTGCCAGTCCACATTTTCTGCTAAACGGGGTGTTCAGCAGAAGGCATTTCTTGTTTTGGCAGGGTTTTCATCCGCACCCAGCAGACTCTTCCTCTTCCTCCGTCTCTGGAGCTGGCATGGCCTCCCGCATGGCGGCTGCCTCTAGAGCAGCTGCCCTTCAGCCCCCTTCCACGTCCAGCCCAAGAGGCAGCTGCAGGCTCAGCCCCCTTCTTGCTGGCTTCCCCTCTGCTTCAGGGGGTGCTGGGTGTGTCTGGCCTACTGAAGAGAAGGATTGGGGTGGGGGGCGGGATGGCCGTCTTCCAGTACTTGGGGGCTGTCACAAAAAAGAGGAAGTTGACTTTTCTCTAGGCACCAGAGGGCAGGACAAGAAGTAATAGGTGGAAGCTTGTCAAAGAGAGATCTAATCTAGAACTAATTTCCTGACAATGAGAACAATTAATCAGTGGAATAGCTTGCCTGGGTCTGTGGGTGCTCCATCACCAGAGGTTTCCAAAAATAGACTGGGCAACCATTTGACTAGTGTGTTATAAGGCCTTGAGCAGGGGGTTGGACTGGAGGATCTCTGAGGTCCCTTCCAGCTATAGAATTCTATGATTCTGATCCTCTATTCTCATCAGGCCCCAAAGAATAGCAGGGTGGGCTCCGGAGAGGCTGCAGCATCTCAAGGAAGCAAGCATTGTTTCCCTGCCCTCCAGCTGCCTACTAAGCCAGTTTGGCCTTCACCCACCTTCTCCTGACTTCCCAGGAACTGACCCTGGGAAAACGGGACCCCTTGGACATGTGTGCTGAGGAGGGCAGGCACATGGGCCAGCTGCCACCAATCCTCCACCAAATGTTCCTGGTGTCATTTGCATCTAATCCTTCAAGAAGGATTAGAAGAGGTGAGGCTGGTGCTATAACTGCTCCTTGTGCAGGATAGGACACCCTCCCATCTCCTTTGGGTGGGACTCCAGCCCTGATCTAAGCACCTCTCCTCCTGCCCCCAGGGCTCCTGCTTCCCCTGGGGCACCTGAAGTCCACCCGGCCTGGTCTCCCAGTCTGCCCTGCCAGGCTGAAAGGAGGGGCCTAAATCGGCATGGCGCTTCCTTCCTTCCTTCCTTCCTTCCTTCCTTCCTTCCTTCCTTCCTTCCTTCCTTCCTTCCTAACCAGGTCTTCCCACTCAGATCTATCCATGAAGTCACCAGGAGGGAGATTTGCATGCGGAGAGTTTCCTTCCCTTTTAGAGGAGGGTGAATATTTTAGGCGGCAGGAGGAGACAAAGCCATAAAATGCCTAAATGTTATCCTGCAAGCTGCTGGGAATCACCCACATGGCAGCAGGATAAAAATACTGCTAGCTAAACAAGCATTACTAGTTAACTATGAGTTTTTGTAGAAACTCTGATAATTACAAACATCTGGCAATTTAATATCATTTTGCTTAATAAAAAATTATGTATCTGGCTGTGGTATTTAAATGAACAGAGATTTTGTTTTAGTTCTAATTTGGGACAGATCTACTTGTCTCTCTTCAAAATACCTGAAAGATATTGGAAGCCTCACTTGGGTCCTTGGGTACATTGTTCAAAAATGGAGCCATAGCAGTCCCAAAGAAAATGGAATTTATTACACGGGCAATATGTAAATGCTTTCCCTCTGCCTTTTCAGAAGCTGCTGGGAATATTATTTCACTTTCTTCCCTTTTCATTTTAAGAGGACCAACCAGACCCTTGCTGGTTCTGTGACTGGCTCATCAGCTTCATTTGCGTTTCCATTCATTCCCCTCTTCTCCCTCTTGAGGTGCTCCTAGGACTTGGAGAAGGACTCCCTTGTCACCCAAAGACTTTGGAATCATTTAGAAATGCGGAAGGAAGGAAGGAAGGAAGGAAGGAAGGAAGGAAGGAAGGAAGGAGAGGGATTTTGTAGATCTACACTCAGCTCATTCCAAACTTTGTGGGGAGCCCCTCGCAGGGCTCACTCTTTCTAAATGGGTTTTGTGCCCTTTCAAATGCTCAAAAGCACCCCCCAAAAATCCTAGGGCTCTCACTTAAAGGAATGCTGACACAGAGTAGCCAGACAGCTCCATTTCTAGTTTGAAGACAACAAAGAAAACGACAATGGCAAGAATGTCCTTTTCTATGTTGTTTGTGTGGGGGGGGATGGGGAATGTTCAACATATTTAAATTTAAGTTAATTTAACCTTAACTTTCCCACTGAATATATAAGGGAGCTCAAAAATCTTATGTTCCAATAACATAATTAGATTAACCTTTTTGCCCTGGAAATATTATTCGGTACTTTTTGAAACAAGATTCACATATTAATTCCACTCAGCATGCTTCGTTGAGCTACCAGTGGCAACAGAAAGAAGCAGAAGCAGAAAATGTATTCAATGACAAGTGATAAAAAATGTGCAGACTCAACATGAGTGCAGACATACGTAACAACTGCCTGGGGGAAAAAACTATAAAAAAGAAGCTGTATGTCCAGAAAAAATGGAACTAGGACTAAGGGATTGTGTACTTTGCAATGTATCAACACTTGAAAGACAATCAACTGAAAGTATCAATTCAGAGGATATATTAACCAAAATTATCAATTAACTGAATATATCAGTTCAGTTTCAATGTATCAATTTTTCAAAGGCCACTAACTGGAAGCATCCTCAAACAGTTGCCAATAAAACCCTAAACCCCTCCAGCTCTACATCCACCAGTCCAAACCTGTCCAAGATCACAAAATCCAGCAGGTCAGCCCAGAGCTTTGAGGAAGCGGAGCCCTAGCCAAGCAGGGGGGGGGCATGCAGGGGGGGGACCATGCATGTTTGAAAACTCCAGGGGAAAAGAAGGCTGGTGGGGACATTGCGAGACCTGGCAGACCGTGGGAAGGGACCCAAAATAGAAGAAAAGGACATTTATCCTGTGAAGCTATAGAGGTGGGCCTGCTCAAAGGAGGCCGGGGGGGGGGCTGGGGGCTTCTGTGCAGCAATGCAGGCCAGACGTTCCTGGGCAAGCTATGGGGCGGCACACAGCTGGAAGGAGGCAAGGGGCTGCCCCACAGAGCGGATAAGGCTGGGCAGGCTGTCCACTTCCAATGCTCCAGGCTTGATTCAGCATCCCTGTGGGTGCTAATTCTGCAGGCTGGTCCAGTAGAGATTGGGGCTATCTATTATTAATTAGCCTGTATTCGCTTTTAGGGATCCTTTGTTCCAAAGGTGGGCAACCTTTGTGAACGTTCAGCTCACCGTCCTTTCTCCGAACGGCTTGGTTCACTTCTGGCACCTCCGCCCAGTTTCCTAAAGAGCGGCTTCCCTGACTGGCAGAAGCGTGGCAGACAAGCGGGAGGGTGAGAAAGGATTCAGATCTGAAACCACCCGGCTCAGCCTGTGGCGTTCCCCTGGGGAGGGCTGCGGGGCCCGTCTTGGGTAGAAGCAGGGCACCAGGTGCCTCTTCTCCCCGCATGGGGGGCTACTTGATGCTCCCATGGAAAACCAAACCCTCTAAGCGGGCAGGGAAGCCCAAGAGGGTTGGACCATCTCAATGAGGACCCCAGAAATTTGCTACAGGGGTCTCTCATGTCAACCCCCCCCCCAACTCAGTATTCCAAACAGCTCTTGCCTTGGGATACCACAAGGCATCCGTCCCCTCTCGAGCCCAGGGAATATTACTCACTGGGTCACGGTTGGCTGAGTAAAATACAGCCCTCATATATCATCATAACTGCCAGCAAATGACACTTATAATTGAGACGGCAATAACTAGGAAAGAGTTCTTTAATTTAACATCCAATTATTACAAGTTATCACTCCTTAATAAATGTAATATAACAGACAATCAATGTTGCATGTGATGATAGAACTGGCTACGCTGGGATGAGAAATTTGTCTCAGGGAATTTGGGCGCCTGGGTCTTGGGGTGGGGATGGAAGAGGCACCGGGATTGTGGGCAGGGCTCCCAAGGAAGGAAGGACGGACACACAGATGGTGAAAATGCTGCTGGAGGAACACCCCCACCCCACCCCACCCACCCACCCCCATAGCTGCTCACACTGCTCTGGCCTGTCTAAGGCCCCCAGGCAGTGGGAGTAAGCACCGGGTGAGGCAAAGCAGGTGGTCAGGTTAGCCCCCTCCTACTCCTAAGTGGACCCTCAAATTGTGCAGGTTTTGCCCTTTCCAATCTCCCTGTTTCTGCCTCCAATAGGACCACCATCCCTCCGCTTGAAGAAGCTGCCCTTCCTTGGGGGCCAAGGGCAGAGCAGTCTGGGACCCCGTGGGGCACTGGGCTCACAGGACCCTGTTGGGGGGGGGAACCAATGCATAATCTGGAGGGAATGCTTTGCTGGGGGCTGGTTCTTCCCCTCCCCCATGTGCCCCCCCATCACCAGTTGGTTAACACTTGTTTCCCCCCCCCCCACGTCTGGCCTGCATTGCTGCACCAGAGGAAGGAGAAAATCCTTTATTCTAGCCAAAGCATGCATGGCAGGGAGAGGGGCAGCCAGCCCTCAGTTTTCCCCACCCCTGCCTGCTGCAGTCCCTGGAGGGACCTTCCCTGGTTCTGCTGCTCACAGGCTGAATTAAAGAGGACTTAAGTCCAGGGCGAAGATGGATCTGCCCAATCCCCCTCTCTCACTTGCCAAGTAGTGAAATTTTGCAACCAGAATAAATTATGGAAATGAAGATAATGTGCATAAAGGCTTTCTTTAAATTAAAAAAAAATCTCTTTCATTGCTTCCTGCCTTGGGGAAGAGGCAAAGAGTCCCACAAGGGAGGGAGATCTTGCTCTCCCCACATGCACCCCACACCCTTGGCAGAAGAGCAACTGGATGCTTTCCTGGCTTTTCCAGTCCGACTGCTCAGACTTTTTTTTTTTTAAAAAAAAAAACCTCCTTCCAAAATGACAACTTATGCTTAAAATCCCGCACATCCCTGGGGTGGGGGTGGGAGGAGCTGTGTTTCAGCTTTGCTGGGTTCAGCAATTAACCCCGCGTGGCCCTCAGGCTGCCAGACTCACTTCTGACTGGGCGGAGACCTGCCGAGCCCCCCGCTGCCTCCCCCAGGCCCCCAGCCGTAGCCCCCTTCTTCCACAGTTCACTGCCAGCCCTGCCTGGCCCAAATGCAATTTTTCCCCCGTCTTGCTCTGGAAGACTGCTCGTTGTTCAATCCTTCCCCTGTCACGGCAACTCCGGCGCAGTTTCAATTGGATTCCAAAAATAACTGCTATATTCACCGGGCTCTGGCTATTATAGCGTAGCAGCGCCGGGCCGGCAAGGGGTCATTCCATTATCCGGGAACGAGATAACGGAGCAGAAGGGCAGCTGGGCTCTTTGACTCGCTGCCCTCCAGTAATGGGCCTTTTTTAAGGGCATTAGCCAATGTTTCTACTAGGGATTTGACAAGAGTAAAGGTAACATTCCCATTTAATCCTCTTTTTCTCTGCCCCCCCCTCCCTTCTGCTTTGCCAAACGGAACACTCAGCACGTCGTGCCAACTTCACTCCAGGCGCTCCGAGGGACTCCGCAGCACAGGAGAACCTGCTCCCGCTCTTGGGGGTGGGGGAGCCCTGCAAACGCGAGATAATGGAGTGGCTGGGAGGGGGGAGCTCTGGGCTAGTTGCGGACAGGGGGCTGCCCTAGGGTGGGGGCAGCCTTGGCTTTTCAATGGCAGCAGAGACTTTTCTTGTCTTGGCAGAGATACCGGTACTTGTAGGGGGTCCACTGATGCCTCCTCTGCCCTCTCGGATAGTGGAAGCCTTGGCAGGGGAGTCTGCAGTGAGCAGAGCGACTGCAGCGCCCGCCTGTCAGTGTGAAGGGCCATCCAGTTAAAGTGGAAGAGCCTCAAGGGGAGCCCACGGGGGGGGGGGGGGCAGTGGAAGCATTTCAAACGTGCTCAACAGGAAGATGCCCCCACCATCACTGCTGCAGCCAGCGGGGTCAGGCCAGCAGCAGATCTTGGGCTGGGGGTGGGGGGCAAGGCAGTTTCCCCCTTGCTGTTCTCCAGGATCCCCTCTACATTCCCTAAATATCAAACAGCTGCTCCATCCCACTACACTGACCAGATCCCTTCCAGTGGCTTCTTGCCTGCGGAAAAGGGGGCAAAATATATCTCCCCCCCTTCTGCTCCAAGGCAGTTGGTTGCTGCCAGTGGGAGATGCAAACGTGGGGCTTTTGATCTCCTCTCTTCCCTGCCCTGGAAGGAAGAGCCAGGAGCCCCCCCCCAAATGTGGCATTTGGGAGAACGGCCCCACAACCCTCACAATGGGCCAGAAGAGTCACAAATAACTGGCATGGGCCAAACAAATTGGGGGGAAATGAGCAAATTATCCCGATAATTGGTTTAAAAAATGCATCAAAGAAAAATGATCTCCAATCAAGCCACCAGCTCCTAATGAAAGCGCCTGTAATGGAATCTGGCTGCTTTGGGCTGCCGTTGGCCCCACACTTCACATCCCCCAGATTAAAAATGGAACATCTGTGATGATTTAATTTACATGTTAATAACAAACAGGCCTCCAGAAACCAAGGAATAAATGCTTTTTATTGCTGGCATATCTTCTCCACTGCAGCTTGAATGGAAACTCTGGTAATTAATTGTTTTAAGCGATTCTATTAAAAAGTGTCTGGCGAGGCTGTGTGCAGAATGCTTATGCAGGGGGACCTGGAGCCTGTGAGGAAGAGGAAGGAGCCTTTTCAACATTCCCTGCGACCCTTGAAAGCCACCCTCCCTCCTCAGCTTCCCCTCAATTCCACTCCTCTTGCTTCTTTCCCAAAGGAAGAGCAACATGGGCCCCGGAGTGCAAAGGGCGGACGAAGGGTTGTCTTCTCTCTCGAGCAGAGCAGAGACACCTATGCTGCCAAAGCAGGGTGGGGGCCGGAGGGGGCCAGGTGGCTCACCAGGGATCAGGCAGCTGGGTCAGTGGCCTCAGCCAGGCCCTGGGGCCCTGCAGCTCGCTCTCTGGGTGGCAGCCTCCTCTTGGGCAGCGGAGGTGAGCCTTTGCTGCGGGCCCAGTAGCCGAAGGAGGGTGGCCTGGGAAGTGAGCGCAGCTTTCAAAAGGAGCTGCTGGGTGTCTGTCATGGGCTCCCTCGGGCGAGATTCATCGGAATCATTTGCAGCCCAGGTGGGAAGAAGCAGGTTCTTGAGGCAGCCACCCTGGGCTGAGCGTTGGGGGAGGGGGGGCAGGAAGCACTTGCTGGGTATCTTGCTGTGAGTTTGGGCCAGGGTGGATCCACTCTCCGATGCCCAGGGAGACCTTCTGGGTGAAGGTTGTGCGGATCAATTGCAGGAGGGAACCTGGCAACCTCTGGCTTGGGGAGAAAAGGCAAGGGGGAAAGGAACCAGATTGTGCAGCTCAGGAGGGAGGGTTGCAGCAGGAGCCCCCCCCCTTAGTTTGCTCAAGCAACCTCCTTCCCCTCCCCCCCATTGCTGCACATCAAGTGGTCCAACATGGAACTTTCTAAACAGTCCTCCCATAGGGGTGGGGAGAGGACCTGAGTGCTGAGTGGCTGAAGGGAAGGCCTGCCCCACTGAGCGGGGGGGGGGGGGGGAGCAGGAGACTCAGCAGGGCCATCTCAGGGCAAGCCTTATCTCCTCTTCTCTGGCCTGGCCTCTGCCTTGGGCTTTCAGTCTCCAAAGAGTTGAGCCCTGTTTCCAAGGGGGGGGGGGAGAGAAAAGAAAAACAGCCCACTGGGGAAAGGGAGGGTGATGGGCATGCCAAGGAGGCCACTGGCTTTCCTCCACAGGAGAGTTATTCAGGAACAGCAGGAGACTCAGACCTCCTCTCCCCATTCCTGACTTGAGGGAGAATAAAAGCAAAAGCAGCCAAGCTTGGCGGGAGAGAAACAAGAGCCAGAGTTGGGTGTGGGGCGAGTGAACTGGCCCACAGGACTCTGGCATCCAATGGAGGCTGAACCATCCCCACACTGTCCACGCCAGCCGGATGCCTGAGAAGCAAAAAACGTCATCTGCCGCCTAGTTACATTACATAGAGAGACTGGCATGACCTCTGTTTAACTTAAAAGATTAGTAGGTGAAGGTGCTACATCCCACCCCCATGCCTTCAGGTGGTTTTCCTCATTCTGTTTGGGCTCAGGGTAGGGCAGAGTAAATGAGAGATTATGTCTTGCCATCACTTAGATCTATATTTCATCAAAGTTTGTTTTCACTCTCTCTCTTTATCACAATTAAAATCCCAAGGAGGAGGCCCATTATAAATCAAAGTTCTGTTCATGTGTCCCACATAAATGTGTGCGTTGCTGCCTTTGCACCAATAGAAAAATAAACACAACCCCCTTTGGCTACATGAGTAGAAATAAGCAATTTAGGATCTTCAAAGATAAAAGATAATAAAAGTAATTAAGATAATTAACCATCCTGAAGAAAGAAGAATTTATGGCTGTAAATTTGGGCCTTGAGTTGAGACGCCATTCTGCAGCTGCCACTCAAGGCAGAGACGATGCCTTGAGCCAAAGGAGGAATCAGACCTAGCCCAGCCTCCCCAGCCTGGGACTCGGTGGGGGAGGCTTGCTTGGACCACAAAGTAGAGGGCTCCTCGCTGGCACCTGGGGAAGCTTTGGAACAAGTCAGCCCATTTCGGACGGCTGCCTCCTGAGGCTGCCAGAGACACCTCCCCATGCCCCAAGTGACAAAGTTGGTGCTGAGTGTGTGTGTGTGTGTGTGGGAAACATCTGGCTGGCTGGGACATCCACCACCTCTTCACCCGCCCATTTGTCAGAGGACTTCCAGGGATCCAAATAACATTCAAGGGAAATATTACGTGAAACTGAGATGAAATGTCAGTAGGGTCTTGAAAAGGCAGAGCAAGAAAGGCTGCAAAAAGTTTTCTTTGCTTTTTCTTTGTAGAAAGCAAGATGTAGAAATACGTCTCCTGAATGACAACAATAATTTTTTTGAAGCAGCCTCCTTGTAGCCCACTGGGCAAGCCCAGAACGCGGGAACAAAGAAGGGGCTGAGAGCCAAGCCCCACTCCGTGGCTTTAGCAACAGGGGCGGAAGCTGACAAGAGGAGCCCAGAATTCCCCACACCTTGACAGACAGCCAGATGTGCCTTCTTGAGTTTCTGCTCCAGAGAGACCAAAGGGGCCACTTAAGGGGGGGGGAGGCCGAAGCCTCATGCATTTTGCTCCGTGGGGGTGAATGGGCAGGGCTTGCAAATGAAATACAGAAGGCTCCCAGCCAAGGGCCTTTGTCTATTCAGGCACAAAGGCTCTCCCTCCCGGGCCCTCCCCCAGCTGCCTTTTCAGATGCAGGAGGGCCCCTCGGAACAGCAGAAAGAGGCGCTGAACTCTTGCCAAGGGGGGAGGGAGGGGGGCACAGTTGCTCTTTATCCCGGAGAAGCCAGCCCTGCCTGTGCATGGGAACGCCACCGAAGACACATGGGGAGGAAGGAGCAGCTCTGGCTGCCAGTCAGAGGCCTGGAGTGTCATGACCTGCCAATCACCGTGAGCAGGAATGTGGGGGTCCGGGAAAGCATTACTGGGAAGGCCCTAGCCAAGCAGAGGGACTCCGATCTGAGCAGGGCTTTTCTGCAGGGCCTCAGCTGACTTGGAATCTGATCTCCGGAGGAGTTGAGAAATTGGGGATGGGGTAGAGCTCCTTTCCCCTCCCACCTGGCTTCTGCTGACCCTTAAGCCCCGAAAAAGGCCTGCCCAGAGGCCGCCTAGAATGCAACCACGAGGGACTCAGCCACTCTGCAAGCTGCCGCTCTTTACTCCTCCTCTGAAACGACCTTGAGCTTCTCCTGGCTGCTCTGGGAAAGGGGAGTGGGTGGGGGCGATAGGTCTGGGTGCCCCCCCCCCGGCAGGCAGGGAGCTCTGCAGAGCATCTCCTTTTGACTGACCTCCAAGGGGGACATAGAGACTGGGGTTCAGCACGAAGGAGGGGGGGAGAAAGGGGGGCTTCGGTTTCAGGCTGGCACAAACAAAGTGGTTCTGTGAAACGAAAGGCGCCCCTCCTTTCCGTCTGCCTGAAGAGTTCCTTGGAAAGCTTCCGGTGAAGACAAAACCTCCATTTCCCCCTCCCCCTGCCCCTGAGAGCACATTTTTGCTCAAAGCTGTCATTTCATCTGGCTGCTTATCCCGGGAGGGATTTTGTTTTGCTGCCTGCCCTGTCTGCGCAATACCACAGCAAGCCACATCCCACCCAATGGCCCCCACACTGGGAACCCCGGGAGAAGCCGAGAAGCAGCCCAGGGGCCCCTGGGTTGCCAGGCTCCATCGAACCGCAGCTTGGGAAGGGAAAAGCACCAACAGCACACGAGGCAGGCCTGGGACCACCAGCTGTGGCCTCCCGGATGCCCATGTTGAATGGGTGTTGCAATGCGCAAGGCTGGATGTGCATGCGTGAAAGCCATGAGGAGCCAGCAGGTCTTCCCTGCATCTGCCTCGGAGAGGCTTTCTCCCTCTCTGTCTCACAGTGCCCTTGGCCGGGCCTCCCATTGGGCCTGCTCAGGATACCTGCCCAACAAAGGCAGCCCCCCAGGAAAGGGGTTTCCAGCATCTTGCACCCTGAGAAAAGCAGGGATGAAGCCAAGACAAGGTTGGGGCAGCAGAAGCCAAGCCAGGAATGAGAAGGGTGGTCCTGCTCCAGGCTGATGGTCCTCAGCCCTCAGCACAGAAGGAATTGTGAGATGCCGCATCTCTCCTTGCTATTGGCAGCCACCCTGACCGACGGAGTCAGGCACGCCACCCTGGAGCAGGGCCGTGGGCCATGGCTCCCCGGGCACCGACCTGGGCCCTCCAAACGTCTCTCAGCCTGGAGCAGACGGCAGAGGGGGGCTGAGGAAACCTGCCTCAGAATCCAACCTAGCACCATTTCCTTAAGGTGTTGATATCTCTATTAGAACATTATTTAATGAAAAGTGATTTGCGCTCCTTAATTCCTACTGCAGAAGAGTGGCAATGCACAATATTAAAACATAGCTAGACAGCCTGGGGAAGCCATTGACCCTGCTCCTTGATGAAAGAGGGCTGAATCTCCACCAAAGAGTGGAGTCTGGAGGACAACATGAAATGCCTCCACTCCTTCCGGGGGCGGGGGGAGGGGGGAGGAAGGTGGGGTCGGGTGAGCTCAGAGACTGGCCCTTGGTCATTCTATGGGGTAAAAGTGCTTCTGCGCATGTTCAGTTCACATGCTGAGATATGGGGATAATGTACATATCAGCTGTGTTTCTATGGGCCTTTTCTTCCTGGGATTTGGTTGATCTTCGATCACAAGAAGGGCTTATTATTATTATTGTTCTAGTCATTAATGTAATGTATTTATACAACAAAAGTACCCTATGCATGTAAACAGACACAATTTCCCTGCTGGAAGGGTCTGCTCATGCCGTCCTCTCTCATCCTCGGCCTGTGGTGTTTTGCATTCGCAGCACCTATTTCAGGCAAGTTTTTGGTGCTCCTAAGATTGTTGGAAGGGTAAATAACCAGCCTGCTGACATTGCTTCTATTTAAATAAATGACACACTGCGCACGTACATCGTTTGCATAAAACAATATTCAAGTAGGGTGATTTTAATGTTCTCTGCTATTTCTGACTCTCGCTGGATTGCTGTTTGCATATATTTGCATACCCTCAGAGAATTAAGCTCAGCGTATGCAAATGCACTCACAGGCTTTCTGGCTCTTCTCCCCCACCCCACAAAGGCGGTTTTCCGCTCAATCTTCCCTCCCCCTTCAGCTTCAGGTTTTGGCACCCAGATCTGCAGCGGGGGAGGGGATAGGGAGGGAGGGTGCCGGTCCGGCAATTGTGCTCTTGGAGAGGCACAGGGCTGGGCAGCTCCCGCTTCCTCCAAGAACACAGCTAGAAATCTGGCCCAACCTCGCTCACCTCGGGGCTGCCTGTTCACATGCAGTTTCTCTTCTTGGAATTGAGTGTGTGCCGCCAATGCACTCACAAAACAGCACTCGAGATGCTGCACAAGCCAAGTGATACAGCAAGGAGCAAATCCTGGGGCCCAAATCCAGCCCTGAGAATGCAGGGGACACCAGTGCCCATCTAGAGAGTGCCAAGTCTGCCTATCCGCTCGGCTTCCATCATGATCCGAGCTGTGCAAGCAGGACTACAACTGCACACTGATTTGCCCTTCAAATTCCATGTTACAACAACAAACTGGGTCTTGTTCTCCAGGTGGCTTTCTGAACGGGGAGAAATGGGCTTCCCTGGATTACTACAGCTGAGATGATTCCATCAAGCTTAAAGACTGGACTGCAGATGCTCACCATTTGGCCCTGCCTCCCTCCTGCCCCCACCATTTTTTGTTTTAAATTGGGGCCAGCATGATGACCCTTAATTTATCAGAAAGGGGAGAACTGCACTGCCCCACTGAAGAATTCCTCAACCCACAGCCACGGGCAGGTGGCAGAATTGCACAGTATCCAAGATCCAAGTTACCCAACTGCTTGGCCAGGCTGCTTCTGTGCCACATTGTTAGGATTCCATAACATCCTTACAGGGCCGGGAGTTGTAGTCCTTTAAGGCCGCTAAGGCAGCCTCTCCAACCTGGCTGTGGGGAGAAATTGAAGCAGGGAACTGGGGAGAGGACAAGCCCGCACGGGGGTCTGGGGGAAGGCATGTGGGCATTCGCATCCTGTTTGCCCACCCAGGGTTGAAGAGCCCCTTGGCCCCTGAGGTCAAGGCAAGACTCAGGCCGGGAGCTGTGGTTCTTCAGAGGGCACCGGCTTCAGAGGTGCCCCTGCCCACACCTGGCTGGCAGCAGAGGCGCCTGTAGCCATTGCGGTGATCGGCCACTCACGGCCTGATTATTTCCTCTTTCAGCTCTTCCCAGCATGAGATCCTTACGTGCCAACAGAGTGATTTGGAGGTAGATTTATGGCAGGAGCGCTTGACTGGTCCTACATGATGGAGCATGTCATGCAATTGCTTTGCCGGCTGGGCTGGGGGGCTCCCTCCACTCTGCACAAGGCAAGAAAGGGGCTGGGGGGGCAGCCTGGGAAAATGCAGTCATTTGCCCCGGAGGGAAAGCTGGGCTGGGGATTGGCAGCTTCTCGTGCCATGACGGGCCTTCCGCGGGCTGGAAAGAGAACTGACTCCGTCCACTGGGGCACCCTGGGGATCTGGGGAACGGGGCTGTGCAAGGCCAGAGGGGAAGGTGGGACCAGGGCAGGGGCAGAGCCTGCAAATACCGGCTTGCTTGAGGGAGGTTGTTCTGAACTGATGCCACCGCCTTCCATCCCTCCCAGTGGCGTTCCTTGCTGGTCTTTCCTTTAGCCCGTCAACCTGGGATCTTCTGCCAAGGGCTGCTCCAGGCCTCTCTCAGCTCCGACTTGCACTGTGGAGTCGCTGTGCACCAACTGACCTTGAGAGGGAGTTACTTGTAATGTCTGCCTCATCTGTTCCCAGAAAGTCTGGAATTCCTAGCAGAGACGGAGAGGAAGGCTCCATCTTCCTCCGAAGGCAGCTGTTGCCCAGGTCTTGGCTCCCTGGCATTCCCACATGCCCACCAGGTCTATTTATAGATGATGCCCATTTCTCAAATCTTCCCCCTGCATCGCATGAGCCGCACTTGCTCACTGGGACATACCTCGCACTTTGTCCCAGCTGACAGGGGGGAACGATCAGGCCCTTCTGGTTGACTCACTCTCTGGCTGGGCTGCATCTCTCCAATCTCTGAAAAGCAAGATTGCCACAAGCAAGGCTTAGTCCACCTGCTCCTGGGATCAGGTCAAAGTGTCCTAAAAGCCCTGCCCCCCACTTTCCAGTCTCCATGGGAAGGATAGGTCTCAATTGTTAGTACCTATCCTTCCTTCCCACCCCCCTCATTACAACTGAGGAAGCTTCTTGGATGAGGAGTGAAACATTTTGTTCTTCCTCCTCAAGGAAACAAACAGCCCAGCTGCCTTTTGAAAAAGCACCTTTGAGCCATTCAGCCAGAGGCTCTCCGGAGTTCTGGGTTCAGGCTTTGCTTCCAAGAGAGAGCTGTGAATGTGGCCCAGAGCCAAGAAGGCAGCCCTCCCCCAATCTTGACCATTCCCATCCAAAGGCTTGGCAAGTGCAGCTTGAAGTTTGACCAGCTGGAAGCTGCTCAGACCCACAGGCTCCTGTAGCTCGTCTGGCTGGAACAGGTTGGTGCTCTCATGTTCCCCCACCCCATGCTTTAAACCTGCAATAGTCCTGCAAGCAAATCAAGGCTTAGTGAGCTATAAGGCAAGGCGTTGCACCTGCCAAGGGGCAACCTCCCCCTGTACAGAACATCCCTGGCAGAACATCTGGACTTTGGATGCTGTTTCTGGGCATGCCCGTTGGCAGGGAGGGGCACTTGTCACAGGGAGACAGGCAGCCTCAAGGGGACTCTGCTGAGCCAGTCACACTCTCCCCCTTCCCCCCTCCCCCCCACTCGGAGGCCAGCAAGGATCCTCATCCAATTCCTGCTTCTTCCTAAGGCCCAAAGGGATCACCAGGATCCCTCCCTCAGCCCGGCCTGGGCATGTGGAGGATTACAGGCCGCTCCAGGCCAAGGAGCTGGAAGGAGAGCAAACGCCCAGCCGCTCTGTTTCCATCTTGCGGTCCAGAATTACAAGCCATCATATTTTGAAAGTGATGCTGACATTCCTCAGCCAGGAGGCAAAGCCAAAAACAACGCAAGCACAGCTTGTCTTGGCCTTAGTTCAAATCCAGGGCCTCAGCCAGTGAAACCAAAAACATTGACACAGCTGGATGCAAATCTGCCTCTTTCTCTCAGCTCCTCTCCTCACTCACTCGGGCCACAGCTGGCCAGTCAAAGGCTCCAGTGTTCTCGGCCTCTCCCGGCCAGCCGCATCTAGAGAGGGAAACGCACCAGGGAAATTGGGTGGTCCTTCTAGGGAAATCCCAACCCAGACAAGCTTGGAAGGGGTTCCGGGAAGATAGGAATTAACCTGAACTTCAGCTCATCCATCCACAGTCAATTTGAATGGAGAAAAATGTGGAAGCCTCATCAATTGGCAATAAATGGCTATTAAACGCTTTAACAAACCACTAAGGATAACAGATGCAAAGGCTGGAAGAGACAACACCGCCCCCCAACCAGCACTGCTCGCCTGCCGGAATTTTGCTGGGAGCTTCAGCCGCCCTGGGCCCCATGACGTCAGGCTGGCGGGACTTCTTAGGACAGAAGGAGAACTTGCTCCAGCCGGCTGCTTTTTGCACTCACATTTTTCCTTTCCTCTATAAGATGGAGGGAAGGGGGCAGCAGTGGGAGAGCGGCAAGACCTTCCCAGAGACAGCCTCAGAAGCCCCTCAGTTCAGGGCTGCAATGGGAGAGCTTCACTGGGACTCCCCAGGAGCCCATTTGGCCTTTGGTTGGAGACAGGTTGCTTGAGAAGACCACAGGAGGAAGAGGAGGAGGAGGAGGAGGAGGAGGAGGAGGAGGAGGAGGAGGAGTTGTTTCTGTGGAGCCACCTGGATGGAGGGGAGTGAAAGAAAATGATGGGTGGAGGCCTTGAAGAGGGGGAGTGTACACAGAGATTCATTGAGATCTCTAAATGCGGAACAGTTTGTGTGATGCTGATTGCTCTGAAGGGGGCCCATGAGTTCCCTCACCAAAGTTGCAGCTTCTGCTTTGCTGGGCCACCAAAGATTCCTGCTTCATCTCTGGGCTGGGGCCTCCCTGGTCATTTCCACTGGTCACATCTGCCCCAGGCCAGCCTTGCCTGCTTGCTGCTTTGTTGTTGACATCACCAACTTAGGGTTATGGTTAGGTCACCATGAACTCATAGAGCAAAATGGACTTGCCAACAAACTCGGAGTGCTTGGGTTATGGTTAGGAGGGCACTGACCTTTCTAGCCTGCTCTATCTATGTCTCCTGGTAAAATACATGGGAAAATCCCATTGGCGGAAAATTCCACTTAGGGTTAGGGTTAGGCCACCATGAACTCACAGAGCAAAATGGACATCGCCAACAAACTCGGAGTGCTTGGGTATGGTTAGGAGGGTACTGATTTTTCTAGCCTGCCCTATCTATGTTTCCTCGTAAAATATACTGCTCAAAAAAATAAAGGGAACACTTAAACAACACAATGTACTGTATCTAATAGTAGGATGTCTTATCTTGTGTTCCCTTTATTTTTTTGGGAAAATAAAATTTTTTCCACCAATGGGAAAATCCCATTGGTGGAAAATTCCACTTAGGGTTAGGGTTAGGTCACCATGAACTCACAGAGCAAACTGGACATCGCCAACAAACCTGGAGTGCTTGGGTATGGTTAGGAGGGCATTGACTTTTCTAGTCTGCCTTATCTATGTTTCCTGGTAAAATACATGGGGAAATCCCATTGGCGGAAAATTCAACTTAGGGTTAGGGTTAGGTCACCATGAACTCATAGAGCAAAATGGACATTGCCAACATATTCGGAGTGCTTGGGCAGAGGGATGAGGGGCTGTTCCCCAAATCCTGAGTCCCAATTGCCGCCCCCGTCCTTCCCTCCCAGGAGCTGCACCTGGCAGATGTCACTCCGTAAGCCCTGCAGGAGCTCTTTTCCCACACCTGGCCCTGTTGCTGCCCTTCGTTGGCTGCTATGGGGAGGCGCCTTCCTCCCTGGAGGAGCACAAATGGAGGCAGCTTGACCACTCTCCTCATCCTCCTCATCCTGGTGGTCATGGCTAAAATGAAGATCCTCTAGAGTCCTAACCAACATTGACCCAGCATGCTGCAAGGAATCAATGGAACAAATGCTTTGTCCTCCATGTGGGGTTGGAGTGGGGGGGTGGGGAGCGCACGCCTTCGAGGAATTAGCCAGTGATTTTGTGATAATTTTGGAATCCCGATGCTGAGCCTCCCCTCTTTCCCCGCCCTCAGAAAATGCGAGGGACAGAGAACCACTGATCCTCTCCTTGTCCCCCCCCCCACACCAGATCCAGGAGGGCCGCCTTCCCTACCTGGTGACGGCTGACTTGAGCAAGAGGCTTCTTCCCCCTTTTCCAGAAGCCATCTCACCCCACCACCCCACCCACCACCCCGCAGCAGCACCGGCAGCAGCAACATCAAGTCAGCCTCCGAGTGACATGATTGCTGCCCCCCCCCCACACACAGCAGGCATTAGTATTCACAGCACATCTGACTCCAGAGAGGATTAATGGACTCTGATGCCTAATATCCTGGAGAACAATTAATTTGCCCACAGTTTTGTCATGGTTGAAAGTCAAATGCTGGAACCGATCGATGCTGGGAGAACAGCGCTACAGCCTTCTGTTGGAGCTGAATTTTAATTTCCCCATCATTTCCTGCCATGCCCCCACCAGCCCCCATCACACAGCGGCTCTTTTGCCTTGCCTTTTTTGTCATGGATCTAAAAGCCTCTTTTTCCTTCTCACACATGACAAGTTGGGCTAACAAAAGTCTTTAAAAAAATTAAGTGGGGGACAGACCCACAGATACTAGTCATGCGTGTGGTGAAATTGAAGCCGGATCAGGAAGATTCCTGCCCAGCTGGGCTGAATGCTTTGTGCTCTGATGCTCGGGGAGGGGGGAGATATTCCACCCCCCACCCCCTGCTCTCCTCCATGCCCCAAAGACCTGCTACAGTGGTGGGGGTGCACTTGGGGATGCCCCTTCCATCGGGGTCGATCTGGGGCAGGTGGGGGACCAGGGGCCCCTCACCTCCTCCTACAGGCAAGTGAGGGATGTTGGGTGAGAAGCCCCCTCGGCCCAGCGGAGTCTACCTGGAGAGTCTACCGCTCTGCCCCAGCACATGCAGAGGAAAGAGCACGTCTCTCAGGGAGGAATTCTCCGACCACTTCGCCCGGCCGCCTTCTCCCCCCTCCAAGGCTGGGCTGGTCTCCCACCTCCAGGCCTCCTTTGCTCTGCTGCAGCTTCATGCGCCAAACCTCAGGCTCGGAGAAGCCCCGTCGCTGGCTGGCTCGGCATTCCAGTTTCTTCCTCCTTTCTGACTCCAGGCTTTGCCCCTGAAGGGACTGGCTCCCAGAGGGGCATTCAGAATCCAGGCCGGCTTGGAGTCCTCGTCTGCTGACGCACAAGCCCGTGCCCAGCATCTTGGCCTTCCCGGGGCCAGGTTTTGCTCTGCCTAAGACAGAGATGCAGCCCTGCCACACAATGGGAAGCAAAGGTTCCTCCCTCATCCTAATTTTAATTTCAGTCATGGAAGAGTTGCCTTTCCAGGTTGCAAGAAAGGAAAGCAGGCTCGGGAAAAGCTCCAAGCTCAGCACTGTGCAGCCTGTGGAGCACAAGGCACAGGCAGTGGTCCTCAAGGGAGAAAGCTCTGAGTTCACACATGCACCGGCCACCGGCCTCCTCTGGTCTCCCTCCCTCAGAAAGTCCCTGCCCTCCCAAGGTGAGTTATGCTTCCCTCAACCCCATTGCCCTAGAATGGAAGCCTCCGCTTCCCCCCACAAGCAGGCACAGAAATGCTGCCCCTGATCTCCAGGCTCTGATTAAACTGTCAAAACTGGGGAGCCCCCCCCAAAGATAATTCCTCCTGCCAGGAAGGGGCTGCTTATTAAAACCTCCCCCAGGATGAGGGACAGGAGGCCTCTCAGAAACACTTTGGTTACACACCTGGGCACACACACACTGCCATGCCGGATTTGTGTGTAGAGATGGGATGCCTTGAAAGGTCTTCACCCACTTTAGGGCGGAAGGGCATAAGGCCAGATCCCCTTGACCTGGAGAAAGTTAGGCTTGCTCTTTTTCTGTTGGAAGGGCTGGCCATAGTGTGTGTGTGTGTGTGTGTGTGTGTGTGTGTGTGTGTCTGTGTGTGTCTGTGTGTGTGTGTGTGTGTGTGTGTGTGTGAGAGAGAGAGAGAGAGAGAGAGAGAGAGAGAGAGAGAGAGAGAGAGAGATGGCAAGCAAAGGGTGCCCCCACACACTCCTGTGAATCTCTAGCCTAAAATTGGGGGCAACTGGGCTCTATTATCACACGGCTGCACTGTTTGGTGTCCCGAGCAATCTTTTTGAGGCAAAACCAGGTCTTCGGAAGCAGAGGTGACCCCAGGAGTGATAAGAGAAGAAGCTCACCTGAGACGCTGTTATCAGCTGTTTGTGCCTGGCTGGGCCTCCGATGTCTCATTTTGATGTGATGCGGCTGAAAATTGGATAGAAACGGCCTTAACCTCCAAGCAGGCTTTCCTTCCTTGTCTTCAAGGCTAATGGGATGAGGTCGGGAGGGGGAAGGCGGGCCGGGGAGCCCAATTCAGCAGCCAGCACCTCTCTGTTGCGGCTGGAGCTTGGCTCGGGGTCCAAAGTGGCAACGGGAAAGTGGGAGACTGCCCTGGCCAGGGGTGGAGGGGAAGCAAGAGGATGGAGCTCCACAAGTTGGACAGGGGGGAGAGGTTGGGTCCATCCACCCCAGATTCAGCTTCATCCACCTGGTTCGTGGAAAAGAACCCCGCCAAACTTAACAGGGAGAAGCAGCAACTGCCCTACCAAACCCACGGGACCCCCTGCCCTTGTCAATTCCAGCCCCTTCAGCGGCAGCCCCTGTTCTCCAGTCCCCCTGCCCCCCTCCCCCCCAAGTGCCTTTGGAAGCCTCCTTTGGCATGGCCGCCTCTGCCCCCTGAATACCCCGGTGCCAGAGCACGTACTGCTACTTGCTTCCGTGCCGGGTGCTGCCTGCCCCGGGGTGAGGCCAGAGCTGCAGGTGCTGGGGACCTTCAGCTCCGCCCAGCTGCTGTGGCCCTGGCAGCCTCAGGATGAAGGACTTCCCTCTCATTGGAGCTGGTCTTTACTTCTGCTGCAGTGGTGTAATTACAAAAGGCTGCTGTAATTATTGAAACACAACTAGAAGTAATTCATTATTAAAATACCCCCCACAGCCCGTTATTAATTCATTAAATAAATTTGGTTTATATCTCTCAATAATTAATGGACTCAAGTTTACTCTGTAGATTCTTTCTTTTATTAGTAACGTGTCAGTTCTTGGTCTGAAATAGCAAAGGACAAGTGGAGGCAGGGAACTCGGCTAAATTTGCCCAGAAAGATCAGAAAAAGTGTCACTGAGGAAGTTAACCAGTGTGGTCAAGGAGGCAGCAGCCTTGAAGCAAGCAAGCTCCACAGCCAAGTTGGGAATAGAACTAGGGAATCTTTTCGAAAGAATTTGCAATGTCTTATTTCCCCCCCCCTCTTAAATTTTGGGAAGATCCTGAGAGATGGAAGAGTCAGCAGTCACTAGCATTAGTTTCTCAAGGGACCCCCCCCTCCTTCCCTGGATCCCTGCATTGGAGGCAGCCTGAGGGCTGAACCAGCAAGGAAGAACTAACGACTCCATGTCCCAATCAAGGCGACTGGCCGATGGCCTCTTTCTGAATGGGGCTCCTGGGACTCTGCCACCCGAGATGCCAGCGGCCGGGCTGAGTTTCTCCCTCAGTCGTTATTAACAGATGGAGAAGCTTCGGCACAAGTTTACAAGAGGCAAGTGGCAAAGCAAGACAGCCGCCGGTGTTTAATGGACTGTGTTTGAAATATTGGAGTCTATGATAAACCATTATGTAAATTACATTCATTGATGGCTCTGCTGTGAAATCGCTCTGCTAGGAGAAGAGCAGATAAACAGGGGGCTCTTTGAAAATGTCGCTTACTCATCCTCAAAATTGGGCAATGGGGGGGAGCCATTTCTTCACACCTAACAGGAAGGAAAACTATCCCTCACTGGGACAAGGAGCAAAGATGGTGGCCAATCACTCCTGGAGATGGACGGGCCGTGGGACAGCCAAGATTCTAGGTCTCTTCAGAGCAGCTGCCCCTCCCTCAGTCCCTGGAGAAATCCAGGGAGGCCAAGCGATCCCCAATGTTGAGGCCATTTGACTGCTCCAAGGGACAAGGGGCTCTCTTGGGGCTACCAAGCAGGAGAGTCCCGGCAACCAGGCAGCCAACTCTGGCTTTCGACAGAGGAGCAAGTGGCCTCTCCTCTTCCCCCACCTTGCCAGGGTCCAGAGATGTTGAAGATGCCCCAGTGGTTCTGGCAGCCCCTGAACAGAGGTGGGCTTGTATGCACCATCAGTGTTGGGTGATTGCACATCCATGTTGTAGGAACAAGGGAGACAGAGGCGTCTTGCACAGTGGAGGCTGCCTTGCTGCCTGACGTCTTTGACACGCCTCAGATGGGGGGGGAGGGAGAAGAATCCTGCCATCCTTACCAGCTGCACAAGCAAATCCAGATAAGGGCCAGCCGAAAGCTTCGCAGCCAGGCTAATGCTTAGAAAAGGGAGACCTAGAAAGTGCCTAGCTTCTGGAGTCTCGGCCAACCAAGCTCCTTGAGAAAAAGGGCTCCCCGAGCAAGCAGGCCTCCCCTCTGTGCAACGTTACCTCTTCCCCTCCCAGTGCCCCAGTAATAACTCTTGGAATCAAACCTGGTCAGGACCCCTCAGACCTGTTTGCCTTGGCCTGTTTCTGCCAGACGTGGGAGTTATAAATAAACATTTCCCAGGGCTTGGAAATTCCCACTCCCTTGGCTGGTTCCCCCCAATTCCCAAACACTGCACCCTTCCAGCTTATGAGACATAAACCACACGCAGGGCCTGACTACAGTATGTGTGCACACAACTCCTGCTCCAGAAATAGCGAATTTCTTCCCTGTCTGCGTTGCTTTTCCTGCAGGTCCTCAAAGGCTGCTCTGCCCGTCCTCGGCCAGTGTATGTTCCGAAGAGTCCCCACAGGGGCTTTGGCCTGACCCTCTTCCGCACCTGCTGGGCCAGCAGAGATGTTTGGTGGGGAGGGGCAGGGAGGCCTGAGATTGGGACTCAGACCTGGAAGGTTTAAAGGAGGAGGAGGAGAACCCTCCCCCCCAGCTTTGCAAAAGGGTGCTTGGTCCTTTTCACAGAAGGGAGTCCCGCTGCTGAGATTCAGGGATCCTGACCTGGTGGTTGACTCCGGGGGCCACATCAGTGGTTAGGCTCTCTTTCCTGTCCAGTGGTCAGTCAGGCTCTCTTTCCTGTCCAGCCCCAAAGTGGCGAGGCCCTGGTTTTGCTCATAATGGGGGGGGGGACATGGGAGACGGGCACAGAGTGGTGTTCTTTGCAAGCCACCCCCACAAGTGGCAAACCTCATCCCTTGCTGGTCACCAATACCATTCACTGGGAGTTTCCCACTGCTGAATCCATGGGCGTGCCATCCTGAAAAATATTTTATTCATGGCTGCTTAGTTCAAATACACCTTCTTTAAAGAAGACCTTTGCAAACATTTACACTTCAAACTCTTTCATCTTTTAAGAGCTCAGGAGTTGATTTTTTCCTCATATTTTTCTGCAAGGCATGCTTCGAATAAGACCCCTGAAAGGAAATTGGGGCCTAAGCCAAGGCTAACAGTGAATCCCCTTCCCCACAGAGAGACCATCTGTTGGCTTCCTTTCTGCCCATAAACTGAGCTGTAAAGCTGGCCCTGTATCCCTCCCACCCCGCCCCGCCCCCCCCCCGTCCGGTCCCACCTCCCACATTAGTAGCAGGGAGCATCCACTGTCCAGCAGGAGCGAGATGTCCAGCTCAGCCTGAACTCCCTCCGTTCCCAGTGAGGGCAGCTGGGGCCCAGGCAGAGGATGCGCTGGGCTCCCCAAGACTCCCCTGGGGCTCATCTGCCTCTCTGCTGCTCCTGTTGGCCAGGTGGGCTCCATCCCACACGTGGCCCCTGCTGTACCCACCATCCCTGCTGTGGAGGCCCAGCTAAGCAGCTCGGTGGCCAGCAGGGCCTCGAGCGCCTCACTGGGCCACGGCCACCAGCCTCTGAGAATGACCCAAAGCCACCTGAGAGATGGAGCCAGCCTCAGAGACCCAAACTGAGATTGACCTCAAAGTGCCAGAGAGTGCCTGGCACTGGCGTGCCTGCAGGTGCCAGCAGGGAACCCTGTCCCGTGCAGAGGAGGAGGAAGGCACCAGGCACAGGCAGGGGCTGGAGGAACAGGGGCAGGGAAGGTTAAGGCTGGAGGCTCCCAAGTGGAAGTTTTTCCCCCCAAAAGGAGCTGCCGATCTCCTCTATGCCTCTTCCTTGGCTGAGCATCTGCTAGAGGGCAATTATTTGAAGAGAGATCCTTTTATCTCAAAGACAGCATTTTGCTAATCTGATTACTTGTTAATTGCTCTAATTAAATCTGAACATATGGAGTCTTCCGAAAGGGGAACCTGAAATAGATTTTAGTCAGTAGATTCCTGTTGGCTTGCTGGGGGGGGGGAGAAGGGAGCTGTCCCAAGAACCCCCTTTCTCTTTCTCCTTGGCAGAAATGCTCCAGAAGTTCTGGGTGCCCAATCCTGTCTCCTGCCCTGCTATCCAGTTTGGAAGGTAACTTGTGAACGGGGGTGGGGGTGGGTGGGAAGAGACCGGCTTCCCCCACCCCCACCCCAATCTGGAGTTCCAAGGCTGATGAACTGGGGTCTTCCTACAATTCCCCACCTTTCCTTTTTCCTAGGGGGAAACACAAATGAATGGGCCCAAGATGCAGGAGCAACTGGCTTGGGAAAGAAGCCGCAAGGGATGCCCACCTCTGGCTGCAGGAAGTTGTGTAGGGAAGAAAGGGGGATGGAGGTGATGGCTTAGCACACCCTGGCCTTCGGAGTCTGGAGTGAGTGGGAGAAGACCCCAGGGCTGAACCAGCTATACTGAGGCAAGGCAGAGGCTCCCCCTCCCCATAATATTGTTTTACTTTGATGCAACCCGTCCATCCTCTCTTGAGTCTGGTGCAATCTGGCCTGGAGGGGTTGCCAAACCTTTCCAGGGGTAGCTGCACTGGAAGCCTCCCCCCCCCCCCCAAGCATTGCTCAGTCCCCTCCTTCCCCAACAGGTCCAGCTAGTTCAATGCTCAGCTGGAAGCCATTTTGACTCTTCCTCCGCTCTTCTGCAGAGAAGGCATGAATGCAAGGGGGCAGGGTTGGAGCAGTCCCCAAACAGGCAGGGGAGGGAGGGAGGGGCTATGGACACTGTCCAGCGTCTCTCCAACAACCACCAGCATGGCAGTCCTGGATTTCCGTAGGCTGGCCGGCCAGCTTCTTTCCTGTTTGCCTGCACTTTCCAAGTCGCCTAGCAGAAGCAGAGGTAATTGTGAACAGATGCCCACTCCTTCCAGTCCCTCACATCTGGCTCCAACAATCTCCCTCCCTCCCCCCCCTCCAGAGCTTCCATGCTGTGGGATGCAGCTGCCCTTCCCTCGTGCCAGCAGGCTTATGGGGACCTCTGTGATCCTCCCCCTCCTGGGTGGGTCCCTCTTGCAGCCACACTTGTCCCCCTTTGGCTTGGAAGGGAGGGGGAGGGAAGACAAGAAACACACACACACACACACACACAGCTGCATGCAAGGAGTCCCCTGAAAGTTGAAGGAACCATGTACAAGGCTTGAGAGATCCCTGCAACAGCTGGAGGTGTAAAGAGTCTCAGCAGCCCAGATAGGAAGAGATGAGGTCCTCCATTATGGGAAGGAGGCAGGTGAGGCTGCTCCCCCCCCAGCACAAAGACAACCCTTTTGCCGCTCAGGACAAGAGTCCTTTGGAACATCAAAGCACTGGAATGCAAGAATTGCCCTCGAACCTGTTTTTCTAGCCGGGAATAATGCCCAAAGCTTACTTTTTTATTTTTGGCAGTGTTGTGCTGTTGCTCATAAAAATAGACACAAATGGTTTCTGTTTTGTCTTCTTTCTGAACCCGGCTGAGCAGGAGAGCTCAAGGTCTCCTGGCTGGCTTTGGTGACTCTGGTAGACTAAAACCAGGTCTCTCCATTCCCAGCCCAGCACCTCCCCCCATGACCAGAGTGGCCCTTGAGAAATGGCCTGCAACAGCCTCAGTTATGGGCAAATCCCTCCACATCCTGGACCTAGAGGATGGGCGCTTCCTTGGCACCTGCTTGGGGCTGGCATTGGAGGAGCCTGGGGAGCCTCTTCTGTGCCCCAGACACGGTTCCTGGATCAGAAGGGCAGGTGGGCAGCCTTGGCTGGAAGGTGCCTTGTGGGGCTCCACCCTTGGGCACCACTGGTCCCCCCCCTGCCATCTCAGGAACTGGAGAGCCATTGAAGAGGAGAAGGAGGAGGCTTGATCTCTGCTAAGAAGGGGGGGCCCTTCCCTGGTCCCCTTCTCTGGGTCCCCAGCCAGCTACTCTGCTCACTTTCTGGAGCCCAGGACCAGCCAGCTTCCCTTCCTCTGTCCAGAGGCATCCCCAGCTGCTGCATGTGGCCAGAGGCTGGCTTTCTATTTAAATGCAAATTTTGACTTTTTCCCTCTGTGGCACAAGGAGAGAATTTTTCACACTGGAGTTAGGGTCATGATAATAATTTATCCACAGGCCTCTTTCTGCAATTCTTGTTTGCACAAGAAAAGTGTTTATTCTTCCCTGCCAGAGAGCAGGGGAAGGAAGGGAGGGAGGGAGGGAGGGAGGGAGGGAGGGAAGTCAGTGGTGGGCTTCACAAGGCCACCCATTGGTGCCCAGCTGGCACCAGGCTGAGTGTTGCGCCCAACTGTTAGCTTGCAGGGTCTCTCCTGCCCTGCCTGCCCCCCACATCTACCACCACCTCCTTTCCTCAAGCCTGTTGGGACTGCCCCTCCTTGGCTGAGGTTCCCCATACAGGAAAAGGCTCCCTGACCCCAAAGCACCCACAATTCCAGTTGGCTCCAAAACTGGGGCCGCAAAGGGATGTAGCTGAGGCTCAGGGAGAGAGTGCATCAAGCCCCAGAGTCTGGGCAACTGGAGGCTGCATTCCTCCCTGTCTGGCAGATGCAAGGAAGTCAAGCTGTCCACTTCCGTCAGAGAAGGGAGGTGGTCTTCTGTGAAGCCCAGAAGGAGCCAGGCTGAACTCTGGAGTGGCTCACTCAAGCCGGTTCTCCAGGGAAGCCCCCAGACTAGTGCCAGCGCTTGAGCCTTGGGTACCCTTCCCTGGGCCTCTCCTGGTACCCACCGTGGCACCACCAAGCCAGCTCGCCCCCACTTCCTCCTACCCTTGTGCCCTGCACCAAGGCTGGAGCCAAATCTGTCTTCTTTTCTCTAATGGGAATTAATCCTGAGTTCAGACTTAATTGTTAGGATTTTCTGTTAACTAAGCAAGAAATCTTACAACACAACAGTAAGGTGCCATTTCACAGCCTCCAAATGGAGTAATACGTTGGCGCCTCATTTATATGCAATTTCCACCCCACCCCCACAACTGCTGACGCTGCAGCTTTTAACGCACTCTCTCTGGTGTGACGGCAGCAGTGCTTTTGCTTGGGGGGGCATGGGGGTGAGTGAGAGGCCGTGTCTGAGATGGAAGCCTGGGACCCTTTCTCCCCATCACTTGTGGGGCCGTGAGCAGTCGGAGCTGAACTGAATGAAGGCGCTGTGCGCTCCTCTGCCAGCCCCGGGAGGGCCCCTGCAGCTGAGGAGAAAGAAGGCACCTCAGGCTGGCATTGCCCAAGGGCACAAAGGGAAGGGGGATAACAATTCATGGAGCTGGTGGTGCCAACACGCTTCACAGGAAGCAAGCCAGGAGGGGCCGTGAAGTAACCCTTTCATTGCTTTTTGAGGGCATCTTGGCGGCCACTCACCACACACCATCCTCATCT
This sequence comes from Vipera ursinii, assembly GCF_947247035.1. Taxonomy (NCBI): domain Eukaryota; kingdom Metazoa; phylum Chordata; class Lepidosauria; order Squamata; family Viperidae; genus Vipera; species Vipera ursinii. The sequence continues at coordinate 190,343 of NC_139527.1, read as the reverse complement.
CTTTAGCCACAAAAACTCCTCTGTGTTGGCGGGGGGTGGGGGTGGGGGGTGGGCTTGAACAGGAAGAAGATAGTGGTAGAGCATTTCCCAGGGGAAGGAAAGGTGCCACTCAGGGCAGCGTGCCGGGGGCGCTAAAGTTCTCCGCATTGTTGGTGGCTTGGAAAGAGTAAGTTTTGGCACTAGAGGCCCTGGACTGAGGCCACAGCCTTAGGACCCGGAAAGTGGCTGCCACGTGGCAGAGCATTCCTTCTGGATTGCGCTCCGGCTGCAGCCCTGGGCCCCTGGGGGGTCACTCCGCCACGGCCACCATCTCTGCGGGCCCCAGAGGAAGGAGAGGTCCGTGAGGCATGTGTCCTCCCAGGGTCTCCCCAGCCATCCTGCGAGCACCTGATAAGCCCTGGAGAGGGAGGAGAATAAGGGGGGGCTTGTCTATCAGCCTATTAAAGGCTATTCTTACAAGCCCACCCCCCCACTCATTAATACTCCGGGTGAAAAGACCACTGAATAAAGATCGGTGGAGGCTACACAATTGTCAGGTTGAACGGTAACTGTCAACAGAAGGAACGGGGTTACAAAAGGGCCCATTTCAGTGCTTAGCAAATGGTTTTTGGCTTGTCATTCCAATAGGCCGTGTTTTTCAGAGATTGTGGTTTCCTGAATAGCACTTTATTACCCTACTACTGCTTTTATTTTGTTCAGTCCATGTGGCCTCTTTGCAGCTGCTGATGTGGGCTCCCTCCCTTTCAGCTCTCCAAGGAAAGTTGCCCTCAACCGGCCCAAGGAGGAGACTACCCTGGGCTGGAGGACAGGAGAAGGAGCAGGAGAGTGGCAGTGGCTGGGACCGCCTGCAAGGCATGGAGCCCCTCCAGCCCACCCACTCAAGTTGCATAGCAGTGCAGTGACCATGCCGAGCACAGTTGGGGGGACCCATCGCAGCAAGGGGTCTCCAGCATTGCCCATGTCTTGCTCTCTCTGCCCACTGCTGGCAAGGTCAGGCAAAAGGCTGGATCTGAAGCAGCCCACCCAGCCTCTCCCCCTCTTGGCCGCCTCTGCTTCCCGTCTCCAGGCCAAGAAGACTTGCCCAGTCCCAGGGGGGCTGTTTGGTGAGGCCTCTACAGCAGGGTCCCCAACTCCCAGACTGACGGCCACTACCGGGCCTTGAACCTTTTGTAACCAGGCCCCAGAAGTGGTAGGTAAGTGTGAGAGTGCATCCTCACTCACGTGAGTGGCAGGTAAGAATGTGTACTCCATTTGCATGAGTGGCATGCACACGTGCCCATCAGTTGCATGGAACCATCTCCTCCCCCCACCCCCCTACTGGTCTGCAAAGCTGAAAAGGTTGGAGAATTCTGCTCTAGAGAACCTCGGGGTGGTGGGCAGACTCAGCCTCTGCAGCCTCAGCCTTAGTGAACGGCACCCGAGCTGCCATGTGACTGCTCCCCCTTGCCTCCAGCCTTGCCAGGGACCAGAAGCAGCGTTCCCAGACCACAGAGCAGGAGCACAGCCCCCTCTGAGTCACAGAAGCATCTGGAAATCACGGAACCATCCCAACTGGTTCTGACAAAGAGGGAGAGAGGAGGCAAATTTTATTTCCGCCAGTCCCTGGCCTGTTTTGCTCATAAACCATTTCCTTGTATACAGATAACACCTTATCTTAAATGACCAGGTGGGCCCATTTTCCTTCTGCGATCTTATCCCAGAAAGATGAAAAATGCATTACTCTAATGCCTCCAGGATCTTCCCATCAAAGGGTCTGAAAATGGCCTGTTCCCAAAGTGCACCCCTCCTTTCTCCTGGAAAGCTGTGCCCTTCCCAGAGCCTGCTCCAAAGGCAAGCAAACCTTGGCTGGTGCCAATGGCCACCGTCCACACCCATGGAACCCAGTGGCCTCAGCAGGGACCCCCTATCTTCCTTGACTGGGTGTGTGGCTCTCCCTCCTCCCTGTGCAACTGTTAGCTGGGAAGCTCTGCTCTGCATCTGGCTTTCCTACCCACAGAGATTCTCTCACACGCTTTCGGGGTCTCTGTTTCTGGGCAGACCTGGACAGCCTGCCTACTTCTTCGGGATCTGTCTATGGCTTCCTCTCCACTGCCTGGGGGGTCAGAAAGGGGCTGGCTGGGGCCATGCAGCAGAAAACAAGTGGCTGAGGCTGAACAACCAGTGCTCCGGCACCGGGTGCATTGCCTTGCTAGGACTTCAGGGACACATCCGACGGCAGAGACCTCTCCTGTGCAGGGCTGGGTTGGCTTGGCATATCAGACCCAAGCCTTGACCGCATAAGATGGTCAGGAGGCTGGAAAGCCAGGGATGCCCTCCTGCCTACCCTTCCCTGTCCAGCTCTGGGGGATCTCTGGGTCGGGGACTGCCGTCAAAGCTGAGTTTCATGCTTCCTAAACACGGAAAGTGCTTGCAGACGTGGCCAGAGTTGCCAGGCCAGACTGTCTGAAAGGGTTAACCCCACAAAAGCCCCGGCAGCAAGCAGGGAAGAGGGGAGGGGGAGGCAAACTCCACCTGGGGAATTGGGCATGAATATGCTTCACCTTTTGCACAGCCCCCCCCCCCCCCCGCCCTGCCTCAGAGGATAACTGACCTTTGGAGGAAAATAATGAAAAGAAGAAACCCCTTAGAGAAAATCTTGTGGCTAGGCCTCTGAAACGAGATCTGCTCCTGTAGGTTGCTATGGCAACCACAGTCATTTTATGATATGAAATCCATGAATGGAGGAGAAGCAGCCCCCACAATGAAACTCAGTGGGGCCAGGAGCTGGGGACCCCGGTTCTACCCTGCTTGGGACAGCGGCAGCTTCTCCTGCTGCTTGGGACTCCCTCCCAGCTCCTCGGAGGCACCATTCAGGAGGGGAGTGGTCCCGGGATGCTGGTGAGGACCCTGGCCCAGTTGGGAGGGGTGGTTCAAAGAGTGTGGGTGGAAGGAAGTCAGAGAACAAATGGGCCTGCAGACCTTGGCTGTTCCTCCCGTCTTCAGGGGGGCTCTATGCACCTAACCCAGAGGAGACCAAGGAAATGGTGGGGGCTGCCATGGTTCACCTCCCCAGGCTTGCTTTCTGCGATGATGGCCCTTCTCTGCGCCCTGGCGTGGCTGGCCTCTTGTGCCAGCAGGGAACCCCAGAGCAGAGTGTCTCCTTTTCAAGGGGGGGTGTCATCCTGACAAGCCCTGAGGATGCAAATTCCTCAAGACCAGGGGCAGCAAAGAGTTGGAGCTGAGGAGCAAAGGGACAGGCTTGGAAGGAGAGGCCTTACAGAGGGGCCCCTCCCTGTTTGCCTAATCAATTAACTTTGGGTCAAATTAGAAGGGTTAGAAAAATGAGCCGTAGAGAGAGGGTTTGGGAACAAGGGCTGTAATAAGAAGCAATATTGATTACTGCCACGGAACCTTATAAATCATTCATGTTCTCTACCAACTTCCCAGCTGATTTCCCCGAAGCTGTTTGCCTCGGAGATGCAATTAAAATTAAAATGTTGAGCCGGCCATCATAGGGAAGATGGAAGGCTCGCAGATGGCAGAGCTGGGCCTCCAAGCATGATGGCCAGCCTCAGTCAGACATAACCTGGCCCATTCTTTTTGTCTCCTGTGCCTCTCCTCAGGAGCCAGGAGGTACTCCTTCCACCTTCCACTCCCTTCCCAGAGACAAACGGTGCCTGCTTACCCACGGCAGGACCAAATGGGCTTCTGGCAACTGGCTAAAAGGAAGGGGGGGAAAAGGCCAGGCTTGGAAGGTAGATCTGAGAAGATTTGAGATGGGGTCTGATGTTTCTTGGAGGCCCCAGCAGCCCCCTAGCAGGACAGCCGTTCTTGATTAGTAGAAGATCAAATGCCTCTGAAATAGGAGCTCCACTGCACTGAAAAATCTCGGGCGCAGTACGAAGCAGCTTGGACCGGAGTTTGGGCTTTTGGCCTCTCTGCCCAGAATAGCTGCACACTGGCACAAGTAGTCAAGCTGCCTGGTGCAGAAGAGGACGGTCCACAACCCTCAGCTGAAGTGACAAGGTTTTTGACTGCTGGGTCTTCTGGAAGCAAAGGGGATGTCCCAGCCACCATAAAATGGAGTCTCCTGGCTCAGGTGGAGGGTTGGAGGCCGGGACTGACGCGCCCTTGAGAGAGGAGGAGGAAGCCCTTGGAGATGAGGCACCATCAGAGGAGATAGCTGGTCCTGGAGGAACAGGGGGAGGAAGAGGCAGGTTTGCTGGGCTACCCAACCCAAAGGTCACGCTGCAGCAGCGCCTTTACTTGTGTTCTGGGCTCCCCCTTCCCATCCCATTAAACGTCTGGCTAATCAGCCACGTGGGGTTCTTCACATGGAAACAGCTGGATAAAAAGATGGACTTCCACGGCATCTCCAGGGTTAGCCGTGGCCAGGAGAGGAGATCGTAATTTAATTGCTGCTTGTGAGGTTTAACCTTTCAGCTCCTGGAACAAGGCAGCCTGGATTGCCAAGTAATTTGTACCAAACTAACACCCTTAATTAATAGCAAACTAATTAGCAGCTGTTGACTCAGGCAACACCCTTCCTTTCTTCATGGAAAGAGGGTGGGAGAGATTCCTTCAGGTAGGGAGTGGCAGGCAAAAAGCCAGATTTAGCAATCCGCTGCTCAGAGGGGAAAGGTCCGAAGGTGGGTGTTGAAAAGGAGTGGCAGCAGGTGGCAGCCCTGAGAACTCAGCGCTGGGACAGCTCTAAGAGGGCCAGAATTCCCCTCATTCCTTGGTTGCCCCCTTCGTTCTTCCGCCTAGCTGGGACTGGCTCACTGGAGGGCCTCTGGGATGGTGAAGCACAGCTGGGGGGTGGGCTTGGGTGAAGGTTTCACCCTGAATCTGTCCTGTCCATCCTGCGGTTCAGGGAGCTATCAGATAAGGCCCGGCACAGATGCAGGGAGGGGAGACGCTTCCTGGAGTCCAAAGAAATGCGCCTGAGCCACACGCTCTTGCGGTGGAGAGCCAGTGGTGCCTCCAAGCCTGCCTGGGTCATTCTCCCCCCAAGGGTGGCAGCTCCCCCTCTGCAGGCTTCACCCCAACAGAAGCAGACAGAGCGGGAAGCACCCACCCTGCCTCCGCCTGGATCCTTGTGCTGCCAGGATCAACTCTTTTCCCAGCCCCAGAAGCAGAAATACTGGAAGCAAGGGGAAGAGGGAGCAGAATTCCCTGGCCACTCGGGCCCACAGAGTGGGAAAGCCCTGGCCTGGCTTACAAGTCGGGGAGATGCTCTTTGCCGCAGGAGCCCCAGCCTCTGTCTGGGTCAGTCTGCCAGTCAGTCCAGAGCTGTTGCTGGAGCAGCTATCCCTGTCTTCCTGGCAGGCTGCTGGAAGTGTGCAGCCAGCGCATCCCTCTCCGTCAAATGCGAGGCGGTAGGCCCATTTCTCGCTTGCCTGCCACTGTCACTGAGGAGGCACTAACGGTTTCCGACAGAGCCATTTGCAGGCTTGGCAGCTCCAGCACCCACCCTGGAAAGTTTATTTACTCTTGGGCTGAGCTGACAAGCGAGGACCTCTCCAATCATGGCTGCCCAAACTATTTGTGCAGGAAGACATGGGGTACGGCACCCACCGAGTGGGGAAGTCTGGCAAATGTCCTTAAGGAAGAAGCGAGTCTCCTTCCATCCCCAAAGACAAGGTGTCGGTCTCAATCAATCCGGGCAGTGGGCTGCCATCATGTGGGCTGCCTGCCTTGAGCACCGGCTACGTTCACCAGACGCCCTGCAGTTGATGGCTTCCTCCTGAGGAGAGAAGGTCTCTGGGTTCCAGCAAAAGTGGTCGAAGCAGACTTTTGAAAGCAAGCAGGAGAGGGAGAGTGCTGGTTGCCAACCACATGGACACGGTCCGGCTCTTTGTGCCATCCTGTGGAATGGAAGAAGATTGCAGGTGATGGATCCATGCATACAGCTGGCACAAGTCTTGGTGTGCAAAGCAAAGGGTTTTTCTTCTGTTGCACACATGTCTGTGTGCTCCTAGTTGCACGCTAAGCCCATAGAATCTCCAGAGAAGATCAATGTTGTCTGTAAAAATCTAGCTGGGTCTAATGAATCAGGAGGGTTAGTTTCAGCTGGAGTTTTCTATTCTTGAAAATGTTGGCCAGCTTCAGAACTAAACTCGGTCCTGGGGACTAAGGCCTATTAGCCATGGGACTACCTCTGGAGGCCATCGGCAGGGAGAGGAGTGGGCTTTCTTGGGCAGCTGGTTGGCCACCGTGAGAACAGACGGCTGGACTAGATGGGTCAGGGGTCCAATCCAGCAAGCCATGGCCTCAGTTCTTCACAGGAGTGCACGTGAGGGCTGGTGTTTAGGTTCTTGCTTATCTGGCTACTTTCTCCTCTTCCCAGTTTGCAAACTTTTAAAAAAATAATCTCATCATTTCAACAAGTGTAACAACTAAATTATCATCTTTACATGATTAAAGTCTGTGCAGTGTCTTTTCTTGGCAAACATTACATGCCCATAATTTTACTAAATGTAATAAACCAACCATAGAACTATTAATTTTACCATGGTATTCATAACAATTAGAAACGCGTGAACCTTAAAATGATGAAAACTGAACTGAATGCTAAAAGAGTCGTGACTGCAGAGACAGCCCCCTGCCTCCTGCTGACGCCATGCCCAGAAAGGGGCTGTGAACAGGCTTTGCTCTTTTGATGCCCTGGGATGGCCCCCTGCCTGGAAGGCTTTTGTTTCTCCATCTCTTTAGCCCTTCTCAAAGCAGAGACCGGTAAATAATCATAAAAAAGTTAAAACTCAAAATAAAAAGAAATAACAGCCTGACAAGAGATATTGCACTCCGACAGTATCAGCGTTATCAGGCAAGGGGCCTTTTGCTTTCTTACCTGGTCTCTCTCTCTCTCTCTCTCTCTCTCTCTCTCTCTCTCTCTCTCTCTCTCTCTCTCTCTCTCTCTCTCTCTCTCTCTCTCTCCCTCCCTCCCTCCCTCCCTCCCTCTCTCTCTCTCTCTCTCTCTCTCTCTCTCTCTCTCTCTCCAGACAAACTCTTTGGAGGACGGTGCACACAAAGACTTCTATGATCACAGCAGCTTTTCCCCTGTTCAGGTGGCAATTCCTTCACTAGGCCAAGGCAAGAGGTATCAGGGCCACAATTCTGCAGCTCCTGCTAATCATTTTGCTGTAATTTCTCATTCAGACACCTTTGGCATTTTATTCCCTGGAAATATCTGAGTAGTCAGTTTGCAAGTGGAAAATTTAGACTACAATTCCTGCTTGAAGGGTGGAACCAGCCAGGTGTGCTTCACACTGAGAAAAGGGGAGACCTGAAAACTACTTAACCCAAGATGGGAGTTAAAGCATGTGTGCTGTTAAAAGAAAACTGGGTGCAGAAGTGAAGGAACCCCTTGTCCATTAAATGCAGGAATGCTGAAATGACCTTCTCCCTTGACCTTCTTTCCAGGCAGGAAATAACTGCTTTGGTGGGCCTTGTAGAAGGTGAGAAGACAGCCCTCCATGCAATGAATTCCTCTAGAGTGGACGTACCCCTCCATGTCACTCGGGAAGGGAGCAACCTGTGATTGATGGTGGGGGCTCCCATTAGAGGCTGGGCACTGAGAACAGCAGGGGTAATTAAACCACTTGTTTAATTGAAAGGGGTTTGATTTATGGGGCCATAAACTCTTGCCTTCCCATTTACTAGCCAAGGCCCGGGGTGCAGGCAATCACCTAATGGATGCTCACTACCACTTGGGGGTTGGAGGAGCTTAGCCAGGCTCCATCCCATCCTTCATGCCCATATCTGTAGAAGCTGGAAAAGCCACCACAACCTAGCAGGGATGCAGACATGGGGGGGAGCACTCCTCTTAGGGACAGGTCAGCGCCTGCGGCTCTTTCCAGGCCCAGAAGGACTTCTCCCCCAGGCATTCGCCAGGCCCTCCGAGGGGCCGGTTCCCAGCGGTTCCTCTGGCCATGGTGGGGCTGAGAGCCAGGCTGAGGAAGAGCGCCAGACTTCCATAGTGTCAGCTTCCCCTTCATTGCAAATCACCATCAGTTCCCAAGGCAGCCACAGATCTTGTGCTTTTAATTGCACAGCCCATCCATCTTTCTGCCATGGTGGTAGAGACGGCAGTTCCTTCACCCGTGAAAGGTGGTTTTCTTTTATGAGTGCTGGGCTGCCTGGGGAGGCCTGGAGCAGAGCAGAATACCTGGTGCTGCTCTGGGGCTCAAGGGGTCGAGAAGCACGGGCACTTAGGCACAGCAGAGGAGTGGCAAATGCCCACTTTGTCAAAGGGGTGGGCGACCCTTCCCCAGGGAATGCCTCTTGCAGGAGGGGGTCAGCAGCCAGGGATGGATGCCAGTCAGGGGCACAGAGGAAATTTATTTCACCTGGTTGCAGCCCTAAGATGACACCCCCTCCCTGCATGGCAAACAGATTTGCCTAAGGAGACGGGCTAGGCTTCTGCCCTTCTCTTCCGGTGCACACACCTGCTGGCAGCTCAGGCCTCACCCAGAGTCTGCCAGGCTGTGGACCCCTTCCTACCCCAAGAGAAGGGGGGAACCTTCATTTTCTTGGCAGTGAAGTGACAGCCGCAGCCTATTTGGTGGCGGGGGGGGGGTGCCTTGTGGTGTGGCGTTTGCAGTTGATTAGCAGCTCTTGCCAAGTTCATCAATAATGGATCTGGCTCCGTCCCAGCAGGTGGGCCTGGGTGGGAAGCCAGGCTGATGGATGGCTGACCACTCCAATCTCTCCAGCAGTAATTTAAAGCAATTAAAATGCTTCCCTTGGAGATTAACAAGGTAAAGAATGGCAGCGGGGGGGGGGGCACCCAAGACATTTCTGCAGTGCTGCAGGGAGGTGGACAACCAGAAGTGGGCAAAGAACCGATTCCAGCCCCTTTCCTGTTCCAAGCAAGCAGAGGAAGCCTGTTGGCAAGGAGGGAGCTTCCAATGGGTGCCCCAGAGTTCCCAGGCCATCCCTGGCAGACAGCGAAGGCCGGGCCCCGTGTGGCCCTGGCCAAGTCACTTGATTCAGAGAATGAGATGCAGGTGCAGGGAAATGCACCCCTCCGGACAGCAGGGGACTGGGCGGATCAGAGGGGCACCCTCTTTTTTGCCCTCTCCCCAAGTGCTTGGCTCTTGCTGACTCTTTTCTCTTTGGGATCCCCAGAGCCCTTCCTCTGTAGCCCCCCACCCCATTGCCCCTGGCGCAGCATCCATCGGGCAAGAGTGTCCAGGCCAGGTGAAGTCCAAGCTAATCTGCCTCCTGCCCCTGCAAAGGTCTCCATTTCACCCCTGACCGTGATGACATGTGGGCCCCCCAATCAGGGGCTGCTTCTTAACTGGCAGGCTGAGTCTTTTCTCTCCCTTCTGTACTTAACAATAACAAAGTCTCTTGACCTTCCCACAGCCAGCACCACGACAGGGAAGTGACTTTTTGACAAATGTGCTTCGTAATGGTCTCTGGTCTTCCTCAGGCAACCGCTGAAATGGCTTGTATCTCAAATTGAGGCCACAACCACTCCAAGGAGGCTCTGGTGAATTCAGGCCCTCAATTAATCACCCCCCATGGCTACCTTGTCACCACTTCCTAGGGCAAAGTGTTGTCGGTGCCTTCTCCAGAACTGCAGAGAGAGAATTGCCAATGCTCAGCTGGTCGGCAGGGGTAGGTTAAAAGAGGGAAGCCCTTGTGGGTCCCTGGGGCAGCACAAGCACACCTGGGCTGGGAGATCAGGCTTGAGGACCACTCGGAGGCTTCAGCTGATGCAGAATGCAGCCGCGCGAGTAGTGTTGGGGGTCTCCCGATACTCCCATGTTACACCTCTGCTCCGCGAGCTGCATTGGCTGCCGGTTGCCCTCCGGGTGAGATTCAAGGTGCTGGTAATGACCTTTAAAGCCCTACATGGCATGGGTCCGGATTACCTACGGCAGCACCTGCTGCCAGCGTCAACTTCCCTCCGCCCAGTGCGCTCCCATAGAGAGGGCGTCCTCAGGGTGCCTCCGATCAGAGAATGTCGATTGGTGGCCCCCAGGGGGAGGGCGTTCTCTGTGGGTGCGCCAGACCTATGGAACTGCTTGCCGGTTGAGCTCCGGACGGCCCCCGACCTTCGCTCTTTCCGACGCGATCTAAAAACTTATTTATTTGAACAATCTGGCCTGGTCTGATGGGGTTGGGGTTTGGATTTGGTTTTAACATTTTTAATCATTGTTTTATATTGGGCATAATTATTTAATTCTTTTTAACTTTTGTATGTATATTGTGATATTTATTGCCCTGTACACCGCCCTGAGTCCTTCGGGAGAAGGGCGGTATAAAAATTTAATAAATAGAAAATAGAAATAAATCTCCCCCCTCCCCCCATACCTAAAATTAAATGAATCATGGTTTACTCCCCACAACATAAACCGACTGCATGGGCTGGATTTGCCCAACATACTTGGCTAAAATGTGGTTGACCTCTTCATTATCAGTGCATCATGTGAAATAGCCCCCATCCACAAGCTTAAGTCACATTCAAGTTCCAGAACGCCTCTCTTGATCCTATAAATCATCAAAGCCTAAGATGGGAAGGCGCATCAGGGGTCTGCTTTACACCACATTCCCCACCTTGCTGGAACTGCAGTGTTCCTGATTAACTACACGCTGGAAATCAAGCATGGTTTGGGGCATGAAAAACTGAGGCGGCAGCCTTTCCCAGATCCACTCACCACCACACACACACCCCATGGCCACAATGCCCCCAGGGCTTGGAAGGCTCCCTGCTCTGGGATATTGGCCCAGGCGGGCTGGGAAGCCCAGAGGACGACAGGGCGGTGTTTCCTCTGCCACGGCCCTAATGAGCATGGGGGGCTTGGAAGCCAACGCGCAGCATGCCACCAGCCTCGCAGGCACGCAAGTGCCACTCAGCCTCGGCTAGCATCCTCATTTAACTTTTATTGACAATTAATACCACAGGAAGGAACGCCGCTGTTGTGTCAGGGAAACATAACATTGCTTTATAGCCTCATCAATTAGATGTTTCTGGAAACAACAGAGTTGCAGGCTGAGTGCCAACTCTCCTCTCCTGCCTGACACCTCCTGATCTCAGAGCTGCACGCCCAAGAAGCCCGAAAGCAGGGGTGGCACGGCACCTCCACTTGCAGCCCTGGGAAAGCTTCCCCTCGTGGGCTTTGGCTTTCCCACGGCCGGTCCGTGGCTGGGGGAAGACAGTCCTCTGCAGCCCTAGCAGGACTTGGGCATTTCCCCTACCTGTCCAGAATGAGTAAAAGGGAAGCAGAGTTTCTGGGGAAAAGCCCCCCACCATTACAAGGGCCACTGCGGGCTGCCCCAACATTTCCAACAGACTGTCTGCCCACTCCACTCAGAAGGACCCCAGAGTATAGGCAAATGGCAAATAGCAAATAGGCACAGGAAGTAAAAAGTCAGAGGAGGCCTTGCGTATTCCCCCACCCCACAGTTTTTCCCTCTGGAGGAGGGGGGTTCCCATTCAGAGAGGGGGAGTGGCCCTGCTCCTCCCCCAAATTGCCCCAACTGCCAGGGGAGTCTGCAGCCACGTGCAGAGCACCAGCACTCCCAGCAGCCGGCCACACTCACTTCAGCTTGCTCCGGTTAATTGCTGGCACGCTTTGCCTGAACACATGAAAGGCCTTCTGACAGGGTGTGTGATTTATTGCTACCCACTGCAGTAAGGGACAGAAGCAGCGGCCTCTCCCGTCACTTAGCCAGGCGTGCATGTCCAGGGGACTGTTGGAAAGGCTGGACGGCTCTGGCCCATCGGTTGGCTCTGGCTTCCCTCCCCAGGCCATGTTTGTGGACCCCTGGACAGGTCAGCCAGGGAGGGAGAGCCACAGACTGACCCTGGAGCAGCCTGACCATGTCCTGGCCTCTGCCGAGCTACTCCTCTCCCACCCAGGTGCCTGTCTGGTCGTCTTCTCCTGCAGAAGAGGCTCTAGGAGCAGCCCTGGGCAGCGGCAGGGAGAGAGGACCTGGGGTCGGTCCCCTGCCCTGTGGCTTGTCAGAAAGGACAGGCCTGGCCCCTTCCTCTTCTTCCACGAAACAGCTGCCTCAGGGTTGCTCATGAAGATGACGCACGCACGCATGCACCATGGGCCTCCTGAACCCCTGCAGATACGCCCATCCTGGTCCAGATGCATGGGAGGCTCCCCTATGGAGCACCCGCCCCTTGCCCTGGCCTTCAAAGCGACAGCTGCTGTGCTGCCCAGCCAGGGGACGAAGGCACCCCTGCCCCAAATCTGGAAGTGAGGCTGGAGCCCCCTCCCCCAGGGGAAGGGATAGCTCCTCCCACAGGCAACCCCACAAGGGCAGCATTGTCCTGGCCTCTCCACAGGTCTTGTTATGCACAATTAGCCTTGGAAAGAACGCTGCTGCCTTCCCTTTCCTCCTCCTCCCCCCCATACTCCCAGGTTGTCATGGCTACTTCCTGAAATATATTTGTCAGCAGGGTGTACCAAGAAGGGGATGTCCCTGCATTTCAGTGGGGCAGACAGCAAAGGCCCTCCCCTGCCCAGCCTTTGTTATGTCTGGGGTCCTTCTCTGCACAGGGATCCCAAACCCTCCAGTTCTCAGGGCATCCGGTTACCTGCACAAAGGAAGCTTTGTGGGGAACAGCAGGAGCCTGGGCCTTGCGGGCACAGCTGACAGCATCAGCCTGCAGGTGGGAGCTGAGCCCTGGATAGCAAGGCCTGGTGGGCTCTCTTCCTCTTTGCCCCACTGGCTCTTCTCGGAAGGGTGTCTCCCACTCCACCACCTGCCTGGCCGGGCCTGTCTTCCTGGTCAAGGACAAATCTGAGGAAGAGCAAGCAGGGCTAGATTCACAGAGCTGGCTCGGGGCCATCCTGAGGCACTGGTCTCAGAGAGCTTTCTTAAATAGTTGCCCTGTCTGGAGGGCAGGAGCACGTCAAGTCTCCAGCCGCAGAGGTTCTGTGGAGAGGTAAGAATGGGGCAGAGGCAACTGAGGCCACCACCTACCTTCTCAGGATGAAAGCAGGCCAGTGGGTCAAAGAAGGAGGTCTGGTGATCCTCTTTCCACAACCAAAGGCATCCCAAAGCAAAATTTGGGCCCAGAAGCTGGGAATGGGTGACTGGACCTCTCTGCTGGGACTAGAGATCTGGCCAACATCCATGGAAGAAAGATGATTCCAGGGGTAGCCCAGGACTATTATTTTTCTCCACCTCCTCCTCCTCCCCCTCCCCTCTGTCCTGCACTTCCTCAACCATGGCCAAGTTCTGACCTCTGCAGGACAATCTTGGGTGGGGGTACTCATCCCCAAAGCTCCTTTTGGGCCTGGCACACCTAAAAGATAAGTCCTTGCCTTCCTTTCCTGCCCCCAGCCCGCTTTCCCCACTTTCCTCCTGGTATCACTGCTTCCCAGCTTCCATTTCTCTGGATTCATTAATTTTAAGGCCCTCACCCTAGCAGAATCACCCATCATTCTCCTGCCCCAGATAACTCCAATTATAAATGGTGCTGGCCACCTCTATGGCTGGCAATTCACATTCCCTTCCCCTGATTTAATGACCTATTTGTATTCTATCAATAAATGAAGTTCCCAGGGTCCCCTATAAATGGAAGAGAAGCCCCGTGTGCACCAATGGCTGAAGCCCGGGGGGGGGGGGGGAATCTCATCACAGGGCTCAAATGCCTTGTAGGATGAAATCTCGTGACTTATTGGCCTCTCCTCTTGGCTGCACTTGAATATTAAACGTTGTATTAATAGCTCACTCTTAATTATCCATGAGTAATGTACTACAACTGGAAAATTAATGGAGGGGAGCATAGCAAAAATTAGAATTTCTACTCTGCCTTGGTAGGGCTTGAAGGAGCAGATGATGTTTCAGCCACTCCTGGGCGGGCATCCCTGAGAGGAGGGAGGGCTAGAAGTCCACCGACTCTCCCCAGCTGCTGAGCAGGGGTCCCCAGACCCAAAGCACCTCTGTGAGGGCCCTTGGCCCTGAGCAGCGCGGAGGAAGCCATCAGCGGTGCCCGACCAAAGGGAACCAATTTCCTGGGGAAGGAAGCGGACCAAAGTGACGCGGGCGGCCAGCAGGCAATCAGGGGAGAAACAGTCCCAGATGCAGGGCCAGGCTGGAGATCCATGCCTAAGAAGGGAATATGGGAAGAGGCTGCCTTTGAGCTTGTTCAGAAGGCACTTTGCTCTAAGCTGGGGTGGGGGGGGAGAGAAGCATTGCCTTGGCCTCCTGGAACCCCAAGCGGATCGCGCCTTCATCTGAAGCACCTCCAGGCCTGATCCGGCTTGTGTTTCTCTGAGATGCCCACCAGGCAGGAGGGGCCTTCCTTTGCCTGCATTCTGTACTCCCACCACCCCCAGTAACAGATGGCCCAGAGCTTGACTGGGAGCCTTGCCTCAGAAGGGCTGGGGGTGCTCAGGCAAGAAGCTTTGGCAGAATTAAGGCTGCGGGTTGTGAGGCTCCAAACTGCTGTAGCCAACAAGTGCAACGCCACCCTCTTCTCTGGATGGGGAAGAAGGTGGCCTGGCCAGCTCTGCCACCAGATGCCAGGCTGCTGATGGGTCCTAACTGTCCGCAAGGATCCAGGAGGGCAGGCGGTCACCCTGCCCTTGTGTGAGGCCTTGGCATCGCTGCTCTTTCAGGAAAGAGCTCTGGCATCTTTCCAAGCCACACGAGCTGCCCAGAGCACCTCTGCCAGCCTCTGCCTGCAGAGGAGCTGCTTCTCATAAGGTCGTCTGCTGCAGGATATTTATATCCCGGGAAGGAGAAGCATTTTGAACTGGCAAGCCTTGGGCACTGGGCTGGGTGAGAGAAAGGGCATCCGTGTGCACAGGGGTGCCTGGCAGGGGTGCAGCCCCTAAGGGGGGGCAGGTGAATGCCTGACACTCTCCCTTTTGGAGAGGAGGGGCATCTTCCGGAATAAGGCACCAGGAGAGAAATTTTAAACAGTGGAGGGATTGATGGTGACACCATCAAACCCCCCATCAGGAAAAGCAGCCCCGGGAGAATAGAATAGAATAGAATAGAATAGAATAGAATAGAATAGAATAGAATAGAATAGAATAGAATAGAATAGAATAGAATAGAATAGAATAGAATAGAATAGAATAGAATAGAATAGAATAGAATAGAATAGAATAGAAGAATAGAATAGAATAGAATAGAATAGAATAGAATAGAATAGAATAGAATAGAATAGAATAGAATAGAATAGAATAGAATAGAATAGAATAGAATAGAATAGAATAGAATAGAATAGAATAGAATAGAATAGAATAGAATAGAATTTGGAAGGGACTTTGAAGGTCTTCTGGAAAATGCTGGCGACCTGGCCTTTTATCCATGAAGAATCTGTGCCAAAGCTGGACAGGAGTGCCAGATCTGCAGCAGCAAAATATGGCAAATGATTTGGGAAGAGCTCAGCCAAGCCTGAAGGCAAATTGATGCCCAGTAGAGAGTTTTCCTTCCCATTTCTACCAATTGCCATCCTTGCAGGCCACACCTAGTGGGCAGAAAAAAAATCTATGGGTTCCCATAGAAGACTGCTGGCATCTTTCTCCCTCGACCACGGTGCCCACTCCCCAGAGCGCCAGGAGGCATTTCCAAAGCTTCCCTTGAAAAATCATGAAGCCAGGAGGGCTGCCTGGAATGAGGGGCTCAACCTCCCTTGCATTTCCCCCTCAGGAGGGTTGGCAGAGGCGGCTGCACCCAGCCATTCCTTTCCATGAGCCCAAGAAGGGAGCAGGCCTGGGGCCCCTTGGCCCCCCATCCATTACAGAAGTCAGCCCCCTTTCGTACCTTCTCTGCTTCCTCTTTGCCCTGTGCGCTCCCTTTCTCAAAGCTCTGAGAGCTGAGGAAGAGGAGGGCTAGCTGGAGGCAAGATCAAGACCTCAGTTATGCTGACTGAGCCGAGCCCCAGCTGCACTCCCCCCCCCACTTGCAGGGTCTGAGGCTATCCAGGCCCCCCTCTGGCAGTGAGCACACCTGTTGTTGTACAAGGTGCCGGGGGCCATAAATCTCACAGGGGGCGATTTGCAGGGGGCCTCCCTCTTTCCCTGGCTATGCACTGGCACCTTTTACAGCCCATTAATTACTTTCTCTAATAAAGTTTGACAGAATGATAACTTGCCCATGAAAAGCGTTGTAATAAATACATTTTCCATAACTTTACGCCATTCTTGCATGTCTGCCTCATAAACCTTAGCTGCGGTTCACCAGTTCGTGACCTCAGGCTCTCTCTGAGGGACCCCCATCCTGGGCTTCCCCTCTGACCGAAAAACCTTGGGGTCTTTCCTCTCTTTGTTGGAGGGAAGGGTTGCTCACACGGGTCTCTATTCATGGCCTATGGTCTCCCACCCTGTGCCGAGGCGGTGGAACCTTTGGCTCTCCAGACCAGGACCAGGGCTGAGCTGCAGCTGCCTGTCCCCAGTTAGGCACCAATTGCTCAGAGTGCTGTTTATTCAGTGACTTTTATGCTGGACCATCTTCGGTTGACTTACTTCACCAGCTGACCGCAAAGCCTCTAGAGATGCTTCTCTGCCTGCTTCACAAGCAGGAGATGCCCAGCCAGCGGGGCTGGGTTTAAGGGCCACATCCAAGGATGTTTCCTTATTTGAGAGCTGAAAGGATGAGCTTAACCAATGGGGAGTGTTGCTCTGCCTCGGCCCAAGGCTCTCTTCCTGAGCGCCCTGCCCTCCCGAGGCCCAAAGGAAAGAGGGGGGGCTCAGGGCGTTCCCAAGAAACCCTCAAGACTTCTCCAGGGGCTGCGCGGGGGGGGGGCAAGCCAGATCCCACAGGGGCAGCCCAGCCTCGGCTGCTGTCCTACCAAGCAGAGCCAAGCCTTTGCCTCCAAGCAGTCCTTTGTGACCCTTTATGCCCACCTGGTCATAGGCCTTGCTCAA
The DNA here is from genome assembly GCF_947247035.1 of Vipera ursinii. Lineage (NCBI taxonomy): Eukaryota > Metazoa > Chordata > Lepidosauria > Squamata > Viperidae > Vipera > Vipera ursinii. The sequence goes on along the minus strand of NC_139527.1, from coordinate 173,514 downwards.
AAATGTCCCTGCCCCAACCCCCACCCACCCACCCAGTCCCCCCCCCCCATTGCTCAGCCACAAAAGCTCTTCCCCTTCCTGATGTTTTGGGTTGCCCAGCAGAGAACACAAGGCAGGGCAGTGGTGGTGGGGGGTGGATATCCCACCAAGAAGGCAGCAGAGGGGAGAGTCAGGGAGGCCCCTTGGAAGGAATGCATTAAAATACTGGTCTATTTGGAGGTGGAGGGAGGGGGCTGGGAATGAAGCTCCTCTCCCAAGTCTGGAGAAAGCCCTCCTAGGGCTGTTAAACAAAGCACAAAGTTTTCCAGGAGGCAGAGAGAAGCTGGCAAGGGCGGGGGGGGGGGGAGAACGGGGACCCTGCATTCTGTGGAGGATAAAGGGTTCCAAGCGATGCTCTCCGTCTTTTAACCTCCAAAGATGCTGTGCCAGTTCACTGCCCCCTCTCCCCCCACAAAAAAAACCCTTTTCACCATAATGTGGTCTCTCTGGGGAGAGAGGCGCTTTCTGACAAGCGCAGCTTCCCCTCAGTCCCTGAGAGAAACAGGGACCCCATCCGACACCCCCCCCCATTAAGTGGCTGTCATGTTCTCCCATATTCACTCAGCAAATACAAAAATGACTCTTTCAAAACACTACAAAACACATTTTGTAGGGGAAATGAAGAAGAACCCAACTGAAAAGGTCCAAGAATCACCAGTAACATCATATTTATTGTTATTTAGTTGCTCAGTAAAACATATACAGATATATACAATATGCATGAATAGAGAAGACTGCACTTTACATATTTAAAAAAGAAAGAAAATAACACTCACTTTTATGAGCTTTTGTCAGTCTTCCAACCAAGCCTGGAGAAACCAATTTCAACTAAATTCCTAGGAAAGGGGCTGGGCAAGGGGAAGAGGCAGAAAGGGGGAGATTACAGGTTGCCCTCCATGTTAGTATCTTACATGTGCAATAACTTTGCTTCTTCTTCTTCTTCTTCTTCTTCTTCTTCTTCTTCTTCTTCTTCTTCTTCTTCTTCTTCTTCTTCTTCTTCTGGCTGAGCAGGAGGGATTTGGCTGGGAGGAAAGGGGCTCTTTTTCAGTACAATGAAAATAAGGACATCCTTTTCTTTTAGGATTTGTTTTTAAAGCTGCGATGGCTGGGGAATTGTGGCAGGGATGAAACCAAGAAAAAATAATTGGCAAGTCCCCCGAAACTTAATTTTATCCTAAAATCTTGGTTAAAATATCTGGCTTATTTTAGATTGCTTTCCCCCACCAGAGAAGCTGCTGTAATTGTGCAGAGCAGTTCCGGACCTTTGGCTGAGGAGGAGCCCCCCCCCACCAGCCTTTCCAGAGAGGAGGAGGGGGGGCCATTTGCAGAGCATCCGAGAGCCGTCAGAAAAGGTTGCCCTGATTTAGCCGCAAAGTTGTTTCCTGTAAAGGGGTGCCGGTGGCCTCGGGTGCCCCACACCCGCTCAGATGGTGGCCGTGGCCTAGATTAGCAGCGGAGGGCACCCAGCACGGCCCTGAAGCAACAAAAGACCCATTTGTGTGCTCTCTGTGCGTGCCTCTGTCTGTCTGTCTGTCTTCAGCAGGTTTCCTGTGATTTTTATCTGGACCCTCTGCCTGAAGAGTTCTGCAAATCCACAGGTTTTTTTTCCTTTCCTTTTCTGCACAATGCAGGGTGTTACTCGACTGAATGCTTTTAGGAGGCAGTTTACTGATAATTTCTGACAACTCTATTGTTATTTTATTGTTTTACTGTTAAAGCTATTTTCCAGTCATTTTAAACATCAGCTGAAAATATTTCTCTTTGCCTGAATGAAGTTTGAATTTGCTGTTTGCATTTTAACACTGTTGCTGTCTATTTCAGATTTTCTTTATCACTGTTATTCTTATTTTAATGCTTCAATTCCATGGATTGTACGCTGATTTTTCTTCTTTCAGAAAACAACAGAATAAAGGCCGCCACCTGACCCGCTTCCCTTTGCAGACCACTGGCAGAAAGAGGGTCGCCTAGCAGCCCCCAGGTGGGGAAGGCAGGAGAAAACCCTGGAACGGCCGTGGGGCAACTCCACAGGCTGGCAGAGGAGCAGAAGCAGGGGGCTGCTGCCTCTGAGCCAGGAAGAAACCACCCCGAACAGGTTCAGACAGCCAGGACAGGAGGCGGGTGAAGATTTGACCGGCCAGCAAAAGGGGAGAAAAAATCCAGGACATTAAAAAAGAAATGCACCCCTCAGGTTTCTTAGATTTCAAAGAAGAAAAGGCAACCGGGGTGGGGAGCTTCCTGTGGGCAGGAACTGGGCCCTTCCCCCCCCCCACTGCTTTCTCAGCAGACGCCCCAGACCTCGTGGAGAGCCTGGGCAGAGGGAAATCCGTGGAAACTGATCACTGAGCAGGGCTCCCCTGAGGCGCCAGGTGGGCTGGCTCAGAGCAGCCTCCTTGCTGCTTGCTGGAAATGCCAACCTGAGGCTGGAAATACCACCCTGGGGGCACCGTGGTTGCCTGACTCCCAGCCACAGGGGAGTTCTTCCCTTCCCTCTGGCTTGGTTGGCCCCTCTCTTGACCTCCTCCCCGCAGCCAAGCGCGGCTCATTGCCCCGGCTCTGCCGCTTTGACTCCCTGGTAGCCAGAGCAGCACCCAGCCAGAGGCGGCTGGATGCTGCCTTGGACTGGGCTCGGCAGAGGGGCCTCTCTCTGCAGGAAACGGAGGAAGACAATGGGAGGCTGTTGGCAGAGCAGGAGGACCCGGCTGGGCTGCTGGCTGGGCAGAGGAGGCCCCCTCCCTCCCCCTCCCCCCCTCCCTCCCTCCAGGAAAGGCACTCAGCTGTCAAGGGGAGCCCGGCAGGCCCTGAGAGCAGAGCTGCCACTGAGCGTGCTTGCAAGCACACACACACACAGACACACACAAAAGAAAAACAGGCGATCTGAGGCTTTGTGCCAGAAAGCAGAAACCAGGCAGCAGCAGGAATGAGGTGGGGAGGGGAGGCAAGGGATCAGCTTGCATCCCCCCCTCCTCGCCCGCCCACCCGCCTTCTCGCTCTCCAGTGAGACAAAGGAAGGTCTGAATCCTTGGCTGAGCATTGATGGTTTGGCTGTGGTGGGCAGGAAAGGCAAAAGCTCGGGGTCCCCGAGTAGCTTTTGGGGTGGCAGTTTCCATCTGAGGGGTTTGGACTTCGGTGCTGCTCTCCAGTTGCCCTCTCAGACTTCTGAAAAGAGGGGAGGGGAGCACGAAAAACCCGAACCCATCCTGCCTCCCCTTGACCTGGCCCTGCTTGGCTCACCGCCGGTGTGCCTCCTCCTCCTCCTCCTCCTCCTCCGGCAGGAGAAATGGCCGCTGTTCTTTTCTTTCTTTCCTTCTTTCTTTTTTAAAAAGGTTGAGTTTGTTTTAAATTAACCCTTGCCAGTCTGTATGCTGTCAAACAGATACCAGCCTAGAAAAACTGTCCAGCTAGTAACAGCAGCTGGTTAAACATAAAAAGAACAGAAGAAAACCACCACCTTCTCCTCTTCCTCTTCCTCTCCTCCTCCTCCTCTTCCTCCTCTTTCTTCTTCAAGTCAGGGCAGCCACAAAAGTCCCAAATCTGTTGGAGATGTCCGAGTGCAGGGATCTCCATGTTGGCACTGCAGTCCGGCCCTTGGCGTCACCCATGTCGTCCGTGCAGTGGACAGAGAGACACTGCAAGTGGCTGCCCGTCTGTGCTGGAGCCAAGGACTTGCTAGAGGGGAGGTCATGGGCTGCAAAAGGAGGAGGAGAAAGAGGTTAGGCTGGGGGCCACCAGGGAGCAAGAGCAGCATTCAGCCGGGGCTTCCTCTGGAGCCACTCTGGGCTGGGAAAGGGCCCCAGAGGCAAGAGGAGAGCAGGCCGGGGCCCCAGGCCAGGCTCTGGGCAGAGCAGGAAGGGGTATGGAGGCTTAGCCCTCAGTTCCCAAAGCAGGTGCCAGGATTTCTTGCTCTTTAAGAGCTCTCCACAAGGAAGTCCCGTCAGAAGGCAACGCTCGGGTTGCCCTGAGCCTGAACTGCTGGCAGCCAGAACATCCCGCCAGGCCTCTGCAGAGGTTCTCCCCAAATTCTGAACAGAGCCGAAGTATTTGGGGTTTGGAACCGCAAAGGCAGCCATGCAATCCATGGCAGAGCTGAGAAGACATGCCCCCAACTTCCCCTCAAGGCTTCTTCCTGTGCCAGGCTACTGAAGGGGCAAAACACGGCACAGAGACCCTGGGCAGTTGCCCACCTCTCTAAGACCTGGTGCTCGGCAGCTAACCCGAGTCTACCCCATTTCACAAAAGGCTGGCATCAGAGAAGCCACTGACCTAGATGCTCATCCCACACCTCTGCCAAAGTGCTGGCACGATTCCTGGCAAACCCCGAGGTCTGCCGGCCGGCTGGCCTGATGCAAGGCTAATGGCTAATGGCCCTCAGCACCCGGCCACCCTAAAGATGTCCTGAGGCTGAAGGCACCTCCTCCCTGGACATGTTGTTGCACCACGCGGTTCTGAGAGCACCCCTCGCCTGCCTCTCTTCGTTCAAAACACCCCATGGGGCAAGATCCTTTTCACCAACTCTCTCCTCTGACAGTCTGACATATCGGTTTGGACACCTGCCTGGGCACTCCTGTGAGAAGCCTGCTGCCGAGGACGGAGCGCCAGTGCCAAGCGACACCCTCCGGCTTTCGCATTGGCAAAGCAAGTGCTTTGCACAGCGGCATTTGGAAATGAGAGCGGCAGGGACCCATGTGAGCACACCCGAGGGCAGACAAAGCAGGCACATGCCTGCCATCCTTGTGCACATCACTCAGCCAAAGGCCCACCCTCTTTGGTCAGCCTTTGTGAGTTGCACTCCTCTCTCGCAAGCCACCCCTCCCCCTTGGGGGCCTGATCCTGGACCCTCGTCTCAGCGGTGCTCTCAATCCACAGGCAAAGGTGCCCGTTTCCAGCTGGCAATGCTTTGCCAGGGGTGTTTGCCAACCAAGGTTGGCTTGGCTCCTGGCAACGGATGTGATCCTAGCCTGCATACGCATCCCCATTGCAAGCACACCCTCATCTTCTGCCCAAGAGAGCTGAATCAGAAGCTGTGTCCCTTTCTGGAGCCAGCTGGCTTGCCAGGGAGCTGCTGGATGCAACCCAGGAAACCGCAGGCAGGATCCCTTCTGCCACTTCAGAAAGCCAAAGGAAGTCTCGAGCACCACACTCTTCCCATTCAGCCACTGAAGATTACACACCCTCGGCACAACGGCGGGGGAGGGAGAAGAGGCTTGTGCCCAGGGCCACCTCCTCCCCACCCAGCACCCATCTGGGTTCAGCAAGTAGCCCATTTATCCCAAACCCATCTAGGCACTCCTGGGTTAGCAGTGCAGGAAAACCACCTTTGATCTTCGCCAGCTCTTCTCTTCTGACAAGATGATTAATTGAGGTGCCCAAGATTTGTATCAGGCCCATGTCGCCTGAATGTTTGTGTTGCTCACAGTACTCAAGAGCTGGCAAAGGGCTCCTGATTTTTGGCTTTTGCAAGGAAAAACAGGTAGGAACAGATAAGGCAGCCTGCTCCAAAGAGCAAAGATGGTTACACCACTAAATTCAATTCTGTTTGCATTTGCACCCAGGACAGCAAAACAGAATGCTCACCCCAAAAGTGTATGGAGACCCCCACCCCCAGTCCTCCTCTTTTCTCTGCCCTTCCCCTGTCTCCGGCCCCTTTGAGAAGGAGGTTCAGGTGAGCCTGCCAGCAAGGAGGCCACGGGCTTTCTGGGGAAAAACCAGGGGGAGCAGGCGATGGGGGGAGCAGGGCTGCCCTTCTCTTTCCAGTAAGCCAGCAGGTCCACTTCCTGAGATAAGCGGTGTTCATATTTCCCCTTAGTTTTCACCTAAACTCTGTTCAGGAAGCAGGACAGACCAGCGTGGCTGACCAGGGGCCGCCTATCAAATAATGCAAGGTGTCTGGCTATTCAGGAAGTAAATTTAGCTATGGAATGGAGATATTGATCGGAAATAATTAAAGCAATTATTCACAGATTAAATAGGCTACGGATGGTGCAACCACCCTCCTGACTTCTTTATAACCCTTCCATGTGTAAAAAGCACCTTGGGCGGGGGGGGGGGGTCTGATTTACAGAAATGTCACTAGCCGTTGAGGGGCAGATCATTATTTGGGGCATTTGACCAGCTGATTTCAAAACCAGCATTGCCAGTTCCAAAACCCGCCCAGTTGCTGGCATGGCCCTTGCCAAGGCAGATGCTGCTGTTCATGCAAAGTAGTTACATCTGCAGAGGACTCTGCCAAGCAGGGTCTTTTTCAATAAATAAAAAGACCCCCAAGTGCTGCCAGGGAGGCCCCTCCAAGCTCCTTGCCAGGAGCTGCCTCATCTGCCTGAGGAGCTTCTCCGGTTGCCAGGGCACTGCCCTCTTTTGCCCATCCAAGGTTCAGCCCGAGAGAATCTGGCCTGCCCATCAGAAAACAGCATTTCAATAGTGTTTTAAACGTTGAGCACAGATTAAAATATAAGCTGTGAATTAATAGCAGTGAGCTATAAATAGCAGACCACGGGGAAGCTGCTATGGACTCCTCCTGCAAACTGGATCAGAATAGTCCGTCCGAAGGGCCGAGGCTGGCATGGGACGCAAAGCCCCCCACCAGTGAAGGAGGCTTAGCGGGGAGGCTTCCCAGGGGAGCCCTTCATAGTGTCACTGCCTCCCTTGATGGGAGCTGTGCCTTTGGCTTGACCTCTTCTCCCTCTAGGTTAGCTGATGACTTGGCACCGCTTGGAAACCGCAAGAGTCCCAGGGAAAGTGCCTGTTCGGGTCTTGCTGCACATCACCGGCAAGCTTAATCCTCGAATCAACCATCAGCTCCTGATGGCTTTATAATAATTAAACTGCATCAATCCCAAATTCCCAATTTTAAGATGATGATGATGATGATGCATATTTACCAAGACTCTTCAGGGGGGAAAAAGCAATTAAATTCTATACAATAAAATTAGTTTACAACATAATAGCCAGTCCAATAAACAAATAATTAAAACCTCAACAAAACAAGCAAAAACCTACAATTCAAACAGTTGCATATATGCCCAAGTAATAACTTAGCATCTACTAAGTTAAGGAGCGGTGATAAGGATAATCAGGCCTACCTAACCTCTCGTAGCCAGTGAAAGTGGAGTCTAAAGGTTTGCAAGGTTTTCAGGGAGGAAGGGAAGGAGGAAGAAATGCAGAGTTGGGAGAGTAACTCCAGAGGCAAGAAGCCCAGCTCCTCACCCTGGACACAGCTTGGCCCATCAGACTCTTCCTGCCTCACTGGGGAAGCCATGTGCTCACATGTTGCAATATGTCTAACATATATATGGAGCATGACAAAACAAAATGCCCAGTCAATTTAACATGCTAAATCTGTTAGCCCATTTATATGCATTTCATGGGAATTTTAAAATGTGGATTTAAAAAAGGTGATATTAAACAGATTCCCTCTGTCAAATGAAGTAACTATTTATATTTTTATAAAATCTTCAGCGTATCTCACTCAGCCTAGAGGAAAAATATGAAAAGGGAAAGAATTCTATAACAACTTTAGATGAAGTGTTTTTCTGTGCAGAAAAAAACACATAGTTTGCCTATTTAGGAAGCATGAATTTGCAGATTCCAAAGAGTGTTATTAGCAAATCCAGGAAGCCCTTTTCCTACTGCACATTTCTTTACGCTCCTGATCTAAGACGTCCCGTGTGGCACCGCCTGCTTCTGAAATGGCCCCCAGCGGCCCCCAGGTCACTGGCAAACAGTCCAGAATGCCTCCTCCCCCACAGGAAGAACCAGCCGAAGCAGGGAAGATGCTGGGGGGCAGAGGGGGCAGTGGATAAAGGACCCCACAGAAAGCAGAGGGGCTGAGCTCCCAGTCCCAGTTGGTGCTAAGTGGCACCATGGCTGCAAAGCCTCCGGCGAGGGGCTCTTTCCAGTGCAATGCTCCAGCCGGGCCTCCCATCTTCCTCTCCTCCCGCTTGTGGCCCTGCAGTCTGAAGCTGCTCTAGGGAGAGGGCCCCTTGTGCAAAGCCCCCTCCCCTCCAGACTCAGCCCTGGGCATATGGGGCAGGAAGCAGGGTGAGGAGGTTCCAGAACTGCCCTTCTGCCAATACTGTCAGTGCCACCTCTGCCTTGCTTCCGCATCTGCTGTTTTCCCCCCTGCTATTTCTTCTGGCATTCTTCCCTTCTGCTGCTTCAGTTTACTTTGGTGGATTTGTATACATATTGATTTAAAAAGATAATGCCCCCCCTTCCATTTTGTCACTCTGTGTAACTTACAAATACCTCTTCAATGTAATGTCCAAACTCATAACTAACAACTCTTTCTTTTAGCGCTACCAGCATTTGCAAGCATGAGGCTACTTTGAATAAACAAATAATGTTCCTTCGCAACCCTTCGGGGCAGCAATTATTTCTGATCCCCAAAAGACGCTTGCAAGGAGGACCAGAGAGGGGGAAAGCGCAACGGCCCTTGGCCAGGATGGTTGCAGAGGGCCAGAAGGAGGAGGCTTTGGTGTCCCTAAGGAGAGGAGGATGGACAGCAGAACAGGATACAACCACACCCCTGGCCAACTATGGCCGAGTGAAGGCACAGAGCTGACTCTTTGTTCCCTCACCCAGGCAGCTTCTGCTCCCCAAATTCAAAGTGATAATTCCATCTGCTGACTGGATCCTGTTTGGGAATCATAATGGCTCAGCCCAAACTGATGGACTGAATGAAATCACTGGGGGGGGGCACCTTCTTAAACAATGGGAATGCCTAGCCACGAATCATACCTTAACGGATGCACATTTTACCTCTCCAGAAAATAAACCGTAGAGAAATATAAAATAGCACACACACAAAAGTAAATCCTGTCCAGCAATAGAACACCAGAATAACAATGAACACAGCAACCTTAAATGCCTCTCCAGCCCCAGAGCCCCCCCCCCCCCGAGTCCCTTGTGGCAAAGGGGTTCCCACTCTAGAACCTCTGCAAAGACAGGAAAGACTGCCTCACTGAAAAATCCACTCTGGAACTGGTGGGTGGAAGAGCTGCCATTCCTGTGTCCACTCTCAACACCTCCTGAACCCATTTCTCCCACCCCAACACACACACACACACACACACACACACACACTGGCCTCACTCCTCCAGGAACGCCAGGAAGACGGAGGCAACAGGGTAAAGAAGCAGCATCCCCAGGCTTGAGTCGCCCTGCATCGTGCAGCCTTTTGGAACTCTGATGACTTGTAATCAAAACTTTCCAATTTTGTGAGCAAATGAAGTAGCCTTACAAAACAAAGGGTAACAAGCAGCACCTTCAGCCCAAACTGCTCGGTGGGGTTTTGGTTTAAGGGTATTTTCAAAGCATCAAGATGAGTTGCAATCCCAGGGGCCAATCTTTTGTACTTGACCGCCTCACTTCAGGAACATCCAAGGCATTCCCTGGAGCTTATGAGCCTCAGAATTTCGGGCTACTATGGATGGAGGGTGGAAGACGGGTGGAAACGTGCTCTCGATGGGAGTCACTGGAATGGTCCCTGGGCAGACTGTTGAACATTTCTGGGCCTGGAAAAGGCCTCCCGAGAGCTGTGCAGGGAGCTTACAAAGCCATCCCAGTCATCCACCAAGTAGCCACCAAAGAAGGGACAGTAGAGTGAAGCCGGCAAGGAGAGCGACCCGCAGGAATCAACTCCTCTTCAGCTCTCCTGCAGGGCAGCCCTTCAGCTCCTGGAATTGGCTTGGAAAAGGTGTAGGCCTAGGCGGTCTTGTAAAGCCCCACTTGACTGGAGGAGAAGAGCCAGAAGATCTCTCTCCTTTTTCCAAGCACACAGTGGCCACCACTGCAGAGCAGCCGAGGGTACAGATGTCACAAGCCACATCTCCTCAGTTCTCTTCCAGTCACCCACCTTGCTCTGCACATCTGGTCTTGGCACCAGAAAGTCACGGTTAGGCTAGCAGAGCGAGGAACAGAGTCCAGGAAGAGTGCTTGGAAGCTCAAACCCCATCTTGCAGCTGTTCAGAAAGCATTGAACAAGCCATCATTTGTGGCTCAAAACAAATAGCTTTGTTTCCCGTGTGGGTTCAGATCAGGGGCAATGCACATTTTTCTTTTGGAGAAGAGAGGAAACTGGCACAATTTCCAATTCCATCCTGGTCAAGAAAAGAGAAGGCAATTTGTCCACTAGGACAAGCAGAAAGCTCATGGCAACAATCACAATCCGCAGTTGTCAGACTTAGAGATCATTTACTCCGAACCCTGGTCTGAGGCGAACATGCAGCTACCCATCTAGCAGCAGAGAAGCAGGGGTGCGGGGGTTCCCCCCCCAGGCTTCCCTCTGCTCTGCCTGTGCTTCTGAGGCAGGGAATTAACCGGCCACGCAATTAACACTGCGTGGCCAAGACCCTTTCATTGCATCCTCACCAGTGAGCAAACTATGGAAGAAAAAGAGACGCATCAACTGGCAGCAAGATTTTTCCTAATGAAATACAGAATTCCAAAATGGAGGCTGAAAACTACTTTTCTCAGAACTTTTAACACGAATCGACTCAAACTAGCTTCAATTAATAAATCTGCTTTGCCTGAGGTGTTCAGTTGGGTCTGAAGGATTCCACGTCCATTCCCATGAAAAACAAAAGCATCCAGCAAAACACCCCACCCACTCTCCCTTTAGCAGTCTCGGCTTTTGCCTTGGTGTTAGCACATTTTTCCTTCGGCAGGACATAAAGGTGATGGGGAAGGGAGTGCAAGGGTCAGGGTTAGGCCAGCATTACAGGCTAAGGCTTCCAAATCTCTCCGTTGGGATGTAGGTATGCATTGCATCAAATTATTGGGTGGCGGGAAAGATTCCACCATGAAATTGTTAAGGGTGAGCGGTTATTTCCAAGCTCTGCCAAGAACAAAGGAAATACTTCATGAATCCAAATTCTGATACTATGTTTAGACTTGATGGTGCAAAATCTCAACTGAGGGGTACCCTGGGGCTCAACGTGCCTTTGTATTTTTTTTGTCCTTCCTTGCCTTTCTTCTGATGAAGCTCCAGCATTATCATTGTTTTCTGAACTTTTTTTTTAAAAAGCAACAGAATGAAACAAATGGGGCTGTTATGCTTTAGAAAGATTTCTAGGTAGAAGAACTCCAGAGCTGTAAAATTAAGCATATCTAAGCCATAAGAAAATCATTTATACAGAACAACCACAAAACAGTAAATAAACTACTAATTCATAGTGATTACTAAATATTGATCCCAGTGCAGCCTCAGCTGAATGAGCCGAACCTAAGTCCCTGCAAGCAAATTTTCCTGAACTGCAAGCAGGAAGGCTTAGGAGTGAGGCCACAGGAATCCTTGGCCAAAAGGGGCTATTTTAAGACACCACGATTCTCTATGTATTTATGGACGTAGGAGACGTGCTGGGACATCCCAATGAATAACATTTTCTTCAGTAACCAATTAAAATATTAAACTGTCTTGATGTTAGCAACACTATTTCAACTACAATAACAGTATTTTCTTGAACTCACATAATTTTTCCCTTTTGAAAATGTAAGTAAAATATCTGCATTTGGTAAGTAGCATTTTAATATTTTACCACTGAATGGTCAGATTAATATTGAATGCTGTTATTAAGCTATACACCATTTGGTAAAGTCTTACGATAATTAATACTTCATTGTAAAACAGAACCAAGGAAACCAAAAATAAAAAAAAGTATGCTGGGTTTTTTATATCCAGAAAGTTTGTGGACAGAGACTCCTCTTTCATATATTTGATGCACATTCTTTACCAAATTAAAATTAAGTGCATCTCACAAAGAAACCATTTTGTAATTTTGAAACAAGCATATTTTTCTCTCTTTAAATGCTGAATCTGGCAAGGCTTCTCCACCCAGAGAGAAAACTGGCTAGCGATTTTATCATCTGAATCCTTCACCTCTTGTAGGAGGCTCAGCCCCAGAAAAAAAAATACAGTTTTTTTAATCAGATGGCTTTTCCCTCCTTTTCTTTTATGCAATACAAATATCATCTCTCTTATTCCCTGTAAAGTATAAATACGTTCAGCTGGTTAAAATTAATAGATAGTCCCTCCGGCTAGTAAATTTCACTAATTTAAGATTTAAGGCAATCAGGAAAATCTCCACTATGTAATCTTAGAAATACATAACGCTGCAGGAGAATGATAGGTATATTTCAGCAAAAGTGAACCTGGATGCCATTAGAGGGAACCCGTTTCCCCTCCGCTGGCCAACGCTGTCCTTTCTGCCGTGTCTCCGTTGAATATTCCCCAAAGCTGCCCGGGGTGCCCTCTCGTCTTTAACCCCAAACCACAGTCTAAGTGTCAAGATATTGACTAGCACTTTGCTGCTCAGGGGGATTTTTGACATTCCAATTCTGAAGGGCCTTATGCCCAAATTAATGCTTAATTTAAAAAGATGAAAAGTAAGCCTGGTTCCTTCCTTCTGCTTTGCTGTTCAAAGGAATCTTCTTAGAAGACTCCGGTCTTAAACATAAATTTAGGCTGCGTAGACCCAGAAAAGAAAACTCTTAATGTCCAAATAATGATGGCGCACAGTTTTTCCCCCCTCTGGTTAGAGAAGCAAAGAATAGCTCCCTATTCCACAATCCAACAAACGCAGGCCAAAAGACCCACACTGTGCTTCTGCCTAAACACAGGCCCAGGGGGAGTGAGGCAACCCACCATCAGGGAGATACTCAATGGGCCCCACAACATGAGGAAACTGCAGCAAGAGTTGTCAATGAAGATTCTCAGTCATCCAGATGGAGTTGACAAAACAACACTTTCTTTACAAAAATGTTTGTCATATGTGCAACTGCAAATTCCTCTGTGATGAGGCTGTGTTGCTCACTATTTGTATCTGTAACATGGACAGTCTTCAGACAAAACTCTCTAAAGACATTCAAGAAAAGCAAGACAGTGTTCCAGGATGATTTACAGAGAGGTTTTGTCTGTTTTCATAACAGCCGCCTCTGCAACTCTTGAGTTCCTCCAGTAGCATTGTGCAATTATTTTGTTTTACAGCTTAGCAAATGTATTTATAAAATAAATAAATAAACTTATGAAATGCATGCATCATGTTCCTGCCTTCCTGGGTAAGAAACACTATACAAAGCACAAAAAAAGAATAAGAAATTATGGCATAAGATAAAACAAAGGAAAATATATTTAATTCTACAAGCAAATTTTGAAATATTAAATGATACCTAATTTTTGTATTCTAAAACACATACTTCCAAGTTGGAGCATTGACTACAACCAACAGGATTAATTTAAACAATGCATGGGAATATAAAGGACAGGTACTATTTAAGAAAATAAAAAGTAAACGACCAACTCCAAAGACTTACAGCCAGACAGGAGGGTACGACTCAGCCCAGCATAACATTCCACAAGGGCCCTCGGTCAGCACACAAAGCTACGGTGGCTCAGCACTTCCAAGAGAGGCCACCTGTCTCCATTCCACGTGCAAAGGACTCCCTACAAATGTTAGAACTGGCCTGCTTCTGGGCAACTTGCTTGCCTTTGTGGAGGTGAATAAAAAGGGAAAATGAACAGCTTAAGCAGCATTTGGTCTAACCAGCCCTGGCCTTTAATGGCAACTTTAGCCTCGGAAGTATCCAGAAATATGCTTGAAGATTGGAAGACCCTTTCCTGCCAGTCCCCGTGAAGGACATAGCCTGGGGACTGGGGCTGTGCTCACCTGCTAAAGCCGTTTGCCTTAAAAGCCTTTGTCCTGTCCTTAAGCCCAGCAGTGGTGGGCATCTTCCCTATCCCTGGTTCTGTGCCTTATGCATCCCAGGTGACCGTTCCCTTCCTCAGGCCAGAGGATCAAATGGTGCCGCTACAGCAACAAACGGCGCATCCCTCTAACAGGTACAACAGATTTCCAATCCGCTTTTGATGCCAGAAAGCAATTTCCATGCTTTCCTCATCCTTTCAATTTCACTCAGGGGTGTTTCAAAACTGGCCCTTCAAGACTGCCTCCTCACAACCCATCAGGAGAGCCCGTGGAGATGGGAAACCCTGTCCTCCTGCCCAGATTAACATTTCATGTGGAAGCGCTCGTTCCATGAATGTTCATGTTCACACCATCCCAGGGGGCAGCTTCTTCCACTGACAGATTTATGAGTACTACCACAGGCAGCCAAACCAGCAAACAGTAGCTAAGCATCCTGGAACAGCCTGGGAAGGAGAATAGGAGCCAAACCAAATTTGTTCGCCTTTTGCGTTACAGCCACCAAAGGCGTTTGCTGCTGCTGCTGCATGTTGCAGTAGGTTGCTACAGAGCAGCACCCTGGGGACTCCCTGCCCCAGGATGCACCCCCTCAAAGGAGAGAGACCCAGAGAGGGAAGGGAGGCCCAGGAAGCCAAGCTCTTGCCTACCTGCCAGACAATCCTCTCTCTGCAACAGCTGAGGCAACCGCCATCTTCCAGCTAGCCCCGATTTCAGAGTCAAGGTTCTGGAATACAGCTCAAGACAGAGCAGAGAGCCGCTTCACTGGAGCCTTGCTTTGAGCCTCAAAACAAAACCATCTCCAAAAGTCACACACGCGGCAGTATGCATGGAAGTTCTGCAAAAAAAATTCTATAACACCGCAGGTCTTGGCACGTTTATCTAGAAAGTAACTCTTGCTTTGTTTCTTATCGCACAGCAGGGAAGCACGTGAAACATATCTCTCCCTAGGTTCTCTGTCCCTCCTGGAGGAAATGAAAGGGAGGCAGGGATCTGGAATTGCCCCATGGAATCCTCCATAGGAAAGAGGATCGCATGGATGGGCTCGCATCAGGTCACACCTCCTGCATCCCACATGTTCAACATCAGAAACAGCGTACTGACCAATTTCAAAAAGTTACCTAAAAGAACAGCATAATACATCATTGAGCAGAATAATTCAAATAAAAAAATAGGCAAAGATTTCCTTTTTCCCTTCCCAACCCTCACCCTTGTGATGACCTTGGACAAAATACCAGCATTAAGGCTGCATCACTTTTCTCCAATTTGAAAAGCTCCAGTCACTGAAATTCATATTTAAACTCTGCCTCTGCAAACCCTTCCTTGTTCTGAGTTGGGGGTGGCTGGAGCCGCCCCTGGAAAAGTTCCTGCACTCAGGAAGAACAAGCACAGTTATGCAAGCAGGAGAGCCACAAGCCCACGGCCGCCTCTCTCCTGGATCTCCTGCATCGGACCAGCCTCAGATTCCACCCTGGAAACTTTCCTGCTTACCCAAAGGAAAAGCGCCGCGGAGCCAGCCTGGCAAGGCTGGAGAGACGGGAGCTGCGATTTGCCGTCTAAGAAGTATTGATCCAGTCAGGTCCGGGGTCAATGGAAGAGAAGGCGCGGAAGGAGCCCCGCAAGGTCTCGCCCAAAGGAAACCTGGGAGAAGGGCTGCCCCCCCCCCGGCCATCCCCTCTTCCCTCCGGGGCAGCCCCTCCGTTGCCAGGGAAAGCTCCTTGCCCTGGCGGGGGCTCACCCATCCGACAGAGCTGGAAGTCCAGGAGACCCCCAAGAGCCGGACGGGCTAAAGCAAATCAGACCAGCAGAACCTGCGCCGTCTCAGAGGCTGCAACCGCACCCGACTCCCCGCGCGCGTCCCCGGTGGACCTACATAAGAGCTCCCCGATGTTTTTAAGCCTCTCTAAAATATCCTAACCCCCTCAAAAGCCTTTCTCCTCCCCCCCCCCCGCGAATCTCGGCAAAAATCATTATGTTGCGCGAAACTTTGGAAAGGTGTATTCAGGAGGCACAAGGTCCTTCTGACTCTCAAGATGTCCTCTTTCCCTCCCGGGGAGCGGGACGCGGCCTAGAAGACCTCGCCAGAGCAGCGCTTCTGCGGAAGGGGACCTCTTCAGGGCAGCTCTAGCGCGGGGGGCTTCGTCCTGAAGGTTCACGCGTCAGCGCGTGCGGGTCGCGCCACTTTCCCCTCCTTTGCGTTCCCACGTTAATCCGACCCAAACAAGCGGGCCGGGGTGTGTGTGCTCTGCTCGATAGTGGAGACACAGCTCCGAGGCAAAGGCGCCTCAGCAGCAGCGCCGCCTATGCGGAGGGGAGACCATCGGTCGGACTTACACCGCGCGGGAGGGGGTGGAGCATGGGACCTGGAGTAAAGCTTGGCCAGGCAGCTCCGGCTCGAGCGGAGCGGAGCTCGGCGGCGGCCTCCCCTACCTTCCTTGCCGGGCGTGGGCGCCTTCGCTTTCTCCCAGGACACCAGGGCCTTCTCACGGGGCTCCCCGTCCAGGAGGGCTTTGTCTCCGGGAAGGTACCACGCGGCGGAGTGCTCGGCCATCAGAGACTCCAGGTCGATAGTGCTCACCGCGCCCTTGGCTCCGGCGCCCTCGCAACAGCTGCTCAGCTCGCCGCTGTCGCCGTTCTGGGCCCCGCCCGAGCCTTCGGGACCCTGCTTGGCGCTCTTGAGGCCCAACGGCTGATCCTCGGAGATGCTGAACTGTTGCCGCTGCAGCTGGATCTGCGCTTGCAGGATCTCCAACGGGTGAATCTCCTCCTGCACCGGGCCGGGCGGGGCGGCGCCGTAGCTGTCGGGGCTGGAGGTAGCGGTGCTGCTGCCGGCATGTAGGCCCAGCTGCGCCAGGGCCGACGTCTTCTGTCCGTTCAGGAGCGGATGGTCCGCCGGGAGGGCGGGCGGCTGAAGCGGGCTGCGCCCGGCGGGACACCCTTTGGCGCCCTGGTTGTCGGAGCTGGAAGACACTTCCTCCTCGCTTTCCACCTCGCAGAAGTCGCCGCCGCCGCGCGGGGAGCAGGATTCCACCTGGTCCAGGGAGGGAAGAAGGTCGGCTTGCTCCGGAGGAGGCTGGAGGAGGAGGTCGCCGCCGGCCTTGGCCCAGGCAGAAGACGGGGAGCTCAACGCCTTGGGGGGCTCGTGAAGATGAGGGGTGCCGCCGCTGCTTCGCTCCCCGCTTTGTCCGGGGCTGCCGCTTTCTGCAGCCGCCGTCGAGCCGTACTTTTCAAAGAAGCCGCCAGCGCCGCCCGTCGCCCCGGCGGCTGGGCTGACGTGGCCGCTGTCTCGTTTCCTACGTCCCCTGCCTCGTCCGCTTCCCGCTTTGGCGTCGGGGCCCGATCCGGGGGAGTAATTAGGGGAGAGGCTGCTTTCGCCCGCAGGAGCCGTCGCTACCGTGAGGGGAGGCTGCGGCCCTGCGCCGTTCGTCTCGGGAGGCTCTGCGGGGCTAAGCTTGCTCCGCTTGGCGCCCTCCCCGCCGGCCCCACCGCCCACCGCCGCGGGCGCGCCTTTCTTGCCGAAGGTGACATTGAGGTTGGGCGCACCCAGGCTGGCGATCATGTTCTGGCAGGCGGTGGAGAGCGCTGCCAAGCAGCTCTGCCCGAAGAGGCCGCTGCTGTCCTTGGGGCCTGTGCTCCCGGGAGGCGCCCCGGCGCCGCCTTTTGGGAAGGTGCCCAGCGAGAGCGCCCCCAGCTTGCTGCTGGCCGGCGAGGGCCGGGGTTGCGACGGGGGTGGTGCAGAGCTCTGAAAGTCCGTCGGCGGCCCAAAGGACCCGGGTGAAGCGCTGTGCGGGGTAGGCTGGCGGCTGGGGCCCCCAAAAGGAAAGCTCGGCGTCTGCACTGCGAAGTCGGGGTGGCTCGGCCTCCTCTCCGACGGCGGACTCAAGCCGAACTGGCCTTGCAGGCCGCCTGGCGAGGGAACATGTCCTTCGCCCCCCGAGGACATCCGCAGGGGCGGCGGCGGCGGCGGCGGCGGTTCCTGCAACCCGCCGATTCCCGGTCGGAACAGCAAATCGCCACCGCCCGGCGGAGGATGAGGCGGCGGGAACCAAGCACCCTCCTGCGCCTCGAAAGCGGCTTCGCCAGGGTGTTGGTGCGGGGACTGGTGATGGCCGTGGCCGCCGGCAGCGTGAGGATGTTGGTGGTGCCCAACCTGCTGCAGGCTGGGCGGACGGAGGCGCTGAGGTTGGCCGCGGGTGGCCGCCATCTGCTTGATCATCAGCGCCGCGTTCTGGCGCTGCTGCAGAGCCGCCTGGGGATCTGGGCCCGGCGGCGGCGGAAAAGTCTCTGGCACCGGCGGCGTGAAGTCCCCCGGCAGACCAGGATAGGCCGCGGAGGGCGACAGGTGGCTCTCCAAGGCGGCCGCCCCGTGCATGCCTGCCCCGCCACCGCCGCTCCACGAATCGAAACGGGGCCTCTTGGGGAGGTTCACGTAGGGGGGCGCATCGAAGTGTTGCAATCGCTGGTTGGGCGGCTGCTGGGGCTGGTTGTGGTGGTGATGGTGGGGCACGTTGAACAGCGGCTCTCCCGGGCCGTAGGAATGCTGCTGCTGCGGCGGCGGCGGCTGGTGCTGCAGGCCCCGGTTCTCCAGCCGGTGGATGGGATACTCGAACTGGCCGTGCTGCGCCTGCAAAATCGGGCCGCCGCCGTCCTGCAGATTCACATTGGCGGCGCTTCCTTCTGGACACTGCTGTGGCCGCGGCAGCGCCGGCGGGCAGGAATTCTGCCTGGCCAGGAGAGCCGGGGGCGGCGGCTGTTGTGGAACTAGGTGGTGCCTTCCGTTGCCCAGGCCCGGCTCCAGCCCCAGAGACATTTTGCGAGCGCCGCCGAACCTATCGAAGAAGATGCCGTGAGGGGACTGTTGGGTAGGCACCTTCCCCAGGGAGCCCGGCGCTCGGGGCAAGGCCGCGGAGTGCCCAGGGAAGTTGCCGCCTCCCGGAGGAGCAGCCTGTCGTCCGGATCCGTACTGCGACAACTGCCCCTCGGCCTCTGACGACGAGAACACGGGCAAGTCGAAATGGCTCTCGCTGTTTGGGTAACTGTATTCCAGGGCATCCACCGCGGCCGCCCCTTGGCCGGGCAGGCGCCTCTGCGAGTCCAGGCCGTGTGGTTCTGAGGAGGCGGCTCCCGGCAGGCCGTGGAAAGAGGCAGCGCGATTAGGTGACTGGTCAAGCGGCAGGCACGGGGCCGGCACGCCGGGATTGTGAAGATGATGCGGCGGCGGCTGGAAGTCCTGGAGGGGTCCCGCCCTCTGCTGTCCGAAGCCATCCCCGCCCGCCTGGCCGTCCGCCAGATGCTGCTCGTAGCCGCCGTCACCCGTGAACGTCTGCTGGCCGCCCGAATAGCCGAGGAGGCGCCCGCCGTGCAGGCAGGAGGTGCTGGGTTCGGGCCCGAAGCCACCCCCGAAGTGCGAGGGCGGTGGTTGGGTCTGGTGGTGTGCGCCCGGCCCAGGCGGCGGGCTACCGAAGAATCCGTGGATCGGCTGGGCCTGGCCCAACTCCGGAGGGCCGCCGCGGGGGGCGTGGAAACCGCCGTAGCCTTCCCCGGACAAGGTCAGGTTCATGGCCAGCAGATTGGAAGAGGGCTCGCTCAGGGCATTCACGGGCGCCGGTTCGCCGCCGCCACCACTTCCGCCGTGAAAGGGTGACGGCTTGAACTGGGGGCCCGCGCCCGGCCCAAAGCCGCCGCCCCGCTCGTCCGGCACCCCGCTCCTGCCTGAGCCGCCGCCGCCGCCGCCGCCGTGTGGGTCGAATGGATCCAGCGCAAACATCCCGCCGGTGACTGCGGCTCTATCGCTCGAGTCCCGGCTGACTAGATCCTCAGCGAGGCATCACGGCCGGCCGGCCGGCCGGCTGAGAGAGTCCGCGCCGCCGGCAGGCAGGCAGGCAGGCAGGGAAGAGATCGGCCGCCGCCGCCGCCGCACGACCGACTCACATCTTGCGCGGCAGTTGCCGTCCGGCGCCGGAGTGGCAGCTGGGGGGACCCCGCCGGGCCTCGCCAGCCTTCCTGGGCTGCGCGACTGGTGCGCCGCTTCCCTGGCTGGCGGGCTGGCGGGCTCCTGGCTCTGCCGCGCTCTCGCCGCGCGCCGGGGAAGCAGCAACAAGTTTTGCATTTCAGCAATGCCGTCCAGCCATTAGAGCTGCGCCAATGAGCGGCCCGGCGGGGCGGGGCTCCCTGTTAAGGTGGCGCCGCCGCCTCCGCCGCCGCCACCCTTCCCCCGCCGAGCGCTCGGCCCGGTTGCGGGGAAGCCCCGGGTGGGAAGGGGGAGGCCGCGGAGGTCTCCTGGCGTCCGACCCGAGCGACGGGCTGCCCTGGTCGATCAGAGCCTGCGGGCCCCGACGGCCGGCGCACCTCCTTAAGGAGCCCCGAGCGCGGCGGGGAGGCGAGTCAAGCAGTGTCACTGCATGGGTCCACCTCCCCTCTGGCCCTAGCGCGGGAACCACACTGAGCGTCCCGAGCCGCCACTGAGCCTGCGGGAGCCACTCTCTTCCTGCCGTCCCGTCCGGGCCTCTCCGGCCTCCACTATCAGCCCTGATCGCACCCCTCCCAGCTCCATAAATAAGGGACTCAGGCACTTTTGGGCTCGGGGGGAGCTTTTGGGGGGCACTCTGCCGGGTCAGGATGCCGAGCTGTGATTAAATATTGATTTTGTGTAATTAGTTTTCCCGCGCGTTCTTCTCCTTCGTGAAGGCGCCGAGCTGACCGAACTAGAAGAGAAGTCAGCAGAGGACAAACGACAGGCAGGGCGGGAGAGGGTGCATGCCGCCGCCGCCGCCCCGCCTCGTGCCACCGCACGGGTCCTGGCCAAGCGCTACTTTTCTTTCGCGTGCCTCCCGCCTGTCTCCCTGGAAGCGCCTCGGAGCGTGCGAGCCGACGGGAGTCCCGCTGGTCTGGTCGGTGCGGTCCAGCAGCGGAGAAGGCTGTAAGGACGGTACGGCTGTCCGCAGGCAAATGGTGCCAACGCCGAAAGCAACGCAGCCGTCCCGCTGGCCTCTTTGCTTGGCTGCTCTTTCCCAAGGCTGTCGGGCTTGCCACGGAAGGGGGAAACAGCCGAGAGGTAGGTGCTCAGAATGGCCGCCCTCCTGAAGGAGAGAGCCTGCCCGTTGGTGAGTCTGGGGTTGATTACCGGAGATATGGACGGGGAAAGGAGGGGCATAGAGAACTGGAAAGGAGAACAAGGGGGGGGTGCAGGGTGGGAGGTATTAATCAAGATCACAGACTGTCATCACTGAGAGAAAAGTTGCTCAGAAAGTGATGCTCAAAAAGCCGGACCGCATTTGATTTGAAAGCTCTGCCTGCTAGATGGAGAACATGAGGACAATAAGAAGGATCTGTTCTCCTTTTGGCAAAGTCTGGTAACCTTAGGCAAGCCATGGTCTCTGGGCCAGTATTGCTCCCAGATCCTAAAGCCCAGGTCCTAAGGTCCTCTGGCTGGAGGTCTCTCCGCCTGCCTGCTTTTGCTGCAAAGTATTGCCTCTTTCCACACAGCACACAGAGCCTTTGTTCCCCCAAACCTAGCCAGCTCATTTCCTACAGTATGCAAAGCGACAAGCTATGCTTTGTGGCTGGATTGTCTGGTTTCACGCATCCTACTGAGCCAAGGGCTATCCAGATACATGGCTGAGCAACCAGGGGATCCCCAGCGCTGAGTTTCATGCAACAATTTTAAACACCATAGAGAATATAGGGAAGAATAATTGTGAAAGGCATCAATTAAAAGTAAGAGGAAGTTCAGAAGTATCAGCCTTCATAGCACAGAGCAGTGGGCAGGGATTTTAGCAGTGCCTGGAACTTGTATGTGGGCTTTCCTCTTGCCCTTTTCCTCTTGTGTGTCTCTGCCTGATTTTATGGTTCTGATTTTGCATCGATTCATTACTTGGTTATTGATGAAAACTAATGGATGGGCTTACTTCTCCTTTCACTTCAAGTGGCCCTTGTAGTTGTTGCTTGTTGAGGTGTTCCAAGAGTCTGCATCTCCCTCCCTCTTTGGAAGAGACTTGGGTACTTCCCACTTTGCATGGTGTTATCCAGAGCAAATGTTGTGAGTGACGCTTTGTCCCCGGAAAACACCAGCAACGTAGAATAGCTGATTATGGAAGACATGTTGGGAAAGATCTGAGTCCAATCACTACCCAGGGAAAGGGGCTTCCTGGGACTTCCATGTGGGTAGGGACCAGTCTTCTGAAGAAAAGGGTCAATGGACAAGGGCACAGAGAAGTGATCCACAGCTGATTTCTAAAGCTGAGAAGACCCTGAGGACATGTCCTCTCACTGCTGGTTGGGACCCCTGTGACATCTAGGAGAAACCTAGAACTGGCTTAACCCTCCAGGTTCACACCAGGGGCAATTATGAGCTGCCTGTATGGAAAACAGGTTCTTGAAAGAACCTGAGGCTTCCTGAAACATTTGCTCACTGACATCCCAGATAAGTTCAGTTGATTGCAGGGAGGAAGGAATTTAGCAAGAAGCACACAAAGGAGAGAAAAGCCAGACAAGAAAGAAGGAATACATGAAAATGTTGCCCGTGTCCAGTTCAGCCTATAAATCCAGCTGGATAGCATAGCTGTTCTTCAAAAGGAAAGAGGAGGAAGCAGCCTTTAAGGCAATAATGGTCCTTTCAGCTTAGCATCGTGCTGTGTGGTATCGTTGTCTGTTTGCCCTGGGTTTATAAAATGCAAACTACAAAAACTACAAAATCCAAAACACAAAAAAGACATCTTTCACAAAATGATTGCCTCCTTCTCATAATAAAGTATTCTTGAAGTCCCGAATATGCCGCACTCTTTTTACTGGTGCAGTGGGGCACAGCGGAACAGCCCTTGAAAAGCTGTGGCTGATGTTGGGTCACTGTCCCCATTGAGGGTAACGACGGAAGGACTCCTTGAAGGTGAAAGTCTCATTGGTGCAAAGTTGGCTTTGCACAACCCAAAGGGCAAGCGTAACAAGAAGGGCCTCAACCCAATCAAGACAAGTTCTAGGGTCAGTTCCGGATAAAAAGATCATGTCATGATCTCATTCAGTGAGTTTTGACTGGACTGGCTTCTGTTCTGCTTCTACTGGGTGTACATTCCAATCCTATGTTGACTGACAGTTGTGCATTTCACAGAGTTATTGCACAAAGGTAGATGAGGAATCCAAGCCATCAGATTGCCTGAAATGGCTTTGTGTCCCCTGTTCCAGGAGGAGGTGCCAATGTAGGTAGTCCTTCACTTACATCATTTTTTTTTCTCAGGAGGCTTTGAAAATTGATATAAGGGAAAGTGCTGGGCTAGATGGAGGGTGGGGAGGTCAGGGTCAGGTATTTAAAAGTTGCCAAGGTGCTCTGTGTTACATGCTTTGAAGTAGACTTTTAAGCAGAAATAGGGATGGGGATTCCCCAGATGCTGCTAAACTACAAATCCCAATGGTCCCAGAAAGCATAGCCAACAGGAATGCTGGGAAATGTATTTCAGCAAATATGGACTCCTTTTTGCTGGCTGTAAACAAGATTTTGCCCCCTGCAGGCTTCACTGGAGCGAGAGTAGCAACAAGTGGGAAAGGATTGGATGACTGTGGACTCTACAGTAAACATGAGCTAAAGAGCCCAACTGTTATCTGGCCTGCCATGGAGCCTTTGGGTCCCTTCTCTGCGGAGATAGATGGTCCTCGGCCTCATTTGTTGAATTTTCAAAGGACTGCCCCTCCAACCCCCCAAACTCACAAATTCAAAGGTTATCGGTATTTAGGCTCATCAGCATAAACCACGGAAGACCTCTTGTTCTTGACTTTTTCTCTAAAGCGTTCATAAAAGCTCTGCCAAAGCAAGTGGGAGGCCACCAGGAAGGAGTGCTGGCGGCCCAGGTTCCAGAAGAAGCCCTGAGCATGAATGTGCCTTTTTCAGCCACTTGGGAATCCCGACCTTCTGCCACAGACGCAGCCCCAGATGCTTATTTGAACCCACAGGAAAAGCAAAACAGACTTTCCAAACACGCCTGCCTTTTTAGCCCCAGAAAAGTGGCAGAAAGGAAGCAGTTATAATTCTCCATGTGCAGTACATATCCTCAGCGCCTCTGCAAACATGCGAGAAGGAAATTATGCACAATCGAGTGGCTTCCCATTTTATAAACATACAATTTGCATTTTCACTCCCTCAGCAGCTGCGTTTGATTGAGAAAAGGCCTGGAAGAGACCGGAGGATCCGGCACCAGCCGAGTTGGGGAGTTCTCGCGTCCTTCACCGCCATCTGCTGGCCGCAGGAGGGAGAAGCCTGCTTCTTCGCTTCAAACGGCCTGGGCCGATAAGGGGGCTTCAAAGAGACCCTGGAACTGGGAACAAGATATTCAGCATTC
This sequence comes from Vipera ursinii, assembly GCF_947247035.1. NCBI lineage: Eukaryota > Metazoa > Chordata > Lepidosauria > Squamata > Viperidae > Vipera > Vipera ursinii. Next base: position 149,459 of record NC_139527.1, on the reverse strand, counting down.
GTCTTAGGGGATGCAGAAGGCCAGGATGGTGCCGAGAATCTGTATTCAGTTTGTTGTTGTTGTTAGTTGCGAAGTCGTATCCGACCCATCGCGACCCCATGGACAATGTTCCTCCAAGCCTTCCTGTCCTCTACCATCTTCTGGAGTCCATTTAGGCTCACGCCTACTGCTTCCAGCCACCTCATTCTCTGTCGTCCCCTTCTTCTATTGCCCTCAATCTTTCCCAGCATTAGGCTCTTCTCCAGTGAGTTCTTCCTTCTCATTAGGTGGCCAAAGTATTTATTTTTTTATTTTAATTCCATTTATATCCCGCCCTTCTCCGAAGACTCAGGGCAGCTTACAAGCTTAGCAGTAGCCTTCATTCTATGTATATGCCTGCTTATTAGGGCTTTCATACACCCCCCAAGCGGCAAAGTCAGCTTAATTGCCCCCAACAATCTGGGTCCTCAACTTCAGGATCTGGCCTTCTAAAGAGCAGTCAGGGTTGATCTCCTCTAGGACTGACCGGTTTGATCACCTTGCAGTCCAAGGGACTCGCAGGAGTCTTCTCCAGCACCATAGTTCAAAGGCCTCAATTCTTTGGCGCTCAGCCTTTCTTATGGTCCAACTTTCACAGCCATACATTGCAACTGGGAAGACCATAGCCTTGACTATACGCACTTTTGTTGGCAGGGTGATGGATGTCTCTGCTTTTTAATGCGCTGTCTAGATTTGCCATGGCTTTCCTCCCCAGAAGCAAGCATCTTTTAATTTCTTGGCTGCAGTACCTGTCTGCGGTGATCTTGGAGGCCTGGAAAATAAAATCTGTCACTACCTTCATTTCTTCCCCATCTATTTGCCAGGAATTGAGAGCGCCGGATGCCATGATCTTGATTTTCTTAATGTTTAGTTTCAACCCAACTTTTGCACTCTCCTTCTTCACTCGCAACAAGAGGCTCTTTAGTTCCTCTTCACTTTCTACCATTAGAGTGTTATCATCTGCATATCTTAGGTTGTTGATATTTCTCCCGGCAATCTTAATTTCAACTTTTGATTCATCTAACCCTGCCTTTCTCATGATATGCTCTGCATATAAGTTAAATAGGCAGGGCGACAGTATACAGCCTTGCCGGACTCCTTTCCCAATTTTGAACCAATCAGTGGTTCCGTGTCCAGTTCTCACTGTTGCTTCTTGACCCGCATATAGGTTTCTCAAGAGAGAAATAAGATGGTCTGGTACTCCCATCTCTTTAAGAACTTGCCACAGTTTGTTGTGATCCACACAATCAAAGGCTTTAGCATAGTCAATGAAGCAGAAGTAGATGTTTTTCTGGAACTCCCTAGCTTTCTCCATGATCCAGCGTATGTTGGCAATTTGATCTCTAGTTCCTTGCCTCTTCGAAATCCTGCCTGTACTTCTGGTAGTTTTGAATCCACATACTGCTGGAGTCTAGCTTGTAGGATTTTAAGCATAACTTTACTAGCAGGTAAAATGAGTGCAGTGGTGTGATAGTTTGAACTTTCTTTGGCACTGCCTTTCTTTGGAATTGGAATGTAAACTGATCTTTTCCAATCCTGTGGTCACTGTTGAGTTTTCCAAATTTGCTGGCAAATTGAGTGTAGCACTTTTACTGCATCGTTTTTCAAGATTTTGAATAGCTCAGCTGGGACACTGTCACCTCCACTAGCTTTGTTGTTGCTCAGCTTTCCTAAGGCCCACTTCACTTCACTTCACATTCTAGGATGTTTGGCTCGAGGTCAGGGACCACCTCATCATGGTTATCAGGGATGTTAAGCTCATTCTTGTATAGTTCTTCTGTGTAATTTTGCCACCTCTTCTTAATCTCTTCTGCCTCTGTTAGGTCCCTGCCATTTTGGTCTTTTATCATGCCCATTTTTGCATGAAAAATTCCCTTCATCTCTCCAATTTTCTTGAAGAGATTTCTAGTCCTCCCTATTCTATTGTTTTCTTCTATTTCTTTGCACTGTTCATTTAAGAAGGCATTCTTATCTCTTCTAGCTATTCTCTGGAATTCTGCATTCAATTGGGTGTATCTTTCTTTTTCTCCCTTGCCTTTCGCTTCCCTCCTGTCCTCAGCTATTTGCAAAGCTTCCTCAAACAGCCATTTTGCTTTCTTTTATTTCTTTTTCTTTGGGATGGTTTTAGTTGCTACCTCTTGTACAATATTGCGAACCTCCGTCCTTAGTTCTTCAGGCACTCTATCAGATTTAATTCCTTAAATCTATTTGTCACCTCTAGTGTATATTCGTCAGGGATATGATTTAGTTCATATCTGAGTGGCCTAGTGCTTTTCCTTACTTTCTTCAGTTTAAGCCTAAATTTTGCAACGACAAGCTCATGGTCTGAGCCACAGTCAGCTCCTGGTCTTGTTTTTACTGACTGTATAGAGCTTCTCCATCTTTGGCTGCAGAGCACATAGTCAATCTGATTTCTGTGTTGACCGTCTGGTGCTGTCCATGTGTAGACCCGTCTCTTGGGTTGTTGGAAAAGTGTGTTTGCTTTGACCATCGTATTCTCTTGACAAAATTCTATCAGCCTGTGCCCTGCTTCATTTTGTACTCCAAGGCCAAATTTGCCTGTTATTCCAGTTATCTTTTGGCTTCCTACTTTAGCATTCCAATCCCCCATGATGATAAGGACATCATTTTTTGGTGTTAGTTCTATAAGGTGCTGTAGGGCTTCATAGAACCGGTCAATTTCATCCTCTTCAGTACCGGTGGTTGGGGCATAGACTTGGACTACTATGATATTGAATGGTTTGCCTTGGATCCAAACTGAGATCAGCATTGGACTTTCCTTTCACCACCAGATACATCCACAGCTGAGCGTCCTTTCGGCTTTGGCCCAGTCGCTTCATTCTTTCTGGCGCTACAAGTACTAGCTCTCTGCTCTTCCCCATATTGGATTCCTTCCGACCTGAGGGGCTCATCTTCCAGCGTCATATCTTTTTTTGTTTTAGTATTGTCCATGGGGTTTTCATGGCAAAGATACTGGAGTGGGTTGTCATTTCCTTCTCCAGTGGATCACGTTTTGTCAGAACTCTCTGCTATGATCTGTCTTGGGTGGCCCTGCACAGCATAGCTCATAGCTTCATTGAATCATGCAAGCACCTTCACCATAAGGCAGTAATCCATGAAGGGGTGTATTCAGTTAGAATACATTGATTCCAACCTTCAGCCAATGTTGGTGTTATTACTCAATCAGTAGATCCATTAAATAGGGCAATTTTACTATGTTCTTGACTTTCATCTTTCTTGAAAAGGCTGCAGGACTAATCCCCAGATTAAAACTGAGTACATCCCTTGGTTTGTGTGTGCAAAGGTTGGGTTGAAACTAAACATTAAGAAAACTAAGATCATGGCATCCGGCACTCTCAATTCCTGGCAAATAGATGGGGAAGAAATGGAGGTAGTGACAGATTTTATTTTCCTGGGCTCCAAGATCACCGCAGACGGGGACTGTAGCCAAGAAATTAAAAGACGCTTGCTCCTGGGGAGGAAAGCCATGGCAAATCTAGACAGCACACTAAAAAGCAGAGACATCCATCACCCTGCCAACAAAAGTGCGTATAGTCAAGGCTATGGTCTTCCCAGTTGCAATGTATGGCTGTGAAAGCTGGACCGTAAGAAAGGCGGAGCGCCAAAGAATTGAAGCCTTTGAACTCTGGTGCTGGAGAAGACTCCTGCGAGTCCCTTGGACTGCAAGGCGATCAAACCGGTCAGTCCTAGAGGAGATCAACCCTGACTGCTCTTTAGAAGGCCAGATCCTGAAGTTGAAACTCAAATACTTTGGCCACCTAATGAGAAGGAAGGACTCACTGGAGAAGAGCCTCATGCTAGGAAAGATGGAGGGCAAGAGAAGAAGGGGACGACAGAGAATGAGGTGGCTGGATGGAGTCACTGAAGCAGTAGGCGTGAGCCTAAATGGACTCCAGAAGATGGTAGAGGACAGGAAGGTCTGGAGGAACGTTGTCCATAGGGTCGCGATGGGTCGGACACGACTTCGCAGCTAACATCCCTTGGTTTAAGCAATAGACAGCTGAATGATCATAAAAAGCACCTGTACAATTTCATGTAGCCACCTAATAATTGCCATTACCTAACCTGCTGGACTGGGAGATGTACAGCATTTAACATTTCAGAAAGAAAAGGGAAAGAGCAGGGACATTTCAGGGTGGTGATATTTGTCCTGGGTAAACTGCAGAAGAGTGACTTTTGAATTTAAAGGCCTACATTCGAGAGCCTCTCAAGCTTGGGAAGCCTACTGGTCCATAGGTGTTTATGGGAGGGTCACGCCTTCCTTCACAACTGGACTGTGCCGATCACCTGCACTTGCAGGCTGGCTTCAACCTGTGCAGCCCCATGGGCCTGCCACTGCAGAGTCGGTGCTGCATCTGCCATCACAACCAAGCAGTGAGAAACATTGGTGCAGCTGTTCAAAACAGGAACCAGTTGTAGAACATTTGGCAAATGTGTCAGCAAGGACCTTTGTTTTTTTCTTCCCCCAAACAAGAAAGCAGCAAGTGGATATTTTTGCAAAAAAAAAGCAAAGGAAAGGAAAGCAAATGCTACTCTCCTGCTGAATCGTTTCAAAACAATGTACGTCCGTGGTTTTAATTGTGCCCTTTCTCTACCCTTTTTAGGCTGATTTCAAACATTTAACACCCTGAACGATAGAGACAAAGAGGAGACCCATATAGCTTAAGACTTGTAGTCCTTGGAGCAGCGACACGTGTGGGACGTCTGTGTGTGCCAAGTTTGAAGGACGACTGAAGAAACCATTCCATCCAGCAAGAAGAGCGGCAGCTGTGGCCCCTTCACTTGCTGAGCCCTTCAACTTTTGGCATTAGCTGATGTATCTGTTCATTCGTGCTTTTGATTAAATCTGTACAGCTTTGCCTTCTGTTCTTTTTCACAATTAGCGTCCTGGGTTACAGAATTTTAAGATTGCCTGTGGTTTTAAACAGATGGTATTTTAGAGAATTTTTACTACACATGCTTTTTTCAATTTAAATCACTTTTAAAGCTTTAATGAGTTGCATGCCTTCATCAGAGAAAACGGGAAAAATTAAATAAATAATAAATTGCATGGAAGCAGCTGCAAAAATGAGGCAGACGGCTGGTTATCCTTTGCTAAAGCAGCAGCACAGTAGCAAAGGATCTATTCTGAAGCCCTGGGAACAAGGTAACTTATAAATTTTAGGGAATGAACAAATACAGTTTCACAATCTACACTTTGCCAAATGTTGCAATTTGGAGGAGAGGGCTTCTTTTCATCAGAGAGGACAACATCCTTGCATTGTGGGGATGCAGAAGCCTTGGGATGCAGCTGTGCCTGCCCTGGTTTCCAAGGACAGTTCCCTCCAGGCACAAATTCGGTCAGAAAGTTGCCCTTCAGTCTTCCAGGCTCAAACAAGCAGATGAAAGAAAGCTTTACGCTGCAACAGAAATCTGAACATCAAGGCCAAGAATGAGACAACTTTTAAAAACAAACTTTCAAAAGTATTGGGTGAATGGCAGAATAAAACTGCCATATAAGACTTTAGAAGAGGGAGGGAAAAAAATCTTCCAGGGCTTGCAATGTCCCCTTCGCTATTGGGGGGGCGGGGGGGAGGGGGGCTGAACCTCGGAATCCATGAATTGCTTCCTTGTGGAAATGCAGCTGGGTTGCAGCTCCTGGCTGAAAACCCCTCTGCCCCCCCCCAGGAGTTATGATGTAGCTGCTGAGTCATCTAGGAAAAAAGCCCATTTTTCTCTCTCTTCTTGTTCCTGACCTACAGCTTTGCCTCAGCGTGCAATACCCCACTTCCCACTTGAACTGAATCCAAATGCAAGAGTTGTGGATATTTTATAAGCAAATTTATTTCAATTGTTTTGATGCAGCTAAGCTAGAAACTGCGGAAGTAATCATTTTACATTCACTACAAAATTTCCTCTCAACTTTCACATCTAATCCTGGCCCAAACTAGGCACGGACCCGAGTCTTGCAGGGCCTGGCACTGGATGCTCTCCTTGGTACTGACGGGAGCAGATTCCTGCACTAAACACAGCAAGCCCTTGAATTAGCAGCAGCCCAAATTATCAACCTCTTAAAAATATGTATTTACAAAGCCAACTCTCCAGTGGGGGGACGTGCAAGCCTTCCTGTGTGGCCAGAGTTAGAGGCTGAACCGCCAACCTCAGACACACACCAGCCTCATTTCCAGAAAACGAACGGATGAGCAGTCCTTGCATCGGCCCTCGGAGCCCCGTCAATCTGCGGGTGTGAACTCCTGTAGGGCAAGCCAAACTGAGAGCCCTCTCACTTAATTAGGCCTGGAATAAGTTGTTACTGGTATCCTCTCTTCTTTAAGAAATCTGTCGAAGGTTTTCCAAGTCAGGTTATCAGTTTCCAAAGGGTACTGGAAAAATAATGTTAGTTTTTCCTATAGTTGATGCAAAACAGAGCTTATGCAGAGTTTCCCGGATGAAATAGCGGAAGACCGAGGAGTGTTCTGAAAACAGCACTAAGGCTGTCCTGGAACGTTATTCCTCCACAAACAGTTCTAAAAAACAAAGATCCATAATCCCCTTTGTGTTCCCTTTTACTGGCAATTTTTTTTATTTTGCCAATCTTAATGAAGAAACCCTCGACTCTTTATATACAAAACTCCAATAAAATAGATCTCTTTGCAGCAAATGGGTGAAAATGTTTTTTTTTAAAAAAAACAAACCCTCAGTAGCAAGAAATTGATCCTTACTACTAGAAATGATCTGATTTCAAGAAAGTGATAATTCAGAAATAAATATCTATAAATACATTCAGAATGTCTATACCAAATTGTGAATGAACCACACAAATTGGAAAATTAATTGCTGATGCACATCTAACTCTAAACAGAGACAAACTAAGTCCTAGCAAGGAGAATCTCTCATCTATATTATAAAAGATAAGATAAAGTAAATTGGTCCGGCATCTTTAGTTTGAAATGTTCCAACTGATATAATTCATTCTCTTCTTCCATTGACACTAGGTGGGTTTAATTAGCTTTGGATATACAGCACAAAGGCGGGCCTCTTGGGGAGATCTCGGTGCCTAGGAGCAGCAGCTCAGGACAAGTATGCACCCAGTGTGTACGTGTACATGTTTCTGTGTGCATGCATGCACAAATGTGTAAAGAACTGTGCACCCACTCACACCCCAAGGGTGGATGGTGACACCACACGCACGTGACGTTTCCCTTCACTCATCGTTCGCAGCACGTGTTCCTCTCACTTCTCCTTGATTGCGCAACTGGGGGAAAGGAGAAAGATCAGTCACTCACAGTTGCGGCTCTCAAATGAAACAGGATTAAGTGAAAGGATTAGATATGATTCTGTCTATTTCTCCTGGCGTAGCCTTTGTCTGAAGCAACACAACCATCACCAGCAATGACCTACGGAAAGGAATATTGTGATAGTGACCCGGGTAGCAATTTGAGCAGAGAGGAGTAAATGGAGACTGCAAACAACCACACTGAAAATGGCAGAACCTGGAGGGATTTATTTTTTTTGGGGGGGGGGGAGGAGGAGGAAGAGGAAAGGGCAAAATATGGGGCTTGGCAGGTGTTTACGTATTTAGGAAGAGGCTGTCCTTGAACTTCTGCCGGGGCCAGCCTGAGAAAAGCAATCTAGACTACAACGATGTGCTCTGACACACGTGACAAAGAACGAAAAAATGAAACCCGCAAGAACTAAGTTAAACCACAGGTTGCCAAAGGATGCTCCGTTGTGTGAGTCAGGGAGAGCCGCTGGCTGCTCGGGAGCCTTTTATTCTGAATCCAAACCTCAAGCTGTTGGATGTTGGAGAGGGTCCTCGGCAACACTGAGATTGCTGCTTTAAGGAGGGGGACGCTACCCCACAATGTAAGACAGGACCAGCATGAGACAGCGTGGACATTGCCAAAACCCTGCATTTCGTTACCAGAAGAGGCCTGAGTCACTTACACAGTGGGATTATTTGCCTCTGACCCTACCGAGGGTTTCCTCTAGGCGCTGGCAGCCAATGTTCCTCGGACACAACCCTTCTTACGCATCTAGGTGCAAAATAAAACTGTCAGCTGCCAGGCAGTTCATCAGCAGGAGTTAGTAGGAAGGGGTTGGGATGACCGTGGGTCTGAAGCCCCAGTCGGTCCTCTAGCTTGTGAAACAGGCTACGTGATCGGCTTCTGCTGGACTATCCTGGAAGGGAGGGAAGGAGAAGGGAGGCTCCACAGGTAACGGGAAAGGCAGCCCGTTCTGGGCGTTCAGTGCTGTGGGACAGTCTTCCGAGGCAGAGAAAAGCTCTGTGGATGGGCTGCTCAGTCCCATCTCTGGCTCTTATCAGGGATGCATCCGCCATCTGATGCAAGGGGGGGGGGAGGGAGAGGACAAGTATTTGTGTGGGGCTGGCAGAGGAGGAGACCAGGAAGGATTTATGCTCCCTGCAAGTTTCTCCTCTCTTGATTATTAGCATGAGGGGTTTTAATTTTTTATTAGGCTTTAGTTTTAAATTTCGGGGACTTTACTTAATTAATTGTTTTAATCTGATTTTAATTTTGTATGTTTGTTTTAATCTTCTCTGTACACCGCCCTGAGTCCTCCGGGAATAGGGCGGTATATAAATTTAATAAAATAAATAAATAAATAAATGTCCTTAGTCAGGAATTATTATTTCGTGGCCTTAGCCGTGAAAGCCAGCAGGGTGACTTTGGGCTGTTCCTGCTCTCTCAGCCCAAACCAGCTCACAGGGTTGTTGTGAGAAAAAGAGGAAGATGGGCTGGACACGTTCACTGCCTTGGGTTATTTCTAAAAATAATAAAGGCAGGCTAAAAATAAGCACAAAAAAACCTGAGTCCTTACAGGACCTACTCAGGCCAGTGAAACCCCTGGAGCTGCTCTTACAAAGAGAGGCAGCTGCACTGCACCTGGCAAGAAGGGTAGCAGCAGACAACTCCAAGTCCCTCTCTATGGGCAGCTGACCTGGCCTGATCCATAGTCCGAGAGGCTGATGACCCTCTAGATGAAAAGCACTTTTGGCTTGACACCCTGACCTGAGGAACGGCTTAAGGGGTCTTAGGAAGGGAGGGGGCCTCAGACTAAGCCCCTTGTTCTCTTTGGGAGACTGGCTGTTTTTATCCTCCCTTTCAGGAGAAACTTTGGAGTTAGTATTCAGAAACATTCAAAACAAATGCATGCACATATCACCAGGAAACAGCACCACATCCTAGAGAAAAGACAGCACACATTTTCGTATTCATACATACAAAGCAAATTTATCTCAAAAACTACTCTGACAGACATACTGGTCAATCTTTGGTTTGTTTAAGGACCCTTGAGGAAAGTCACTTTCTTAGGAGAAGCAAGAGCTAAGAAATGTCCTGCAGAACATCAAAGTCTCTCACTCTAAGCATCCCCCCCAAAAAATGGGGGGGAAGGTGAGGGCAAAGCAGTGAACTTGGGGAAGTGGTCCTTTTTCTGTCATTCTCAAGGGATTTCCTGAAGGATGGTGCCCCACTTTTGCCTCCTGGATTCCGGGCCACTGTGGTGTGCCAATGGACCTCTGCTCCCTCCCAACAAGCTTCCAGCCACATCTGGGAAGCGCCCCCCCCCCTGCTGCACAGGCTTGAATATCCTTACCGCCTCCAGCTCTCTTTGGGTTTCATCCTCCATTCGCCGGATGTCTTCCATCGTCAGATCAATCCACCGATCAATCCAGCAGAAAAGCTGCCGATGGAAGTTGGTAAATATCCTCTTTTCTTGCTTTAAAAAAAATAAAAATCATCTGTTGGCCCCAGTCCTGTACAGAAGCTCAGCTGCCTCTTAAAGAAGGAAGGAAGGAAGGGGGGAACCATGCCGAGCTAGGGGGTGGCCTGGCCCAAGACAGCAGCCTCTCAGCCCCACTTGGAAGCCAGGTGGATGAGCCCCTTTTCCCAGAAAGGGACAGACCTTCCCAGCTGTGTACCTTCTGAATGAAATTCTCAATTTTATTCTGCAATCCCCACCACTTAAACTTGATGGTCACCAGCTTGTAAGCACACATCTTGGGACAATCTTCAGCAGCTGCCAACTCCTTCTGTTTGGAGAAGTCAATAAAAGTCCACTCTCAGCTGCCTCTTTTCAAGGGGCCTGAAAGTCACAGCCAAAGGGGAAGCCAGAAGCCATTCTTGCTTCTCGTTGTTGAAAGGTGCCCGGTCTAAATGCTCAGAAGAAAGAGTGAGAAACCAGCCCAGGACCAGGGGAGAGACTGTGGTGGGCAATTGGGTCGCGCACCCCTCCTCGAACTGAGGATGCTGTGATGGGGGGGGGGGGGGAGAGGAGGCCCTTCTTCTTTGTCCCTGAAGCCTCCCAGTGCTTCCCGATCCTTTTCAGTTCATTCTGCTCAGAGAGGAACAAACGAATCCTCTTAAAACAAGCTTTGCCAGCAGTCAAGAACTGCCCAGGAAAAGGGGGAAGATACATTCATTGACCAATAAGCGGCACCAAGAAAGGTCAGTCATCTGATTAAACCAGTCAATGGGGGACCGAAGAGGAAGTGGTTCCTCACACATACCTTCCCAGTCAGTTCAGGAAACTGGAAACAGAAAACGGCTGCTAGCTTTGATGGAAATCGTAATGGCCACAGGTTATTTCTTGAACCCCAGGCCACGTGCATCTGAATCCCCCTTGTTGGGGTCTCAGCAACCCCTAACCAAGGAACAGCTTAGCCCACAGCTCCATTTAACTTCCCAGCGATTCCGCTATCCTGAAGGGCACCTACCGGGCAAGGGGAAAGTGCCCAAGCTCAGGCTGGCCACAGCATAAGCCCGCCATGACATTTCTCCACTTTTATTGACGTGGCCCTGGCAGCCTCTCAAAGCACCTTCCGAGTTGCCTTTCTTGGCTTGTATTACCTTCCAGTCAGTCCCCAAAGGGCCTCTTTTGGTCTTGACCGACTGGAACAATGCGGGATCTTCATCAGCTTTGTAGTCCTGCAGATTCAAAGAAAAGAGAACTGGAGAAGATTGGAAAACAGAATCTGCCTGCACTGCGTATATGAAGCCCCAAGAAAAATTGGGAAGAGGGAAAGGCCACATTCCCCCAGCTCCTTTCTGCAGCCCTCTTGGTGTGTGATTTCATGCACATTTAGCTCAAAAGTTAAATCCCACTGGGTCAAAAAGGTTTGTTCCCTGGAAGGGCTTATAATGGTTCTATATTTGCAACTTAGTCTAAAGCAACTGACAGAAAGGATGCAAGTTACTGAAATGCTGCTGGGAGACCACAGGACTTCTGGGCTATGACCCACCCAACATTTGTGGATGTGAAGGAAAGCCAGACGCAACTCACACTGCTTTCAATCTGAAGCAGAGAAAAAACTACAAAGCTGATTTCAATTTTGTTTGCTTTCACTCTGCTTATTTTCTTTCAAATTACTTCTCAAGCTGCATCTCTTTCTGAAGTTAATTATGTGTCTCGTCTGCTCACAGTTTAACAATTCTTCCTTTCCCGGGGAATGACTTTTGTAAACAAATCACGCAAAACTGCTTAGACAAAACCTCTGGAGCTGATTAGGAGAGGCCAGGCCTAAACTTCTACCTTAATATAGTGGCAGCTGTCAGCTCAAGCATTTGTATACATTTGGGAAAACTCAGGGCTGGCATCTGGGTTTCATTAGGGATTCCAAGAGCAGGCAGAATTTGGAGCCAGGCTGTTTATTGATCAGCGTTTAGGACTGTGAAAAGAGCGGCTGGGCTGTTTGGCCAGAGTTCCCTCAGGCTGAAGGCTTGCGTTGCACGAGGGCCTGCAGTTCAGGTGCGGGCATTCCTTCCCTGCACTCACAAGGTTACCGCCTGCTTCTCAGCCCAGCTTCTGCCGCCTAGGCACACATCTGAGAGCAGCTGAATCTTGTCCTGCCCCAGAAAGAAAGCCTTGAGGGGCTACAGAGGCCTTTTCAAAGAGCACTGGAACTCGAATCACAGAGATACAATCTGCGAAAGGCAAGCAACTCAGGACTGACTGAGACAGGGAAAAGAGGCCAGGAGAGGGAACTGCCACTCCGCTTATGCCTTGCCTCCCTGTAGAGAAACCATCCTTCCTTTTCAGCTCAAAATTGCATTACTGTGAAAAGATAAGGCAGCTACAGGCAGCAAAATTAACCTTAAAAAGGCTCGTCAAAGTAAAAAACAGCTTTCTAGCATTCAAATGGGAGACACGTAGTTAGAATTTAGCTAGAGAGAAAAGAAGCAATTTCTTGACATAGGGCTGTGACTGTGTTGTCCTCTTATCTCAACATGACTATAGGAATTTAATGCCTACTGAGCTGGAAAAGAGATGTCCAGGTAAGTGCACAAGCAAATTAATGACAAAGCGAAAACTTTAGAGTAAGGCAGAAATTATACAGAGTTGGAAAGAGAACTAGATGCTACCCATTCAGTCTTGTCTGCAGGCCAGGTCTCTCCACAACTAGACTGTGTTGTCTCTCTGTGTCATATAATATACATGGGTATATGCATAATTCTGTATTTATTTATTTTTGTAATATTTATGTAGTGTATATCGGGGGTGGTGACCCTGAGAGCTGTATGCAACGAAACTTCATTTTAATGTTTGCCGATTAGTGTACATTCAAAGTGACAATAAAATAATTATTCTATTACATCTTCTGATCTCGCACTGATTCTTTGAGGTTTTTCTATGCTCCAGCTGGTGTCAGTTCCGATGGTGAACTAGATTATCTGACTCTATTGGAAATGAGGAAGAAGGAATTTTATTTGACACTTACAGCAATCCCAGCTTCTGTTGGAAATACTTGAAAAACTAGAATGTATAAAGGCACCTCAAATTTTTGTTGGAAATGTGAATAAATCGTATTTGTTTGAATTAATTGTATTTGTGGACATGTAAAAAAAACAGAAAATTTTGGATTTAAGAGGATTGTAAAGCTTAACTTACAATTTGTGCCCTTCCTGGCCGATTAAAGCTGTGCGGGAGAGGAGCAGGATGGGGTCTGCGTGGTAGTTAACTCCACCTTAAAAGAGGAAGTGGTCCTACCAGCTCTTACCTCTGGCAGGAACAGGGTGGAGGCTGTCCGTCCATCCATCTATCCATCCTGGCTCTTCTTGACCTTTCAGCAGCATTCAATACTATTCATTATGGCAACCTTCCGGTCCAATTCTGGGAGTTAGGAGGGAGTGGCAGCTTCTCCTTCCTCCAGGTTTGTTCAGCAGGTATTGATAAATGGGGAGAGATCCAGGCCATGGCCCCCTACTTTGTGGGGTGCCTCAGAGCTTGGTTCTCTCTCCTCTCCTATTTCACATCTATGAGGCCACTGGGTGAGGGAAACTGTCAGTTTGGGGTGAGATATCAACATGCAGATGACACCCAGCTCTCTCTCTCTCCACTCCTGCCCTGGAAGAGCATTCGGAAACTTCAAAGCTTTGGGACTAACAAAGTATTAAAGGTCCCATTAGTTGGTTTTACTATTAGCTGATTAATCATCACAGCTACGGTTTATACTTATTTTGGGAATACTTTTGCTTTTATGTCTTTTAAACTTTTCATAATTTTAGAATTGTAAGTCGCCCACAATTAGATGGGTGGTTATTGAAGACAGATGATAGACAGACATAGGCAGACTGACAGATACGAGGTTTTTCCTTTGGGATTGATGGTTGTAAAAATGTAATGGAATTTTGTATTTACACATAACTGCAACGAGATTATCGTATGTACAAAGAAGATTCAGCACTACGCATGATGGAGGTAGGTGGAGAAGATACAAATTGTTGAAAAAATGGCTAAATTGTCTTCTTTGATCAGAGAAAAGATACCTATTTAATTGCTGACTGCAAACCCTTTATAAACTTTTTGCGTGAAACAGAAAAAAATGAACACAATTTACATTTTTGATGATTAGACAGAATTATAGGGGGGAAAATATTGTAACCATAGAGAAAGAGGTAATGTGCGTTTAGAACTGCTCTAAAGAGGATTGGAAGATGCTTCTTTGTATCTTTTTTCTTCTTTTTTTTCTTATCTTGCATTTTTGGCTTTCTCTTTGTTTTCTTATAATAGTTTGTATTAGCTTTTATCTTTTAAAAAAAAATCAACAAAATTTATATATTTATATTTCTATAAAACAAAGACATCTCAGGGAGTTGATGCGCTAAGCGAGGAATTTCTAAGCTTTGGTTACTGTTGGGAAACTGTTTTCACCTCCAGCTACCAGTAGGCATCTCGTTTAGTTGGAAGCCGAAATCCCCATTACAGCTTCAGCCTGGCAGGCAGGAAAAGGAGAAGTGGCTGTTGATCCCAGAGCAGCCTACCTGGGCTACAGTGATACCGATGGCTAAGCAGCTTGATCGGCTTTTTTGAACCCACTATTGAAGAAGCTCTTAACTTCCCTTTTGAAGTAGCGTTTATATGCGGGAACAAGAATAAACCCAACCCGTAGCATCAAGCTGCAGGAGAGATGTGAATTCAACTTACACCAGGCTCCACTTGGTTCCTGTCTGCTATATCGATATGAACAACTTCCACATTTTTCCATGTATTGGGATCCAAGTCATGGACCTGCAGGAAGAGAAAGCACCTCTGATCCCAGGGCCAACCCCCTCCTCCCCTTTGCATGGGGCAAATACCTGCTTGCAAGGCATGCCTAGCAGCAGGGAGGCCTTTCCACAAACTTTGGCAAGACAGCCAGGAAAGTTAAACCCAGGCTCTGCCAATCTACAAGGAAAGCCAAAGGGGATGTTTCAAAGAGCAATATACAGGCCGCATTCTTAAAGTGAGCTACAATAATGAACACAAATCTTAAAATAACAACACCCATCTTCTACAATCAAGCTTAGGTATTCTGAATTTGGACATTAATTGTGCTTTTATGTGCTAGTTGTTTTACCCATATCCATCGCTACCCTTTAATTTTCTTAAACTGCTCAAATCACTCTGATTAGAAAGTACACCAATGTTTTAAAACACCCACCAGAGAAAGGAGGCAGAAGAAAAACTCAGTCCCAGCACTGAAGCAATGTCCATCTCCAGGCCACCAAGCAGGAAGCTGCCGAGCCTCCTGAGTGGCAATGGGAGCCACGCAAATCTAAGCAGGGAGCCTTCCATTTCCCAGACCCAGAAACAAACTGTTTACGGCTAGCTTACATTGTCCGATGTGCCCAAGTCAGGTTTATGCCAAGTCTCAATTTTGATAAAAAAATCCTCTTTCATGTATTCATTCTATGGAAACAAAAACATATGGAAATGCATCTCAAGACAAAGGTAGACACAGAGTAGGGGAACTGGACAAAAAAATGGTGATGTTTATTGCACAGAGAGTCCCCCCCAAGCAGTTTCTTGGAAATTTCAGTGGAAGCAGGATAGGATAGGACTAGTGCGAGGGACATGTTGAATAGCGGTGGCCACAGATCTGCTAAAAGGCTCTCGCAATGTGCATAGAACATGCACGCTGAAATACAGCACCAGAATATGCAAATTCCAGCACAACCTTCTCTGCTGGAAATGACCCTCATTGCCAGCATCTAAGTGCAACATGCAAGTAGGGGGTGTGATTTGCGATGAGAATGAAGACTGGTTCAACTTCCTTCCCCAAAGGTCCTGTGTTTCAAAGCTCAATGGTCGCTCTGAGGTGGTGTCCCTTTGCAGGCCAGCCCCACCCAGCTCCCCACCAGCCTGCAGACTTTTTCACTCCTTAACACTGAAACCCAAAGGCCTGTAAATTGTTGCTAAGCCACAATGACAAGCATAAGAAGAGAAAATACTCACCGTAACGACTGTTCCCCAGGAGGTTATGGAAGGAGAAAGAGATGAAGACAAAGAGAAATGACTGTACTGTAACAGGACAGCTACGTAACTTCATTATGCTCCCTATATTATCCAAATCAAATGCCAAGTGGAACAGAGTGGCCACAGAGCCCCAATTGAAAGTGAACAAAGAAATAGCTAGCAAAATCATAACAATGTTTATCATCATCTAATCTCAGCACAACAAACATACACCAATCTCTCCTAACCACTAGGCTTCAGACTACAATGTCCATCATTAACAGCTAACAGCTAGGCTGTTTAGGTTCACGATGGCAAGTTCAAAAATCATCTCTTTCTTACAGGCAAATGGCAATCAGTTGCCTGCTCTCACACCTACCTAGAATTTAGTTCGGATGAGACAATATAAGCCTTAATGTTCTGTTTAATCAGCATTTCCCTCCAGCGAGCAGCAACTAAATTTGCAATTGCAGATGGTTTTAGATAATAGAGTCCTCTCTGGCTTTACCTGAGCATTTAACTCAGCCCTCTTGAGAGCATCCTTCTGGCAATAAGGGAAGAGCACACTCACCTGTTCTACAGTAAGGATATGCATTCCAGGCTTTTTCGTGAAATACTAGGGAGCCTTCAGGAGCAAACATTCGCACAAAGCCAGGCACTTTGCTATGAGGAAGCAGAGCCATAGGTTTATTTTTGCCAAAAAATAAGATCAACAGTTTTTACTCCCATCTTAGCATCTTAGCAATCTCTTCATAAACACATTCCTCTCACAGCTTTGCGTCAGCTCAGCACAAAAAGGCTACGTATGTATTTTCACAATCATTACTTGCTTGTATACGCTGCCTTCTCAGCCTGTCCCAGGCTCCCTAACCCTGACACTCCCCAGAAATACAACCGTGGCTCTTCCAGTATTAGGTCGCTCCCCACCCCCCCAGTTTCCTATAAAGAGAGCCCCGATTTTGCACGGCTGCGATGTTAATGGGTGGCGCCGAGAGGCCCAGTGGCAGGGGAGGCGCAGGGAACATCTCCAGGGACAACAGCTTAAAACCGAGGAGACTTCAGGAGGGGCCCCGAGCCGCCCCACTACCTCTTCAGGTGGTAGATCTTGTGCGTGTACTGGCCCTTTTCCCCGTCCTTCTCGTAAGGCTCGTTGGTCAAGACCTGGATGCCTTCTCCGCCTCCCGTCTCATTCTTGCTGGCTTCGGCCACGGAGTACAGCTGCCCGACCTGGTACTGACAGGAGACCGCAGCAGGATTGGGACTCCCCTCCCCGGCTGAAAAGCAGAGCCCAGGCCGGAGCTTCCTCCTCCCCAGCGGGACGCCAGGCTCATCCCTCCCGACCCCCCGACAATTCTGCCTCGATTTCCTCCCAGGAGCGGGGGGGAGACGACACCTACCTCCTGCACCGAGCACGGCAAGGCCACGCGGCTGCAAAGGGGAAGAGAGCGGGCTCGTCAGCTGAGGGAGGGGCGCCGCTAGCCGGACGGAGGAGGCCCCGACGAGCTACGCCGGGCCCGCCGGGACCCCCGCGCGAGGAGGCAGCGCCAGACGGCTGCCCGCCCCCCCCCCCGGGATAGACCTCCCCCCCCTTTCCAGGCCGCTCACAATTCCTTGATGAGCACCATCTTCCCGCGGGGAGCAGCCCAACGCGCAGGCGCCGTCGCGGCCGCCTACCCATAGGCCACAGCGAGAGGCACTTCCGGGAGCCTCGCCTCGCCCCATCTCGGCCAGAGCCAATCACGGCGCAGCAGGCGAAGGGGCCGCCCGTGCGCTACCGGTCATTGGTTGACAACCTAACCGATCCGGCTCCTCAAGCAATGATGCGAAATAAGGGGAGGTCTTGGGCCGCCAGACTACAACTCCCTCCCCCGGACGTGGGTGAAGTCACCCGG
Organism: Vipera ursinii; assembly: GCF_947247035.1. Classification (NCBI taxonomy): domain Eukaryota; kingdom Metazoa; phylum Chordata; class Lepidosauria; order Squamata; family Viperidae; genus Vipera; species Vipera ursinii. Next base: position 131,814 of record NC_139527.1, on the reverse strand, counting down.
ATGATCATGAATCAGGGAAAATGTAACTGTTTAGAGGCGTCCGCTAAAATTCCACGGCCACGTTAGCAGAGCAGCCTGGGGCTCCGGGGACCGGAGTCTGGAGCGGCGTCCGTATCTTGCTATCCGCAGAAGTTATGGAAGAATTGCTTCCGGGCGAAGACCACAGCTTCCTCTGTGCACCGGAAGCGCTCGCGTGAGAAGGTCCCCTCGTCAGGCACGCGGCCTAATCCCTCCCCCGGAAAAACAGGACGGCCGCCGCTGGAGAGGTCATGCTTTAATAGACACGGAAATCACAAAGGGCGGCCGAAGGCCTCAGCAATTACCATAAAAATAGGAGCGGACTCGGAATACAAAACGCGTAACGCCGCCCGGAAACGAAGGCGCGACTACAAAAAATGCCCGTACGGCCAAACATGGCCGAAGGGCGGCGTCCCTTCCCTCCGGTGAGGACGTACTGGGGCGATTGGAGCGGAGCGGGCCGCGGCGCCTTCGAAATACCGTCGCGGAGGCTCCCTCCTCCGGCCGCCCGGAGCGGCGGCTTTGCATAGGGGTCGGAGGGGCCCGCGGGCCCCGGCGGCTGACGTGGCAGCTTCCGGCCGCGGCGCTCTTTTCCTCCCCGGCCCCGGGGAGGGCAACCACGGGCTCTCGTCGCGCCTCCGAAGCGCTCCCCAAACCAAGCGCTTGGGGCGGGGGCCGCCGCGCGCCCCGCCCCAGGCGCGCTCGATGCCCGGCTGCATGCAAACTAAGGGAAGGTCCAGCCGTGGGGCCGAAGGATGCCCACTCTCCGCCCTCCCTCCCACCCCTTTCACAGGACACAATTTAAGCGGGAAGAGACCGAGGAGCTTATGGCAGACAGCGCAGGGGGAGGCTGGGAGAAGGAGAGGCTCCTCCGGGGCAGCAGCCTTCCGCTTCAGGCCGTTAGCCCGGGCCTCGAGCGGGTTCCCAGAGTCACTTGGAGATGGGCACCTTGCGGAACCTGCCGCGGGTTCCGGTGCTGCCACACATGGAGGTCTGCCTGGCCCGGCCAGGAGAGCCTCTGGGTTGATCCTGGGGATAGAAGCAGCCGTGTCCTTCTCCTTGTCCGTGTGAAGCCTTCTGAAACTCCCAACCCTTCCTGGAAGCACTGACAAAATGGCTTGTATTCAACACAAAAAATTGTGTGTGCTGCCTAGTAGAATTGCTGCTCCTACCCCACCCAGCACCACTGAGTGGCGACTGAGAAGACAGCGAAGGGCTGGCTGTCACTAAGCAAGATCCATAGGCACAGCCTCTGCTCAAATCCATCTTGCTGGGCCCCAACCTGCTTCCTGTTGTACTGCATCTTTCAAGCCACTGAACGGGGGAAAGGCCCAGAAACTCCATTCAGGTAAACAAACAAATCAGCCGCTTCAGATTCAGCACTTTGACGAAGGGAAGAACCTTCCTGGTGACAAAAACTTGTAGCCGTTGCCAGAAGGTAGACGTATGGGGTAGCTGGACTCCAGAGCGCTGCTGGAGTCAGCTGGAGGTCTACGCCCATTGGGAGAGTTCTGCAAAAGAGCACAAGGAGCAGACAAGTCCTTCAGTTCCAGTTTGTCGGTGGCTTCCTCTTTGCTACGCCGGGGAGACAGATTTAGCAGGCTCAGCACATCTCGCTTGGAGGCCTTCCCAGCAGAGCCATGGGAGCTCCTCATGGGGCCAGAAGGTTGCTGGGGGACATTTTGCCAGAACATCTTCAGATTGTGAATGGCCTGCACTTTTCCATCGATGGCCGCCATCTTGAGCTTGTCTAGGGCAGGCGGGTTGGCAGGGCTGGAACGGGCCGAGCTGGCAGAGGAGTAGGAAAGGGCTGGGGAGGGAGTGCTATCTGCTGGGGATCGATGCCCTGAGCTTGGGGAGATGTTTTGCGGCGACCTGGATATATGGGCACTGTAGGGAGAGCTGGGATACTTCAGCCTGAAGACTGGCTGATCTGCCACAGGCCCACAAGAGTCCAGGCTAGGGGAGGGCTGCCTACCACTTTCCTTGGTGGACGTCTCAGAAGGAGAAGGACTGTTGTGTCCAGAGCTGGATGTTCTCAGGGAGGAACTCTTAAGGAGGAGCTCAGGCCTCACTGGGGTAGGAGAAGGCCGACTTTTGATGCTGGAGCACAGTGGCCTGCTAAAGGCACTGGTCTCTGATGATCGGAAGGTGGTGACCCTGGAGGGCGAGGCAGTCCCATCATCCAGGCTGCTGCTTCGGCCAAGTTGGTGGGGACAGCGATGGCTGCCGCCACACTGAAGGTGCTCCACGGCGAGGAGGTGACTCTGTGTTTCCTGCAGGATCTTCTGGGCCAGCGCCTGAGGATCCAGCTCTGAGCTATTCCCTTCCTCTTGGTAGGATTTGATAGTGCTATCTGTTTCGCTACTGGAATGGTCTGATTCAGCTACATCTGAACCTGCTCGTTTCCCAACCTTCTGGAAAGGGGAGTTTGGGCTGGGAATGAGCGCCATTTTGCCTGGGGAGTTTGGGGAACTGAGGCTACGCTTGAAGTTAACAGAGCTCCTGACCTCTCTAATCTGAGGAAGGCTGTGCTCTGTGGAAAATATCCCTGGGCTCTCCTGGTATCCTGCCAGGGGCTCATTGCTGACAATGGAGAACCCCTCGTACTCCTCTTCATCTTTGCTGGGGCCAGCTCTGGCCTGTGCCGAGAAATGACTCTGGGGCAAGGAGACCCTTTGGGGATAAAGGGCCTTAGGCCTCTCGGAATCTTGGTGCCCCTTGGAGCCGCCTCCCTCTGACATGCCCTCAGGCTTGGAGACGAAGCTAATGGAAGACGCAATGGAGCTCAGGCTGTAGACGGAGATGGCGTCAGAGGCCAGGCTGTCAGGGCCTGTAGGAGAGAAGGGAGGATTGTGGCCAAGGAGCGGCCCGGGATTGGAGATGGATTGGGCCGAGGCCAGTGATTCAAGCGAGGAGGAGCTGTCCAAGCTCAGACGTTTGGGAAGTTCTGTGGAATCTAAAGAGAGGAATGGGACAGCAAATTAATTCTAAAACAGCACAGTTGGGGAACTCAGGTTTGGGGCCCCTCCCATTTACAAGAACTTGGCACAACCAGGTGGAAAGGTGAGGGCCCGTGAAAGTCAAGGTGTTTGGGCTTCACACATGCTCCAAGACTGCCCCCTCTCAGAAGGTTCTTCACTAGAACTTCACCTTTCTTAAGCTCTCCCCCTCCCTGTGACTGGCATCATCTGCTCTTCTGCCCCAAAGTACAGTTGCCCTGGGCAGCAGTGGGCTTCAGGTTTTGGTGACCATGGTTGCAGATTTTCAGGTGCCAGCTGTGAAAGCCTACACCAGTATGTTGTGCTGCTTGTGGAAATCCGAAGCCAGGAACAGCCAAGGGACATGGGCAGACCTTGGCTCTGCCATCGTTCTGTCCTAGTGACTCTCCCCAACCCAGGAGCTCTGAAAATAAGCTGCTCTCCCCCCCAAGGCCTCCATGTCCCCCCCCCCATCTCCCCAGAAAGCCTCACCAAAAAGAGCCAGCAGAGTCTGGAGTGCAAAATGCATTGTCCGGCGGCTGGCCTGCTTGCCCGTCTTCAGAATCACTTCCTCCTGCCCTACCTCGCACAGGTCAAATCCTGCAAGCAGCAAAGCACAGCCTGATGAGCCCCCTGCAAGATTCTCAGATTTTTTCCCCTCAACTCAGACCCTCTGCCTGTCTCCAACCCAGAGGCTGTGGAGGCCTCTTGGGGAGCACAAGAAGAAAGACCAACCCTGCTCCCCACAGAATTCCCCATCTTTCCAGAGACGTTTGCCTACCAAGAGCTGCCAGGAACTCGTGGCAACCAGGCAACCGCCAAAGTTGAACACTGATGGAGACCTGAATCGGGGCCAGTGCGAAATCTTGCTCCTTCTCTCCAACCTGGAGCTGCACTAGAACCTGATGGAGCTGAGGAAGAGGAGGAGTTGCCAGTCAGTTGGTCCCAGCCCATCCTTCTGCCCCAACCTCCTCCCAAGGGTTGCCCCAGGAAAATACCAGGGTGGAAAAGGGGGTGCAAAAGCAAAACAGGAGTCACAGCAGACGTCACAAGGAAGAAAGGAGGAAGACCCAGGCAGGTAGCCCCGCCCCTCTGCTCAAGCAGGGAAGGGGGGGGGTCATCGCCCCCTGCCCCTCTCCTCTTGTCGGCCCAAGGGGGGAATCCTGTACTCACCATTCCCACCATATTTTTAACAGCCTTTGGGGAGTAGAAAGGGCAGGCAGGCGGGCGGGCGGGAGGGGGGTGGAAAAAGAGAGAGAGAGAATGTTTAGAGCTAGGCTGGAGTGCAGGGCAGCAGCTCAATGGTGCTTTGGAGCAGCAAGAGGGGGAGAACGAAGCGTTTGCTCAGGTGCCGTACCTGGAGCTGGGACCTCCAGAGGCAACCAGCCCCACTGCCATGAAGGCAGGCCGGTACTTGCCTGGCTAATCAGCTGCTCTCCTGTTTCAGAGGCGGTGATCAGCTTGCAGAGGGCCTGCAGGGCAGCATTTGGTAAACCTGCAAGGGGGAAGGCAGACCTTGAGGGACTCACTGCAACCCAGGTGCCAAGGTTACCTCAAGAGGCCCAATGTTTACTTACCAAGCAAAGACTGGATGGTGCTGCTGCACTGCTGCAGTCGATCCCCGGGGTCTGCTGTGGGGAAGAAGACAGCGGCTGGCAGCCCGCTGGCTGGAGGGTCCAGCCGGAAGCCCACTGCTGTCAACAGGGCCTGCCAGCCAGGGATGCCACCAACTTTATTCTCAACACTCTGCTGAGAGGTGTACATGGAGTTGTGCTGCCCACTGTGGATGCGCTGCAAGGACTTCTCCACCTAAGAGGGAGGTGAGGGGTTGAGCTGCCTGTGCACACAAGAGGCACTTCCAGGGCACCCCAGTGGCCTGGGGCAACAGAGTGCCTGATGCTCCCTGATCCTTCTCACCAGATGCAGCAGGACCCGCAAAGCATCTCGTGCTCGTTCTGGGTGCTGGAGAATGTCAGTCAAGGCTTGCCCAACCAGGGAAGAAGGACTGTTGAGTTTCACGTCGCTGCCGATCAGCACAAAGCCTAAGGAGCAGAAACAAGAGTTTTGGGGCACACGGTCTTGGACACAGGCAAACGCCTCACAAGGCCGTGAGCTCTGCCTGTTCTGCTTGTCTGCCCTCGATCTCTGCACAGCTTCACATTTCTGAATATGTTTGTTGCACCTCTTCTCACTCCAAGTCGCCTCGTAGCAGAACAAGGCAGCATTTTTAGGCACATAAAGTCACTTCTTACGGCAACCAGCCTCTCTCCCCCGACTCCTAAGGCCCCCAGGGGGCAGTTGCCTTCCCTGCAGGACTGTGACTGGCTCTTCACAGGTAGTCAACAACTTATTAGCCCTTCCTCACCTGCCCAGTTGGAGGGGTGAGAAAACAGTGTGCTACTCTGCAGCCTCTTCATCGCCTCCCCGAGGGCAGCGCTGGCCTTCAGCCCATTCAGCAGGGCAGAGTAGAAGGTGTGCACAAAGATCTTGGATGCTGCCACTGGGACTGGCCATAAGGAGATGAGGACACAGAGGGCACCGGCAGCTAGGAAGGCCCGTGTCAGCCCAATCAGCCCATCTGCTGTGACCCTGCTGTTGGATTCTTGGTAGGAACCCAGGACCACCAGCTTGACTGGCAAGTGAAGTTCCAGCACATCAGCTGCCGTGAGCAAAAACTCCTGCAGCGGTGGACAGTCCGAGATGCTCTCCACATCACTCGAGTCATCCTGCATGCGCAAAGACTCTGGGATTGTGTAAGAGTTTCCAAAGGAGCCCTTGCAACCAGAGGTTATGCTCTCAGCACTGGGCGTCAGAATCAGGGCAGCCAGCTTCCAAGAGATGTGCGTAGCGAAATGCACACATTCAGCCTGTGCCAGGGCACTCCTCACCGTCTCCTTGGTAGCTGCACTACCCACCAGCGCCTGGCAGCCAAGCAGTTCTGACACTGCATAGGCCTCTTCTTCCGCGGAGGGCATGGGCCCCCACAGCCAGCGGTCCATCACAGAGGGCGGCAGCTTTGGGTTGCCAATGACAGCAGCCATGGAAGAGGAGCTGCCGTACACTGAGGCGTTCTTCTTGGCCTGGCCCTGGAAGAGAACCCTCACCTTTAGTGGGAAGAGCAACAACATTGACAGCAATACCGCTTCTGTCCTTACCTACCAGCCACTGCTATGAGAATCCCCCAGTGATGTGTAGCCAAAGAACTTTTGCCCCTTGGGAGGAAGCAACGTTTGTCCACTCTGCCTGTGCCTGTCCTGAGTTCTGTGCCCAGGTTCGAGGACATGCCCTATTTGGAAGCCCCATCTTTCCAACAGGGTAAGTAACAGACGCAGGCAAGCACAGCATCCAGAAAGCCATCAGAGGATGGAGGAGCAAAGGAAGGGCCACCGGCTCATTGCTTTGGCTCCCCCTTTAGAGCAGCGGCTGCTGGGCAGCCCAACCTTGCTGGAGGCAGAGGGTTCTGGGGCAAAATTCCCAAAGAGAGGCAGAAGAACCAAGGGAGCCTGTGTCAGAAAGAGATATTCCTGGCTGTCAACCTGGAGACACAAGGCCCACGCTACCCACCTTCGCACTGGCACTCAGGGCTTGGATGGAGGGCACGGCAATAAGGCTAAAGCGTTCGTATAGATACTCGTTGGATGAGCTGCCCTTGAGAAGAGCGAATGGGATGAGGTACAGCTCTCCCTCCAGGACAAGGACCAATTGCCGGTGACGCCCCACTGGGCCACTGGAGTGCATCAGACCCTGTGAAGGGAGAAAGAAGCTGTGTGAGCATCCCTGGGTCTCTGGTCAGGAAAAACCCTGGTGCCCCACAACTGCATTTGAGCCACCTCTACCTCCTCTGTGTCCTTGCTCACCAGGTGCTTTCACTCTTCATTGGGGCTGATCCCCAAACCCTCACCCTGTGCTTCCTGTGGCTATCAAGGGGGCTCCCTCCCTGTGAGGCAGAACAGGAATGGCACGGTGGATCCAAGCTGCCACAAGTGCTGCAGCAGCCCCAAAAGCGCCTCCTTTGTCAGCCCAGGCAGAGACAGCTTTCCCCAGCCAAGCACAAGTGGTTGGGAAGGACTTGAGGAGTTTCAGGGCACAAGATGGAGGCCTCAGCCTTAAAGTTGCTCCTTCCTGAAGGAGCCCTCCCTGCTTCTGCAGCTCTTCCTCCTCCTTAGCGCCAGCAGTGGGCTGCTTTTCCCAAGCCTGCCTGTCTGGCTGTTCCCCATGGGAAAACCCCAAGCTCCGCAGGGTCCAATCACCATTGGGGGCCCAGCTCACCCCTTCCAACGGTCCAATCAGCATATCATAGAGGACCCGGAGGGGCGAGTTACTGGAGGAGTCGGACCACCGAGGTAGGGAGGAGGCGAGGTCCTCCTTTGCTGTGGAGGATGCAGGGCCAGCAAAAAGGCTGCTGGTGCTCTGGCAGCTCCTGTGGAGACAGAAGGCATGAGAGGGGGATGGAAGGCTGAGCAGGAAAAGTCCGGCCTGCCTGAAGTCACAGACCCTTTCTGGATACCCCACCATGTCCATCCTGATTAGGGAGGAGCCTTTCCTAACGGTCTCCCCCGCCCCATGGCCCTCCCATTGCAGGAGCTGGGCACCTTCCCTCTTTCCTGCAGGCATCACACTTTGCGCATCCTCCCCCAAAGTGTTCGGGGACGAGCCTCAGAGAAGAGTTCCCTGATGAGGCTGCTGCAAGGTCCATATGGCTCAGGGGAACCAGCTCTTACCTTGTGGCCTTCCTCTCCCTCCTCATTTAGGGCCCCCACAGCCCTTGTGACACAGACAGCGTTCGGCCACATGGAGCTCACCTGTTGAAGAGATTGTTCCTGCTCACCATCCTCAGGAAGCCGGTGGGATCATTGGAAGAGTTCAGCTTGCTACTCATCTCCTCTGAGGGCTGGTCCATCACGTCTCCTGCTTCGCTCTCTGTCTCACTGCTGACAAAGGGAAGAGACCCCGGGGGAAGCCAGGCAGTCACGCAGGACCCAGCCATGGGGAGGGGGCTGTATGGCATCCTGTCTCTGCCAATTGTCCATGATAAGTCAAAAATAGGCCGGGCGGTCGGAAAGCCCAAAGCATTCACTGCCAAACTCTGCTCTTCCCCTTTAACGTTCCATGAAGACAGCAGGAAGATGTTCCCAAGAGCATCATCCATACTGTCCCTTCCAGGATGGGGACACCCTGCTGAGACTGCAAGCGGGGCCATCAGCCATCTGGGTCTTCCTGCCAGTGTTCTGGAGCAGGAATCTTCCCTGTCTGAATGAGACGCTTCTCATTCAGAATCTGCTTCTAGTCCATTGGAGGCAGTTTCACGCTACAACTGTTCCTCCAGGCCTGTCCTTTGAGCAGGGCTTCAGGGGCAGCCTTGAGCCCCAACAAGGATGGTGGAGGAGGCAACCTTGCTCCCATCCCAAATGGAAGTGAGCAGACAGAGCCTGGTGGAAGTCCATCAAATGCTGCCCACTGACCAGCCTCTGCTGTGACCGACAAGCGCTGGGCTGAATGGACAGGCTTCAATTCATCAGCTAAGTCTCACCCTCTGCCCAGTGCCTGGCATCTTCTCTGCTGCTCAAACATCCTCTGAGCCAAGGAAGCTGACTTCTTCCCACCTCTGGCTTAGCCCTAGGTTGGGGGAGGGGAGGTGCTGTCCATTTATGACAGGAATCCCACTCCTGCCCCACGCACACCTGTAGGGATAGGCAACTCACCTTACAAAATGGGGGCCCACTCCCAGGGCTTCTCGTACGCTGGAGCCGAGCTGCTCTAGCGCTGAGCTGGCGAGTGTATGCAGGCCTGAGCTCCTGTCTTGCAAGTCCCCTGAGTGCCCAGCTGGGCCGTCACCCAGGTAGCATTCGTGGAACTTCAGGATCCCTAAAAGCAGAGAGCAGGCTGACTGCAGGGAGACTAGACAGGCAGAATCCCAACAAGCTTCCCAGTGCAGCAAATGTTGCCAGACAAAACATCCGGAGAGAACAGAATATGATCAGAGACACGCACACACCCACACCCACCCAGGAGGCACGGAAGAAGCAGCAGACTCAGCCAGCAGAGGAGCTGGAGGGGGAGAGCAGCACGGCCCCCTCGTAGGAGGAGCGTGCTCCCAGTCCCCTACTCTACCTGTCCCAGGAGCCAAGAGCCAGCTGTACAGGTATCCCGCTGCCAGTGAGAAGTAGAGGACCAGTCCTCGCTGGCCGTTCACTGTCTCCAGGACCTGATCCACCGTCACAGGGGAATAAGGGTCAGAATCCTGCTGCCCAGTCTGACGCTCCACCAGCAGGTCAGCAAAGGCCCTCGTCCGACCTCTTTCGGCCACCGCCAACGCCTCATCGTGATGGCCTGCAAAAGCCACATTTCAGGATGTGGAGGCAGAGGAAAAAGGCAAGTGAGAGAAGCTGCGGTCTGGGGGAGGGGGTGAGCTCCAGACCAGCCACTTTTCAGGCACCAGATGATTTTGCCTGTCCTGCCCCTCTTTAAGCCAACGGCTGTGCAAGCAAGACTGCCCAAATGCCCACCCAGAGCAGCCCACGCACGTGAAGAAGTCACGCCATCCAAACCCCTGCCTTTTCCTGTCCTGCAAAATCCACCCTTCTCTCACCCAGCGTAACCAGCACCCGTTGCAGGGCCTGATAGGAAGAGGTCTGCAGGTCAAACAGTGACAGTTTGTAGTCGATGCTCAGCCGTGCTTCGTGTCGGATGGTCTCAAAGAGGGCTGAAGCCCGGTAGAGCTGTGAGGGGAAGCAATGCCTGGGGGTCAGTCTCTGCTGCTCAACCAAGGAGGGTGGTAAAGGGGGTGTCCCTGCAGGTGCCCACTGCCCACCTGATGCTGAGCCTCCTCCAGGTTTCCACTCGCCCAAAGTGAAAGACCCAAGCCGTGTCGGATCCTGGCTTCATCCTCCCTGCGCCCCAGCTGCTCAGCCAGCCTCAGCCCTGCAGGAGGAAGGAGCAGGGGGAATCTGAGGGCCCACCAGCCTCTTGCACCAAGCAGTGCTGCGCTCTGGTTCACCACCAGATTCCCTTCCTTTCTTCACATTTCTTCACCAGCCCCTCCTATAACGTGGCTCCATTTGCCCATTACCACCACCGAGGAGAACTCTGGCTTTGCTCTCCTCAGACCTACCAAGGCTGACCATGGGAGAGCTCCCCGCAGGCTGCCCTGGCTTTGAAATGATCCTAAGTGCCCGTCCAAGGAGAGGCATTTGCCCCGGGAGCCATGTCCTGCCTCAAGTGCGTCAACTGACCTTCCTGCAGGTACATCACTGCCTGGGAGTAGTTCTGCAAGGCGTGATGTGTCCTGCCCAAGCTGCTGTAGGAGGCAGTTTTGGCTGCCAGGTCGTTCATCTGGGCTGCAATGCTGAGATGCTGCTCCTGGTAGACCATGGCTCTCTCGTAAGTGCCCAGCGATTCGTAGGTCAGGCCCAGATTGCCGTAGGCTCGGCCTTGGCAAGCCGGATTGTTTGTTTCCTCTGCGATCTGGAGGTCCATCTGGTGGTACTGAAGGGCCGTGTCGTATTCTGCCATCTGCTGATAGACGCTGCCCAAGCCACATGCTGCATTGCCCTCCAGGGCCTGGTCCTTCATGTCCCGCGCAATGCCCAACTGGCGCTCCAGGCAGGAGATAGCCTGTTCGAAGTTGCCCAGCTGGCCATGCAGAGTGCCCAGTTCTCCATACGCCTGGGCCTTATCAAAGGCTTCTCCAAGCTCATGGGCCACCACAAGCCTTTTCTCGAAGCAAACCAGGGCCTGCTGCAGGTTGCCCATTGCCCTATGGGAAGGCAATGCCACGGTTATCCTTCTTTCCCCCCCCCCGCCCCCACCCTAGAGAGCCACCAGTCATAGCAACAGTTGTTCCTGCTGCATGCCCGGGCTAGCCAAACCTAGCAGTGGGACACAGCAAGACTGATAGATCGGCTGCACCAACCCCTCATCTCCCTCCCCAAGGAAATTGCCCTCTTCCTCTGCCCCCAGCGTGCTCATGAGAACCCCTCACCTCACCTGTGCCCACTGCCTAGGCCGCGATAGGCCTTCGCCTGGTCCTGCATGCGGCTGAGGCTCTGGGCCACGGAGAGATACTGGTCGTAATACTTGATGGCCTCCTCGTAGTCACCCAGGGCATCATAGCAGTCGCCCAAATTGCCAAAGGCCCGGCCTCTGTCCAGCACAGCCTCACTCCCACTCAGCTGCTGCAGGGTGGCAAGCTGCTGCTCGAAGAAGCCAATGGCCTCTTCCGTGGCATTCATGTTCATTTTGGTGATGCCCATATTGCCATACACCTGGGCTTCGATGCCAGGGTCCTTTAGCTTCTGGCCCACCTCCAACTGCTCCTGGTAACCTTTGAAGGCCATGGTGTACTTGCCCAAGGCCATGTAGACAGCCGCCAGGTGCCCGTGTGCCCGGCATTCTCCCAGCATGTCGCCCAGCTCTTGATGCACCTCCAGCTCCTGTGTATGGTAGCCCAGCGCCTTGTCATACTTCTGCAGCAGACGGTAGGCTGAGCCCAGGGCCGCGTAGGCACTCGCCTCCAGCTTCCTGTCTGCGGCTTGATGGGCGAGACTCAGCTGCTGCTCATAGAGCCTGACGGCGCTGCCCACATCTCTCTTGCAGACGGCAATGTCCCCCAGGTTGCCCAGAGCTCGGAACTTGGCCTGGGGGTTGCTGAGGGACTGGGCGAGGGACAGCAGGTACTTCTGGCACTCCTCCGCCTTAGAGAACTGGCCCAGGGCCTTGAAGGCCAGGCCCAGGTTGCAGTAGGCCTTGGCCTGGCTGAGTTTGTCGTGAAGGTCCTTGGCCAGGGCTAGATCTTGCTCGTAGTACTTCACGGCCTCTTGGTAGTTGCCCAGGCAGTACTGGGCGTAGCCTAGGTTGTGGCAGATTTTGCCTTCGCTCTCCATGTCCTGCAGCTCTGGGGAGAGTTTCAGGTATTGCTCATAGTACGGGGCTGCCTGGGTGAACTCTCCCCGGGAGCAGTGGAAGTTCCCCAGGTTGCCCAGAGCCCGGGCCTCGCTCTGGACATCCCGCAGCTCTCGGGCAATGTTCAGGTGGTTCTGGTAGTGCTGGAGCGCCCGGTCATGGGCCCCCAGAGCTTGGTATGCTACAGCCAGGTTGCCATGAGTGGAAGCCTGGGAGGCCCGATCGTTCACCTCCATGGAGATCTGCAGCTCCTGACGGTGATACTTGACAGCCTGGTCAAACAGGCCCAGGGCATTGTAGGCATTGCCCATGTTGCCGTAGGCCCTTCCCTGGGCTGCATAGTCATTCAGCTCCTGTGCAATGGAGAGGTGCCCCTTGTGCAGCTTCAGCGCCATCTCATAGTCCCCCTTCATCTGATGGATGATCCCTGCAAGGAACAGCAAAGGGCTGCCTCTGTCCTGGAGCCCACACAAGCGCAGGCCAGGAGGCAACTGAGAAAGTGGGACTCTGCCAGCACAAGAGGAAAAGACACAGCCCAGATGGGTATCTCCTGCACCCAGCCAGCCAGATCCCCAGTAAAGTGACCTTGGAGCTGGCTGCCCTGGCTGCTAGGAGAGGGTCAGCCAGCCCCCCCTCCATTTTCCCCTCTGGGTCGAAGGAGATCAAGAGAAGTTTGGCCTCTGCAGATAATACAGGCAGCCTCTGGATGCAGAATGGGAGGCAAGTGAACAACTAAATTCACCAGCATCAGACAAGAACTTGGTCAGCCAGCCCCCCCTCCATTTTCCCCTCTGGGTCGAAGGAGATCAAGAGAAGTTTGGCCTCTGCAGATAATACAGGCAGCCTCTGGATGCAGAATGGGAGGCAAGTGAACAACTAAATTCACCAGCATCAGACAAGAACATCTGTGTGCAGAGGGAAAGAGGCAAAGCCGCTGCAACAGCCAGTCAGAACATGGTCTCCTAGGCTTGAAGGAAGGGGGAGGGTTCCTCTTGGCCCGCCTAACCTTGCCTGGCTTCTGGTCCTACAGAATGCAGGCCTGCACATGGACACACATGCACATCAGAAAAGCAGCACTGCTCCTTTGGGATATGTAGTCACTATCACAGAGCATGTGCAAAAGGATTGGGCCTTGCCCCCATATGCTCCTGACCCATAGAAGCATAGCATAGGAAAGGTCATTCTGAAAGGATCCTCTCACCTAGATTGGAGGAGGCACGGCCTTCTGCAGCTCGATCCTGCAGGCTCTCAGCAATGCGCAGCTGCTCCTCATGATACTGTTTGGCCCGCTCCAGATCCTGCATGCAGCGGGCAGCGTGACCGAGCCCGGCATATGCTCGCATCTCAATAGGCTTCTCCTCCAGCTCCTGGGCGAGCTCCAGGACATGGTTGTGATAAGACATGGCCTTGTCAAAGTTGCGGTGATAGTGGTAGGCACTGCCCAGGTTGCTGTAGGCCCGGGCCTCCTCCCGCTTGTTGCAGAGAGCCTTGGCAATCCTCAGGTGCTGCTCGTGGCACTGCACAGCATTCTCAAAGTCACCCATGGCGATGTAGACAGCCCCCATGTTGCCCAGTTCCCGAGCTTCAGAGAGCTCCTCTTTGCCTTGCTTGGTGAGAAGGACACACTGCTTGTGGCTGGCCAAGGCGTTGGGGTAGTCCCCGATGGCAGTGTAGACATGGCCAAGGCTACTGAGGGCAGAGGACGCGGCCTGCAGGGAAGAGCCAAGAGGGGCCTCAGGGGGCTGCAGAAGGTTGTGGCAGCCCTCAAGGCACACCCTAATGCCCAGATAACTGAACACGGGCCCCTGAGGGCCACCTGCTCGAGGGGAGATAGGGAGGACCATTCTGAATCTTGGGAGCCCAGCTACAGAGCTCCAAAGAGACACTCACAAGGACACAGTTCTTGTGGACCCCTCCTTGGGCAGGACTGCCAGCTTCCTGGTACAGTTACATGGTCCGCTATAGCAATTGAGGCAGAGAGGAAGGAACAGGCAAGAGGGCGCTTCCTCTCCAAGCTCAGGCAGGCATGACTATCCCACCGCCTGTGGCATTCCCACACAGGGATCCTCTTCCCCCGTAGCTGTGAGTCATTTGTGTGTCTATCGGAAATGTTTATGCTGTTCCTGGATCAGGCTCATTGTGGTTGTGAGTTAGCTCTGCCTTCCCATTGTGCTGATTTACGCAGCAGATACTTCAGTGGAAGCTACTCATCATCTAATTTGCCCATTTGCTCCACTGCTCCTTGCTCCAGATGCTCTCCTGGGCATCCCCCTTTTGTCACTGGGAAGGCACATAGGCATCACTCTCCTCTCCTCTCCTACCTCTCTGTCCTTGAGTTTCATGGCAAGCACCAGCTGATGTCTGTGGTTAGTCAAGGCCTCCCGGTAATTTCCCTTTGAGAAGAAAGCAGAGCCCAGATTGCCATGAGCTCGGCATTCACCCATCTGGTCACCTGGAGGAGAAGCAAGCAAAGCCAAGGGTGAGTTGGAAGGCCCCTTCAGGCAGCTGCCAGGTAAACCCCACCCCGATGCAGCCTGGGACAACAAGAAGGGGTGCCACCTACATCCCCAATGGTCTTTCCTTTCATATCCAAGCCCCTTCACTTGTCCTGGCGGGGCCACAGTGCCCGGCACAATGCTGCAGATGGCCCCTGGACATTACTTTTCTAGTGCCCAGAAAGCAATCATTGTGGCAGTGCACAAAGAGACAGCTGAGCCTCCTAGGGAAAAGGAGAACCCAGGTAAACCTGCCACTGGCCATCAGATCCCAGTGGCGCTGCCATTCCGCCTTCACAACATCATGTGGCTTACCTAAGGTCTTGGCCACGTCCAAGTCCTGCTGCATGTAGCCTGAGCTTTTCTCGGCATTGCCCAGAGACCAGTAGGCACTGCTCAGGGCAGAGAAGACGGAACCCCTGAGCTTCAAGCTGCAGGTGCCAATTTTCAAGGCCGCTTCCAGAACCACGACAGAGGCACCATGATGGCCAGCTGTCAGCAGCTCCTGTCCAATCACGGAGACCACCACGAAGGGGCTCTTGTCCAGCTTCATCCTCTGCAGCTGCTGGTACGTTGGCTCGAGGGATTCTAAGGAGGAGACAGAAGCCATTCACACCACTGGGATGGGAACTTACACTCCAGATCCCATAATCCCCCATTGGCACAGCCCACGTTCCAAAGTCAGGGGAGTCTTGTGGGCATTCCAACTCTTCCCCTCTTCCACCCTGGCCAAAGAGCCTCCTCTTACCTCTCATGGGAGACTTCATGGCAGCTTCCACCATGCCCACCAGAAGCTGCAGGCTCTTGGGATCTTGGGCCAAGCCGGAGGCAAATGCTGCCAAAGCATCGGCATGGCGCCCGAGGTACTGGAGGGCAACACCCTGTCGGAAGTAGGCCTGCGACAACATGATCAAAGATCAGTTGGGGCACCTGAAGCGGCAGCGCTGGCACTTGGGAAGAGATTCTCACCGTTGCGCCAGCGCAGTTGAAGCCTCACGCCTTGGGGCTCCATTGCTGTCCTCCAACAGCCCCCCCCTCCTATAGACCACCCCTGCTTGCCATCCAGGCTGGCTGCTTTGATGCTAGGAAGCTCAGCCAAAGTCCACCCACCAGCAGTGAGCCCACCTGAACTGCTCCCCTCCAGGCAATTCCTGGGGCAAAAGCCTGTGACTCACTGCTGAGGCTTCCAAATAAGTCTTTTTACCTACTTTGTGGGAATGGGGAGTTCCAGATGACATCCCCCTCCACTCGCAACTCCCGTATGCCAGCAAGAAAGCATTTGAGCAGAGGGCTGGCAGACCACCAAGCTGCTTAACTATAGCATTGTGCTGAAGTGTCAAGACAAGCTAAACAAACAAATGGATGTAGCATAATTTACAAGCGAGAAATGTGCAAATTGCTGCTTGCAACCATTCAAAGACTCTTAATTTCACACGGTGTTCAGGGGTCAGAGCTGACAGAAAGGGGTAAGGCTGGCAAGTTCAGAGGCTCTCCAGCCCAGATGTTGCCCAGCCACTGCAGGTTGCTGCTGTCCCAAGAAGACACCTGGCTGAGGAGGGGCAGAACACCCAATCCGAGGGCAGGGAGGGAGCCCAAATCCTTGTTTCCTTGCTCTCTGACCTCCACTAATGTGGAGCCTTGCGACTCGGGCTAGCTGCTCCACTGTTCCCACCGCCAGCAAATTCTTCCTTATTCCAAGCTTGGATCTCTCTCTGTGAAGCTTCCACCCACTAGATTGGCCCTGCTTTCGGGCTGGTCTGGCAAGTGTCGGTGAGCTCTAGTCCTGCCTGTGGGCACGACATCCAGCTTGGTGACTTTGGGCCACTCCCTCTTGCTCTGCCCAGCCCACCACACAGGGTTGTGGTTGTGGAGGAAATAGGAGGAGGAAGGAGCATTAGATATGTCTGACATCTTGAGTTATTTATATAAAAAGGTGGGATAAAAATAATTAAAAAATGATCAAATGAAGCACCATTGCTCTATGAATAGGCAGCCTCTGCTGGAGTCCACAAAGGCTCTGGGAAAATAGAGCTTTTACTGGATTCAGCTACAAGTAATTAAATTTATTCCAAGAGGCCTGAGCTATAAAAGGAACTACTATAGCTATTACCAGGGCTTCCGTTATGTTGGCAAGTCTGGCAGCTGCGTCTCATGTCAATGTAAGGGAACAGTGCTTATTCTCCCCGGGAAATTACAATAACTCAGCCTTCCTTTACCAAAAGCTGCCTCTGAAAGCTGGTCTCCCCACTGCAAGGATATAACTTTAGCCAGAACTCCCACCAGACTAATCGCCTCTTCGTCTTAGGCACTCGTTCTTGAAACCCAGCAGTTTACCCCTTTCCCAGCACCAAAACCCAAGGCTGCACCTGACCATATGAGCTACCTGCACATGTGCGCGTACACGCACGTGCACACGCGCACACACACATGGAAAAACAGGAACACGAGTGTAATTTTAACAGTATCCACCTAAAAACCCTAGTGTAATTTCAGGGTTGCATACTCTGCAGCTGCACCCTTTTTGACAAGCTGAGCCAAAGAGGTTTAAGCTCCATTTCACTGAAGGGAGCAGAAACCCCCCCCCCTGGCTTGGCCTTGGGGGGGTGAGCATGGAAACAAACCTTCCCCCATAAAAGGTTTGGAGTAGCCCACGGAATGGGAGGAAGCCTTCGCTCCTGCTGGTGGACAAACATGGGCTTCAGCCACCAGAATGCGCCGGTGCTCATTTGCTCCAAAGGGCAAGCCTGTCTAACCTGCCAGACTGCAGGTGGTGGAGAAGAGTGCAGACCACCCCACCCCCCACCCCGCCAGGAACAGACATTGTCAGAGACCGAGCTCCTTTGGGATCCTTCCTCCTGCCTTTCCTTGCTCTTCTGGAGGGTCCAAGGTTATTGCCATTAACAGATTCAGGCCCGCCTACTATTTGTCCACTAGATGAGAACAAATTCCATGTCAGGAACGAGAGAAGGATTGTGTCCAAGCAACTTCTTTTCCTCATTCGCTTCTGGAGGAGCTTAAGTATTACCACAAACAATCCAAACAGAAAAACCACACAATAAACCTGCTTGGCAAACATTGCTGAAGGCAAAATGAGCTATGTTAAAAAAAACCTGATCAGGTTACAAATATATTCTGTGAAGGACTTCCCTTGGATACATATATACATGTACTAGGTAAGGCATTGTTTATTTTTCAGATTCTGAAAATATTTTAAACTCTATTTTTTTTATTCAAAGCCAGGCCACAAACCCTCAGTTAAACATGGAATTATGACACCTGTTTCCCCCACCACCCCAAGGAATCATCACCTTAATTCTCACGCCCAAAAGGTAAAGGAGAAGACCACCAGGGGCCAAATGCCGCCACTTCCTCTTTTTCAAAGAGCAATGTGTCCAAGCTTTGCAAGCAGGGTCAGGTCACCCAGGGCTGCAGGTACCAATGCTAGTTTTGCCCACCTTCCCAGTAAGTGTGCCAAACTGAGCAAAATACCAAGGAGTTGCACAGTTCTGTTCTCTTGCCAAACATCTTAGAAAACCGGGCCAGCTCCAAGGAGGCAGGGAGGCTTTCCTAGGAGGAACTACTCTGCCCGTATTCAGGCAGAAGCTGTGACTGATGCGGTACTGGGGACTTGCAAGAGGGAACAGGCATTCTTGGCTAGCTGACAAGGGGTGTTTCCAGGGAACATCCAGCAAAAGATACAGAGCTGGGAGATGGTACCAGTAAAACCAGTGGAGTTCTTCATAGGAAGGCCTACTGTACCTCAGCACCGCTCTCCTCTTGAACAGCTCAGACATCAAGCCCTGCCGGCACCATGACTTAAGGGACAAAAGGCAGACCCTTATTCCCTCTCCTGATGTAGACCTGCCAACCTCCTTCTCACCTTGTCCCCAGGGCTGAGGCCAGATCTCCAATCAGGATAGCAGTCTTCCTTCCAGCCATGCAACTGATTTTTGGCCCCTCTCTGGGGCCACCCGCTTGGATTCTCCAAGCCACACTGCCCAGGGCCGTTCCCATATTGGGTCCCGAGAGACAGGGCCATCAGGCCACAGTGGGTGGCAGAACACTCTCTTTGGACCAAGTGGCTGTGAAGGGCTCCTACCCAAACCCACGGCCTCTCTTCTGGCAGTTTTTTCCAACACCAGGGTCAGCCTTTCTCTTCTTCTCTGAATGCACGGGCATTCCAAGGAAACCAAACCTCCCAGGCACTGTGGACCTCAGAGAGAGAAACCACCACAACGTTCTGAAGCTGGCCCCTGGAGACGATTCCCCCTAATTAGTGCAGGCGGATCGTTAAATGGGATGCTGTGGAGGAAAGTGCGTCAGGCTTGGAGCAAAGCTCCTGAAGTAACCCTGCAATTGATGGGAAAGGAAATGCTGAGTGGCCCGCACACAGCTGCCAGTTTTTCTGCTGCATGTCAAGACTCAGGATGGCTCCCAGCCCTGGTCTTGCTGCCTGCAAACATGAGAACAATTGTTTCCAAATTGAAGGACATCAACAGGAAAAAGTCACCACCACCCCGTAGGAAGGACGGGAAATGCTGCCAGCCTTCTACTGTACTCTACTTCCCCGTTTCCACTCTGGGGCCACATCAAGTTCGCTTCTGCATCTGAGCAATCAGAGGCTCCAGATTGAAGCGTTCTCGTGAATGTCACTGGGATATGAAATGATTGTAGCCTCCTGAGCGAAACATTCAAATTGGCTCAGAAGATGGAAGCAGGGAAGCCCAATTTTGTCACCTGTCTTGGAAGGTCAACAGTTGCTTCTCAGTATAGTGTTAAAGGCCCATTTTGTTATGCTGGAATGAGAAAAGATCCCCCTCTCGTCTAAGCTTGGAGCGGGGGGGGGGGGGGAAGAGGGCACAGCCACTCATGTCAGCAGCATTACAAGCTGGTGGTATTGATTGTACAAAATTGGGGATGGGAGAAAATAAGAGCTTGGAAGTACCAGATTTTTAGGCCTTCTTATTCACTGACTCAGAATGCCTCTACCTTTGCAGAGACTGCCCCATTGCTCTAAACCCCTGCACCTTTCTGCTTTGGAAAAATGGAGCTTAACAGCCCAAAGGCAAACACACCCACCTCAACCTGTCTTGACTCTCAAAAGATCCCACCGGAATCCTAACCTGACGCTCAGCTACTTGGCATCCCTGCCTCGGCTTTGGCCTTTCAATAGAGACGTCAGGACGAAGCCCTTGCAAAAAGGGAGGCCCACATGGGCTTTTTCAGACACTGGGATCGGGAAGAAGGAAAGCCACAACAAGTCCCTTTGCTCTAAGCAAAGCCGAGCGTGATCAGCCACAAAAAGTGTTGCAGTGCAGAGACGATGGGCTACAAATTGGCCAGGCCACTTGAACCTGGCTTTTAAAAACATAAATGCTGAATTTCATCTCCCTCACCTTATTGCTTGACCCAAACACAATGAAGGTGGGTTCCTGCACCCTTCTTAGTAACCAATGGAGGTGCTGGGGAGGGGCTTGACAGGAGGCAGCACCATGGAGGACAAAGGAGCATAAAGCGAAAGCTACGGGGGCACGTTCGGCCCACACTGAGGGCACCTCTTTCGAATGAATCTTTTATTATCAAAGTACAATGTGTACAGTGAGATTGGCTGAGCCTCCCTTCGTGCCCCTCCCACAACTCACAGTGACAACAAACCCACCATCTTGTTACACCATGTGAGCTAATTGCACAACACACCGGCCTCGCAAGTCAATCATACATAGCGTTATTTTCCTGACAGCCCATGGACAGAAGCTGTTCTTCAGCCTGTTGGTACGGCTGGCTATACTTCTGTATCTCCTACATGATGGTAGGAGAGTAAAGAGGTACCGACCAGGGTCTGAGTCCCTGAGAATTTTCCTCACTCTTCCAAGGCAGCGGGCCCTGGCGAGGTCATCCAGTGGTGTCAGGGGACAGCCCACGATGTCTTGTGCTGTGCTCACCACCCTCTGTAATATACCAAACCACAATACAGTGCGAGAGGACGCTCTCTAAACTGGAAACATCCACAGAAGTTGGAGCCTCCTCTGTGTTCAGCTGCTCTTGCTCCATCTATGCATGTGGACACGCCTTATCCAGCCTCTGGCATCCCTGTTCACTGCTAGCAGTAGAGGGAGGGAGGGAGGGAGGGAGGGAGGGAGGGAGGAAGGAAGGAAGGAAGGAAGGAAGGAAGGAAGGAAGGAAGGAAGGAAGGAAGGAAGGAAGTAAGTTTCTGCCAGCTGCTCAGAATTCTCCAGGCTGCTTAGTAAGGCAGCATCCAGATGCTTTACTTCCTGCCTCCCAACCACCAACAAGAAGGCCAGGAGAGAGATCTAGTCTCCCCAGTCAAAAAGCAGAAGCCAAGTCAGGAGCAGCAAGCAAAGGGGCAACTAGGGATCCACACAACCTCCCACAGATTTTGGCTCTGGTTCTCTGATAGCTGATTACTGGCAATGTTCTTCTTACAAACATTTACACCATCAGGATGGATATTGGGGCAGGGTCTTTGGGGAATGCTGGGGGGGGGAGGAATCATTTGCAGCAGGAGCGGAGTGCTCACAGCAGCTGTGGATTCTGGAGTCTTGGAAGAAGG
This sequence comes from Vipera ursinii, assembly GCF_947247035.1. NCBI lineage: Eukaryota > Metazoa > Chordata > Lepidosauria > Squamata > Viperidae > Vipera > Vipera ursinii. Next base: position 110,848 of record NC_139527.1, on the reverse strand, counting down.
ATAGAAGTTAATTAAATGGGAATGGTGGCAGTGCCTCCTTCTCAGCCCACGAGCAGATAGGCAACGTCCAGCTTTAGGAAAACAAACTGCACAGCTTTTCCTCCACTGTGGTTTCTTGGTGGCACTCTGGACTACCCCTTGCGTCAGATAAACTAGCACCAGGAAGGAGAGGAATCCCCAGCAGTCTTAACAAGAGGGATCACCAGGACCCCTGCCCCACAAGCAGGGAGCAAAGAATCTACCCAGAGTCCCATGCAGCACAAAGTTCTCTCTCTCACCAACGGGCCCAGCAACAGCTACCCTCCTGCCCAGTGCCCACTCCCAGCACAGACTCTTGGGTGGCAGAAAAATGTCACAGCAAGAGGCCAGACTGCGGGAATCAGCTTGTCACCAGCACCTGTGAAACTGGCATCTTGGACATCAATCTTTTGAGAGTGCTGGATGGACTTCCTATGGGAGCCTCAGTCTGGAGAGTGTGAGATGCCCCATCAAGAATGAAACTGGCTCACCGTTCCAAGTGTGCAAATCAACACAAGGCACCCCATCCGAGTGCCTCCATCCTAGCCCTTTCCATGAAAAACAATCTGGTGGTGTGAGACAGTGCCAAGAGACCTTTACCCCTCCAAGGACAGTCAGCTCTCCAAAACAGACCCAGGCTCTAGGGAATTGCACAGGTCATGCAGACAGGCTCCTGGCTTACAGGTGGGCATTGCGGGCTGGGCTCCTGAACATTTCCAGAAGCCTGGTTCCAACACAAAAAGTAATTCCCTATTTTCCTCTTGTGTGCATGGAAAACATAAAATTAATCAGGCAAACATGTCAAAGCCAGAGCAAACCACCCAAAATGAAACTGGGCTGTTTTTTCTATACATACATACACACGTTATGCCCGCGCACACACGCAAACACTTATACACATACAGGTAGCGTGTGTATGTATGTGCTATGTATGGATATGGGTAATATACTTTCTTTTGAGAGCAGGCAACAGAATTTAATGTGTGCCAGGGTGCTCACAGTAAAAACTGACAGTAAAGGTTATCCTAATCCTAACTTCTTCTTCCTCATGGAAAAAAACAGACCAGATGCCTTTTGGGGGGGAAAAAATCCCTTTCTGACAACTATGACCTGGATAACTGAGAATCTCCACGGATGCAAAGCAGCAAAGAGCCAGAGCGAAGCTCGCCCAACCGGCACCCCGGCCCTTCCACCGCCCTGCAAGGACCCCGCGCCCGACAACGGCCGTGCGGAGCAGCGCAAGGAAGGCTGCCACGAAAGCAGAGGACCGGCTCGTCCTCCTCCGGCTCTGGGCACACAGGACCGGCAGCCCGCCCGCCTTCTGGCGGCACCTGCGGCGCTGTCCAGTTCCTTCCCCAGCCCCGCCAGCTGAGCAGAAGGGAACCCTCTCCGACCGCACAATACCCGGCGGAAAGCGAGGCGCCTCCCTCGAACGGGAGGAGGATCCGAAGGCTGACAGGAGGACCGCTACTGGCCCGAGCGCTGCTCTCCGCCGTCGAGCGGCTTCCGAGCTCTGGCCCAGGACGGTGCGGCCGGCGGGAACCGGCGAAGGCGGGTAACAAAGGCGGCGCAGCCCAGCCGCCGCCGAAGCCGCCCGGGAAGCAGGCGCGCCAGCCGCCGCCGGCGGGGGACGCCCCGCCCGCCCCGCCGGCCCGGCCGCGGCGCTGGCAACAAAGCGGCCTTATAAGGCAAAGGCCCGGAGCCGCCGGGCGCCGAAGGGCGGCGGGCGGGCGCGCTCACCTTCTTCCGGGGCTGCCATTTCATCATATTTGTGGAGCGCGGGGCTCGGGCATCAAGGCGCGGCGGGGGTAGGCGCTCGCTCGCCAGGGCCGCTGCTCATGCCGCCGCCCTCCGCTCAGGGCAGCCCGAGAGGGGCAGCGCCCCCGGGAGCAGCGCGCCCGCCCGCGCACATCCAAGCCCGCCGCCGCGCCCCCTTCCCGGGCGCAGGCTGCCGCTGCTCCGTCGGCACTAAAAGCGGAGGGGCGGCGGCCGCGGAGGAAGCGGCGCGAGGGAGCCGCGGCCGGGCGCCTGGCAGGGTCGGCAGCCGGAGCGCGACCAGAGGGAGCTCCGCGGCTCCCCGCCGCGCCGCCGCCGCCGCCGCCGCCGCCTCTTGGCTCGGCCGCGCCTCCTCCCTCCGCCGCACTAATGACTTCCTCCCCCCGCCCCCCGTCGTCCAGGCAAACAGCCTGTTTCGGCCCCGCTTTGGAGCCGCCCGGCCCTAGCGCCCGCCGCTCCCCGGGCCGCAGCGTGGCGAGAGCAGGGGCGCTCCTGCTCTTGGTCCTCCGAGCCGGCTCCGCCGACGGCCGGCTGAAACATCGGCACAGCCGCCCCGCCTCAGGCCACTAGCCCAACCGCGCGCGGACCTACCCAAAGCCAGTACGGGGTAGAAACGGTCCCCTTGCCGAGTCCCTCCTGGGCTGATCAATGGAAGCACCTCTCCGAGCCGGCTTCTGGTCGGCAAGCAGTGGGGCCCTTTCGCTTGCCTGGTTCCCACTCCGCAGCAAGAAAACTTGGCCTGTAATCCTGCCTTAGACACAAAGCCAGTTGGGTGACTTGGGGCCAGTCCCTCCCTCTCAGCTTCAGAAGAAGGCAACGTGTCTGTGTAATTTGGAAGTAAGACAGAGTCAAAGGCAGGCACCCCCCCAACCGTGTTCTTGAGACAGCACTACCCCCAAACGTAAACTAGGGGCAAATGAGCCCCAATGCTCCTGCCAGAAAACGACCTGCAGCCTAACAACAACAAAAACAAAAAACGGGAGTCTGAGGTCCATCATCCCCTCTGGAGCTCACCAAAAGTCTAACTTACCCAACCATCTAAGTGACAGATATCACACACAGAGAGATAGGACTGAGTTTCCAAGAAGTCAAGGTTGCCACCCAATTGCTGGCTGCAATCACAGGAACTACATGGGGCCACAAGGCTAATCCAGTGCAAAAGAGTGGTGAGGCAGGGCTTCCTCCCAGGATGGACGAAGGTCTGACTTTCAAGGTGTGGGAAAATCAAACACTGGATTTTAAAACCAACTCAACACTAATGGCATTAAACATACTGTTCTGGCCAGTAGTCACATCTGGATGACTACTTTAAAAAATGATATGCGCCCACCACCCCGCCTCCATGATAAATGCCTCAATTCCCCCCCCCTGCAAAACAGAAATTCCCAGCTTTCTTGACAAACTGTATGCTAAAAAGGGGGTCAGAACAGCTCTCAGCCCCCCCCCCGCCTTCTCCATCTACTGAACTGAACTGAACACAACTCACCTAACACCCCTCCACTCAGTCACAGCTTCGAATTTTCTCTGCCCAAGAGAGAAGCACAGCAAGGAGTGGCACTTTTGCTGACACCACAAGAGAAACCCCAGAGGCAGTTGAAGAGAGGGGTTCTTCACCGTCTGTCTGCTGAAAAACCTGCTGCTCCCAGCCATTTTCACCCTAACCAGTTTTTCCCAGAAAAAAAATCAAGCAAGTGGAAAGGAGCCGTATCTGGACTTCCCCACCCCAATTTAAACACTATATTTCAGGCAGGGTAATGACACAATGAAAGCCTCCTTTCTGGAACACAAAGAACTGTCTTTGTTCAAGATGCAATGCTAGGAAATACTAGCAACAACCCGGCAGATTCACTGCCAGGCCTGAGCCTGCCACAGCCCGGCTGGCACAAGAGACTATGCAGGGTGTTCAAATTCCTGCCAAACAAAAGACCTAAGGAACAAACAAACTTTGAGCACTGGAAGCGCATCCTTTTGTTTCTGAGTCACTGTAAATCACCCAGCCTAAAGAGTAACAAAATCCCTTCATTTTGTTTGCACGGGCTTCTTCCTGGGCCCCAGACCTGCTGACACCTGGCTCAGCATTCCCGGGGCCTGTGAATCCTGCTGGTCTCTACCACTTTTACCCACCAACCTGAAAGAAGGACAAAGCCAGCAGTGCTGGAGATGAGTAGAGCAGAAAGGCAAATAGAGAGATTTGCATTCTCCACCTTTCCATCTTGTTGGCCAGCAACAGTTGGTAAGCTTTCAAAGCATTTCCACAATATTTGGTCTATACTGATTGTTTTAATTCCTTTCAGCCATCTTGTTTTTGATTTCACAGAAAAGCAAAACACAGTCTTGTTAAAACTTCAGTGAAACACATATTTGTACTCGCATGACGAATTTTCTTCACGGAAGAGCAAACCAAGGTCTGCTGGGCATATTCTCCTGTTGGCTCTTGCACAGTGTGTGTTGGGGAAGCAGTTTCCTGGGCTGGGGTCACTCTGCAGGGGTGAGAGGCGGAGGGCGGTTGGCACAGCCATTTGAGCAGTAGCGGTGCAGAATGCCAGGAGCCTCCCCTGGCCCCAGCTCCGTCCCACAGTCAAGTTTCAGAGACTCTCTCTTGGGAGGCAAACCAAGGTGTTTTTGCCAAGGCTCAGATGTTCCCAGAGTGGTGAAGGAACCTGCCCTAGAACCACTATGGGAAGCAGGTCAGCCTTTAGAAAGCTACAAAAAGTCTTGCACAGGTCACAAAGAAGCTATGCCAGAGGCAGGACTTAATTAAGATAACCCCCCAGCACCACTTCCTCTGGATTCTTTTATTCTCCAGCAGTATTAATAGCCCTTGATGATTTAAACTCTGTCCAGTCACTCGGTCCATTCACGGACATCTTCCTGGGGCCAGCAAGTCTCCCTGCATACTCTTCCTCTGATCACCACAATGTGCAACCTTTACCTTCGGCTGCAATGGGACACATCAGGAGAGGTGGTACTGCAGTGCTTTGTGGGCTGGTCCAGGATCCTCAGCCTAACACAACACCCTCCTCCCCACAAGTCCAGCTCAAAGAACAGGCAAAAGCCTTTGTGCCCCTACGGCCTTCTGCTTCAACGAGTACTACCTCTAGTGTTTCTCACGGCTGCCAACAGGGCAGCTGTGGGCTGGGAAGGCAACTGGCCAACACTGGCAACACTGCAGTCTGGATATGTCAAAATGACTTTTAAGTAAGCTGGCACAGGAGAGGTCAGCCCAGAAAAATATGCTGCTTCCTCCAGGAAGGAGGGGAGAGGAGGCGGCTTGCTTTGTCAGCTCCGCACCTCTGGTTTGTTCCCCCTTGTGCTCTGCTGAGGCAAGGCCACGCCAGGTGGAGGTTCCCTAAAGTGCCAAGAAAGCATTTTGGGGCAGTGAAATAGACCCTCCTTGGTGCAAACCACCTCCCTCCTCAAAGTGCCCGCTGAATGGGTGTCTCCGGGGGGGGGCAGACAAAGGTGCAGGTGCTGTTCTCCTGGGTCATGCAGGAAAAAGCAGAGAATGAAGCAAGTCATTTGGGGCTGTCAGGGTGGCGGGGGATCCTGGAGGGGCCAGCAAAGGCATGCCGGAAGGGGCTTCTGCTACAATGAAGACACAGACAAAGAGCCAAGAAAAATGAGTGGCACCCACGTTCTGTCTGAATTACACTGCGTGCCACAAAAGACATCTTCAGCTCAGCTAGAGCTGAAATTTTCTGCAGAGGTTCTGATGCAAATCCCGATCATTTTGGACTCCAAATGGAGAGGGCAGAAAGCCACAACGTGAAACAAAGCTTTGTCCCCTTCTGGTTGGATGGTGGGTGGCTTCCATATGGTGGTATCCCCAAGCGTGGAGTGGTCTCCCTGTGCAGGGAAGCTCTCCTGGCACTGCGTCTGGCATCATTCTGGGATCCAGCAGAGACTTTCAAATGAGCTGGGCTGAGTATTTAGAGCTGATGCTTTTTGTTTTTGCAGACAGCACTGATAGCACGACTTTTTACAAAATTGGAGAGCCCTCCTTTCCCCCAAGGAGCTTATGGCAGATGACACCAAGATCCCCCATGGTCCTACAAAAGGCTGGGCAGAGCGGCACAGGGGTTCCCACTCTCAGAAGCAACTGCAAGCAACAAGAGCCAAAGAATCCATCATCTCGACGACTGGACAACTATCACTGAGGATTCTTCAACTACCAGCTTTAATGCTTTTCTCAAAACATAAAATATTAATGCAACCCACTATTTATACAACCTGGATCCTGGCCAACAGCTTCCACAGAAATAATATCTGTAGACCACAACAGGCATCCAGAAACAGCAGAGGCCTAAATAGGAGGCCTCCAAAACCATTCATTTTCTGTTTTGGCAATGGTGGTTACCATCCTTCAGAAACTTTTTTGAGATTTCAAACGTGGAAGCATTCTGGAGAAAATTGGAGGCCCCTCACTAGAAGGGGTGCTCCTCCAAGCATTTCCCCCCCCCGACTGCTTAGCCTCTTCATCCATAGGATGAGACAGAGGCCGAGACTCGGGTCATCCTGGGAGGCATTTGTCCCAGGAGCCTCGGCCACTTCCTCCGGCTGAGGCAGGAGAAGAAAACTGCCTTCCATGGAAAAAGAAGAGAAGCTTGGCCACCAACCAGCCTTGGCCCCCCATCTCAGACCCCAGGAAGCCAAACCATAGAAAGAACCTGCAAGCCCCCTGCCCCCCTCCCCAGTTCTCTCCTACTCCGGTCCAGGCAGAGGGGAAATGCCAAGCAGCAGGGAAGCTATTTGCCATTGGGAAGGCATTTGGAGGCTTTCAAGGACCCGAGGGGCTTGGTGGATGTGGTGACTGGGGGGGGGGAATCTGATGAGCCTACCAGCAAGGTACTTCCTGCCCTAGAGCCCATCAGCGACAGAAGAGGGCTCCAAAGGTTAGGCAACAAAGATCTGAAGCAGCCAAAAAGGTCTCCTCCCTGCACACAAGGAGAGAAAGCGAGGACGCTTCCTCTGCTCGCCCCATGCATCACGGCTGGCACACGTTCACTCCAAATCTCTGGACTCCAGTGCTACTGGACTAGAGAGTTCCTGTGCAGCTGGTTTATCGCCTCCCCAATGGACTAAGCAGTGGCAAAATACAGGACATTATAATGGTGACAGCAAAGCCCCAAAAATTCTGCTACAGCTGGACATTCCTCCAGAAAACACCCCCTTCGTGTCCTAGTTGAAGACCCCTTTCCCATTTTGTTTTTTGCTATCTCAAGAGCCAGAGACTTACAGAAAATGGCTGTCTACACAGAACGGGATTCACGTCCCAGAGACCTCCTGGGGCTGCCCAACAAAGTACGCATGAGCCGAATCTTTGCACCCCTCCCTCCCTCCCTCCCTCCCACCACCACAGCCATCTCTGTCTCTCTCTCTCAGAGCAATTTACAAGCATTCCTCCCCCTTCCTCAGCTGGCTGCTCTTCCCCTTTTCAGGAGGGCGGTGCACCGAATTGGAAACCCTGCATGTGCAAATCAACAAAATAACTGGCCACGCAAGCCACAAAAAGTTGCCCAGGAAGGCAGAGGGACTCTGTTTCAAGCCACAGTGGATTTAAGAGTCTACCATTCTCTGCTCTGCTCCTGATGGGCGGAGTGTAGCAAGGCTGCAATTAAGGGAAAGCAGGCACAATGGGGAAGCAGGAGTTTAGTTTTGCTTCCAGCTCCATGCACAGTGCCTGCTAGGACAATACGCATCCAGCTGGGAAGCCTCGCCTTGCCACAGCCTCTTTCTAGAGAGCAGGATAGCACATTTTCTCGAAGGCCCCTGCCCAGAAACACACGGACATATACACAGAAACACATATGCTTTGGGGTGAGTTACAGCCACTCTGTGTGGGAGATTTTCAGGGCAGTTCCAGCAGGAGAGTTTGAAGGGAGGGGCAATGTATGGTCCCAGGAACTTCACTGAGATAAACCCAAAGGCCATTTGGGTACCCAGATGGTAAGACAGAAGCTGGATTGCTGTTGCTTTGGGAACCCGATGGTATCCACCTCAAGGTAAAGAAGGCAAGTCAGGCAGGGAGGCTGGGGGCACAGATGGCTCTCCATGTGGTGCCAGCTGCGGCTGCCATGCCCCACCCTCCAGTCCCTGAGCTTGGTAGGATGCTCCTGTCCCTCGAGGCACAGTTGTGGGACTCCCACCCTCCCACATGCCTCCATAGACACACCTAAGTGTGGACATCCCTACCTTCGGCCATTTGGGGTTCAGAAGCTGGGCCTTGATAGCATCGTCCAGAGCTCTGTCGTACTGCTGGATCTTCATATATGCTGCAGAGCGATTGCTGTAGAGGATGCAGTTCTGGGGATCGACCCCCAAGGCTTCGCCATAGAGCAGGATGGCTCTGGGGTAGTCGCCCGCATGGCAAGCCTGGTTGCTCTGTCGCACTTTCTCCACAAACTCAGCCTTACTCAGGGTGGGCCCGCTGGAGCCCTTATCCTCAAGGCTTCTGGACCCAAACAGAGTCATCTGGCAAGGGGAAAGGGGCATTTGCTTAGAGGCTCTGCTACTGGCAAGCACACAGAAGCCATGGGGTGCACTGTGGTCAGGTTACTGCCTCTGCCCTGAAGCAGAAGCTTGCCCCGTGGCCGGGGCAGATGTAAGTGTGCCCTCTCCCTTTGGGGACTCCCCCGGGGCCAACCTCTCCAAATGAGACACTCAGTCCTTCAGGGAATCACTGCCTCATGCCACAAATAAAGAAGCTTATTTCTTGACGCCCTAGTATTATGACATGGGGATCCACCCCTTTTTCTATCTCTGTAGGAAGATCTCCCAGGGCAGTAAGAGAGCTGATCTCTCAGCCAGTTTACAAGGCCTGCAACCTGGTGTTCCCTGGATGAAGGGAAAGCTGTAATAGGGCTTTGTACTCCTCCCTCTTTCTGCACAAGGATGTTGGACAGAGGGAGCAGCAACTTCCTGAATCAAACTAGTAAAAGAAGTATGTTCCCATAGGAGGAGAATGCAACATGATTAATGAAAAGCTGAAATTGGTAGCCTTTGGGAGAACTCCCTCAAGTCAAATCCAATCTTTTGAGGAAGGACTTCAGTGTCACATACCAGATTGTTTGCTTCAGATAAATCAAAACCAAAGATCCAGGAAGCTTTGGCTAGTTATATGCAGGTGAGAAGGGAGTTCAGAAGAATTCCTTCCTTCCCCTTTGTTGAATTTTTAATCCATGGAGATTACATAGACAAAAGTGGAGTGTTTAAGATAAGCTGCTCTCCAGTCCAGAGTAGCAATAAAACAGACTATTTGAAGAGCATCGCCCCAGCTGGGAAATGACCACTGGATTCCACTCAGGGTTGAATAGGGCCATTTAGAGGAGCAATTCAACTCTGCAAAGCTAACAGCTCCCCCCTGGTTTCCACCTTCCCATCACACCAGGGAGAAAACAAGGTTTCCTTAACAAGTTCAGTATTGGGGCTCCCCAAATAGGAATGGACGCGGTTCTTCTGCTGAATCAGGAGGAAAGGAAAAGCAGACCTGTTGCACGGGGGCTTCTGAGGCAACAAGCCCTCGAGGGACCAAGGTGGCCCTCCAAGCGACCTGAAGTCGGGCAGGGAGCAGATCCCGCTGAAACCGCTCAGAAAACAGGCCCTGGCGGGTGGGCGAGGGCAGCGCTGCTCCTGCAGCCAAAGGGGACGTTTTAGCCTTCCATAAACACACCGAGCGAGTGGGCGCCCCAGCGGGAGCGGGACAGAGCACAGCAAATCGGGGGGGAGAGGCAAAGGGGCTGAGGGCAGCCCCCCCCGCCGGAGCCCAGTGCCCTCGGCTCCAGGCAGCCCCGCCCGAGAAAGGCCGATCCGGGGTCTGGCCGAAGCGGCTACATGGAGCGACTCTCCGCGCCCGCTCCAGGAGCCTCCTCGGCGGGGAAGCCTTTCTTCTTTCGGGCAGCTCGCACCTGGCACAAACCGGGCTCGCTCTGCAAACCAACCGGCCGAGCCAAGCCGACGAGGGGAGGCCGCCGCCGCCGCCGGCTCGCGCTCGGCTGCCGGGAAGCGCCGCCAGACCCCGCGCCTTCCCCGCTCGCGGGCCTCCGGCTGCAGCTTCCACAGCGCCAGAAGGGGGGCGCGCCGCCGCCCAGCAGCAGCAGAACCGCCGGTGCCCGAGGACCGGATCTCGCGCGCCCTGGGCCGGCGGCCAATCTTTCTTGCCCGAGCAGCCCCGGGCCGGTTCCGCGCCACGGCTCACCCGAGCGAGCGGCGACTCCCCCGCACCGGCTGCTTCTCCTCCGTCGCCGCCTCGCCGCCGCCACGCCCTGCGAGTTGCCTCCTGCCGTTGCATGGCCTTCAGCGCCGCCAGCCCCCGGCCGGCCCCCGCGCCATTTTCGGCTCCGGCCGCCGCTTGGAGGGGGGAGCCGCCTTGCGCCGCGCAGGATGGCCAGGCAGGACTCGCCCCTGCCCCGCCTCCTCCCAACTCCTGGCGGAGTTTCCCCAAGTTGAAGGGAGCCCTCCCAGCTGGGCTGTTGGGGAAGGGGCGGTCCGCGGTGCCAGCCCCCGCCCGCGCCGGGGCCCGGATGGCTCAGCCGGTCGCTTGGCCGAGCCACGCAGCCGAGGAAAGGAAGCGAGGAGCAGCTGGTTCTCAAGTTTTATTACAGTAGTTTAAAAAGGGGGCTGGAGGCAGCTATCAAGGCCCCGGCTGCACTTTCTGCCTCTTGGAAGGCTCGGCCCTCTCGCCGCTGCCATAGTCGTCGTCCTCGCCTCTTTTTCTGCCAGAGGGCGCCTGGAAAGGGGTGGAATCCTCTGTCAACTCTTGCAGCCGGATGCTGGGGCAAACCCCATGTCCCAAAAACGAGAGCTGTGGCCAGATTAGGGAGGGCCCGAAAAATGCCTAAGAACGCTTCGCCAGCAGACACCGCCTCACATCCTCCTTTGTTCCAGCTCTGCGTGTGGTGTTATGGTTGGTGATGACCAGGACAGTTAGCGCCTTGTGGGATCAAAGACTGATCCAAAGGGGATGTTGAGTCCCCATTCCAGCCAAGCTGAGACCCCAAAAGGTCTTCAGATGTTCAGGGGTCCCCACCTGCCTCCTCAGCTCACAGCTCGGCAGATGCCTTAGTGGAAGCCTGGGAAAGGACGGCCACGGAGGCACTTGACCGAGTTGTACCCTTGCGGCCCCTGACCCGGCGCAGATCCCAATGGGCTCCATGGTTCTCCGCGGAGCTCCGGGAGATGAAGCGTCGGAGACGGGGCCTAGAGAGCGTTTGGAGGTCCAGCCGATCTGAATCCGACCGATTGCGACTAAGAACCCATATTAGGTCTTATCTCGCAGCGATGAGGGTAGCGAGATCTAACTACTTCGCTGCCCTCATCGCGTCCGCAGATAATCGCCCGGCCGCCCTGTTTAGGGTGACCCGCTCCCTCCTTAACCAGGAGGTTAGTGGGGAACCCTTGCAGGGGCGTGCCAAGGAATTTAGTCAACATCTGTCGGACAAAATCGCTCGGATTCGGACCGGTTTGGACTCCGACTGGGCAGTATCGGATGATCAGGACACGAGCGATCTTTTCAATGTCACCTGGGAGGAGTTCGATCCTGTAACTCCGGAGGAAGTGGACAGGATCATGGGGAGGCTGAGCTCCACCACATGTTTATTGGACCCGTGCCCTTCCTGGCTGGTTTATGCAGCCCGGGAGGGGACACGAGGCTGGTTCCAGGTGGTTATATCTGCCTCTTTGAGTGAGGGTAGTTTTCCCGCCGCCTTGAAAGAGGCGGTGGTGAGACCTCTCCTCAAGAAGCCTGCCTTGGACCCGGCTGTTTTGAATAACTTTCGTCCGGTCTCCAACCTTCGCTTTCTTGCGAAGGTTGTTGAGAGTGTGGTGGCGCATCAGCTCCCTCTGGTCCTGGATGAAGCAGATTATCTAGACCCGTACCAATCGGGCTTCAGGCCCGGGTACAGCACGGAGACGGCATTGGTCGCGCTGGTGAATGATCTCTGGAGGGCTCGGGACAGAGGATACTCCTCTGTTCTAGTCCTATTAGACCTCTCAGCGGCTTTTGATACCATCGACCATGGTATCCTGCTGCGGCGTCTCAGGGGATTGGGAGTGGGAGGCACGGTTCTTCAGTGGTTCTCCTCCTATCTCCTGGGACGCTCGCAGTCGGTGTTGGCAGGGGGGCAGAGGTCGACCGCGAGGCCTCTCGCTTGTGGAGTTCCTCAGGGGTCGGTCCTCTCGCCCCTCCTGTTCAACATCTACATGAAACCGCTGGGTGAGATCATTCGTGGTTTTGGAGTTGGGTATCATCAGTATGCTGATACCCAACTTTTCATTTCGACCCCAAACCACCCCAGTGATGCCCTCGACGTGATGTCCCGGTGCCTGGAGGCAGTCCGGGTCTGGATGGGGAGGAACAGGCTTCGACTCAACCCTGACAAGACGGAGTGGCTGTGCGTACCGGCATCTCGGGATATTCAGGATATCCCACCCCTCATTATGGGGGGTGAGTCATTATCTCCTGTAGATAGGGCTCGCAACTTGGGAGTCCTCCTAGATTCACAACTCTCCTTGGAAGACCATATCGTAGCTGTGACTAGGGGGGCCTTCGCCCAGGTTCGCCTGGTGCGCCAGTTGCGGCCCTATCTAGACCAGGATGCCTTGCGCACGGTCACTCATGCGCTCGTGACCTCTCGTCTTGATTACTGCAACGCTCTCTACATGGGGCTACCCTTGAAGACCACTCGGAGGCTCCAACTGGTACAGAATGCAGCCGCGAGAGTTGTACTGGGAGTCTCCCGATACTCCCATGTCACACCTTTGCTCCGCGAGCTGCATTGGTTGCCAGTTGTCTTCCGGGTGAGGTTCAAGGTGTTGGTAATGACCTACAAAGCCCTTCATGGCATGGGTCCAGAATACCTTGGGGAGCACCTGCAGCTGGCGTCAACTTCCCTCCACCCAGTACGCTCCCACAGAGAGGGCCTCCTCAGGGTGCCACCGGTCAAAGAATGCCGACTGGTGGCCCCCAGGGGGAGAGCGTTCTCTGTGGGTGCACCGGATTTATGGAACCATCTTCCGGTTGAGCTCCGGATGGCGCCCGATCTCCGCTCCTTCCGGCGCGATCTTAAAACCCATCTTTTTAAACAAGCTGGCCTGGCCTGATGGGACTGGGTGGGATTTTTATAAATGAGTTCAATTTTAAATTTGTATTATTTATGGGCATTGTTTAATCATGTTTTAATAATTTTAATTTTTGTATCTAATTTTTATGTATTGCCCTGTTCACCGCCCTGAGTCTCTTGAGAGAAGGGCGGTATACAAATTAAATAAATAAATAAATAAATAAACAAACAAACAGAACATGTGGGACAGAACAAAGCCTGCACTGGGCCCCACGTCCCCCAACCTTGAGCATAACATAAGCCTCCCCGCCCCCAGCACTGGAACTGGCACCTTTTAGCCTCATGCTCAATGCACCAGACATGGACATACTGTTATTTGGCAAGCCTGACTTAAAATCATGGAGCTGCTTGGTCCCTTCTTCAAGAACAAAAGCAAAGGCAAGGAATACGTACCGAAGTCGGAGGCTCAGGCTTAACTCTCATGTCCTGTGTTTGAGCAAGTATCTGTTGAAAAGTATGCCTCATAGGTTCATCCTATGAGGAACACACATGAGCACAGCTTTAAGGAAAGCCCCGAGACAGTCAGTGTGCACACTGGCCAATGAAGAATGCTGAATGGCTGGGCAGAGGGGGCAGAACCCGCAGGGGAAGTGGCATGAGTCTAAGCACTGGGAGGAGGGTACGATCCTGCCTCAGGAAATAAACACCCCCAGACCTATGCAGCATTTTCCTTCATTGCCTTGTTCTTTGCACACACACCTACGAAGCAACAATAGGAGTCCCTTTCTGGTTAAGTGGTGTCCTACAGAGCACAGCAAAGAGAAACAGCCACAGAAGGAACTCTTGCTTGGCTTCCCAGATTTGCCTCATTGCCCCCTCTCGTCACTTTTGACAAACAGGGCTCAAGCACATCTCCTGCCTCATTCCTCTTCCTGCAGAACCGCCCCATTCCTTCTCGCCCTCCAGTCTCCCCTCAAAGAAAATTCCTCAGCAACCAGGCAGAAGCCTCCCAGACGGACAAGCCTGTCCCTACCTGCAGCCAAGGGTGCTCCAAGGCCTCTTCTATTTTCAAGCGCCTGGTGGGGTTCACAACTAGCAACTTCTGAACCAGGTCAAAAGCTGCATCAAGGAAACAACAGGCTGTTAAGGGAAGGGAGCTCCACCTTCCTTTGGTGCACAAATGCTGCCGATAGAGGCTTTCCTTGCCCTGTGGCATCCCTGCACCATCACCCTCTCTCCTGCTGGAACTGCGGCAGCAACTGAGAACTTAATCCCCTTGCCCAAACAATGGCATTTGTCAGAACCCAGGAAGCCTGTCTTGCCCTCTGGGACAGCAGTTCTGCAGAGGTCTGTAGGGCTCCAGCCCTGATGAAAGTCTTTGAAGGCTTGGCTGTGCTCCCAGGCCACCAGGTGGAGCCTTCGGGCTTGTATGTGTGGTTTTTCTTCTGGATGCACACTTTCTGTTTTATCTTTGTTATTTGCCTTTAAAGTGTAAACCATTCAGAGTCATTTGGCCTCTAAATTGCATAAATAGCCACACCCGTGAGTAACCTTCTGTTAACATGAGCCCAAAAAGGGAGAGAAAGGGGCAGGATCCCCATCAGCTGAGACAGCAACACCCTTTCCTCACCTTCCTTTTACCATCTATAAATGGAAATCCTGCCCCACTCTCTCTCTGGCTGCGGAAATCAGACTAAACCTGGTGAAGATACTGTCTTTTATCCTGGAGTGTCTCCAAGGGCAGCTCCTGCCAATCTCCCCAAAGCCACTGACAGAGCGAACAGGCTACAGAAGGTGCCCTCTGGCTTTGCCTTTGCCGGTCTCCTCCGGCCTCAGCTCCCCAGCGCCTTCAGAAGCTTTCACCTAAGATGAGACTCCCCCATCTTGCTCCCTCCTCAAGGCAACAGTAGTAACCGATGGTAACATCTGAACTTCCCAGCCAGGCCAGAGAGGCCAGGGTGCCTCCATGGGGCCCTTCCTTGGAGGTTCACTCAGGACGGGATTCCAAGGCCGGGAAGGCCGCAAACCTTTGGGCAAGTTAAAAAGCTAAGACAACGGCAGGCTGACTGGCGGGTGCCTCAAAAGCAGTTAATCCACTCTCTCCCCACATGCACACACACACACACACACACCCCTCCGTGTTCCTTGGGAAGCACTGCCGTACCATCTTTGGAAACATCCTTCCACACTTCTTCAACATAATAGTAGTCTCCACTGGTGATCTGCTCTGTTAGAGACAGCCGGGCACTTTGCTTGGAGAAAGGCGGGTAGCTAGAGAGGCTGAGCAAAAGGAAGAACAGTCCCTTTTACAACAGGGGGACAGCTGCAGCTCATTCCTTCCTGCTGGTACTTCTCAAAGCTGCCTTTGGCCAGGTTTTTGACAGCGGTAGTGTAAACCCTAAAATAAGCGCATTGCTTTTAAAAATATAACCTTTCCCAAACAGGCCTTAAAATCCCAGCACTCCCCAAACTGGCCCTCAGCCTCAACCAGAATGTTCTGTGTGATCTCCTCTCTCCAGCACGGCTAAGTTCCACATTAGGTTGCAATGCCAGAGACCTGTACTTTGACCTAGGGCTGCAACCCCGGGGTGGGTGGGTGGGTGTTATCCAGACATTACTCCGATCTCAGCGAGTTTACACCAAGGTACAGCATTAGTTCTTGTAAAGAACAGGGATGTGAAGCTGAGTACTTTACCAGCAATACTAAACTTTTTTACCACATAAAGAGAATCACTCCAAGACTCCAGCAGTCCACAGATCGTCCATATCCATCTGTTTCAGCAAAACGTAGAATCTCTGGAGCAAGATAGTCAGGAGTACCACATAATGTTTGCATAAGAGAAGTTTCTCCAACAATCTTGGATTGCCCAAAATCTGTAATCTTGTGCAAGGAAAGTTGAGAACAGTTCAAAACTTGAAATAAAACTTTTCCTTGTGCCTGTTCAGTCTCATCAGAAATGTACATCTTACTTTGCCCTCTTACTCAGTATAAAAGGAATTTGCTTACAGGGGAAGGCAGTTCCTTACTTACCTTTAAAAGGCAGTTCTCTTCCCTAGATGATAAAAGCACATTCTCCAATTTCAAATCCCGATGAACTATGCCATGTTTGTGAAGGTACTTTGGAGAATACCAAAAAGGGAAAAAAACATGGAATAAATGGACTTACAAAAAGATGCAAGACAGGAGTCTGGTAGCCCTTTTTCAAACTAACATGGTTTATTTTTAAGGTATAAACTTTGGTGTTCTGCTGATTACTATTCACAGCTGTTTAACTTCTGCCTGAGCTTAGTCATAAAATGCATTTTGACAGGCTCCCCAGGTATTAAACCCCCCCTCCCCAGTTCCTTCTTGATGTGATACACAGCATAACTCCACCTCTAACAGCAGATGCCTGGCTGAGTCGCCAGCCAGGCTCCCAGATCGCGTTGTCACAATTACCTGCACAGCCAATAACATCTGGTAAAAATAAAGTTTGCAAGTTCTTTCACTCAACCGTGCTGGTCGCTGAACCTTGTCAAACAGTTCCCCACCTTCCATCCTGAAAAGATTAGAGGGAAAGTTACGGGCTTTGTTTTCTTCCTAGGAAGCACATGTCAAGGTAACGCAGAGAGACCCGGTGCTAACCAGGAAAGATCAGCTCTTCAGGCTGAAATTAGAAGTGGGGTTCTTTGCAAATGACCCCAACTGACTCAAGTAATTTCCTGACTTGCTGGACCTCACAGTTATTTGAGCCACAAGCATTTGCGATCAAGGGATTGTTCATCAGACACCAAAATCAGGTGCCAAGATAAGCCTTGAAGCAGCAGCTGAACATAGATGGGGATGGGCTCTATTTCCTGGAGTTAAATGGGCCTTGAAATACTATTCATTTTTTATAGATACATTTTCTTTCTTTTCCTTCACCCTTACCAGCTCATCTTCTAAATATTGCTGATTTCTGGAAATATCAGATGCTCATTTCAATTGCAGTGAGTCACAGACAGAAACCCAGAACCACAACTTACAATTCCAACACAATGTAAAAGTCTTTTCCTCCAAAGAAATCTATTATCTTGATTAGGCAGGGCTACAGAGAAAAAGAAAGACAATATTCAGAAGTGACTCTTATGGAAAGTGTTTAAAAGAGCAATTTTGTTTTGCTTTTAAAAAGGATTGTGAATCCATTCATACAGATACGAGTCGCCTGATTAAGTATGCTTTTAAAAAAAGGAGGACAGTGTCTTTTTAAAACAAGTAATTTTCTCCAGAAACCTGAGTGACTTAGTTCCAATCAAAAGAGAAGAGGAGCACACCCAACACAGAATATGCTATTCACTTTGAAGGTTACTCACATGGTCGATCCTCTTCAAGATCTCCACTTCTCTCTCAATGTTAGAGGGCTTGTCCTGCTGTTAAACAACGGAGCATCAAAATATAAAGTCACCCCTGCAGCTTGAACTCATCCCCTTAAATGGAAGCATTTTTCAAAACAAGACAGTGATAGGAGTGGCTGCTGTAATGAAGCAAAAACCAGAGGAAAAATAAAAACATATTTGCTCAACTGCAAATTAAATTGAAAAGGGAGACAGACAGAAGCTCTTGGAGAAAAGATCTTCACCTTAAAAAGTGGGAACAGAAGCTGGTAAATGTGCAGCAAAGCTGTTACCTTTTTCTACAGGGCTGAACTGGGGTGTGTGTGTCAGCAGTGGGGCATTTTAAGAGCTTTTTAGAAAATTTATGCACTTGGATGAAATTTAAGTCCCTCGGTCTTCCAAAGGGGTTCCCTCAAGGTGGAGGGTGAGGGGTTTGAGCAAGCTAATAGGCCAATCAACATTTGCTTCCTGCATCAACCTCTGGTGAAAAACACACACAGAGTAAAGGCATTGAAGCTACATGGAGTCCACAAACACCCAGCCAAACATGCACAAACATGTTGCATCAATATGTTAAAACCAGGGATGCTTTCCTCCCTTCAAAAGATTCCTTTCTGGCTAGGATTAGGGTACAAAGAAACAAAATGGAAAAACTTACCATTTCTGGCAAAGCATCAGTCATAAACTTTGCTTTCTTTATGATTTTTATGGCAACTTTCCTATGGGTGTCCCTTTCAAAGGCCAACTTCACCTCTCCACAGGCCCCACTAACAGAAACAGAAGGAAGAAATGGCTGTGTAAGGGAGCCCCGGGTGCCTAGCAATCTTGTTCTTACTCTCCTCCCACAGTGGGCCCAGGGGAGCCTCGGGGGTGGGGGGTGGGAGACAGGCCCACAGAGACCAGGGGGCTGCTCCCAAGAGGACAGCTATGGGCAGCTTTAGCTTAGCTCTTTGGCCTCATCTGGTTCTAGTATGATCCATTCTGCCCAGGCAGTGTGAGAGCAGCTGAAGCCGATGCAGAAAGATCTTCCAACTGAGGGAGACCCATGCTGAAACCAACCTGCCCCCCACCCCAAGAAAGGGATCCCTCCCACCAACCTGCCCAGTGTCTTTGAGACGATGTACTTCTTCTGCATTTCCTTGGGGTATTCCAGCTGATGCCCGGCTTCCAGGTCAGAGAACACAAACACTGGGAAGGGAGCAGAGAGGGCACTCCTGTTACAAATGGCATGAAGCCCTTTTGCACAACCCAGCCACTGCCATGCCACATTGCAAGCATGGTTGAACGTGGACAACGACTAAAGGGCAAGACTATCTTCAGGGCCTGAGAAAATCACCAAATGCAAAAATATTCAAGGAAAATTGTGGCCATTTGGAAGGAGCATTTGCTTTCCAATTTCTAACTGTAGGTCTACTTCATACACTCACCCCTTTTCCTTAAAACTACTGGGGGATGATCACAAACATTATGGGAACTACCTCCTGCTCTGCCTAGACAGGCATTCTGAAGTGCAGTTGGCAGGGGTTGTGTGGGTGGGAGGAGCAGAGTACAGCCCCAGCCCCAGAGACTGCGTGTGCTGCATCCCCTGAAGGAGAAATATGATCCTACAGAGGTGCTGTTTCAATCACTTCTGATGGCATGCCCTCTGCAGGATTCTAGCACGGGGTGCCCGTGGCATGCATTTGTCTTTAGGTTGCATCTTTCTGGGGCACAGCAGGTGTGTGTCCAGCCCTGGACATGTGAGGCGTGCCAGGTAAGTGAAGGAGCATTTCTGAGTTGCTGTGGCTCTGCTGCCCAAGAACAAACGCAGAGAGCAGGGGGGGGTGTGTGTGGCTGTCTCAAAAGTAGGTTTTCCATGCCTCCTGCTGTTTGGACATGCCAAGCAAGCTCTGCCTACCTTTGTTGTGAGGCAGAGACAGGGCAATTTTGGCCACATGGGCCAGAGGAATCTTCCTGCCCTTGCCCACCACACGGTCATTGACAAAGGTCCCGTTGGCACTTTGGTCTTCCAGGTAAGTCACAAAGCAGCCCCGAGGTTCCAGTTCCTTGGCAGAAAAGCAAACTTCGCTCAGCTCCCATCGGAGGGAGGGCAGCGGACCCATGCCCCAAAGGGGCAGCCCCCCAGGCCTCAGCCCCCTCGGGGCTTACTCTGAAGATGCGGAAATGCCTTTTGCTGTACTGCCGGTAGGCTTCGCTCCTAGCCAGATCCAGCTTGGAAAAGCTGTAGTCGCAGCCGGGATCGCGGCCAAACCAGTACTCGTTCTTCAGGCAGACTGAGTGGGAAGAGGAGCGGGTCCGGTCAGCCCGGGCAGGCCCGGCCCACGAGGCGGCTCGCGGAAGCCAAGCGGTCCACCCCACGCCCGGAGCCGCGTCCCGAGCCGACCGCTCCCGCCCAGGCTCCGCTCGGGACCCTTCCCCGCAGCCGCCCCAAGCCCCCGGGCCGGCTACGCACCGCAGTCGGGAAAGCCCCTGGCCAGGCCGAAGAGGTGTCCCCACGGCCGGGGCGCCGCCTCCGCCTCCTCCTCCTCCTCCTCCTGGTCCTCGGGGATGGCGGGCAGGTCGTGCGCGGGGAGGGTCTCCAGGGAGCTGAGCGTGCCGGAGGAGGAGCTGCCCGAGGAGCCCGACGGCTGCTGGCTCGGCGGCGACGGCTCCGGGCGGGACATGGGGCCGCGGCGCCGGGACACCTTCCGCGCTTCCCGCCCTGCGCCTGCGCGGGGCGGGGCGCCTGCCTGCCTGCCTGCTGCTGCCTGCCGGACTGGATGTGGCGGCGGGCCTTGCGCGCGGGGGCCCCGCGGCGGGCCGGGTCCCAGGCGCCCGGGCGCTGCTGCTCCTGCTGGAGCTGCGGGGCTCCGCTGGGGGGGGCGGCGGCGGCGGGGGGCGCCGGCTTCTGCCCCTCGTGCCACGCCTTGCAGCCCCCGGAGGCCCGCGCGGACCTCTTCCGGGTGCTGGGCTGGTGAGGCGCGCCCGGGGCGGGGGGGGGTCGCCGGGGGGGGGGGGTCGGGGGCGCGGCGCCGATTGACGCTCCCTCCTCCCCGCAGCCCGCGCGGCTTCGCCGTGGACCTGGCCGGGCTCCGGCAGCGCTTTCTGGCCCTGCAGCGCTCGCTGCACCCGGACCGCTTCAGCCGCCGACCGCAGGTAGGAGCCGATAGGAGGAGCCCCGCTGGAGCTGGGCTGGAAGTCCCCGGGGCCCTTGACCCCGCCACGGGGCGGGCGCTGTGATCCCCTCCGTGCCTTGCAGGCCGAGCGCGGCTTCTCGGAGCAGCACGCCGCTCTGATCAACCTGGCTTATCGCACCCTCCGCAGCCCGCTCAGCCGCGGCCTCTACCTGGTAAGACGGCGGGAAGGGGCGGCGGGCTGGGCGGCGGCGGCGGGGTTCACCCTGAGCCGCGCCCTCTGCTGCTTCCCAGCTGGAGCTGCACGGAGTCGAGTTGGCGGCGGGCAGCGATGCGGAGGCCGAGCCCGGCTTCCTCGCAGAGGTCTTGGAGCTGAATGAGCAGTTGGCGGCCGCGCACTCGGAAGCGAGCCTGGCTGCGCTGGAGCGCCTTCTGGCAGGTCGGTGAGAGCTTCTGGGGCCTCTGGGGTCGGGAGCGGAGGCCCCTCTGAGCTTCCCTGCGAGGCGGCCGAAGGAAGGCTGCGTGGTTTCCTCCTCTTCCTCTTCTCTCTTCCAGCAAAGCAAGAGGCTCTGTTGCAGGAGGTGAGCAGGGCCTTCGAGCAAGGTAGGAGGCCGGGTGGGCGGTGGGTGGTGGGACTACGAGCAGGACAGTCAGCTCACCCGCTCTCATCCATCCATACAGCCACGCAGGCTCCTTCACAGCCATTTTCCCTGGCTTCCTTCCCAGAGTTTCCCCCTAACTTCCCAGTGTAGGTTTCCCTGGCGGTTTCGGCAGTCCTGTTACCTTGTTAAGGCTTGTTCTGGTCTTCTAATTGCAGATGACCTTCCCAAGGCCAAAAGGCTCTTGAGCAAAATGAAGTACTTTGCGAACCTTGAGGAGAAGGTGAAGGAAAAGAAAGCTCCTTCTTGATCCCTCATCCTGTTTTGGGCAACCCATGATGCACTTTGGCTTGTCCCTTCCTTGACAAGGAGTCACGGAGGGACTGAGGGAAGAGGGCAGGTAGCAACCTTGTCCTGTCTCTGCTTGTGGGCCAGAAAGAGAAGCTGCCTTTGAGGGAGCCCACAAATCAAAATAAAGGCGCTCTGGGCATCCATTTCGGTTTGCGTGTATGAAAGGTGCTTGGCCAAGATGGTGCCTACTTCTTGCGTCTTTTGGCAGAAGTTGGCCGACCGTGCACGGAGAGACTTTTTACTGCCCTGCAGGATAGTGGGCATTAGAGCAGGGAAGCAGGGGCTGTTTGCCTCACCCTTCTCCCCTGCAGCCGGGAGTCTAGGGCACGCTGGGATGGGTTCACAGGTCACCAGGACTAAAAGGGCTTGGGGGTCTCCTGCCCAAAGCTGTTCAGGAAAGTGTCTCAAGTGGTCACATGTACCATTTGAGCAACCAAGCCCTGAAGCTACACCAGGGCTGAAGACTGACACTAGGGTTCTCGCAACTCTGTTAATTTTTCCATGCTGTACATACTTATAAGCCTCCATTTCCTTCATGATTTTCTAATTAAAATGCTGTGAGCTTTTATTCTGCCCAGAGAACTACCCAAAAGAGTTTCCCATATTATGAGTAATATGTATGGTGTCCTATTACCCATATATGTCAAGAACTCTCCCTCGATTTTCTCGCCAACTGTCCCTGTTTCTAGCAAGCCTCTACTGCATGCAACAAGCCTGATTGGTGAATTGTGTTTTGGAGGCCAACTGCCATCTTGGCCCGGCCAACTTTACTCTCAGCGGCTCTTCCTGCACTCGTCCCCTTGACTAGCACGGCTCAGCTATGTTCTAAATGTAAAGACAGGAGCCAGGTGAAAAGCAGCCCTTTATTGAGCAGGCCCTGCTCTCTAGAAGGCGGGTATACAGGGAGTGCAGAATTATTAGGCAAATGAGTATTTTGACCATATCATCCTCTTTATGCATGTTGTCTTACTCCAAGCTGTATAGGCTCGAAAGCCTACTACCAATTAAGCATATTAGGTGATGTGCATCTCTGTAATGAGAAGGGGTGTGGTCTAATGACATCAACACCCTGTATCAGGTGTGCATAATTATTAGGCAACTTCCTTTCCTTTGGCAAAATGGGTCAAAAGAAGGACTTGACAGGCTCAGAAAAGTCAAAAATAGTGAGATATCTTGCAGAGGGATGCAGCACTCTTAAAATTGCAAAGCTTCTGAAGCGTGATCATCGAACAATCAAGCGTTTCATTCAAAATAGTCAACAGGGTCGCAAGAAGCGTGTGGAGAAACCAAGGCGCAAAATAACTGCCCATGAACTGAGAAAAGTCAAGCGTGCAGCTGCCAAGATGCCACTTGCCACCAGTTTGGCCATATTTCAGAGCTGCAACATCACTGGAGTGCCCAAAAGCACAAGGTGTGCAATACTCAGAGACATGGCCAAGGTAAGAAAGGCTGAAAGACGACCACCACTGAACAAGACACACAAGCTGAAACGTCAAGACTGGGCCAAGAAATATCTCAAGACTGATTTTTCTAAGGTTTTATGGACTGATGAAATGAGAGTGAGTCTTGATGGGCCAGATGGATGGGCCCGTGGCTGGATTGGTAAAGGGCAGAGAGCTCCAGTCCGACTCAGACGCCAGCAAGGTGGAGGTGGAGTACTGGTTTGGGCTGGTATCATCAAAGATGAGCTTGTGGGGCCTTTTCGGGTTGAGGATGGAGTCAAGCTCAACTCCCAGTCCTACTGCCAGTTTCTGGAAGACACCTTCTTCAAGCAGTGGTACAGGAAGAAGTCTGCATCCTTCAAGAAAAACATGATTTTCATGCAGGACAATGCTCCATCACACGCGTCCAAGTACTCCACAGCGTGGCTGGCAAGAAAGGGTATAAAAGAAGGAAATCTAATGACATGGCCTCCTTGTTCACCTGATCTGAACCCCATTGAGAACCTGTGGTCCATCATCAAATGTGAGATTTACAAGGAGGGAAAACAGTACACCTCTCTGAACAGTGTCTGGGAGGCTGTGGTTGCTGCTGCACGCAATGTTGATGGTGAACAGATCAAAACACTGACAGAATCCATGGATGGCAGGCTTTTGAGTGTCCTTGCAAAGAAAGGTGGCTATATTGGTCACTGATTTGTTTTTGTTATGTTTTTGAATGTCAGAAATGTATATTTGTGAATGTTGAGATGTTATATTGGTTTCACTGGTAAAAATAAATAATTGAAATGGGTATATATTTGTTTTTTGTTAAGTTGCCTAATAATTATGCACAGTAATAGTCACCTGCACACACAGATATCCCCCTAAAATAGCTATAACTAAAAACAAACTAAAAACTACTTCCAAAAATATTCAGCTTTGATATTAATGAGTTTTTTGGGTTCATTGAGAACATGGTTGTTGTTCAATAATAAAATTAATCCTCAAAAATACAACTTGCCTAATAATTCTGCACTCCCTGTATATGCTCAATGCACAGACTCCCCTGCCTTCCGGTCTTCCTGGGTAGCTGGTGGGCTCAGAAAGGTGCAGCTCCTCTTGGTCCAGCCACCTGAGCTCCTCTCGGGGAGGCGTCTTGATTGCCCAACTCCAGAACAGCTCTTAGACCTCTGGGCACAGCTGCTGTCTCTCGCATGATTCTTCGTACGGCTCTTTGGCTCTCCTGAAGTTGCGCTTGTGAAATTCTCTCTTAATTTCTAGAAAGGTTTTGTTCTTGGTCTCAGGAATAATGCAGAAAATGAAAATGGCCACTGTGCTGCATTCTAGCAAAAACACAATGAAGCAGTACTGCTTTAGTCCTTTCTGGAAAAAAGCAAAAAATGAAATGTGAATGACCACAAAAAGCTGCAATGACTGTGTTTTACCCATACCCTCTGGGCAAGTTGGACTAATGTTAACTGTAGCTAACAGTTAACTTGGCTACAGCCAGCCAAGCCTCATGTCCTGGTCCAAGGTATTGTTTCAAGCTGTATAGAGGCATCCCAATGGGGGTGGGGGGAGTGTCATTGAAGACACATGCATGGCACATGCATTCCCATTTTTAGACTTAGCAGTAGTAGTTCACAAATACGTTTTCATTAACATGCTTGTCAAACTTCTATACTGAAATTAAGAGCGGCTTCTAACATTGTTAGAGTAGAAGGGAGGCTGGTAAACACTTGGCTCCCCCAAAACCAAAACCTTTTTGGTCAAAGAGTTGCCCACAGATGGCACAATTTCCACCAAAGCCCTTTTCAGGCCTCCTGTCAGCTGCCACCTTGTTATGCTTGCTTGTGCTTTGCTGCTATACAGTGACAGACTGCTATGAACTGTGGGAATGGGGAATGCTTGGGGAAACTAAAGTTAAGTAGTGTATCTTCTTGAGAAGCTGTTTGAAGGTTACCCAGCTGTAAGGAGGGGGCCGCATACCAAACTATGTAAACTACACTTGGACTTAGGAAAAGATCTTTCCTGAACCACATTGGTTGCCCTGAGGTAGGCAATGAGAGACAGTTAAAGGAGGGAAAAGTAGAACTTGGTGATTTTGTCACAAAATTTTCAGTTCTGACTTTACACTTGATCTCTTATAACCTATATCTTTCCCAACAAGTGGAGCCAAGGATCGTTTCTATTTAGGTCCAATTGTGGCAGGTCCAATACCTCCCTTGAAAGAGATGAGGGCCAAAGCGGATCCTTTTTCCCAAGTGTCAAGCTACAATTCACTTCATGCCTGACTTTGCAAAGTGAATGATCATAGGCTGAATAATATTTAAACAGTCCAGCTCTTGATGATCAAAAATCTAAAATCATCTCCACAAAGTATAGAATCATGGAGCAGGAAGTGACCTTGGAGGCCTTCTAGTCTAACCTGCCCAAGACGGGTCCTTACACCAATGGGGTATTGTGTCACACTCTTCCTTTTGCACCCTGGAGTCGTTTCCCTTGAAGGTATGCAGAGGGAGTGTTTTGATCATGGCGACTCCTCACCCCTGAGAAGCTTCAGCTGGGGATGAAGTCAATCACAAGTGATCAAAGTAGCCCAAAGGACAAGGCTGGAAGCAGGGTCCCATGAAACAACCAACCTACCACAACAAAGGGGAAGAGCATGCCAATGGTGAAGAAGCTCAGCCAGCTCACTGATCCTGCAATGGTGTAAGCAGCAGGGCGGGAGGACTGCATGAACAATTCAGTCGTCAAAATGTTTGTCAGGCCACCTGAAGGAAGGGGCCCTTGTTAACACAGAAGGAGTGGGCGAGGCAAAGTATGTATGCAAGAGGCACATTGCAGAGGACATAGGCCAGTTCAACCTTCTGGCAGGTGTGGTGGAACAGATTATGAGTTTGTCTTTTGGGGGAAGCTGTCTTCAAGTCCATGCAGAAAGATGCAGATAGGTGGATGAAGGTCTTTTTTACTCCAGAGCAGAGCAAAGAACTTTAGTCAGAAACCAAGTTTTGAATTGAGGTGTCTAAAGACACCTTGTGTAAATCCATCTGGCCATCAAACGCCTTGGGAGGTCATTCCCTACCCACCTCTCAACTCCTTAGGCAAGCATGCGAAGCAAATCTTTATTACAGTCATAGACTCGCATAGATGGATGCATGCAGTACCTCCAGTCTTGGTGATTCCAAGACTACATAAGAGAGTTTTCCAGGCTGAAAAAACACCAAATACTTCCCCACCACCACACCAAATACTTCCCCACCACCACCACCACCAATCCCCTTGCAAATGTATCTTCCTTAAGGTAGGTCTCCTCAGCCTCTACAGTTCACTGCCAGGCCCTGCAGGCTGGCATGTATGAATTTCACTGCAATCGTAAAAGAGGGATACCTGGTCCAAGGCCAAAGCTCAAGATGAAGGCAAATACGCAAGCCATGCTCAGGTACGGTGCCCATACGTGCACCTAAGGAGAAAGCATAAGATGGCAGGTTACGTATTTCCCAAGTAGTGGAAAGAGTCAGTGGATGGTGTTGCTAGGGTTGTGCTATGCAGGTAGCAGGTAACGCTCAGCATTTACAGCCACTGTGGCAAAAGCTCCGGCAGGTGGGTGCAATGAGCAATGGGCATGCTCACCCTCTTAGCTGGGAATGGGCAGGTTTCCCAATTACCTCGAAGTTCAGGGAGATAGTCAGGATGGAGCACCAAAGCATCATAAGGCAGTAGCCTCCCAGGATCAAAGGTCTCCTCCCCAAGGATTCAACTAGCAAGCCCTGCAGCAGGAGAAGAGTAAAGCCACTTGCTTGCTCAGGGAGAAAAAAAACTTTGTAGTCACACAGAAAGCCTGAATTCTACTACTTACACAGGTGAGGGCAGTGAGGCATTCACACATCCCTGTACCTAAAGTTACATAGGGGATCTTCTCAGGGGGAATCCCTGTCTCTGCAAAGACGTAATTGGCATAAAAGTAAATCTGAGAGAAAGGGGGAAAAAAGCTCAATGAGGAAGGGAAGACACTGCAAGAGGATATCCATTTTGCTTGCCAACAACTGTGTCCTGAGTCCATGAAACAGCTTCGGATTGCAGCTCGCAAAAAAAACACGTGACTAATCTGCGCAGCCTCGGCTCTGCCTCTGAATCTTGCTGCCAGTGCTCAGGAAGAGACCCAGCCCCCACACCTGCTATGGGCCCTCGGTTATCTTGGCCAGAGGCGCTTGGAGGGCTGCAGCTGCAAGAAGAGCCGAGCACCCAGCCGGGGCATGGGCAGTTCCCATCCTGCTCTTGGTTCCAAGCTATCGGGGAATCTGCCTGCGGCAGGAGGTGGGCGGAGAGTCCTGCCAAGGGGTGTCTTGGCACTCACTGCGTTGATCCCACTGAGCTGCTGGCCCATGGTCAGACAGATGACTGTAATCAGCTGCCAGCGGATGCTACGGTCAGCAAAGAGCTCCCAGGGGTTCTTTGCCTTCTCTCCTCTGAGGACAAAGTTCTCTCTCTGGATGTCGTCCAGCTCCTTCTGGTAGTGCAGAGGGCCATGGAAGCGCTTCAGTGCTGGGAGGAAAATGGGGTTCAGCCTCCAGGGGGTTCAGGCCCACCTGAGGCCACTTGGCAGGTCCAGCAGGAGGCGAAGCGACTGGAACACCTCTGACCGGGTTCACCCTTAGTGGCTGCCGCTCTGCTTTCCTGGCTGTGGCTCTACTGAGGTGGATGTGGATGGATTTGCCCAGAGCTCTCCCACCCCTACTTTGTCCTGCAGACAACAGCGAGATCTGAGAGCATTTCTTTCCGGCTAAAACCCCCAGTGGGCAGAAGGATCTGCTGGCTTGGAGCCGCTCCCTGGCCTGAAAGGATACACACAGTTCCCCCTGGGAGGTTCAGGAAGCATGGCTGCCAAAGGCCACAGCCCACCCTACCTTTGATGCATTGGGCCTCATCCCCACGGTCCAGTAATGTGAAACGGGGACTCTCTGGAAACCAGGGAAGGCTCAGGAGTTGGATGATGGCAGGCAGGCAGCAGCTTGAGAGCAGGGCGGGCCAGCATTCCTCTCCCCCCAGCAGCTCCCTGTGGGAAGCAGCACCAAGGCAGCTCTTCAGGCCCCCTAGGCAGCCAGCTGCCCCCTACGCTGGGGCCCCAGTGAGCCAGAATTCAACACTCACCTTAGACCCATTACTTGCCCGGTCAAAATGCCTCCTGTCAGGAAGATGGAACTGCCCATTGCCACAGCCCCACGAAGGTGTCTGGGGGCAGTTTCACCTATATAGAGAGGCTGCACGCAGAGTCCAATGCCTGAAAACAGAAGAGGGTCTCGGGAGCAGGTTTTCTCCCATACATTTCCGAAAGGACCTGTCCTCCATGAACTGCACACCTGGTGCAGGTCGGTCTCTTGCAGGAAGCACCTGATTCGTTAACCATGGATGGATCTTGGTTGCAGTTTTCTAGAGACAAAATCCAATGCTTTACCTGTATTCATTCCAATCAGAAACCTCCCAATGATCAGCAATTCAAAGAGCCCCGTTGGGAAGCTGGCACCCATCAGGGTAGCAGCAAAGAAGGCAAGGAGGTTATTCATCAGCAGAGCCCCTTTCCTGCCAAAGGAGAAGGGAGTCAGAAAAGCTGAGCTGCTGAAGAAGGGAACCGAGGAGACCCCGGAGCAGGTCTTGGCGCATGAGAAGGTCGGACAGCAGGAGAAGCGGGTGGCGACTCGGGGTTTCCAAACAGGAAACCTTTCCTCCCTGCAGGGGCTGGTGCATGGCTACTGTTTGCTCAGGCTGCCCTCCAGCCGCAGTAGGCAGGCCATCCCTGCAATGCCTCTTCCCTCCCATGACAGGGCAGTTCCCAGGGACTGTCAAGTCAGGCCAGGCGCTTGCTGGCTGACAAAGACAAAGGACAGACAGGGCCTGTCCATGTCCTTCAACTCTTAGGAGAGGAGGAAGAGCAAAGGAAGCATGCCTCTAGGAATGACTATGCTCACCTGCCCAGCCAACCAGCCATGATGCTCCCAAGGTGAGCCCCAAAGAACCCACCTAGGGAAAAAATGGAAGCAATGGTGGACCAGAGAAGAGTCAGCATGCTGGAACTCAGCTTGGTCTGGTAACGGCTCTGCCAGGTGTCATTGAGGAACTTGTGGATGTGCTGAAAACCCAAAGGGAGAGTACTGTGGGGGATGGTAATGGTGGTGCTGCCTACTCCCCATGGCCAGTATGGGGCAAGCATTTCAACCTCCGTAGGTAAGAGTCTTGGGCAGAGGCTGCCTGGGACACACATCCCCTCAATCAGAAGCAGATCAGCACAACTCTCGTCAGAAAGACGCTAAATTAGCTGCTAGGAATCCGCCTCTTCATTTCCTTCCCCATTTTGGAGAGCTAACCTTCTCGACGTGCCCCACATGCTGGCTGGGGAATTCTGGGAGTTGGAGTCCCCACATTCTATCATGGCCGAGAAACACTGGGCTAGAGATGGCTGCAAGCACACATTCAGGGAACAGTCGGCTGCCAATCTAGCATGCCATGCGCCCAGTGGGTAGAGAATGGCCACGGACTCCTTCCACCTCCTCCAGGGCTTCCTAGAAGCGTCTCACAGAAAGAGCCCTAAAGCAGCCTCCGGATTTCAATGCTGTTTTGTGAATTATGTTTATTAGCCACCTATCTGAAATGATACGGGGTCTCCTGCTTGAGCAAGGTCCCTTCCAGCTGTATTCTGGTTGATCTGAACTGAATCTCAGCCTCTCAGTCTCCATCTCAGTGTGACCTATGCATACGTGTTTAGCACATGCTGTTGTTCCTCCACGGTTATTTTTGTTTTAAATCGTCTTAGGAAGCATAAAACACTGCATTAAATCAATCTTGCACAGTGAGGGAATCAGCTGAGGCAGGAAGAGTCAGCTGCCTCGACGCCAGACCCGTTTGGCTTTGTTGCCAGCACACGTGGAAGAACTACCAGCCTGCTCTGATCTTGACTCCAGGAGGCTTCTCAAATAGTGCTGGGGCTGGGGGAGTAGGTGTTACTCCAGGAAAGGATGGTATCCCACAGATTGCATTTCTCCCCCAAAATGGCTAGATGAACCAGGATGGGAGACCACAGCAGCTGGGGGTGTAATTGCCCCACCAGTGATGCCCACACAGTATTCCTGACAATGTGGCAGGTATTTGCGCCCAGGCCTTCTGGGACAATATATATCAGCAAGCAATGTTGCTCAGGACCTTGGGCATTTTCAGCCCAGCTGGACGTGGAGCCTTTTTCAAATAAATCATGGACTATTGGAAGTCTGTGCTGGTTCATACATCCTTCCACCCTGCTTCCTCTGAATTGGAAGTGTGAACAGAAGAATCTACAGCAGAGCAGTCACAAACAGCCCTTGGAGGTCTTACCTGAGTGGGGGCACTGATGACAGAAACGTTGTATCCATACTGAAAGGTCCCTCCGATGCCAGCTGCACACACGGTGCCAAGAAGGGTCCAGGTTGGGAGCTACAGAAAGAGGAAGTCCCAAATGCCATGGTCAAGAAGGGCTGGACGTCCAGAACCTGGCAACTGAGAGCGCCCCAATCTGCTTCAAACAAAAGATGTTTAGTTTGGCAGTCCATGAGATTACCAGGCCCATTGGGAGCTGGGGGGTGGAGTGGGGGCATTTTAAAAATCTGAGCCATTGTTTTCTCCAGCCTAGGAAGATGCATCCTGAGAAGGAAATCACAGCCTGTGGGTGGACCATTAGTAACAGCCTCTGGTCTGAATTAGGAAATAGAAAGCTAATAAGTAACTTTTTTATACATTTTTAACTGCAAAATAACAAATGAAGTCAAAACATAACAAATAAACAAAAGTGGAAGAAGATTATGCTGTTATTTCTTCTCATGCTCTTTGTAGTCGTTCTTTCCCTACTCAGCAGCAATCTTCACACTCCTTCCCATGGCAGCTCTCCTCCTGGATCAGTCTAGATTAAAAATTGGACATCCACAACTCTTGCCTTTTCACATGCGTGGGAACCTCCTTTGGCTACTGGGGGAGCAGAGCAGGAGGTGGAGGCAACCTCCCTTTTACCAACCAGCTAGAATATTTTTCAAAGGATAAAAGCCCAGCTGAAAAGGTGGCAGTTAGGGGTATTCCCCCTTAGAAAATCCCAAAGCATCAGCTGCTCCCAAGAAACACACACACAGAGAGAGAAACATCATCCGAAGTTGTAACAGATCCTTATAAGAAAGGCCCAGGGGGCATTTCCCTTACAAGACAGCAAGTCAGAGAAACAAACAGCAGAGGGAGGAAGAAGAGAAGAAATATGCCTAGGACGGAAAGATGCCATAGACTGACTTTTCTCTTTCCCCAGATTGGAGAGATCCCAGAAAAAGGGAAGCATTTCTTCGCAAAGCACATGGCTGGTGCCAAATGGGATGGCATCTACCTAGGTCTCGAAGAGAAGCTCAGCACTTAGGCTGGGTGATGTTGGGACAGTCCCTCTCTCTCAGCCCCAGCCCACCTCACGGGATTGTTGTGGCGGGGAAAAGAGGAGCAAGGAGTATTAGGTATGTATGTTCACTGCCTTGAGTTACTTACAAAGTCAAAAGGCGAGGTAAAAATCAGATAAATAAAGGGGCAGAGCTGGCACCTTTGACCGATTCCACCCCACCGCTCTCCAAAAAGCCCCCAGCCTCGGTTAGGTCTTGGCTGCCGGTCGCCCGAAACGCCAGTGCTGCGGCCGCAGGACGGCTCCGGTGCCAGAAAACGGGGCTGGAAGCTCCCGGCAACTCCCAGCAACGGAACTCCTCGGGCCGGTCGGAAAGCAACTAAGCGCCGCGCCGGGCCCGCCGAAGAGCAGCGCGGGGCTCCCAGGCAGACGCGCCGGCCTCTCACCTGGCGCCCTGGACTCCGGCGGGCTCCGGCCACGCGCACCAGCGGCCGCCGCTCCATGCTCGCCGCCCGGGCTGCACGCGGCCGGCCCGGAGAGCAGCTGGCTTTATGCCGGCCCCGCCCCCGGCCCCGCCCCCCGGCCCGCGCAGCGCCTACGATTCCCGGCAAGCCTCGCGCGCGCGTCCGTCACCTGCCGGCGTCCGCGGCGCGCCCGACCCGCCCAGCGGCGGCGCCCCACGCAAACCGCGAGCCGAGCGGCCGGCGCCGCCATGGCCTCCGGGCCGCTGCCCAGCGCCTTTCCTCCGCAGCCGCTGGCCCCGCGGCCCCGCGCCCGCCGCCTCGCCGCCCCGGGGCCGGCCAGGCCTCCCCTCGGCGCGCGGGCCTCGTCGGTCAGCCCGGCCGGAGACCCGCCGCGCGCCTGGAGGAAGCACCGAATGGAGGAAGAGCCGGAGGGGTGAGCGGGGCCGGGCCCGAGGCAGGCAGGCCGAGTGTCCGCCGCGGCGCCGGGTGCCAGCCTGTTCGCTGTTTCCTCCCCAGGTGCCCCCCGGGCAAGAAGGCGGCGGCGGGGTGGCTGTGCTGCGCGGAGGCGACCCCCGGCCCGCCGGAAGCGCCCTGCGAGGAAATGGAACAGGTCGGGCCGGAGCAGCAGTGCGAGGCTGCCCGCCGGAGGCTGCAGGAGATCGAGGACAGGTGAGCCGCCTGCCCGCCCGCCCGCCCGCCGTAGAGGCCGCCCTCCACCCGCGCCCCTCTCACGGGGCTTCCTCCTTTCCCCGCCAGGATCACCGAGGAGGAGGAGGAGGAAGAGGAGGGACTTGCAGGCCGGCCCGAGGGCCACCTGCCCACCCTGGTCCTTTCCCATACGCTGCAAACCGGACTGAAACAGGACTACGAAGGAATCTTGACCAAGAAAATAATTGAGTCCATGTACGTCTAGAGTGGCTCCAACAGGGAAGGGGGGGATTGAATTCCGGCCATCTTATCCAGCCTCCCCCTTGGGTGTGGCAGCACGCCTGCCCCAGAGGAGAGACCCGGAGCAACGTGGGCAAGGGCTGCGCTTCAGACTGATTTTGACCCTGGTGCTTTCTCTCCCTCAGGAGCCGTCCATCAATGGAGCTGGTGCTTTGGAAGCCTCTCCCTGAATTCCTCCCTGAAAAAGAAGGTTTGGCGTATATTAAGAGCTACAAGCCATCGGTCACAGAAAGACGCCTTGGAAAGCTAGCAGCCCTGGAAGCTGCCTTTCCCTCACAAACAGACAAATTCCTGACAGAGTCTCAGCCAGCAGAAATGCCCTTGGCCCACTTTGGGGCAGTTGGATCTGGTGGGCCTGCGGAAGAAGAGATGGAGTTGTAGAAGGGAAAGAAGCAAACTGCTTTACCTTTACTTTCTGGGCAAGCAGACAAACTGCAGAGATTGAAAGGTGCCATTCTATAGGAATCAGGGGCTTAGTTATAAATCTAGGATGTGAGGAAGGCGCTTGGGGTTCCTGAAAATAAGCTGGCTGGTTCTTTGTGTGCACCTTGTCATCTTTTTACAAAGTGAGATGCCAAACCTTATGTCCCGTCCTTTATGCTCACTAAGCCGCAAGCCTTGTTTTCTTGGAGCACCAGTTAGAGTTTGGGTCTTTTTGAGTAAGAAATATGATTGATTGTGACAAATACAGCATTCATTTCTGCTGCAGCCTTTCAAAGTTCGAGCCAAGTAAGGCAAGTTCCCCTGTTCTAGCTATTGGCAAGAAATGTCTATTCAGGCATGGGAATTACAGATCCTCCTTCACCAACTCCAGATTAGTCGGTGGCATTGACTTGCAGACTGTTGTATGAACAGAACATGTGAACTGTTGATCCAGGAATGGTTCACATTGGCAAAAGTCCTCTGTGCCCTGTGGTTCCTCTCTCGAGGATCTCACTGAGGGAAGTAGATCATGGTTGTGGCAACCTAACTGAGCACACCTGTTGGTAGATATGTGCCAGTTAAACATCAGACTGCCTAAGCTGTCAGATTATGCACTTTTTAGCTTCTTGTGTGTTCAAGGAGCCAATTGGCAGCTAGTGCTCTGAACTTCTTGCAGCGCCACCGTAAATGAAAATTATTGCAGGAATTTTTATGTATAGGAAATAGTTTTTCTAGGAAAAGCTCAAGCTTTACACACTGCCTGGGAGAAAACCAGGAAAGGCAACCTTGGTTGATTTTTTTCCCCTGTGAAGGAAGACAATTGAAAGTAGCTTGTGCATCTTGGGTCCTGTTTTCAATTTTCTGCAGATTTTTCTTGGTCCCAAAATGTGTTGGCCTCCGTAGCTAATCTTTTTTTTAACTTGACATTGGGCAGATCTCAGCAAATCTATTCTGATGTTTACAACTCAGTTCTTTATATTGCTACTTTGTGAAGTTGCCTCTGCTTTTAAGTAACCTTTTCATTTAGCAAAAGCCTTCGTGCCTCTCTTCTGTTTGTTGAGTAGCAAGCCCAAGTCTCTCCAAAAGCTTGTAATCTAAGTTAGGGAAGGAGCCGGACAGCCCTTCTATGTGCTGAGATCAGAAAGCAGCACATGCTGGGTGCCAAGCAAGCATAGGACGGAAATTGGCTTTGCCTATATCCTGCAAAATCCAAGGAATCTGATTGCCTTTTTTATCAGAGCCGTTTCAGGTTAATGTTGGTTAGATTTTGCTCTGCTCTAAGAAAGGAAAAAAAGGACATCTGTTCCTTCAGCTGTACATAAAGTAACATTCCCCAGTTGTTGGATTGGCCTTGAAATTACCCACTCTCACTCACAGAGCAATTTTTTAAAAAACAACAACTGCTTTTCAAGTATATACAAAAGTGAATTTTTTTGAGGGTTAGATGGGCACCCATTTGAACAAGAATTGCTTAAAGGTGGGAATTCTGGGAGTGTTTTTGTTGATAGTTGATATAGAAACCAGCAACACTGCATTGTGGTCTGTCTGCCATTGGGCCAAGTCATAATTTGTACATCAATAAACTTTTAAAAAAATTGTAAAAGGCTGTACATTGCTAGCAAGTACTAACATTTATCACTACTTTTACCTTGCTGTAATCAATTCAACTCAGTGCTTTACATAGTTGAAAGCTATTAAGATTACTTTTGAGGCTGCAAAATCCCTTTGACCTCTGCTGGATCTGTGTTGACACACTGTAAGCTGCCAGGGTTTAGCCTTCTGTATCAGGGAATGTACCAGACGTCCCATTCTAGAAAACATTCAAGGTCAATCCACAATATTGAACCATTGGTGATAGAGGTATGTTGCCTTCAGGCTCTGGCTTACTGGTTTGTTAGCTCATAGCACAGTACTAGTGGCAAAAGGCTCCTTGCAATGAACTGGTATGCTAAATTGCTGTCGGATAATGATGGGCAGCAAGTCTTTGGCTGTTACACATGGCAATTGAGGCAAGCTCTCGCAAACAAGTAATACTAAGATCATTACATCATTCTGCCTGCACACCATGAGGAAGGGGCCTTGAAAGGCAAAACTTGCCACTTTCAGAATGTCTGAGGGAATCATTTTACACAGCCTATATAGCCAAGGAGTAGTTACACACAGGAAGGCCTCTGGAAATCCCAAAATGATTTCAGCTAACCCTTCTCACCTAAGGTAAAGGTTTCCCTGCACATGCGTGCTAGTTGTTTCCGACTCTAGGGGCCGGTGCTCATTTCCGTTTCAAAGCCGAAGAGCCCACCGTAGTGGTTCCTATTTTTCTACTTGCAATTTTACGTGCTTTCAAACTGCTAGGTTGGCAGAAGCTGGGACAAGTAACAGGCACTCACTCTGTTACGCGGCAGAGATAAAATGCCACACAGCCCTTGTGCACTGTACCATTCTGCTGCTCAGCTTGTGGAAACTAGCTGGGTGCTTCCTATGGTTCCCTGGCTCAAATGAGAACTTTCCTCCCTGCATCTGCAATGTTAGGTAGCTGCTGTGTCAACCCAGGCCTTTTGTTACATCAGGGCAGAATTGAACCACTTCCCACTCTGTAAGGACATTCAAGTATACAATTGGGCAGCAAGAATTTAGAGGCAACCCCTATATATCACTCAGGAACTAGTAGTAGGAAGATAGGAAGAAGAAAACTGTGTGTTGTAGCATTTTCACAGCTGTTACTTTTGTGTGATGGCTGGCCAAGGTTTTAAACTCCCTAAATTTTGCACACCCACCAATTTATGTTGCCGTTTCAAGTAACAGTTTATATTCGGATGGCTATCAATGCATGTCTATTTACCTATGACTAGTTGAGCTAGTTTGCCAAGTTAATATGAATGGCAGAGTTTGTGTAGAACCTTAAAAGGGACCAATCCATTTCACTCTTTCTGAATAATCTTCCGCTGTTACCTCCCTCCCACTTTAGTACAAAGGTAGGAAAAGGATATCACTTGCTCTGCATTTTAATTACAGCAAGTTTAAATATGCTGCAGGAAAATAATTTTCAAAAAAAGCAGTATGTGTATATTTACATAATATCTCACCCCATTGCACCGCCTTTATTTACGTGTTGAGGAGAAGCTACTGAGAGGGATTAGCAATTACTCCCTAAGCAGGATCTCTTCTTTCTTCCCAACAAAGCTAACTTGACTGGCAGTTTCATTTCTTGGAAGGGCTGTGGAAGTCTTTTGATGAGGCAGGTGCCAGGCAGAGGTGCATACAAAAAAAGAAGCAATACTTAGGAATCTGATGGAACACTTTCAAGAAGAACATTCTTCCAAAACGCCTGTCCATCTGAGGGCTGTCCAGAAGCTAAGCAGGTATCACACACTGATCAGCTGAGGAAAGAGCTCCTTGGCAAAAGCCTCCTCCCAGCTGCAATCAGTGTCCACAGGAGAGGACAGGTCACTGAATGAGGAGGGTGACCCCTCGTAGCCTGAGTCACTAGCTGCATCCAGCAGCGAGGGAGGCCTCTGGTCTGAGGAGAGCAGGTGGGAGAGACCCAGGTCAGGCAAAAGCGTATCTGCAGGCTCCTCCTTCACAGAGACAGGGGCCTGCAGGGGAGGAGAAGCCACCACTTCCTCCATGAGTGCACTGGTCTGGGTGGCCGCTTCCGATATGATCTCCAGGAAGAATGGCTTGGTGTATTCATGATCAAAGCGGATCAGTTCATTAATGGCATCCAGCTTGAGCGGTGCAGGCCCCAAGGAGGGACTGGTGGAGGCTGGTAAGGGAGCAGCTGCTTCTCCACATACTTCCTGCTGCAGCTTCTCAAAGAAAGTTGCCTGGGAGCTGCTGCAGTGCAGGAACATGTCTGGATCCAGACCGTCCAAAATGCCCAAGAGGAAATCAGACTGTAAGAGAAGACACACACACACAATTATGCCAGTTAGGAGAGGTGATTCAGAGAATCCCCGACATTCGCACCTAGCTGCACATGAAACAGGAGGCTACTTTTACCCACCTCAGCATCTGAAGAAGCCAGGCTGTCTGTGCCCAGAGGGAGGCCACCAACTGCCCCTTCCTCCTCTTCCTCCTCCTCCTCTCCCCCACCGTGGAGGCAGAAGACTGCTGGGCCTGTCCCTGCTGCGGAGGAACACGTAGTCTAAGTGCTGCAGACTCAGAGGACCCGGTCTCTGCCCCCCCAGGGGCGATGCTCGATGTCTCCTCTTGCGATTCCACCTGCGGGGAAGGGTCCAGAGTGAGAAGGGCTGAGGCGGGCGCCCTGGCGCGCCCCCCCCCCGCCAGCCTGCCGACCCTCACCTTCAGGGCGGGAAGTCCGAGACGGAGGCGCAGATCGTGGTTCTCGCGGGCCAAGCTCTGCGCGCGCTCCCGCAGCCGCCGGTTCTCGGCCAGCAGCTTCTGGTTCTGCGAGAGAGAAGCGGTGAGGGGGCGCCCTCCCGGCCACCAGCCCTCCCTCCCCGCCCGGGGCCCCGCCGCGCCGCCCGCCTCACCTCGGCCTCCAGCTCGACGGCCTGCCGCTCCAGCTCGCCCATGCGCGCCTTCTTGCGGTCGCGCGCACTCTGCGCCGCCACGCGGTTCTTCAGCTTCCTGGAAGGGAGACGAGAGGGGCGGTGAGGGGCGTCCGCGTCCCCGGTCGCGCCGCGCAGCGCCCGGACCCCGATCGCGGCCTCACCGGCGCAGGGCCTTCTCTTCCGGGCTGAGGTGCGCCAGACGCTGCCGCTTACGGGGCGGCGGGGAAGGCGAGGGGGGCCCCGGAGCAGTCGGCGGGGCCGTCGATGCGGCCGGCAGCAGGAGGAGCCGCGGCGCTGCTACGGGGCCCGGCAGCGGAGCCATCCCGCCGGCGGCCTCGGCCTCCTCCTCCTCCTCCACGACCGACGGGCCCCCCGAAAGACCGGCTCAGACCGTGCGCGGAGCCGTCTGCGCTGGCGGTCCTCCGCGGCTTCCGCGCATAACTCACGTCGTGGCTACCCCCGATTGGCTGGCGCCGGGAGATGCCCCCATGGGGGCGCTTGTCGATTGGGCTCTGGCCGACGGGGGCGGGACGCGATTGCGTCAGGGGCGCCTGACGCAAGCCTCTGCCGAGCGCCACGCTGGCCGCCCGCAACCGCGCAGCCGCAGAAGGACGCCGGCGGAAGGGGGAGGGGGCTGGGTTCGTCGGTGCGGGCGAGGGTTGCCTTCCGCCCTCGGTTGCGTCGAGCTGGGCTCGGGCGGGTCCCGCGGAACCGGTTCCTTCGAGGAAGAGGCGGCCTCCGCACATCCTGATTGGGCGGGGTTCCCTATAGCCAGCGAAGCGGCCGGGCTCAGTCCGGGGGATTCCAGCTCGTTACGCACCGGGGACATTTTGTAGCTCCCGATGCATAGCGAGGAGGAGACCCCCAAATTAGCCGCGTGAAGGAAAGTGCGGCGCAGTGAAGAGCGTAGCCACCTAACTTGGAAGTGGCCAGTGCAGGCGGGCTCCCCGCCCCGAGGGACGGCTTCCGTCATAGCAGGAGGTCTGCCGGTGCGGGCCGTGACTCAGTGAGCCCGCAGTCCGCGAGTCGGGGGCGCTCGGTCAGTCCTTGCTGCGGTGGGTGGGCGCCGGCAGAAGATTCCGACGGGCGAGCGAGAGAGGATCGGCAGGGGCCTTAGCTGCTGGGCTTTGTCTGAAATGGGCGGCGGATCCCTGGAGAGTAGTCCCCGCTTCAAAAGCAGCGATTTAAATTCTAACCCAGCGTTTTCAGACTATTTTATCGAAAATACTTATGAACTCTAGTTTGCTATACTTGACCCGCCATTTTAAAATTGGCAAAATCTAAATGGGCCAGGGAATCTTGCAGTCCCAGAGCAGAAGATACGTTGCAGCCAACGCTGGTTGCTTGAAGCAGTTGAACACCGCTAATGGCATAGGAAGGCCTGGAGGAACATTGTCCATAGGGTCGCGATGGGTCGGAGACGACTTCGCAGCTAACAACAAATGGCACTTCCCTTCACTGGCACCGCCGCCCGGGCACTATCAGGCTTCTCTAGAGAGAGCCGTTGCTCCCTGGTAGGTTATCCGCCTATCTAATATTTCCTCCACGTATTTACAGCCCGCCCCTTTTTAGTGGTCTCCGGGCGGGAGCATACAGAGCCGCCCGAGGGAAGGGGGCAGAACAAGAGGGTGACAGGGCCGAATCCGTCGCGCAACTTGAGCGGCTTCTCCGCCGGCAGGACTCGATTTTCAGCCACCAGCAGAGGGAGCAGAGGACTCGGCGGGGGGGGGGGGCGAACCGAATTGGTGTAAGGTCACAAGCCGCCCGCAGACTTTCCTTCCCCTCGACTTCCTTTGGGTTTGATGGCGCAGAGGCCAGCGCTCCTCGGGCGCACGGAGAAGTCTGCGGGTCCCGCGCTCGACTTCCGCCTCCGGGGCCTTCGGTCTCGGGAAGTCTGCAGCCCGGTGTCCTGCCTGCTGGCGGATAAGGGGCGCCGCGAGGGGCCGCTCCGGGAGCCTGCAAATTCCGCTGCTAAGAGCCGAGAACCACAGCGGGCTCCGTCCCGCGCTTAAGTTGGCCGCTGGGCAAGCCGGTCGAGAAAGCCCGCCCGCCAGGACGACTCCATCCCTTTTTGGGCTCCCCGATCCCCGTTTTCTGATATTCCAAACCCTTCAAGCGGCTCCCCTTGAATGTCCGCGGGGCCCCCGCTTCTCTCCAGTTGTGGAAGAAGAACTGGGGTCTCCTCCAGCGCAGACGCCACTGCTCAGACCAGAGCCCTTCGGCAGGAGGCGGCGAGGCCAGGAGGCGCTGACCCGCAAGCTGCCTTCCTATAGACAGCCGCCGGCTGCAAGGTGGGCTTCCACCGCCAGATCCGCCTCACTCCGGAGGCCCCTGCCGGGAGACGCAACCCCCCCACGTTCACCCTTTTCGGGTCGGCCGAAGCTTCGGGACGCTCAGCCCCGCCCAGGCGAAGCTACTTGCCAGGTCCCGCGCTGCCCGGCCAGGGGGCGGCGGCGAGGTGGGTCGGGCCCGGCCGGAGGCGGGGACAGCGCAGCCCCGTCACGTGGAGCGGATGAAAGGGACGCGGCGGCTGGGCCAGGAGGAGGAGGAGGAGGGAGTTGCCGCCAGCCCGCCGCCGCCGGGAGACGACGCGAGGCCGAGGCGGAGGCCGTGCAGGAGGAGAAGCCGCCCGGTGGCGTAGAGAGGCCCGGCGGCACCTGCGGAGCAATGCGCGATCCCGGCCTGGCGCCCTCCTCGCCACCGCTGCCCGGGGCCGGCGCGGGGGGCCCGCCGGCGCGATGAGGCCGGGCCCGGGGCCGCTGCTGGTGGTGGCGCTGGCGGTGGCGGCGGCGGCGCTGGGCCGGGAGGCGGCCTTCGTGGAGGTGGTGCTCTTCGAGTCCAGCCCCGGCGGCGACTACACCACTTACACCACGGGGCTGCAGGGCCGCTTCTCCCGCGCCGGGGCCACGCTCAGCGCAGAGGGCGAGATCGTGCAGGTGAGCGGCGGCAGCGGCGCAAAATGGCTTTGGGTAGAACGGCGGCGGCCTCTGAGCATCTGCAGAGCGCGCGGGCCCGGGGTCCGCCTGGCGCCGGGGCTGGAACGGCAGCTCCTCGGCTACCGCCCCGGCGCTTTCCGCCGATTTGGGGCGTTTCGGGAGAATGCGGCTCTTGTGCCCCCGACGCTCGCCCAGGCTGCCCTGGAGCAACGGTCCCGGCTCGCTTGGCCCTCCCCTTGGGTCAGGCCGGAGCCCGATCCAGGAAGGCAGCTCCTCTGCTTGAACGGGATCGCGGGAGGTGCCGCTGCTCTTTAACCGCGGGTGTGCTGAAGAGGCCGCTTTGGGACCCCCTCCCCCTTCGAGCCACGGATCGCCTTGGGGAGTCCGGAGCCAAGAAGATGGGGCCAGTGTGGCTGCATAAGACCGAGGGCGGGCCGCGGGTGGTTGCTGCTCTGCACGGTTAGCCATCCTGGCTGAACGTGGGTTTCGGGTTAGGAACTCGGGAGTTGCGTGTTTGCGGGCTCCATTCCAGAGAAGCGAGGCTCGGCGCTGGGGACGGCCCAGGGGTGGTGCGGTGATGCAGTGATGATTCCCGCTCCCGAGCGGTGATGGGCAACATTTGCCCTCGCGTGATCAACCTTTTGCCCTGGGAGTAGGAAACATGGGCTGTGTGTGTGTGTGTGTGTGTGTGTGTGTGTGTGTGTGTGTGTTGAAGTCAGATCTGCAGAGGAACCGTTTGCGGTGGAAGTCACTGCTCAGAGGCTGCTTCATCAGGGCTGCTCCAGTTTTGAGAGGTGCTGGGTTAGGAAGAAGTGTTTCCCTGCAGTATCCTTGCAGAGCCCAGAGGCTGCCGGTTAATTCGAACAATTTGCATAAAAAAGTCTAATCGGCTGCTACTGGTGAACGTTTTTCTTTTTCTCCTCCTCCTCCTCCTCTGCTTTTGGTGAATGCAGCTTCTAGGGGTGCTCAGCCTCCCCCCCTCTTTCTCTGCCTCAGATCAGAGGCTCACATGTTGAAGCTGGCAGTGCTAGAGGCTAGTTCCTATCTGTGTGACAGCATTTTTAATTTAACAGGACCAGCTTTGATCTTGCATATTTATAGGCAGCCTCAGATCACTCCAGCCTGTACTTCTTTATACTGTAACTGAAGTTCTTTCTTTCATCTCGCAGCCTTTGTGGATACATTGTTTATTTTGGGCTCTGAGGAAAAAGAGGCAGGAATGAAAA
The DNA here is from genome assembly GCF_947247035.1 of Vipera ursinii. NCBI lineage: Eukaryota > Metazoa > Chordata > Lepidosauria > Squamata > Viperidae > Vipera > Vipera ursinii. The sequence continues at coordinate 69,257 of NC_139527.1, read as the reverse complement.
TAAGGCAAGAGGCTTTCTCAAAACCATATATCCTCTACAATGCGAATGTGGCTGTGTTTGAATACAGTGGGGTACTAAGGCCCGAGATTAGCCCCTCTGTGTTGGGGTGACATGGCTGTCCAAATCTAGTCTGGGATTTTTCAGAAGGCCCCTCCTGAAGGGGCTGCAGCTTTGGGCTTGGTTAAGAAGGAAGGGGCCGATGTTTCTGACCGCTTGAGCGGAGTTTCCCTAAGGCTTCATCAGTTGCACAGGCGAATGTTGGGGCTGACTAGGCCTACTCTGAGGGCAGAGGACTGCACACTAGGCCCAGGAGATGGAGGCTGCCCTTAAAGAGTCCTGGCTGCCAGGGAAGCCCCCTCCTGGTGTGGTGTAGAAGAGGGGGCACCTTTTTCTGCTCTGAGAGGCTCAGGGTGGCTTGAACTGGGAAGTCATCTATCTTCTGTTCCCCAGCAGCTGTGAAGTAGGAGAGATATTGAGAAAATTTAATTTCAGCTTTCCATCAGCTTGTTACGGAGTAGGAGCATTGAAACGTGGCTGGACACAGGCTTTAGAGTTCCCTTTAGCTAAGCCAAAATGTTGTTGGTTTGGCTTTGGCTTATACATTGGGTGAACTCAAACACTGCTGTTTGCAAGCCAGGATTTGTGGCTCAGGAAGTCATAGAAACAACCCAGTGTCGCCTAGACTCTGTAGTGTGTGTGTCTCTCCTTCCTACTTTTTAGCTGTGGGACAGGTGTCCTAGTGTCTTTTTCATTCCCTACATAAATGATAATTTTGGTCAAGGCTACTGACGTACAGAGCAGTCTCAGAGCTCTGATCGTCTTCAGTGGCAAAGAGGGCAGCCAGCGGTACAATTCCAAAATTTAAGTGGGGAGCATTGCAGAGCAGGAGAGAATGAAGAGGGAAAGTGCCTGGGTGCCTCCTGTGAATGGTGCTTCAGATTTGGGCCGTAGGGTGCTGCCTCCCATCACCCTTGCCCTCCTCCTGGCTTCTTGTCACCATTTCCATTGGTGCTGATGACGAAGCCTCTTGGATAGGTCTCCAACACTGATCTGAGTGCTCTGGCTGATCTGTGTGAGAGAGGGTGACTTTTCATGTTCTTGTTGGCCATGTGAAGTGGGATATTCTGTAACAGTAGCAGCATGAGCTTCACATTGGGGCTTGTGTTGATTACGCAAGTGAGATACTTGGGTTGAGCCTTTCGATTCTCAAAGGGTGCATGGGTGGTGGTAGAAGTTAAGAGCATGGGGTAAGCTGCCCTTTGGGACAGAAGGATGGGCAACGCCTAGTAAAAGAGCCAGCTGTGCCAGTAGCGGTGAGGCAGATCTACTGTGGCAGCATCTTCGCTGGGAGATCCAGAGCACACATTACGGATGCAGCTATAATTGTAGAACACCTTTTCTGGGATTGTATCCAAAAGCAGGGATTTCTAAAGTTCTTCACCTTGAATCTTTGAAGCTACTGGATGCGCTGTTATTCCAGACGTGGGTGGGGTGCTGCATAAGTCTTGTTCAAAATGGTTTCCTTATGGACAGAAGTGATAAGCATCCTGAGGAACTTGCACAGGGGTTCTGGGAAGTTTGCACCTAGAGTGGTGGTGGTGCACCTGATGCCTGAACCTTACCCCAGAGCCACCTATGGCCATCTGATAGAGGTAAAAATCCCAGGAGAGCTCAGTAGCATTTTTGCTCCCTTCAGTAGCGGGCAAGGAGGAGGGGGGTGTTACCCCTTTCACAAGGGTATCTGGTCCAGGAGCTGCACAAACCTCTTAATTAAGCCGAGCCCTGAGGGCATGGGTGTGGGATCTGTTTCCCTAATGGTGTGAATAGATTTGGAAATTCTTGGGCTAGTGCGCTGGGGACAGAGGCATATTCTGGATTGGGACTATTTGACCTTTTAACAATTGTGTAACCATAACAGTAACAACCTTAAGTTTGGTTTCCAAATAATGGGAAGTAATACTAGCTGTGGAAACAACTGTGCCTGTACTAATTGATAGATTTTGATTATTGTCCTTGCAATCTAATATTGCTTATTACTTTTATGTTTTAATATCTCTAAAATCAGCTGGATTTCCCCCAAATTGAGGTGGGAGTAAATCATTTTAATAATAACAACAACAATAGCAATAATTTCTGCTTAGATTAGACCAGAGTTCAAGTTCTGGATGTCATCCTGTAAAAAGAATTGGGCAAACTTCCCCCAGTTTGGCGAAAGGCAGAGAAGAGCAGGGGATTAGAAACAGTCCTGCCGAGGGAGACTGAAGGAGCTGGCCATGCTTAGCCTTGGAAGACAAGACCAAGGGGGAAATGCCGTGCACTTCAAAAGGCCGAAGAATGTTATGCCGAACGGGATGATCCCTGTTCCCCATGGCCCCAGAATGCAGACAAGGAATTTCTGAGTACGGTACAGAGACAGTTGGTGGGAATTGGCCTCTCTCGGCTCTCCAGCTCCACAAGTTCAGGAAGGAGAGAACCTGTTGGGAGGTGTTCTTCTGGTGCCAACTTTTGTCCTTGGTTTTGCCCCCCCCCCCCCCGCACTACCCGCTTCTGCTTTCCAGATGAGCTAATTCCTGGGCGACTTTCCGCTGTCAGCTTGGTCCTTGGTGCGGTTGCCAGGGGAGGGCAGAGGGCTGCATATGTGGGGGCGATGGGACCATAGTGTATGATCCTTGGGCTTCCTCTGGACCACCAGCGCCCCTTGGCCTTCTAGTGAATGGAGATGTGACCTCCCCTTTTGGAGGAGGAATCCTGCCAGGCCTCTTGCTTGTGTCCTCTCTGCCTTCCACTTGGCACAAGTTAGTGTGGAGCACCACTCTGGCCCTGGACTGGAAGGGCTTATCCCCATCCCCTCAAGATTAGTCTGACACACAGGGGTTCGTTCTCCTGGATTGTTCTGTGGGTTCCGCAACCTTTACCGATCACCCATCTGATGGTGAGGTGGGCAAGAAAGGCACAACCAAAGGGCTCCAGCCCAGGACCCATGGAGTGTTCTTGGAACAGGTGCCTTCTCTGGACCTCTAGCCAGTTTGGAGGGCTTCTGCAGGAACCGGAGTTTGCCTTAGTCACCAAGCTGAATTCCTGAAGCACCACACCAAGCTGTTTGAGCCTAGTGACAGCGTGGGCAGTCAGCTTGGCGGCTTTCCAGCCACACCAAGGGTGGCTCTTTGGAGGCTCCCCAGCTGCTTTCCCAATTTTCCTTCTCCCTAGCCCGTGTCGGCAGTGGTGGAAGATGCCTGCCTTCAAAGGGTTAACTCCTCCCTGTGCTTTGCAAGCAGCTGGCTCATTGCTCTCCTTGCTGGGCTGTACAAAAATATACTCCCGCTTTGAAGTGTAGTCAGAGGTGGATAAGGGGAAAATCTGGACTGAACTGGACTCCCGGCTGCCTCCCCCCTTGGCCCTGGCTAACGTGATGGCAGGACTGAGCCAGACGCTGACCCACCCCAAAGCACCACAGCCAGCCACGGCTTCCTTCCTCCAGCTCCCTTTCTCCTTGTGTCTGAACTGGCCGGGGAGTCCATCGGTGGGGGGGGCAAGGCTCCTTCGGACAGAGCATGGAGTGCTTCTGGGAGTCGGTCTGCTTGCCTCCTCATGGGTGCAGGTCTCTGGGGAAGATCTGGCTTCTGCTCTGGTCCTTGATGAGGTTTACGCCCCAGGGCTTTTTGGGGATTTGTGGCGGGTGGTGCAAGGAATGGCTTGTCCTGTCAATGAACTTCCTCCTGGGCCTTCAAGCTTGTTGTCCCTACCCGTGTGGGTTCTCTGCCCGACTTGCCGGCATCATCCAGGCATCCGGTATTAGCTGAGCTTCTTTGGCTGGGGCACTCCAGCTCCCTCATGACTCGTCACCCAGCACTACAAGACAGTGCTGTTCCTTAGAACAACAGTGAGGCATTTCCAACGGGCCAAGTGTGGCCACTAGACTGTTGTTGGCTTCCATGAATGACAAAGGTTTGTCATTCTTTGTCGGAGAAGAACTGATTTTGAGGGCCAGGTTTTTGGCAGTCCAGCTGTTCTTTTGCAGGTTTTTAATGAAAGTTTCATCTGGCAGGTGCTTTCAGGAAAAGTTTGATTTGGACAATGGGCAGTTGGTTTGATTCAAGAGGTAAGAAAAGCAAGTCATGAGTGGAGCAGCAAAGTCTAACCGTTGGGTGCTCCATTCCTCTTGCTGGGGATAGTTCTGGAGGGGTAAGAGGGGGTGTTGCGAATTGATCTATAGGGAGGGAGATGGAAGGGAGGACTGGAGCCAGGAACTCGTGACTGAGCGAAACTCTGGCTTTCAGCCACTGTGGGGAAGTCAGAGCAGCGACAGCAAACGGCTGCCATGATCTGGGTCTACGTTGTTGAGATTAAAGCCCTTCTTGCCTCACCGTCCTCATCTGCCTTAGGTAGCTGAGAGGTATACTTGTTGTAGTTGGGCCTCTGGAGGGAATTTCTGCCTTCTTCCCCATGCAGACCCATTGCGGCTCTTCTGCATCTGGTCTTCCTCCTTTTTCAGTAGCTGTCTCTGCCTGGAGATCAGAAGGGGGCGTCCTTGAACTCCGGAGCAGGCCGGATGGAATTTGTAAGGCCTCTGATATGAAGAACGAGTGCGGAACATACTAGGCTGTATGTGAAGAGCCCACATTGTGCATATATACTCTCTTGTTTAAACTTTGAGGAATGGAAATATGTCAGTTATGTAAAGCTTAAAGCTCAAAGGCTTCTAAGTAGAGAAACAATTGTCCCACTAGAAAAGCTTGCTCATAGTTTAGTAGCTTTTCAATAATTCTGCAGTTTGTGTATAAGTACTTATTTCCATATGATCATTTAGTTCTTTGGTCTGGTCTGGTCCAGAGGAGCTGCTTCAGAATGTGTGGGATTACAAATCCTGACTCCAGAATCTCTCTGCAAGAGCGATTGCTGATCAGGTCCTGCTTCAGCCAAACATCTTGAAAACAAATGTGGCTACTTTGTTTCATTGCAAACAGGTTGCTGGTAAAGCTTGACACTTTTACCAAAGCTGAGTCCAAAGCACTGTGCTGCCTATTGATGCTGGTTCATTGGCTCAGCAGCTGTTGTGGAAGTCTGGAGTCATCTGACTGGAGATCAAAGTACCCTGGAACACACACACACACACACACACACACACACACACAAACACACACACACACACAGAGAGAGCTCTCAAGGAAGATTCTCTGCCCTTCCCACAGACTGGAACTCTGGGCTCCTGCGCTGGAAGTCTGCTTCTTCCTTCCTGGCCGGGGTGGGGGGGGGCAGAGAAAGAGAGCTGCCGGGTGGGGAGGTGTTTCCTGGCCACTGTTGGGCCATGAGCGTCCAGGCCTGGTGATGAGCTCCTGTCTAAGCTTGATTTGGCCCAGACTTGGCCGGCAGGAATGGGTGCTGCTGCTGCTTCTGCTCCTGGGGTGCAGGGCCCCAAATGTACCCAAGGCAGAGGAGATGCTATCAGCTCTCCTCCCGCTTCTTTGCCCTGGAAGGATCAAAGCCGTCCGCCACTGTGGCCGGGGCGCTTCAAAGCCAGGAAGGCAGAATGATACCAGCGCGCTCCCTGATGCAATCACGGCAGCTTGTGAGACTGGTTTCTGGGTTTTGAAAAGGAGAGACAAAGACATCCTTGTTTGCTCCAGAGGGGGGCAGGGAGGAGGGAGTACCTTCCAGGCACCCAAGTCATCGGCAGCCCACAGAGGAAGCCTTTTCCTTCTGTGACCCTGGCTGGACCTGCGAGGGAACAGTCTAGGTGAGGTTCTGCCCCACGGTTGCTTCTGGCTCACTTATGTCGGGGACATCTGCAGTCCTGGCTTCTAAGGTGAAGCAAGCGTGCCCCTAGAAATGAAGGATTAAATGTGTTGATTTGGACCCTCAGCTCAAATTTGTCTCTCCTGCATCTTCCAGCATCACAGGATTCTTCCACCTGGCAAACTGCAGAATGGGGAGGGGTCTGCTTGTGAAGAGGGGACATTGCCCAGCTCACAGCAGGTGTGCATACTCTGGAATGCCACCAGGAGGGCTATCCTGGCCTCCTGGTGGCATGTAATTCAGTTTTATTAATGGCTTGAACATATTTTGGCAGAATATACAGAAAAAAAGAATAACAAATATCTACCAGGCCATATCTCCAAGTGTTTGTTTCCTGTGCTCAATTTAAATTCTGGAATCTGTTAAAAAAACCAGGTATTTGAGCACAACCTGAAGAGAATCTTTCGTTGTCACCTGAGAAGCCCACGTAACCTTTTCTTAATTCCTGGAGCCTGATTCCTTCTTCTGTGCCATTAGTGGACTTTAGGGAATAAGGGTGTGGGGACGTGGACAGTGGTTGTGGTTGTGGGTGCCTGTCCAGGGGGCTTTCCCATTTTTTGCAGTCTGATCTGCAAAGACTCGCTCATCAAACAGGAGAGCAAGTTCCCCCCCTCCCAAACAGAGGGAATACGTGCCTGGGGGTATCACCATCCAAAGGACAAGGCAGTCTGGACCTAGATTTTGGCTGAAGTCACTGTACTTTAAGCCTTTGTAAATCTTGTGATCTTCAGTTACATTTCCTTATGCCCTTTGACCTGTACATTTCAGGATGGCCCATGAATTAGTTGTTCAGTGTGCCCTTTTCAGAGCAAATCACTCCTTTTTCTAACTGAATGGGTTTTCTGGGGGCTTAGAGCAGTATTCTCGATGTTTACTGATGGGCAGACAAAACTGTTGGGATTAACCAGGGCGACATAGGTGGAAATTAGAAGCATGTTGTCTGATGTTTTGGTTGTCCTTCTAGCCTAACCTTTGTCCAAGGCAGGAGACCTTATGGCATCTTGGACAAATCCTTTCTTGAAAACCTTCAGCAATGGGGCATACACAGCTTTGGGAGGCAAACTGTTTCACTGATTAATTGTTCTATTTTCCTTCAAAGCTAGTTTGTGCGGTGGCTTCAAGATAAGACTCTCTGCCACAAACTCCTGAGTGGAAGCATCGGTAATTCCCTTTTGCTTCTTATCGGGGACTTGGGGCCGTTCTGATGCCAGTTCTGCGGATGAGTTCAGCAAGCAAGCAGACATCTTTCATAAGTTCTTCAGTCTTCATGCGGGGCAGGAAAGCAGTAAGGTCCTGCAGGAAAAGAGCTGTCAGTAGGATTTTGAGGTGCATTTTAACAGAAGCTCTCTCCTCTTTTCTTAGATGCATCCATTGGGACTCTGCAACAGCAATGATGAAGAAGACTTATATGAATATAAGTGGGTTGGAGTGGTGAAGCTGGAGCAGCCTGACCTGGAACCAAAACCCTGCCTCACTGTTCTGGGCAAGGTAAGGGAGGCATAGCACTTCCCTTGTAGCATGTTGCAAGCCTTGCCATCGGCTCCTGGCTGGGGGGGGGGCACAAGTGGTGTGGTGGTTTAGGACTTGCTCCAGAGCAGCTTCCTTCTCTTTTTGACCCTGCAGCTTCTGTAGGGACTCAGTTTTGCATCATCAGTCACAACACCCCAAGTTTCAGCTCTGTAGAACCGGTGCAAATTTGCCAGTGTTTGGGTGTCCTAGAATTTGTAATAGGACTCATAGGAAAATGGCAGAATATTTATTTCACAAAAGTCAACGAACTAGTCTTGTTGCAGTAATAAACAACAATTGTGGTTTAATTAATGAAGACGTGCTACATGATACAAAAAATAACCTCCTCCTTGCCACAGGAAGGCAGTTCAGTAGATTTTTGGGAAGGTATCTTGTCTGGTGGGAGGCTAGCCATTGGCTAGTCTGTATTCTTACCACAGAGGCCACTGGGTAAATTAGGCACAAATTATCCAGCTCTCCTACGGGAGGCATTTGAGACATACCAGCAAAGGAGAGAGAACGAACATCTTCTTTCTGACAGTGTCCCTTTCCTTCACCTGAGGGTCCAGCATGCCAGTGATAAGGAAAGAGCGGATGGGTGGGTGCGATCAAGGCAAGGAGGTATATGTGCAATATTTCTGCAACTTCATCTTTTTCAGAAGCAATTCACTCCTTACAGAATCTTAAAACTGAAATTTAATTTTACTTAACTTCTTGCAAATTAGCAGCTGAGGAGAAGAGAGTCCCCAGGCCTCTCCAAGGTCTAGTTCAGGGGTCTTCAAACTTGGCCCTTTTATGACGTGCGCATAACTTGAGCACACAATGAGAAGCGTGGCTCCCATTGTCTTAACTGCTGCTCCCTTGTTGCTGCCACTGGATCAGGAGCCAGGCAGGTGAATTCAGAAACATCTGGAAAGCAGTGGTTTGAAATGGGTGTGAGAACCAAAGAAGAGAGAGAAGAATTTCGAGTGGGGGTGTGGTGGGGGTGGCCGAGAGGCGATGCGTGTCATCCTTCAGCTGGGACCACAGACAGAGTGGGGCCAAAGATAACAGGGCTGGGGGGCTCCTGGGAAGGTCTGATTCGAGGCAGAGCTGGTGACAGTGCGATTCCTCACCAAAGGAGGGTATGTTTGACTGAAAGGAAATCGGTTCTTCCTTGCTTCTCTATTGGGAGATGCCAGTCCAGATGCCCAGGAACGGCAGAGCATTGCTAGGAGGGTCTTTGATGGCGGAGGGGTTATCAGTTGCGGAGGGACCCGCTGCCCTGTTTGTATGCGGAAGCCGGTTTCTCCCAGTGGCTCCCGAGCTTCCCCAGGAGGAAAAGATGGGAGGCGAGCTTAAAGGCTGTGCGGTCTGTAAACAGGCCTGTAAGAAGAAGGGTGGCTTCTCCTTGCCGGTGTTTGACCAGCGTGATCCCCAAACAAGGGCCTGGTCCTCCTAGGTAGCCTTTGCCTGAGCTGCTGTTCTGCTTGCAGGCCAGACCTTGGTGGCTGTGCGGAAGGGGCTGCCCTGATGGGAGTTGTTCTCCGAGCAATGACTTGAATTTAAGCTGTCCTGCTGCGGAATGGCTCTTTGGCACAGGAAGACCCCCAATTAGAGGCAAAGGGCTTCTGCTTTTGTTCTCCTTTAATCCTTACCCTGCGGCCTCCGTGTTGTGGTCCTGCCTGTGCTTGTGCAGAAAGAGGGTTCTAGTTGTGCTTTGTAATAAGACCCCTTGAGCAGTGGATCAACGTGCTAACATCGGATCTGATTGCTTCGACCTGTGCTGGGAACTTCAAGAGCACCGCCGCTGTCAAAGCCAGGCTTTGACAGAGCAGGATCGGTGCCCCTGCTCCTCTCCGCGGGTTTCTGTGCTGGGCATCTAGCTGAGGAATGGGCCAGAGGCGGGAGGAGACTGTGCTGACCAGGAAAGAGGGAACTGAGCAGGGAAAGGAGCTTGGGCTCTTTGGCTGGCCATCACAGAAAAGAGCCTCCATTCCTGAAGCAGAAGCCAAGAAGGGTCCGGATGCCTCAAGGTTTGCTTTAACAGAGACCCTTTGGAGGACAGCTGAGCCAGGACGGCTCGGCTTTTGGAGATGTATTTAGAACGAGCCACTCGCCACAGCTCCTAAGCTGTTGGAGTCACCTTGCCTGCTGCCCACTGCCCCGAAAGTCAAAGGCCTTGCTTGCCCCACACCCTCTCTCCATCTCGAGGCACAAGCGACCTTGGTACAGAGGCAGAGAAGGAGGGCTCAGAGGATTAAGAAGAGATCGGACAGCCATTTGTCCGGAATGGCATGGGGTCCCCTGCTTGAGCAGGGGGGCTGAAGACCTCCAAGGTCCCTTCCAACTCTGTCGTTCTCTTATTCTGCTTAAGGGCTCTCTTTGTCTTGCTTGGGCAGAGAGTCCTCCTTCCCTCTTGTGGGGCAGGCAGGTCTTCCGCCCTGCCCTCTGCTGGGAAGGAGGAGGAGGAGGCTGCCTCCTGCTCTGGTATGTTTGTGGCTTGGCCGCTTTGATCTCCTGCCAGGGAAACCTGGAAGGTCAGGCCAAGCTGCAGCTAAGCTCCGGAGACCCGGAGTCCTGGGGAATGCTGGAGCGGAGCCCCATCCTCCAGGCTGCTGCTTGTCCTGAACTGAGGCCTGTGGGGTGTAGGGGTGTCTTTTCCTGAACCAGGCACTAAGAAACTCCATGCGCTGCCCCCTTGGGGGTGGGCAGGAAAAGAGGGAGTCGAGAAGCAGTCGGAATTGGACAGGGCTTGCCTGTCCCAAGGGGACGGTCCTTGCAACTGCAACATCCAGTGGCTCAGCACCCTTGGAAGCAGGCAGAATGCTGAAAGGCTGGGCCTCTTCCGCAACAGACAAAATGCTGGGTGGCCTTCAGAGGTGACTGAGGGTCTGAGGGTCTGCAGCACTGAATCAGACCCACTTTGCAGATAAGAGCTGGAGACTCCTTAAGGAATTAAAAGGGGGGGGCGGGCAATGAGGCTAGAATTTGGCTCAGGATCCAGGTGGGATGGGAGGCCTTTTAGCCTCAAATGATGTGCCGGCCGTCATTGTCTGCAGTGTTTGGCCCTGCTCATGAACTCTTTCCTGGTCAGGGTAAGACAGCTCTTTTTTTCCTGGGGGGCTCTGGATCACCACCCCCATCCCAAATTACCGGAAGGGAAAGAAGCAAGGAAGGCTCCCTTGGCTCAAGGCTGCCCTCTGGTGACCGTAAATGGTAGCAGGCAGAGAATGTTTGTACGGAGTGTGTGCTGGTGGGGAGGGAGCTATGAAGAGTCTATATATGCTTTGGGGGCACTTCATTGCTTCTGATGCGGCCCCCTTCCTTTTCTCCTCCCCTCCAGCCTTTATGGCACCTTTTTTGTGGAAGAAAGGAAGTGAGGGAGGGAGGGAGGGAGGAAGGAAGGGGAGGCAGGGTGCTGATCTTAGGCCCTCTTCCCCTCTTCTTTGTAGGCCAAGCGGGCAGTTCAAAGAGGAGCCACAGCTGTCATTTTTGATGTGTCCGAAAACCCAGATGCCATCGATCAGGTATGCAGTTTGTGAGCTCTTCCTCTCTGTGTATATATATATATATATATGAGCATGGGTACAGAGGGTACAGGAAAGGCAACACTTTAAGCATCAGCAGCAGTAATGAAAATTATTCAGTAAAGATTCTCAAGTGTTACTGGTGCCCACTTGGGCCTGCTTTGACCTGTAGAATAGAATCAGGGTTCCATAGAATGGTTGCTGACCCAGAGGAAGCCTGTTGTCTGCCCCCCACCCCCCCACCCCCACGAACTTTGGAAAGAGGAGAACAGCAGCTAGCCCCGTCTGCAGGGTTGCATGGCCAGGCGAGTCTGTTTCGGCACGTGTGCCTGAGATTTCCAGCTGTTGGGCCATAAAGAGCGGTTTGAATTGGTCCAGTTTAGAGCACTCCTCTCAGGAGCCCAGCTTTGCTTTTTGTACCAGCTGCAGCTCTGGGCTCATCTGCTCATGTAGTCCTAAAGGCTCTGCGGGTTGGGAGATGGAGGGGGTGGAGAGTGTGTCTCCTTGGGTTCCTGCCCAGCAGAAAGACGTTGGGGACAAAGGCATTCACGGTGTTTCCTTTCTTGCAGTTGAATCAGGGCTTGGAGGACCCACTGAAAAGACCAGTTGTTTATGTGAAGGGGGCAGATGCAGTCAAGCTGATGAACATTGTTAACAAACAGAAAGTGGCACGGGCCAGAATCCAGCACCGTCCACCACCAGTAAGTCCTCAGGGCAGGGCCGGTCCAGTTAAGTGACCAGACTGCCTCTTACTTTAAGTTTCCACATCCAGCTTGCAGTCATTGCCTCCCCTATTTGTAGGGGGGAGGGGTTCTGGCAGGTCATTTGATGACCCTTAGCTGTCAGCTCTAGCTACTGTGACAGGTTCTGAGGCGCCCCTGGATTTTCTGGCCTCCGGCCTAGTGGAACAGTTCTTTAAAGAGTATTTTCTCCCTGAGAGCCATTAAGACGCTAGTCAGGCTGTGGTGCTTTTAAGAAAATCCAAAGAGAATCCAGACAACGATCAACAATTGCTCACTGTGGCAAAGGGAAGAATTAGAATAAGGCAGGTAGGCACGTCTCTTGATTCCCAAAGGAGGTCGTGATCACTCTAAAGCCAGCAGAAGTGGTCAAGGGAGGCTTGATGTTTACCAGATTTTGAGGGTCAGTGGATCTACAGGGTTGGGTGAGCGGACAGAGCATTTACCACATCTTATGATGATGGATATTCAGAAAGTTTGTCAACCAAACTGCCTGCTCAGGCTTTGATGGAGAAAAGAGTAGATATGGAGGACGATTAACTACAAACAAAGATGTGTTTTCAAATATGCCCAGAGGAGGAACTCGGAGAAATAAGATTTTGGAATGCCTTTCAGAAGGTAAATCTATTTGGCCTGGCATTAGATGGGTTGTCTGGCACCACCACCTCTAAGGAGCTTCTGCTCTGCTCCAGGGCTGCAGTCCTAAGAGGTGCAGCTTCCTCCCAGAACTCATTTAACCCTAGTGTTTTTGCACTTGCTGTGGGAAGCAGCGACATTCGGGAAAGCCAGCTTTGGTGTGAGGCATTTTTAGCCGAGCAGTCTCTGGGCACCAGATGGTTCTACCCCTGGTCTCGGGTAACCAATTCAGAAATCTGAGGTGGGAAATCTAACCTGCCTCTTTTATCCCCTGCTTCCTTCCAAAGCAACCCACCGAATATTTTGACATGGGGATTTTCCTTGCCTTTTTTGTGGTGGTCTCTCTGGTTTGCCTGGTTCTTCTCATCAAGATCAAATTGAAGCAGCGACGCAGCCAGGTAAGAGCCAGACAGACCCCTTCAACCTGGCTTTTTCCTTTTCTCCCCCTCCCCCTCTTTCTCCAGCTGGAGGTTTCTGGGCAGCATTATCTGCTGTCCTAAACAACAGCCTTGCAGGATGGCCTCAGATATTTGGGGGTGGCTGCACTGTTAGCTCCAGGGAACCTGGAAAACGTAATAAGATATGGAAGCTGTAGCCTAAGCGTCTGCGGGGCACCAACTAGGAAAAGCTGTGGCTTCACTAGTCGACACCAGGCAGGAACAGCCTCTTTTCCCTTCCTTGCCGGAATACGGCAGTGAGCTGGCCACCTGAGCCAGGCTGGCCCTGGCCGCCCTCTGATGCTGGGGCTAAGAGTCGGTGCCGCTGGCCATCGGCAGCCTCACTGCGTTGTCTCTGGTCGCAGAGCTCTATGAATAGGCTGGCTGTGCAGGCGCTGGAAAAGATGGAGACGCAGAAGTTCAAATCCAAGCTGAAAGGGCCCAGTGAAGGCAGCTGCGGTGCCCTGGACACACTCAGCAACGGCTCCGCCTCGGACTGTGCTATTTGCCTGGAGAAGTACCTGGACGGGGAGGTGAGGCACCGGAGGAGGCTGTTCAGAACAAGTCTTTTCAGCTTTTTCTGTATTTCTGGCTGGCTTGGGCAAGATCAGCCAGCTGGGGTGGCTTGTGTCCCGGCTCCATCGGGTGGGACTTACAGTGAGGGATCGCCCCTTTCAGAGCCGTCTGGGTATAAGGAGAGGCCTCGCCTATTCCCCCCGTCCCTTTGGGCACCTTCCTCTCGCCTGGGCAAGCTGAGCGGTGTGTGTTCTGGGCAGCACTTGCCTGGCAAGCTCACGGCAAGTTGTGTGAAGAAACAGGCAGGAGCCTTTCAGCTGTGATGTTGCTCCTGCAGGAGCTGCGTGTGATTCCCTGCACCCACCGGTTCCACAGGAAGTGTGTGGATCCTTGGCTTCTGCAGCATCACACCTGCCCCCACTGCCGTCACAACATCCTTGGTGAGTTGCTGGAGCTACCCTCGGCCGTGTCCTTGAAGGAAAGGGCAGCGGTCTGAACTGCCAAAGGCTCATCCGCCACTGGTAGACGGGCTCTTGGCTGGCAGGCAGTGTTTGCCTCTGGGGAACCGGAGTCGGCCCTCTCCAAGCTCGGTTGAACACCCCCCTCCTGTTTTACATGCAGAGCAAAAGAAGGGAAACCCCAGCCTGGTGTGTGAGGAGACGGCCAGCCAGTTACACAGCCGGCAGCAGCAGCAGCAGCGCATGATCCTGCCTGTCCACTTCCCTGGCCGAGCACACAGAGGTGGTCACGTCACTGCCTACCCCACGCGCACCAGCATGGACCCTCACGGGAACCCCATCACCGTCTTGACGGTTGATCGGCATGGAGAGGCCCCGGCCTTCTTACGGAGCTACCCGCCCATCCTGCACCTGGAGCCTCACCTGGGCACAGCAGAACGCCAGCCCTGTCCAATGCCTCACCCTTTCCAGAGGCCGAAGTTCAGTGGGGACCCTTTCTCCAAGCCGGCTTGCTTCTCCCAGTACGAGATCATGTTTCAGCACTACTACTTCCAGGGCCTTAGCTACCCTGAGCTGCCACAGAGTGGACAGTTCCCCCTCCACGTGGCTGCCAAGGGCCCCTCCCGTGCCTTCCAGCCTCTCGGCAGCCACAGACTCTTCCCCCCTGCGGTCCACGTTGCCCCTTCCTCCCAGCCAGAGAGTGTCAGTGCTTCTGGCTTCAGCTGCTACCATGGCCACCGGTCTATCTGCAACGGCTACCTGGCCGATGGCCCCGGCAGTGACAGCAGCAGCAGTGGCGGTGGCCGCTCTGGCCGGTGCCACTGCTCCTCCGACGACTCCATGGTGGACTGCACAGAGGTCAGCAACCAGGGCATCTATGGGAGCTGCTCCACTTTCCGCAGCTCGCTGAGCAGCGACTACGACCCCTACATCTACCGCAGCAAAAGCCCCTGCCGAAGCGGAGAAAAAAGCAGGGTCCTCCATGGGGAGGTGATGCTTCTGGAAGGTTCCTCTGCGCTGCACCTGGTGCCAGACAACAGCCAGTCTGGGCCAGCCACTGCACCAGGGGACCAGCTGTCTGACTGCAGTCTTGAAATGAATTACAGCAGCAGCAGCAGCAGCAGCCGCTCTTCACTGGCACAAAAGGAACAGGCCTGCACCCTTTCTGAGCGAGGAGGCCCCCGGCTGGTTCCCAAGACCACTGGAGAGACAGGTCAGACTGGGAGGGAGCCTTGTGACCGAGCATGTGGCTGCTGCTTGGAAGCACAAGCTGCCCCAAGGGAGTGGCCAAGTAGGGCAGCCGGTGGCAGCAGCAGTACGCTGCTTCAGGGAACGCCACTTTGGACAGGGGGTGGCTCTTTGCGAGAGCCCCAAACAAGGAGAAGTCAGGGCCTGGTCAGCGTTAGGACACAGGGGGTCCCTCGTGAAGCCTTGCCCTGTTACTTCTACGAAGAGAAGCAGGTAGCCAGCAGTGGCCCCATCTGGCCAGGCCATTACACAGAAGACTGTGCGGTGAATGTTCGGTATGTGTGTGCGGAAGACCCCTTGCCAGGCTGCTGTCCGGGCCTGCGTGAGGCAGGCCAGTGCGTTGCCATTATTCCCGAAGTCCGGGACTCCGAGCTGGCCCTGCCAGTAGATTGCTATAGCGGCAGCAGCCCTTGGGAGACGTCATGTGGAACAGCAGCCCCCGGCCAGGCCCAGGGGACGCCCATGAAGGCATTTGGAGAGCCAGGAGAGATACGGCGAGAAGGGTCATGCCCGCCCATGGTGGGCTTCCCGCTGGAGGAGTCCTGCGGGCTATTTTCTAGCCCCCTGCAAGGTTGTTTGGAGGCCATGGCCACTGGAGAAGGCCCTCAGACTTTGGGTAAGTCAGCAGCGCCATCTTGGCTGGAGGCGGGGTGGGTGGAACAGGGAGGCAAGGGGGATGCCTTTGTTCAGCCAAGCTGGTCAAATGCCTCCCAAGAGCTGCAGGGGGGCGATCCAAGCGTGTTTTAGCCACATTTGGGCTTCCTTGAGTCTCTGAGCAGTATCGGCGGCAGTGGGGATGGCCTGGAGAGCAGCTGTTTGCATTTGGTGCTGGACCAGCACAAGATCTGAGCTTCGACCCGAAAGGGCTAGGACGGGATGCTTGGAGAAGGCTCAGGAACAGTTTCATTTTTTAAGGCTACTGTTCCCCAGGGCAGTGTCAGGCTGGGAACTAATAAGAAGAGGACGGTCTTGGGGCAGCTGTGCTTCTGCTGGACTTCTAAGCCTTCTTTTGCTTGTGTTGACACACGACAGGAGTGAACCTGAAAAACTCGGGCTGCGTGCCCCTGTCTGCGGTGCAGGGCGTCCTTGGCAGAACACAGCATCCTCCACTGCTGCCTCCTGGGGACAAGAGGCCGAGTTACGTAGCCTGGTGCCCTCCTCCTGTGTCAGGGGATCCCGCCTTCCTTAGAAAAGAAATGGCATTTTGAAATAAATGGAGTCCAAAGGGCAGAGGCCGCCTGCCTCTTCATGCAGGAACGCAGACCTCTCCCTAAGCCTGACTGCGATGGGTGGGACTAGGCCCAAGCGGAGGCCCAGTTGCAACAGTGCCTTCTGTGTGCTCCGATGCTGCAGTTGCCGTGGGCTCTGCCTGAGCCCTGCGCCTGTCCGCTTGCCAGCCTGCCCAGAGTCGAGACCTTCAGCTAAGGTCCCTCCCAGTCGCCCCTGGGGTCCAAGCGTGTTGCCGTTTCCTTCCCTTTATTAATAGTTTCCTATGGAAACATCCCTTCTGGCTGCTGCAGCCACAGCCATGTGGTTCCCTAAGGCCTCCTGCCCCCGTGCGGCTGAGACCGCGACCACTGCCATGTTTGGCATCTGGGATGCTGTTCCTGTTCCTCTGTGTGCCTGGCTGGGTAGTTGGGAGGAGGGCTTTTTTGTTTAAAAGAGAGAAGGTGCCTGGATTCCCCCCTTCCTCGGGAATAATAATAATAATAATAATAATAATAATAATAATAATAATAATAATAATAATAATAATAAGTTGTTGGAAGGGACCTTAGAGGTCATCTAGTCCAACCGCCTGCTCAGGCAGGAAACCCTATACCATTTCAGGCAAATGGCTGTCCAGTCTCTTCTTAAAAACCTCCAGTGTTGGAGCATTCACCACTTCTGGAGGCAGGTTGTTCCACTGGTTAATTGTTCTAACTGTGAGGAAGTTTCTCCTTAGTTCTAGGTTGCTTCTCTCCTTGACTAGTTTCCATCCGTTGCTTCTTGTCCTGCCTTCTGGTGCTTTGGAGGATAGCTTGACTCCCTCTTCTTTGTGGCAGCCCCTGAGATATTGGAACACTGCTATCATGTCACCCCTCATCCTTCTCTTCGTTAAACTACACATACCCAATTCCAGCAACCGTTCCCTATATGTTTTAGCCTTCAGTCTCCCAATCATCTTTGTAGCTCTTCTCTGTACTCTTTCTAGAGTCTCAACATCTTTTTTACATCGTGGTGACCAAAACTGGATGCAGTATTCCAGGTGTGGCCTTACCAAAGCATTGTAAAGTGGTATTAGTACTTCACTTGATCTTGATTCTATCCCTCTGTTAATGCAGCCTAGCAGTGTGTTGGCTTTTTGGAAGCTGCAGCACACTGCTGGCTCATATTGAAGTGATTCTCTACTAGGACTCTGAGATCCCTCTAACAGTTACTACTATTGAGCAAGGTACCACTTATACTATACCTGTGCATTTGATGTTTCCTGCCTAAATGTAGAACCTTACTTTTTTCACCATTGAATTTCATTTTGTTAGATAGCGCCCAGTGTTCGAGTCTGTCCAGATCCTCCTGTATTTTAAGCCTATCTTCTGGAGTATTGGCTATTCCTGCCAGCTTGGTGTCGTCTGCAAATTTGATGAGTTCCCCATCTATCCCCTCATCCAAATCATTGATGAAGATGTTGAAGAGCACTGGGCCCAGAACAGAGCCCTGGGGCACCCGACTACACACTTCCTTCCATGTAGATGCAGTTCCATTGAGAACCACACGCTATCTAACCCACATTTTTCTATCTTATCATGTAGTAGGTTGTGATCTACTTAATCAAATGCCTTACTGAAGTCCAAGTAAATTATATCTACAACATTCCTCTGGTCCACTAATTTTGTCACCTGGTCAAAGAATGCAGTAAGATTTGTCTGGCACGATCTGTTTTTGACAAACCCATGTTGACTTTTAGTGATGACTTTGTTTGCATCAAGGTGTTTGCTGATTTGTTGTTTGATTATCTTTTCCAGAAACTTCCCAGGTATCGAGGTCAGGCTGATAGGTCTGTAGTTTCCTGGATCTATTTTTTCCCTTTTTTGAAGATGGGAACTGCATCAGCTCTCTTCCAGTCCTCTGGTAGTTCCCCAGTGCTCCAGGATCTTTGAAAAATATAGTTCAGTGGTTCTGAGATCACGTCTGCCAGTTCCTTGAGAACCTTGGGGTGTAATCCATCCGGTCCTGGTGATTTGAACTCGTCTAGGCTGGACAGGTGTTCGCTTACCATTTTCTTGCCTATCTTGCATTTCTAGCAAAGGTACTTACTGAACTTTTCATTTTCTGCTCAGTTTATGAAAAAGGGGATTTTATAATGAAAAGATTTCATAACTATTAGTTTATTGTACGAGAGTGACATGATGAAATTCCTTTCTGAGCTTCAGTCCTTCTCATTCTAACCGTGTGTGCTTGTGCCCATGCTAATATTGTGCGTTTTCCGTTCGGCAGCCCAGCCCTTTTAGCTTCTGATCATGCGGAGGCTCCTTAGAATAGCTAGCCTCAAGCAGGAAGCCCTCCTGTCCCACCTTTATTAAGGCTTCTCTTACTGCTTCAGAAATCTTCCTTCTCATCGCCAATATGTAAAATATATTTTACTTCAGTTTCTGCTTCCCTTTCTGGTTATTTACTTCAGTCAGAGGACCGTGTAACTGGACTTCTTTTCTGACAACAACTTCCATCTGTTCCATTTCTATCATAAATGTTTTCCATTTGTATTTTCTAAAGCTTCTGCCTGATGAAGTTTTCTCAAAAGTCCCACATAAAATATTTTAGTGGTTGCGCCACCTCTCTGGCCCCTCCAGAAGTGATTTCCTAGGCAGCAAAAGGCCAGATTCTTAAGATCCATCCAGTTTATTTTATTTTATTTATTTTATTACATTTATATACCGCCCTTTCCCTGAGGACTCAGGGCGGTTTACAGGGAATTAAAAAACACAATACAAAAGTTAAAACCAGTTTAAAAAAGATTAAACTTAACCCTGTGCAAATAAAACCCCAGTTAAAATAAATTAATCCTCAGCCTAGTTACTATATCAAAATTCACTGCTCCTCTCTTCCGGGGATTGTGGTTCTCAGATATGTTTTCCAGTCCTCCTTGGCTGGAGAATGGAGTGTTTTAACTCACAAGGTACAGCACTGCGTCTTAAGAATTTGCTCTAAGTTGGTGTTCCCTTAGAGTTCCTGCTTGTGTTTGCAACTGGAGGGGAGGGAGGGGTTCCTAGATGCTAACCAGCTTTTTCTGGCACAGCTGGTACTTCTCAATCCTGATGGCCTCAGTGCACCGGTCCCCCTCCCCCATTAAAGTTTAGTAGCCAATCACTTGCTGCTTTAGTGCCTTTTCCCACTCATACTTTTTAAGCAGCCCCCCCCCCCTGGGGTGGTGCCTGGTCTTTGCAGATACCTGGGGAAAAAGCTTTCACATGTTTGCAAGTTATAGCTAGCTTCCTGGATCCAGTGTAGATTATATCAATGGAAGAGAAACAGCTTCTTTGTCTCTGGTAGAGGGAAGAGCGACAATGGGGTGGGGGCTGGGGGGGTCGAGCAGGGAAGGCAAAGTCTTCCCATATCCGTTTCAGGCTTGGGGGGTTGAAGATATAAATAAGAGCAATTAACCTGCCAGTTGTTTCCAATCCCCATTTCTTCCCTCATTTTTCATTTCTGAAAATAAATGCATTACTGAAAATTGGCCCTATTGCAGCTTAATGTTGGGACACAGTCTTCTGCTGGGCTCCTACAGTATATGTGGGCTACAGGCTCTGAATTGCTCACTAGGATTGGTACATATTCAGTGTGGATGCTTTTAACACTTGGCTGACTTGCATTTTAACTCTTATCATATACCTGGCACCAGTACAAGAGCTGTACTTCTTTTCTTGGGTCTATATGGTTAATTCTATCCAGGCCTGAAGCTATAGAGCAGCACGGGAGACATGCTGTTCAAGGAGACATGCTGCCTTTCTTCCCAAACTTCCAAAATCTTTGCACAGATGCAGAGATGACACTCAAAGGACTACAGAGAACCCCCCTACCCTTCTGGATGAGTGGATGACCAGCCCTAACCTTGCCCTAACCTTCTGGTTGATAAACATCCTTGAAAGCCAAAGTCTAGAAGTTGGAGCTTCCTCGACACAATGTCCTTCCACCGATGAACACCAACTTGAGCTCTATTTGACCCCCTGCCCACCTCCCCAAACTTTTTTGTGTGTTCATTATCTTTTATAGAAAAAGTAGTTTCATTTTGTCTATTGGGCATCCCTTCATGACAATTTTTTATAATGGTCAGTACAATATATGTTTTATTTCTAAAAGGCCTTTTTATCAAAGTAATTATTGCCACTGTGATGGGATTGTGAGGCACTATTTTCAAATAAATGTTTTTTTAAGAAAATGAGATTTCTGTAGCACTTAAACTGTTTTGTATAAAATGTACTGTAAAGGTTTATAAGACGGTTAAAGGGCTCTTCTTCATTACCAGTTGTATTGTTTTTAAGGGTAGAAAACAACTTGTTTCTATTCTGTATGTATAGCAGCACATTTCATTTATGGAAAGATGTTCTCAGAATATTTATTTACTAATATATTTATCTTAAGCTATGTCTTATTTGAGTGTGTAATGTTATAAAGAAAAATCGGGAATCACTAACAGAAAGCAATGTAAATACAGATTTCACAATGTTTGCTGACCAAAAAGTGATTTTAAATCAAATTGTAGCTCTGCAGTTTTGTAACAAAATGTACAAATGTATGTTTAAAAACAAAACCTTTTAAAAACTTGATGTCCATTTCTGAACACTGGTGGGAAGAAGCAGCTGCATCCCCAGCAAGAGGGGAAGCCTGTATCCCGTCTCTCGGGTGGATCCTGAACGATCAGCCCAAGAATCGATCTTAACAGCCATGCCTTTTGGCAAGGATGGAAGGATGGATGGATGTGGGGTGGGTGCCAAATCCCAAACTGCTTTGGATTCCTCTGGGCTTGGGCGAACAGTCCATCTGGCATCTCCTGTGGGACGATGCTGAAGGGCCAACATTGTCCAGTAGTAGCCACAGCCCACCAGCGGGCACATTCTGGAGCTCTGCAGCTTCCTGCGACCACCAGGCCGGCCCTCCAAGAGCAGGTGCAGTGTGAGGTCTGCTGGATGCGCCTGTTCCCTCCCACCGTCTGCTCAGCTGTGCCTGGGATGGGGTAGGCGTCTGGCAGGCCAGATTGCATGCCTCCCCCCGCACCTCTGCCTCCGCCTGTTGGCGGTGCTGCTGCTGCAGGGCAGGGGTGGTGCCACCCAGTCAGCAATGACCATCCTGGCCATGCCCCCCCACCTCCAGGACAAGCATGATGCTGATGCGGTTGCTCAGTGAAATAGAGTTTGACACCCCTGATCTAAGGTAAGGTACGGCTGCAGTCGATATCAATGTTAAACACGGGAGTAAATTGCAATGCACACAGAGTATAGAATAAGGAATAAAGGGACGAAAGGCAGTTCAACGCTTGGGTTTCAGGAACAGACTAGTGCAATTTCATGCAATCCAGAGCCCGTTTTCCCACTTACATCGTACAAGGTGAGTTTACAGACTTAATATATAGTTGTGATCGATTCGTGAAAGAATCCTCGATGTTATTTTTCACGCAAGCTTTCCATCCCAGCTCTTCTCCAAACAACCCAATACGTCCTGCTTTGCTAGCAATATAGGAAGGGAGGCCACCTTTTTCGGTAAGCAGTCCTAGAGCAAGAATCCGAGTTCTGCGGTCAAAGAAGGAACGTTAGGCACAAAAGGAAACAAAACCTTTCAATGGAATTTTAAGACTATTCTGCATCTATGGAAGCTATCATAGGCCTTTTTAACTTGCTTTAAGGCTTTTGAAGCAGGATTCTTCCTCCCACATCCATTCCGGGGCCCGGAAAATAGCAGCCACCCAAAGAAAGAAAGACCTTTTTAATGGCATTTTAAGGTTATTATTTATTAATATTGTTGTTGTTAGCTGCGAAGTCGGCCAGGGGTCTTCAAACTTGGCCGTTTTATGACTTGTGGACTTCAACTCCCAGAATTCCTCAGCCAGGCGTGCTGCCTGAGGAATTCTGGGTGTTGAAGTCCACAAGTCATAAAAGGGCCATGTTTGAAGACCCCTGCTTTAGGCCTTCCTGTCCTCTACCATCTTCTGGAGTCCATTTAGGCTCACGCCTACTGCTTCAGTGACTCCATCCAGCCACCTCATTCTCTGTCGTCCCCTTCTTCTCTTGCCCTCCATCTTTCCCAGCATTAGGCTCTTCTCCAGTGAGTTCTTCCTTCTCATTAGGTGGCCAAAGTATTTGAGGTTCAACTTCAGGATCTGGCCTTCTAAAGAGCAGTCAGGATTGATCTCCTCTAGGACTGACCGGTTTGATCACCTTGCAGTCCAAGGGACTCGCAGGAGTCTTCTCCAGCACCATAGTTCAAAGACCTCCATTCTTTGGCGCTCAGCCTTTCTTATGGTCCAACTTTCACAGCCATACATTGCAACTGGGAAGACCATAGCCTTTACTATACACACTTTTGTTGGCAGGGTGATGGATGTCTCTGCTTTTTAGTGCGCTGTCTAGATTTGCCATGGCTTTCCTCCCCAGAAGCAAGCATCTTTTAATTTCTTGGCTGTAGTACCTGTCTGCGGTGATCTTGGAGCCCAGGAAAATAAAATCTGTCACTACCTCCATTTCTTCCCCATCTATTTGCCAGGAATTGAGAGCGCCAGATGCCATGATCTTGATTTTCTTAATGTTTAGTTTCAACCCCAACTTTTGCACTCTCCTTCTTCACTCGCAACAAGAGGCTCTTTAGTTATTCTTCACTTTCTACCATTAGAGTGTTATCATCTGCATATCTTAGGTTGTTGATATTTCTCCCGGCAATCTTAATTCCAACTTTTGATTCAGCTAGCCCTGCCTTTCTCATGATGTGCTCTGCATATAAGTTAAATAGGCAGGGTGACAGTATTCAGCCTTGCCGGACTCCTTTCCCAATTTTGAACCAATCAGTGGTTCCGTGTCCAGTTCTCACTGTTGCTTCTTGACCCGCATATAGGTTTCTCAAGAGACAAATAAGATGGTCTGGTACTCCCATCTCTTTAAGAACTTGCCACAGTTTGTTGTGATCCACACAATCAAAGGTTTTAGCATAGTCAATGAAGCAGAAGTAGATGTTTTTCTGGAACTCCCTAGCTTTCTCCATGATCCAGCATATGTTGGCAATTTGATCTTTAGTTCCTTGCCTCTTCGAAATCCTGCCTGTACTTCTGGTAGTTCTGAATCCACATACTGCTGGAATCTAGCTTGTAGGATTTTAAGCATAACTTTACTATCATGTGAAATGAGTGCAATGGTGCTGTTGTGTAGCGGGTTCTTTGGCGCAGGAATGAAGAGACAAGTGAGTTTAGGAAAACTCATGGTTTATTGTTTGCAGAATCTGAACTGAGAATTGGGCTGTAACTAGCCACAATTTATAGTCTAGCCCCTAAGTGGCAGCAAATAGGTTTGAAGCAACCATTGCCGCCTAGGGACAGCCAATAGAAGCACTGGAGACTTGTAGTCTCGGTTGCTGGAGAGCCGTTAGCTGCTCCAGCTACCCACGTGATATTACCATTGAGCCCAATACATAACAGGTGCAATAGTTTGAACATTCTTTGGCACTGCCTTTCTTTGGAATTAGAATGTAAACTGATCTTTTCCAATCCTGTGGCCACTGTTGAGTTTTCCAAATTTGCTGGCAAATTGAGCGTAGCACTTTTACTGCGTCGTCTTTTAAGATTTTGAATAGCTCAGCTGCAATACTATCACCTCCACTATCTTTGTTGTTGCTCAGTTTTTCTAAGGCCCACTTCACTTCACATTCTAGGATGTCTGGCTCGAGGTCAGTGACCACCTCATTGTGGTTATCAGGGACGTTAAGTTCATTCTTGTATAGTTCTTCTGTGTAATTTTGCAACCTCTTCTTAATCTCTCTTGCCTCGGTTAGGTCCCTGCCATTTTGGTCCTTTATCATGCCCATTTTTGCACGAAACGTTCCCTTCATCTCTCCAATTTTCTTGAAGAGATCTCTGGTCCTCCCTATTCTATTGTTTTCTTCTATTTCTTTGCACTGTTCATTTAAGAAGGCGTTCTTATCTCTTCTAGCTATTCTCTGGAATTTTGCATTCAACTGGGGGTATCTTTCTTTTTCTCCCTTGCCTTTCGCTTCCCTCCTTTATTTATTAATAAAACCTTAATACTGGGCCATCCTAGGCTTTCTTAATTAGGTTTAAGGCTTTTGAAGCAGATTTCTTCTTCCGTGCCTGCGTTGCAGTAAATGGGCCTCCCATAGCCCTATTAATAAGGTGTTAACACTCTTAATAAATATAGAGAATACCTTAATCTTAAAATGCCATTAAAAGGGTTGAATTTTGGTGGCTGCATGATGCCACATGATGGCAGAGCTTTCTGTCCCATAGCATTAGCATCGAGGTCCTCCTAGGCCTTTTTAACGACCTCAATTTTTTTTTCATTTTTTTTTTCAATGCTATGCTAAGCTAAGGAAAACCGTGCCATCCTGTGGTCAAATCAGGTACTGCAACCACAAAAAGAAATAAACCTTTTTAATGGCATTTTAAGATTATTCTCTGTCTATTGCAGCTATTGTAGTCTTTTTTTTAACTAGGTTCAACACTTTTGAAACAGGAGTCCTTCTATGACAGCTGTGCAGTTCTTGGGGACGGAAAACCGTGACATCCTGTGGTCCAAGTAGGTATAGCAGCCACAAAAATAAATAAACCTTTTTAACGGAGTTTTAAAATTATTCTTTATTAAAATTATCAATATTAATAGGCCATCATAGGACTTAATTAGGTTTAAGGCCTCTGAAGCAGGATTATTTCTTCTGTGCCTGTATTGCAGCAAACGGGCCACCAGTTGCCCTTTTAATATTAATAATGCGTTAATAATATTGAGAATAATCCTAAAATTCCATTTAAAAGGTTTCTTTCGGCGGCCTCAATACCCGGTTTGGCCACAGGAGGGCACGCTTTTTCGTCCAATCGCATTAGTATTGATGCCCCCGTAGGCCTTATGCCTAGGATCGGGACACCGAGAAGCGAAGCACCAAAGCGCAGAGCGTCAGCCAAAGCGTCGCCACTCTACGCTTCCAAGGAGAAAGGGACGAGCCGCTCCGTCGGCGTTCTGCGCATGTCTGCCGTCTCCGAGAGCCCTTTTCGGCCCGGCTGATTTCCGGTCCTTCCTGTTTGATCATTCCCCTAACTTCCTTTCAGAGAGTGAGAGAGACCTTCTCGGCATGGCGAACTTCCTGTCCTAGCAAATTCACCGCCCCCCAGGGCCTTTGAAAAAACGACCTTTCCACGATGGCCGTTTTCCGGTCCATCCTTCTTAGTCGTCCTCCAACTTCCTTTCGCGGCGACCTTCTGGGCCCGGCGGACTTCACGTCCGATCAACAAGTTAGAGACCGTAGATTTAAAATGCCATTAAAAAGGTTTATTTCTTTCGGCGGCAGCAATACCGGGTTTGACCACAAGAGGGCACGGTTTCGCGGCCATAGCATTAATATTGAGGCCGTCGTAGACCTTTTGCCTATGATCGGGACACCGAGAAGCGAAGCCACAAAGCGCAGAGCGTCCCCATTCACAGAGACCTTGATATGGCCAACTTCCTGTCCGTCCCTTTTAGTCTTCCCGGCCAACTTCGTTTCGCTGCGACTTTCTCGCCATGGCGGACTTCCTGTTAGCTCAGCCGTGCCTTCTGTTGTCCTGCAAAGATCGCGGTGCTCCTTTTTGTGAACAATGTGGACATTTGTGAAATTTGAGTGGGCCACGAACGAGAAGTATATATCGGAGGTGGTGACCCTTTGAGAGCTGTATGCAACGAAATTTCATTTTGATGTATGCCGATTAGTGTACATTCAAAGTGACAATAAAGTTATCATCATCATTTAGAGCCGGGGCCGGCGCTCAAGGTTTTTGGCGACCGGGTCCGGAATGGGGTTCCGTTCTCGTCTCGGGGGTCTCCTCGAAGGCTATCAAGCAAGGCAGCCGTTTAACGTGTTTTCCCAGTGCCCGACTCCCGGATGTAGAAGAACGAGTGGTATGGCTCTTCTCTGTGTAAGGTCTTAATAGGTTCCTCTTAAAAGTGTACCCCTCTCACCCCTGTCCACCGAACCAAGATGTTTTCATTCAATAGTTTTGCTTGACGTGCCCTGCTATTTCTTTAAGGAGATTGTACGTACGTACGTTTCTTTTTAATAATAATAATAATAAATTGGAAGGGACCTTGGAGGTCATGTAGTCCACCCCCTGCTCAGGCAGGAAACCCTATACCATTTCAGACAAATGGCTGCCCAGTCTCTTCTTAAAAACTTCCAGTGTTGAGTATTCAGCACTGCTGGAGGCAGGTTGTTCCACTGGTTAATTGTTCTGTCAGGAAGTTTCTTCTTAGTTCCAGGCTGCTTCTCTCCTTGACTAGTTTCCATCCCTTGCTTCTTGTCCTGCCTTCAGGCGCTTGAGACAATAGCTTGACTCCCTCTTCTTTGTGGCTGCCCCTGAGATATTGGAACGCTGCTATCATGTCCCTCCTCGTCCTTCTCTTCATTATACCCAATTCCAGCAACTGTTTCTTATATGTTTTAGCCTCCAGTCCACTAATCATCTTTGTTGCTCTTCTCTGTACTCTTTCTAGAGTCTCAACATCTTTTTTACATCCTGGCGACCAAAACTGGATGCAGTATTCTAAGTGCAGCCTTACCAAGGCATTGTAAAGAGGTATTACTTCACATGTTCTTGATTCTATCCCTGTTATTACAGCCTAGCACTGTGTTGGCTTTTTTGGCACCTGCAGCACATTGCTGGCTCATATTTAAGTGATTGTCCACTAGGACTCCGAGATCTCTCTCACAGTCACTACTATCGAGCAAGGTACCCCCTATACTATACCTGTGTATTTGGTTTTTCCTGCCTAAATGTACAACCTTACTTTTTTCACCATTGAATTTTATTTTGTTAGATAGTGCCAAGTCTTCAGGTTTGTTCATATCCTTCTGTATCTTAAGGCTATCTTCTGGAGTATTGGCTATTCCTGCAATCTTGGTGTTGTCTGCAAATTTGATGAGTTCCCTATCTTTCCCCTCATCCAAATCATTGATGAAGACGTTGAAGAGCACTGGACCCAGAACAGAGCCCTGGGGCACCCCACTACACACTTTCTTCCATGTCGATGCGGTTCCTTTGAGGACCATACGCTGGGTACGGCCTGTCAGCCAGCTACGAACCCACATTTTTCTATCTTATCAAGTAGTAGGTTGTGCTCTACTTTATCAAATGCCTCACTGAAGTCCAGGTAAATTATATCCACGGCATTTCTCTGGTCCACTAATTTTGTCACTTGGTCAAAGAATGCAATAAGATTTGCCTGGCGTGATCTGTTTTTGACAAACCCATGTTGGCTTTTAGTAATGACTTTGTTTGCATCTAGGTGTTTATGTTTATATTTGATGTTTCTAAAGGATATCCCTTAGAGATATCTATATATTATTATACATTGAACATTAAATTTCTAATTGAAATAAATTGTGTACATTTTATTAAGAAATGATAAATATAAATTGATATAAAAATAAATTAATTTATTTTGAAAATGTATATAATATATTGGTGCCTTATAGGTTTATCATTGAAAGTGTGGATAAAACGGGGAGACGAGATTAGTTGGAACTCATGGAATTTATTAATTTGTTTACCGTCCATCTAACTTTGTAGAACTTTGTCCAAAGCAAGTCAGGGTTAGGAAGTGCAGGAGATTTCTCCCTTTTCTCTCCAGGTTGCAAGAAACAGCCCGCCCACCGGCCAAAGGTACAAGAAGGAAAAAGCAGGTCTCTGGGGGCAACAAGAGACTCGGGTCTTTGCAGAGTCCGGCTTGCAATTTTGCTAACTTCCCCCAGTCACAGCTGCACTGACTGACCTAGCGGCCCTGTGGACCAGGAGGAAGGCTAAGAGGCCAGTCCTACAAAGGCCTGCAGGGTGAAAGCTTCAGCTTTTTGGAAAAGGCAGTGGAGAAAGGAGGTTACGCTCCCTGGATTTGCAGCCTAGAGCCTCCGCCGGATGTGTGACCTACCCTGTTCTGCTGTGGCTGTTAAGAAGGAACTCAGGAAAACAAATGTTGTCCTTGAGGATTTTTTTCTTTTTTGTCAGTTTCAGTGAGGTTAAGGCTTTTCCTTTTAAAGAGATGGGGATGGAAATTGAGTAAGGTTGGGAGCCGAGTTGGGAGCAAGAGGCAGCGGGGAAACACGGTGGGAGGTTGCGATGGCCACCACTGTAAATATTGCAGTTTTGGTGGGAAATAGCAGGAGGGACCTTTCCAAGGGCCTTCCCAGGAGCAGAGCTTGGCAGTCTACCGGGAAGGGCCCTTTCTGGTGTGCCTGCCAGGCCATGTAATAGAATCTTCAGATGGTGCTCCCGGGCCCCACTTTCCAGGGATTTAGAGACAAGGTAAGAACGCATCTCTTTTGGCGAGCTTTTGATTTCTGAACAATCCTCTTGTGTAATTTTCAATTGCATTAATGTTTATAGATTACAGTGTTAAGTGTTTTGTGAAGCACTTTGACGGTAGAAGAAACAAAACTGCCTAGATATAAAATAACTTAGAAACAAATGTAAAATTAGAAATAACTGTAAACATAGATTACATCTTAAACCTTAGCGTACTACACTCTAGGGATAAAGATAACTCTAAATCAAATTTCAAAAATCATTAGGCTTAATTGCTGTCTACACTTTTAAAATAAAAAAACACAGAAGCTTAACTGTAGCAGTGCCTGCCTGCAACAGCAGTACTTTTGCTTTTTACATCATCAAGTGAAAATCAGAGCAGCATTATGCCACTGAAATTAGTTCAAATTAAGCATCAGGATAGGTTTCAAGTCGTATCTCAGTCCAAGAGATGCACGATTACCCTATTAAATCTTCTGGGATTCTTTTGGGAGCCACCAAAAGAAATCTTTTAAATGGCATTTTAAGGTTATTCCTTATTATTTAAAGCTAATTAATACGGCATCATAGTCCTCCTTAACTTGGTTTAAGGCTTTTGAAGCAGGACACCTTCTGTGCCTGTGTC
The DNA here is from genome assembly GCF_947247035.1 of Vipera ursinii. Taxonomy (NCBI): domain Eukaryota; kingdom Metazoa; phylum Chordata; class Lepidosauria; order Squamata; family Viperidae; genus Vipera; species Vipera ursinii. The sequence continues at coordinate 40,270 of NC_139527.1, read as the reverse complement.
GCAGCAAATGGACCTCCCGTTGCCCTGTTAATAATAAGGTGTGAATTATAAAGATACAGAAGAATAATCGTAAAATGCCATTAAAAGGGTTTATTAATTGTGGCTGCTTGGAACACAGGACGGCACTATTTTCAGTCCCAGAAGGACTACAGAACGGGCACAGAAGAAGGAATCCTGCTTCAAAAGCCTTAAAAAGGTTTCTTTTGGTGGCTGCAATATACACTTTGACAGTTTTCCGTCCCATAGCGTTAGCAATCGAGGGCATCGTAGTACGCCTTTTCGAAGGCCTCAGTGCTATCTCTAAGGGACATGGCCTCCCTTGGTCCAAGCAGGTACGGCAACCACCAAAAGAAATCTTTTAAATGGCATTTTAAGATTATTATTCTTTATTAATAAAACCTTATTAATACGAGGCCATTTAATTCTGCACCTGTGTCTCAGGAAAATGGCCATCTGTCACCCTATTAATATCAATAATACGTTAATATTAACTATTAACATTAATAAGGCGTTAAGAATAAAGATGGAGAATAATAACCTTACAATCCCATTTAAAAGGTGTATTTCTTTTTGGCGGCCGCAATACCCGCTTTGACTACAGGAGGGCGCGCTTTTCCGTCCCATCGCATTAGTATCGATGCCCCCGTAGGCCTTTTGCCTAGGATCGGGTCACCGAGAAGCGAAGCCCCAAAGCCCAGAGCGTCAGCCAAAGCTTCGTCACTCTACGCTTCCCCGAAAGGGACGAGCCGCTCCCGTCGGCCTTCTGCGCACGTCCGCCGTCTCGTTCGTCCCGTGTAATCTCCGAGATCCCTTCTGGACCCGGCGGACTTCCTGTCCGTTCCTATCGGCGGTTCCCCAGGACTTTTCTACTAGGACCTTTTCATCAAGGCTGACTTCCGGTCCTTTCTTTTTGATCATTCCCCTAATTTCCTTTCAGAGAGTGAGAGACCTTCTCTGCACGGCGGACTTCCTGTCCTAGCAAATTCGCCCCCCCCCCCGGGGCCTTTGAAAAACGACCTTTCCACGATGGCCGTTTTCCGGCCCATCCTTCTTAGTCGTCCTCCAAATTCTTTTCGCGGCGACCTTCTGGGCAGGGCGGACTTCACGTAGCATTAAGAATGAGGCCGTCGTAGGCCTTTTGCCTAGGATCGGGACACCGAGAAGCGAAGCGACAAAGCACAGACCGCCCCCTTTCACAGAGACCTCAAAATGGCCGACTTCCTGTCCGTCCCTTTTAGTCTTCCCGGCCAACTTCGTTTCGCTGCGACTTTCTCGCCATGGCGGACTTTCTGTTAGCTCAGCCGCGCCTTCTGTTGTGCTGCAAAGATCGCGGAGCTCCTTTTTAGAGCCGGGGCCGGCACTCAAGGTGTTTTGGCGTCCGGGTCCGGAATGGCGTTCCGTCCCGTCTCGGGGGTCTCCTCGAAGGCTGTCAAGCAAGGCAGCCGTTTGATGGTGTTTTCCCAGTGCCCCACTCCCGGATGCAGAAGAACGAGTGGTATGGCGCTTCTCTGTATAAGGTCTTAATAGGTTCGTCTTAAAAGTGTACCCCGCTGACCCCCGTCCACCAAACGAAGATGTTTTCATTCAAGAATAGTTTTGCTTGACCTGCCGTGCTATTTCTTTAAGGTGATTGTACGTATTTACGTTTCATCATCATCATCATCGGAAGGGACCTTGGAGGTCATTTAGTCCAACCCCCTGCTCAGGCAGAACTTACAGAATCACAAGAGTTGGAAGGGACCATGAATGCCATCCAGTCCAACCTCTTGCTCAAGCAGGAGACCTTAAAGAACCAGAGAGTTGGAAGGGACCTTGGAGGTCATCTAGTCCAACCTCTTGTTCAGGCAGGAAACCCTATACCGTTTCAGACTAATGGCTGTCCAGTCTCTTAAAAACTTCCAGTGTTGGAGCATTCAGCACTTCTGGAGGCAGGTTGTTCCACTGGTTAATTGTTCTAACTGTCAGGAAGTTTCTCCTTAGTTCCAGGTTGCTTCTCTCGTTAACTAGTTTCCATCCATTGCCTTTAGGCATTTGGGAGAATAGCTTGACTCCCTCTTTTTTGTGTCAGCTCCTGGGATATTGGAACGCTGCTATCATGTCTCCCCTCATCCTTCTCTTCATTAAAGTAAGGTAAAGGTAAAGGTTCCCCGCACATGAATCCATTTGGTGGTGATGCTGTCTAACCCACATTTTTCTATCTTATCAAGTAGTAGGTTGTGCTCTACTTTATCAAATGCCTTACTGAAGTCCAGGTAAATTATATCCACAGCATTCCTCTGGTCCACTAATTTTGTCACTTGGTCAAAGAATGCAGTAAGATTTGTCTGGCATGATCTGTTTTTGACAAACCCATGTTGTCTTTTAGTAATGACTTTGTTTGCATCTGGGTGTTTATGTTTATATTTGATGTTTCTAAAGGATATCCCTTTGAGATGTCTATATTAATGTACATTGAATATTAAATTTCTAATTGAAATAAATTGTGTACTTTGTATTAAGAAATGATAAATATAAATTGATATAAAAATAAATATAATTTATTTTGAAAATGTATATAACATATTGGTGCCTTAAAGGTTTATCATTGAAAGTATGGATAAAATGGGGGAGAGAAGTTGGAACTCATGGAATTTATTGATTTGTTTGCCATCCATCTAACTTTGTAGAACTTTGTGCAAAGCAAGTCAGGGTTAGGAAGGGCAGGAGATTCCTTTCCTCTCCAGGTTGCAGGGAGGGGGAAGCCCGCCCACCGCCCAGAGGTAAAAGAAAGGAAAAGCAGGTCTCTGGGGGCAACAGGAGACTCAGGTCTTTGCAGAGTCCAGCTTGCAATTTTGCTAACTTCCCCAATCACAGCTGCACCGACTGAGGTAGAAGTCCTGTGGGTGAGGAGGAAGGCTAAGAGGCCAGTCCTACAAAGGCCTGCAGGCCGAAAGGCAGTGGAGAAGGAAGGTTACGTTCCCTGGATTTCAGCCTAGAGCCTCCTCCGGATGGGTGACCTGCCCTGCTGTGGCTGTTAAGAAGGAACTCAGGAAAACAGATAAGTTGTCCTTGAGGATTTTTTTTCCTTTTTTGCCATTTCAGCAAGGTTAAGGCTTTTCGTTTTAAAGAGTTGGGGATGGAAATTGAGTAAGGTTGGGAGCCGAGTTGGGAGCAAGAGGCAGCGGGGAAACACGGTGGGAGGTTGTGATGGCCACCACTGTAAATATTGCAGTTTTGGTGGGAAATAGCAGGAGGGACCTTTCCAAGGGCCTTCCCACGAGCAGAGCTCGGCAGTCTAGCGGGAAGGGCCCTTTCTGGCGTGCTTGCCAGGCCGTGCAGCAGAATCTTTGGATGGTGCTTGCGGGGCCCCACTTTGCAGGCATTTAGAGACAAGATAAGAAGTCATGCCCTTTGGCGAACTTTTGATTTCAGAAGAAGCCTCTTGTGTAATTATAAGACCGATTTCAATGGCATTAATGTTTATAGATTACAACGTTAGTGTTTTTTGTGAAGAACTTTGACGGTAGAAAAAACAAAAGCTGCCTAGATATAAAATAACTTAGAAACAAATGTAAAATTAGATTACATCTTAAACCTTAGCGTGCTACACTCTAGGAATAAACATAACTCTAAATCAAATTTTGCAAATCATCAGGCTTAATTGCTGTCCACACTTTTAAAATAAAACAATACAGAAGCATAACTGTAACGGTGCCTGCCTGAAACAGCAGTACTTTTCTTTTTAAATCAAGTGAAAATCAGAGCAACATTACGCCACTGAAATTAGTTCAAATTAAGCATCAGGATAGGTTTCAGGTCGTAGCTCAGTCCAAGAGACGCACAATTACCCTATTCTTAAATCTTTTGAGATTCTTTTGGCAGCCACCAAAAGAAATAAATCTTTTAAACGGCATTTTAAGGTTATTCTTTTTTATTTAAACTTTAATAATATTAATAGGGCATCGTAGTCCTCCTTAACTTTGTTTAAGGCTTTTGAAGCAGGACTCCGTCTGTGCCTGTGTTGCAGCAAACGGACCTCCCGTTGCCCTATTTATAATAAGTTGTTAGTAATAAAAATAGAGAAAAATAACGGTAAAATGTCATTAAAAAGTTTTATTAATTGTGACCGGAACACAGGACGGCACTATTTTCAGTCCTCCAAGGAGTACGGAACAGGCACAGAAGAAGGAATCCTGCTTCAAAAGCCTTTAAAAGTTTTCTTTCTTTTGGCGGCTGCTGCAATATACGGTTTGACAGTCTCCCGTCCCATAGCATTAGCAATCGTGGGCACCGTAGTACGCCTTTTAGACGGCCTCAGTGCTATCTCTAAGGGACAGAAAACCGTGTTCTCCGTCGGTCCAAGCGGGTACGGCAGCCACCAAAAGGAATAAATCTTTTAAACGGCATTTTAAGATTATTATTCTTTATTAATAGAACCTTATTAATACTATTTAATTCTGTGCCTGTGTCTCAGCCATCTGTCACCCTATTAATATCAATAATGCATTATTATTAATATTAACATTAATAAGGCGTTAATAATAAAGATGGAGAACAATAACCTTAAAATCCTATTTAAAAGGTGTATTTCTTTTTGGCGGTCGCAATACTCGGTTTGACCACAGGAGGGCACGCTTTTCCGTCCCATCGCATTAGTATCGATGCCCCCGTAGGCCTTTTACCTAGGATCGGGACACCGAGAACCGAAGCCCCAAATCGCAGAGCGTCAGCCAAAGCGTCGCCGCTCTACCCTTCTCCGAAAAGGACGAGCCGCTCCCGTCGGCCTTCTGCGCACGTGCGCCGTCTCGTTCCTCCCGTGTAATCTCTGAGAGACCTAGGGCCGGCGGACTTCCTGTCCGTCGATATCGGCCGTCCCCCAGGACTTTTGAAATAGGTCCCTTTCATGACGGCTGACTTCCGGTCATTTCTTTTTGATCATTCCCCTAACTTCCTTTCAGAGAGAGACATCTTCATGGTGGGCTTCCTGTCCTTTCCACGATGGCCGTTTTCCGGTCCATTCTTCTTAGTCATCCTCCAACTTCCTTTCGCGGCGACTTTCTGGGCCCGGCGGACTTCACGTCCGATCAACGTTAGACCGTAGATTTAAAATGCCATTTAAAAGGTTTATTTCTTTCGGCGGCCGCAATACCGGGTTTGGCCACAGGAGGGCACGGTTTCGCGCCCCATAGCATTAATATTGAGGCCGTCGTAGGCCTTTTGCCTAGGATGGGGACACCGAGAAGCGAAGCGACAAAGCGCAGAGCGTCCCCTTTTACAAAGACCTCGAAATGGCCGACTTCCTGTCCGTTCCTTTTAGTCTTCCCGGCCATCTTCCTTTCGCTGCGACTTTCTCGCCACGGCGGACTTCCTGTTAGCTCAGCCGCGCCTTCTGTTGTGCTGCAAAGATCGCGGAGCTCCTTTTTAGAGCCGGGGCCGGCACTCAAGGTGTTTTGGCGTCCGGGTCCGGAATGGCGTTCCGTCCCGTCTCGGGGGTCTCCTCGAAGGCTGTCAAACAAGGCAGCCGTTTGATGGTGTTTTCCCAGTGCCCCACTCCCGGATGTAGAAGAACGAGCGGTATGGCACTTCTCTGTATAAGGTCTTAATAGGTTCCTCTTAAAAGTGTACCCCGCTGACCCCCGTCCACCAAACGAAGATATTTTTATTCAAGAATAGTTTTGATTGACCTGCCCTGCTATTTCTTTAAGGAGATTGTAGTACGTACGTTTCTTTTTAATAATAATAATAATAATAATAATAATAATAATAATAATAATAATAATAATAATAGGAAGGGACCTTGGAGGTCATTTAGTCCAATCTCCTGCTTAGGCAGAACTTACAGAACCACAGAGTTTGAAGGGACCCTGGTGGTCATCTAGTCCACCCCCATGCTCAGGAAACCCTATACCATTTTAGATAAATGGCTGCCCAGTCTCTTCTTAAAAACATCCAGTTTTTGAGCATTCACCACTTCTGGAGGCAGGTTGTTCCACTGGTTAATTGTTCTAACTGTCAGGAAGTTTCTCCTTAATTCTAGGTTTTTGGGTTGAAGCACATCATCACATTTCACATCATAAAGTGGAAATCGGAGCAAAATTATGCCACTGAAATTAGTTCAAATTAAGCATCAGGTTAAGTTTCATGTGGAAACTCAGTTAAGAGCCGCTCTCCAGGGTCCCGTCACAGAGTCCGGTAGGTATGCAGAGAAGGCCTTTCCTAGGGGCCGATGCTTTACTTTCTGGCCGGGGGTGGGTGGGAGTCAGAAATGACCTCCAGGGCCCTCTTAGCAGCAGAATCCAAAACAGAAAGGAGGACACGAGACAGGCAAGCAGGTAGCTTTGCAGCAAGCAGGTGGCATAAGAAAACCCAGGGTGTTTCTGATAGTATTTTGGGTCCTATTGAGTCAGCACTGTTTTTCCGAGCGTAGGGGCAACTTCAGTAGCTGTTTTGCATTTGTCTTTAGCCCTTTTTGGGGCAAAAAGCAGTCTGTGTAACACTTGTTGCTCCTACTTTCTAGAACTAGGCCGCTCAGTTGATGCAGGCACGGAGCCCTTCTGCGAAGACCTTTGATCAGCCTGCCCCTTGGAAAGTTAAACACCAAGGGGACCACCCTATCCTTTCGGCCACGGGGGACAGCGAGAGGTTGGAGTTTAGAGGTAAGGAGCCGGTGTTTTGTGTTACGTGCCTACGGTCCGCTCTGATCTTCTCAGCAGCACTCTCCATCGCTTCTGGTTCTGCCAATGCTGTAACGATCTATTTTGTTCTTGAGATATAATGCGGCATCTGCGTTTTTCACAGAGGGAGTAACAAACTTTCCAGGCCCCTGCCAATACTTTCTTTAAAATCAAACATTTGCCTTTTAAAATACCGCCACAACGTTGTTACGCTCTGCCAGATTTTGTCTACGCTAGTTAGTAGCAGAATATCCACAGAGACCCTTATTGACTGAAAAGCAGTCTGGGAGCAGTTAGCCAGAGGGCCGCTCTGTAGTCACAGAGAGCCTCGTGAGTCACAGGGAAGCCCATCCTCTACGAGAAGGAAGAAAGAGGAAAGATGTTTTGCTAAAAAGAAAACAAAACAATAAATAAATTGTAAGCTTTTAAACAGCTCTATATTCTCCCCAGGTGGACTTTTTTCACCCGCAGTCTCAGTTTGAGGCTCTGGTGTCTCATTTTGCCTTTCCAATCCACAAGCAAAAAATTTAAACGAGATGATCTCATAATTCACTTCTCTTAACAGACAGGAGTAGAAGAGGAGTTGCTTCACCCACACGGCCTGTAGAGGAAGGAAAACATCTATTGCCCGATCGGTCATGTCCTCGCCAACGAGGTTGGCCTCGGGAAGGTTCGTTCAACCAGCCTTCGACAGACCATCCACGGAAGACTTCAGGGGCTTCCTAGATCACGGTAGCCCCAGCATTCGGTCTCGGCTTAACATGAGGCGTACACCAGGCCGGTGCGGCCGATTCAGGAAACCACAAATTCCCACTCGGGTCAACGCGTGAGACCTGTTCGTTCAGGCAAGCTGCCGCCCTCGCTACTGCCGGGCAGGCCTCCTCGCCTGCGCCCTGGAGGCCAAGCCCTTCTGCCTCCCGGGATGCAGACTTGCTGCAGCTGTGCCTTTTTGTCTCCAAGCAGGTGGGTTCTTTTGTTCCGCTTTGATCTGCTCTGCTTTCCTCAACCCATTTTTGCTGCTTTCATCTTCTGCCTTCTCTGTAAATCTATGTGAAAGCTGATGAGAAGTAAAGTTTTAGTATTTACCGAGAAAAAAAATATTGTTATATGTATAGTCATGTGCTGCAGCTCTAGATGGAGAAATAAGTCTGTGGAGCCAGCGTGAGAGGATGGGGTTTGGTCTTTGTGGAAACCGAGTCGGTGGAAAGATCTGAATAGACTCTAAAAGGACCAGCCGTCCGCAGGGAATATAAACCTTCCATTCCCCACTATGTAATCAGAGGCGAAGCGGGTTTTCAGATGAGAGGCGAAACATCTTCAGAAATGAACGGGATTCCGTTCGCGTCTGAACAAAGGATCTTTGGGATAACCACGACTCGGACGACTCAAACATACAAAGAAACCATTTGAAAATATTAAACACGGAACATATCGCTAGGGAACAAAAAAAATCATTTTTAATGAGAAAAGTACATTTGTGGAAAGTAAGCCTACATAGCACATACATATATCTTAAGAAGGTAAAATATGACGTCTATTGACGTCAATCCTATTTTGTATAATATATAGGAGTCAAAATAACATTAAATAATTAGGTTGAAAAATCAAACCAGGAGTACTTTAATTTTTATTTTATCGATATAATTAAATCCTAAAGGTGAGGATGTGTAGAAAAGGCAACAACAAACCAATATCGGGCGAAGACGCATTTGTCTGCATTCTGCAACGGCCAAGCATTAAAATTAATTTATTCATATTCTAAAGATAAGATAAGCGGGGAATTTTCAGAAAAAGACAATTGTTTGCGTGAGGAAGGGTCAGTCTGAATTTGCATTCCCACATGCGTAAGAACCGGAATAATTTAAAATAGTCAAACGGTCACAAATCTACCATTCTAAACGAAGACGCGTTAGGAAGCCTTCCTTTTAAACAGAAACCTTACTTCATCTTCCCGTTTTACGTAAGCTCCCCAGCGTTTCCATCCCAATTATCGATCAGGTCCACGCTTCTCAAAATTTAGCAATTCTGCTAGTACCCGCTATTTCCCATATCGTTAACCAGTAATTTCTTGGGAAATTAACAAGGACGCAACAAAACGCTTTTTGCATAGGAAGATAACTTTCCGAATCCTTCCGTCAAAAAATAAATACATTTTTTAAAAAAACCTTTTTAACGGCATTTTTAAATCATTCTATATTATTAAAATTATTAATATTAACAGGCCAACGTAGGGCTTAATTCGCTTTAAGGCTTCTGAAAAAGGATTTGTTCTTCTGCGCCTGCGTTGCAGCAAACGGGTTCCGTTTAAACATTAATATTAATAACGAGGCGTTAATATTCATATGTAATAATAAAGCATTAATAAAAAGGAGAAGTTAAAACGCCATTAAAAAGGATTTTTTGTTTCGGCGGCAGCAATACCCCGTTTGACCACAGGAGGGCACCGTATTCCGTCCCACACCATTAACATAGAGGCCGCGGGAGGTCTTTCGCCTAAGATCGGGACACCGAGAAGAGAAGCCCCAAAAAGCGCAGAGCGTCAGCCAAAGCGTCACCATTCTACGCGTCAGCCGGCTCGTTCTTCACGAATAATCTCCGAGAGACCTTCTCTGCCCGACGCACTTCCCGTTCGTCGATATCGGCCGTCCTTCAGTTCTTTGAAATAGGACCTTTCCATCACGGCTGACTTGCGGTCATTTCTTCTTAGTCATCGCCCAAGTTCCTTTCGCGGCGACCTTGCGGGCACGGCGGAATTCACGTCCGATCAACAAGTTAGTAGACCGTCCATTTAAAACGCTACTAAAAATATTTTTTTATTTTCGCGGCCGCAACTCCCGCTTTGACCACAGGACGGCAGTTTTCCGTCCCATAACATTATCACCGAGACCACGGTAAACCTTTTCGAAGGCCTCAACGCCGCTATCGCTAAGGGACGGAAAACAGTGCCCTCCTGTGGTATACGCCGGCGTAGCAGCCACCAAAATAAATCAACCTTTCAAGTGGCGTTTTAAGATTATTATTCTCTATTAATCAAACCTTATCAATATTAGGTCCTCTTATTCTGCGCCTATGTCTCAGCAAAAGGGTCACCCGTCCCCCTATTAATGTTAATAAGGCGGTAATAATAAAGAAAGGTAATAACCTCAAAACGCTATTTAAAAAGGATTATTTCCTTCGGCGGCCGCAATACCCGGTTTTACCACAGGAGGGCACGGTTTTCCGTCCCATAGAATTATCATTGAGGACGTCGTAGGCCTTTTGCCTAGCATCGGGACTCCGATAAGCGAAGCAACAAAGGGCAGAGCGTCCCCTTTCACAGAGACCTTCCCAGCAAGGCGCACTTCCTGTCCGTTTAAACTTACCGTCCCCCCGGGCCTGTGGAAAAATTACGTTTCCATCCTGGCTGACTTCCGTTCCTTTCTTCTTAATCATCCCCCTAACTTCCGTTCCCAGGAAGGCGGACTTCCTGTCCGGTGAAATTTGCAGTCCCCCAGGCTCTATTGGTACGTACTTCTTAATTATCCCTCCAACTTCCGTTCCCATCATGGCGGACTTCCTGTCCGTCAAGTTTGCAGTCCCCCAGGGCCTTCTGGTCCGTTCTTTTTTATCATCCCCCTAACTTCCGTTTCCATCATGGCCGACTTCCTGTCCGTTGAAATTTGCAGTCCCCCAGGGCCTTCTGGTCCGTTCTTTTTTATCGTCCCCCTAACTTCCGTTTCCATCATGGCCGACTTCCTGTCCGTTGAAATTTGCAGTCCCCCAGGGCCTATTGGTACGTCCTTTTTAATTATCCCTCCGACTTCCGTTCCCATCATGGTGACTTCCTGTCCGTTATTTTTGCAGTCCCCCAGAGCCTTTTTGTCCGTTCTTTTTTATCATTCCCCGCTTACTTCCGTTCTTAGCATGGCGGACTTCCTGTCCGTTGAAATTTGCAGTCCCCCAGGGCCTTTTGGTCCGTCCTTAATCATTCCCCCCAGCCAACTTCAATTGTGCTTAATGGGGTTTAATGTCGGTTAATTGTTATTAATGGGGGTTAATGGGATTAATAATGGTCAATTGTTGTTAATGGGGTTTAATAGGACTAATAGTGGTCAATGGGGGTTAATGGTTGTTAATGGCGGTTAATGGGTTTTAATGGAGTAAATTGCGAGTCAATGGGGGTTAATGCACTTAATGGTGGTTTATGGGGGTCAATGGTGGTTTATGAGCATTAATGGGTGTTAATGGGTGTTAATTGTCTTTAATGCAGTTAATGTGGGTCAATGGTGGTTTAAGGCGGTTAATGGTGGTTAATGAAGGTTAATGGGGGCTAATGTGTGTTAATGAAGTTAATAGGGGTCAATGGTGGTTTATGGGGGTTAATGGTGGTTAATGAAGGTTAGTGGGGGTTAATGGGTGTTAATGCACTTAATAGGGGTCAATGGTGGTTTATGGGGGTTAATGGGTCTTAATGAAGTTAATGGGGGTCAAGGGTGGTTTATGGGGGTTAATGGTGGTTTATGGGGGTTAATTGTGGTTAATGCAGTTAATGTGGGTCAATGGTAGTTTAAGGGGGTTAATGGTGGTTACTGAAGGTTAATGGGGGTTAATAGGTGTCAGTGCAGTCAATGGTGGTCAATGGTGGTTTATGGGGGTTATTGGGGGTTAATGAAGGTTACTGGGGGTTAATGGGTGTTAATGCACTTAATGGGTGTCAATGGTTGTTTATGGGGTTAATGGTGGTTAATGAAGGTTAATGGGGGTTAATAGGCTTTAGTGCAGTTAATGGGGGTCAATGGTGGTTTATGGGGGTTAATGGATTTTAATGAAGTTAATGGGGGTCAAGGGTGGTTTAAGGGGGTTAATGGTGGTTAATGTGTGTTAATGAAGTTAATGGGGGTCAATGGTGGTTTATGCGGGTTAATGGTGGCTAATGAAGGTTAATGGGGGTTAATGGGTGTTAATGAAGTTAATGGGGGTCAATGGTGGTTTATGGGGGTTAATGGTGGTTACTGAAGGTTAATGGGGGTTAATAGGTGTCAGTGCAGTCAATGGGGGTCAATGGTGGTTTATGGGGGTTATTGGGGGTTAATGAAGGTTACTGGGGGTTAATGGGTGTTAATGCACTTAATGGGTGTCAATGGTTGTTTATGGGGGTTAATGGTGGTTAATGAAGGTTAATGGGGGTTAATAGGCTTTAGTGCAGTTAATGGGGGTCAATGGTGGTTTATGGGGGTTAATGGATTTTAATGAAGTTAATGGGGGTCAAGGGTGGTTTAAGGGGGTTAATGGGGGTTAATGTGTGTTAATGAAGTTAATGGGGGTCAATGGTGGTTTATGCGGGTTAATGGTGGCTAATGAAGGTTAATGGGTGTTAATGAAGTTAATGGGGGTCAATGGTGGTTTATGGGGGTTATTGGGGGTTAATGAAGGTTACTGGGGGTTAATGGGTGTTAATGCACTTAATGGGGGTCAATGGTGGTTTATGGGGGTTAATGGGTGTTAATGAAGTTAATGTGGGTCAATGGTGGTTTATGGGGGTTAATGGTGGTTAATGAAGGTTACTGGGGGTTAATGGGTGTTAATGCACTTAATGAGGGTCAATGGTGGTTTATGGGGGTTAATGGGTTTTAATGAAGTTAATGGGGGTCAAGGGTGGTTTATGGGGGTTAATGGTGGTTTATGGGGGTTAATTGTGGTTAATGAACGTTAATGGGTGTTAATGTGTGTTAATGAAGTTAATGGGGGTCAACGGTGGTTTACGGGGTTAGGGTTTTAGTCATGACTTTGTTTGCATCTGGGTGTTTATGTTTATATTTGATGTTTGTAAAGGATATCCCTTTGAGATATCTATATTAATGTACATTGAATATTAAATTTCTAATTGAAATAAATTGTGTACTTTTCATTAACAAATGATAAATATAAATTGATATAAAAATACATATAATTTATTTTGAAAATGTATATAACATATCGGTGCCTTAAAGGTTTATCATGGAATTTATTGATTTGTTTGCCATCCATCTAACTTTGTAGAACTTTGCGCAAAGCAAGTCAGTGTTAGGAAGGGCAGTAGATTCCTCCCTTTCCTCTCCAGGTTGCAGCGCGGAGGGAAGCCCGCCCACCGCCCAGAGGTAAAAGAAATGAAAAGCAGGTCTCTGCGGGCAACAGGAGACTCGGGTCTTTGCAGAGTCCAGCTTGCAATTTTGCTAACTTCCCCAATCACAGCTGCACTGACTGAGGTAGCAGTCCTGTGGGTGAGGAGCAAGGGTAAGAGGCCAGTTCTACAAAGGCCTGCAGTGGAGAAAGAAGGTTACGTTCCCTGGATTTGCAGCCTAGAGCCTCCCCCGGATTAATTAATTTATTTTATTTTTATTTTTATTACATTTATATCCCGCCCTTCTCCGAAGACTCAGGGCGGCTTACAAGCTTAGCAGTGGGTGACCTACCCTGTTGTGGCTGTTAAGAAGGAACTCAGGAAAACAGATAAGTTGTCCTTGAGGATTTTTTTTTCCTTTTTTGCCGGTTTCAGCAAGGTTAAGGCTTTTCCTTTTAAAGAGTTGGGGATGGAAATTCAGTAAGGTTGGGAGCCGAGTTGGGAGCAAAAGGCAGCAGGGAAACACGGTGGGAGGTTGCGACGGCCACCACTCTCAATATTGCAGTTTTGGTGGGAAATAGCAGGAGGGACCTTTCCAAGGGCCTTCCCAGGAGCAGAGCTCGGCAGTCTACCGGGAAGGGCCCTTTCTGGCGTGCTTGCCAGGCCGTGCAGCAGAATCTTCGGATGGTGATTGCGGGCCCCACTTTGCAGGCATTTAGAGACAAGATAATAAGGCATGTCCTTTGGCGAACTTTTGATTTCTGAACAATCTGGTTAATTTTTTAGTTAAATTTTTTAGGGGGTTAGGGAGAGGGGTGGGGGGTAATGGTTGTTTGACTATGGGGGGTGGCCATACAACCATGGTGCAGGCCAGGCCTGGGTCCGACTGCGTTCGGGGGGAGCGGGGTGTGGTTACATCTGGGGCTCAGGAGCGTGTCGTGGGATTACCGATTCCCACGACACTGGGGTATGGCAGCAGGCGTATGGACAGAGGGCCGTATCGTTACCGGGAGGGCCGTCCCCGCTGTTTACAAGCGGTGAGGCGCTCCAACCCTCTGTTTCTTCCCCGAGGTGCCGGGAGCAAGGATGCGCAGCATCCTGAGCTCCGGCTGGTTTACCTGAATGCCAGGTCCGTGGTTAATAAGGCTCCCCTTGTGCGGGATTTGGTGGAGGGTGAGCATGCGGACCTGGCTTGTATCACCGAAACCTGGTTGGGCCCAGAGGGTGGGGTCCCTTTGGTTGATCTTTGCCCACCAGGTTTCCGAGCGTTACACCGGCCTCGGGCTCAAGGTAGGGGCGGGGGAGTGGCGGTAGTTATCAGGGAGACCTTATGTCCGCGGGAGACCACCGTCCCTCAGATAGTCGGGTGTGAATCTCTCTTTTTGAGGTTTGGTTCGGGGGCGCAGTTGGGCTTGCTGCTGGTGTACGTTTCGCCTAGTCACACAGCGGCAGCCCTGCCTGAGCTACTCGATGTCCTCTCCGGTTTGGTGATTGAGTTCCCCAAACTTTTAGTTTTGGGTGACTTCAATCTACCATCCCTGGGAGGGTCATCTGAGTTAGCTCGGGAGTTCATGGCTTCCATGACGGCCATGGACCTGACGCAGGTAATTTCTGAACCAACTCATGAGGGAGGCCACACCCTGGACCTAGTTTTTTTATCTGGACGATGGTTGGATGATCTTGGTGGGGGCTCTCCATTTATTATGCCCCTGTCATGGACCGATCATCACCTCCTGCGGCTGGTCTTCCGTTTTCCCCCCCCCCGCCGTGGGGATACGGAACCAATTAGATGGTACCGCCCCAGGCGCTTAATGGACCCTGACGGGTTCCAGGCAGCGCTGGGATCCCCACCTGCCTCCGTCGCTCACAACTCGGCGGATGCCTTAGTGGAAGCCTGGGAAAGGGCAGCCACTGAGGCACTGGACCGAGTTGTACCCTTGCGGCCCCTGACCCGGCGCAGATCCCAACGAGCTCCATGGTTTTCCGCGGAGCTCCGGGAGATGAAGCATCGGAAACGGGGCCTAGAGAGCTGCTGGAGGTCCAGCCGATCCGAATCCGACCGGTTGCGGTTAAGAACCTATATTAGGTCTTATCTCGCTGCAATGAGGGTGGCGAGGTGTAATTACTTCTCCACCCTCATCGCGTCCGCCGATAACCGCCCGGCCGCCCTGTTTACGGTGACTCGCTCACTTCTTAATCAGGAGGTGAGGGGGGATCCCTTGCAGGGTCGTGCCGAGGAGTTTGGTCAGCATCTGTCGGATAAAATCGCTCGGATTCGGACCGGTTTGGACTCCAGCTGGGCAGAGTCTGACGATCAGGACACGGGCGGTCTTGTCAATGTTATCTGGGAGGAGTTTGATTCTGTGACCCCTGATGAAGTGGACAGGATTATGGGGAGGCTGAGCTCCACCACATGTTTATTGGACCCGTGCCCTTCCTGGCTGGTTTATGCAGCTAGGGAGAGGACACGAGGCTGGTTCCAGGCGGTGATATCTGCTTCTTTGAGTGAGGGTAATTTCCCCACCGTCTTGAAGGAGGCGGTGGTGAGACCCCTCCTCAAGAAGCCAGCCTTGGACCCAGCTGTGTTGAACAACTTTCGTCCAGTCTCCAACCTTCGCTTTCTTGCGAAGGTTGTCGAGAGTGTGGTGGCGCATCAGCTCCCTCTGGTCCTGGATGAAGCGGATTATCTGGATCCGTACCAATCGGGTTTCAGGCCCGGGCACAGCACGGAGACGGCATTGGTCGCTCTGGTGAATGATCTCTGGAGGGCTCGGGATAGGGGATGTTCCTCTGTCCTAGTCCTATTAGACCTCTCAGCGGCTTTCGATACCATCGACCATGGTATCCTGCTGCGGCGTCTCAGGGGATTGGGAGTGGGAGGCACGGTTCTTCGGTGGTTCTCCTCCTATCTCCTGGGACGTTCGCAGTCGGTGTTGGCAGGGGGGCAGAGATCGGCCCCTAGGTCTCTCGTTTGTGGAGTTCCTCAGGGGTCGGTTCTCTCGCCTCTCCTGTTCAACATCTACATGAAACCGCTGGGTGAGATCATTCTTGGTTTTGGAGTTGGGTATCATCAATATGCCGATGATACCCAACTTTTTATTTCGACCCCAAACCACCCCAGTGATGCCCTCGCTGTGATGTCCCGTTGCCTGGAGGCGGTTCGGATCTGGATGGGGAGGAACAGACTTCAACTCAACCCTGACAAGACTGAGTGGCTGTACATTCCGGCATCCCGGGACATTCAAAATGTTCCATCTCTTTTTATGGGGGGTGAGTCTTTACCCCCCCGTGGATAGGGCGCGCAACTTGGGAGTCCTCCTGGATTCGCGGCTTACCTTAGAAGATCATATGGTAGCCGTGACTAGGGGGGCTTTCGCCCAGGTTCGCCTGGTGCGTCAGTTGCGGCCCTATCTAGACCGGGAGGCCTTGTGTACGGTCACTCATGCGCTCGTGACCTCTCGTCTTGACTACTGCAATGCTCTCTACATGGGGCTTCCCTTGAAGACCACTCGGAGGCTCCAACTGGTACAGAATGCGGCCGCGAGAGTTGTCTTGGGAGTTTCCCGGTACTCCCATGTTACACCTTTGCTCCGCGAGCTGTATTGGTTACCAGTTGTCTTCCGGGTGAGGTTCAAGGTCTTAGTGATGGTTTTTAAGTCCTTACATGGCATGGGTCCAGAATACCTCGGGGATCACCTGCTGCCGGCTTCAACTCCCCTCCACCCTGTGCGTTCCCACAGAGAGGGCCTCCTCAGGGTGCCTCCGGTCAGAGAATGCCGGCTGGTGGCCCCCAGGGGGAGGGCCTTCTCTGTGGGCGCCCCGGCTTTGTGGAATCAACTGCCGGTTGAGCTCCGGATGGCACCGGATCTCCGCTCCTTCCGGCGCGGGTTAAAGACCCACCTATTTGAACAAGCTGGCCTGGCCTGATGGGGAGTTAATTTGGGTTTTAAATATTTGTATATTTTATTGTTTTATTTTGGGCATTAATTTAATTCTATTTTAACTTTTGTATTTTTGTATTTTTATTATATGCCCTGTTCACCGCCCTGAGTCCTTCGGGAGAAGGGCGGTATAAAAATTTAATAAAACTAAACTAAACAAAACTAAACAATCCTCTTGTGTAATTATAAGACCGATTTCAACGGCATTAATGTTTATAGATTACAACGTTAGTGTTTTTTGTGAAGAACTTTGACGGTAGAAAAAACAAAAGCCGCCTAGATATAAAATAACTTATAAACAAATGTAAAATTAGAAATAACTACAAACATAGATTACATCTTAAACCTTAGCGTGCTACACTCTAGGAATAAACATAACTCTAAATCAAATTTTGCAAATCATCAGGCTTAATTGCCGTCCACACTTTTAAAATAAAACAATACAGAAGCATAACTGTAACAGTGCCTGCCTGCAACAGCAGTACTTTTGTTTTTAAATCAAGTGAAAATCAGAGCAACATTACGCCACTGAAATTAGTTCAAATTAAGCATCAGGATAGGTTTCAGGTCGTAGCTCAGTCCAAGAGACGCACAATTACCCTATTCTTAAATCTTCTGAGATTCTTTTGGCAGCCACCAAAAGAAATAAATCTTTTAAACGGCATTTTAAGGTTATTCTTTTTTATTTAAACTTTAATAATATTAATAGGGCATCCTAGTCCTCCTTAACTTTGTTTAAGGCTTTTGAAGCAGGACTCCGTCTGTGCCTGCGTTGCAGCAAACGGACCTCCCGTTGCCCTATTAATAATAAGTTGTTAGTAATAAAAATACAGAAAAATAACGGTAAAATGTCATTAAAAAGTTTTATTAATTGTGACCGGAACACAGGACGGCACTATTTTCAGTCCTCCAAGGAGTACAGAACAGGCACAAAAGAAGGAATCCTGCTTCAAAAGCCTTTAAAAGGTTTCTTTCTTTTGGCGGCTGCTGCAATATACGGTTTGACAGTCTCCCGTCCCATAGCATTAGCAATCGTGGGCACCGTAGTACGCCTTTTAGACGGCCTCAGTGCTATCTCTAAGGGACAGAAAACCGTGTTCTCCGTCGGTCCAAGCGGGTACGGCAGCCACCAAAAGGAATAAATCTTTTAAACGGCATTTTAAGATTATTATTCTTTATTAACAGAACCTTATTAATACTATTTAATTCTGTGCCTGTGTCTCAGCCATCTGTCACCCTATTAATATCAATAATGCATTATTATTAATATTAACATTAATAAGGCGTTAATAATAAAGATGGAGAACAATAACCTTAAAATCCTATTTAAAAGGTGTATTTCTTTTTGGCGGTCGCAATACCCGGTTTGACCACAGGAGGGCACGCTTTTCCGTCCCATCGCATTAGGCCTTTTACCTAGGATCGGGACAGCGAGAAGCGAAGCCTCAAATCGCAGAGCGTCAGCCAAAGCGTCGCCGCTCTACCCTTCTCCGAAAAGGACGAGCCGCTCCCGTCGGCCTTCTGCGCACGTGCGCCGTCTCGTTCCTCCCGTGTAATCTCTGAGAGACGTAGGGCCGGCGTACTTCCTGTCCGTCGATATCGGCAGTCCCCCATGAGTTTTGAAATAGGACCTTTCTATCACGGCTGCCTTCCGGTCCTTCCGTTTTTGATCATTCCCCTAACTTCCTTTCAGAGAGAGACTTCGGTACGGTGGGCTTCCTGTCCGATGAAATCCATCGTCCCCCAGGGCCTTTGAAAAACCACCTTTCCATCCCATAGCATTAGCACGGAGGCCATCGTAGGCCTTTTCGAAGGCCTCCATTCAGCTGTCGCGAACGGAAGCAAAACAGTGCCCTCCTGTGGTATACGCCGGCGTAGCAGCCATCAAAATAAATCAACCTTTCAAGTGGCGTTTTAAGATTACTATTCTCTATTAATCAAACCTTATCAATATTAGGTCCTCTTATTATGCGCCTGCGTCTCAGCAAAAGGGTCACCCGTCCCCCTATTCATGTTAATAAGGCGGTAATAATAAAGAAAGGTAATAACCTCAAAACGCCATTTAAAAAGGATTATTTCCTTCGGCGGCCGCAATACCCGGTTTTACCACAGGAGGGCACGGTTTTCCGTCCCATAGAATTATCATTGAGGACGTCGTAGGCCTTTTGCCTAGCATCGGGACTCCGATAAGCGAAACAACAAAGGGCAGAGCGTCCCCTTTCACAGAGACCTTCCCAGCAAGGCGCACTTCCTGTCCGTTTAAACTTACCGTCCCCCCCGGGCCTGTGGAAAAATTACCTTTTCATAATGGCTGACTTCCGTTCCGTTCTTCTTAATCATCCCCCTAACTTCCGTTCCCAGTAAGGCGGACTTCCTGTCCTGTCAAATTTGCAGTCCCCTAGGGCCTATTGGTACGTTCTTCTTAATTATCCCTCCGACTTCCGTTCCCATCATGGGGACTTCCTGTCCGTTGAAATTTGCAGTCCCCCATGGCCTTCTGGTCCGTCTTTTTTTATCATCCCCCTAACTTCCGTTTCCATCATGGCCGACTTCCTGTCCGTTGAAATTTGCAGTCCCCCAGGGCCTATTGGTACGTCCTTCTTAATTATCCCTCCCACTTCCGTTCCCATCATGGGACTTCCTGTCCGTCAAATTTGCAGTCCCCCAGGGCCTTCTGGTCCGTCCTTTTTTATCATCCCGCTAACTTCCGTTTCCATCATGGCCGCTTCCTGTCCGTTGAAATTTGCAGTCCCCCAGGGCCTATTGGTACGTCCTTCTTAATTATCCCTCCCACTTCCGTTCCCATCAGGGGGACTTCCTGTCCGTTGAAATTTGCAGTCCCCCAGGGCCTTTTTGTCCGTTCTTTTTTATTATCCCCGCTTACTTCCGTTCTTAGCATTGCGGACTTCCTGTCCGTTGAAATTTGCAGTCCCCCAGGGCCTTTTGGTCCGTTCTTAATCATTCCCATCCCAACTTCAATTGTGCTTAATGTGGTTTCATGTCGGTTAATTGTTATTAATGGGGGTTAATGGGATTAATAATGGTCAATTGTTGTTAATGGGGTTTAATAGGACTAATAGTGGTCAATGGGGGTTAATGGTTGTTAATGGCGGTTAATGGGTTTTAATGGAGTAAATTGAGAGTCAATGGGGGTTAATGCACTTAATGGTGGTTTATGGGGGTCAATGGTGGTTTATGGGCATTAATGGGGGTTAATGGGTGTTAATTGTTGTTAATGCACTTAATGTGGGTCAATGGTGGTTTAAGGCGGTTAATGAAGGTTAATGGGTGCTAATGTGTGTTAATGAAGTTAATGGGGGTCAATGGTGGTTTATGGGGGTTAATGGTGGCTAATGAAGGTTAATGGGGGTTAATGGGTGTTAATGAAGTTAATGGTGGTCAATGGTGGTTTATGGGGGTCAATTGGGGTTAATGGGGGTTCATGGTGGCTAATGAAGGTTAATGGGGGTTAATGGGAGTTAATGAAGTTAAAGGGGGTCAATGTTGGTTTATGGGGGTTAATTGTGGTTACTAAAGGTTAATGGTGGTTAATGGGTGTTAGTGCAGTTAATGGAGGTCAAGGGTGGTTTATGGGGGTTAATGGGGGTTAATGCAGTTAATGTGGGTCAATGGTGGTTTAAGGGGGTTAATGGTAGTTAATGAAGGTTAATGGTGGTTAATGGGTGTTAATGAAGTTAATGGGGGTCAATGGTGGTTTATGGGGGTTAATGGGCGTTAATGAAGGTTAATGGGGGTCAATGGTGGTTTATGCGGGTTAATGGTGACTAATGAAGGTTAATGGGGTTAATGGGTGTTAATGAAGTTAAAGGTGGTCAATGTTGGTTTATGGGGGTTAATTGTGGTTACTGAAGGTTAACGCTGGTTAATGGGTGTTAGTGCAGTTAATGGGGGTCAATGGTGGTTTATTGGGGTTAATGGTGGTTAATGAAGGTTAATGGGGGTTAATGGGTGTTAATGCACTTAATGGGGGTTAATGGTGGGTTATGGGGGTTAATGGGTGTTAATGAAGTTAATGGGGGTCAATGGTGGTTTATGGGGGTTGATGGTGGTTACTGAAGGTTAATGCTGGTTAATGGGTGTTAGTGCAGTTAATGGTGGTCAATGGGGGTTAATGGGGGTTAATGGAGGTTAATGAAGGTTACTGGGGTTTAATGGGTGTTATTGCACTTAATGTGGGTCAATGGTGGGTTATGGGGGTTAATGGTGGTTACTGAAGGTTAATGCTGGTTAATGGGTGTTAGTGCAGTTAATGGTGGTCAATGGTGGTCAATGGTGGTTTATGGGGGTTAATGGAGGTTACTGGGGGTTAATGGGTGTTAATGCACTTAATGGGTGTCAATGGTTGTTTATGGGGGTTAATGGTGGTTAATGAAGTTTAATGGGGGTTAATACACTTAATGGGTGTCAATGGTTGTTTATGGGGGTTAATGGTGGTTAATGAAGGTTAATGGGGGTTAATAGGCGTTAGTGCAGTTAATGGGGGTCAATGTTGGTTTATGGGGGTTAATGGTGGTTACTGAAGGTTAATGGTGGTTAATGGGTGTTAGTGCAGTTAATGGAGGTCAATGGTGGTTTATGGGGGTTAATGGTGGTTAATGCAGTTAATGTGGGTCAATGGTGGTTTAAGGGGGTTAATGGCGGCTAATGAAGGTTAATGGGGTTAATGGGTGTTTATGAAGTTAAAGGGGGTCAATGTTGGTTTATGGGGGTTAATTGTGGTTACTGAAGGTTAATGGGGGTTAATGGGTGTTAATGCACTTAATGGGGGTCAATGGTGGTTTATGGTGGTTAATTGTGGTTACTGAAGGTTAATGGGGGTTAATGGGTGTTAATGCACTTAATGGGGGTCAATGGTGGGTTATGGGGGTCAATGGGTGTTAATGAAGTTAATGGGGGTCAATGGTGGTTTATGGGGGTTGATGGTGGTTACTGAAGGTTAATGCTGGTTAATGGGTGTTAGTGCAGTTAATGGTGGTCAATGGTGGTTTATGGGGGTTAATGGAGGTTAATGAAGGTTACTGGGGGTTAATGGGTATTAATGCACTTAATGGGTGTCAATGGTTGTTTATGGGGGTTAATGGCGGTTAATGAAGGTTACTGGGGGTTAATGGGTGTTAATACACTTAATGGGTGTCAATGGTTGTTTATGGGGGTTAATGGTGGTTAATGAAGGTTAATGTGGGTTAATAGGCGTTAGTGCAGTTAATGGGGGTCAATGGTGTTTTATGGGGGTTAATGGGTTTTAATGAAGTTAATGGGGGTCAAGGGTGGTTTATGGGGGTTAATTGTGGTTTATGGGGGTTAATTGTGGTTAATGCAGTTAATGTGGGTCAATGGTGGTTTAAGAGGGTTAACGGTGGTTAATGAACGTTAATGGGGGTTAACGTGTGTTAATGAAGTTAATGGGGGTCAACGGTGGTTTACGGGGTTAGGGTTTTAGTCATGACTTTGTTTGCATCTGGGTGTTTATGTTTATATTTGATGTTTGTAAAGGATATCCCTTTGAGATATCTATATTAATGTACATTGAATATTAAATTTCTAATTGAAATAAATTGTGTACTTTTTATTAAGAAATGATAAATATAAATTGATATAAAAATACATATAATTTATTTTGAAAACGTATATAACATATCGGTGCCTTAAAGGTTTATCATGGAATTTATTGATTTGTTTGCCATCCATCTAACTTTGTAGAACTTTGCGCAAAGCAAGTCAGGGTTAGGAAGGGTAGGAGATTCCTCCCTTTCCTCTCCAGGTTGCAGCGCGGGGGGAAGCCCGCCCACCGCCCAGAGTTAAAAGAAAGGAAAAGCAGGTCTCTGCGGGCAACAGGAGACTCGGGTCTTTGCAGAGTCCATCTTGCAATTTTGCTAACTTCCCCAATCACAGCCGCACCGACCGAGGTAGCAGTCCCGCGGGTGAGGAGGAAGGGTAAGAGGCCCGTCCTACAAAGGCCTGCAGGCCGAAAGGCAGCGGAGAAAGAAGGTTACGTTCCCCGGATTTGCAGCCTAGAGCCTCCCCCGGACGGGTGACCTGCCCTGCCGTGGCCGTTAAGAAGGAACTCAGGAAAACAGATAAGTTGTCCTTGAGGATTTTTTTTTCTTTTTTGCCGTTTCAGCAAGGTTAAGGCTTTTCCTTTTAAAGAGTCGGGGATGGAAATTGAGTAAGGTCGGGAGCCGAGTCGGGAGCAAGAGGCAGCGGGAAACACGGTGGTAGGTCGCGACGGCCACCCCTCTCAATATTGCAGTTTTGGTGGGAAATAGCAGGAGGGACCTTTCCAAGGGTCTTCCCAGGAGCAGAGCTCGGCAGTCTACCGGGAAGGGCCCTTTCTGGCGTGCCCGCCAGGCCGTGCAGCAGAATGTTCGGACGGTGCTCGCGAGCCCCAGTTCGCAGGCATTTAGAGACAAGATAAGAAGGCACGTCCTTTGGCGAACTTTTGATTTCTGAACAATCCTCTTGTGTAATTATAAGACCGATTTCAACGGCATTAATGTTTATAGATTACAACGTTAGCGTTTTTGGTGAAGAACTTTGACGGTAGAAGAAACAAAAGCCGCCTAGATAAAAAATAACTTAGAAACAAATGTAAAGTTAGAAATAACTATAAACATAGATTACATCTTAAACCTTAGCGTACTACACTCTAGGAATAAAGATAACTCTAAATCAAATTTTGCATATCATCAGGCTTAATCGCCGTCCACACTTTTAAAATAAAACAATACAGAAGCATAACCGTAACGGTGCCTGCCTGCAACAGCAGTACTTTTGTTTTTAAATCCAGTGAAAATCAGAGCAACATTAGGCCACCGAAATTAGTTCAAATTAAGCATGAGTATAGGTTTCAGGTCGTAGCTCAGTCCGTGCCTTTCCGTCTCCTAGCAGGCGGGTTCTTTTGCTCTGCTTTCCTCAACCCATTTTTGCTGCTTTCGTGTCCCGCCTTCTCTGTAAATGTACGTAAAAGCCGACGAGAAGTAAAGTTTTAGTATTTACCGAGAAAAAATTTTTTTATTCGTATAGTCACGTGCCGTAGCCGTTGACGGAGAAATAAGTCCGTGGAGCCAGCGTGAGAGGACGGGGTTCGGTCTTTGCGAAAACCGAGTCGGCGGAAGGATCCGAAGAGACTCTAAAAGGACCAGCCACCCGCAAGGAATATAAACGCTCACATTCCCCACTATCTAATCCGAGCCGAAGCAGGTTTTCAGGCGAGAGGCGAAACATCTCGAAAAAGTAACAAGATTCCGGTCGAGTCCGGAAAAAGGATCTTTGGGATAAATACGACTCGTACGACACAAAGAGAGAAAGAAACCATTTGAAAATATTAAAGACGGAACATTTGGCTAGGGAACAATTTAATCGTTTTTAAGGAGAAAAGCACATTTGCGGAAAGTAAGCCTACATAGCACATACATATATCTTAAGAAGGTAAAACGCGACGTCTCCTTCGAAATCCCGTTTTGTATAATATATAGGAGTCCAAATAACATTAAAGAATTAGGTTTAAAAACGTAACCAGGAGTACTTTAATTTTTATTTTACGGATATAATTAAAGCCTAAAGGCGAGGATGTGTAGAAAAGGCAACAACAAACCAATATCACGCAAAGACGCATTTGTCGGTATCGCGAAACGGTGAAGGATTAATTTATTCATATGGTAAAGATAAGGTAAGCGGGGAATTTTCAGAAAAAGACCAAATCGCTCGCGTCTTGACGAGTAATCTCCGAGAGACCTTCTCGGCCGGACGCACTTTCCGTCCGTTAATATCTGCCGTCCTCCAGGTCTTCGAAATAGGACCTTTCCATCACGGACGACTTCCCGTCCGTTCAAATTTGGAGTCCCGTAGGTCCGTTCTTTTTTATCATCCCCCCTAACTTTCTTTCCCATTACGGCGAACTTCCCGTCCGTTCAAATTTGGAGTCCCCAAGGGCCTACACGTCCGTTCTTCTTTACGATCCTAACTTCCGTTCCCTGCCAGAGGGACTTCCCGTCCTTTGACATTTGCAGTCCCCTAGGGCATTTTGTCGCGTTCTTGTTTATCATCCCCCTAACTTCCTTTCCCCTTGCGGAGAACTTCCCGTCCGTTCAAATTCGGAGTCCCCCAGAGCCTACACGTCCGTTCTTCTTTACGATCCTAACTTCCGTTCCCGGCCAGAGGGACTTCCCGTCCTTTCACATTTGCAGTCCCCTAGGGCATTTCGGTCCGTTCTTCTTTATCATCCCCCCTAACTTCCTTTCCCATTACGGAGAACTTCCCGTCCGTTTAAATTTGTAGTCCCGTTCTTTTTTATCATCCTCCTAACTTCCGTTCTCAGCACGGCGGATTTCTCGTCAGTTCAAATTTGCATTGCCCCAGGGCTTATCGGTCCGTCCTTTTCCGTTCCCAGCAAGACGGACTTTTTGCGCGGTCACATTTGTAGTCCCCCCAGGGCATTTCGGTCCGTTCTTCTTTATCAACCCCCTAGCTTTACAAACACGGTGGACTTTCCGTCCCTTCCAATTTGTAATCCCCCGGGCCCTTTCGGTCCAGGTTTCTTAATTATTCTATCCCAATTTCAAAAGGAGCTTCGGTGGAGCAGCGGGCTATTACTTCGTTAAGTAACACAATTCCCTCCCAATTCCACAAGGAGCCTCGGTGGAGCAGCGGGCTAACGCCTCATTAAGTAGCAGCAGTTGTCTGTAATCGGTGCAGATTCGAGTCCCCGCGCCTTCAAATTTTTATCGCCCCAGGGTTTTTCGCTCCGTTCTTTTTTATCATCCGCACTAACTTCCGTTCTCAGCATCGCAGACTTCCCGTCCGTTGAAATTTGCATTCCCCCAGGCCCTTTTGCTCCACGCTCGTTAATCATTCCATCCCAACTTTAAAAGGAGATTTGGTGGAGGAGGGGGCTATCGGCTCCTTAAGTAAGACTATTCCCTCCTCACTTTACAGGGAGCCTCGGTGGAGCAGCGGGCTAACGCTTCATTAAGTATCGCCGGCTGCCTGTAACGGGTGCAGGTTCGAGTCCCTGCGCCTTTAAATTTTTATTCCCCCAGGGCTTTTTCGCTCCGTTCTTTTTTATCATCCACACTCGTCAGATTTCTCGTCAGTTCAAATTTGCAGTCCCCTAGGGCTTATCGGTCCGTCCTTTTCCGTTCCCAGTAAGATGGACTTTTTGAGCGGTCACATTTGTAGTCCCCCCAGGGCATTTTTGTCCGTTCTTCTTTATCATCCCCTTAGCTTTTCCAACACGGCGGACTTCCCGTCCCTTCAAATGTTTATTCCCCCAGGGGCTTTCGGTCCGTTCCTTTTTATCATCCGCACCAACTTCCGTTCTCAGCATTGCATTCTTTGTTGACATTTGTAGTCCCCCGGGCCCTTTTGGTCCACGGTATTTAATCATCCCATTCCAACTTCCAAAGGAGCTTTGGTGGAGTAGTGGGCTATTTGCTCCTTAAATAACACCATTCCCTGCCAAAGTCACAAGGAGCCTCGGTGGAGCAGTGGGCTAACGCCTCGTTAAGTAGCACCAACTTCCTGTATTTTGGTGCAGGTTCGAGTCCCTGCGCCTTCCAATTTTTATTCCCCCAGGGCTTTTCGCTCCGTTATTTTTTATCATCCGCACTAACTTCCGTTCTCAGCATTGCATTCATTGCTGTAATTTGTAGTCCCCCGGGCCGTTTTGCTCCACGGTTGTTAATCATTCTATCCCAACTTTAAAAGGAGCTTTGGTGGAGGAGGGGCCTATCGGCCCCTTAAGTAACACTATTTCCTCCTCACTTTACAGGGAGCCTCGGTGGAGCAGTTGGCTAATGCCTGCTTAAGTAATACAAGCTGCCTGCAACTAGTGCAGGTTCGAATCCCACCAGGCTCAAGGTTGAATAATGGGTTAGGGTTAGGGTTAGGGTTAGGGTTAGGGTTAGGGTTAGGGTTAGGGTTAGGGTTAGGGTTAGGGTTAGGGTTAGGGTTAGGGTTAGGGTTAGGGTTAGGGTTAGGGTTAGGGTTAGGGTTAGGGTTAGGGTTAGGGTTAGGGTTAGGGTTAGGGTTAGGGTTAGGGTTAGGGTTAGGGTTAGGGTTAGGGTTAGGGTTAGGGTTAGGGTTAGGGTTAGGGTTAGGGTTAGGGTTAGGGTTAGGGTTAGGGTTAGGGTTAGGGTTAGGGTTAGGGTTAGGGTTAGGGTTAGGGTTAGGGTTAGGGTTAGGGTTAGGGTTAGGGTTAGGGTTAGGGTTAGGGTTAGGGTTAGGGTTAGGGTTAGGGTTAGGGTTAGGGTTAGGGTTAGGGTTAGGGTTAGGGTTAGGGTTAGGGTTAGGGTTAGGGTTAGGGTTAGGGTTAGGGTTAGGGTTAGGGTTAGGGTTAGGGTTAGGGTTAGGGTTAGGGTTAGGGTTAGGGTTAGGGTTAGGGTTAGGGTTAGGGTTAGGGTTAGGGTTAGGGTTAGGGTTAGGGTTAGGGTTAGGGTTAGGGTTAGGGTTAGGGTTAGGGTTAGGGTTAGGGTTAGGGTTAGGGTTAGGGTTAGGGTTAGGGTTAGGGTTAGGGTTAGGGTTAGGGTTAGGGTTAGGGTTAGGGTTAGGGTTAGGGTTAGGGTTAGGGTTAGGGTTAGGGTTAGGGTTAGGGTTAGGGTTAGGGTTAGGGTTAGGGTTAGGGTTAGGGTTAGGGTTAGGGTTAGGGTTAGGGTTAGGGTTAGGGTTAGGGTTAGGGTTAGGGTTAGGGTTAGGGTTAGGGTTAGGGTTAGGGTTAGGGTTAGGGTTAGGGTTAGGGTTAGGGTTAGGGTTAGGGTTAGGGTTAGGGTTAGGGTTAGGGTTAGGGTTAGGGTTAGGGTTAGGGTTAGGGTTAGGGTTAGGGTTAGGGTTAGGGTTAGGGTTAGGGTTAGGGTTAGGGTTAGGGTTAGGGTTAGGGTTAGGGTTAGGGTTAGGGTTAGGGTTAGGGTTAGGGTTAGGGTTAGGGTTAGGGTTAGGGTTAGGGTTAGGGTTAGGGTTAGGGTTAGGGTTAGGGTTAGGGTTAGGGTTAGGGTTAGGGTTAGGGTTAGGGTTAGGGTTAGGGTTAGGGTTAGGGTTAGGGTTAGGGTTAGGGTTAGGGTTAGGGTTAGGGTTAGGGTTAGG